>NC_044395.1:96331118-97531118 GCF_006542625.1 Nomascus leucogenys
CCAGATATTTTGCTTGGGTTTAAAGACCAGAGGCAGAAGCTAATGAAGGGCTTTCATGTTCAGAAACAGAGTGGTTCCTGGCAGTTCACTGGCTTCTCCATTTAATTCCAGGGTGCTAGGGGCACTCCCACTGCTTAGCACAGCCTGGGGGACTGGCAGATGGCACAATCGGCCCAGAAGGGCCAGTCTTCCCTGGTTCAGCCATTGCCTGTGCAGCCACAGTGCCCGTGTGCAGGGTAGAAACCACAGCGCTAAAAGACACTTGCCTGTGGTCTTCCTAGTTAGTATACTTTAGTGCAAAGAATGAACTCTTGCTGTGGGTGAGCACTCTGGCTTTTCTCAGCCGTAGTTTTCTTATCTATACAGTGGTTTGGTTACCTCCAAGCACCCTTACAACTACAGACCTCTGTAATTTTCAACGGAATGTTCTCTTCCTTATGAAAATACAGAATGATTTTCTTGCAGGTGGACCTACACATGTAGGAATGAGTTTGGGTAGCTTTAGGGTTATGCAAAATGGTGGAGACCCTAAGTGAGCATGTAGTGTAGGGGTTCTGGGGTCAGACAGCTTGCCTTTTTTTTTTTTTTTTTTGAGACAGAGTCTTGCTCTGTCACCCAGGCTGGAGTGCAGTGGTGTGATCTCAGCTCACTGCAGCCTCTGCCTCCCAGGTTCAAGCAATTCTCCTGCCTCAGCCTCCTGAGTAGCTGAGATTACAGGCATGCGCCACCACGCCCAGCTAATTTTGTATTTTTAGTAGAGACGGTTTCACCACGTTGGTCAGGCTGGTCTCGAACTCCTGACTTTGTGATCCGCCTGCCGCGGGCTCCCAAAGTGCTGGGATTACAGGTGTGAGCCACTGCGCCTGGCTGACAGCCTGCCTTTAAACAGCAACTGAATTTTATATAATCGGCACTGTGCCCAGTGCTCTGCATGGATGTTCTCATTCAGTCCTCACATCACCTAAGTCCTGCTAGTATCCCCATTATACAGTTGGAGAGTTGAGGCTTAGAGAAGTTAAGTAACTGGCTGAGGCACTTGGGTGGCCTAGCCAAGTTTTAAAAGCAGACATTCTGGCTTGAGTTGAGCCGCTGAACCACTCTGCTGTGCTGCCCCCTGTGGGTAAGTGCACACCACGGCAGGTCTGTATGGAGGAGGTTTTCAGGATTCCCTTGGAGCTCTGGGAATGCATAAAGTGCAATACTTTCCCATCGCTGCAAAAAGATATTGCATTTTAAATGTCTGAAATCATGATTGACTTAGCTCCTCAGCCCTGGAGGGTGCAGCGGTGGCTTGAAGCATCAGAACCTTGAAGGAGGTTTCTTTGAGGAACACTTTGCTATCTCCTGTAAAAATTAGCAGCAAGCATTCTCAGGACACTCTCCACTAAGTATGTCTGGCAGGAGGGTACACGATACCTCTCCCCTCACCCCGCAAATCCTCCCTGTATTGCAGTCCAGAGCTTTTCAAACTTTATATGCATTCAAAAGGCATGGAGGTCTTGGTAAAATGCAGAGTCTGGCTCAGTAGGGTGGGGTAAGGCTGATTGAATTTCAAACAACCCCCCAGGTGATTGTTGATGCACTGGTCTGAGGTCTACACTTTGAGCCACAAGGGTCTAGAGTTTATGATTTTCAGGGAGCTAAGCTGGCTGTATCAGAATGACCTAGAGTCTTCAGTAAGCAGCTTCCCAGGACCTTTCTGGGATATTCTCAATCAGGAGGTCTACGATAGACTCAGGAAGCTGCCAGTGTCCCAGGAACCACACTATGAGAAACGCTGCCTCCCTCAGTGGTTCCTGTGATCGTCAGGGTCCCTGGTGGATTGAGGCCAACTTGGGAAACATTGGTTGTTGGGTTTGGGATGGGGCCAGAAGCCCACTTGTATCCTGTTTCGCCAGGGGAGCCTAATCTACACTCAGGTTTGTGAATTCCTTGCAGTAATTACTTCTTTACCTCCTCATCTTTAGTCTCTCCCTTGGCCCCAAACTCTTCCTCAAGCTAGTGTCCCACTGGCTCTTGTTCTTTCTCCTTTGTTGTAGCCAGTGTGTGACTCCTTGGCCCTCTGCACCTGGCTTTTGCATTCTCCACAGTAATGTTTTGCTCCAAGAATCTCTTAGTTGTCAGATCCAGCAAGTGTTGAAATGTGTTCTTACTTGGCCTTGAAGCAGTACTGGACACTGTGAACTGCCTCTTTGTCTTCTCTCCTTTGTTTGCTGAGATTCTCCCCACTATCTCTTGGCTGCCCTTCTACCTTCTTGGTCTTCCTCCCTGGATCATCAATTGCCTGGAAATGGATTCTGACCTTTCCATCTAATACATTTTCCCTTGCTCATTTATTTCCATAAACTAGTGATCCTCAGATATTTTTATTTCCTGAATGATCTTCCTAAACCACACATTTGCGTCACCATTTCCGTGCTTAACATGGACTCTGGAGCCAGCTGGTCTGGGTTCACATCCTGGCTCTGCCACTCGTCAGCCAAGAAATCTTGTGCAAGTCACTGAGTTCTTTAGGTTGCGGTTTTCTCATCTGGAGGAGGGATGAAGTACATCATCTCAGTAGAGCGCCCAGCACTAGGGTTGATGCCCTCCGAGCACTCAGGAGATGTCTCTTTGATTTTCCTTTAATCATTAGCAATAAGGAGTTGGAATAATAACAACCACCCTCCAGTGGCTCCCAGATTGCACATGGAATCAAGTGTGTCTTACAGAGCCCTCCTGGCTGGTCCCTTCTGTCTCTTCAGCAGCATTTCCTTCCCTCCTGCTCTCCGCCTGCCAGCCCTGTCTCACACCCTGGTGCTGTGGCACATGCCATTTCCCTCTGTGCCTCTGTCTTCCAGGCACAACACTGGAATCTCACTGGAGCACTCACACCACTTCCCCCAGAAGCAAAGAGCCACGTCTTCCTTCACGCTTCTGGTCAGTCTTGGGGGTTTTTCTGAAGCCTATGACCTACTTTATCAACTCCATCTGCTTATAGGTCTGTGTCTCTGTCAGATTGTGAGCTCTTTAAGTTATGCTTGCATCCCTGGCATCGGGTTTGGCTGACACTCATTGTGGACTGTTTGAATGAATGAATGATTGAGTGGCACTGAAAATCAAAACCCAGCCCACTGGTCTAGAGGGAGAGCCCTCTGAATGTCTGAGATGATCTTACCTTGTTACATACAAAAACTTAGAAATCCTTCTCGAGTCCTCTCTTTTAGTAATTGCCCACTCTCTCTATTCTAATCCATTAGCAAGCCCAGTCAACTCTACTTCTAAAGCAGTGAGTCTCAGTCAGAGGTGATTTTAACCCTCATCGTCGTTTGGCCATGTATAGAGACATTTTTGATGGTCACAATTGGGGTTGCAGCTGGTGTATATGGATAGAGGCTAGGAAAGATGTGAAACACCTTACAATGTATAGGACAGTCACCTCAACGAAGAACTATCCAGCTTTAGTGTGAAGAGTGCTGAGGTTGAGGAACCCTGGTTTAGAGGATACTGAGTTCATTCACAGCTCTCTATCTTCCCCACTCCTGTGCTAGTGTAAGGCGCTGTTGTCACTCCCTGGACTGGTCTTCCTGCTTCCTTTGCCTCCCTCTGTGCCTCCCTCTGTGCTCTCAAAGCATTTCTCACAAGGCAGCTGAGTGGTCTCTTATAAAGGATAAATCAGGCCAGGTACAGTGGCTCACGCTTGTAATCCCAGCACTTTGGGAGGCTAAGGTAAGAGCCAAGGAATTCAAGACCAGCCTGGGAAACATAGTGAGACACTGTCTCAACAGAAAATGAGAAAATTAGCTGGTCAGTAATTCATCCCTGTAGTTCTAGCTACTCAGGAGGCTGAGGCACACTTGAGCACGAGAGACTGAGGCAGCAGTGAGCTATGATTGTACCACTGCACGCTAACTTGAGCAACAGAGTGAAACCCTGTCTCAAAAAAAAAAATAAATAAATAAGGTCACTCCCCTGTAATGACTTATCACAGCTAGAATTCTGAACTCAAACTCCTTAGCCAGGCTGAAGAAGCCCTACCTGACCTGGTTCCTGCTGACCTCTGTGATTCATTGTACCCTCCCCTGCCATCCCTGGGCACTCTGCTTCAGCCCCACTCCACAACCCTTCTTTCTGTTTCAGGTTCTTTCCAGGCTTTAGGTATGTTCTTGAGATGTTGCCTCTGCCTGGGCTGCTGTCCCCTCTTATCCTTGGTTGGCTGACTTCTCGTCTTCTAAACCTCTCTGGAACTGCTTCTGCCTTAGATATTCCTTTCCTCAACACCCAAACTACTTGTACAGTTGCCGGCTATCACATCTCCGTACATTACCACCTAGCACTTAGCACTGCCTGATTTGTTTTTTGTTTTTTCTTTTTCATCCTCCCCTGACTAGAGCACCATTGAGAGTGAGACCTCCCCTGCCTTGTGAAAGGCTGTATCCACCCATGCTTAGCACAATGCATAGCACATAGCCAATTATCAATAGACAGTGATGGGAATAAGAGGGATAGTAATAGTTTACACTTGTGTAATGGAGTCTAAAAAGTCTAAGTGCTTTACATTTAATCTCCAAAGTAGTTTTGTGAGATGGGTAACATGATTGGCATCTTCATTTTACAGATAAGGAAACTGAGGCATCAGAAATTATATAACTCAGCCAGGTGCAGTGGCTCATACCTGTAATCCCAGCACTTTGGGAGGCCAAGGCAGGTAGATCACGAGGTCAGGAGATTGAGATCATCCTGGCTAACGCTGTGAAACCCCATCTCTACTAAAAATACAAAAAACTAGCTGGGCATGGTGGCGGGCACCTGTAATCCCAGCTACTCGGGAGGCTGAGACAGGAGAATGGC
This sequence comes from Nomascus leucogenys, assembly GCF_006542625.1. Classification (NCBI taxonomy): domain Eukaryota; kingdom Metazoa; phylum Chordata; class Mammalia; order Primates; family Hylobatidae; genus Nomascus; species Nomascus leucogenys. The sequence goes on from NC_044395.1 coordinate 96,335,949, forward strand.
GTGAACCTGGGAGGCGGAGCTTACAGTGAGCTGAGATCGCGCCATTGCACTCCAGCCTGGGTGACAGAGTGAGACTCTGTCTCAAAAAAAAAAAAAAAAAAAAGAAGTTATATAACTCATCAAAGATCATGTAGCTGGAAAGTTGCAGAGCTGGGATTTAACTTAAGTGGTCCAACTCCAGAGTTGTTGCTCTTAATCACCCCACCACACTGCTTATTGAGGAAATGAATGTGGAATTTGAATGATGAATTCACACTCATCCCTCCTTAGGGTAGCCTTTGTAGGATTGGGATCCAGTCTGATCTGGGTTCAAATTTTGTAACTGACTCACATTTTATGATTTACTTGCTTGTGTGATGGGGTCATGGTGTGGGGGCACCAAAAATCTCTTGTCTTATAAAGAGTTCACTTCTAATGTTCTGGATACTTCTCTCCATCCTCACTATTGATTATACTTCCTTTGTTGTTTTGGCCACAAGGAAACTCAACTAAAATTTGAGGCCTGATACTAGTAATCATATAATAGTTTGTGGAATGCATTTTGTCTATTACCTTTCTTTTCTGCTTTTCCTTATAACATCCCATTTTCCGCATTTTAAACTATTTATTTATCTCAGCCAACTCAATTTATGAAAATAAATTATGAACTTATAACAAATAAATATATGTATAAAAGTGTGTCCCTGGACAGGTTACTTAACCACTGTGATGCTTCCTGTCTTCTGCGCAGTGTTGGTAATCATTCCTGCCTCACAGTTTTTTGGTGGAGCCTAAGTGGGGTAAAGTCCGTGAAAGCCCAGAACACACAATAAACACTTAGTAAGAGTGTCTTCTTCCTCTTCCTCATTTACGGTAAAGATGAGGAAATCGTTTTTTTTTTTTTTTTCCCCTGAGACACAGACTCGCTCTGTTGCCCAGGCTGTGGTGCAGGGGTGCAATCTCGGCTCACTGCAACCTCCGCCTGTTGGGTTCCAGTGATTCTTCTGCCTCAGCCTCCCAAGTAGCTGGGACTACAGGCACGTGGCACCACATGTGGCTAATTTTTGTATTTTTTTAGTAGAGATGGGGTTTCACCATGTTGGTCAGGCTGGTCTTGAACTCCTGACCTCAAGTGATCTGCCTGCCTTGGCCTCCCAAAGTGCTGGGATTACAGGTGTGAGCCACTCACTGCACCTGGCCAAGGATGAAGGAATCTTGTGCTGGTACCTGGGATAGTGGAGGTGATGGAAGGTGGTTTAATATGTCTTACTGAGCTGCTAAGAAGCAGCTGCATGTCTTATTGAGCTGCTAATTGATACTACTAACTGGGGAGCTCCATTACAAAAACCCACAATAAATGACAGGCTGTCATCATGCCCTGTTTTGGGTGGCTCTTTTCACTATAATAAATTGGTTTTTGAGCAGCAGAAAGATAATAGGTTTAGTAAGTAGAAAAGACTCGACCACAGGGTGCTTGTGCATAAAGCCCAGCCTGGAAAATGGAAAGCATTTATCAGTAAGACCCACAGAAACTTTTTATTACTATGGCAACTGGGTCTTTGGTAAGTCTCTCTTTAGCTAGATTATAATGTAGTAGTGAGGAATATCAGCTGTATGTTTCAATTGCTTATTAGCTCATAGAATTTGCCAGTTTGCATATTAATTGTTACTGGATAAAATAGCCCTATTTTTAGGTGACCCAGTCACCCATTTTCTGATACCAAGCCACTTTGGGAACTTAAAAAAAAACAAAACAGTAGTTATAGTAATAAAAACTCTTAGCCTTAGACAGGCGTCTTCTCATTTAATCCTCCCAACTACTCTGTAAGGTCCGTTTCATCTCCCATTTTACAGATGAGAGAGGAAAAGTCCAGGGCAGTTAGGTAACTTGTCCAAGGTCACAGTTCTGGTAAGGTGTAGATCCAGGATTTGAATCCATATCTGTTTGATTTCTATGATAAAAATAACTTTATAGTCTTAACCATTAATATGGGCTATAGCCCATATGATATAGAATATAAAGTTTCTGTAAATCTGAAAAGACAAAAAATCCAAGAGTATTGACCTTTCCCTAGTACACGGTTGGTTCTTCAACCTCAAAAGTATTGACATTTTGGGGCCAGGTAAGTTTTTCTTTTTGTTACTGAAACACCAGGGGTTCGGTCTAGGTCCTGCTACTCGACACACAGAAAGCCAATCACTGACATGACGATTATTGCCAAGGAAGAAGCCTTTAATCAGGTGCTGCAGCCTAGGAGATGGGAGCTCAGTCAGTCTCAAATCCATCTCCCTGACTGATATGGTTTGGCTGTGTCCCCACCCAAATCTCATCTTGAATTGTAGTTCCCATAATCCCCACATGTAATGGGAAGGACCTGGTGGGAGGTAATTGAATCATGGGGGTGGTTACCTTCATGCTGTTCTCATGACAGTGAGTGAGTTCTCATGAAATCTGATGGTTTTATAAGGGGCTTTTCCCCCATTTGCTCGGCTCTTCTCGCTGCCGCCATATGAAGAAGCACCTGTTTGCTTACCCTTCCACCATGATTGTAAGTTTCCTGAGGCCTCCCCAGCCATGCTGAACTGTGAGTCAATTAAACCTCTTTCCTTTATAAATTATCCAATCTTGGGTATGTCTTTAGGTGTATCTTTATTAGAAGGCACTAATACGTTGACCCACTAAAACTAGCTTCGTATAGCAGGGAAGAAATGTAACAATGTGTAAGAAAACAGGAACTGGGAAAGGGCAAGGAAACGATTATGATGAATAGAGGGTCTCTGCATTTCATTGTCTGGATGTGGTGATCTGGTGAGGTTCAGCTCTTTGATACTTTTTTGAGAGGCCTGAAAGTCCTTCCCTGAGGAAGGAACTGAAATAAAACAAATGTAAACTTCAAACTTTAAGACCAGAAGGGTCATCCACACCCACCCCACTACATCCCCCAGTATTGCCTAACTTTGCCTGGGGAGGAATTTGGCTAATTAGGACTTTCCTGGAAAAAAGCAACTCTTTCATTTCTGATGTCACCAGTCTTCTTAGATCTTAGAATTTACCAGAAAGTTTTGTTCTTTATTTGGTTATGTTCAGAGAACTGTGCAATTTATTGCTGCTATCTAATTTTAGAACATTTTAATCACCCGAAGAAGAAACCATGTACCCATTAGCAGTCATCCCTATTCTTCCCTCTCTTAGTCCCTGGGAACCACTAATCCACTTTTTGTCTCTATAGATTTGCCTATTCTGGACATTTCATATAATGGAACCATACAATATGTGGCCTTTTGTGTCTAGCTTCTTTGACTTAGAATAATGTTTTTAAGGTTCATCTGTGTTGTATCATGTATCAGTACTTCATTCCATTATATGGAATATAGGAGTCCAGTTTCGTTCTTTTATATGGGAATTTCCAGTTGTTTCAGCCATTTGTTGAAAAGACTATCCAGTGAATTTTCTTGGCACTCTTGTCAAAAATCAATTGACTAGAAAAGTAAAGGTTTATTTCTAGATACTCAATTTTATTTTATTGATCCATATGTGTACCCTTATGGCAATAACCACAGTGTCTTGATTACTCTAGCTTTGTGTAGTACATTTTTAAATTGAGAAGTGTTAGTCCTCTAATTTTGTTCTCTTTTTCAATATGGTTTTGGCTATTCAGAGTCCCTTGAATTTCCATATGAATTTATGATCAGCTTGTCCATTCTGCCAAGAAGCTAGCTGAGATTTTAGTCTAAGGGTTCCATGGACTCTGTGGATCAATTTGGGGAGTATTGCCATCTTAACCGATTTTAAGTCTTTCAATTCTTGAACATGGGATGGCTTTCTGTTTACTTAGGTCTTCTTTAATTTATTTCAGTGATGTTTTGTAGTTTTCAGTGTACAAATCTTACACTTCTTTTGTTAAAATTATTCTTAAGTATTTTATTCTTTTTGATACTATTGGAAATGGAATTGTTTTCATAATTTCATTTTTGGATTGTTGATTGCTAGTGTATACAAATACAATTGATTTTGATGTATCCACCTTGTCTCCTGCAACCTTGCTAAACTTGTTTGTTAGTTCTAATAGTTTTTTTTTTTTTTTTTTTGAGACAGGATCTCACTCTGTTGCCCAGGCTAGAGTACAGGAGTGCAGTGGTGTGATCACAGCTCACTGCAGCCTTGACCTCCCAGGCTCAAGTGATACTCCTGCCTCAGCCTCTCAAATAGCTGGATTACAGGTGCAGGCCACCACATCTGGCTAATTAAAAATTTTTTTTTTTTGTAGAGACGGGGTTTTGCCATGTTGCCCAGGCTGGTCTCCAGCTCCTGAGCTCAAGAGATCTGCCCTTCTTAGCCTCCCAAAGTGCTGGGATTACAGGCATGAGCTACCACTCTCGGCTAGTTCTAATAGTTTTTTTGTGTGTGAGTTTGAAATTGTTCTGGTTTTCTAATGTAGGCATTTACAGCTATAACTTTCATTCTCAGCCTTGTTTTGGTATGTTGTGGTTTTGTTTTCATTCATCTCAAATTATTTTTTTGATCTTCTGACCCATTGGTTATTTAGGAGTATGTTAATTTCCACACACTTGTGAGTTTCACAAATTTCCTTCTGTTACTGATTTCTAATTTCATTCCATTGTGGTTGGAGAACATATATGATTGCATTCCTTTTAACTGTATTGAGGTTTGTTTTACGTCCTAACATTTGGTCTGCCCTGGAGAATGTTTCATGTATACTTGGGAAGAATGTGTTCTGTGGTTGTTGGGTAGCGTGTCCTGTAGACATCTATTAGATCCATTTTGTGGTGGTGTTCATGCCTTCTGTTTTCTTGTTGATCTTCAGCCTAGTTATTCTATCCATATTGAAGATGGAGTACTGAGGTTTCTAACTATCATTGTTTAACTGACTATTTCTCCCTTTAATTCTGTCAGTTTTTGCTTCAAGTATCTTGGGGCTCTATTTTTAAGTACATGTAATTATGTCTTCCTGGTAGAAGACATATTGGCTATTTTATCATACAAGTTCTACTTTAACTGTAGGAACTGAACTTTTTTTGTCTTAAATTCGATTTTGTCTAATATTAGTATAGCGACTTATACTCTCCTGATTTCAAATTTTTTTTTTTTGAGACGGAGTCTCGCTCTGTTGCCCAGGCTGGAGTGCAGTGGCGCAATCTCGGCTCACTGCAAGCTCCGCCTCCTGGGTTCACGCCATTCTCCTGCCTCAGCCTTCCGAGTAGCTGGGACTACAGGTGCCCGCCACCAGGCCAGCTAATTTTTTGTATTTTTAGTAGAGACGGGGTTTCACCGTGTTAGCCAGGATGGTCTCAATCTCCTGACCTCATGATCCGCCTGTCTGGGCCTCCCAAAGTGCTAGGATTACAGGCATGAGCCACCGCGCCCGGCCTCAAATATTTTTTTAAGCCTCCCAGGCTATTCTAATATGCAGCCAGGACTGAGAGGCACTGCTTTTATGGATAAGTTAGAAGCTGAGGATCCGTATTTTGTTGTTAAAGTTAGCTCATAGCTACCAAGAGATGATAGCCATGGGATTTTCTGATTCCTGTGACTGATGTAGAAGGCATTATAGAAATTTCAGGATGCCTTGGTGAAACCTTTCCTAGCAAGACTTGTGGTGCACTAATGTACTATTTTCCCAAAAGAGTTGTTTTCAAGTTACATCATGACACAGAGAATGTTTTCTTGTGCAGGCTGTGGGAACAGCCGGAAGGAGCCTCCCTCCCTCTCTGCCCTGTTGCCACACTCACCCCTGATGTCTCTGAATGGAAGTCTTGAGTTCCTGTGGGTGTTACAGTGGCTTATCTTCACATTGTAGGCCTTTATATCTGCCCTTTGCAGGTGTTTTGAGACAAAACCTGAGTTTTAGGGTTCTGCCGTTTATGTGGATCGTGTGGGGAGGGCCAAGAAAACCTTTCAGAGATGCCTCTAGAGAGCTCATCAGAAATGAGCTTCCTCTTTGGAGTCCGAAGGCAAAGAATATGCCACGGAAGTGAGGATGTTTGAAGAAGGAAAACCTCAAAGTTTGCCAGGAGCCAGGGGGCTGGGAGAGGGTGGAGGCTCTGAAAAGTAAACCCTTCTTCTTTTGGCAAAGATAACCCTCCTTGCCTAAGTGAAATGGAAAAGGGTCTAGAATGGAGTCCTCTTTGAGTTCATTCAAACTTGAAAACTGTCTGTGATTCTCACACTCTTCACTCATTTTCTTTTTTTTTTTTCTCACTTTTTTTCTACCGCTTGTTACGAGTCATCCCTTTGATATCACCTTTCACGCAGTTGGATGATACCTTTACTGAAATACTCTTTTTTTTAGGTGGAAACTCTTCTATTCTCCCTGAATCTGTGCCCACATCTGGTCTTAATCCCAGGGACTTGGATCCACTGTCAGGAAGTTTTTCCACCAAGTAGTGAAAAGCCTCCAGAGGCTCAGTTACCTAACCCACATTTATTTATTGTCTTTTTAGATCTTTCCTCACCCCTCAAGATTTGTCTGTAGAAGCAGCGGTTGGGAATATCTTAGTTTCCTGCTTATAAATTCTCTAGAATTTTCATTCCAATGTATATGCACACAAAAACCCCTTTATCCACATATGTGTGTGCATTACAAATAGCCAAAATAAATAACCTTTAAAACCCCTTTACATTGTAATTTCCTAATCCCAAACTTGCTTGGTGGAAATTTTGCGTTTTTTTTTCCCCTGTCATTCTTCGTAATAAAAGTACTTTAAAGGTCAATGATAGCCACTTTGAATTCTGTTATGGTTTATAGTGTCTTTCTTTCTAAAAGTACAAAGAGTATTATGGGCTTGTCTCTATTCTGCTCCCTCAGGGCTTTTGGGGAGACCAGGAGATTTCCTTGACTTCCAATAGCCTCATGATATCTTTGTGAGTTCATATAAAACGTTTCTTCACAAAAAACAAATCTGATACATCACTTTCCTTTAGAAAGATGACTGTTGGCTTCCAGGATAATTCCAGACTCCTGTCTGCCTCGCTCCCAGACGCATCTCCTGCCGCATAGCCCGTGTCCCAGGTGCCCTAACTTCTCCCAGATTTCTGTACAAGCCATAACCTGTTTCAACTCTGAGCTTTAGTTCATGCCATAGCACGGGTTTATGAAGTACTCCCTGGCTCCCCCAGGCTGAGCGGGTCCCACTCTTTCTGAGTTCCTTTTGCATTCTGGCCATTCCCCACATATTAATGAAGCATCCACTGCTGGGCAGAAAGTATCTGAAATGACAATAATAATAAATGGGAATAGTAATAATAGCTAATACTGTATAATAATGCTGGATAATCTGTAGCACTCAATACTACATAATACTACATTTTATATTTCATAATACTGTATTTTGTAGCGTAATATCAAATAATAAGACGTAATGTCTAAAACAATAGCAAATATAGTATTAACTATCATAGCTAATACTTTGTTCCAGAAAAAGTGCCAAGTAATTACTACATTGTCTTATTTAATCCCCACAACAACTGAGTGAGGTTGGTAGTGTTCATCTCTCCATTTCCTGATAAGGAAATTGAGGCACAGAGCTGGTAACCAACTCACCATAAATCATATGGCCAATAAGTGGTAGAGACAACATTTAAACCTAGGCAGGCTGCCATCTAACTGCTTAACTGCTGTAATTAACTTTTTTTTTTTTGAGACAGGATCTTTCTCTGTCACCCAGGCTAGAGTGCATTGGTGCAATCCCAGCTCACTGCAGCCTCTGCCTCCTGGGCTGAAGCAATCCTCCCACCCCAGCCTCCAGAGTAGCTGGGACTACAGGCATGTGCCTGGCTAAATTTTTTTTTGTATTTTTTTGTAGAGATAAGGTTTCACCATGTTGCTCAGGCTGGTCTTGAGCTCTGAGTTCAAGCAATCCACTCGTCTTGGCCTCCCAAAGTGCTGGGATTACATGTGTGAGCCACCACACCTGGCCATAATTAACTGTTGAAAGGCAAATGTTGGTACAGCTAATGTTGTGCTTACCACATCTCATTGCAACCATCTGTTTATTGTCTCTTTTTCTTTCTCTTTCTCTTGGCCAGGTGTTTTTTTTTAGCTAAGGTCCTCTTGCTAGCAGGAATTGTTCTATTCTCTTTGCAGCCCCCACACTTGGTTCTGTGTGTGGCATAAAGTGAGTTTGAGAATTAATGTTGGTGGAATGAATAACTGAAAGAGCAAAGCCTTAGACTGTCTAAACATTACATTGATTTCCACCTCATTTTTCACAGGACTAGCCGTCTATGTAAAAAGCAATTTGTAGAACCATGAACCATGTTAAGGAGGGGAGGGCATTACTGAATCTCTACCAGATAGCAAGCATTTTGCTATATTCTCTACAGGCAAAATCTCATTTTATTTTCACAACAGCTCGGGAGTTCTATACCATCTTTATCTTCCTTTTACAGATGGGGACGCTGAGGCTGAGGGAAGTTAAGTGATTCATCTAAGATCTCAGTGATTACGTGGTGGAACTGAGGTGGCAACCTGGATGCTCCTTTCCTCTCCTCTCCTCTCCTCTCCTCTCCTCCTCCTCTCCTCCTCCTCTCCTCCTCCTCTCCTCTCTCCTCTCCTCCTCCTCTCCTCTCCTCTCCTCTCCTCTCCTCTCCTCTCCTCTCCTCTCCTCTCCTCTCCTCTCCTCTCCTCTCCTCTCCTCTCCTCTCCTCTCCCCTCCTCCTCCTCTCCCCTCCCCTCCCCTCCCCTCCCCTCCCCTCTCCTTTTTTGACCGAGTCTCACTCTGTCGCCGAGGCTGGAGTGCAGTGGCGCAATCTCAGCTCACTGCAATCCCTGCCTCTTGGATTCAAGCAATTCTCCTGCCTCAGCCTCCCAAGTAGCTGGGACTACAGGCATATGCCACGACACCCGGCTAATTTTTTGTATGTTTAGTAGAGATGGGGTTTCACTGTGTCAGCCAGGATGGTCTCGATCTCCTGATCTCGTGATCCACCCACCTTGGCCTCCCAAAATGCTGGGATTACAGGTGTGAGCCACTGCACCCGGCCCAGAAACCTGGATGCTTCTTAACTCTGAGTCCTTCTGACCTCTTAACCCCAGGCTGTAGGCCTCCTCATCTCGGCATAAACGAAAAGAGTTTTGGAAAGAATTTTTTACAAGAGAATCTTCTGGCAAAGCTGTTTCAACTGGATGCCTTCTTTCTGTATTTATATTCCAGTTAGCATATGCTCTGTTGCTCTTTCACTCCCCAGTGTGTACGTCTGAAACAGCCAATATGTTATTTTAGGAAGAAATAATACATTGCAATATCTGATCAATAAAACTTGGAGTCTACTCCAGTAGTCATGTGGAGCTGAACTGTTGCAACAAGCAAAGGGCTTTTTGCTCAAGCCATACATTTTGCAAAGGCTAGAATTCCAGGAGTGAGTTTGCTTTATGGGCTGTTTGTCATCTGCCTTGGGACCACAATAAAGGCGCTCCCCGTTTAGCCCCCAGATTTCCTGGAGAATCCAGGCTGATTACTTTTTAAAAGTCAGTTATTTTTGCAAGGCTTTCTTTGCTTTCTTGTCCCCAACCATGAAGTCATTTTAAAAGGAACCACAGTTTGACCTTTTACCAAATGAGCTAGAGGACTGAATATATTAATAGCAGCAACATCAGATCGACCGCTTTTTGCAGTTTTTCGCTAGCAATGGCCACATGTTGGTTTTCACTTTGGGGAGCTGTGCATGTTGATTCAAATTATGTGAATTTTATACTTTCTTTTCTAACATATACTTTTTTTTTTTTTTTTTTTGAGACGGAGTCTCGCTCTGTCGCCCAGGCTGGAGTGCAGTGTTGCAATCTCGGCTCACTGCAAGCTCCGCCTCCTGGGTTCACGCCATTCTCCTGCCTCAGCCTCTCCGAGTAGCTGGGACTACAGGTGCCCGCCACCACACCCGGCTAATTTTTTTTTTTTTTGTATTTTTAGTAGAGATGGGGTTTCACCGTGGTCTCGATCTCCTGACCTCCTGATCCGCCCGCCTCAGCCTCCCAAAGTGCTGGGATTACAAGCGTGAGCCACCGCTCCCGGCCTCTAACATATACTTTTGATTAGCCCTTGTCATTCTCACATCTTTACAGTGAGCTGAATTGTAACTCATTCATAGCACACTTTTTTTAAATGAGAAATAGGACTTTTAATTTTTTTAATTAATGAAAAGGTACTAGGTACTTTTACAGATATGAGAAGCATGTTCATACTGACTTCCTTTCAGTTCCTCCTTTACCACATTGTTCTGCCTGCAGGCCTTTACACAGGCGGCTTGGAACATCTTTGATTCCACAATTCCACAAACACTAAAATTTCAAATGTGGCCTAGGTGTCTTCTATGTATTCTCATTCTTTGCAGGTGCGACACAGAGTTTGTGAATTAGTAATAGTGGAATGAAAAACGGAATGAGTAAGGCCTCGCGCAGTAAATATTACATTGCTTTTCCGCCTAGACCGTGGCCCACCTCAGCTGAAACTGACCTTCCCCTGAGAAGCCTGTTCTGATGCCAGCCTCCTCCCTAGTTTGGGATTAAGCATCCTATAGCTCCCCCATCAGGGCACTATTTGCATTACATGCAGAGGCTTCTTTACCTGTCTCTGTCTTCCACTATCACAGAGAGAGCCAGTCAGCTTCGCCTTTGAATCCCCACACGACTGACTCAGCACCAGACAGGTAATAGAATGCTTAGGAATATTTTGATATTGGCTAAACAGGGGCAGATTATTTATTGCCTCTTTAATCCTATTTTCTACTGGGCACAGGTAAATATAAATCCTTACAAAGTAGACAGAACTGAGTAAGTTTCAAAGCTCTAAAAAGGGCCTTTTTGCTTGAACAAAAACCATTTGTATATGAGCCCACAGCTTTTGTGTGTGAAGCAGAATTTGTATCTTGCACACAAATGGGGAAGAAGAGAGCAGTGTTGAAATGGGGAAAGATGATAAAGAGGCCAGTTGTTTCCTGGTGGATATTCATCTCATGGTAACTCCTCTATCTGGGGTGTATTAGACTTGGCTTGAAGGAGTCCTGGCCAGAGTAGGTCCCACACTGACTGTGTAGCCATGATTCTTGGAGCGGCAATAACATCAGGAAGAAAGTAATGATGAGGCCATTTGCTCTGTGGGTATAAGAAGGTGGTAGAATCGGTCAGAGTAGGATGTTCACATTTTAGTGCCCATTGGGATCCTTAGTGTGCTTAGTAAAAATGCAGATTCCCCTAGGGGACAGACTTAGGAATCTGCATATTCACAAGTGTCCCTGGGGATCCTGCTGCAGGTGGATCACTGACTTGTTCTCTGCAACACTGCCCCAGAGGATGGGGAATTCTGGAGAAATACTGGCAAGTAGGACAGTCCTAAGAGCGAGAACCTGCCCTTGCCCTTTGTCAGGGTCCTTAGTCAAAGGAGACCATGTAGCCCAGGAAAGTCAACTCAAGGAGCATCTCGCAGAAGGAGGACGCTGCATTTTCCCATGATTCCTGCAACCCAGGGAAACCAATTCCAGCAAAGATTGATGCCCTGTACCCGGTGCAAATTTAGAATGATAAAAAGAAGAGTCATGGTTTCCTTGACTAGACAGGAATGCCCCCTACTCTGCAGAATAATGAAATACACAGATGTTAAAATGAAAAGAGACAGAGATGGATGGAGAATAATAGAGTGCAGAGCAGTTAAGGAGCGACTTAACAAAAATGCAGAGGAACCATAGGATGCTCTCAGCCTTTGTGCTTCTGGGAGCGTCATTGCCAACATGAGAGAATCAGCCCATCGCAGACAATCCTAGGCTGGAGGCTTTTCTCATAGCCATCTGTGGCCAGAAGACAATACCAGTTCCTCAGGGAGGAGGCAGTCAACACGCAAAAGGATACCAAAATGTAAAACATGCATATCCTTTGACCTGGCAGTTATACCTTCACGAGATAATATACAAGTGGGAAAAACAATGTATGTATCTGGTTGTGCATTGTTTATTGAAGACACCCCAAATGTCCATCAGTAATGGGATTCATGGGTACATAGATGCAGTAGAGTTACCCTTAGCCATTAAAAATGATGATGTGGCCGGGCGCGGTGGCTCACGCTTGTAATCCCAGCACTTTGGGAGGCCGAGGCGGGCGGATCACGAGGTCAGGAGATCGAGACCACGGTGAAACCCCGTCTCTACTAACAATACAAAAAAAAAACTAGCCGGGCGTGGTGGCAGGCGCCTGTAGTCCCAGCTACTCGGAGAGGCTGAGGCAGGAGAATGGCGCGAACCCGGGAGGTGGAGCTTGCAGTGAGCTGAGATCGTGCCACTGCACTCCAGCCTGGGCGACAGAGCGAGACTCCGTCTCAAAAAAAAAAAAAAAAAAAAAAAATGATGATGTGTACCAGTTGTTATTGACAAGAAAAGATGTCATAATATATTATGTAGCAAAAACAGATTTCAGAATAGCATATATTTTAAGGGTGCATTTAAGTAAAATTGTATGCTCGGATTTCTGCCTATTAATTCAGTCAGTAATTTTTGAGTAGCCTGTGTGGCTGGCACTTCCCTGGGCATTGGAGATACACAGTGAACAAGACAGTGGCCCTTCGCTATTGAAAGTGTGGTACCTGGAGCCAGCAGCATTGCCTGGGAGCTTGTTAGGAATGCAGGATCCCAGGCTCCACCCCAGACCCAATGCATTTTAACAAGGTCCTGGGGCAATCCATTTGCACACGCTAGTTTTTGAGACCATGCCATAAGAGCGTGTTTACCAAAATGTCCACAGTATACTTCCCCACGTGGTGGCAATTTGTTATAAATTTTACATCTGTCTTTGTATGTGTCTCCATGGCTCGGCTTTTTCACAGTGAGCTATGTCTCGTGTTGATAAAAGCAAGGGTGGTGATACTGTGGAACAGCTCTTCGTTCGTTGGGCTCTCTCAGCCACATACTGGCAGGATCCTGCGGCCGGAGTGGGAGGTGAGCAGGGGTTGAAAGTGAGTAGCTGTTGCTCATTTGGCCAACCACAGAGGTCTAGAAGAGAGATCCTGCAGACCCACAGCTACAGCAGGAGCTGCTGCCATAGCCTGAGAGATGCAGCAGGTCTGATTAGCTGACTTCATGGCTGTTCTGGTGGAACAGAGAGGCTTCCACATTGCAGCCTCTGTCCAGCTCTTTTGTGTGATTGCTGCCTGGGAAGAGTCTGGGGAGGTGGCCAGAGACAGCAAGCCCACGCTGAAGTTTCCATCATCCTCCAGGACCTTGAGCAGCCCTGAGCCCTTCCCAGGCAGATTGGGAGCTACAGGCGTGATGTCTGGGGAAGAGCCTTCTATACAAGGCCTGGAAAGTTCTGCTCCTGTAGGAGAGGGGCTTTTTCTTGGGAGTCTCTCCTGTACCCGTCCCAGATGAGGGGTTTGATCAGGTATGGCTCTAGGGTACCTTGCCTAAAGTGTAGTGTAGTTAAAAGAAGCTGGACTCAAGAGCAGAAGAACTGGACTATAGACCAGTCTGACCCTAAATAGCTGTGTGACTTTGGGCAAGTCCAGTTGCCTCTTTGGGCCTCAGTTTTCTAATCTGTGGAACGTGAGAATTAGTTACTGAGTGCACCTATGTGGGCTGCCTGCGTGCCCCAGTTGTTACAAGTCTTTGTCCTTAGGATATCACAACCTGGAGACACTGGAATGCCTCCTGGCCCCCTCTAGTTCTCACATGGACCCCAAATATTGGTCCCAGGACTGTCTGTGATTTATGACCTGGTTATCACTGGCCTCTGGTGAAATGGGAAAAATAAGGACATCTAGTGAACATGGAGCTATAAAGTTTCTACCCTTTCAGGGTAGAGAGTTCTTTACTCTGAGACTTTGCCTTCCTACATTTTGGATGCTAAGGCAGCTGTTTATTTAGGGCATTAGTAAGTAGAGCTCATTGCGGGTGTTTTTGTAAGTCTTTGTGTAAAATAAAAAGTTGGCAATTGTGTTAGTCTTTCCTCCACTCTCATCTAGTTTTTTATTTTTTATTTTGCTGGTCTGCGAATTCCAGGACTGTGGGAAGTAGGCTCTAAAAAGTGGGGGGAGGACTTAGATCAGGAAATAAACCCAACCCACAGGATACCCTTGGTCCCCATCTTCCTGCTAATGAAAGCTGCCGCTTTGAAAAGTTTGTGGACCAGATCCTTGAAAAGTGGTGAATTCAAGTATTCAACGGAATAGGTCTGTCTGCCTTTGTCAGGGCTACTTTAAAGACAGGCAGGGTCAGTCTTTCGCCTCCTGTTGGGCGCTGCTGAGTTCTATGAGGAAATCTCCCCTTTGTGGAAATGGGGGGTGAGAGAGGGACAGACGGGGCCTTGCCCAGGACCCCCCTTCCCCACAGCCCTGTAGCAAGTCATGCAGGCAGGGAGCAGCTGACAGCTGTTGTCTGGGATAGGCTTCTCTCTGCCTCTGCCAGGCACTCAGCTGGTTGCCTGTGATCTGCTTTGCAGGCGTGTGACGATGCAAATGTAAATCATAACAGGACAGGCTCCCTTGACATAAACAGCAACTCAGCATGCTGACCAGGCAGGAAGTCTCATTAGTAATTCCTGAAAAGGGTGCAAGTGCAGAGCCAAAGAGCCGGTTAATTGAATGATGGCTAATTCGTTTATAATTATTCATATTTTCACTCTTTTCTCTTTCTCCCTTAAAACCTAGTCCTCTGGAGCTGGGCCGGTCCTTAGAGAAATCTAAGGAGGCGGCAGAGCAGCTGTGCCAAGGGAAAGATTTGAGCCTTGACTCTGTTTATTAGCAGTGTCAAGTTACTTCACTTCTGGACCTCAGTTTTCTTATCTGTAAAATGTTTTTTTTGTGTGTGTGAGAACTTAAAGAAAAAAGATATCCGTGAAAGAGAGCGCAGTGCTTAGCTCATACTAAGCATTCAGACAATGCTAGCCATGTTCTCCAGCCTCACTCTTTCCTTTTATAGGTTCGTTTGGACATTATGCAAATATTTGTGAGGCACATGGTGTAGGCACTGTACGGTGCAGCTCCTTTAAAAATGGTAAATGAAAGTATGCAAATGAGCGTACGTTCTTGGAGGCTGGAAGGCAGGCGCATTAGCCAAACAGCTTAATACAAAACTGGTGAGATCAAGTAGTGATGTGTCCTGTAAGGGGAAAGAAAAGAAGGCTGAGGGTTAGAGCGACTAAGGTGGGAGCGTAGGTTCTACTGCAGATAGTGCAATGAGTAAGATGGAGGAGTGAGCCATGCTGAGCCCTGGGAAAAAGACATTCCAGGCAGTGGGAACAGAGAGTGCAAAGGCCCTGAGGTGGGAATATGCTAGCTGGGCTTGAGAAGGAACAAGGAAGCCTGTGTAGTTAGATTTCCAAGATGGGAAGATCTTCATGGCCTTCATGAGAAAGCCTGGAATTGGAGAGCAGCATGATGACTCTAGGTTTTATTTTAAAGTAACGGGAAGGCAGTGACCTTCGTAGTAGAGGAGTGATGTGCTGAGGCTTATGAGGAAACACTCTCAGCGTAGATGGCAAAGCCTATAAGCATTCTTCCCTGATTCCCTCGAAAGGTGATCAGAACGAGACTGGCTGATCAGGGACCATGTGTCAGAAGCTTGAACCTGTCTGGAAGGACATGATGGCTGGAGAGCTGGCAGAGGGGCAAACTTGACCCTGGAAAATGGAATTCCTCTGCTTTTCTGTTACTGTAGACTTTCCCAACAGAAGCTAAAATGCCCATCTGTGCAGAAAAAGCATTAACACAGCAGGCCTGACTGCTGCCCTTTGAAAACTCTGCTTGGAACATTGGACCTTGGCTGGCATCTGGAAACCTAAATTTCAGTAGGTTTCCCATTACCCAACTGTTAATGGTGGCTCACTGTGCCTAAACTGGCTGTGCAGACAGTGTAGTTGATGCTGTTTTTCTGCTGGAAGTCTGGAAATTTGGTGTACTGAGAATGCCTTTGTGACCAGCCTCTCATAAAAACCATGAGCACTGAGCCTCTAATGAGCTGCCCTGGTGGATGACATTTCACACATGTTGTCAACAACTTGTTGCTGGGGGAATTAAGCACATCCTGTGTGTCTACCCTGGAAGAACACTTGTGAAAGCTTGAGCCTGGTTTCCTGTGACTTCATATACCTTTTTACTTGGCCTTTTTATCCTTTCACTGTAAGAAATCTTAGCTTTGATTATTTTATTTATTTATTTTTTTGAGACGGAGTCTTGCTTTGTCACCCAGGCTGGAGTGCAGTGGCGCAATCTCGGCTCACTGCAAGCTCTGCCTCCTGGGTTCACGCCATTCTCCTGCCTCAGCCTCTCCGAGTAGCTGGGACTACAGGCACCCACCACCATGCCCGGCTAATTTTTTGTACTTTATAGTAGAGACGGGGTTTCACCGTGGTCTCGATCTCCTGACCTCGTGATCCGCCCGCCTCGGCTTCCCAAAGTGCTGGGATTACAAGCGTGAGCCACCGCGTCTGGCCTCTTAGCTTTGATTATATGCTGAGTCCTGGGAGTTACCCTAGTGAATCATTGAATCTGTGTGGGCTTGGGGACTTATATGAAGGGACTGTAGCGTCTTATATGAAGGGACTGTAGTGTTGATGTATCTCATTACCGATGATGTTGACCATGGTCACTTGGCTGAGGTGAGAAACTACCAAGTTTCTCCGCTGTCAAGTTACTGTTTTTCTCTTTGTAATTAATAACATAATGGGGACGCTACTTTGACACTGTGCATATCCTGTTTCTCAAGTGTTTATTTTCTAATTTTAGCATCCAATGCCAGATCTTGCCTGTAACAGTAGTGTTTGCTTCGTGGTGACTTTCTGTTTCCTGCACCTCTTCTACATTTATTAATGAGAAGTCTTCAGTAAGGAAGAACTTTCCTTTCTCCCGTTTTTACTTACTTATTCAACAATTTTGGTATCAGTCTCAGGTACTAGATCCTTATTTTGTTGGCCTCAGATATTTATTTTATTCTCTGTGTCATAATCTGATACCGTTGTTGATTTTGTTGCTTGGATGGTTCTAGCTTTGGCTATTGGGAACTTCAGGTTAACTTCTGTGTCCTTTTGACATGCTCCCATGATATTTGGACACTTATTTACTTTATTTCGACACTTCTGGCAACAGAAGATACTCTGGGTTCATCTTATTTGTATATTCTTCCTGGAATCAACCATTTCTCCAAGGAGGTTGGTTCTCTTTGTTGGATAATGGTATTTAGAAACCAAGATCTGGGTGCTAGGTGTGCTTATTGCTGTTGAGGTGTACTGCTTCTAGTCTCTCTCAGCAGACAGAGCTAGGAAATGTATGTATGTGCACTATCCCATACATACACACAAGTCAATATTTATTTTTGTCTGTCTGTCCATCTGTCCATCCATCCATCCATCCATACTGTCTAATTTTTAAAGACCTTGAGTTCATAATGGTGACCTCCAATTCCTTCAAATTTCCATTGGAAATTTTGGTTCAATTTCAATGAACCAAAGCCTCAGGATTCACTTTAGCCTTCTCACTGTCTTTTTTTTTTTTTTTTTTTTTTGAGATGAGTCTCACTCTGTTGCCCAGGCTGGAGTGCAGTGGTGCAATCTCGGCTCACTGCAACCTCCGCCTCCTGGGTTCAAGCAGTTCTCTGCCTCAGCCTCCTGAGTGGCTGGGATTACAGGTGCCCGCCACCACGCCCAGCTAATTTTTTTGTATATGTAGTAGAGACGAGGTTTCACCATCTTGGCCAGGCTGGCCTTGAACTCCTGACCTCGTGACCCACCCACCTCGGCCTCCCAAAGTGCTGGGATTACAGGCATCAGCTACCGCTCCTGGCCTAACCTTCCCAGTTTCTTTATTTGCAACTTCTTTCTCTGACAGAAATCTTACAATATATTTACATATTTGTTCAATAGTGCACCCTAGTGCACCCAGAAGATAGTTTCAGAATTGATGACCCATACCCTTGGGAGAAACAAATATAACTAGTGTACAGTATTGTAGTTTTTTTTTTCTTTAGCTTTATGGAATCTAGTCAACATACTGTTTTCCTGAGTTACTTAGGCTGGTTCTTTTCTTCCCCATCCCCTTCAGTGTGGTGTTGTTATTTACTAGTAATACGGTTATGTTTACTTGTTATTGTTTATATTTCATTTTGAGTTTTCCCCACATGTGATAGATTTTAAGTGTTTATTTTTGGGGTATATAAAATACTACCATAGTTCTAAGATATACACTGCTCTGAGTATATTTACACAAGTATATGTTAAGTCAGATAGATACACTCAGAGAAATGTGTAACCTTCTCATCCTGTTATCTTGTCTGATATGAGTTCCCCATGTTTTTTCACTCCTTTCCCACTCACCCCCTGTAGATAACCAATCTCTTTAGTGTCTGGTTTATCCTCCTGTATTTCTTTTGTGCAGATAAGCCAATACATGTATATTTTCTTATACCCCTTCTTTTCTTATATGGAGGGCAGCAAAGTACTGTTAAGGGATCTTTGGGGTATCACTTTGCCAGCTGGAAGTTTCTGTGGCCAGTGGCATCTTTGCCCAAGTTTTGCTCTGGCCTGCTGGGCTCCTCTGCCCAAGTTTTGCTCTGGCCTGCTGGGCTCCTCTGCCCTCTTGACCTGGCAGGCTGCGCTCAGCTCCCACTACTGGCCTAGATCCCGTACCTGCCAAGGGCAAGCCAGTTGCAGAGCAGTGAGGGTTGTGTGAGCGAGTGTGAAGTTCAGCCATTGCACAGCCAGGTATGCCAGTTGTGGTGGGGCAGGCAGCTCCAGGCACCGGCATGGGCGCCAGCTCCCTGCAAGGCTGCAGTTGGACCAGGCATACCATAAGCAGCTTCCATGGCTGACACTGGGGAACACAGTGTGGTGCCCGGAAGCTTGGAGACTCCAGCAACCACAGAGCCCTAATGAGGGTATTACAACCCTGGCTTGGGGGTGCTCCTAGGTCTGGGCTTCTGGAAGGGCCACAGCTCTTCTCTTCTTTCTTCTCTCCTCTTGTCTCCCACAACATGGTGGGCAAACAGCATGTTTCAGTCCTGTTTGTGTTATAGCTCTTTTAGCCGTGCCATTCAGCGAGTCCCTAGTTCTTGCCCTGCATCCAGGAAGAATGAGGTACACAGACAAGTGGAGGGTGAACAAGACAAAGAGGAACTTTACTGAGCAATAGAACAGCTCAGAGGAGGCTCACAGTGGGCAGCTCCTCTCTGTAGCCAGGATGTCTTGATGAGTGTTCAGCTCTCAGCAGAGAGGGTAGCTCCTCTCTGCAGCTTGTCCCGTTGTCTCCTCAAGTCTGGCTGAGTCTGGGGCTTTTATGGGCCTCAAAGGGGAGGAAGTATGCCGATTAATCCATGGGCGGGCCTGGAAAAGTTCCCACTCCAGTCTGTGGGACCCACAGCCTGGCCCTCAGGCCTCAGGCCTTCCCTGGCTTGAAGACTGGGCTTCACCAGGGACCTGCCCCTTCCATCTAGGAGCATGTCTGCCTCCTGCTGCCTTTCATGGTGCCCAGGTTTGTGCCAAGGGGCACCTGCAGGGCAGTGCCAAGCTGTCTTCAACACCTTGGTCTCCCTCCCATGTTTGTCTTCAAAGTCCAGAGGCAGCTGAGGTGGCAGGGTGCTGGTGTGTCAGTGCTGCCCTGAGCATGCACACATCCGGCTGGGTTGCAACAGTTCCCAGGCTTGGCCTCAACTTTGCTCCAGGATCTGAGTGGGTGCTGACAGCAGGGAGAGGCCAGGGAGGTGGAGCAGACACCTCTGAGCCTGTGGGAGTATGGGGGGCCCTTCCTGGGCCCCCCGAGAGTGCAGAGATTTCTGCATCTGCAGCTGGAATTTGGGTGGCTGCAGCCATGCCCAGAAGGGTGGGACTCCTGCCTGCTCCACGCTCCTGCTGACATTGTAGAGTGTGGCACTGCCCTTGGCCCAGCTCTGCCTCAGTGCCCCTCTCTGCCTGCCTCTCCATGACTGACCACACTGCTTCCCTACCAGTGGACGATTTGGCTCGGCCCCATCACAGTGGCTCCCAGGGTGGCAGGCAAGGTGCAGGTGGTACAGCGGCCCCAGTCAACCCCACACAAATGAACCTGACACTTCCAGGGCCAGTCTCATAAGTCCCAGCTATGCCTTCAGCTGGGTGCTCGCAGGCCCCTGGGATACAGTGGGGAGAGAGGTCAAGACTGTGGCGGAGGCTTCAGGTCTGGGAGCGGGTCCTACCAAGCTGTGTGAGGGTGGGGTGGTTGGCTGCCTCGGGGACGCAGGGCACAGGGGACCTACTGCCGCCACTGCTGCTCCTGCGGCCACTCCTGCCGCCATAGTTCACGCTTCCTCACTGCAGCTGGTGTGATGGCAGCTGAAACAGTAAAGGCAGACCCAGAGCACGCCAAACGCAGTCAAGAGATCTTTATTAGCAGAGTCGGGTCAGGTCGTGCGGAGAGAGAGAGTGCTGTTGGGATGGGATATTTATATCCCTTAGGGCTACGTGGGTATCGATGATTGGGTCTGGGGGGCGGGCCTGGGGATGAGCGGGGGGAGCGGGAGGTGTTATTTTCTTATTGGGTCTTTCTTGGAGGGTTTAACATTGCGTCAGGTGTGGAGAGGGAGGAAGAACCCGGAACTGTCACCGTCTTGTGGTACCTTACGTGTCTGCGCCACCCAGCAGTCCTCCCTTTTGTTTTCTTTAAGAGGGGGTTGAGGGGCATCATGATTCGTCTGGCTACTTCCTGCTGAGTGGGGGCGTTGTAAGAGGGAAAGAGAGTTTTAGGGCTGTTAGGGAGGTTTGACACGGGGTATGATGGGTATAATAGGAGAACAAGTTTGAGGAGGAGGGCACTATATGTGAACACCTCTTGGGGGGTGTAGTCTGTGAAGGTCCCTTGAAGATATAGATCTTCTAATGCCGTAAGCCATCTGAGCGGTAACGATGGATCAGCGATGAGCCAGCTGTCAGTGCAGAGATCGTTGAGGAACTGCTGGAATCGGTGTGTTGTTGTCATTTCGAAGACTGAAGTTTGACTGAAGGGCCGTTAGCAGACTGTGAGACCGTCTATGGAGCCTGCTTCGTCTTCGCAGGTAGCTAAAAGTTGATAATTTCTAAGGAGAAGCTGGTTAAATGTAAGTCTGAAAGTTGGGCCTAGTGAAGTGTCTCCTAACCCTGCGCCTAGGAGAGAAGTTGTTAGAGAGATTCCGAGCATGATGGGTAAAAAGATGGCTTGTTTTTGTCGAGGGCCTGTGAGAGAATTGGACTCAGGGTGATCAAACTGGTAGGCCTGGAGGCCTTCGGAAAAGGAGAGTAGAGACTAGAGTGGTAGGTCCAATGTTGAGACATTGTAAAGGGGAGTCGGCCGGCAGGGATGCAGAGCCTCCCATTATGAGAGGAGGGGAATATACGGCGTCGGGCTAGGTAGGGCGTCCCCTACTAGCCGATCGACCATGTGGTGAGTCAGAGCTTCCGAGTCGATCGTCACCAAAACGGAAGGACTGATGGGCCTTTGGAAGGCCGAGGGCCGTAGGCCACCTGGTACCAGGATTTTAGTGAGCGAGGAGGAGGGGCCCAGGCCGGGCGAGTGAGAGGGAGGGAGAAAACTCAGTTCCCTGGAGGCCGAGACTGGGTTTGGTAACTTGGGTTATACAGGGGCCGGGGAGGGAGGAATTGATGGACTTGAAGCAGTCGGAAGTGGGAACTTGAGAGGAAGTCCTTGATTGAGGAATAGTTGCCAAGAGGAGTGTATGGGGATGGTGTTGACTGGTGAGTGTAATTGTGTGACTGTACTTCGGTCTCACCTAGCAAGATGTGCTCGTTGACTTGGGACAAGACTTGTTGAGAATTAGTTTTGAGTGTGCGGGTGATGGTTAGGGTTTGTGCTGGGTAGGACCAGGCATTGCACTGAGTGTAGCTGATGACATTTGTGTGTGACCTTCTGTGAGCGTTGTAGGAGACTGCTAGGGGAGGAAAGTCCATGGAGGAGGATATAAGAGGCGGAGAGCCAGAAGAGAGGGCCTGGAGTATGAAGTTTATATTTCTGGAATAAGGCTGTAAGGAGTAACTTTATCCAGTCTAGATGGAGTTCTAATGACAGTTTAGTGAGGATTTCCTTGAGTGTACAGTTGGCACGTTCAACCTTTCCAGAGGATTGGGGTGATAGGGGATGTGGAAATGCCGCGGGATGTTCAGAGCGGCAGCTATATTTTATGAGCAACGAGTGGGGTGGATCTGGGGAGGGCAGTTGGGTTAAACGTGATGGAGGTTTTGAATTTAGAGAGGATATACCTTCCTAGTAGGGGAAGGGGGCATTGGGGCATGACTAGGAACCGGTGAGAAAATATGTGGCCGGAGAAGGTGCAGGAGAGAGGAGGGGTGGCTCTCGGACGTATGGTTTGGCCTCCAACCCCGACTATAGGAGGTCCAAAAAGGGAAGTGACACCCCAGAATTCCCTCAAAACTGAGAAGGTAGCTCCGGCATCAAGGAGGAATGTGATGAGGCGTCCATCCACCATTAGAGAGACCCTGGGCTCCTGTGTGGTGATAAGTTGTGTCGGGAAAGGAGTCCCAAGGCCCCGTCAGTCTTCAATGGCCAGTCCTAAGAGGTGGGGAGTGGGGCTGGGGGCTGGCCTGGCTTCCCTTTGGGAGCCAGGGAAGTCTACGGCCCAGTGGCCAGGCTGGTGGCATTTAGGACACGGCCGAGGGGGAGGGCCTGGGATTTGGGCACTCTCGGACCCAATGACCTTCCTTTCCACATTTAAAACAGGGCCCAGGGGGCTGACGGTGAGGCGGATGACTGGAGGATTTATGGCCGTGCAACCATGACGCGGGCCGAGGGGAGGCCTGGACGGCTTGTGCTAATAATTGGTATTTTTGCCTCTTTGCTTTCTCGTCCCGGTTATGATAAACCTTGAACGCCGTTGCCAATATCTTGGATTGAGGGGTGAAGGGGCGTCTGTCTAACTTCTTTAGTTTTTGTCTGATGTCGGGAAAACTTTGTGCAAAGAAATGGGACATGAGGAGTTGTCTACCATCAGGGGTTTCTGGGTCTGTGTTGCTGTATTGTTGGAGTGCCTTTGTAAGGCGGTCTAGAAAGGCAGATGGGTTTTCACGTTTGTCTTCTATTATTTCATGGAGTTTTTCAAAATTAACTGCCTTTTGGGCTGCTTTGCGTAGTCCAGCCATTAGGCAGGTAGCAAAATGGTCTCTGGCTGCTACTCGTTTTGGGTGTTATAGTCCCAGTTAGGCTCTCGCTCGGGCACTGCCTGCGCCCCCAGTGGCAAGGCTGGGGTTGTTTGGTGAACCTCGTCTGTGTAAGTGCGAGCCTGTTCCCAGACTCGTCTACGCTCCTCAGGGAGAAGGGTGTTGGAGAGGACTGTGTAGATGTCATGGAAGGTGAGGCTGTAAGCTTGGAGAAGGTACTGAAATTCCTTAATGTAGGAAGTGGAATTGGAGGTGTAGGAACCTAAGCGTTTTTCGATTTGGGGTAAGTCAGCTATGGAGAAGGGAACGTGGACTCAGACGATACCTTATGCTCCAGCTACTTCTCTAAGGGGGGCAAGAATGGGATGGTGAGATCTCGAGCAGGTGTTGGGAGGGCCGGCGGAAGTGACGAGGAGGAAGGAGAGGAAGGGGCGGGGGCGAGTTGGGGAGGGTGGCGGCCGGAAGGCGAGGCGGAGGGTGATGGTATTGGGGGGGCTCGTCGGCTGGGTCGAAGTCGGGGGCAGGGGGAGGGGTTGGCAGTTTAAGAGCGGCAAGGAGCTGTTGGGGTTCGCAAGGGAGGCAGAGGTTAGGTCTGTCCTGTAGGAGGAAGAAGCCGTGAATATATGGGATCTCTACCCATTTTAGAGCTGCTAGGGTGGGGATCGAAGGGCTATGTTAACGGTCTGCCTGAAAGGTAGGCCCCGGAGGGGAAGACTTACCGAAATGAGGCCGGTGTTGTGCGGAGAGGTCGGCGAACAGGAAAATGGGTGAAGACTGGTTTGGGGTCTGGGTCGGGCCTAGAAAAGGATCGGGATCCCACTGAAGGGTGGGGAGTCCCGATCCGAGTCACAGCACCAATGAAAGAGTAAAGGCAGACCCAGAGCACGCCAAACACAGTCAAGAGATCTTTATTAGCAGAGTCGGGTCAGGTCGCGCAGAGAGAGAGAGTGCTGTTGGGATGGGATATTTATATCCCTTAGGGCTACGTGGGTATCGATGATTGGGTCTGGGGGGCGGGCCTGGGGATGAGCCGGGGGAGCGGGAGGTGTTATTTTCTTATTGGGTCTTTCTTGGCAGGTTTAACATTGCATCAGGTATGGAGAGAAAGGAAGAACCCGGAACTGTCGCCATCTTGTGGTACCTTATGTGTCTGCACCACCCAACAGCCGCGGCCACTCTGAACAGCCCACTGCTGCCATCAGTACTATAGATACTCTTTTGTACTTTACTTTTTTTTTTTTTTTTTTTTTTTTTGAGATGGAGTCTCGTTCTGTCGCCCAGGCTGGAGTGCAGTGGCACAATCTTGGCTTACTGCAACCTCTGCCTCCCATGTTCATGCCATTCTCCTGCCTCAGTTTCCCGAGTAGCTGGGACTACAGGCGCCCACCACACCCAGCTAATTTTTTGTATTTTTAGTAGAGATGGGGTTTCACCGTGTTAGCCAGGATGGTCTTGATCTGCTGACCTCATGATCCGTCCGCCTCGGCCTCCCAAAGCGCTGGGATTACAGGCATGTGCCGCCACGCCCGGCTGTACTTTACTTTTTTGACTTATCAGTACGTCCTGGAAATCACTTCATATCAGTTTATAGAGACCTTTCATAATAAGCTTTTTAAACTTTGGTCATCAGAAAAAAATTTCTATCAGCCTAAGGATCAGTTTTTAAATTCTGTGAACTTAATGATGGTGATGATGATGACGATGATGATAAATAGCATAAACATTACCATTAATTGAGCATCTACTGTATACCATACTCTATACTGTTTTGTATAGATTATCTCACTTAATTTTTACTATAGCCCGAGGAAGTAGATGTTACCTCCAATTTACTGATAAGTGTTGTGGATGCAACTGGTTGGGGCTGATGTCGTGGGTGGTAAAAGAATACCAAGACGGTCATAGGTAAAGAAAGGCAGATTTTTAGCGAAAGTACAAAAATATATTGCAGGGTGCAAGTGGCAGCACAGCAGAGAAGGGCCTATCTGCAAATCGGCAGGGACTGGAGGAAAGTTTTATAGGGTCGTGCTGGAGGGGCCTACTTGTGGAACGAGGTATTTAATGAAAGGATGTTGGGCCAGTGGGTTTGTGATTAGTTGTTTCTTGGAACAATTGTTCTCTCCCACTTGGGCCCTCTTACTTGTTGTTGTTTACTTATCAGGATGCCACAATAAGGAAACTGAAGTCCAGCAAAATTTAGAAACTTGCCGAAAGTCATAAAAAATAGAGTTGGAATTTGAACCCAGGACTGTCCTGAGTTTATGCTTTGAGAAGAGTGCACCAGTACCATGACAGAAGTTCCAAGGTGAAACAAAGCCACATGGGTTTTTAAAACCTGGAACATTTCAGCTCTTAAAACCCTGATGATTGTGAGTTGGCTGTTGCCAAAGTCAGCGTGTTACAGACAGCAAGAACATGAAGATAATTTATTGCCTGTTTGTTTCAAAGAAATGGCCCTTGCTTCTTGGAGGACCATGGGTCCTGCCTCTAAGACAGGAGACAAGAGGGATGCTACATAGGGCCTGCTACCTGGGATGTAGCAATAGATCTCATCTTACATCTCCTGATCGCAAGCCAGAGCACCAGAACCATTCACAGGAGAGTACATTACCCCACAGGGCTGTTTGGTTTAGCATGACACTCAATCAAGCCCAAGCTACAGCAGTTTCTGCTAAAACTGTTTGTACAGCATGAGTGGAAGAAGAATTTATTTGGAGCAGGAGTCTGGCTTCTGTTGTGAAAAGTGACAGCCTCTGGCAGAGAGAGAGGCAATGCTGTTGAGTTGGTTGAGATCGGGGCTTCTGGAATGTGCGAGCTGGGCCTCACCCGGTGCTTGATTTTCCAGCTGTGTGACCTTGGGCAAGTCACTTCATCTCTCAAAGCACATTTATGAAGTGGTGATAAGAACCATACTCATTTGCTTGGGGCTCCCAAGACCACCCCAGATTCAGCGATTTGCCAGGAGGATTCACAGGACTCAGTATATGATCATACTCATGGCTGTGATTAATTACAGCAAAGGGACACAAAGCAAAATCAACACGGGTAAAAGACGAATGGAATAAAGTCCAGAGGAAACCAGGTTCAGACTTCCAAGAATCCTCTCCCAGTTGCGTCCAAAGGATGCACTAATTCCCCTAGCAATGAGTTGTAATGTAACAACATATGTGGAATGTTATCGACCAGGGAAACTCACTAGAGACTCAGTATCCAGAATTTTTATCAGGGGCTGATCATGTAGGCACCCTCTGTTCAGCATGTACCAAAATTATAGCCTCCCAGAAGGAAGGAAAGCAGGGGTGTTCAGTGTAAGTTGTACTGCCTGCATAAACAGTTTAGGCACAGTGAGCCACTCTGGTTAGTTAGGGTGGTGCAAAGTCTCCCAAAATCCAAGTTCCCAGACTCCAGCCAAGGAAGAGCCAGCCTTGCAAGGAGGTCTTTGTAAGCGTAGCAGTTTCAGTTCTGTTGTTACCTCTTTTCTGCCCATCATCCCATTGGGTGATTGCTGGGTGGTTTAAATGAGATGATCCATACAAAGCTCTCAGCACACTCCCTAGTATGGTGAATACTTACTAAATGTTGATTACAGTTCCTTTGACATTCAGGGAATGAATTTTGATTGGTGCTTCAGCACCCTCATCTACTCGTCATCCATTTACTTACCTGTACTTTGTTCATGGCTTCGTTCAGCACGTTTTGATTGGCACCTGCTGTGGTGCAGGGGCTGTGTTAGCCTCTTGGGTACTTTTGAAGCAATTCCTCTCTAGACAGTGCGGCGTGTGGGTGTCCAATCTGGCTGGGTGTTTGAGGTGGGTGGTGGTAATGAGAAGAAAGCTTCAGGGACTTTAAGATAAATCTTAAGTGGACTCATTTTCACATTCAGCGTTAGTGGGATGAGCATGCAGTCATCTGAGAACATCTCCTGATGTCTTGCTGTTTCTTTTTCTTCCTGCAGCCAAGGCTAAGTCTAAATGTGGCCCAACCTTCTTCCCCTGTGCTAGCGGCATCCACTGCATCATTGGTCGCTTCCGGTGCAACGGGTTTGAGGACTGTCCCGATGGCAGCGATGAAGAGAACTGCAGTAAGTGCTGCACACTCGAACACTGTGATCCCTTGTTCTTTCCCGCCACCCCAACTTGTCCACATTGGTCACACTCATCATGTGCTTCTTATACCTAGAAGCTCAGGCATTCTCTTCTGTTATCCAGGTTCTGTTCTTTCCCACTTCTTGTGTAAATCTGTAAATGTTCAGCCGCCATTTATCAGGGGCTCTACCAAGTGCACTGAGCCTGAGGCTTGCTGTATTTTCAGTTATGACAATAGCTCTG
The DNA here is from genome assembly GCF_006542625.1 of Nomascus leucogenys. Taxonomy (NCBI): domain Eukaryota; kingdom Metazoa; phylum Chordata; class Mammalia; order Primates; family Hylobatidae; genus Nomascus; species Nomascus leucogenys. The sequence continues at coordinate 96,363,379 of NC_044395.1, forward strand.
CAAATGCAGATGTATTATTATCCTTAGTTAACAGATAAGAAATTTCAAGTTAGAGAAGTACATTAACTCATCCAGGGTCACATAGCTCATAAGAAGCAGAGTAATTTCTAGGTTCATTCAAACCCTCATCTGACTAATACAACACTTAATGTTTATGTGCTTGCTTACTTTTTTCTTACTTTGAATTCTTTTCTTGAAAAAGTTGGCCAGGTGTGGTGGCTTGCACCTGTAATCCCAGCACTTTAGAAGGCTGAGGAGGGAGGATTGCTTGAGTCTAGGAGTTCAAGACCAGCCTAGGCAACAAGGTAAAACCCTATCTCTACAAAAAATACAAAAGTTAGGTGGGCATGGTGGCACATGCCTCTAGTCCAAGCTACTCAGGAGGATGAGGTGGGAGGATGCTTGAGCCTGGGAGGTCAAGGCTGCAGTGAGCTGAGATGGCACCACTGCACTCCAGCCTGGGCAACAGAGCAAGACCCTGTCTCAAAAAAAAGTGTTTATGTGTTAATTGTATGCATGCTATAAAAATTTATTCTTGAGAAAACAGTTCAAGTGGCGTAGATGAAGTTAATGTCCTCCTTGACTGTGACCACCCTGATTTGTTTTACCTGCTGTATAATATTCCCCTGGTATCAGTGTGCATGCACACACACACTCATGTTCGCTCCCTCTCACCTTGCACCTTAGCAGTCTTGCTGTTGGGTTTAACTACTCCTTGCCTTGGATACATGCAGATCCTTCCTTTTAGCATCCTGCTGTCCACAATGACTTTGCGTACAGCAGCCTCAGTGACCTTCAAGCATCTCTTCTTCGCCTTTAATACTAGCCCAGCTCACCCATCAGGTTGCTTCATACCTGCCACTGGTCACTCTGGTCACTGTTTCTTCTTCTTTCCCCATTCCTCAAAATGTTTAGACTACTTGAGCCTGCATAATTATCATTGGCTCTGAACAAACTTACACATTTATTTTCTGTGCATATATATATATATGACTTTATGTTTTAGAGTGGTTTGAGGTTCACAGCCAAACTGAGAGAAAGGTACAGAGATTTTCCAAATCCTCTGCCCCAACACATGCACAGCTTCTCCCATTATCAACATCCCCAGCCAGTGTGATACAATTGTTACAATCAAACCTGTGTTAACACATCAAGTCCATAATTTACATTAGGGTTCACTCTGGCGTTGAACATTCTATGGATCTTGATAAGTATATCATGACACGTAGCCACCATTATAGTATCATTACAGAATAGTTTCACTGCCCTAAACATTTTCTGTGCTTGTCCTATTCATCCCTTTTTGTACCCCCACCGCATATTTTAATAAATATTTTTCTTCTGATTATTGTAAAGAACTTAAGAAATATAAACAAGTATAAAGAAGAAAGCAAAACTGCCCATATCCCATAAGTTAGAATGAGACACTATTAATACTTATCCCATTGTGTGCCAGCTCTTCCCTCCCCTCTGCTCCCCCTTCCCTCCCCTCTCTCTCTCTCTCTCACTTCTTGTCTTCTCTCTCCCTTTCTCTCCTCCTCCCTCTCTTCCCATCTGTCCCACTTTCCTCCGCACCTTTCTCTCACTCCTTCTCCTCTTCTCTACACACACACACACACACACACACACACACACACACACACAGCCCCCTTCTCTAAGCACAGTGTATTTACTTGCAATGTCCTGTATATTGTGACCATTTTCACATTATTAATTTTTTCCAAACATAAGTTTTAATGACTTCAGTGATTCTTTTGATAGATTATGTTCTTCCTCCTACCTCATTGGCTCGATTTTAAGTTTCTGACAAGGAGGATGACTGTCTTCTACGTCATTTATGCCTTTCTAGGGAGCAATCATGGCTGTTCCTTCCCAGTAGGGGCACAGGAAGTTTCTAACTCTCCCCTGCATTTTGTCCTGTTGCCTTATTTCATCTTCTGGGCCTCAAGTGTCAGGAATCTGGCACAGCCAGCAGATGATTGTGTGGTTAGTAGAGTGATGGACATGCACCCTAGCAGGGAGGTTGTGTATCACTAAGAGGATAGGGGTGTAACTGGGAGAAATGGCTCTGGACCCAGACTCTGGGCTTGGATTTGTGCTGTACCCTAATGAAGCATGAGTCGGATATGCCACATCATCTCTTGCATAGCGGTTTCCTGGTCTCCATGCTGGGGGTGCTGAGAACCTGCTTCCCAGGATTGCTGGAGAGTTAGATGAAATAATAACTGAAAAGTACTCAGTATAGTGGCTGGCACAGAGTAATTGATATTTTAAAATAGTGGTTTAAAACAAAACTGTAAGAGAAGACCATAGTTACTAGGATTTTGCCTTTGATTTTGGACTTACAATATACTTCTTTTGTGTTTTAGTTAATCCTTTAGTAAGTGAGTATCAGCTTGATCTCTGCTTCCTGCTGTCCTTGGGGATCTTATAATCTAAGGGAGAAATTACACAGACACACACACACACACACGCACACACACACACATATCCCGGAATAATCCAATGGCAATAAAATGCAAGTATGACACATTATAGTATAAGCATTCTAAATGATTATGTCATCCTGTATATTCCCTGCCATAATTAAAGACCTTATATGATTGAAATGTTTGGACATTGGTCTTTAATTTTCTCTTTGTTTTTGAGACAAGGTCTTGCTCTGTCACCCAGGCTGGAGTGCAGTGGTGCCATCACAGCTCACTCCACCCTCAACCTCCTGGGCTCAAGTAATCCTCCTACCTCAGCCTTGTGAGTAGCTGGGATCACGGGGGTGTGCCGCCACACCCACCTAATTTAAAAAACAATTTTTTTGTGTGTGTAGAGATGGCATTTTACCCTGTTGCCCAAGCTGGTCTCGAACTCCTGGGCTCAAACAATCCTCCCACCTTGGGTTCCCAAAGTGCTGGGATTATAGGCATGAGTCACCATGCCTAGTCTGGTCTTTAATTTTCTAAATGAGTAAATTATACCTATTCCAAACTATGCCAATGAGGATTAAGCCAGCATCTTCCTCTGACATAGCTACCATTTAAAAACTGGTTCTGAAGCTGGGCGAGGTGGGGTACCCGTCTTAGCCCTAGCTACTCAAGAATGTGAGGTGGGAGGATTGCTTAAGCCCTGGAGTTCAGGATCGGCCTGGGTAACATAGCAAGACCCCATCTCTATAAAAATAAATAAGTAAATACAATTTTTTTTAAATTAGAAAAAATAGTGATTCTAGCTCACTATTTTGGAAAGTGGTAAATAAAAGTATGAGTCAAACTATTTATCCCCTCATTCCCATGTGAATTATACTTCAGAATAATCAAATAGCTGACTTTAAAAGGTTATTTTTTATTGAAGAATACCAGCTAATAGAAGAATAAAGAAATTAAGAGTATCTTCATTTTGTAACTCCTAATGAAAAATGGGTCTAGGTAATGATCATCAATGACTGCTTAAAACCATTAGGTAAAAAATGGATGGGGCCTTCGTAATGGAGAGATCAGGCTGAAAACTCCCGAATCTACCAGTCAGTCTTTTCACAGACAGCTTTGAATCAGTGTGGATTCACTTCAAGTAGAATGTATTAATAGAAACCTCGCCACTCTCTAGGTCACTTTAGAGTATAGTTGTCTTATATAATACACCTGTGTACATTAGCCACCCCACAAGACTGTGTTTTAATTTTTGCTTTAAATATTCAAACATATTTTGAAGAGTTCCAAAGGTATTGTATTTACCCGGATATTCACCATTTGATCACTCTTCCTTCATTCCTGATATTGCCAAGTCTTCTTCTAGTAGCATTTTCCTCCTCTGTGAAGAACCTCTTTAGCAATTCTTCTGAAGTTGGCAACAAATTATCTTAGCTTGCCTTCATCTGAGAATGTCTTTATTTCACCTTCATTCCTAAAGGATATTTTTACTGCATATAGAATTCTGAGCTGACAGTTCTTTTCTATAAGCAATTTAAGTATGCCACTTCTATCTGGCTTTTACGATTTCTGAAGAGAAATTTACAGTCGTTCAAGTTCTTTCCCCATAGATTATACATCCTTTTTCTTTAGCTGCTTTGAATTTTTTTTTTTGTCTTTAGTTTTCATCAGTTAGATCATAGCGTGTCTGGGTATAAATTTCTTTGAGTTTATCCTGTTAGGGTTCTCTGAGCTATTTGAATCCGTAGGTTTTTGTCTTTTGCTATACATGTTCAGCTATTATTTCTTCAAATATTTTAAAAGTACTGTACGTTTTCTCCTTTCTTTATGGGAGTCTAATGACAACAATGTTAGATCTGTTTTTATAGTCCCACAGGTCCCTGAGGCTCTGTGAGTTTTTATTTTTTTATTTTTTGGGGGGTAGGCCAGGGTTTCACTCCATCACCCAGGCTAGAGTGCAGTGGTGCGATCATAGCTTACTGCAGCCTCAACTTCCTGAGCTCCAGTGATACTCCCTCCTCAGCCTCCTGAGTAGCTGGGACCACAGGCATGCACCACCATGCCTAGGTAATTTTTTTTTAATTGTGTTTTTTGTAGAGGTGGGTTTTGATACGTTGCCCAGATTGGTCTCAAACTCCTGAGCTCAAGTGATCCGCCCACCTAAGCCTCCCAAAGTGCTGGGATTACAAGCGTGAGTCACCACACCAGAACTCTGTTCATTTTTAATCACTCCTTTTTCTTTTTATTGTTCATATTGGACAATTTCTATTAATCTGTCATCAAGCTCACTTACTCTTTCATCCATCATTTCCAGTCTGCTTTCAAGCCTATATAGTGTTTTGTTTTGTTTAGTTGTTTAAATTTCAGTTACTGTATCTTTCTGTTCTAAAATGTCTTTTTGGTTTTCTTATATCTTCTCTTTCTTTGCTGAGACTTTCTTTTTTTCCATTTGTTTTGAGAGTGTGTGTGATTGCTTACTCGAGTATTTATGTAATAGCTGCTATAAAATCTTCATCATATAACTTCAACATCTGTGTCATCTTGGCATTTCTCTGTTGATTGTCTTAACCCAAATGAATTGAGATTTTCTTGGTTCTTAATATGACAAGTAATTTTGGATTATATTCTGGATATTTTGATTATTATGTGTGACACTCTGGGTCTTATTTGAAGCCTAGGGGGAGTGCTTATGTATGTGTTTTCGTAAGTAAATGACCTGGGCAGGTCAGGCCACAGGTTTCTACCAGCCCTCTGTGGGCTATGGTTACAATCGTTTTCACACTGTTTTTGCAATGCTATTTGGATGTGTCCTGCCTGTGCCCTTACCAGTAGTTTGTGAGTTCAGTCTTTGATGTGCTGATTAGGACCAGGTCCATGTGCATGCAGCTTGAGGGGATCATTCTAGGAGTTTGTAAACAGTTTTATGGGTTAGCTTTTCTGAGCTCCTTTCTCTTCTTAGTGTCTCTGGTTCTTTCCAGTTTCCTGGGGCTCCAAAAAGGAGAAAATACGGTAAACTCACCACCATTTTGGTGATAGTTTAAATTTTGGTCTTATTCTCCATTTGGCCTGCTCCAAATTACCCTTCACGGCTACTGCATGCATTCTCGTCAGGTTTTTTAAGTGATATTCTGTGGGAAAGCCAGAGTGAGGTGTGATGACTGCATCTGACCTGGAGCAGGAACTTCCATAAGCCAGTTTCAGCAGCACAAAAAGACAGTCATCTGATGCGGTGCAAAGGAATACACATCACCGTTATGAGATTGTTCTCCCAAAAACATCCCACCTGAATCTGATTGAGCCTCTAAATCTAACCATTAGTTTACTGGAAATTCAGGGACAGGGGAATATGTTAATGACCTCACAGGGAGGCATACTTTTAGATACAGAATGTGGGAAATTCTTCAAGACCCGGTTTCATTCATAAATAAATTCTAAGAAAAAACAGAGGAAAAGGGAACTTATAGATTGAAAGAGTAAAAGACAAATTAAGCAAATGTGATGTGTGGACCATATTTGAATGCTGATCATACAAATCAACTATTAAAAAAATTGAGATAGAGAAATTTAAATCGTGGTTTGATACTTGATATTAAGGCATTATTATTATTTTTTAATATGTAAGAATGATATTGTGTCTATTTTTTAAAGTCCTTTTAGAAATATATACTGAAGTATATAAAGAGATTATGTGCTATCTGGGATGCACTTCAAGCCAGTTCCATCAGGGATTGAAACAAAATGGTCAGTGAGTTGATAATTGTTAAATCCATGGAGTTCAATAAACCAGTCTGTATTTTTGTATATGTTTGAAATTTTCCATAATGAAATGGTGAGAAGAAATAAATAAAAGTTAAAGAAGTGGTTCTCTTTGGTAATGTCTTGACTTTAACAAAAATAACTAGAGAGTTATATTTTTAAAGAACTTTGGTTTGCAGACATGTGTTTTCCAGGTTTAGCATTCATTTTGCACTCAGGAGTGAGGATAAGCAGAAACCCAGTAAATATATATATATATATTTTTTTTTCCAAATAGGGTCTCGCTCTCATTATCTAGGCTGGAGTGCAGTAGTACGAACACAGCTCACTGCAGCCTTGACTTCCCAGGCTCAGGTGATTCTTCCACCTCAGCCTCCCAAGAGTAGCTGGGACTTCAGGCGCACACTACCACACCAGGCAAAATTTTTTTTTTTTGTATTTTTAGTAGTATCAGAGTTTCACCATGTTAACCAGGCTGGTGTCAAACTCCTAGCCTCAAGAAATCCACCCTGCTTGGCCTCCCAAAGCGCTGGGATTACAGGCATGAGCCATTGCACCCAGCCAAATAAAAAAAAAAAAAATGTAGAGATGGGGTTTTGCCATGTTGCCCAGGCTGGTCTTGAACTCCTGAGCTCAAGCCAACTGCTTGCCTTGGCCCCCCAAAGTACTGGGATTACAGGTGTGAGCCACCCCACCCAGCCCCCTCAAATCAGTATTTTCTTTTAGAGCTTCACAATGCTGAGATTTTGCCCTTTGACTTTTTTTCCTTTCTCCTTTTTGTTGTTTGGCCTCTTTCTTCCACTGTCCTCGTACATTCTTGGCTGGAGGTGAAACCCTGGGTTGGCTGGCAGCACGGCTCTCACCCCAGTCCTCATTCAGTAAGGACGAGGACTCCAGCCAAGAACTGACACGGCAGGGTGTCTGGGGGACCACGATAGAAAACTGATTCAGGCTGAAGATCTTCTGCTACAGCTTTTAGTATAGTTGTGCCCAGAAAAACCACTGTGTCTTGGACTGTATCTCTCTACTGATGACAAATTCTTGCCTGAATTCTGAGCACCACTGAATCATTTAGCTAGTATGTCTGTGTTTTTGTGCACAGAGCTCCACACTGCTGGCATATTTCTGTAGCTCTATTCATGTCAATCCAGATGAGAGTCCCCGTTTCCTCTTCACCTCTCAGCCAGTTCATCAGTTGTAGCCTCAGAAAGCTGTGTCTTTTATTGGGTGGACTAGCCGAGCTAAAAGTGCCAACAGGAGAATTTTTCCTCTCAGTACTCCAAAGCTACATCATCAGGGTCTCCTTAAAGACTCTTATATGACTGGTTTCCTTTGGAAATCTTTCTGGTTTGCCAAGGCTGGGCTGGGTCATCCTCCTGTGTGTTCTCAGACCATACGGGACCTTCTTCAAACAAATGTCACCTCATCAGAGAGGCCTTCCATGACCACCCTATGAAAAATGACCCTTCTCCTCCCCAGTCTCACACTCTGTTTCTGTCCCCTGCGTCATCCTTCTCCACACTTACTGTCTTCCCTACTACATTGTGACAGCCATGAGGTGGTATTATAGTGTGGCTCACAGCTATATTTCCAGTGCCATGTATATTGTCAGGCTCAGCCTTAGCAAGCGACAAACATATACTGAATAAATGGTACTTCTCATGCTTTCTCGTAATGGCATATTGACTTGCCTGTATAGTATACAAACTTTCAGGGCAAGTGAACTGCTTGGCTGACAGTTACTAAGCACTTACCTTGTGTATGGCCTGTTTCTACATGCTTTACCTGGATGATCTCATTTTAGGTAGATAGTATTATTACCTCGTTTTTATAGAGACATAGAAAGGATGAATAACTTGCCCATACTCACACACTTAGTAAGTGGCATAGTTGAGGTATCAACCTAGGCGGTATAAATACAGAGCCTGAACTTTTAACTGTTATATGAATGTGTATTCTCAATACATTTTTTTTTTTTTTTGAGATGGAGTCTCGCTCTGTCACCAGGCTGGAGTGCAGTGGCACCATCTTGGCTAACTGCAACCTCCGCCTCCCGGGTTCAAGCAATTCTCCTGCCTCAGACTCCTGAGTAGCTGGGATTACAGGTGTGTGCCACAACGCCCAGCAAATTTTTGCCCGATACATATGTTTTAGAGACGGGGTCTTACTCTGTTGCCCAGGCTAAAGTGCAGTGGTGCAATCATAGCTCATTGTACCTTAGACACCTGGGTTCAATTGATACTCTCATCTCAGCCTCTTAAGTAGCTAGAAATACAGGTGCATGCCACCTCGCCTGGCTAATTTTTAAACTTTTTTTTTGTTGTTGAGAAAGGGTCTTGCTATGCTGCCTTGAATGGTCTCGAACTCCTAGCCCCAAGCTATCCTCCCACTTCAGCAACCTGAAGTGCTGGGACTACAGGCTTGAGCCATCATGCCTGGCTAATAATTATTATAATAAACATTTGTCGAACACCCACTATGGCCCACGTGCTATTTTCCATGCTTTGCTCATTTAATTTTTATGAAAGCTTATGACAGAGACATTATTTTTGTCCTCACTTTACAGATGAGGACATTGAGGCTTAGAGAAGTTGAATAATTTTTCCAACATCATATGGCTAGTGAAGTGGTAGGCGGAAATTTGAGCCCAGGTGGACTTCACACCTTCACTTCTAACCACTACAGCAAAATGTATGCTTGGAATTGTCAGCTGGGGCAGATCATAAAAAGTTGAGATTATAAAAGGTTATATTTTATACTCAGTGAGAAGCAGTTGATACAGAGCTGATGCAGGATGAGGAGAGGGAGAAGATCACATGACTGGAGACTGGGGAACTGGGAAATGGTGGCACTTTCATAGCAGTAGGACCACAGGAAGAGGGAGAGGCTAGGAGCAGAGGGGAGAATGTCAGTTTCAGACATGCAGAGTTTGAGGTGAGAGGGTGTTCAGGCAGAGGAACCCATGAGGCAGTAGGAGAAAGATGTTTATTTCTGGGGGAAGGTTTAGGGAGCTATCCACAGAAAGGTGGTGATTGAAGCAGTGATACTGGACTTGTTCCCTGGAAAAGGCAGGGTTGGATGTTGGACAGGAGATAACCATGTCCAGGAAGCCTTTACCAACAAGGAAGAAACAGACTACCATTAGCAATGACTGAGTTCTGCCAGTGGCCCCTTGCACTGACTCTAGAGGGGTTTTGAAAATTAAAATCCTCTGAGTCCTTAGAGCCTGAGGAAAAGGGAAGCAAGAGTGAAGTATTTTTGCCTCTTGCCTGCTTGCCCAGAGTGGCGGCCCTTTCCTCTCCTACAGACACAGAAGTAGTTCCATGTGCAGAATGCGGCTGTACATAGAGTGTGTTCTGTCTTGGAGGGGGAAAGGCTGCTGAGGCTGGGGGACCTGGTAGCCTTGGGGCTGGGAGAGGCCCAGAGGACCTGTTGAGCAGACTTTGGAAGGAGGAACTGACAGGTGTCCATAGGCAAGCCGAGGTCAAGGCAGCGAGCATTTTCCAAGTCACAAAGGGTGCAGGGCTTGTTGTCGGGATGATTTGCAGGGAGACTGCTTCCGTGGGCTCTGGTTTCCTGGGGCCAGGCGCCCTCTATGCTCTAGAAGAGAAAGTCTCAGTGCAGCCCCCTCTCCCTCAGTTGCCTGGTTTCCAGGGAAATTGGGGCTGGGAAGACAAGGACCGTGTGGAGGCTATGAGGTTGGGAAGTGAGTAGTGACCATCTCAGGATGGAGGAGCCGATGGGAATTGTGGGGGCTAATGACAAGGAGTTTCTCATTTATATGTTTTTGTCAAGACCCTTTGAGGTAGGAGAGGAGCCGACTTCACAGACTTTAAATGAATTAAAGGGTACATTTCCTAAGTCCTACTGTAGACAGATCGCTTCATTTCCTGTCTTGAAGCCGGTCAGTTGCTTTTGGGAGACCGCAGTGGTCCCTCGGTCCTATCTTTTAGATGTGGTTGAAGTAAACCCTGCCAGTTTAATTAACCACTAAGCGGTTCCCTTCACTCCTGCCTCCCTCCCTCCCTCCCTCTGCTGGAGAGAGAGACAAGTTCTTTTTCCTGAGTCTTGTGGCTTGGGAAATAGAGCTTTAGAACCCTGTGTTTTCTTGGGTAATAATAACCAAGGAGCTTTTGAGCCTGTGATTCAGTTTTTGAAGTTGACTCTGCAGACAGTTGTTTCCACCCCTAGTGAAAGAAATATTGTAAAATACAATGTTCCTCTCCCCAGTTAACTGAGTAGCATAATACATTTCTCAGTGACTGGTAAGCCACAACAAGGACAAAGAAAACAAATATTTGGAGCACGTTAAATATGGCTAAAACATAGTGAAACATGACATCCCAGAGGATGAAATGTTTCCTGATCTGTTTATGATCTGTTCATTGAGCATTTACTATTTCCACGGTCCTGGACCAGGCCCCGTGGGACCACAGAAACCCCCCTAAGACTTGTCTACCATAGTCCCAAATATAATCATTCTGAAATCTGGCTGAGCCAAGTAAGTAGCTGCAGAGGCTCTGGAAGAAATGTAGTGAAATCTGAGCTGTCTGGGGTCTTTGGAGAGATCTGCCAGTCTGGTTAAGTAGGTCTGCTTAATAACTGAATATTTATGCCTTTCAACACCAGCAACAGGAATCTCTCTGAGATGTATCAAATCTTGGCTTTGTCAATATGTACCTTTTTTGGTGACAGCACAGGGTCATTCTTAGGAACATTAATTTTTAGACCAGGCTATAATACAGGGTTGCCTTTGGCTCCTTTTTAGAACTTTCTAGTCTCTTTTTGAACTATTCTAGGCTGTTGTGCTTTTGGAATTCTTTTTAAAATATTTTTATTTTAATTTTTTAAATGTATGCATATATATGGAGTACAGGAGAAATTTTGTTACATACACATAATGCATGATGTGATCAAGTCAGAGTATTTAGGTGTCCATTACTCAAGTGCAGTACATTTTTGTTAAGTATATTCACCCTGCTCTGGTTTCCTTTTATCTCACTGTATGTTTGTATCCTTTAAACCCACTTCTCTTCATCTCTTTATCTTCCTCCCTTCCCCCTGCTCACCCATCCCACTCTCTGTTATCTATTTTTCCACTCTCTACTGCCATGTCATCAAATTTTTAGCTTTTGGAATTCTTGAGGTTGCTTTTTAGAGCTTTTCTGTCCCCTTCTCCGGCTGTCAGCTTTTATTTCTTGCTGCCAGTTTGTCTGCAAGGCAATAAGTGGCATCCCCTCTCCCTTTTTACTTGCTTTGTCCTTGGGAGCTGGAATACAGAACTTGTTGGAATTTAGGTAAATGGAGAAGCCATAGACCCTGAGAGAGGGATGGCCTGAGGCCTTTTCCTTGAGGAAGCTCCTGGCACTTTCAAGGCATGAACATTGTGATGTATATTTTGATGGTTGGGAGGCGTTTTTCTGTGGCTTGCTGCTGGATTTGGACTGTGTTCCTCTACCATCCTCTGCTTCTGTTTTCTCTGCCCTGCAAAGGATGGGGGAGATTACACTGTGTTTTATGCGGAGTCATTGACAAGGTGGAATGCTAGGTGTGGTTGTATACAAGGATATAGCTATGTCTCCTGAGCAACTATGCCCCTGAGTGTGAAAGATACTAAATATTAAGAGGTGTTTGTGGACCAGGGAGAGCTTTATGATGGGAGAGTAAAAGGGAAGGAAAGTGAGTGCTCACCGAAACATTTCTGCTAGACTAGACGTTCAAAAATGTTTAGTGAAGTTTCTCAAACATACTGAAAAGGAAAAGTAAAGTAAAATGAACACCTGCATTCCCAACATCCAGTTTCAAAAATGTATCACTGTGTTGCTGTATTTGCTTCAGAATTTTAAAATAATAAAATATTACCAAATATAATTAGAAATTCCAGCCATGCCCCTTTGGGATCTTCTCTTCTCTCCAGAGGCATCCATTGCCCTGGACTTGGGGTTGTTTATTCCCATTAAAGTTTTTTTTTTCTTTCTGTATACATATGTTTTTTATCCTGCTATGATAAGTAGCATTCTCTTGCATGGGTAGCTTCATATTAATGGTATATAGTACGGTACATAGCCTACTACTGACACAGGATTTTTCTGGGCCACTTTGCCAGTTGGGTACCTCCACAGGCAGTGACGCTCCCTGCCCCGCCCAGGCCTTACTGCACCCCAAGTCTGCTGCTGGAGGCACCCTGCCCATTCAGCCCACCTGCATTATATGCTGTACCCACATTCAGTGGTTCCTGAGCTCTTGTCCCATGTCCAAGAAGAATGAGGATATGCTGACAATTTGAAGGGTGAGTGGGGGTAGAGAAAAATTTTATTGAGTGGTAGAACAGCTCTCAGTGGAGAGGGGATGCAGGGTGGTTTTCTCTCCCAGTGTGTCTGGGTCCAGGGCTTTTTATGGACTCAGAATGGGGAGTCCATGCTGATTGGTTTGTGACTATGCAAAAAAGGTTAAAGTGAAGACACTACTTAAAGGTGGGCATGACAGTGTAGAAAACCAATTAGGAAAGGGTAGGTATATGTAAAATAGGTGATGGTGGGGATCCATCAGAGGAAAGTGCACCAAATAAGGAGACAGTTTCTCAATCCGGTCCGTGGATTTGACTTGTAGCTTGGCTTTCAGGCTTTAAACTGTCTTTGGCTTGGAGGTGGGGTTTCACCAGGGACTCGCCCCTGTCTGCCAAGGCATTTGTCTGCTTCCTGGCGCCATCACTGCTTGCTTTTCTCCCTCACTATTTTATTTGTGGGATTTATCCATCTTGACACCGGTTCATTCATTTTTCACTACAGTACAGCATCAGTTGATGCACTATGGCCCTATTTTGCCTAACACCAGTTTTTGTACATAAAGTTGTATTGGAATATAGTATGCCTTCATTTACAAATTGCCTATGGCTGCTTTGTGACACAATGGCCAAGTTGAGTCATTACAACAGAGACAAAGACCAAACAGATACCAAAACCTACAATATTTACCATCTGGCCCTTGATAGGAACAGTTAGCCAGCCTTGGCATTGTAGCAGTATAACACATGGTATCCTCTTTTATAAGTAAACATTTGAGCCTTTTCTTTTCTTTTCTTTTCTTTTCTTTTTTTTGAGACATGGTCTCACTCTGTCACCCAGGTGGGAGTGCAGTGGCATGGACTCAGCTCACTTCAACTTCTGCCTCTCAGGCTCAAGCGATACTCCTGCCTCAGCCTCCCAAGTAGCTGGGATTACAGGCATGCACCACTACCACCCAGCTAATGTTTGTATTTTTAGTAGAGGCAGGGTTTCACCATGTTGGCCAGGCTGGTCTTGACCTCCTGGCCTCAAATGATCCACCCACCTCAGCCTCCCAAAGTGCTGGGATTACAGGTGTGAGCCACTATGTATGGCCCATGTCTGATTTTTTAATTTTACAAATAATGTCTTCAGTAAACATTTTTGTTTCTTCAAGAGTCTTGCAGTGGCTCACACCTGTAATTGCAACACTTTGGGAGGCTGAGGTGGGAGGATTGCTTGATGCCAGGATTTGAGACCAACCTGAGCTTTATAGCAAGACCCCTGTCTCTACAAAACATTAAATAATTAGCTAGGCATGGTGATATATGCCTGTAGTCCTGGCTACTCAGGAGGCTGAAGTGGGAGGATCGCTTGAGCCTAGGAATTTAAGGCTACAGTGAGGTATGATTACACCACTGCACTGCAGTCGGTGACTGAGACCCTGTTTCTTAAAAAGGAAGAAAAAAGAGTCTCTCTAGAGAAGAGTATATAGCTGGAAGTGAAATTACTGGGCCATGCCCTGTGCACCATAGGCTTTACTATTCCTAAATGTGCCTCCCAGGTGGACGTACCAATTTGCACCCCCTCTTGTAGTTTATGAGACTTCCTCTCCCTCCACATTCTTGCCAATGATCTGCTACTTTAAGACCTTGAGTGTAGTAAGTCTCATGTATAGTGGTACATCATCACCAGTGACAGTATACATTATTTCACGTTTTTACTGACCATTTGCCATTCCTCTTATGTCAATTGCCTGATTACATCCTTGGCCCTTTTTTCTACTGAGTTGTCTTTTCTTTTTGATTTTTGAGAGTTCTTTACATATTCTGGCTACTAGTCTTTTGGGTTATATGCATTAAAACCAATCTGTGACTTGGTTTTTGAACATACATACACATACTTGTAGACATACACACACATAAACACATATGTGACGTTTTTCCTTGGAAAGTTTGAGAGGTTGAAAGGGTCTAAGACTGAAGGAAAAGTAAGTAGATGACAGTGGTTTCAGCAAGGATGACTTTGCACAGCTTTCCCCATCAGGACGTTTACATAAGCTTATGAACACCCCATCTTGGAGCACTTAGAATGCCTTTCCCAGGCTGTCTGAGTGAGCAGATGGTTACTGATGTTTTGGTTGCATAGATGTGACCCACAGGGTCCTAGAGAAGCTGAAGGCCACCAAGGTGGGATGTTGATGGACACGAGGGTTTGGAGAGCTGCCTTGGACAAAAACCAAACGTGATTTGTGGTTTTGGATTTCTCCATCTTGGTTTTGGCTGAGGTCAGACCTTGGTTTCAGTTTGATCCAGTTGAGCCATTCTCTGGCCCACAGGGATGTCAATAATTAAAACTTCCATTTTCAGGCCAGACCACTTTTGTTTGACTTTACATCATTGGTCCATCATCCTCAACACTGAAAGCACTGGTTTCCGCATTTCCCCACCTCTCTGACCTTTCAAATCAAACTTTTGGAGTTGAACGGTTAAAATAAAAAAGGCTTCAGTTCCTTAGATTTAGATAGCGTTGTGAAGTTAACCAAGTCCTTGCAGCTATGATCTCTTTGTGTTCACAACAGCTCAGTGAAGCATAGGGAGTAGATTACAACTGCCATCTTGCCGTTGAGGACCACAAAGAGACGCTGGAGCTGGTGTGGCCCTGATCCTGTAGCAACATAGCAATCTTCTGTGCTGGGCCTGGCGTCTGTTCTGGTGCTGTACCCACCACATGCAATGTGGGTGCCAGCTCAGTTCATTCCCCGAGGTCCGGGATGACCCCTCTTCATCATTACAGATGTTGCTCCTTGTGGGAGGGCCACACTCTGTAGGACTGAGATTCACATAATGAGGGGAATGAGTATAACATTCCCTGAGCCTGTGCTGCTACATGTCAGACTGGGCACTGTACGTTTTCCCACGGATATTCTTTGATGCTCAGATTAATGCTGTAAGTAGCAGGATCAGCTTCTTGGTCTGTGGCTGGCGTAGCCATACGGGGCCAGTGCTTAGCTTAGAAGGGGACCGTGCTTGGTTTTATGTTCTGCTTTTGCCATCTTGAGTTTTTAAAATAATTTTTGACAGCAGATCCCAGATTTTCAGTAGGCACTGGACCTCACAAATCATGTAGAGGGTCCTTTCCACAGATAAAGCAGCTGAGACTCAGAGA
Organism: Nomascus leucogenys; assembly: GCF_006542625.1. Classification (NCBI taxonomy): domain Eukaryota; kingdom Metazoa; phylum Chordata; class Mammalia; order Primates; family Hylobatidae; genus Nomascus; species Nomascus leucogenys. The sequence continues at coordinate 96,378,986 of NC_044395.1, forward strand.
GGTGAAGTAATTTGCCCAAGATTAATAAGTGGCAGAGCTGGGATTGGAGTAACTTCTACTTGGCTGATTCAGTTATTGAAAACAGAGCCCTGGAATGAACCTTGTTTGAATCATACTGCGAGTAAATTGTACTGTAGAAATACTAGTTTTCTGTGGAGATTTGCTGTTGTGTTGTTAAGTAGTTTTGTGCTGACCTTATACTGGCCTGTTGTCACACTTCTTCTTAAGGGGAGGGCCCAGATCTGTCATTTCTTTTGAGGTCTCAGAAAGTGCCTAGAATAGGAGCCTCATGGAGGAGCTGCTCAGAAAATGATCACTGACCAACTAGGTTCATGGGCTTTTTTGTTTGCAAAGAAGAAATCGAGGCTACTAAGTTTACCTTAGTGAGTCATAAAGAATAAGTGAGGAATTAAAAGGCTGATATATAGTTAGGGAACTGGAAGCATCCTACACAGCTGTGGGATCAGATCATGTCATTACTTCCACAGTGGCAGAGAGGTGCGTCAGTCCCTGCCTCAGCTGCTCCTTGTGGCTTGGCTTTGCTCCGTGTGTCTCTTATGCTACCAGCCATTCACTCTTGCCTCCTCCAGGATATGTCCATGAGGTTCAGGTTTTGCCCAGACCCCTCAGTGGCTGCTGGCCAGCCTTCGGGTTGACCATTTCGAGTGAGGCATTTAGCCTGTGGGGGTGGAGAGTGGCAAAATAGGTAACAGAGACCAGAGACTTGGAAGGGTGAGTGGGGGGAAGGGAGGAAGATAAAGAGATGAAGAGAAGTGTGTTAAAAGATACAAACATACAGTGAGATAAAAGGAAACCAGAGTAGAGTGAATATACTTAACAAAAATGTACTGCACTTGAGTAATGGACACCTGAATACCCTGACTTGATCACATCGTGCATTATGTGTATGTAACAAAATTTCTCCTGGACCCCATATATTTGCATAAGTGAAAAAACGAAAATAGAAAAAAAAATTAAAAAGAATTCCAAAAGCACAGCAGCTTAGGATAGTTTAAAAAGAGACTAGAAAGTTCTAAAAAGGAGCCAAAGGCAACCCTGTATTATAGCCTGGTCTAAAAATTAATGTTCCTAAGAATGACCCTGTGCTGTCACCAAAAAAGGTAAATGTTGATGAACCCAAGATTCGATGCATCTCAGAGAGATTCCTGTTGCTGGTGTTGAAAGGCATCAATATTCAGTTATTAAGCAGACCTACTTAACCAGACTGGCAGATCTCTCCAAAGACCCCCAGGAGGTGTTAGAATGAGGCAGAGTAAGTCTGGTGTCCAGGTTTGGCTGGCCAGCCTCATAGGATGGGCTTTGAGTCTGCCAGCTTAGAAGATAAGCTTACTGCTTCCTGAGCGGGACACACCCCAGGCTGGAAGAAGTTCCAGGGTCCCCGAGGGAACTTGCTGGCCTCGCTGGTAATGTGCTGTGTTTTCCCTCTGCAGCAGCAAACCCTCTGCTTTGCTCCACCGCCCGCTACCACTGCAAGAACGGCCTCTGTATTGACAAGAGCTTCATCTGCGATGGACAGAATAACTGTCAAGACAACAGTGATGAGGAAAGCTGTGAAAGTTCTCAAGGTAGGAACCTCTCAAGCTCTAAAAAGATAATTGCAACACAACACTGCAATAACGGCACACACTGAAAGGTGGAAAGCAACACCCATCCCCACTTCCAAACACAATAGCTCTGTTAGTTTTTGCACTCAGCCTTGCAGCCCTTGTACAGGTAGGTACCCGTGTTTACATGGCTTTAACTACAACACACCTACCATTTTGAATTTTGTATTGTTCCTGAATTAAATATCATCTATACATTTCTCTTCGAAACTGTAATATGCCCCAACTGTGTTACATACTGTCATGTTGCTCTCCTGTGGTTTTCTGAGGCACTGCCTTATTGGGGCAATCCAGGTCGTATCTTTCCCTTGAATTACTTCTTTGGGATAAAGTCCGCAGAGTGGGATGTCTGCACAGGTGTCCATTACACCTCAGCATGCAGCTGTTTTTTTTTTTTTTTAAGTTTACATTGCTGACATCATTGTCTGTGCCTGTCAGTTTTACTGTACTATCACAGACGTTCACAGGCATCACAACTGCTGCCCTATTTTTTTTTCCCATTTTTGCTAATTTGGTAGTCATAGAATGACAGCCTCCCCAAATGCTTTCATTTGCATTTCTCTGATTATGAGCAGAGTTCACCTTTTTCCCCGTCATGTTTGTTTACTACTTTGTTTCCTTTTCTGTGAATTGCCTCCTTGTGTCTGGGCTATTGATTTTGGGGCTGTCTCATGGAAGCTGAGGGATGCAGCTGGAGGATGGGAAGATGAGCTTTGTTAGGGAGTCTGAGGAGGACACAATGGGATAAGGTTATGTCCTCCCTTGTTAAAACTGACCAGGTACATTTCTTTACGCATGGACTCTTTTTTTAGCATTTCTTCAGTGATTAGAAATACTAAGATTTAAAATGCACATCTGTTTTAAGGCATCCGAAAGAGTATCTATTTCTAATGTTATAAACTGGTATCATCTGTATGTAATCTTTCCTATTTTCACTTAGTATTATATTGCTGTGATTCACCTGTATTATTGTTTGTTGTTGGAGATTGTTTGTCTTGACTGATGTTCAGTGTTCTACTGTATGATTGTACCATAGTTTATAGATCTAATAAAAGTGTAAAAAGAAAAGTAAGAGAATGATGGTTAACTGCTTAGCTGGTTAACTCATATATTGGGAGGTAGGATAGATGATGGATAAGTTCCATGTAGTTAGATGTAGGTTATTTTCAAGGTCCTAGCTTTTATTTTGATTGGTGTTTATGCTATTAAAATGAATGAATGAACGAACAGATGGTCATACATAACCACTGGTGAGAGTGGGCTACAAACCAAGGATTATGGTCAATCTGAATCTATATGCCTGAGGTCCATGGGAAAGAAAAGACAAAATGTGTATTGGCATAGACTTTGCCAAGATTTGTGCAGAGAACAGCTGTGGGGGGTGAGTCTTAGACAGAATTAGCTTCTGATTGTCTTTGCCTGGAAAATGCCTTTCTTGGGTCAACCCTTCACAGTGGTTCTCAAAGTATAATCCTCAGTCCGGGAGCATCAGCATCACATGAGAACTCAGGAAATGCAGTTGTTCAGGCGCCATTCTAGACCAGCTAAATCAACTGGTGTCGGTGGGCCCAGCTAGAAATGCAGTTGTTCAGGCCCCGTTCTAGATCAGCTAAATCAACTGGTGGGAGTGGGCCCAGCGATTGGTGTTTTACTTAGGAAGCCCTCAAGGTGATTCTAATGCACACTGAAGGCTGAACGCCACCATTCTACATTCACCTGAGAGAGGTTTATAATCCTGCCATTTGCCTAGAAATTTCCAAACTTCTGACTGAACGCAATGTATTGCTGGCCTTTACACAAGATCAAATTTTTATAAAACCAAACATGCCAATGTCTTGCCAGTGATGGACACCAAATAGGGAACAAGAATACAAGATCAACTAAGTATTAGCATAGATAGGAAGGATTATTGGGGAACATTTTCTATGGAGATTGTTTCTTTTTTAGGGGGGTGGTGTGGACAGAGTCTTGCTCTGTGACCCAGGCTGAAGTGCAGTGGCGTGATCTTGGCTCACTGCAACCTTTGCCTCCCGGGTTCAAGCGATTCTCCTGCCTCAGCCTCCTGAGTAGCTGTGACTACAGGCGTGCACCACCACGCCCAGCTGATTTTTGTATTTTTAGTAGAGATGGGTTTCACCATGTTGGCCAGGATGGTCTTGATCTCTTGGCCTCGTGATCTGCCCGCCTCGGCCTCCCCAAGTGCTGGGATTACAGGTGTGAGCCACTGCGCCCAGCCTATACAGTTTCTTAAGTGTGTATGTATCCTGGACTCACTTACTCATGGTGCCCTGAGACGTTCAGTGAAAAGACTCCCACGTCTAAGATGTGGAGGTTAGGCCTGTCAATAGTTTGGGCAACACCCTCTTCTGTGCCCATCCCAGTGTTTTACTGAAGCAGATTTTTGCTTGCCCTTAAGAAGAATGGTAGATCCCTCTGTAGGCTGTTTAAAGCTCCTATTTGTTTTTAATTCTGCTTTTCTCTCTCTCCATATTCCACATCCCATAAATATGAGGTTTATGGAGAAAGTTAGTGTGAACACATACATACGAAGCCCAATTCTTGACACATACTTTCCTTAGAATCTCAGCTTTGTGCCTTCCTTAGCCAGAGGGCATCCCCTTAGAAAATAAGCTACATATGCACATGCTTCCAGAAAATAAGGCCCACTAGGCAGTTGGTGACACCTGTCAGTTTCATGGGTATAACAGCCACCCCACAAGGTGGCCACTTGTGGAAGGCATTGCTGTGAGCTACCCAAGAAGAATAACAAGAACAGGAGATGTGCCCATTTTGCCTCTCAAATCCCGCCGAACCTACGTGGTGGCATTGTGCTCTGTACATAGTGGATTTGCTAAGTGCTGAAGACTAGAAAAGACTTCATGGTGTAGAGTGTTGTTATTAATGCTGTGTTTTAATTTGCACCCTGTGTGATATTGCACCATATAGGTTTTTAAGTTATGTGAGTTCAGATATCCACAATCTATTAACATAATAACAACAAGTATTATTATTGTTGTTTAAATTGAGTAGAAAGTTCCGTCATTTCCTCAGTGGGAATCTGCCCTGCAGTGAGTGTGAGATGGGAGACAGATCTGGAGTTCCCTTAGCTGTCTGCAATTCTGCAGCCTCATCCCTCATAGGGTGTACACATCTCCCTGCCCTGAGTGAGACTCTGGTATTGAGGGTGTGTCTTCTTGCATCATGTAACCTCTGTGTCCAAACCGACTAACTCATTTTGGTGCTTGACCAAAGGAACCCCAGTGCATCAGTGCTGTGGGAAAACTGACCCACACTGAGCTCTTTGCAGTATTTTCCTGAAGAATTTCAGAGATATTTTGACTAGACAAAATACTGCCCTGTGCCACATAGGATTTGACCCACTGTCATCTTTTTTTTTTTTTTTTTTTTTTTTTTTTTTTTTTTTTTGAGACAGAGTCTCACTCCTGTTGCCCAGGCTGGAGTGCAGTGGCGCGATCTCGGCTCACTGCAAGCTCCACCTCCTGGGTTCACGCCATTCTCCTGCCTCAGCCTCTCGAGTAGCTGGGACTACAGGCGCCCGCCACTACGCCTGGCTTATTTTTTGTATTTTTAGTAGAGACGGGGTTTCACCGTCTTAGCCAGGATGGTCTTGACCTCCTGACCTTGTGATCCGCCCGCCTCGGCCTCCTAAAGTGCTGGGATTACAGGCGTGAGCCACCGCACCTGGCCGACCCACTGCCATGTTAACAATACCTTTTGATGTACCAAGTACTCTGCTAAGCACCTCGGTACATGAGCTCACTTAGTCAAACTTTGTTCTCTCTCCTTCTGCTGGGTGTGTAGCCCTTAAAAATAGATCTTTACTCTCAGTTATGTGGGAAAAAATGATATTTCATCATATTTATCTTGATGGGGTAGAGCAAACTGGCTGGCTCCAAGACTGGAAAGAGAGTGCTTGAAATAATTTTCTGCCAATTTGACTAGGGTATGAAATAGTGGTTTCTCCACTTTAGCAACACCAGTTTATGGGAGCCCCTCCTCCTTTCTCTCCTTATCTGGGATTTAGTTCCCCTCCTTATCCTTGGCCTTGAAAACTAACAGTACAGTCCATAAGGAACTGGTCACGAGAATGGGGCCCTGAAAGTGCAGTCATTATTCTGTCTTTATATTCTATATGAGATGTATTAGAGACCAAAGAAGGTTGTGGTGGAACTGAATTTTAATTGGGGCTTCATTGATTGGAAACATAACCCATTTCCAAGATAATAGAGTCATAGCTGTGGAGCAGGTTTTCGATGGCTTTTCTGTTGCTTGGGAACTCTCTGTGGGAGGGACACATCTGAGAGTTGGCAGGTCCTGCCATGTACATGTTGGGGGTGGGCGGCACTCAGGTGGTCTTACAACCGTTGACTGAATGTGGTGGGCAACCTCTGATGATCCCCACCTCCTGGTATTCATGCCTTGGTATAATCTCATCCCTTCAAATGTGATCTAGATCTTAGATCCCATTCTTTTGGTGTGTGTCAAAATTTGTCTACCGTAAAATTTATCATTTTAGCCGTTTGTAAGTATACAGTTCAGTAAGTGTTAAGTATATTCACATCGTTGTGCAGTCAATCTCCAGAACGTTTTCATTTTGCAAATCTGAAACTCTATACCCATTAAAAAATAACTCCCTGTTCTCCTTCCCCCCAGGCCCCGGGCAGTCTTCATTCTACTTCTATCTTCATTAATTTGGCAACTCTAGGTACCTCATATAGTGGAATCATACAGTATTTAATCATTCTTTTTTTTTTTTCAAGGCAGAGTCTCACTCTGTCACCCAGGATGGAGTGCAGTGGCGCGACCTCCGCTCACTGCAAGCTCCGCCTCCCGGGTTCACGCCATTCTCCTGCCTCAGCCTCCCGAGTAGCTGGGACTACAGGCGCCCGCCACCACACCCAGCTAATTTTTTTGTATTTTTTAGTAGAGATGGGGTTTCACCGTGTTAGCCAGGATGGTCTCGATCTCCTGACCTCGAGATCCACCCGCCTCGGCCTCCCAAAGTGCTGGGATTACAGGCATGAGCCACTGCGCCTGGCCCAGTATTTAATCATTCTTAAGTGTGTGCCTATCCTGGACTCACTTACTCAGGGTGCCCTAAGACATTCAGTGAAAAGACTCACAGGTCTAAGATGTGGAGGTTAGGCATGCCAAAGTTTTGGGCAACACTCTCTTCCATGCCCATCCCAGTGTTTTACTGAAGCAGATTTTTGTTTGCCCTTAAGAAGAATGACAGGTGTCTCTGTAGGTCGTTTGAAGTTCGCATTTTTAAATTCTGCTTTTCTCTCTCTCTTCATATTCCATGTTTGTGACTGGCTTATTTCACTTAGCATAATGTCCTCACGGTTCATCCATGTCATAGCCTGTGTCAGAATTTCCTTCCTTTTTAAAGCTGAGTGGTATTCAGGTGTATATATGTCACATTTTGTTTATCCGTTCATCCACTGATGGACACTTAGGTTGCTTCCACCTTTTGACTATTGTGAATCATTATGCTGAGACATGGGTGTATGAATTGTGCCTCGCTTTTAACAAAGAAAATGCAGCAAAAGTGGTGGCTGTCAGCCCCGAGGTTAGATGATGGAGCCACTCTAGCGTTGTTTTGCCTGCCCTCGCTGGCTAGCTCTCTCCCACTCTCGAGGCAAGCCAGCTGCCATATCGTGAGCCGCCCTACTCAGAGGCCCATATGGCAAGGAACTGAAGGAGGGCTCCAGCCTAAGCCAGCGGGGAACCGAGGCCTGCCAATAGCCACATGAGTGAGGTTGGAAGTGGGTCCTCCCCTAGTCAAACGGAGACATCTGCAGCCCCGCTGACACTCCGACTGTAGCCTTGTAAGACACCCTGAGCCAGGGTGTGGCCACTCCTGGGTTTCTGACCCATAGAAACTGTGAGATCATAAATGTTTGTTTGTTTAAACCTCTAAGTTTTGGGGATCATTTTTTCTGCCACATTAGATAACTGACACACTGAATACTTCTCCGGTGGGCTCCACTTCTCACTGCTCTAACCACCGAGAGATTGTGGTGACTCAGGTCACAGTGATCGGTGAAACCTTTGGAAGACCATGCAGGGGTTTATAAGAATAGCAAACATTTGGAGTACTAACTGCATGTCAGGCACCATTCTAAGCATTATTGTATTTTCCTATACAGTTCTCACAGATTCCCTCTGAGAGTGGGTGCTCTTAACACCCCCCTTTTCTAGATGAAGAAACTGAGGAACACATAGTTTGTTCCTGGTCAAGTCTGCACAGGGAGCAGGTGGTGGAGCCAGGATGGGAACTCGGGTCATCACACTGACGGACAGACTCATGTTTTTCATCACCCCATGAGACTCCTGTCTGGTAACACTGAGCTGGGCCCAGGACTTTCAGGCGGTCAGTCCAACTCTTGGCCTGTGAGTTTATGGGGGAGGTTAGTATGAAGACTGGCATGTTTTCCCTCTCTTTGTACTCCGAAAGTTTTCCTTTCCATGAAAGAGAATAATGTGCCTGTCCACCTTCCCTCTTCCTGAGGAATGTCGGGAAGTTAAGCTCTTCTCAAGCAGCCACCAATGCCAGGAGAGTTAATTAAGTGTTTTGGCAGTTTCTTTATCTTGCTTGCTGTATCCGGGTGATAAGGCTTGAGGAGAATTTGAAAAGCTGGCTGTGAGATTTGGCACCTCACTGGAAGCTAACATTGACAGCTTTGTCCTTTTCCTTCTGCAGAATTGTGTGTGTGTGTGTGTGTGTGTGTGAGAGAGAGAGAGAGAGAGAAAGACAAGGGTGTTTGGGTGGTTGTGAGAGTGTATGCATTCTTCAAGTTGGCATTTTTGTCCTTGGGGAGGTAATAGGTAGGTGGGGGGTTACCTCCCCTGTGCCAGGCCCCTGGCTGCATGCAAGGGTATAGAAGTGGTCTTGGCCGCTTGTTGAATTGTCCTCCTCCCCCGCTGAAATTCTTGTGTTGATGTCCTAAACCCCAGTGCCTCAGAGTGTGACCTTATTTGGAAATAGGGTCATTGCAGATGTTACTCGTGAAGATGAGGTCCTACTGGAGTTGTGTGGGGCTCTAATCTCATATGACTGGTGTTCTCATAAAAAAGGAAATTTGGACACCGACAGCACACAGAGAGAACACCATGTGAAGGTGAAGGCAGAAATTGGGATGATGCATTTACAAGCCAAGGATCAGCAGAGATCGCCAGCAAACACCAGAAGCCAGGAGAGAGATTCTCTCTCGCAGCCCTCAGAAGGAGCCAACCCTGTGGACATTTTGATCTGGGACTTCTGGCCTCTGGAACGAGGAGACAATACATTTCTATTGTTTTAGCTGCCTAGTCTGTGGTACTTTGTTGGAGCAGCCATAGCCAACTAATACAGTCCCCAAGAAGTCACACTTAAGCAAGGCACAGCCATTCACTAAGTGCCAGAGCAGAAATATAGCCAAGAGGACGTGAAACTGCTGGAGAGTGATCAGAGTAGAGTGCAAGAGCGAAGGAAAGTGAGCTTCCAAGGGAGACTGGAAGGGCTGGATGCAGTGTGGGAACTGGACAGTTGCTGGTAAAAAATCCCCTTGGCAGGGAGAGCTGCTGGTAAAGAATCGCCTTGCTAAGGAGAACTCCTGGTCCGCCTATGGTGTGGGACTTGGTAGAGCCATGCTTGGTTAGGAGAACACCTCCCAGCCTGTATTTCAAGTTCATTTTCTGTAGTTGGTGCACAGACCTCATTATCTCTCTACAACAGCCCCGGACCTGGAGTCAATAGAGTCAGAACCCTTCCATGTTCCTTGAAAGCCATGGCCTAATCCATCAATATCTGTGTTCTAAGGACCTTGGACAGTTGCACTTTCCCCTTCGAGTTCTAATGCCTAAGTTAGCTGGTGACTGACCCTGATTTATTGCTGGATTCTGGGCTCACAGTGAATATATATATATCTATGAGAAGAAAGAATTAGGGACAGTGACTGTTTCTTGCCTTACCCTCTCAAATAGATACCTCAGATAAAACCTCAGAGGTGGGGAACCCCAGGAGGAGGGTCCTTAGGGCTGCTAGGCAGAGGGGTCACCAAATCAGGCCAACATTGCTAACTCTATGGCTTTTGTGTCCTGCTTCCGTGATGACCGAGGTATATTGTATATGGTTCATCGAGGGAACTGTCCTTTAGCTACTGCTGAAACTTGGAGTTTAGTGTCCTTTCACACGCTCCACCTACCCCAAACCCACCACCACCATATGGGGTCTGTGATAGACTGGACTTTTACTTTCAGTTCTTCACTCCCTCCCTCTGCTGTGTGACCTGGCAGAATGGCCAGAGGAAGTGTCCCTGCCCCGTGGATGCGGGGCTTGCTTTGGCCTGTGGTGTGTTAGCAGTCAGCATGAGACCAGCATGGCCTCTTGCGCTCTTGATCTCAGAGATTTTCCTGGAGAAGAATATACCCTGGGAGCCTCTGGTCCAAGGAGAATGCAGTGGCACATGGAACTGACCCGGACCCACCCCGCAGCTCAGGATCTGTCCCAGCTGAAGCCAGCAGAGCCACAGCCAGCCTGCAGATCCAGGAGAAGCCAGTGAATCTTTGCTGTTGTAAACCGCCGAGATTTTAAGATGTATCTGCTACATAGCAAAACTGATCGATATTGGATCCTCAGGAAATGTCTGTCTGTAATTTTTTTTTTTTTTGAGACAGAGTTTCGCTCTTGTCACCCAGGCTGGAATGCAATGGCGCCATCTCGGCTCAATGCAACCTCCACCTCACAAGTTCAAGCAATTGTCCTGCCACAGCCTCCCGAGTAGCTGAGAGGTGCCCGCTACTATGTCTCACTAATTTCTGTATTTTTAGTAGAGATGGGGTTTCACCATGTTGGCCAGGCTGGTCTTGAACTCCTGACCTCAGGTGATCTGCCCACCTCAGCTTCCCAAAGTGCTGGGATTGCAGGTGTGAGCCACCATGCCCAGCCTCTGTTTGTAGTTTAACAGGTATAGTCATGTGCTGCATAATGACATTGCAGTCAACCTACATATATGACTGTGGTCCCATGAAATTATAATACCATGTTTTTACTGTATTTTTTTATGTTTAAATACACAAATACTTGCCATTGTGTTACAGTTGCCTAGAGTGTTCAGTACAGTAACATGCAGTACAGGTTTATAGCCTAGGAGCAGCAGGCTGTACCATATAACCTAGGTGTGTAGTAGGCTGTTCCTTCCAGCTTTGTGTAAGTTAATTCTGTGATGTGCACACCATGATGAAATCGCCTAATGATGCATTTCTTAGAATACATCCCTGTCGTTAAGCAACGCATGACTGTACTTTTGATTGCTACTGTGTGCCAGGCACTATGCCCAGGAGACAAAGGCACATACCAAATTTTGTTAAATCTTAAAATGCCATCTATTGTAAGAGCTATCATTATTTTATGTTTTGCTGAGAAAGAAACAATACTAACCATTAAATTATGGCACAATGTTATTTTTAAGATGCATTCCAGGCCAGGCACGGTGGCTCACTCCTGTAATCCCAGCACTTTGGGAGGCCGAGGTAGGTGGATCACGAGGTCAGGAGATCGAGATCGAGACCATCCCGGCTAACACAGTGAAACCCCGTCTCTACTAAAAATACAAAAACAAAATTAGCTGGGCGTGGTGGCAGGTGCCTTGTAGTCCAAGCTACTCGGGAGGCTGAGGCAGGAGAATGGCATGAACCCAGGAGGCGGAGCTTCCAGTGAACTGAGATCGCACCATTGCACTCCAGCCTAGGTGACAGAGCGAGACTCCGTCTCAAAAAAAAAAAAAAAAAAAAAAAAAGATGCATTCCAATTTCAGAATGTTAAAATGTAAAATAAAAATTGTATCTTAGAATTGAAGAACAGTAATAGGAAACCAGACAAACGTGGTCTCTGCTCTGATAGAGCTCATATTCTATAGGAAGAGCAGGTGTTCAGTTGGTCGGTAGCGTGAGGAATGTGTTGCAAGGACAGGCACAGGACACTCTGGAAGTGAATGGCAGGGCAGTCTGTGGGGTGCTACGTCTTTCTCAAGACAATGATGCTGAAGTTGAAACCAGAAGGATGGGGAAGAGTTAACTGGACAAGAGAGAGGAGGGTCAGCAGAGAAGGATCCTTCCAGGCAGAGAGAATGGCAGGTAAGCGGATCCTGAGGTGAGAAACAGCGTGATGCACTTGAGGAACTGGCAGATCCACACGGCTGCCCTGGGTGGAATGTCAAAGAAAAGCCAGAGCTAGATGGTAAAGCACTAAAAACAAACTTCATCTGGAAAAATGGTTGCCACCAGGGAAAAGACCTCAGTATAGAACTGGGTTCAATTCCAAATATAATAGGAAAAGTGGGGATTTTTAGCCAAGCTGTAGGATGGGGTTAGTGGGTGGAAAATTACTAAGTAGAAACATCAGGGTAAGGGGGGATTCTGACTCGATGGACCTAACAGGATTCTTACTGAAGGCAGGCCAGGAGGATGGTGGAGGATGGTGGAGGATGGTGGAGGATGGTGGAGGATGAGGAACAGGATCAGATATCATGTGAGCATGTGACAGATGGAGGATTTTGCTAAACTGACTCATAGGGTTCTTGCTAGAATCAGACAATGCAGAGAGGAATGCAGAAGCCCCAAAGCTAGGGCTTCTTTGAGAAGAGAGCTCAGAAGAACCGGAGTGGAGTTTGGTTAAGGAGAGAATCTTTGTCATGGACAAGGGAAGAACAGCCTGCGGGGAAGCTGGATGGTCCATGGTGGCCTGTGTGGACTGGGGGCCTGGGAAACCACGGGAAGGATGTTGAACTCTCCCATGGGCGTGGGAAGTCACAGATAAGACACGTGAAGGTGGTGACAGTGAGAACATATGGGGGATGGTTTCAGGAAGTATTTCAGGCTAGAATCACCAAGATTTGATGACAAACTGGATGAGAGTAGCAAGCTGCATATCACCATGGGGATACTGATTTTGTGGAACTAGAGAATCTGCCGTATTATTTTTTGATTGTGCTTGCTTTCCACTTTGCTGCTCCAGGCCCCCCACTAGTCTGGCTAATTGAGAGTAAAAGAGCTTATGCTTTTGGAATAGAGAGATCTTTGCTTTTTTCTGTCGCCAAATAGAACCAAGTGACTAAGCAGGCAGAGATAATTTCTACAGAAATCGTGCAGGGCGTGTGATAGAAGTGCTAATTTTAGTTTAGTTTTCCAAATATGGATGGAAAAAGCTTTATATTTTTAAAAAATAGTAGTCTGCGTTTAGGGGATCCAATCAAAACCGTCACAACCTGGAATTTGAAGGGTGGTCAGCATTTACGCCAAACCTTGTGGCTGCCAAGTGATGTCAAGAGCTTCATTAGAGAGTCCGTAGGAAAGAATCATCACCCTTAAGGAATTCCTGTAGATTTTCATAGAATGAAGCTGCTGGAGGTCCATTTAACAGGAAGAATGTGGAAGCCTTTTTTCCACTTTTAATTTAAGAGTTTGAAAGCCCAGCTGGGCTGAGAGAGGCAAAAATGCTGACTCCATTCGAAGAAACTGAAGGAGGCTGGGAGAGGTTGATTGCTGCCTTTCTGTACAGGTGGGGTTTTCTTCTTAGTAATTGAGTGTTTGCATCACAAAAGCTTCCTTTTTTTTGACCACAGCAGCAGGAATTTGAAGATTTCTGAAACGTCTTTCATTTAGAAGCAAGTCAGAATGATTCTGTACTCGGCCTTTTGGCTAAGATCAAGTGCAGAATGATTCTGTACTCAGTAGTTGCTTCCTGATGACTTTGTTACTGCGGTAATCTTCAGGGCTGTTTCTTTAGTCTCCCCCATTTCTTTCAGGTGCAGGTTTCCCCTCCTCGTCCCTCTCCCAGTTGGTCCCTGCCTCTGTCCTACCTCTCTCTCCCTGGGGAATGATGGAGTCCAGCCTGGACACCTGGCAGAGTGTGATTCCTCCTGAGGTGGAAGAACTGAGTTTCAGAACAGTCAGGGATCAGGTGTAGGGCTTGCTGTCTCTCTGCAAGTTTGCTCTGCAAGTTTCTGGAGCCCTAAGACTGCTGTGTTGGTGCTGCTTGATTGTAGAGGGGACATTTATCCCTCCATGGACTGATTGCTGTGACTCTCAGCTCCCCAACTCCCAACACCCTTCGACTCTCTTGGGTCTTTCTAACATTCGTTCATGCACACATCATTTGCAGAGTGCCTGCAATTGCCCGGTCTCACCCAGATACTGGAAGAAATACAAACTATTATAGATCAGATCAAAGTTGCTCACAGTCCTGCAAGGGAGAAACATAATAGCCTGCAGATAATTACCCTCAAGTGTGATAAATGCTGTAGTAGAGGGATGAGCAGCATGCCGTGGGAGCTTGAGGCTGGCGAGGAGTGACAGTTTCTCCTAGGGGGATATGGCAAGGCTTCAGAGAAATGAAATCGCTGCCCAGTCTTTACAAATACATAAAAATGGACCTGAAAACAAACGTGGGGCTGGGCATCCAGCCAGAGAGGGAATAGTACATCCAAAGACAGAGATTCTGTATGGCTGGAGCAAAGTGTGCATGTGTATGTGTGGGGAGTGGGAGATGTGAAACGGTTAGGGTGCATTGAGGCTGACTGCTGGGGGCCCCCTCCCTGCAGGGTCCAATGAGAAGGTGGAGACAGAGGAAGAAACCCAGGAGAAATGAGATGTTCAGCCCTGGAAAAGGAATTCATAGGAGCAGCTCGTTATCACTGCATGCCGTGAGAATTCTGCTTATCTTTGCGTCTTATTGAGCCCTGCTATCCTACAGGCAGGATGAGCCTGGGGAATCGGGGAATCGTAGACCTGTGAATTTCTAGGGGTGAGAAGAGTTTGAGAAACTCAGTGACCATGGAAGGGATATCCTCCCCCTCCTGCTTCCAACAAGTGGCTTGAAAAACTTTCCTGGGTCATTCAATCAAGTCAGTTATGTCTTTTTTTTTCGGCCCCAGTTTGACTTCCTGATAGCTTTGTGGCCAGTGAAAGGTGGAAATGTGCTCTCTGTTGCGAATATGTCAGTTCTTGTCACATCCTGCAAGTACTCCAGGCAGCTCTTTCTTGTTTCCACCTTGTTTTCCTCTCTGGAAACCCACCATGTTATCAGTCTGGTTCATTTTTTTTTTTGTTTTTTTTTCTTTATCTGAGATGGAGTCTCACTCTGTTGCCCAGGCTGGAGTGCAGTAGAGCAATCTCAGCTCACTGCATCCTCCACCTCCCGGGTTCAAGCACTTCTCTGCCTCACCCTCCTGAGTAGCTGGGATTACAGGTGCCTGCCACCACACCCGGCTAATTTTTGTGTTTTTAGTAGAGATGGGGTTTCGCCGTGTTGGCCAGGCTGGTCTTGAACTCTTGACCTCGTGATCCACCTGCCTCGGCCTCCCAAAGTGTTGGGGTTACAGGCATGAGCCACCACGCCCGGCCCAGTCTGGTTCATCTTTAGTTCATTTTGTGGAATGCCTCTAAATGACACTTACCCATCTTCTCCCATTAGTTCTCTTCCTTGAGATTTCGTGCCCTTCATCATCTGTCTGCTGCCCAAATTTTCATCAGTAGGTCAGCTGTTATTGAAACCCTCCTTTTTTTCTTTAAGAAAATTTATTTGTACCTCTACAGCAGAAATAGAGAAATAGAAAATAAGTTTGTGCAAACCATACTTTATGAAATGGATCCTCATAGCACATCCTTTTTAATGCAGGCTTTTTGCAACATTATTCCTGGATTTTCAAAATCCAGCCAACATGGATACCTCTGCTACTCTGAAACCCTCCTTTTTGCAGAGCACATTGCTAGGTGCTGAGAGTCAAGAGAATTCCTGGGAGCTGCTTCATTCTAGTAGCTTATTTTTTAATTGAAGAGAAAGACCAGGAATACACAACCATCTCTTTGACCACTACTAACTTGAGAAATGTTGCATAAGGCCTTCTATTTAAAAGTACACATGAATTCCCCATATATCCAGAGTGCCAGGGGACGTAATGTATGTTGAATTAGTTGCCCTGTCCTCACCAACTTCCAGGCCGTGCACTCATGACCTTTGGAAGGCGCAGGCCTCTGCTCTCCAAGACACCTCCCTGTCATCTCAGTCATTGTTGACCAAACCTTAAGCGAACAATTGATCCTAGGCTAGTCTGTTTACCAGCTGGCCAGCAGCAAATCAGAATGTCTCTTTCAAACACACTCAGGACTGAATCAGCCTTAGGATGCTAAGCAAATCATTCCGTAGGATACGACACAGTCACATAGAAGCTACAGCTGGGAAAGGCAGAATTCATAGTAGAGAGTGCTGGTCCACCTAGAGGCCAGACCAAGAGGCCAGAGGTGGCCATCCCCAAAAGAGAGATGGAGAGAGTATTTGCTTTTTTTCTCAGATGTTTTCCCAAATCCCCAGGAAGCCCAGTGTCTCTACCTTTTCAGTGAAGCCTCTGTCTTCTAGAGTATGCTTTCCCTTCATTTGAACTGATATGAGTGGATTGCAAGCTCTTATCAAGAATGGTCAGTGTCAGTCAGTCACACATGGAGCCATGGAAGACCTACATTGCATACTTGTGACAAATAGGAAGGAATGGGAAGACAGGGAAAAGGTTCAGAAAGATAGATATGTGCACATCTTTTGAGGGACTTTTGGGATCTAGTTTCTAGGGTTTCTTCTATGATTCTTTCTCACATTAGGTTCTTAGTGTGGAATATTTGAGGTGGCCCAGGGATTCTGTATTAGTTAGAACATAGAGTAAGCTGCCATAACAAAGAGATCCCATCATGAAGTGGCTAAAATGAGATGCAGGTTATGGCTTAATAAGTGCCTTCAATGAGAAAAAGTCTGTCACTTGGAATACCCCAGGGATGAGCAGTTTAGGCCAACAAGGAGCTCTCCGCTCCTCAGAAATTCCAAGACCACTACAGTCGTTACTATTTCTGAGACATCAGAAAGGGGGGAAGTACAGAAGGAGCAAGACTGAAATTAAAAAAAAAAAAAAAAGAAAAAAGAAAAAGGAAACAAGAAGGGGGAGACCAGGACAGATAGCTTGATATATAAGAGGATGACTTGAAAGTTACACACATCACTTTCACTCATGATCTGGTTGCCTGATCATGACATATTCACATGACCACACCTAGCTGCAAGGGAGGCTGAGCAATGTTTTCTTTCTCATTGTGGGTACTTATATCGCCTTTTATATCCTAGGCATAGAAATCACATAGCATCACTTTTTTTTTTTTTTTTTTTTTTTGAGATAGAGTCTTGCTCTGTCACCCAGGCTGGAGTTCAGTAGCACGATCTCAGCTCATTGCAACCCCTGCCTCCCAGGTTCATGCGATTCTCCTGCCTCAACCTCCTGAGTAGCTGAGATTACAGGCCTGCACCACCACACCCAGCTAATTTTTGTATTTTTAGTAGAGATGGAGTTTTGCCATTTTGGCCAGGCTGGTCTCAAACTCCTAACCTCAGGTGATCCACCTGCCTCGGCCTCCCAAAGTGCTGGGATTACAGGTGTGAGCCACCATTCCCAGCCAACTTCTGCCATACTGTATTGATCAAAATAGGACTTTCTATAATATTATGAAAAGGCAGAGAGGGAGATTGGATGGGTACTGGGGATTGATTAGCCACAGTCTTTGCCACAGACTCTTTTGGACTGAGCTGATAAGTCAAAGGTTAGCTTATGCAGTAGCATGGGCTGTAGTTTTTTGCACTGACCAACACCCGAACTTTTAGAAGACTTTCAGAAGATTTGTTGCTGCTGTGAGTGACATCAGTTCACACAGCCTGAGAGAGAACTCTCGGTCCATGCTGTCCTTCCTTGGGCTCACTCAAACGAAATGGGTCTGAGCTGCAACACCGTGCAGTGCTACCCGGGAGAAACCTGCCTGTCGGGGCTGAGAGACATCCTGTAGTGGCTGCCCATCTCCTTTGCCCCAAATGTCAAGTGGAAGAGGTGCTTCACATATTTATTTCTTCCTACATGGGCTCATTTATTGTAAGCCTATTGTGACCTTTGGAAAGCCAAGCTTTTATCTTGATTTTGGAGTGTGTCAAGGTGACAGTTGTTCTCTGGATGACAGGAATCTGACTTTGGTTTTGCTTTTTCCATAGAGGTCAATTGGCCTCAAATTTGGGCCAATTTGCATTTGAAGGAAACCTCCAAGGACAGATGCCTTGTCCTCATTAGCTAATTTGTCAGGCAGTCTTTCCTGTGTGGCACAGAACCTTTTATAGATTTTTCCTCAAACTCGTTTTGGTCGGCCAGTGCCTGCCTGCCTTTCTTTCTGGAAATGTGCTGTGTATTTGTGGGGACGTGACTCCACGGTGCGTCTCTCTTCCCAATACATTCCCTTTCCCCTATCCACAGCCCTGTTACTTCTGTCTTTCTTCCACTCTCAGTGCAGCAGTTTTAAAGTACATCCACAGATTCTTTGGCACTCCTACCTTCGAGAGGTACAGACTGTGTCCCTACTTCTGGAAACTGGGCCAGCTATTGTGACTATTTTGATCAGTAGAGTATGGCAGAAATGATGCTATGTGATTTCTACGACTAGGATATAAAAGGTGACATGGCCTCTTGCGTGTCCAGAATACCCCTCTTGAAAGCTTCAGCCACCATGTGAATGTGGTGCCCTGGGACTGCCATATTGTGAGGAAGCCCAAACTACCTACACAAAGAGACCATGGAGAGGCCAATGAGAGGAGAGAGATGCTTGGGCCACCCCTGGCTGCTGCAGCCACTGCTGTCCCAGCTGCAGATACTGTCTGACTGCAACGACTTGTGAGACCCTGAACCAGAACTACCACTTCCTTCCCAAATTCCTAAACCATAGAAACTGTGAGAGATGATAAAGATGGTGTTAAATTTGGGGATGATTTGTTATATAGTAGTTGCTGACTGGAACCTCAATCAATAAAAAGGCATCTCCTTGCTGCATCATCAGTGTGCTCGTCTTGATAGAGAAGCTAATAGGTACCCATTTTCAGAGTCTTACTTTTCCTAGGGGCAGCTCAAACCTTTCACTGGACCCCCGTTTCCCAAGAGAGGGTTCATGTGGCCCTTGTGTTCCTGAACTCTGTCAAAGATGACCACTCCCTGAGGTTGCACACGAAGGCCAGAAAGGCTACTGACCTCAGTCTCTGCTGTGTCATGTTTCTGTCACACAGAGCTATTCCTTATCACCCCACGGTCACATCCGCAAAAGGATGCCCCAGTCCCTCCTCACCTCAAGCATCATCCAGCGAGGCTGTGTATGGTGCTTCTGATGGAAGCTGAGCCTGAGTCCCTGATCCCTCACTTCCTTGGCATGAGACTGAAGCCTGAGATACCTTTACTTTCTCTGTGCCAGGCCTGTGCTAGGCATGGAGGATACGGAGGAGAACATTAGATGTGAGAAAGTTTTTAAAAATAAAATCCTTCTGCTTTGGGTATAAATCTCAGGAGCCAGCTGATTTTGCAAGGCCTCCCCCTTACCTTAGCATGTATATTAACATATTCATGATATAAAACATTAAGAGCCCACGTTCTGGATAGGTCAGACAACAGCTGTACCACGTAGTAGCTCTGTGATTTTGAGCAAGTTACTTAACCACTCTGAGCCTCTTCAACACAAAGGCAACCAGGCCTGCCTCTAGGATTGCTGTGAGGAAATGTGAGAAAGGCTGTCCAGCACTTAGCAGGTGCTTCTAAGTGTGAGTTCCATTCCCCATGGACCACCATTCCCCTATATAACCAGCAACCATCAGAGCTACCAGCCCAAGCCATTCCATCTTTCGAAAAACACCAAATTGAAGAACCACATGGGTTCTCCAGGGTACTCTGTCTCTGACAGCTGACAAGGGTTTTCTTTTTCCTGCCTACCAGCAAGAAGCCAGGGTCCCAGCTTGGTTCCATCTGGTATCTTGCTTCCTGGCCTAACAAAAAAAGGAAATACCAGTGGAATGTTCACATATAGCTGGGGGTGAAACAGACCCTCTTCCAGGAAGGCGGGGACGGGGGGATGCTCAGAAGGCGCTTCTGTTGTCTAAAGTGCCCACTATAATATGTGTTCAGAGAAACTGTATTACAAATAACAGAGCTGAATCTCGTGTTAGCCTTTGTTAATTCAGTGTTAGGCACCTGGGATGCATCCTTGGACAAGAGAGACTCCCTGCATTATGTGGTTCTCTTCATTTCTAGTGATTGGCACCTCAGATATCAAGGGTGGAGACTTAAAAAATAAAAAAATAAAGACTGGCACTAGTTTAAAAGCCACATGTAATTCTTGATTAGTTTTCTTGATTAGTTTGGGGAAATTAACTGTATTTTGATTATTTATCAGGACAAAGACTTGCCTTGTGATTACCTGAGTAACCTTTTTTTTTTTTTTTTCTTTTTTTGAGATGGAGTGTCACTCTGTCGCCCAGGCTGGACTGCAGTAGTGCAATCTTGGGTCACTGCAACCTCTGCCTCCCGGGTTCAAGCAATTCTTATGCCTCAGCCTCCTGAGTAGCTGGGACTACAGGCGCGAGCTGCCATGCCCGGCTAATTTTTGTATTTTTATAGAGGCGGGGTTTCACCATGTTGGCCAGGCTGGTCTCGAACTCCTGACCTCAGGTGATCTGCCCACCTTGGCCTCCCAGAGTGCAGGGATTATACAGGTATGAGCCACCGCACCTGGCCTGCCTGAGTAATCATTTACAGCAAAAGTTGTGAGGTAGAATCTGGAAGGAAAGAGCCTCTGAGATCAGTGATCCATTCTAGACAATCACACTTTGAGACATTTGGCGTAGATGAGTCACCTTAGACTAATTTATGGTGTGTTTTCTATTAGAATTGCAAAATTCTAACACTTGCAGGGTGTTAAAATCTGACTTCACATCATATTTAATACATACTATATTTAAAACTGGGTTATGAACTGAAACAAAAGCAAAAACTAGAAAGAACTACACTCGTTTGCTGACTTCTGAACTGATCTTGGGTTTGGCCATTGTCATTTTTATTTCCACCATTGTGACTCTCTGTATCTCAGTAATGTATTTTGGATCTGAACCATACCATGAATTATCAGAATTATTCAACTAGAACAAACCTAAAACATCGGAACACCCCAGCAGAGCTGGAACTGAACTGGTTGTTGCCTGGCTCCCTGGTTCCCACCCAGCGTGACGGTGGATGTGATGGGCAGCGTTGACAGCCGTGGCTGCTGTGGTGTCTGCGACTGAGCTTCCACTTCAGCTCTGCTCTGATTCAGGGGCAGTGCCAGTGATGGCCTTGATGCCCTAAATGGTGGCTTCTCCACTGTGCCAACCCTTCCGCTCCTAATGTGGTGGTAAAATTCAGATTATTATGTAAGATATCTATAAACATTGGTGGAAAGAGCTGGAGAGTGGAAATGAGTGTAATCGGGGCTCTATGGGGCAGAAGTTATCAAAGGAGAAGGCACCAAGGCCAGCATCAAGGTGTGTTTGGAGCTAGAAGAGTTGCCCTGGAGAATATCTAGTTATAGTGGTCCTTAACCAAAGGTGGTAGAAAAATGTGGGGCTGAGAGAGGGCATTTGGAAATGTGGATGGTGAGTTCCACAGTGTTGGCGTAGGGGTGGAGATGTGATTGGCATTTAATCATAGGGTCAGGGAACTTAATGTCCTCCATGATAGGGTAGTCTTACAAAGCAAAGAATTGTCCCACTCCAGATACCAATAGTACTCTGGTTGAAAGGTGTTAGACCAACTCTTTTGTTTTATAGACGAGAAAATGGAGACCCAGAGAGATGATGTAATTTGTGCAAGGTCACACAGCTAGGAAATGGCAAGAACTGCGAATGGGAACCCGGTTCTTTGGACCCTAAAACTGAGGTCTGTTTTCATCATGCTCCTTGTTAAGGGGAAAAAATTAACTTATGGTGTAGTGATTAGAGGGAAACGTCTGCATGGCATTGTATATGGTATCAGCACATTACTACTGTGCCATTTGACACACATGTCTCCAAACAGAAGTGAGAAAATAAGAGTGAGTGTGTGTGTGTGTGAGAGAGAGAGAGAGACAGAGAAGGAGGGAGAGAGAGAGAGAAAAATACCTCATTCTCTGCCAAGTAGAAGCCCTAAACTGAACTGGATTCAATTTGGGGGTCCTGAGCACCACTACAGAAGGTATCAGTCAGTAAGTATATTACTTCGTTTTAGGGTTTTTTTTAACAGCTTTATTTAGATGTAATTAATATACCATATTAATTCACCTATTTAAAGCACACAATTCAATGTGTATTCACATAGTTAGACAGCTATCCCCACTGTCTAATTTTGGAAGATTTTAATTACTTCAGAAAGAAACCCCCATACCCACACACAGTCATTCCCTATGAACTGCCTGCACCTTTCCTTCAGCCCTGGGCAGCCCCAGTTTGGTTTCTGTTTCTATGGATTTGTCTATTCTAGAGATTTTATAGTGATAGAGTTATACAATATGTGTTCTTTTGTGACTGACTTCTTTCACTTAGCATAACGTGTTCAAGGTTCATGTAACCATGGGTGTCCTACCTTTTGGCTTCCCTGGGCCATATTGGAAGAAGAATTGCCCTGGGCAATTTTAAGTGTAGTAAAATACACTAACAATAGCTGATGAGCTAAAAAGATAAAATAAAAAAGGTTCGTCCATAATTTTCTTGATATCCACCACAAAAGATAAGCAAAAAAGTCCTCACATTCAAAGGACACGCATGATTCTAACCTATAGTATGTATCAGCTTCTGGATTTTTTTCACTTTTTGGCTATTATGAATAAGGCTGCCATGCACATTTGTGTGCAAGTTTCTGTATGGACATATGTGTTCATTTCTCATGAGTTTGTACCTAGAAGTGGAATTGTTGGGTTATGTGGGAACTCTGTTTTAACTCTTTGAGGAACTGCTTTCTGCTATTTTGGACTGTTTTCCAAAGCTGCTACGTTGTTTCACATTTTACATTCCTACCAGCAGTGCATGAAGGTTCTGACTTCTCTACATCCTCACCAGCACTTATTATTCTGTTTTTTTTTTTGAAGACAGCTATCCTAGTGGTGTGAAATAATATCTCATTCTGGTTTTGATTTGCATTTTCCTAAGGTCTAATGATGTTGAGCATCTTTTCATGTACTTATTGTCACTTGTATGCTTTCTTATGAGAAATGTCTGTTGCTGTCCTTTGCCCATTTGTAAGTTGAGGTCTTTTGATTATTGAGTTGTAAGAGTTCTTTTTATTAATTCTTCAGACAATTCCTTTATCAGATATACGATTTGCAAATATTTTCTCCAATTCTGAGTTGTCGTTTCACATTCTTGACGGCATCATTTGCCACACAAAGGTTTAATTTTGTTGTTGTTGTTGCTTATGCCTTTAATGTCATATCTCAAAACCATTGCCTAATTCAAAGTGCAAAGATTTACGTTTTCTTTTAGGAGTTTTGTAGTTTTAGCTCTTATTTTTAAGTCTGTGGTTCGTTTTGAGTTCATATTTATGTATGGTGGGAGTTAGGCATCATTCTTCTGTATGTGGATGTCCAGTTGTCCCAGCATCTTTTATCGAAAAGGTTATTTTTTCCCTCACTGAATTGCCTTGGCACCCTTGTCTGCTGTTTTAAATAAATACACTGCATAGACTCCCTTGGTTATTTTCTAGTCTGGAAACAAATACACAAGTAGTGTGTGATTGTCCCTCTCCATATTTAGTTGGGACAAGCCGAAGCTGTATGATGATGTAACAAGCATTTTTTTTAAAACGGTCAGATCTCTTCTTCACTGAGTGACCTTATAACACCACACACCTCTCCTGCAGAGAACCAGTGCCAATCTCCTTCACCAGAATATTTTCTACTCTGCAGATAGTGATAGTTGTAGCAGTGGTTGTACTCATTGGAAACTGTCCCGTGAGTGTTTAGTATGTGCTAGGCACTTTCCTGAGCACTTTATGCATATTACTTATTTAAACCTTGTGAGATCTTAGGCTAAGTTAGCATAGGGAAAAAAAGAATTTAAAAAAAAAAGAAAAAAAAAGAAACCTTCTGGGAACCTCACGAGGCAGTGATGAGTATCCACGTTTTACCAATGAAGAAAATGAGACCCAGAGACATTAGTTAATTTGCCCTGGGTCACTCAGCTAGTAGGTGAAGGGGCCAGGTTTGAACCCAGCAGCCCACCTCCAGATGCCAGTCTACACCTCCAGAAGTGAGACTAAACTGCCTGCTATGGGTCTGAATATTTGTGTCTCCCCCAAATTCTATATATTGAAATTCTAACCCCCAGTACGATTGTACTATGAGATGAGGCCCTTGGGAGGTGATTAGGTCATGAGGGCAGAGCCCTCATCGATGCCCTTAGAAAAGGGGTACAAGGAAGCACATTCTCTCTTTCCATCGTGCAAGGACACAGTGAGAAGACACTGTCTGTGAACCAGGAAATGGGCCCTCACCAGACCCTGATTCTACCAGGACTTTGATCTTAGACTTCTCAGCCTCCAGAACCATGAGGAATAAATGTTTGTTGTTCACCTGGTCCATGGTATTTTGTTAGAGCAGCCCCAACTAAGCCACTGCCTCTCTAGTTCACCATTCTGTCCCCGGTACCCAGCACATCATAGACACTCAACAACCATTCATTGAATATGCAATTGGATGAAATGAATAAACGACCAGAGGAATAATCCAGACAGGGCAGCAGTGGCCAAGGGAAGGGAGGATTGATTTATGGGAGAAAATTAGGGGAATGAAATCCATAGAAAGGGTTTGCCTAAGTGAGAGTGATGACTGGAGCCAGGAGACGCCCAGGGGGAGAGGAATTGTTTCACATGGTAGGAAAAGGGGAGGAGGGAGAGAGGTGGGGTGGTGGAGTGCAGCGTCGAGGCTGGAATATAAATGAAGAGCCACAGAGCTGATGTTTCAGCCTGTGGAAACAGTCTGAGGAAAGAATGGAAATGCCATCATGTAAGCACGTACATCCAGGGCGTTCTGTCCTGTCCTGTAAAACAGCGAGGGCCCACTTTGTCCACGACCACCACAGTAGCAATGGCTCCTGGGAAGGGTGCACCGTGAGTATCAAATTATTATGGTTCAGGAAAAGAATTGCTGGTTGTGGAATTCTGGAGAAGTGGTATCACAGAAGAGAGACATGCACAGAAGTGTTCAGGCAGGGAGAGCTGGTTTGTGTAAAGAAGAGCTCAATGAGCTATCTGTGATGATTTATGCTAGGAATCCACAGCCTCTGCTTCTCACACAATACGTAAACCCAAAAGGTCGCCTCTAATTTGGAGCGGTGATGCTGTGCCAGTGTGGGAGCAGGCAAAGCCGTGAGGCCTTCTTCCTCACAAATCCAGCACCTCCCACCTGCCATCGGGTAAAGAGAGGGAGGGCACTGCAATGGCTGGTGTTACTGACCCCTCGCGGCATGCCAGGCACCGCTCATTCGTGTTTTACACCATTTTGGAATCCTTTGAGGAGGTTATTTATATTATCACAATCCCCATTTTACAGGAGGGGAAAGTGAGGTTAAGGGAGGCAATGGGATATGCATGAGGTCATCCAGTAAATGGCAGAGCCAGGATTCGAACCCACACTCTTGTGACCTCAGAGCCCAAGCTCTTAACTACTGCCTTCCACAGACACAATCCTTGCACCTTAGGATTTTTACCTGAGGTTCTTAGTTTGGTTTGGGGAACCAAAGGAAATGACAAGGAAGGGCTGTGCTGTGTGCCCAAGCGAGGAAGCAAAAGGATGGGCATGAACAATTTGTAGATGCCATCCAGAGCAGAGTGGTCAAGGATATGGAGGCTCAGTGCAGGGGGAGAAGTGGGAAGGGCTTGTGCTGTACACATGAGGGTTAGGAACTGATGAAGCCACCTCCCCAAGCCTCAGATTTTCCATCTGAAAAATGGAAACAGGACTCACCTCCTTAATTGTGACTATCAAGTGTAATAACGTTGGTAAAGAGCTTAGCACAGGCTTGGCACATGGTAGGACTCCATAAATAGACACTGCAATTATTCATTTTGTGGTTACTGCATGATGATGATGATAACAATAATAATTACTATTATTATTAAGCAGGAACTGTTTTAGGTGCTGGGAAACCAAAAGAAAAAAACTCCATCCCCAGCCCCTAGGAGCCTGTAGTCTAGCGAAGGAGATAAACATGTGAACAGATAATTCCTATCTAACTGCTTGCTTCCTTTTCTATGCACTCATGGTACTGCCTGGTGTGATGGTTCATGCCTGTAATCCCAGCACTTTGGGAGGGCATGGCAGAAGGATTGATTAAGCCCAGGAGTTCAATACCAACCTGGGCAACATAACGAGATCCTATCTCAATTTTTAAATAAATAAGTAAAATAAAATTTCATCAAGGCTAGGAAAGTGACTCACGCCTGTAATACCAGCACTTTAGGAAGCTGAGGTGGGAGAATTGTTTGAGCTAAGGAGTTTGAGACCAGCCTGGGCCACGCAGTGAGACCTCGTCTCTCCAACAACAACAAAAAAATTTAAAAATCAGCTAGGCATGATGGCACATGCCTGTAGTCCCGGCTGCTTGGGAGGTTGAGGTGGGAGGATCACTTGAGCCCAGGAGGTCAAGGCTGCAATGACCTATGATGGCACCGCTGCATTCCAGCCTGGGCGACACAGCGAGACTCTGTCTCAAAATAATAATAATAATAATAATAATAAAAGTGTGGTACATAATAAGTATTCAGCAGATACTTTCAAATGAGTAACCATCAGTGCTTATTTTTAAATGTAATATGATGTGTGCAACACAAGAGTTGAACCCAGCCTAGAGCTCAGCTAATCATAGCTCACCAAGCTTAGCTCCATTCTGCGAGCTGGTGCAGGTTTGCCCTACCTGCCCTTCTTTCTCCTTGGAGCAATGGGCCGCCCCACAGCATGGTTTTCTCCTGGCAGTATTAGAAGTACAAAAGCGCAAGCCCAGCTGCATAAGCATATTTTAAGCATCTGCTCATTTGTCCCATTGACCCCAAAGTAAGTCACATGACCAAGCCCAAGATCAGTGGGGCAGATAAATCTATTCTGTCTCCCGTGAGAGAGGCTGCAAGGTGGCATGGCCGGGTGCACGGGCATGGAAAGGGTGAAGAATTGGAAACAGTTATGCCTCTTTCACAGTGAAGTTTGGAGGGGGAGTAGGCCCTAGCCACAAATGTCTGCCCCTTGGCCTGGCAGATGTCCTGTTTTCCAGGAGTCCAGCCAGGCTGTGGCACAGCGCCGACCCCCTGACTCTTGTCCGAGGGTCTGTGCCAACCACCCAGACTCCCAAAGTCCTGCTGCGGCTGTAGAGTTGAACTCTGGCCGAAGCCAGGCTGCCTTTTATTGAGTCTGCCTCCGCCTCATTATTTACATAGACTGTAAAATAAAGCTTAACTCAAAATTACCGTAAGTCAGCGCATCCGAGTGAAGCCAGCAGCTGCACCTTCACAGTTGAAAGCAGACTAAATAAAATGGGGAGGATGAAAAAAGAAGAGCTGCAAATAAAATGTCAGGGAATGCTTACTTATATAAAGGTTATGCATTTGCCTGCATAATTGTCCAAAGCAACTGATGGCAACAGCTGGCAGAGAAGCTGGTCTTCAGCTCTATTTGTGTTTATCTGGTGCCTGTCACCGTAATAGCTACAAGAAGTATTGATCACAAATTAATTTGGCCTCATTCCTTCCCCTTTTTGGCTCTACCATTATCAGTCTCACTTCCCCCACTAAAATAGGAAGCCTATTGAATACATGGAGAAAACTTGGAGTTTGTGGAGGCTGAGGCTACCAAGTGTCACGGAAGCAATATACTAAATGCCAGGCACTAGCATAGGTAGCATTTGTAACTGACTTTTTAAATAAAACAACCCTATAAGGTAGGTATTCTTATTCCTGTTTTACATATGATGGTAGTGAGACCCAGAGAGATGAACTCATTTGACAAAAGTCACACAGCTTGGGGTAGCCTGGTGATTCCCTTAACCCCAGCTCTCCCAACTGGGCTCTGCAAGGTGGGTATTTTGGGAGTTTTTTCACTGTACTTGGAGTGAAATCTGAACCCTTTACCACAGACTACATGCCCTGTATGTTCTAACTGGTCTTCAAGCACATCTTCTCCTGGTATCCTCCACCTTGTCCAGCACGCTAGTCTCCTTTCCATTTCTTTACTTTTTTTTTTTTTTTTTTTTTTTGGAGACAGAGTCTCACTCTGTCGCCCAGGCTGGAGTGCAGTGGCGTGATCTTGGCTCACTGCAACCTCTGCCACCTGGGTTCAAGCAGTTCTCATGCCGCAGACTCCCGAGTAGCTGGGATTACAGGCTTGTGTCACCATGCCCAGCTAATTTTAGTAGTTTTAGTAGAGATGGGGTTTCGTCATGTTGGTCAGGCTGGTCTTGATCTCCTGGCTTCAAGTGATCTGCCTGCCTTGACCTCCTCATTTCCATTTCTTGGACATGTCAAGCTCTTTCCTGTTTAAGGGTCTTTGCAGGTGCAGTTACCTCAGCCTAGAACTGTGTTCCTGCAAGGTCACCCGCTCTACCTTAGCTGTTTCCCTCGTCACCCTTAGTATTATTGATCACAGTGTCCAGAGTGTTTCTTCCAGGGCAGTCATCATAATCATCAGTTGTGCCTTTATGATTGTGGGTCTGCACTCTGATCTGTGCATTCCATGTAAGCAGGGATCATACTTGTTTCATTCACCTATGTGTACCTAGATCCTGGTACACGGAGGCAGTAGAGTGCATTAGAGCATGGTCTCTGAAAGCAACTTCCCGGGTTCAAGTTCCAGCTCTGCCACTTATTGTCGACTATGTGACTTTTAGGCGGATGACTTTCTCTTTCTGTCCTTGTTTCCTCTGTCTGTAAAATAGGAATAATGATATTGTTCTTGTGTAGAATGAATTAAGACATAAAAATGCTTTGTACAGTGCCTGAACGCAGCACGCAGTACATGTTTAACTGCTGTGGTCATCATGATTAAAATCATTAGCACATAGTATATAGTCGATGTTTGTTGAACGGATGAATGAATTTCTAATCGCAGAAGGGTAAGCAGGCCTCAGCGGATCGATGGGGTGAGTTTGTAAGCTCAGTGTGAGACTGCTCCATCTGAGATGACACGGTGATCAAAGGGTTGTTCAGTGTGCTATCTCCACTACTCGGCACCCAACTGCCCAAACAGTGCTGTAAGGTGAACAGATTTGGGAGACCACCTTTTGTGATTCTGTAAGTTATTTTGGTGGAAGTGGACAGAGTTTTGGTGGTGGAGAATGGTGTCTTCTTGCTCTTGCAGTGCACAAGATGTTTTCAAGCCACATGGAGGGTGTGGCTGGTAGGCTCTATGGTCCTGTTCCGTCCCCTCCCGTAACCCCCTCAACCTGATCTACTGCAAAAGGCTACCCCCGTCGGAAGGCAGCTGATAGAGAAGCTGTAGGCTTATGCTGGGATCCCACCAGGGACAAATGAGGCCGATTTGGAGACACTGTGGAACCAAGAAGTCAGTCTGCACATTGTGATCTGCGCCTGTGATGCTCCTCGCCACCCTTCACGTACAGTGCTGTTTGGAAGGCTCAGTCCTGCTTTCTGCTCTCCTCTTGCCTTTGGTTCTCCTTTGGCAGGATCCCGCAGGAAGCATTAGAACCCCACCACTGCTCCCCATTCCTTGCTTCTGTCTGCTGCTGGTCCCCGCTGCCTGCACTGCCCGCCCCCCCCCCCCCCCCATCACCTATCTCTGCTGGCCTCTCGAGGGCACTGCATTGTCCTTCAGTTCCTGGGCGTGAATCTGCTCATCAGGCACCATTTACTTTCTCCAGCCCTGTGCCCTGTTCCTAAATCAAGGCTTACACCCACGAAGAGCAGGGTTTCTTTTATCCCACCGTAATCACTCCTAATGTAATCAATATGCTCAGATCTCTTACTGAAGAGAGTAAGTTATCAACAAGACCCCTGCCAGCCCCATTTCAGCCATTTCCAGCATGCAGGGAAGGGGTTGAGGATTGGCCCTCGGTGTGGTCAGGGTCGGGAGGCTGGTCCCCAGAAGAAGCCAGTTGTTGGCTGTGCCTTTGGGGCAGCGGAGTCTGGAGCCCAGATCATCCATCAGGGCTATCAGCCTTGTTTGGGTTTTTCAGTGGAAGCTCATTCACATACGCAATAATGGGATGCTGGG
Organism: Nomascus leucogenys; assembly: GCF_006542625.1. Lineage (NCBI taxonomy): Eukaryota > Metazoa > Chordata > Mammalia > Primates > Hylobatidae > Nomascus > Nomascus leucogenys. The sequence goes on from NC_044395.1 coordinate 96,408,724, forward strand.
TGGTCTAAGTTGCCTTTTGATTTTTAGTCTCCGGGAACTCCAGTGTTCCTGGTGTTATTTGGTATGTCTGTGACTTTAATTTCCTTTTTAATTTCTGTTGAAAGGAAGAAAGAACTCTGTGGAGTTATAATCTGCAGAGAACCTGTGTTGTAAGACCAGTGGGTGTCCTGAATGGCTAAGTAATTAGAACATGCGTAATCACCCAGAGTTAAACCCGCTGCCGAGCAAGTGTGTCCTGTGAACTCGACTGTGTAAACAAAATTGTGCAGGATCAGCCCAAAAGGGAAATTCAACAGATGTGAGCAGTGGTCATCCCTGGTGGTGGATTGTAGAGAATTTAATGTCTGGTTTTGCCCATTTTTCAGGTTTTTACACTGAGCACATTACTGTTGTGTTTTGAAAGAAAGATACGCATTAAAAAATAAACAACACCTGTATTCTTGAACACTTGATCTTGCAATCTTAATATAGAAGACTGAAAAAAAAATGACTGTTAGAAGCTAAAGATACAGGTTTAAGGAATGTCTTTATTTTATTGTTTATATAATGAAATGTTAATATAATAAAACAACAGATTTGCATGTGGAATTGGGGTTAAACAGGTTTGAAGGATGATCAATTATGAATAGTTTATGGTGAAAGTTACAAAATAAAACTACTGGAGAGGAAGGTGTTTTTCACTTATATATTTGAATTTATGTAGTACATGCTGTTTAATCCTGGGCTGGTTCCTTAAATCTCACTTTGCCTCAGTTTCACCATCTGTAAAATTGGGGTACTAGCCTGTTAGGTTATTTTTAGGATGAAGTGGTTAATATTTGTGAAATTCTTAGAACAGGGTTGGAACATAGTAGGTACTCAAGAAATGCCTGATGCTGCTGGGTTAGTCTTATTGTTGTGATATAGAGGCTTTGACAACAGTTTTTGCTCCTACATCACAAGTAACAGTAGGCAAAGCTGTAATGTGAGTGAACCTGGGTAGACTTCTTACCATGTCTGAGCCACGATGCTCAGTTTTTTATTTAGGTTATCTCAGTTGCTCCTCAAATCTGCTTCATATCAGTTTAGGATGTAGGGGCTCAGAGAGGTTAAGTGACCTGCCCAAGATCACACAGCTTGTAAGAATTTGATTCCAAAGCTCATGCTCTGAATCACTGTTTTATTACCTAGTATTGTATTTTTTGTTCTTCTGCAGATACCCAAAATATGCACTTGACTTTACTTTCCCTGGGTCAAAGGTCCACCAGTTGAGGTGTTTTAATGCCCTTCCAAAGATATAGGTTGGGAATTTCTCCAGCTGTTTCCCCAAAGCAGCCTCCTCCTGGTGGATGTACACTGAGGAGGCAGGAGCTACCCCACACTCACTGATCTGAGGCATCAGGTGGCCGGGAGGTTCATAACTCAGCTGTTGCGTATTGATGGCAGAGTTGTTTTTTTTTAAATATATATAAGACATGTAGGCAATTAAACTTAGAATGGGAACTGAAAGATGAAGAATTAATTCCGTGTTTGTTTGTAATACTGTGTGTAGGCAAACAGTTAATCAGCATCTGTATAAATACCCTCCCCATAGGGGTCTGGCCCAGGGACAGGGAGCTCTGCCTCCTGCTAGCTGGAGAATGTTGGTCCATCTCACGCATTTAACAGCAATTTCTTCTGCCTAGCCTTATGCTGGATGCTTCAACAAGTGAAGCTTACCGAACCACCGTGCACAGATGCTCCCCCTGGGACTCATGGGTAGAGATGCCAGAGGGTGCCATCATAAAGGACTGTAGAAGCCCATGCACCTGGGAAATTGGACTTTATCTTGAGAGCAGAGGGGAGCACAAAGGGCAGAACTACAGTCCAGTTTTTAATCAGAAAAACCACTCTAGGCTGGGCACGGTGATTCATGCCTGTAATCCCAGCACTTTGGGAGGCTGAAGTGGGTGGATTGCCTGAGGTCAGGAGTTCAAGGCCAGCTTGGGCAACATGGTGAAACCCCATCTCTACTAAAAATACAAAAATTAGCCTGGTGTGGCGATAGGCACCTGTAGTCTCAGCTACTCTGGTGGCTGAGTCAGGAGAATCGCTTGAACCCAGGAGGCTGAGGTTGCAGTGAGTGGAGATCACGCCACTGCACTCCAGCCTGGGTGAGAGAGTGAGACTGTGTCTCAAGGAAAAAAAAAAAAAAGAGAGAGAAAAGAAAAATCACCCTAGCATCGGTGGAACAGTGATGGACAGAGGCCAAGGTTAGTAGAGCGACCCTGGCTGGGATGCTACCTTTGTAGTCTATATGAGGGATGGTGGTGGCTTTCCCTGTGAGATGGAGGGAAATGGACAAAGTCAAGAGATGTCAGGGAAGTAGAAGTACAGGTCTCAATACTAGATTTGATGTTTGGGGAGTAGAGAGGAATAATGATGAGGGAACCAGACCCTGCCTCTAGCTTGAGAGATTTAATAGACCTTCCCAGATAGAAATGTCCCGGTCATCGTGTGGGAAGGTTAATTTAGAAGAGCATATGGCATTCGTTCTCTGCCTGCCTCTGAGAAGAACACTATTAGCCCTTTTCTAAGTCCTTTCTAAAACAAAAACTAAAAACCAAAGGATTTGGCTTGCAACTGTCGATGGCAGAGGCTGCTGCAAGCAGGACTTGGTGTTTTGCTGATTCTAACATTGAGCGGAGGTATGTGGTCTGGGATTCCCTATGAAATCAGCCCCAGAACCCTCATCTCCAATAGCCTGTGCCCACCTAGAAGGCCAATATGAAAGTTGAATGAGGAGGCCGGGCGCGGTAGCTCACGCTTGTAATCCCAGCACTTTGGGAGGCCGAGGCGGGTGGATCACGAGGTCAGGAGATCGAGACCACGGTGAAAACCCCGTCTCTACTAAAAATACAAAAAATTAGCTGGGCGTGGTGGCGGGCGCCTGTAGTCCCAGCTACTCGGAGAGGCTGAGGCAGGAGAATGGCGTGAACCCGGGAGGCGGAGCTTGCAGTGAGCCGAGATTGCGCCACTGCACTCCAGCCTGGGCGACAGAGCGAGACTCCGTCTCAAAAAAAAAAAAAAAAAAAAAGGAAGTTGAACGAGGAACTAGGAATGGTCCTGTCCCAGAGTCCATTCAGAGGAAGTGAGCCAGTATCAAATCCGAACTTGCTGGGACCCCAAGGGATGTTCTGTGCTCAGATTTTATAAATCGCCCTTTGTGCCAGGTCCCTTCCCAGGAGCCACAGGCATGACTTAGGTTGTTGCGTGGATTCCCTTACCTAGGGCACAGAGAGGCCATGCAATTGACCGTTGCTCTGAGGCAGTCAGAAAATGTGGAAGGAGGCATCCCAGCTGAAATATCTGCCCTAAGCCTCCTTCTTGGCCCTAAAACCTGCCCGGAATGTTCACCACCCCCAACACTCTCCCCAATCCACTCACCTCCTCTGGGTCTTTGCTCAGTGAGACCTTCCCTGACCACCCTCTATCAAACTGCATCTTTTCCCTTCCCTGCTATATTTTTCTCTGTAGTATTTATCACCACTGGGTGTACACTGTCCTTACATTCATTCTTGTTGTATGCTAGTCTCCCTCTGTAAGATAAAAGCTCCAGGAGGGAACTTCCATGTTTTGTTTGTTGTTCATTGCAGTATCCTCAGCCCCCATAGTGGTGCTTGGAACTCAGGAGGGGCACAGTCAATATTTGTTGAATGGACAGTAATAGTAATGGCTAGCTTTTATCAGCTGAGACCCTATGCTTACAGTTCACTGCAGAGTTGAGAGACAGGCATTGAACAGGCAATTTCAAGTGTGATGATTCGTGTAAGGAAAAGTGTAGGACACCATAGTAGCACGGTGGGCTTCCCTGAGGAAGGGGCATTTGGCTGAGACCTGAAGGGTGATAAGACCCTGAAGAGAAGAGTCTTCCCGGTGGAGGGAGCAGCATTTGTGAGGGCATAAGGTAAAGAGAATGGGGCTGACGGGATAGAACTCACAAATGAAGACGGGGAGTGTGCAGAGGCCTGTCTGGATGTGTCCACGGGGGCTGGAAGAGGCTGGATTTTAGAAACAGTATTAAGATCCCAGCCTTGATCCTCAGGACAGCGTGAGGCCATCAAAGGGTTCGGAGGGAAGTTTGGGGAGCAGAAGGCTGGAGGGAATGCTTCCTTGCCCAGATGAAGCCTGAATGACTCGCAGGGCTGGGGCAAGCTGGCGCAAGTTTTATCCACAAAGCAGCAACCACTTCAGCTAAGATAGTGATGACTCCGACCCCCTCCAGCTCCCCTGTCTCCTCAACCCGGGTCTGAGTGCCTGCTTTGTGCGAGTCATTCAGGCTTCATCAAGGCACTATGTTAATGTTAGGTCCTTCTTACAGATCAGCCCACATAGTCCTCAAAGCAGCTGGTGGAGGAGCTATTATCATTATCATCCCCACTTGGCAGTGGTAGAGGCTGAGGCTGAGAGAGTTGCCCAGCTTCACTCTTCTGGAAGGAGCCAGCTCTGGAATCTGGAATTCAGCCCCAGGCCTCTCTCAGTCCAAGTCCAGTGCGCACGATCTCTTTCATGGACTGCCTCCCATTCTCAGGATCCTAACGTCTTTATCTAACCCTGCTGGTGGCCAGAAGCCTCTACCTGGTACCTGTCACAACCCAGGTGAGACCAGGCATCTCAGGATGCCTCACCTGACTTCCAGCTGGAATCCAGGCTGAGGTGTGCAGTTGGCTCAAAGGGTGGCCAACCAGAGGAGCAGCTTTATCCACATTGGCATCAGAAAAACCACTCTAGGCCGGGCACAGTGGCTCATGCCTGTAAGGCTCATGCCTTGAAAGGCTTTCCCTGTTCTCCCAGCTCTCACCCACCACCAGTAATCTGTGCTTAAACGAGCTGTCTTGCCTTTCCAGGCAAATGAATTGCAGATAGCGAGGCTCGAGGCAGCAGCAGACACATCTCAGAGCTTCTTTGGGGGCATAAGAGCTTTCTCTCTATGAGAATAACCTGCTTCGGAGCCTTCTCAAGGATAGGGAGGTTGGTATTTATATAAAGTGAGGTTTTTGAAATGAACAGAGGTATGAGCTGCCTGGCAGTGTCCTGGAACCAGCCAGTTTGTAAAATAACTACTTTTTTGTTGCTTTGGGGCTAGAACACATTATACCAGAGTAAGAGATGGTAACTGACTACATTATTGTGTTTATTTCTTAGGAATAAAAACACTATTCCTGTTATTGGGGATGCTTTGCCTTCTAAAAAAAATAATGGTGAAATATACATAACATAAAACCTACTGTCTTAGCCATTTTTAAGTGTATGGCTCAGTAGCGTGAAGTACTGAATTATTGTGATGATTTGCCTTTTGAAATCCAGAAAAGAATACCTGGGTGTATTTTGTCCAAGCATATAATATTGCTTCCTTGACTCCTATTTATAGTTTCTAACATTTGCATGGTTTATTCCGGTTTATATAGTCTATATCACACATCTTGCCTCATTGAACCCACCTGGGGCCTGGGGTGGGCTGGGCGAAGGACCAGAGGAGCTGAGGTGTTGGGTGGTCTTTGTTTCGAGCATGTTCTAGCGCCATCTAGCGTCTGTGGGACTTTGTGCTGGCCAGGCTAAGGCTGTTGGATTTCCCCTGCTTGGGGCAATGGCTCTGTAAAACCCAAGTAGCTTTAAAAGAGCACCAAGGAGATGTTTGTCTTTTTAGATCAGCTGGGATTTTTTTTCCTAGCTCTGATCCCTTGGAAACTTACAACTAAAATTCATTTCATTAGCAGTCAGAACAGTGTGTCCCTTTGAAGTTCAGACAGGGTGAGATTAATATGAACCTGATATGAAGCTATTATATTGCAGTTTGGCAAACCTGTTTATAAAGGAGAGCGGAAGACGGAAAATAAAGGAGGCTGCATTAAGAGGCTCCTTTGCCAAGTCCACTGTCTCTTGTTGGAAAATGTGTCTCAATAACCAGTTTTTGTGTGAGAGAAGAGAAAAAGAAACTAAGTGTGACTATGTGTGTGTGTACACGTGCTTCAATGATGTGTGATTATCTAATTAGAGCAATAATGCAGCATGGCTAAACTTACACAGTGTTGACTGCGTGCCCAATACTGTTCTTAGTGCTTTATATTTAAAATTTGTTAAGTCACACAACAACCCAGAAGGAGTAGGTGTCATTATTTCCCCGTTTTATAGATGAGAAAACTGGAGCACACAAAGGTTGGGTGGGTTGTTGAAGGTCACAAAGCCGCAGTAAATATTTTGTGATAGAGAAATTGTTCAGGACTCAGAAGCATGTGGATTTTTAAGTCGGGTTTCAGGTGATGTTGTGTTTTTTCTTCCTATCCATACGTCACTTTTGAGCGCCTTACAGGCCTGATAGGAGAGGACCTTACATAGTGCTTGTCGAGTGAATGCAGTGGTTTAAGCCCATGTGGGGTTTTTGGCTTGTTTTAATGCACTCGTAAGTAACGTACTCATGCGGGGCTGTGTGTACAGAGGGAAGAGCACCATGTTAGAGTCAGCAGGTTTGAGTTCGGTCCTCAGCTCTGTGGCTTCCCGGCCACATGACCCTGGGAAAGTGACTTCCTCTCCCCAGCCTCAGTTCCCCCCTTTTGGGGATAATAGAATGAGTTTTATAGTGTTTTGGGGTTTTTATTTTGAGAGGATAAATGAGATACTGATTAAAATAGCACCTTGTCTAGTGTTTGGCCCATGGTATGTGCTCATTAAATTTTACCTTTGTTTACCTTTTGTCTGGAAACTTAAACTTACTTAGCTCTCCTTTTGCGTTTTCTGGCATCTCCTGCAGTGATGATTCATCTTCCTTATGGCCTAAGAAGGCCAAGTCCATTTGTCCATTTTCTTTCTTCGTTTTTTTTTTTTTTTTTTTCAGTTGAGAAGGGGCCTTGCTATGTTGTCCAGGTTGGTCTTGACCTCCTGGGCTCAAGCAGTCCTCCTGTCTCAGCCTCCCAGAGTGCTGGGATTACAGGCGTGAGCCACCATGCCCAGCCTGAGTCCATTTTCTTTTCTTTTGGAAAAAACTGAGACAAGGTCTTGCTCTGTTTTCCAGGTTGGTCTTGAACTCCTGGGCTCAAGCAGTCCTCCTGCCTCAGCCTCTCAAAGTGCTAGGATTACAGGCATGAGCCACCATGCCCAGCCGAAGTCCATTTTCTTTTTCTTTTTCTTTTTTTTTTTTTTTTTGAGACGGAGTCTTGCTCTGTCACCTAGGCTGTGTCTCTGCTCACTGCAAGCTCCACCTCCTGGGTTCACGCCATTCTCCTGCCTCAGCCTCCTGAGTAGCTGGGACTACAGGCGCCTGCCACCACACCTGGCTAATTTTGTTTTCGTATTTTTAGTAGAGACAGGGTTTCACCGTGTTAGCCAGGATGGTCTTGATCTCCTGACCTCGTGATCCGCCTGCCTCAGCCTCCCAAAGTGTTGGTATTACAGGCATGAGCCACGTCACCCGGCCCATTTTCTACATCGAAAGATAAAAGGGTCCAATTCTGCTTGGGTGTGGGTTCTTAAATGTCTGTTCTAGTTGAAAGAACTGAAAGCTGAGAAAATCTGGCTTTGTTCCTTCTTCCCTCTTTCAGATTTCCAAGTATATATATATACATATATATATATATATAACATATATGTATACACACACATACACATACATGCATGCATAGCAAACCAGATAATTTTGGATCAAGTATAACAGGAATGGAGATAAAATCAGAAGGACATCAGACATTTGGATGGGCAACCAGACACTGGGGAAAAAATCTTGTTTGTCTGCATGTTACCTCCTACAAGGCAAAAATCATAACATCAGCATCTTATGGAAACTGAATAGGGAGATCCCAAGAAGCTTCCAGAAAGCAGGGGGATACATTGAAATGCATTGTACACTCCTAATGATTGCAATTTTAAGATGTGTAAAGTGTTACTGATAGTCTCCTTAATATGCAGTGTCTGTTGTCATTAGGTGTTAATAAGCACTAACGTTATTAATAAGCACTTTTATCAGTTCCTGTAAAAATTGAGTTTTCCTAATCTTGTTTTTCCTGTCATGTCTTAGGCTGCTTAATCATAGATTCTCACTCCATAGGGTCTGCAGCATTTGCATGTCTGAAGGAAGTGGTTTCTTCATCCAGAGCTCTCAAGCTTTGAGAGGGAATTTTACATGTCATCTTAACAGTGGTGTAGGAAATGAGATATGGCATTTTTGTTCAAGGGAGCTCTTGTAGGCCCCCTTCATATCTCATGGAGAAGGCAGCAGTGTAGTTTTTGCAAGCCTGAGCCCAGCCTTTCAGCTGAAGGTAGCTGCAGCCACATTGGGCATCTGTTACGGACCTCACTGAGAAATGGAATCATTCATTCCCTCTTGGGCTCATTCAGTTGCAGTTATGTTTAACTTGCTCTTGGGAACCTCCCCTCTTGCTGGGAAGTCTATCTTTTGATCTGCAGCAGGAAGAATAGCTCAGAATTGGCAAGTTGGTGGTGGGTGCTGCTGGCTCTCTGGGGACCAGGAGGTATCATCTGCCTGGTACCATGAGGGTATTAAAGGGGGTGAAGCACTAATGACTTCTTCCAGCTCCACTGCCTCTAGGTTTCTCTCCTGGTTACTCTCATGTCCCCAGTTCTCCACTCTCAGCACCCTTCTTTTCTCCATTTTCCCTCTTTCCCCTCTCTCCTCCCTCCTCTTCCTCACTGTTGTAGGTGCAGCAAAAGAAGAGTGATGTTTGGTGGATACTTGGGATAACTGAGCTTCCACCTTCTTTTGACTCAGCCTGGAGATGCAGCCTCTCAACTTTTCTATATAAATCATTTAAACACACGGTTTAATAAGCACAAAGTTTTGCTGTGGCTTGTCCCTGGTCTTTCAGATCAAAGCCAGAAGTCCAGGGAAATGTCTGGGAAAAGTCATGCCTCTGCATTCCACTTCTGTGCATTTTGATTCTTGAAAGATTGATTGCTGGCTTTTTGCCCTTTCCCCATGGCTGGGGTTTGGGAAGATTCTGGAGAGTTGTTATTTCTGGCCCCTAAGCCTTGAGGGGTGGCAACAATTCTGACCTTGCTTTCCTTCTTCCTGCCTTCTGTTCCTGTTCTGAGTCTTCTCATTACCCTGAGTGTTTAAAATGATAAACTCCTTCATGCCATCATCCACCCATCTCCCAAAACAGTGATTTAAAAAGTATGAAAAACCCCAGGTAAAATGAAGTCAAACAGGTTTCTTTGCTTTGGAACTACTACAAGTCTTGGGTGCTTTAGAAATCCGTAAGTGGGGTCGGGCATGGTGGCTCACGCTGTAACCCCAGCACTTTGGGAGGCCGAGGCGGGCAGATCACTTGAGGCCAGGAGTTTGAGAGCAGCCTGGCCAGCCTGGTGAAACCCCATCTCTACTAAAAATCCAGAAATTAGCTGGGTGTGGTGGCGCACACCTGTAATCCCAGCTACTCAGGAGGCTGAGGCAGGAGAATTGTTTGAACCCAGGAGGCAGAGGTTGCAGTGAGCCGAGGTAGTACCACTGTACTCAGCCTGGGCAACAGAGTGAGACTCCATCTCAAAAAAAAAAAACAAAAAAGAAAAAAAAAGAAGAAGAAAAGATAAATCCCTAAGTGGGAGATACAGTATCTGGCATTTTCCAAAAGTACCCAACCAAGGAATTATTTCTTGGAGTTACATCGCGTGGATCAACACTACCAACACTCCAGCTCTGAAGGACTTGCTAGCATCATTCCTTCAGGATAAGATATTCCTTCTATATAACCCAGTTCATCTGTGCACATGAATCTGTGTACATTGAGTCCTGTGCTCTCTGCCTATTGGCCTTCATGAATGTGTGCTGCAGGGGGCATGCTGGCCTATCTCAGAAGGATTAAGTTGAGGCATAAAAGCCTGAGTGCCCACAGTGCACCAGATGTTTCATATACACTGTCTTAGGTAGACTTCACAACAACCCCACAAGGTAGATCCTGTTGTTCCTATTTCACAATTGAGGCCAGTGTACAGAGAAGTAAAGTAAGTTACTGATATAGTTTGGGTATTTGTCCTTACCCAAATCTCATGTTGAATTGTAATCCCCAGTGCTGGAGGTGGGGCCTGGTGGGAGGTGTTTGGATCATGGGGGCGGATCCTTCATGGCTTGGTGCTGTCTCTATGATAGTGAGTTCTCTTGAGATACGGTTGTTTAAAAGTGTGTGGCACCTCCCGCCAGACTCTCTCTTACTTGCTTCTGCTTTCACCATGTGATATGCCTGCTCCTCCTTCACCTTCCGCCATGATGGAAAGTTTCCTGAGGCCCACCCAGAAGCTGAGTAGATGCCTGCACCATGCCTCTTGTAAAGCCTGCAGAACGGTGAGCCAACTAAACCTCTTTTTTTTTTTTTTTTGAGACAGAGTCTTAGTCACCCAGGCTGGAGTACAGTGGCACGATCTTAGCTCACGGTAACCCCTGTCTCCTGAGTTCAAGCGATTCTCGTGCCTCAGCCTCCTGAGTAGCTGGGATTACAGGTGTGTGCCACCACGGCTGGCTAATTTTTGTATTTTTAATAGAGGCAGAGTTTTGCCATGTTGGCCAAGCGGGTCTCAAACTCCTGGCTTCGAGTGATCCACCTGCCTCAGCCTCCCAAATTGCTGGGATTACAGGCATGAGCCACCGCGCCCAGCCTAAACCTCTTGTTTATAAATTACCCAGACTCAGATATTTCTTTATAGCAATGCAAGAACAGCCTAACACAGTTACCCAAAGCCCTACAACTAGCGAATTCTGGCAGGGCCAGAATTCAGTGTAGATATTAAGAAGAGGTCCATGGAACGTAACTCAGCCATGCTAAGCCTCATTTGTCACTGGCCAGCAACCTGAACTGAGGTTGACCAGGAAATGGATTTGTGATGGGACCATTCTGTCACTGTTTGTGTATGTAAATAAGGGACATCTCTGACACCTGCTGGGGTAGCCAGAACATTTAATATCCTTTGCCTGCCTGAACACCTTTTCAAATGTAGGGCTCAATTCACATACCTGCAAGTTCAGTTTTTACCCAACCAACTTCTAATGACATAATCTCATGAGTTCATTTTATCTGTAACCTCTCATCAGAATTAGCAGATCCTCTGCAATTTGGAAACTCTGGACAAGATCCAGGGGAAAGATGCTGAAGGTGAAGCATTCAAGTCTAGCAACCCTAATGCAAACAGTGTAATAGCAACACACCACTCATCTGCAGTCAGCCTGGATCACTTAAATTGGTTTCCAGGAGGTTGAAGGTTCACGAGAACAGCTCAGCACAGCTAAGCGGGTATTAATAAGCACATTGTAAATCAATACAATATGTGCTCCAAATTCACATGATAGATGAGTACCATTCTGACCTAATTAGCAAGCTTTATATTTTGAATAGATAAATAGTAATTCCACCACATAATCCTAAACCACTTCTTGAAAAACACCGTTGCTGCCGCTGTTCCCTGCTGCAGAGATGAAGGCAGAGTGAGCAGAGGAACGGGTAACCATTTACATACTTATTTGCTTCTGGGATGGGTAACTGTTTTGTCTGTATTCACAGACGTCTCTAGCTCAGCTGTGCTCATTATTTTTTAACATGAGATAAGAGGAAAGTGTTCAATCTTTTTAAAAGTCAAACCACCTCTTAAGGGTGGAATTTACTGGGCCATACATAACTCAGGGGCCCTTTAATCTGTTGCATTTGAGGTGCATAGCCTGAGTGCTTGACTGAAGATCAGGGTGTTGGGTCCAAGGCTGGCAGTGACACCAGCAGGCTGTCCTCTGCAAGGGAACCATCCATTGCCTTGTGGGCAAGAACATGGGCTCTGGATTCAGAGAGATCTGGGTTCAAATCCTGACTCTCACCTTTCTTAACTTTGTGACCATAACATTTCTGAAAGGCAAGTAAATGGGATTGCTAATAGTACCTACTTCCTTGGGTGGTTGGGAGGATTAAATGAGATAATGTGTGTCGTGCCTAGCACAGTGCCTGGCACATGATGTGGGAATAGATCAGTTAGTTTTTATTGATAGTCTCTTTTATCTTTTGTGCAATAAAGTAGTTTGGCCAAATCAAAGAGTCCCAAAGTAAGGTCTTGGCAAACATTTTGGTGGAGGTGGCTCTCAGGCTATTTTCATTGTTAATTAGAAGTGCCTGATGTCTTTGCCTTTGACTGGACTCATTCCAACTTCATAGCAACACCCATTATCTGATGGTGGTCAGAGGCTTGGTTTGGCAGTGACATTTGTTTATGATTAGTAAAAAATGGGAATCATATTAATTAGTATTTAATAACTGCATTTTGGTGACAGATTTTGCTGCCAAGCTGCCCTTACACATCTTACTTGGAAAATGCCTCTGGTTTAGAAGATGGCAGTTGTCAGAACATGTGATGCTTGTGGGGGCTTGAGGGGTAGGTGGACAAATAAAGATTTGTGGTGGTAGAAAGTTTAAGACCCTTGGTCTGGATGGTGTTTTCCAGTTAACCTTCTCTGATTCTGTGGGTCCTGCCTGTGCAGAGAGCACAGTAATAGTGTAATATGTAATCCCTATGTAATAGGGAACCTGACTATTTACCTTTACACACCTTGCCTGCCCTTTCCTCTCCCACCCATTATGCCCTAGCTGGTGGCCTTGGCTTAAGCCAGATAAATGTCCTTATAATCTCAGGAAAATGCAACCCTCACTTCTACTCCCTGCTATCCCTGTGCTGCCAGCCTGCCTGGAATGCTCTTCTCTCTTTGTGACCCTACTCAGGGTTCCTTTAGCTTGATACTGGTGGTCTTTTGGACTGGCAAACTCTTTGTTGCATTATAGGATGTTAGCCAGCATCTCTGAGGTCTATCCATTAGATACTAGTAGCACCCCTGGCCCCTAAGTTGTGACAACTAACAGTGTCTCTAAGACCTTGCCAAATGTCCCCTGGGAGTGGGGGCAGACCCAACTTAACATCCCGCCTTCTCCATGAAGACTTCAGTTCCAGTCCATAGAATTCATCCATCAGTTATAGATGATCCCAACTTTGGTCCGTGTGTGTCTTCATTTTGTCTCCCCATTCAGGTCTCACTGTTGAAAGAGTTTGGACCACATTGTAACTTCTCTGACTCCACAGAGCAGACTTGTTTACTGTATTGATTTTTAACAAGAGCCTCCTGGCTTGCTGTTGGTTGCCATGAATTGAGCGCCTGATATTTTTCAGTCGCTTCATGTATATTTTCTCTAATTCTTACAACAACCCTCATCTTAACAGGAAAGCTATCTGAGGCTCAGAGCGGGTAAGTAACTTACCCATAGTCACACAGCTGATGAGTCCAAACCTGTGCGCTTTCCCATAAACCACCAAACCCTGCCAGTTTCGGGAGGGCAGCAAGAAGGCAGTTGGTGTCTCTGTCTGTCTGTGGCCTGTGTTTAAATTATCTCCAGGAGACGAGGGTGAAGGGATAGCGTGAGAGTGCCCTTTGAGAATGGATGTTGGGAAGAACCTAGTATGGAAAGAATAGGGGGCAACCTCTCTTCCCCTGGAAGCCTTGGCAGCGGGAATCCAGCCGAAGTGAATGTGCTGTGGGTGTAGAGCTGGGCACTGATTGGTTCTTCTGTGGCCTGGAGTATAGCCTTGGGAGGGGGATACGGTCAGGAGAGAAGGGAAGTCTCTAAAATACAAATAGGGGGGGGGGGGCTGAGTCAGCTACTGGAGGGGGGGGAGGGGGGGGGGGGGCAGTGAGGGATGGCATGCACTCCAGGGGAAAGAAAGACTGTCTCAAAAAAAAAAAAAAAAAAAAAAAAAAAAAAGTAGCCTGATATGCTTGGAGATACTCTGGAAAATGACATATCTCTTATTGGGCTAAGCACCATGCTAGGGAAAAGGAAATATTCCCTCTGGCAGCCATGAAAAGAACAGTCAGCAGTGATGAGCAGGACGAGGGAAATGATCTGTTTTGTCTCGGAAAGCTGTGTTTGTTACCTCTGAATGTGGCATGTTTGTTCTTAACGAAGACTTACCTGGGCAGTTTGCAGAAGGGGAAATCTGGTGAACCATGAGCCTATGAGGGGATGTGCACTTCTTCTAGTAGGCAGGGCAAAGTAAACCAAAATGGCAGGACCCTTCTCACACCAAAGAATACCTTGGCCTGTGTAGAAGAGGATGCGCATACACTCATTCATATCCTCATTGTTGGTAATGACGAAAAATTAACAAACCATCTAAATGCCTATCTGTAGGGGATTTGACAAATCCTGTGATGGAATACCATGCGGCACATCAATTTCTGAGACAGGGTTTCACTATGTCACCCAGGCTAGGGTGTAGTGGCACTATCACGGTTCACTGCAGCCTCTACTTCCAGGGCTCAAGCGATCCTCCCACCTCAGCCTCTTGAGTAGCTGGGACTACAGGTGTGCGCCACCATGCCCAGCTAATTTTTTGTAGAGACAGGGTTTCTCCGTGTTGCCCAGGCTGGTCCTGAACTCCTGGGATCAAGCGATCTGCCCATCTCGGCCTCCCTAAGTGCTGGGATTACAGACGTGAGCCACCGCACCTGACCTTGTGTACACTTTAAAAGCATATGGAAACCAATATTATTTATTTATCATAGATAGAAATGTGTCTATGAAAGTATTAAAAATAGACTTTCAGGTTGCAAAACAAACTGAAGAAAATAATTACCTAGGAGCACGAGGGGTGAGCAGGCAATGCAATTGAAGTAGGTAAAGCATCCTTCTTTACCTTATCCAAAAGGTACTAATGTGAAAAATAATTAATGGAAATGCGACAAAATCCTAGCTGGTTTTAATTCTGGGTGCTGTTGAGCTTTCTCTCTCTCTCTCTCTCTTTCTCTCTCTCTCTCTCTCTCTCACTCTCTCTCTCTCTGTATGTGTGTTTCTGTATTTTAAAAAATGGTTCCATCCAAAATGGAGATATGTGTGGTATTAGCCTGGCTTCCTGTGTGGGCTGTCATGGGGATTCGATGGCAGTAATATATGTGAAAATGCTCTGTCAACTAGGAAGCAATGCAAAGGCAGGATAATGTTTATTTAATAAGAATAATCACCTATCGGGTTTTTCTTTGGTCCTTGGCTAAGTAGCTTTGTAGCATTTGGAGGCTTGGGAGAGTTTGCAGTGATTTACACTCTCCATACCTTGAAGTTCATGTTCGTTTGTTTTGTAAAAACTCCCCAGAGCACACAGCAGAGATAAAAGTAAAGAGAAAGCAGGGATCGAATTTTTATGTGCATCTTGGAAGGCTGGGGAGGATGTGGAAGCGGATGCATCCCTCCAGGAAAACGGAGACAGCTGCCTGAATGGAAACCCACAGCCCCATCCCTGTCCTGAGGTCTGGGGTTTGATCTTGTAGTGCATCTGATCAACTTTAGGACATGCTTACTGGGTCGTTGGTCTAGGCAGTACCCAGAATAGGAGAACTTGGTGGGGGTGGGGGTAGGGAATCAGTCAGTAAAGGGAGACAGGGATGGATGAAGAAGGGATGTAGGCTAACCCGTATAGGTGAAGGGCATGTTCAAATAGTGGTTTCTATGGCAACACGTGGAGTGAGCCAGGTGCCCCTGGCCCGAGCAGACAAGCAGGCTCTGAACGGAGCACTCTCCGTTACCTGAAGAGGTAGCTGGCTGGAGCAGCCAGGGTCACAGGAAGTCAGCAGAATAGTTGGGTGGAAGGCAGGCTAAAACACAGTGCATAGCCTCATCTGCATTTCTGAAGGCAATAAATTCCCATTTAAGCTGCAATATCGATCTGCTCTTTTTTTTTTTTTTAACCATACAATTGGGACCTTTCCCTGAATCTCAGACAGGATGTGCAGGCTAATTTGTTCCATTTTCTAAGGAAAAATAAACCACTATTGCTTACTTCCAGTCTCCTTCCCCTTCTTCACTTTTGGGGAAGCCATCCAGCCATGGCTAGGGTTTCCGGACAGATGGTGCCCATCCTTAGCAGCCTCTGTGGACCTCCATTTGGGACACTCTGAAAGGAGTGACACACTAGAGTCACTCCTTAGTTTCTGACCTCTCTGATGGTTTTACTCTGATGAAAGGGTGGACTGCAGTCTCCCTCATTCACACATCCTGGCTGTATTAAGTGAGCTGAAGAAGACATAGACACAAGAATATCCATGTGTCTGTTTGCTCCTACTCTGTAGTTCTGCTGCGTGTTTGTGATTTGTCATCATGTTCCATTTAGTAGCTGCTGGTGAAATTTTGAGGTTGAATTCTTACTAGGACAACCTGTTCACCTATCAGCCTTAAACCTGGCTCCTCATGAAGTCTGGATGTCCTCAACCTTCAGCACGTCTTAGCCCTTTAGTCTGAGTGGAGGAGGATTCGGTTACTGGATCCACAGTGCATGCTGAACCCACTGTCTGGTTCCCGCCCCTGCTTCCTGCACTTAGTCTTAAGTACAAACATCTAAAAGAAGCCAGGCGGGAGGGGCAGTGGTGCAGGCGGTGCAGCCGGTGAAGTGAGACTCACGCTCATTGGAGGGCACGTGCCACACCAAAGGGAAGCCCCCAACCCAGCTGCAGCCAGGCATTGCCATGCAGGAGGGCACTTTCTGCATTACTGCCTCTTCCAGGTTATCTAAAGGAGCCAGAGGTTGGAATTTCTGTGTGAAAGCTCTTGATTTTTAAATATTGAAGGGAAAAAAAATTGGAAATCTGAAAGCACTGTGCAGTCACACAAAAATCCAGCTCCCAGGCTCGTGGAACCCAGGCGAAAAGAGGCAAACCACCCCAATGGGATTTAGGTACAGTTGAAAAAGGAGCCAAATTGGTGAACTTTTTCATTAATAAACATAACAAACGTTGATTAAACACGCACTATGTGGTGGGCACTATGCTAAGTGCTTAACGTTGCAAATGCATATGCAACAGTGAGGTGGGTGGGGTTAACTTCACTTTACAGATGAGGACATCGAGTCTCAGTCTGGGAAGGCATTTTGCCTGGGGTCACCTAGGAGTGATCAGAACCAGTATCTGAACCCAATTCTCTCTGTGAGAGAGCCTGTGAGCATGTTCTCCAGGCACAACACGCTGTCTCTGGCAGCCCTGCTTCCCGTGTTTAAAAGTCACAAAGAACTCCCTGGCCAGAAAGGAAACCCAAGGCCTGGCATCCCCTACCTCTTTCCCATGGTGGCCTTGAATGAGAAACCAGAAGAAGCTGGCACATCAGGTGATTGTGGCTTTGACCACTCTCTTTCTCCACGGTTCAGGGTGGACCATCTTCCAAAAATAGACTTGCCAAAAGTCTTGGCTGTTGTTAGCTCAGAAATGACCTCATTGGGCAGGAGGATCCTGTACCTGGGAATTATGTATTTTCCCACTTCCTGTTTGAGCCCAGGGAGAATGCCACAGGAAAAAGAGACACAGGTATGGAGACTGTGTTCCAGCCTTCCTAAGTGTATTAGTTGGCTGTGGCTGCTAACAACATACCACAGACTGGGTGGCTTAAACAACAGAAATGCATCTGCTCACTCTCCCCCTGGAGGCCGGAAGTCCAAGCACAAGGTGTCAGCAGGTCTGGTTTCTCCCAGCGCCCCTTTATTTTGGCTTGTAGCTAGCATCTCCTTGCTATGTCTTCACATTAGATTAGAGCCCACCCTACAAACGAAACAAAACAAAAACCTCGTTTTAGCTTAATCACTTCTTGAAAGACCTTGCCTCCAAATGCAGTCGCATTCTGAAGTGTTGGAGGTTAGGACTTCAACATAGGAATTTAGGCGGGAACAAAATTCAGCCCATAACACCAGGTAAATCCCAGATGAATGGGTGCTAGTGAGAAGCACCAAGACCTAAATTCTTATTCAGACTCAGTCACTGCTCAGCCTCCTGATCACACTCCAACTCAAGTTGTCACCCATGAAATCAGAATAATGTCCCCCCGTGCACTTACCTCCCTGGATTATTTTGAATATCAAATGTCTGATGAAAGTAAGAACTGCTACATGGCAGCAAGGCTTTGCTTTATAGATAATCTATCAGTGATAAGAGATGGCAAACTTTTTGTATGTTTCTCATAACCTTTTCTTTCTTTATAGAAGTAATATACACCCATTGTCCATCCTTTTCATACCTTATGATTGAAATTATCCTGTAAAGAGCTATATAAGCTGCTTCTACATATCATAGTATATTGGTTTCCTCAGGCTGCATATATTACTACAGATTTGGTGGCTTAAAACAACAGACAGTTATTCTTGTACAGTTCAGAAGAGAAGTCCAAATCAAGGCGTCAGCAGGGTTTGTTCCTTCTACGGACCCTGAGGGAAAATTCACTACATACCTTTCTCCTAGGTTCTGGCGGCTTCCAGCAATCCTTGGCATTTCTTGGCTTGTAGACACATCCCTGCAATCTCTGCTTCCATCTTCACCTGGCATTCTCCCTGGAGTCCCAAGATTTCTTGTCTCTGTGTCCCAAATTTCCCTCTACTTATTTTATTTTATTGATTGATTGAGATGGAATCTTGCTCTGTCACCCAGGCTGGAGTACAGTGGCGTGGTTTTGGCTCACTGCAACCTCCGCCTCCCAGCTTCAAGTGATTCTCTCACCTCAGCCTTCTGAATAGCTGAGACTACAGGTGCGTACCGCCACACACGGCTAATTTTTATATTTTAGTAGAGACAGGGTTTCACCACGTTGTTCAGGCTGGTCTCCAACTCCTAACCTCAAGTGAGCCACCATGCCTGGCCCCCTATATTTACATTTTTTTTTTTTTTTTTGAGACGGAGTCTTGCTCTGTCACCCAGGCTGGAGTGCAGTGGCACAGTCTCGGCTCACTGCAAGCTCTGTCTCCCGGGTTCATGCCATTCTCCTGCCTCAGCCTCCTGAGTAGCTGGGACTACAGGTGCCCACCACCACACCCAGCTAATTTTTTTGTATTTTTAGTAGAGACAGTGTTTCACCGTGCTAGCCAAGATGGTCTCGATCTCCTGACCTTGTGATCCACCCGCCTCGGCCTCCCAAAGTGCTGGTCTTACAGGCGTGAGCCACCACACCCAGCCTCTCTATTTACTTTTAAAAGGACACCAGTCATTGGACTTAGGGTCAAGTCTAAATGGAAGATGATCTCATCTAAAGTTCCTTAACTCAATTACATCTGCAGAGACCTCATTTCCGAATAAAGTCATATTCACAGGCACCAGGGGTTAGAACATGGACATAACTTTTGAGGGACACAGTTCAACCCCCTACACATAGTATCATGTACACATTCTCAAGTTATTAACAATTCCTAAAACAATCAGTGTTTCAGAATATCTCCTCATGGGGCTGTGGTATGATGTATCTGACACTGCAGTTGCTAGACTCCTGTGATTCTGACCTCTTACATCACTGCAAAGCAATACCTGACTTTGCATATGCCCTGTGGTATTACAAGGGTGATCCACCAGCTTGAGTCTTCATTGCCTGGGCCTTTTTTCTTTTCTTTTTTTCCATTAGTTGTTTTTCGTTTTTTTTTTTTATTTTTTATTTTATTTTTTATTTTTTTGAGACAGAGTCTCGCTCTGTTGCCCAGGCTGGAGTGCAGTGGCACAATCCTGGCTCACTGCAGCCTCCACCTCCCAGGTTTAAGCGATTCTCCTGCCTCAGCCTCCCGAGTAGCTGAGATTATAGGCACCCACCACCACCCTCGGCTAATGGTTGTATTGTTAGTAGAGACGGGGTTTCACCATGTTGGCCAGGCTGGTCTTGAACTCCTGACCTCAAGTGATCTGCCCATCTCGGCCTCCCAAGTGCTGGGATTACAGGCGTGAGCCACCACACCTGGCCAGACTTTTTTTATTGTTTCTTTTTTTCTTATTAAATAAATGTTATATATCTAGCATAGGGATTTTAGAAAAGGAGCCCAGTGATGGTCCTCTCCTTATTTCTCAACCCTGTGATCTTTGTGTTTTAACCCCTGCCCTGTCATTTAGGGGTCTGGAAGCAGGAAGGAGACATCTGTGAGTGCTCAGATAACCATCTCGATACACTCAGGCTGTATTTTCTGGGGTGACTGTAGGGGCATGTCGGTTCATTTGGTGGCAAATCCAACTTTTCTATTCCCTAACTAGGACTTTGCTGCCTTTATGATTTTTCTCTCACTGCCTGCTTTTGAAAAATCTTCTGACAGTTATATTTACCAGTAGAACTAGAAGGGAATGCTTCAGTCTATCCTGTGTTTAGAGTCATGGAGTTGGAGGAGGTTTAGGTAGGAATCTGAGTGACGGCCAAGAAGAAGGAGATAGGGCCGTCTTGGGGTTTTCTGCAGTCTCAGACTCTGGGTCTTTGTATGACCCTTGGGAACAGGAAGCAGCCAGGGAATGGAGCCAGGACCACTCTACCCCAGCAAGACTCCCAAGCTCTATCTTCAAAGGTCTGAGGGACGTGGTGCATTCACTTGTCTTCTGCTACCCACAGATGACCAGCTCTGTGAAGGAGGCATCCCCTGGCTTGGGTAGGCAGAAGGTGTTGGAAAGGAATTGAAGTAACATTTCAATTTGAAGCTTTTGTAACAGATGGTGTTGGCAGCTGCTCTAGGAGAGACAAATGAAGTTAGTGAAATGGTCCTTCATTCAGTCTACGTTGTGCATCCATCCATTTAGCCAACCGTGTTGGTACGTATGATGAACCAGGCCCCATGTCGCACACTGGGATGATAAAGAGAGAAGACCTGGCCACAGCATCTGGAAACTCCTTATCTAAGAAGAGGGACAGACTCATGGCCCACATGATGAGTTCTGTTGAGTACCAAGGTAGCAGAAAAGGGGAGCTTTGAACGCCATTTGGGAGTAGGCAGGGAAGATGGCCTTTCTGCAAGATTCTTGAGGGAATGATCAGGCACTCAGGCCTGGGAGGGGAGAAGACATCAGACATCAGGGGATGGTCAGATGCCTGTGCAGAAGGTAAAATGAAATCTGTCAAATAAAATCTACAAAAGAATAGGGGTTGGAGAGTTGGGGGCACAACAAATGCAAAGACCATTCTGGATAAAGTTAAGTTGGCAGAAAGCAAGAGAAAAAGGGGGAAGAAAGTATCAGCATGCAGTCGCTAGAAAGGATAGGACAAAATAACCCAACTTGGAAGGCCCCAGAAAGACAAATGATTCAAGAAGCACCGTCTATGTCTGAGATGCTGTCCCTGCACAGCAATGTCCTCCGGCTGGTGAGAGATGAGGATGAGAGGGAGTTTGAATCTGTTCACTGTTCCTGTTTACCTGTTGAAAATGTCAGCTGTGAGTCTGCTTCTGGGCTGGTGGCCAGGGTCTGTGGCTCCCAGCGCTGTGGTGTCCTGCCACATTTGTCTCAGTTGGTAATTGGGAAGAAAACCATCTCCTGGGGCTTGGTGACCAGGGTGTGAGGGCACTGAATACAGTGCCAGAGCTTCCAGAAGTGCTGGGGCAGGTGCGGCCCTTGCTGACTTGGGGCCCCATTGAGGCTCTGCGTCTGTTCCTCATGACCCCCCATGTGGCTGAGTTGAGGGCTAAAGCCCTGGGTCTCTCTTACAGCGTTGCTTTGGCATTCACCAGGCCAGGGCAGGTGTGAGCGGTGGAATAGGGGAGTGTGGTAGGATGAGGTGGAAGGTGGGGTGTTCTTTTTCATTCCCCAAAACAGCTTTCTTGAACTATCCACCAGGCTGCAGGGGGTGTTGTTTACCTGGGGACTGTATGGTGTCCCATCTCTAGGGAAGAACCGTGTTGCCTCCTAGTGGCTGTGTCTGTCTTGGACACTGGTATCTGAGAACTGAGAACAATATTTGTTCCATGAATGAGGCATGAATATTACTCTTTAAAGATTCCCTGTTGAAGGCAGGCACAGTGGCTCACATGTGTAATCCCAACACTTTGGGAGGCTGAGGCAGCAGGATCACTTGGGGCCAGGAGTTTGAGAACAGCCAGGGCAACAAAGTGAGACCTCATCTCTACAAAAAAATTAAAAATTAGCCAGGTGTGGTACCACACGCCTGTAGTCCCAGCTACCCAGGAGGCTGAGGTGGGAGGATCACTTGCACCCAGGAGTCCCCGGCTGCCGTGTGTTATAATTGCACCAGTGCACTCCAGCGTGGGTGACAGAGCGAGACCTTGTCTCTTAAAAAAAAAATAAAAAAGGCGAGACCATCCTGGCTAACACGGTGAAACCCCGTCTCTACTAAAAATACAAAAAAATTAGCCGGGCGTGGTGGCGGGCGCCTATAGTCCCAGCTACTCGGGAGGCTGAGGCAGGAGAATGGTGTGAACCTGGGAGGCAGAGCTTGCAGTGAGCCAAGATTGAGCCACTGCACTCCAGCCTGGGCGACAGAGCAAGACTCTGTTTCAAAACAATAAATAAATAAAATATTAAAAAGGAAAGAAAGAAAGATCCCTTGTTGAAGCTGAATGCCCATGCCCAAATTCTCGCCTTCTCTCTACCTCCTGCTTTTGCAGTAGCTTTCTAATGAGCCTTCCTGACCTCCAGTCCTTGTCACTGAAAGCCCAGTCCTGCTTGTCTTGCTGTCTGTGCTCAAACACACAATAGCCCCTCATTGCCAGCAGCATAAAGCTGAATCTCTTACTGGACATGGAAGGTTCTCCGAAGTCTGATCTGTTCACCACATGCACCCATAGGCACCTCTGCACAATCCTTGGTTTCCCACCTTTCAGGCACACTTTCTGTCTGTCTAGAATGCCCTCCCCAATCTAGCCAGGCCAGAGGTTTCCAGTTGTTCAAATTGTAATTCACATGACGCTGTTTCAGTAAATCATGCTCACATCTGGGAATGACCTGAATTCTATCCCAGCTCTGATGTACCCACATGGTAACATTAGAGACAATCATAATAGCAGCTACTGTGTATTGAGCACTTACTACACATAGATGGGCCAGGGCTGCACATTGCAAAACTTCAGAGGGTGCCATCTACATCGAATACAGAAGAGAGGCACTGCTGGCCACTGTGCCAAGACCTTCATATAGAGAATCTCAGCCCTAACAGGTGGACTCTGTTACCGCCATTTTACAAAGAAGGAAACTAAGGCTACAAATGTTAAGTTTCTTGCCCAGGGCCACATAGCTAGTAAACAACTGGGCTGGGCAGTAGTCAACTCAGGTCTCTTTCCAAAGCCCATGGTCTTTCCATGGCACTCCGCTCCCTCCTTAATAGACACTAAGCTCTGTGAGGGCAGGATCCCACTTTGAATTGTTTTTAGTCTTCCACCTCCTCCATTGAGCTTGATAAATGTTTACTGGTCAAAATCCCCAATCCTGTCTAGTGCCAGTTACACATCAGTGTCTGTAGTAGAGACCCTGGCGCTGGCATGAATTCTACCAAGTAGGCTGGACTTTACCATCAATCAATAGAATAAAAGGAAGGAAAATAAACAGTTCCTCCCAGCCCACTGTCTTGTCTCTTAGTGCCACTGCAAGGAAATGCTAGATCATGAGCTGGGGCTACCAGAGAGCTTCATAGACTTGACCCCAACACTTTAGCTGGATGACTTGGAGAAAATTACCCCAAAGTGTCTGCAGTGACTTCTGTGACCACCACCAGCTTCCCAAACCAGCCCATCCAACTCCCTTTTCCTGAGTGAGGTAAAAACTGGTAGAACCAAGGAATGCTGAATTTCCAAACGCCTCCTAAGGGAACTGAAACTGCAAATTGGCCACTTGGCTGAGAAATGCTCTCTTTCCCTCCAAAACACACTTTCCTTTTCCTTTAGCTAAAGAATCCATAGATGTGTCTCACTTTGTGATACACGTGCTCCTGAAAGCTGTGTGGAATTGAGTCATTTTCTAAATTCACCAGGGAATCTTTCCATTTTAAAGAAAATCTCTAGTCAGTTTTAAAACCAGATGCTATCAGAGACAGAAAGACCATTAGAGGTTTATCTAATTCAGCTTTCGTCTCATTTTACAGATGAGAAAACCAGAGAGGTTAAGTGACTTGGCCACAGTCACACAGCTCATTAGCGATAGGAATTGGCCTTGAGTCAAACAGAGCCTTAGGTCCTCTGGTGCTGGTGCCAGTGCTTTCCCCTTTCCAAACCTCTTTCATAATGAAATCGCCCAGCCCCTACCCATGTCCCTATTCACTCCCACCAAAAAAATCCTCCATATAGTCTGTTTTACAAATTCACCCATTCGTCTATCAGGGAGGGCTTCATCTATACTTCTGGCTTTGTCTGCTTCCAACTCCCTTTGGCCATTTGCACAGATCAGCTTTTCTAACAGAAGGGTGTGCAGAAAAAAGTTTAAATAGCAGGTCTGTTTTAGGATAAATAGTTGGGACGCTTGACAGCTTGCACCTGGTTTCCCCCAGACTTTACTCCATGCACCTTTCTCCATGCTATTTTTGCTCTGTAACCCTTTGCTCTAATACATTGTGCCTGTGAGTACAACTATATGCTGCTGAGTCCTGTGAGTCCTCTTAGCAAATCTTCACATTTGGGGTGCTCTTGGGGACCTCCAACAAAGAGGGAGAGGAAGCTTTCAGTCGAGGGTACAATCAAGCAGTCTCCTTTCTTAATTGAGGCAGGGATGATTAAGGTTTGTGGATAAATACTCTGAGGTCCTGCTCACCTGGGTTCCACTCCTGAATCTGCCATTTATCATGGATTTGTGGCAAGTTATTTTCTCACTCTGAGCCTCAGGATCTCCAACAAAGGGGTTAGTAACACTTACGGCTTTGGGTTCTTGGAGGATGCCGAGAGATGCCCAGCATAGTGGGGTGCTTGACCAGGATGTGCTCCATGGGCATAGGAACTCGAACTCTGAGTTGTAGATGTGGTGTCCCCACTTCTCAGAACAGGTCCTCCTGCAGCAAATATTTGTTGAATGTATACTTCA
Organism: Nomascus leucogenys; assembly: GCF_006542625.1. Taxonomy (NCBI): domain Eukaryota; kingdom Metazoa; phylum Chordata; class Mammalia; order Primates; family Hylobatidae; genus Nomascus; species Nomascus leucogenys. The sequence continues at coordinate 96,433,484 of NC_044395.1, forward strand.
GGAGTGAATAAATGCCACCTAACATTGCTGCAGAAAGCACTTGAGATCAGGAGGGACCAGAGATTATTGTCAAGCGAGGTGAGTAAATTCCATGTAAGTTTCTTTCTGAGCACTGGCTGGCTCTGGTTGCTGTGGGAGAGAACTTTTAATTGAACACAGTTGGGGGTATCTCTACTTTACCTAGACCTCTTGCTGGGTCGGTTGGCACCCCTCCCTCTCTTAGGACATTGAGGCTTCTCTCTGGATCACCTTGGTTGATCTATTTCTGGATCGGTCTGTAAATTTGTCATAAAGGTAGACCCTGTTACCAAGTACATGTTCTTAATTAGCAAGACACATTTTGAATGGCTAAGTGGAACATCCCTTTTTGCAATCCCAGTGACCCACTTCCCAAGTGCTCTCTTTTGGCCTAATTTTTTTCTGCTTCTTGAACAAAGGAGAAGGGAGGAATGCAGCTATGTGCATATTTATTCGCTCTAGTGGTGGGCAAATGTTTACCTTCCTGCCTTAGGGGGTTTCTCTAGCTTGCTTTGCTTGTTAATGTTTTTTTTTACAGGATAAATTCTGTGCAAGTGTCATCGATAGACTAACAAGAGGTAGGCGGGCCATGGGAAAGTAGAAATTACCACCTCTCCGAGAGCTCAAGAATACTGTTCTTCTAAGTTTTTAAACATTGGTTGGAGTTGTGCCTTCAGTGGGGTGTGGGGGAGTTGGAGAGGCACCTTCATCCCAGACTGACGGCCAGAAGCCTCGGATTCCAGTTGTGTCTCAACCACTGAGTTGTCCCAGAGACTGACATAAACTGCTTGACTTCCTCGGCCTCTGTTCTTCTTTTTGTAAAGAGATGAGTTCGGCCGGGCGCAGTGGCTCACGCCTGTAATCCCAGCACTTTCGGAGGCCGAGGCGGGCGGATCACGAGGTCAGGAGATCGAGACCATCCTGGCTAACACGGTGAAACCCCGTCTCTACTAAAAATACAAAAAATGAGCCTGGCGAGGTGGCGGGCGCCTGTAGTCCCAGCTACTCGGGAGGCTGAGGCAGGAGAATGGCGTGAACCCCAGGGGGTGGAGCCTGCAGTGAGCCGAGATCGCGCCACTGCACTCCAGCCTGGGCGACAGCGAGACTCCGTCTCAAAAAAAAAAAAAGAGATGAGTTCATCCAGAATGTTCTTTCACATTCTGGCATTCTTAAAGAGTCCCAATTTTGAGGTCAGAGAATGCCACACCCACTGAAAGTCAGTCACACCTTTAAACATCTGGGGGACTTAAATTTGAAGAATGTGCCCATGATACCACCACCACTGATGTCCCCAGCTGCGGGTGAGCCAGGACAGGTAAATGGTGACCCACTGTTAGCGTCCAAGAGATGACTAGACCCCAGGTGGCACAGCCTAGGGGCTCTTGGACCCCACTTATTCCCTTTGTACCCAAGTAGCTTCCCTAAAGCATGTTCCTTAGAACCCTAAATCCACAGGCAGCTCCGCCTGTGGTCACATGAATTTGGGAGGCACTTTCCCAATCCTAGAAATCACAACAGAGGTTTAGAGAAGTCATATGGAAAAGAAATTGTCTGTTGTTGTCTAACCCGTGTTTCCTGAACTTAGTTGACCAAAAACCCCATTATTTTCCCGCATTCCATACTGCCTGTAGCCTCCCATGCAAACCCATTTCAGAACCTGCAGCTGCAGTCAGTCTGGAGTCAGGTAACTTAATTAGGAATTTGTTTCATGTCTTATCATTCAGTTCCTATTGGTTAATTTTCTTGGTACTTATGTCAGAGGGACATCCATGTGCATCCTAATGACAGCCTCATTTGAGACAAAATTTTCCATCACGGACAAACCAACCATCAGGTGACCCCAAGCGGTCTCCCCTGGCCTCTACCACAAGTCCCTCTCCCAGGAGCTGATGCTGTCTTCAGGCCCAGTCCATCTGTCTCTCTGCTTCTCTCTCTCCCTTCCTCTCCTCTTTCTTTGGGCAGCTCCTCCTCTTCCCCATTTCCCTGTTTTCCACCCTCTCACCCTTGCCATTACTTTGAATTCTGCTGGGAAGGGGATGGCCTTTTACCCCATACCCACAATCTTTCCAGGTTCAGGCTGGTTCATTTGCCATCATTTGCTTTCTTATTGATTAGGAATTAATCAATGGCTGACAGTCTCCCCAGAGTGGATCACAGCTGTCTAGGAAATCTGCTGATCTAGAAAGATTTTCAGATGCTGTTAACAACCCAGAGATCACGCCGTCAAGTATTTTCTTTTTTCAGCAGCTCTTGGCATGGCGAGCATGTGATTCAGCCCCTCTGCTCTGTGGCCTTTCAGTGACATTCATTGTTTATCTGGGGCCTTTGAAGCTCTGCCTCAAAATGTTGTCAGAAATTCCAAATTATTTTCTTCCTTTTTGTTTAAAGAATTGTCATGTAAAACTTTGTTTAGAGAGAGCCCGCTGAAGTCATAGTTATATTGATGTCCGCGTCTGTTCCCCAGCTCATCTTTGCTCCCTGTTTTCTCCCCACACTGGCCTCCATGCCTGGAACAAGTCAGACTTGTGTTATTTCCCAGCTGTGTGACCTTGAGCAAGTGGCTTCATGTTTCTGAGCCTTAGTTTCTTCCTCTGTAAAATGAAGATAATAATACCTACTTCACAGACTAGTGGTAAGGATTAAATGAGACAACGAGAGAATGCAAAGCACTTAGCCTAGTTTAAGAACATAGTTATCCATCACTTTAGGATACAGCAGGGGCCTCTTGTTCACCCCAGGGGTACCCGCCTGGCTCATAGTAGGTGCTCAGCAAGATTTTTTTCAGTGGAAACGAGAGGAGTGGGATGTGCCTATCTAGAAAATCCTCTGTTGGAGCCTAGTCTTGGTCCTCGAAAGTCCTGGGCCTGCCTTCCCCCTGGCTTTAAGGAGCTGAGCCAGCAATAGTAGCATGTGGCCACCTGCAGGGCTCTATGGAGGAAAGAGCTTTGAGCTGGGAGATTATGTTCTTAGATGAGTCGTGTTCTGCCTCTCCATTTCTTTAGTGGTTCTCAATCCTAGTTGCACATTAGAATCACCCAGGGAGCAGTTTTTAGAGACTCCATACAAGAGATTGACTCTGCTGATTCGAGGTAGAGCCTTGCAACGTGTCAGAAGTCCTTTGCTTTCATTGAGAAGAATGTACTGAGTGGAAATTGTATAACCTCATCAACAGCTAAGCACTTGAAGGGATAAAAAAGACCTCCGGTAGTTGGCAGTCTTGGTTGAGGCTTCAAGATTCAATCCGAAGCAGTTTGTGATTCATGTGGAGTGGCATGATCCCCAACTGAAGACCTGTTTGCACATACACATTGTCACTGCAAACTCAAAGCCCAAGTTTGTTCGTATAGCCAGCTCTGCCCTGCAGGACCCTGGGTAGGGCCAGGTGCCTTGGCAGAACATGGATAGGGCAGTACAGGGCCACTTGGATCAGGGCCACCCATTTGCCATTGTTAGCATGAGCTGAAAGAAGTTGGGTCTCCCAAGGCAGTGCTGTCTCACTGCAGTAAACAGCAGTTTTCAGAAGATCTACCTCCTTGAAATATACACAGATTGGGTTTTGTTTGTTTACCCACACACAGCCTTCTCTTAGAGGGGAGTTAAGGTAAGGAGATGACTGTCTGAACACTCACACCCTGATGTGGCATTATTTGGCAACAATAACTTCTTCATCAACCCCTCCCCTCCTCATGGCACCCACCCAACTGGCAGAAAATGACAAAGAAGGAAGATCAGCATTCATCATCTTCAGCATGATGTGGTTTCAGAGATTTTTAGCATTTGATTTGTAACATTTCAGAAGGCAACATAAATCATGCTGGTAATTTTTTTTTGTCATGCCAAAAAAAAAAAAAAAGGAAAATCTGAATTCATTTGGGAGAATGTGTGTATGTCAGTCACAGCCTTTTCGGATCTGGTTGAAAAGCTGCAAATATTTTTCTCCACACAAAGTACATTCAGGTTTTGTTGATGATGTTGTCGTTAGTACAGGTCTCCTCTGGGGCACTGAGTAACCCTGGGGAGAGGATGGGAAACAGCGTAAGGGCTGTAATTTTCAGCCTGGAATAGAAGCAGCAATTTTAGGCAATTTAAACAATTCTATTAAGGGCAATCTGTTGGGCTCCTGCTGGAAAGAGAGGACCCCATTCAGAATGCTCTCGGTAATGCTGTAAGGGGCTGATGGGGTCTCCAGATTGTATACGGTCTCCTGCACCCCCAAAACCATCATAGAGGATCTCTGCCCCCTCATGCCTTTAAACGGGAGCATTAATAATTTCCTGCTTAGTGCAGGATGTAGTCCAAAAACTCAAAATGAGTTGTCCAGATAAAGGGAGACCTCTGGGGGATGCCAGACAAACTTGGTCTGGTCAGAAGAGAAAAACTTGAGAGGGAGTTAATTGAAGAGTTTCCCACATTGCAGCTTGTGAGTGGTTCTGTTGCACTTTTGTTGATTTTTAAAATTTTTATTTAGTCAGTTTTTAAAGTCCCAAATGAACCATGGGGTTCTTGGCCCAGAGAACAGTTGAACATTGGTTAGGCCAGGGAGTTATTTTCCAGCAAACTGCCCTTGAATTAAACTCCACTCTGTGGATTGGGGGTTGTGATAAGGGAAGGGAGCCCCTGCTATGTGCGGGTCTCTGTTTTGAGTGTCTTAAAATTCTAGCGGGGTAGGAGCCATTGGGACCATCACAGGAAGATGTAGCCCCTGGGTGGGAAGCAGGGTGTCTGTCTTTTGGAGGGAGTGGAGTGTCTCCATTTCAGTTGTTGCTGAGACAGGCAATGTCTGGTGGTTGAGGAAACGTCTTTTTCTCTCTGAGCCTCTTTTTGAGCTTAGATTATAAGGAATCTAGATCTGTCACGGGCAGATGCTTCCAGGTTCTGGGAGCAGAAGGCACTGCCACAAGGAAGCAGGTTGGGGACTCAGTAGAAGGTAACCTGTTGGTTAATAGCTGTTAAGCAATTTGGACCCCAATCTACAATAAGAACTACTTTTATATCACAAATATACAGATAGGAAGTCATTCTACATGCAGCACACTGATGCAGGTATTTTTTAATACATTCTATTTCCTTCTTTTCGTTTTATGCTGGCCCTGACCCACTATGTTAGTTTCTGTACTTATTATACTATTTGGTTGAGACCTGATGTTGAAAAAACATTCCAGTGGGATAGCCTATGAAGATGGCCTCAGCACATGAGTTATGAGAGCTGCCTCAGCTACGACAGTTCCAGGCATGTCACTGTCCGGGGGTAATTCCCTTTGAGTTTCATTGAATTTTAAGGAAAAAGCCCCCTTGCTTTTCCTCAAATGCACTGAAGACTGTCTCACCCCAGGATCTTTGCACCTGCTATTCTATTCACTTAGAACACCTGTCTTCCATATACCCAAGGGTCCATCTTCAGCTCTTTATCAGGTGCCACCCTCTCAAGGAGAACCCTATCCCCATCCCCACCCCCTGTTTAAAATTGCAACCCATCACCAACCCTGCTTCCTCTTCGTTCCACTTACCGTGTTCTGGGCTTTTTTTTTTTTTTTTTTGCCACAGCATTTATTATCTTCTCCCAAACAATATACCCTATAATTTTTTTATTATGTCTACTCTCTGTCTCTGCCCACTACCACATAAGTTCTGTGAGGGCAGGAATTTCTGTTCTGTATATCATCGTATCCCATCAGCTGGAGCAGTGCCTGTGATGTGACAGATGCTCACTAAAGACTTTGTGGAATGAATAAATGAATGAATTAATGATTTTAAAATGATAGCCTCTTCTTACTGCAACTGTCTTTTATATTTTTTTAATTGATACGTAATAATTGTACATATTTACAGGGTACAATATGTTGTAATCCATGTATACATTGTGTAATGATCAAATCAGGGTAATTGGCATTTCCATCACCTTATATGTGTGTCATTTCTTTTGGTGACTATATTCAGAAAGGTCTAGCTATTTTGAAGTATACAATACATTATTATTGACTATAGCCGCCCTACTGTGCAAGAGAACACCAGTTTTTCTAATTGTAATTTTGTACGTGTTGGCTGCTTTCTTAAATTGTGGAAATTAAAGGAAGGGCTGAACTGTCACTCAGATTTGAATAGAAACGAGGAAGATGAAGAAGAACAGTGAGATAAGGAGATAGTGACAGTGATACATGGTGACAATTCCATTGAAAAAAGAGAACTTGGCCAGGTGTGGTGGTTCACGGCTGTAATCCCAGCACTTAGGACACGAAGGCCGAAGCATCGCTTGAGTCCAGGAATTTGAGACCAGCCTGGGGAACATAGTGAGACTCCATCTATATAAAAATTTTTAAAAACTTGCTGGGTATGGTGGTGTTTTTACCTGTAGTCCCAGCTACTCGAGAAGCCAAGGTGGGAGGATCACTTGAGCTTGGGAGGTTGAGTCTGTGGTGAGCCGTGAGCACGCCACTGGACTCCAGCCTGAGCAACAGAGTCAGACCCTGTCTCTAAAAAGAAAAAGGAGCCAGATGCAGTGGCTCACTGCTGTAATCCCAGGGGAAGCCAAGGCAGAAGGATCACTTGAGGCCAGGAGTTCAAGACCAGCCTGGTCAACATAGTAAAACACCGTCTCTACAGAAACTAAAAAAAAAAATAGCCAGATGTGGTGACATGCTCCTGTAGTCCCAGCTACATGGGAAGCTGAGGTGGGAGGATTGCTTGAGCCTGGGAGGTTGAGGCTGCAGTAAGCCCAGATCATGCCACTGCACTCCAACCTGGGCAACAGAGCGAGGCCCTCAAAAAAAAGGAGAACTCGGGACAAGAATCAAGGTGGCAAAGGCCTATGACCTTTGCCCACAGAATAACCACCCCTACCCTGGAGGGCCAGGACGATTCCTTCCTCTCCTTCTATCCCAAGCCTGAGTCTTATGACTCAGTAGTGAGCCACATCAGCAACACAGAGCCACAGGGCTTTTGTTGGGACCCCCTTGAAAACACTGAGTCCCAGGTTGCTGCACATTGCTAGTGGTTGATAAGACTGTTGCGGGAAAATTTATAAATCCGTGGCCTTACTGGCTATGAGTGAGGCAGATAAGCCACAGTCTGACAGAAAGAAAAGCATCTCCCTTCCCTGTTCTTGCCTGAGACGCAAAGAATAAACCTGAATCTGGGTGGTCAATGAATGTCCTGGTGAAGTGAGCGTGATAAAATTCCAGCTTGCTGTTTTGTGGGACGTGTTGCAGGCACCGCATCTTTGTTCTCAGACCCCTCTGCCCTTTCTGTGGACCAGCCTCAGGGGACGTGGCCCAGTGAATCCTGGGGGAAAATCACGCTCACAGAAAGCCAGCGTGATTTCCCAGCCAGAGGAGATAAGGCCCGTGGGAGTGAATGGCAGCTTAGCGACCCCTGTTGCACCAAATCCTCCTTGAAATATTTAATTATAACATACATGAATGCTTATCCCAGCAGTTATTTTTTCCTCTTAACCCGTATTTAGCCTTGCAGCAAAAAATAAAATATGGTTCTTGGGAGTTTATCGTTCTTTTAATGAGGCTCTCAGGGGTCAGTTTTTTCCCTTAAAATATTTTTAGCCCATCGTTCAACCCAGGAACTCTGCTTGTCAGAGAGGATCTTTGAATAAAATAATGCTGTCTGGTTCCTTTCATAGATACCGTTTACCCTTTCATATTGGTTTTCAGTTTTAAAAAGTATTTTCACATAGAAGAAATCAGGACTGAAAATGCGTTAGTGACCAGCTCAAAGTCGCACAATGACTTAGTGAGAACTCGAAATGGAAACAGCATCTTTTTTTTTGGCGGGAGGAGGGACAGAGTTTCGCTCTTGTTGCCCAGGCTGGAGTGCAATGGCGCAATCTGGGCTCACTGCAACCTCCACCTCCCAGGTTCAAGTGATTCTCCTGCCTCAGCCTCCTGAGTAGTTGGGATTACAGGCACCCGCAACCACACCCAGTTAATTTCTGTATTTTCAGTAGAAATAGGGTTTCACCATGTTGGCCAGGCTGGTCTCAAACTCCTGATCTCAGGTGATCTGCCCGCCTCGGCCTCCCAAAGTGCTGGCATTATAGGCATGAGCCACCGCGCCCGGCCGGAAGCAGGATCTTGAAGCTCTCAGAATGCCCGTCTCTCCTTCTGTGCACAGTGAGGGCTTCCCATTCTTTCTGATTTCCGTTTCCTGTAGCAGAGAAGGGAAGATACTCCACATTTGTCAAGAGCTTTAGGGTACCAGGCACTGTGTGTAAAGTGCATTTCTTATATTACCCCTTTGATTCTTCCCAGGAATCCTATGACATCTATAATATTATCCCCGTTCTCTAATTGAGGAAATGGAACTTCAGAGTGATTTTGTTCCAAGTGGAAATCAGGCTTTGGCAACTGCTTCCTGCTAGCAGGGTGAGATACAAACTTTTACAAATAGCAGACAGGCCATCATATAAATATATGATGTATTTAGAAGTACATATCTGTAGATATATTTATAAATACATATCTGTAGATGTGTTTATAAATTGGGGGAAAACAGATAAAAATCCCTACCCTTGTGGAGTCTACATTCTGTTGATTGATTTTGAGATGGATGGATGGATGGTTGGATGGATGGATGGATGGATGGATGGATGGAGTACAACAATCTTCAGAGGCCAACTCCACTTCCGTTCCAGCAAAATCCTCTTACAGAAGAGCGGTAAGATACATTGGTAGACATATACAACCTGGGCTTCAGACCAGGGAAGTTTTATTTTGCCACTAAATTTAGCCACTGTGTCAACACAGCTCCCAACTTACAAGATGACTGAGAACAAGTGTAAGTTCTTGAGGACACAAGCCCTTGCCTTAGTCAGCTTTGTGTGCCCTGCTGTACTTAATGCTTCGTGGGTGTTCATTAAATGTTTAAATGAATGAGATGCATAATTCAGTTACGATGAGGCTCTCTGAGAATGAGTTAACATCTATCGAGAGTTGTGCAGTCCGCAGACTTAGAAATATCCAAAAATAATCACCCCTAGAGAGATCTCTGCAAATCAGTAATGAAAGAACTGAAGTAAAACTATAAATCATTCCATTACGGTTTTATACATTTACAAGTAAGTAATTTTGGAAGCAAAATTGGTGTATAAGCTGTATTTAGCCTCGATGTGCTAAGCAACTTTGAACCAAATATAAATTCCTGGCGTGGTATTTTTAAGCCATGGTGGGGGCAGGGTGCTGGGGAAAAAGTAGAGTTGGAGGAGCATCAAAGCTATTTTTGCAAGTTTCATCTACATTTTTAGAAAGATGCATTTTTGAAGAGTTGGGATACCAGTCACTTCTCCCTGGCAGGATTCCTCATCAAGGGAGAAATGACAGCATGTCCGATCTTCCTTGAGTCTCTAAAGATCACATTATTAAAATGGTTTCTGTCACTGTGCACCATGTCTGAGAAGAACATGTCTTGGCACACCACCATGTCCTTCGTCTCCTGATTTATAGCTTGCAATAGACTTGTTGAGTGTGAAGCTAGAACCCAGACAGAATGTTAATGCAGGGAAATGACATGTGAATCAGTGGTGCCCTGGGCTTTGAGTGCACATGACTGAGGGGAGGCCCAGTCAGCTGTGGCTGTGCTCCTCACATTAGCTTTGATTTGCTAGACATTGCATGAAGAATGAAGCAGAGGCTTAGCTGTGAGCTTCTCAGACTGGAGCTAAGCCATGGTCCCTAAGTCTATAGCTTCCCACCGGAGACTGACTTAATTATCCAGGATCCTGAGCTTGGCTAATGGTGGGCCCAGTGAATGCTTGATTTGCAATGGAAATGCCCAATTTGGTATGGAGTCTCCATTTTTAAAATGCATTGGCTAACTTTGCAGCTTCCCCCATCCCCTTCTCATGACAGTCTCCCTTTCTGGAATATTTCAAATGCTAAGGGGGAAACAGGGTTGTCGTTATATCTGGATCCTATCCACAAGGGCTCAGCAGCTGTGATGTTCAGCAGGACAAATACAGACCCAAGAGACCAAACAGCTTCTTCCTTCCCCAAGCAGTTAAAACAAAGATCTGCTCACTGTCTTGCCTGTGTGTCTTCATGGGTGTTTGATATCAGGGTAGACTCTAGGGGCTAAAAGTGGGAGCAGAAAAAGCAATGCAAACGCATTAGGCGAGAAGCCAGGGCGGATCAGCAAAAGGTCTGGAATTATGAAAGGCTGAAGATAAGCAGTTTTGGTCGATTTCCAACACAGGCAGTTGCCTGCTTTAATGTCTGGATAAGAACTTGCCTGTAATTGGTAGATGGATTGCTTGGCTATAAATGGAGCCTGAAAAGAGTCTATTCCCTTCCAGCAATTAAACATCCCCCTGACTGCTGCCGCTTTCTCCACTCTGATTATTCAGCAGACCCGTTCTTCTTAATACATAGCACCGAGGTGTTGCTTAGCCCAGCCTGGTTTGAATTAGCTTATGGGATCCACATTAATGAAGCCTAGCCTTACTTCCCTGCATATGATGTGTGACTGGGTATAGTCAAGTGCCCAGTGTAGGTAAATAGATTTTGGAGAATGGTGATGTAAGATACCTACCAACCATATGTGGAAATCCTTTTCAGGATGGTTTCCCTCTGCAAGACTGTAAAGGTAGGAAATGCACTGCCTTTCCCGCCCCTTCACTCCTGCACCCATTTGATAACCCCCTTGAGTGTTTAGAACAGTCTTCCAAAGAGGGATGTGTGCAAGGTGATTGTTTAGGGAAGGAAGGGAGGGAGGGAGGAAAGTAGGGAGGGAGGGAGGGAGGGAAAAGGGAGAGAGAAAGGGAAAAGGGGAGGCGAAGAAGGGAAGGAAGAAAGAAAAGCTTTATATTTGATATATAGATTGATGGGATCATGTATATGATGTAAATATACATATATTGGGGAGATATTGTCTCAAATGGTGGAAGGTCACTGGTTTAGAGCACTGAATGAGCCACCTCAATTTTGCTCCCATTTTCTTCTTTGTCCCTAGTGCTGAGTGGCTTCAGTTTTTACTGCTTTGATCTATGTCCTGCCTGACTGGATTAAGAAAATAGAGACCTAGAGCTTCCAGTGGGAAGAGAGGAAATCGGTGACAGAACTGAATTAAGACATCTCTCTAGAAGGAGCCATTTTCCAGCCTCTTACCACTGCCCTGGGTGATCCTCTAGGTCACACAGGAGCTGATATCATGGTTGAGCCCTGGGAATCTCAGCCACGCTCTGTCCCTGTTCATCTCATGCAAGCTTCCATGGTGATGAAAATTGTAAAGATGCCTTATGTGAAGCACATGGGCGTTGGGTTTGCTCATCACAAGCTGCCTGCTGCTGATGCTGTTTCACCTATTTAAATCACCCAAGTGTTGCTTTATTTAAAATTGAACAAGAGTCAGCCACTTAGAACATTTATCAATAAACTCATCACTCAAATGAAATTGTGCCCCTGCCCCTGCACTTGCATATGGCCTTAGATTGCTGCTCATTTCCAGACACAGATGGCTTGTTTCAAAATTTTTTGCTTGAACAAGGTAAAAAAGCGAGAAGTGGTAGCTTTTAAGTATACAAACTTGCCAAGAAAGGAAAATGCTGTGAGTGGGGATGATTGGTGGCAAGCATCAGGGTCCAATACAATCCATGTCTGTCCATCTGTGTGTCTGTTCTTCAGCCCTGTGTGGCAGATCCCCTTCCAGTGAGTGAGCTTTAGCAAATGGAGTGTCTATGACAGCTATTTGAATCATCCCAGAATCTACTGGCTTAAAGCTGACAGCCCTAACTCTTCCTTTAACTTCTTAAGTGCAGTATTTTGGACAGAGATAGAAGCTTTGCGAGCAGGCAGCCCGCCAGATTCTTCTATGTCCCAGACCTGGATATTAGATTAGAAAATTTGTTATTTACAAATGTGCTTCACCTTGAATTAGCCATGACCCAATTGCTATTGTTTGTTGAAGGGGATGTCTTTTAAAATTTTACTTATACAACTGACTTGCTTTTCAAAAGCACAATAAAATCTTATGTTCCCATTATAAAAAGTGCATATACTCATTACAGGATGTTTGGAAAATATAGAACAGGGAAAAATTCACCCACATTTCCTGCTTCCATAAATAATCACCATTAGCAGTTGGCGTATTTCCTCCCATATCCTTTTCTGTGCCCAGGTGATGGAGGCTTTTTGTTCCTGCAGCCATGATACTTTTTATTCAGTTTTACATCCTACTTTTTTTCCCACTTATATTAATAAATATTTTCCCATGTTGTTATAAACTCTTAGTAAGCATTCTTAATGGTTGTACGATATTCTATTAAATGGGTGCATCTTATTTTACTTAGCCACACATCTATTGATGAACATTTAGATTTTGTCAATAAATTGTTGTAGACAAGGTTGTGATGGCCTTTAAAGCTTTTTTTTGCTTTCATCATTTGGATTACTTCCTTAGGATAGATTACCATAAGATTTATATCAGGTATGAACACCTTTAGGGCCCATTACACTTATATTACTAACTTGTTATCCAAATGGATATCTGTTTACACCCCCACAAGCAATTTGATAGAAACTTTTTTTCATCACATAATTGCCAACATAGGATATTATCATTTTTAAAAATCATTCTTGCACTGCTAGGCAAGAAATGGTATCTAACTGCAGCTCCCTTCTAAGTGTTGACTGAGCCTTTATTTAGGAAGGCCCTGCTGTGTTTTGCATAGTTCATGGAAATTCTGGGAAAGTGCTCTTGAAAAAGGAAATTATTTATTTTCATTCTACTTTTTCAAACTTCTCACCTCCCCCTCCCACCCCCCATTTTTAAGTCATCTTACATGAAGAAATATAAGACCAAACTACAGAAGCAGGGAATTAATGATCCAAAGATTCTAGTTAACGAGATGGCCACCCAGTTTTCAAAAAATAAGTGATCTAATTTTTATGGCTTGGATATTTTAGTCAGTAACCATTGAGTGCCTACTGTTTATATTTCTTTTCTAGGCTGACTGGCTTCCTTCTTTCCTTCCTTCCTTCCTTCCTTCCTTCCTTCCTTCCTTCCTTCCTCCTTCCTCCCTTCCTCCCTTCCCTCCTCCCTCCTCCCTCCCTCCCTTCCTCCCTCCCTCCCTCCCTCCCTCCCTCTCTCCCTCCCTCCCTCCCTCCTCCCTCCCTCCCTCTTCCCTCCTCCCTCCTCCCTCCCTCCCTCCCTCCCTCCCTCCCTCCCTCCTTCCTTTCTTCTTCCTTCCTTCCACCCTCTCCTCTATTCCATCCTCTCTTCTCCTCCCTCCTCTCCCATCCTAGACAGCTTAGGTGAAGGGCTGACAGAGGGAAATTGACTGGCTAATCTATGTGCGGTAGCCCCTGGTTCCTGCTCTTTCCGCCGAACATGATTTATAGTTGTTTGGCAGAAGGTCAAAATCTGATTCCATAGAGTGGGAATGCAGGGGGAAATATTTGATTTCTTTGACACAGTTCATTAAAAATTCATACATATGGATCTGAAAATGAAACATTTCTCCATGTCAACATGAGTTACAGTGGGAACCTAGAGCAAGATATGAGTATTCAAGTGAGACACTGTCACCAGGTAATCACATTGGCATGGCAGTGCCTCTCAGTGAGACAAGAAAGGGGGAAAGGTGACCTGGACTCTGGAGGGTGGAAATGAAATTTTTCTTTTTTTTGCCTAAAGGCTTTCCTTGTAAATAGAAGCCAGTTTGTTAGAAAACCCCTGTTAAAAAGAGCCCATTTCATTCATGTATTCTTTTGTCCATTTGTTTGACAAATATTTATTTTCCACTATTGGTAAGGTGTATATTGATTAATAAGAGAGATGACTTATTTCAAATCTCCCTGTTATTTCTACTTTGTTTCTTAATTCTTCCTCTTTGACCCTTTACTTTAGAGCTATCTGACTTTTACAATGTCTAGACTTCAAGCCTTTTATTATAAATACTGTAAATGGTTGGAAACATGATCTTCTAGCCCAGTACTTCTCAAATTGTAATGTACACACAAATCATCTGGGGATCTGTTAAAATGAAGATTCTGATTCAGTAGGTCCAGGATGGGGCCAGAGAGAATGCATGTCTGTCAAATTCCCAGGAGATGCCGCTGCTGCTGATCCAAGCACCATTTGAATAGCGAGGCTCTAGTCTACCGTATCTGTACTGGGTTGAATAATGTTCTCCATAAATTCATAACCACCCAGCACCTGTGTATGTGACCTTATTTGGATATAGTTTTTGCAGATGTAATCAAGTTAAGATGGTTTTATGGCCAGCATTCTTCAGGAAAACGGAATTAATAGAATAGGATGTAGATAGAATGATATTATTTTAAGGAATTGGTTCATGCAGTTGTTCAGGGCTAGCTAGTCCAAAATCTGCAGGGCAGGTCAACAAGCTGGAGACCAAGAGAAGAGTTGATGTTGCAGTCTTGAGTCAGAAGGGAGTCTGGAAGCAGAATTCCTTCTTTTCCCGGGAACCTCAGTCTTTTCTCTGAAAGCCTTCAACTGATTGGATGAGGCCCACCCACATTATTTGCTTGAACTGAGAGTCTACTGATTTAAATGTTAATCTCATCTGAAGAAATATCTTCACAGCTGCATCTGGACTGGTGGTGGACTAAAACCTGATTACCATAGCCTAGCTAAGTTGACACATAAAATTAAACATCACGATGAGGTCATACTGGATTAGGGTGGGCCCTAAATCAAATACGTCTCGTGTGCCTATAAGAAGAAGGAATTTTGGACACAGAGACACAGACTCACAGGACCACGTGAAGACAGAAACAGAGATTGGGAGCTAAACACAATTGATCCAATGGAGGTAAAGAGTAGAATCATGGTTACCAGATGAATCTACAAGCCAAGGAGCACCCAAGATAGCCAGCAACTACCAGCAGTGAGGAAGAGGCAAAGAAGGACTCTTTCCTAGGGCCTTCAGAGGGAGCATGCCCTGCTGACAGCTTGACTGCAGACTTCGGGCCTCCAGAATACATTTCTATTGTTTTCATGCCACACAATTCATGGCACTTTGTTACAGCAGCCCTGGGAAGCTAGGACAGTAAGACATAGGCCTACAACAGGCCTAAGAACATCATCACAAAGCCAGAATGCTTGACTTTTCTGGGAATTTGCCACCTTGACACATGGATGCAGTGTCTGGAAAGTGCACCAACTAAAATGCTTTGTCATTCTCATAGAAGAGAAGTTCAGAGTCACTGTGGGTGGGAATGAATTGGTCAGGAATCCCCTCCTCTTTCTTAGACTCCCGAGTTGGTCTGAAAATGCTCATCGATCTTCTCCTCTACTTTCTCTTCTGGCCCTGTCTTCAGGTTGCAGGGCAGCCCGGTGACAAATGAGGAGGAGCTTAATTCGCCTTTTCTTTGAACAAACTATACTAATTGAAATGGACCCCTCTGGGATTGCTGTTTGCCATGAGTAATGCATATTTCATTAACATTTTCTTTAAAAACCAACAAGATCATAAAGCTAAGATTGCTTTAGCCTAAATGCTGTCCAGATTTAATATGCGTGATATAACCTCCTGGCACAGCACTAAGCTTGAGCATGCAATTTTTGGTGCCTCCCTGATGCTTGTTTTTAACAGGAGGAGAATCAATACGGGGTGAGGGTTAGACTAACAACGTGAACTGTCAAGAACCAAAGAAATAATTAAAGTTATAATATTAACAAAACAACATGGTTGTAGAGGGGATGGATAAATGATTTTATTCCATTTTTTCTTTCTTTTTTTTTTTTTTTTTTTTTTACTGCCTCAGGCATGTTTGTTGGCATTTTCAGAAGGAGATAGAATCAGGAGGTATTTTTCTGTTAGGAAATGTTTAAGTAAATGCCAGTTGTGATCAATAGGGGAGCCTCCACAAAGCGAGCAAAGCAGTAAATGTCACTCATTTCACTTTTTAGCAACAGTTGTGTGTGTGTTAGAGCCGAAGTCTGAAACCAGTGACTTCAGCATTAGCCAGGGAGTATCGACCAAAATCGGTGGTAAGGAGATAAAATTGCCCTGGAAAAGTTGGGTTCCCCTTAACAATGGTAGCATGGAGAAATCAAACTTCCAGACGTTGTGATTTCTCAGCTCTCTAATTTAGATGACTTTCAGGACTGCCTGGAGATGGACTTCAGACAGAACACAGCCCACATCGTGCTTTGAGCTGAACATGTTTAAAAGAGTTTCACATTGAGGTTGAAGCATGGCTGTGCAGAATGACATATAATGAATGACTCTGTATTCCCATTATAGGAGTCACCCTGCTTTTTTACTCTCCCAGAAGAGTTGTCTTATTTCTGATTTGGGTCAGTGCAGACTACAGTTGTGGAGCATTAGCTGGACCCCTGTTCCACACCTGGGGCAAAACAAATCCTTCTTATTGATCTCCTATGAGTTTTTAAATTGATACATAATGATTGTAGTGTTTATGGGGTACATATGATATTTTGATACATGCAGACAATCTGTAATGATCAAACCAGATAATTGGGATATCCACCACCTCATTTATCATTTATTTCTGCTGGGAACATGCCAAATCATCTCTTCTAGCTGTTTTGAAATATATAATTATTGTTAACTGTAGTCACCGTACTGCGCTGTTGAATACTAGGACTTATTCCTTCTGTTTAACTTTGTTTGTACCTATTAACCAAACTGTCTTCATCCCAGCCTCACCCCTGCCACCCTTCCCAGCTTCTGGTAACCATCATTCTACTCTTTCCCTCCGTGAGATCAATTTTGTTTAGCTCCCACGTGTAAGTGAGAACATGTAATATTTGTGTTTCTGTGCCTGGCTTATTTCACTTAACCTAATGTCTTCCAATTCCAGTTCCTGTCATTTGTTACTGCAAATGACAGAATTTCATTCTTTCTGTGGCTAAATAGTACTCCATTATGTATACATACCACATTTTCTTTATCTGTTCATCCATTGATGGGCACTTATGTTGATTTCATATCTTGGCTAATAGAGCTGCATAAGCATGGGAGTGCAGGCATCTTTTTGGTAGCCTGATTTCCTTTCCTTTGGATATATCCTCAGCAGTGAGATTGCCGGATCATGGGGGTAAATCTATTTTTAGGTTTTTGTATTTTTTAAGTTTTTTAATTCAATAGGTTTTTGGGGAACAGGTGCTGTTTGGTTGCATGGATAAGTTCTTTAGCGGTAATTTCTGAAATTCTGGTACACCTATCACCCGAGCAATGTACACTGTACCCAATGTACAGTCTTTTATCCCTCACCCTCCTCCCACCCTTCCCTCTCTGGATCCCCAGAGTGCATTATATCATTCTTATGCCTTTGCCTCCTCATTGCTTAGCTTGTAAGTGAGAACATATGATGTTTGGTTTTCCATCCCTGAGTTACTTCGCTTAAAATAATGGTCTTGAACTCCATCCAGGTTGCTGTAAATGCCATTATTTTGTTCCTTTTTATGGCTAAACAATATTCCATGGTGTGTGTGTGTATGTGTGTGTGTGTGTGTGTATATATACACACACACACACATTTATATCTGACATTTTCTTCATCCACTTGTTGATTTATGGGCATTTGGGCTGGTTCTCTATTTTTTCAATTGCAAATTGTGCTGCTATAAACATGTATGTGCAAGTGTGTTTTTTATATAATGACTTCTTTTCCTCTGGGTACATACCCAGTAATGAAATTGCTAGATCAAATGATAGATCTACTTTTAGTTCTTTAAGGAATCTCCGTATTGTTTTCCATAGTGGTTGTACTAGTTTACATTCCTACCAGCGATATAAAAGTGTTCCCTGTTCACTACATTCATGCCAACATTTATTATCTTTTGATGTTTTAATGATGGCCATTCTTGCAAGAGTGAGGTGGAATCATATTGTGGTTTTGATCTGCAGTTCCCTGATCATTAGTGATGTTGAGCAATTTGTCATACGTTTGTTGGCCACTTGTATATCTTCTTTTTTTTTTTTTTTTTTTTTTTTGAGACGGAGTCTCCCTCTGTTGCCAGGTTGGAGTGCAGTGGCGCGATCTTGGCTCACTGAAACCTCCGCCTCCCGGGTCGAAGCGATTCTCCTGCCTCAGCCTCCTGAGTAGGTGGGACAACAGGCGCATGCCACCATGCCCAGCTAATTTTTGTATTTTTAGTAGAGACAGGGTTTCACCATGTTGGCCAGGATGGTATCGATCTCTTGACTTCGTGATCCACCTATCTTGGCCTCCCAAAGTGCTGGGATTATAGGCATGATGTGTATCTTCTTTTGGGAGTTGTCTATTTGTGTCCTTAGCCCACTATTTGATGAGATTATTTGTTTTTTTCTTGCTGAATTGTTTGAGTCCCTTGTAGATTGGGTTAATTTGAAAGCCTTGTCTTCGAGCGCTGAAGTTCTTTCCTCTACTTGTTTGATTCTATTGTTGAAACTTTCCAGTTTATTTTGCATTTCTCTGAGTGTATCTTTTATTTCCAGAAGTTGTAATTGTTTTTCATTGATGATATTTGCTTCTAAGGAGATTTTTTTTTGTTCGTATCTTATATTACTTTTTAAATTTTTTTTTTATTATTATTATTATACTTTAAGTTTTAGAGTACATGTGCACAATGTGCAGGTTTGTTACATGTGTATCCATGTGCCATGTTGATTTCCTGCACCCATTAACTCGTCATTTAGCATTAGGTATATCTCCTAATGCTGTCCCTCCCCCCTCCCCCCCACCCCACAACAGTCCCCAGAGTGTGATGTTCCCCTTCCTGTGTCCATGTGTTCTCATTGTTCAATTCCCACCTATGAGTGAGAACATGCGGTGTTTGGTTTTTTGTCCTTGCGATAGTTTACTGAGAATGATGGTTTCCAGTTTCATCCATGTCCCTACAAAGGACATGAACTCATCATTTTTTATGGCTGCATAGTATTCCGTGGTGTGTATGTACCACATTTTCTTAATCCAGTCTATCGTTGTTGGACATTTGGGTTGGTTCCAAGTCTTTGCTATTGTGAATAGTGCCGCAATAAACATACGTGTGCATGTGTCTTTATAGCAGCATGATTTATAGTCCTTTGGGTATATACCCAGTAATGGGATGGCTGGGTCAAATGGTATTTCTAGTTCTAGATCCCTGAGGAATCGCCACACTGACTTCCACAATGGTTGAACTAGTTTACAGTCCCACCAATAGTGTAAAAGTGTTCCTATTTCTCCACGTCCTCTCCAGCACCTGTTGTTTCCAGACTTTTTAATGATTGCCATTCTAACTGGTGTGAGATGGTATCTCATTGTGGTTTTGATTTGCATTTCTGTGATGGCCAGTGATGATGAGCATTTTTTCATGTGTTTTTTGGCTGCATAAATGTCTTCTTTTGAGAAGTGTCTGTTCATGTCCTTCGCCCACTTTTTGATGGGGTTGTTTGTTTTTTTCTTGTAAATTTGTTTGAGTTCATTGTAGATTCTAGATATTAGCCATGGAAGAACATTCCATGCTCATGGGTTGGAAGAATCAATATCGTGAAAATGGCCATACTGCCCAAGGTAATTTATAGATTCAATGCCATCCCCATCAAGCTACCAATGACTTTCTTCACAGAATTGGAAAAAACTACTTTAAAGTTCATATGGAACCAAAAAAGAGCCCGCATCGCCAAGTCAGTCCTAAGCCAAAAGAACAAAGCTGGATGCATCATGCTACCTGACTTCAAACTATACTACAAGCCTACAGTAACCAAAACAGCATGGTACTGGTGCCACAACAGAGACATAGATCAATGGAACAGAACAGAGCCCTCAGAAATAATGCCACATATCTACAACTATCTGATCTTTGACAAACCTGACAAAAACAAGAAATGGGAAAAGGATTCCCTATTTAATAAATGGTGCTGGGAAAACTGGCTAGCCATATGTAGAAAGCTGAAATTGGATCCCTTCCTTACACCTTATACAAAAATTAATTCAAGATGGATTAAAGACTTACATGTTAGACCTAAAACCATAAAAACCCTAGAAGAAAACCTAGGCAATACCATTCAGGACATAGGCATGGGCAAGGACTTCATGTCTAACAAAAGCAATGGCAACAAAAGCTAAAATTGACAAATGGGATCTAATTAAACTAAAGAGCTTCTGCACAGCAAAAGAAACTACCATCAGAGTGAACAGGCAACCTACAAATTGGGAGAAAATTTTCGCAACCTGCTCATCTGACAAAGGGCTAATAGCTTTTTAAATTTCTTTAAATTGGTTTTCACCTTTCTCTGGTGCCTCCATGAGTAGCTAAACAATTGAGCTTCTTAGATCTTTTTCTGGCGGTTCAGTGATTTCTTCTTGATTTGGATCCATTGCTGGTGAGCTAGTGTGATCTTTTGTGGATGATAAAGAAACTTGCTTTGTCATATTACCAGAATTGTTTTTCTGGTTCCTTCTCATTTGGGTAGACTCTGTCAGAGGAAGGATTGGGGGTTCAAGGGCTGCTGTTCAGATTCTTTTGTCCCACAGGGTGGTCCCTTGATGTGGTGCTCTCCCTCTTCCCCTAGGGATGGGGCTTCCTGAGAGCCAGACTGCAGTGATTGTTACTGCTTTTCTGGGTCTAGCCACCCAGTGGAGCTACTGGACTCCAGGCTGGTGCTAGGGAGTGCCTGCAGAGAGTCAAAGAGTCCCGTAATGTGATCCGTCTTCGGGTCTCTCAGCCATGGATGCCAGCACCTGCTCAGGCGGAGGTAGCAGGGGAGTGAAGTGGACTCTGTCTTGGTTGTAATTTTGTATAGTCCGCTGGTTTTCACAAATGCTGCTTGTGCTCCCGGTTGGTTGGACTCCAGCAAGGAGGTGATGCTTTCAAGAGAGCATCAGCTGATACAAGCTAAGGTCGCCTGGATAAGTATTTGCATTTCTCAGGCCATAGGCAGTGCCATAGAGCTCCTAAGAGGTTATGTCTTTTGTCTGAATTCAGAGTTTTTGTTTTTTGGCTGTCTCATGGAGTTTGCAGTGGCAAGCCACTTCCTTCAAAGATTCTGTGAAATCTTGCGGCTTTCCTGGTGTGTTCCTGTGGTGGTTTTTGGAGCTAAAGTTCATGATGTGAGTTTCTACATGCTGTTCTATCCGTCTGAGTGGGAGCTGCAAGTTAGTCCTGCCTCGTCACCACCATTTTTCCCTATTTTTGTTTTTTTGATGATACCACAGTTTTATACCACTTTGTTCTCAATCCCTCAGTCTCATCCTGCAGAAGCCCTTGCCTCCAACTCTATGGAGAAGAATTAAGACCTCCCAGTGAGAGTTTCTTCAACCTCTTCTCCACCCCAGGATTTCAGTTTCCCACTGTCCCCCGCCTCCCCCGCCCCACCGCCCAACTGCTGAGGGTCCTGTCCTGGAACCTGCCACACTTCTTTGACCTGCATGGTTCATCTGCCCACTGGTTTTCCCACCTCCTCATTCCCTCTTACACCAAATCCATCCTACACTCAGTGTCATATTTGTTTTTCTCAGTTGTTACCTCCCCCACTCAAACCCCTTCCAAATGCCCCTTTTGAGTAAGCTCCTCACCCTGGCATTCAGAGCCGTGCATGAGTCCAGTGGACATATACCCCACCTGTATGCCCCATCAAAACTGGATTGTTGATCATTACCCAAAAAGATCTTGCAGTTTCTCTCCTTCCACTGACCAGCGCTGATTCCTTTCACATGAAATATTCTGTCTCCATCTCCACTTGCTAAAATTGTTTCCATCCTTCAAGACTCAAATACCACCTACCTGATGAATCATGAGCTGATTTTCACTTCTGCGCCAGACACCCTCCCATCCCTCCTGCCTTTGAACATCCATAGCATGTAATTTATACTGCTTTTCCATCACTTATGTTGGAGAACTTGTATTCCTGACACTTGCCTACCTTGATTTGTCCACCCATTTGATTGTAAGTGTCTTGACGTCATAGAAGTAAAAGCATGCCTTGTTACCCAGAGTATGGGCTGTCTGCCTTTGCTATCAGAAGCCCTCCTTAATTGTGAACTGCATTGAATTCTCAACAGAGCAGGACCTGTCTCTGTAATTTGATCTTTTCTCTGACTTGAACAACAATGAAGCAGGGAGACAGAATGCTCTGGCTGACATGGGAATCCCAGGGTGTTCACTAAGTACACATTCTTGTTCTGCATCCTTGGAGATTCTGAATCAAAAGGTAGAGCCCAGATAGGCCAGGCGTGGTGGCTCATGCCTGTAATCCCAGCACTTTGAGAGGCTGAGGTGGGTGGATCACTTGAGGTCAGGAATTAGAGACCAGCCTGGCTAACATGGTGAAACCCCATCTCTACTAAAAATACAAAAATTAGCTGGGAGTGGTGGCAGGTGCCTGTAATCCCAGCTACTTGAGAGGCTGAGGTAGGAGAATCGCTTGAACCCAGGAGGTGGTAGTTGCAGTGAGCCAAGATTGTGCCACTGCACTCCAGCCTGGGTAACGGAGTGAGACTCTGTCTCAAAAAAAAAAAAAAAAAAAAAGTTAGAGCCCAGAATCCTGTATTTTTAACAGGCATCTCAGCTCAGAAGTTCATTGCTACTAAAACACCTTGTGAGAACCACTGGGGCAGTGGACCAAATGAAGCTGAATTTGAATCCAGTTCTTCAGTTCCCTAGTTGTGCAGACCTGAGCAGCCTCCTCATCTGTAAAATGGGATAATACTTGCCTTTTTAGGCCACTGCAGGGAGTGAATAAAACAACGGATGTAGCTGAGCTCGGTGGCTCATGCCTGCAATTCCAGCACTTTGGGAGGCTGAGGCAGGAGGATGGCTTGAGCCCAGGAGTTTGATACCAGCCTGGGCAACATAAGGAGACCCCTATCTCTACAAAAAATAAAAAATTAGCTGGACATGGTAGCCTGTGCTTGCCTGTGGTCCTAGCTACTTGGGAGGCTGAGGTGGGAGGCTTGCGTGAACCCAGATCAAGGCCATAGTAAGCCGCGATCACACCACCACACTCTAGCCTAGACGACAGAGCAAAACCCTGTCTCAAAAAAGTAAATAATCAAAACAAACAAAAAACAACATATGTAAAATGGCCAGCCCAATGCACAGATCAGGGTAGATGCTGTGTCAGTTTCCTTCCCAAAGTGCCACATTCAGTTCTGCATCCTGGTTCCAGGTGGGTCCTACCTGCCTCGGTACACTATCATTTTTCCTCATCCTCAGCATTAGTTGAAGGTCTCTTCCATCCTAAGTCAGCAGCTCTTCTTCAGCTGGGATTTGTCTGCCTCTTCACTCTCTTCTGCTTGTGGCCCAGAGGACCTAAGTTGCCGAGGTCACAACTGCTGTGCTGGCTTTCTTAGAACACCTTTCTGTTGGGCCATTTACTCAACATACAGTTGTTGAGTGTCTACCCTGTGGCAGATTCTGTCTTAGAGACTGGATGTACAGCAGTGAATACAATGAGCCCAAATCCCTGTCTTCATGGACGTGTAGTCTAGAGGCACTGTACATGTAGAAGTAAGTAGGAAGGTGCTCAAGGAGGCCTGCGAGGAGAGTGGCGGGAGCTGGGGACAGCTGAAGACAGGAGGCGTGTGCCGGACGGTGAAGCCTTATGAGGCACTGACTACTCTGGGAGACACGGAGCGCATGGAGAGTTTTGAGTGGAGGAGTACCCTCATGTGCCTCATATTTTGACAGGATCATCTGGCTGCTGTGTTGAGAATAGACTGCAGAGGGCAGTGGTGGACATGAGGAAGCAGTTGGGAGACTGGCTGTAATAAGGGGTAGGTGGGGGTTGGGGGTGGGGTGAGGATGGTGGCCAAGGCCAGCGTGTGCCAATCGGGGTGGTAATAACGGTCAGTGCGGGCCATGCTTGGAAAGTAGAGACCATTGGAATTGCTTGCGGATTTGATGTAGAGTGTGAGAGAATCGCCAAGGATGGCACCAAGGTTTTTGGCCTAAAGAAATGGAAGGACAGAGCTACCAGTAACAGAGATGGGGCAGGGGCACACATTGCAGAAAGAACACATCAGGAACTCAGCTAGGGATATATTACCTCCTGAAATTCAGTGTGGCCTTGGGTAGCTGATCTCAGGCAGAGATTGGAGACTCTTGTCCCCGTGTGTGGCTCAACGTTAACTTTTTAACAATCAGATGCTGACCTCTCCCAATAAAATGTATTAACTGCTGGCATCTCTTCAAAACTCTGGCTAGTCTTTAAAATAACTAGTTAGCTTTCATTACAAAAGTAAAACATACCCATGGTAAAAAAAAAAAAAAAAAAATTCTAAGAATTACAGGACTAAGGTGAAAAAATAAGCCTTCCTCACTACCCCTGCTTATTGTTTTCTGTCTTTTTGCAGCTGTTTTTCCACAAATTACTGTGTCCTGAGCCCTGAGCTAATTAAGTGCTGGATAAGCATCACCTCCCAGTAATCCTCTTATCAGCCTTTGAAATGTAGGTAGCTTTATTATCCACATTTTGCAGATGAGGAAACAGAATGGGGTGAAGTGTCTTTTCCAAGGCCAAGCTCCTGAGGGCAGGGGCTCAAGCTTAGGCCTTCAGACTCCAAAGTCCAGACTGTCCCTGGGAACAAGCACCCTAGGTTTTCACATGGAGCCTCCGAAACGCCTCTGGCATCTCCTGCTGTGGGGTTGAATATGAGCTGTCTTATGTAGACCCTACCTAAATTAAATTAAAATTGACTAATTAAATGTGGCCTCTCTGAATACACTGCCATATTTCTAATTACAGCTTTCCTTCTCTCCTGAGAAGGCAGCCCAACATTGTTTCTGAAAAGTCCTCAATTATTAATGGTTGGATGACATTTTGAAAATGTAAGTGTCATTAAATTGTTAGTTAGAAGGCCCTGAGTGGGGATGAGAGGATGGAAGTCAGTTGTCAACTGTCTCCTCTCTCTCTCTCTGTCTCTCTCTGTCATACACATATGCACATCCTTATCTCACAGTTGACCCAAAGCATCAGAAATAAAAAGTCAGACTGAGTGACCTTAGCTGCTAGGAAGCATCTTATTGTGCCTTCCCTCCCTCTCTGACTTTGGCCTTGACACTGATCTGAGCCTGCAAATAACAGAAGGGAGGAGCTTATCTAGACAGGAGTGGTAGAAGTAGCCAGTAACAAATCATTGAAGTGAGGAGAATAAAGGTAGAGAAATTGATCAGCTTTAAACAGGAGGTGACTCCGCATTCCTCTTGCTTGGAAATGATCCCCAGGATGGAATTATGTCCAGGGTGTGAGGTTGTTTGTGATTCAGTCCTTTCCAGATAGAATACATGAGGCTTGAAACTACATAATGCTTATCACCAAGAGGTATATAGGTTTGTCAGAGCAAGAAGGCCACTCTCCCACCTACCTGCCCCCGCAAAAAAAAAAGGTAGTATAGAGACTTAGAAAGTAGAGAAATACAGGTAGAAGTCCAATACCTTTGAGTGACCTTCAGAATTTGGTCCTGTTGGCTCAAAATTTTGACATCATCTCAACAAACTATTTTTTTTCTCCCCTATTTGATTTCCCCTTCAAGAAGGCAGGGAGTGAGTGGGCTCCAATCTTGGCAATGTTGGCTGCTTATTAGAGCATTTGCAGGCCTAGGAGATTTGCTCCTCCTCTTGGTATCTGAAGTTCCACAAGCCCCTTGTTCACTTCCCCTGGTGTAGGGACTGTGGAATGTTGCCACTCGCCGTCAGTTCCCTGTTGAAGCTCTTGCAGACCCCTAACAGTGCATGCTACCATTCTGCAGAGAAGACCATGATGACAAACCACAGACATCCCCCTTCATCTATTGTCTTCTGCGTCTTTGGGAAGGCATTCCTGGGATGACTGGGGGCTGTGTATCTCAGTTTAATAATGCAAGCTTTTGGGTTTTGTTAAACACATGCAGAGCCTGATGTTAAGCATTAAACCAAGGAGCCAGGCTAAGACAGTTGTGTCAAGAAGTTGTTGTCCTTGAAGAAGCACAAGGAATTTAAAGGGATGAGGAAGCAAGAAGGGGGCCTATCCAGTTGGGACCACAATACAAAATTGAATTTATCATTTATGAATAATGGCTTCTAGTTTTGGAATACTTACAGTGTCCCAGGCACTGTAGATGGTGGGACGTAGATGGTGGGATAGTGGGAAGGTGAGAGACCCAGACAGATTAAGTGATCCAGCCACAGACACACAGCGTTAGTTAACTTTTGGGAGACACTTTTCACAAGCTGGTGTGAATGAAAGAATAGCAGCATGTACTTTTACAAACCTTAATTTAAGCAAAGGTAATAAATTTAAACCTACTCAAAGCATAACTAGGGTGTGATTACTTGCTTTGTAAAAGATTTTTTGCTTTGGAAAGTTAGAAATCCTGGTTTTCAAAATATGTTTTGATTTTCCTATCTAAACCTCTATTGGATTAAAGTAAAACATGTTGACCATATTACATGGAGAAATATTGCACACTCTGTCCAGCTATTCTGGATGAAAAGGGTGCAGTCAGTGATGGGTGAAAAACTTAGTCTAGTTTGGACAAGAAGAAAAAATTGACTTCTGAACTTTACCACCTAGATGTCACTACTCTAATACTTCTCAAAGTATAGATGGACACCACACCTGCTAATATTGCATATTCCCGGGATTCAACCTAGTCCGAAGAATCAAAATAGTGGTATTAGGGCCCCAGAATCCATGTTTTAATAAGCTCCAAAGGTGATTCTGCACCATAATTTGAATTTCCTTTAGATCACCTCAATCCATATCTGTTAACCTCTTGTCCATATTTTCTATCTTTTTGTGTCTCTTTCTGCTGCGTTCTGAGTAATTCTTCTTGAGCTATCTTTCAGTTCATTTATTCTTTTTTCATCTGTGTCTAATCTACTGTTAAATGGGTCCATTGAGTTTTTAATTTTAGCTACAGTATTTTTCACTTCTAGATGTTCTATTTGGTTCTTTTTCCAAATATATTTCATTTTTTTTTTTTTCGAGATGGAGTTTCGCTCTTGTTGCCCAGCCTGGAGTGCAGTGGCACATCTTGGCTCACTGCAACCTCCACCTCCCGGGTTCAAGCGATTCTCCTGCCTCAGCCTCCCAAGTAGCTGGGATTACAGGCATGCACTACCACATCCAGCTAATTTTGTGTTTTTAGTAGAGACGGGGTTTCTCCATGTTGGTCAGTCTGGTCTCAAACTCCCGACCTCAGGTGATCCACCCACCTTGGCCTCCCAAAGTGCTGGGATTGCAAGTGTGAGCCACCGCGTCCGGTCTTCCATCATTTTTTAATAGTTTACTCTTCCCTGCAGATGGACATAGTCTAGCTTTGCTTTTATTTCTTAATAATTTACTAATATGTTCATGAAATTTAGTAATACGTTTATGATTAGGTCTGATAATTTTAATATCTGAAGTCTTTACATGTCTATTTCTGATATCTGCTGTTTTTACTGGTCTGCTCATGGTATCTTGGGTCCTCCAGTACTTAGTATTTTTGACTGTATATTACTCATTGTCTTTGAAAAATTATTTTTGGAAATTCATTGAGGCCTGTGATAAAAGATGCCTTTCTCCAGAAAGATTTAGGTTGGCTTCTGCCAGAGGCCTAGGAGTACTACCAGTTCAGGACCATTTCAAACCAAGTTTGTGAGGTTCCCTGGACCATCTGAGAAATGCAAGCTCAAGGTATACAATCCGTGGGAAGGCCATCCATGGTGAATAAATTCTTCCACATCTCCCTTGTTGAATTTGTTGCAAAGACAGCCTTCTCCACAGTCCTCTGATCTGGAGAAGGTTTATTTCTGGCTCATCCTCACCTTAAAAATTAGCACTTTGGAGTCCAAGCATAACAGAGGGTCTCCTTTAGACTCTCTACTTTGGCTCTGGATCTTGACTTAATGTTCCTCTCAATTTTTGGCAAAACTGAAACTCAAGTTGGTCCAGCTCACCATTGCCCTTGGAAGAAAAGTTGCCTCAGTTTTCCAGGTGCTTACCTTTTCCTTTTTATTACTTTTTTGATGATAGTAAGAATCTTAAAAAATATATTTTACTCTAGAATTAGTTTTTTTTCCCAGTAGGGGAGATGATTTGCATATATAGCTCGCCATATTACTAGAACTGGAAGTCTCTGCACTAGAATTATAGAACCATTCCTCTGTTTATTCCAGCCCGTGATGTTGAAGAGACAAAACTAAAGCTGTCCTCTGGCCTGTAGTTGGGTAGAATATTTTACTGACCTTTGCCCAGATCTTTCACCTTTGTTCTCCCTAGAGTGTTTCCAGGTATCTCAAATGAGATGACCCAAGTCTCAAAGCACCAGTAACTTTAATGCAATAAAAAGATCAAATAGTACTTTTAGAAGGAGACAAAGGGGATTCCATAAAAGGTAAAAATCTTTAGATGCTGAGAATTTAGGGTATAGGAACCACAGCTGTTCAGATGAACTTGGGCTAGTCTTCCCTGTCATGATCACCATGTGCCTCTAGACAATAAATGCAGTTTGAGGAATTCAGCGGCACAAGATGGCTTGTGTTCACCATGGAGACTGATAAATGAGAACCGGAAAGAGTGCTCCAGTGTCTGTCATTGAAAAGTGGGGAGACAGCCTGTACCTGGGCTCCCTCACTGTCAAGTTCATTATTCCCTCATGGATGAATTGGCCTCGCGAGGTGAGATTGCCACTGGTTCTGAAGGATGCCTCTCTTTACCACATTACCGCTCGCCCTTCACTCTGCTTCTGAAAGTCATCCTTGAAAACACACATTCTTCTCTACCGGTGAAGCCTGATTTATCAGCCAACTCCTCAGAGAAGAAACAACAAGATAAAAACCTCTGGCTATAAAGCACTGTTATGCATTATGCTCTGTTGGCTTTGTGTCTAGACAGAGCTAAGAGACCCCTTTGTGACCCTAGCAATACCTAGAGATGACTGTATATTTACCTCTTTTTAGAAGAAAGATGGACTTGACATTTTTATATATTAGAGGCCACAGAGGCAAAGAAAGCTCTAGCCAGGGAGACAGGAGGTGACACATTAAAACCCTGGTCTGCCCGTCCTTCCCTGAATGAGAGAAAGTATAGTAGAGCCTTGCAGATAAAAACAGAGCCTGGAGTCACCAACTGCCTGGGTTCCCATTCCTCACACTATCACTTTTTAATTCTATGACCTCTAGCAAGTTACTCACATCTCTGTGCCTGAGTTCCCCATCTATGAAGTGGAAATAATGGTGGTACCTGTCTCGTGGTGGTGGTATACAGATCAATCATGTAAGGTACTTAGATATAATGCTTGACATGTAATAAGCACTCAGTAAATGTGAGATATCGTGATTATTATGCTAGCCCAGAGAAACTACGGTATATGCAGTTGCTGGCAATGCCTATAAAATAGTCTCCTCTTGCAGTGAGTCACAGGAGCTAAGAGCTCCCATTTTGAAAGGGGAAATTGACAATGGTAGCCGGCTTATTTGAGAGAGTTGGTCCACATCCAAAAATCTTTTCAGGCCAGTACATTCTTGCCAGACTGATTGCATGTGTAGTCTAGGGTTACCATGTTCATTGCCAAGAGACATGTGAGTTACTGAGCTAGGAGAAACCCAAATTAGGAGTACATGGAATCAGGAGATCTCTGGGAAATGCAGGCAGAAGACTAGATAGCACTACCAGGCAGGTCCAGATTCAGAATTAGTGAGACGGATGGGGTATGAATCCCATACTCACCACCTATTCCTGTGATTGGTCGTGGCTGAGTGAGCTCGTCTCCTACAGATTCATGCACTTGCATATAGCTATGAGATTTTGTTTAAAATGAGCCCCCCTGTGGGTTACATGGGCATATGCATTTTTCAGAAGTCGTAGCCTGTATACTCAAGATGTGTGCATTTTGCTATATAGAAATTACACAGTTTTTAAAAAAATGAGTGATTCCTCCCCTTAAGTTGATAGTGGAGCTTGCATAAATGTGCAGGTGGTTGCCATGGCCCACAGGGCATCCATTTGTGTTTACCAGCTGGGAGGAGATACACCTGCTTGCATGTCTCTAGCAGAGGTGTGTGACCTGTCCCCAACTCCTGCTAATTCTGGCCCCTTTCTTAGCCTCTTTTCCTATATCCATCTTTCCTTGGCTTCTTATTGCCTTTACTTCTTTTCTCAGATCCTAGGGGTTTTTTTACTCTTCGAATTTACATTTATTCTTTCCATTTTTATGATCAGAAGCAACCTATGCATATTATGAGAAAGATCAAACTGCTTAGAACTATATAAAGTAAAAAGCAAAAGTTGTTTTCAGTTCCCCAGAAGTGACCAGCATGATTTGGTGAAAATGCAGCCAGACTTTTCTGTATATGCATGTCATGTATCTATGTGCCTATGTAATACAAATATATAGATGTGTAGATAGAAAAATACCTACACATATATAGGGTTATGTTGTTTTATTATAGGAATGGAATCCTACAAAACATCTTTCATGGCACTACCTATAGCACTGCCACCCCATTCTTTTTCAGTGGCTATCATATATCCACTGTTTGGATATATTAACCACTCTTTTTTCCATATTTCTGACTTTAGTCAAGGTGGACATACAGCTCAGCTGGAAAGCAGACACATTGTGAAATGGACTCCCCCAAAAGAGTTTCATCTCACTTATCCCTTCTCCGCAATAAAATCTTGGATTCTGGGTGTGTTTGTTTTAGATGCTGTGGTACCGGCTGGTTTTAGCAACAAGGACAGTGTTGATAGGGTGAGAAACACTGTCCCAAGTCATATGTCTGTGTGACTACAGGACATTTCTTTTGAATGCCACAAGGATGATTTATATGATTACTGGAGACAAGCTCTGTCTCCTGAAGACAGGCCAAGATAACGTTAGATTGAATTTCAAGAGATGAAAGTGAGGTTTTTAAGTAATAGCAAAGCCTTGTGTTTCTGTAGTACTTTCTGCTTTTTGAAGTACTTTCACAGTCGTTATCCTGTTTGATCCTACTAAGAACCCTGAAAGTACATAGATTGGTGGTTTTTATCCTGAGACTACAAATGAGACCAAGGATAACAGTGAGTAGGAATCAGAGTTAGAATTAACCCCTATTTTCTTACTATTGACCCAGCATGCTTTCTACATTGAAAAGTGCACCGCATCGAGAAGAGATTGGTCACCACAGCACAGGGCATGCAGAATTCCATTAGTATCACTTACCTGGGAAGTCCAGGTGCCTTCAATAGTTGAGGGGAGTAAATGATATGACTACCTACCTTCAAAACTTGTAGTTTAAAGTGGTAACTTGAATACTCACATTTACCTCTGTTTCCTTTCTCTAAAAGAATGGTTTTTTAAAGGGTAAATCCACAGGGACAAAGAAAAGGAGAGGAAAAACAGCAAAAAAAAAAAAAATGTGGAAGCTGGAGAACAAATGGGTGAGCTCTGACTGGATTGGTGAACTCAGAAAATGGAATTCTAAGCTGGCACTCAGGAGAACCAAGAGGCAACCAGATTTACTTCCAGAAGGCCTGGGAATTGGCAACTTGAGATAACTCTGGAAACAGAAGAGATGGGCTAAAAATGGGAAGATTAGTTGAACTTTCATTAGGAAGCTATGACACTTTCATATTCCTTCCCTATGCTACACAGCCTGGCGACTGCCCCTCTCACACCCAGGCAGAAGACTGGAGCGTACTCTCTGATGAGGGTAGAACAGGTCTCTGGAATACCAGATATGAAGCACAGCTGAGAATGGGGGTCCGTTTCTGAAAACAGGGATTTAGCACAAGTCAACATAATGAACATTGAAACTACTAGCCCTTTTCCTCAAGTCAGGTCCCAGAACACAGCCAGCCAGGCTCATATTCCTTCTAAGCAGGAGTTTATAAAAGTCTTCTTTGGGAAAACTCACCAGTTTAAGAGATTGGATGTCAAGGAAGTGGCCCAACTGAATCATCTAATGATGAAGCCCACAACCAAGAGCTTTTTTTTTTTCTTCCATTTTTTTAAATAAAAGCTTTATTAAGACATTCACATAGCATGCTTTCACTCATTGAAATGGTACAATTTGGGTTTTTCATAGAATTTGCAACCATCATCACATTAAATATATTTATAGAATTTGCAACCATCACTGCATGAAGTCTACTTACAGAATTTGCAAGCATCATCACTATAAACTTTAGAACATTTTTATCACCTCAAAAAGAAAACCCCTAGGCTGGATGCAGTGGCTCACGCCTGTAATCCCAACATTTTGGGAGGCTGAGGTGAGTGAATCGCTTGAGGTGAGGAGTTCGAGACCAGCCTGGCCAACATGGTAAAACCCCGTCTCTACCAAAAATACAAAAATTAGCTAGTCATGGTGGCACACATGTGATCCCAGCTACATGAGAGGCTGAGGCAGGAGTATCGCTTGAACCTGAGAGGCAGAGGTTGCAGTGAGCCGAGATTGTGCCACTGCACTCCAGTCTGGGTGACAGAGCGAAACTCCATCTCAAAAAATGAAGAAGAAAAAGAAAACCCTTGTCCTTTAGCTATCACCCCTTGCACCCCCATTTACACCCTAGGCCTACATAACCACGAATTTACTTTTTTTTTTATTATTATTATACATGTGCACAACGTGCAGGTTTGTTACATATGTATACATGTGCCATGTTGGTGTGCTGCACCCATTAACTCATCATTTACATTAGGTATATCTCCTAATGCTTTCCCTCCCCCCTTCCCCCACCCCACAACAGTCCCTGGTGTGTGAAGTTCCCCTTCCTGTGTCCAAATGTTCTCATTGTTCAGTTCCCACCTATGAGTGAGAACATGTGGTGTTTGGTTTTTTGTTCTTGCGATAGTTTGCTGAGAATGATGCCTTCCAGCTTCATCCATGTCCCTGCAAAGGACATGAACTCATCATTTTTTATGGCTGCATAGTATTCCATGGTGTATATGTGCCACATAGCTTTTTAGTGTCCCACACTTAAAAATGAGTGTCAGCCAAGGATCACCAGACATTTGACACTTGACAGAAACCTTGAATATGAAAGACAGAACACTCACACATCTATGGGGAGGGGGAGGGGAGGGGGAGGGGAGGGGAGGAGAAAGAGGAGAAAAGCATTTTGGAGAGAAACAGGCTATATCAAGAGAAGGAAACTTAAAACAGAAAAACCTAAAAGATGACTGAAGATATAGAATCCTTGAAATAAAAATAAGATGCCTCCCCCCTTTTAAAGGACTAAACGGGAAAGGACTCATAGAAATTTAACTTGAAAAAGTTGGGATTGCTTAAGGTCAGGAAATCAAGACTAGCCTGGGCAACATAGTGAGACTCCATCTTCACAGACAATTTAAAAAATATATTAGTTGGGTGTGGCGGCACATGCCTGTAGTCCTAGCTACTCGGTTGGCTGAGGTGGGAGGATTGCTTGATCCCAGGAGTTAAAGGCTGCCGTGAGTTATGATTGCACCACTGCATTCCAGCCTGGGCAACAGAGTAAGACTTTGTCTTAAAAAAACATAATAATGGAAAAAGTTAGGTCATAAATTTGAAGGTATATCTCAGAAGATAGAAAAACACAAAGAAATCGAAAATAAGAAAAACTGAAGACCAGTTTTTCTGGTCTATACATCCAAATCATAGGAATTCTAGAGAGAAGAGAAAAAAAAAAATGAGAAATTGAAGAAAATGCTCCCTGAACCAAAGAACAGTGGTTTTCAGACAGACAAGAGCCCACCTAATGCTCAGATTGGTGAATGACAGTAAACCACACCAAAAACATCATTATGAAATTTCAGAACATTGGGCAAAAAGATCCTACAAGTTTCTAGAGAGGGCATTACAAAAATAAATACGTAAATAAAAGTAAATTTTTTAGAAGGATTCAAGAATCAAAATGGTGTCAGTCTTCTCAATAACATTGGACATAAGACAGTTCTGAAACAAATCGTTTCAACTCAAGTTCTGTACTATAAAGACATTTTCAGAAATGATTAAAAAGTTACTCTCATACAGCCCTTTCAAGAAGCTGCTAATAAATGTGGTCTACCAAAACCAAGGGAGTAAACCAGGAAAAAGAAAGACACAGGATATGGGAAATTGGGGATCCAACCTTAGAGAGTGAAAAGGAGCCTCTGGAATGACACTGAAGGGCCATCACAGGGTGGCAGCTGTGTATCAGGCCTGGGAGCCCTTTGTCCAGACTGTGGTGGATCCGAAGGTATGGGGAGAGATTTCTATAGGAAGAAATTGATAGGCCAAGTATGGTGGCTCACTCAGGCCTGTAATCCCAAAACGTTGGGAGGCTGAGGAAAGAGGATCACTTGAGGCCAGGAATACAAGACCAGCCTGAACAACATACTGAGACCCCATATCTACAGAAAAATTAAACATTATTATAGCTGGGCATGGTGGTGCTCACTTACAATCCCAGCTACTCCAGAGGCTGAGATTGGAGTATTGCTTGAAACCAGGAGTTTGAGGCTGTGGTGAGCTATGAGCACGCCACTGCACTCTAGCCTGGGTGACAAAGCAAGACCCTGTCTCTCTCTCTCTCTCTCTCTCTCTCTCTCTCTCTCTCAATCTCTCTCTCTCTCTCTCAATCTCTCTCTCTCTCTCTCTCTCTATATATATATATATATGTATACACACACACACACGCACAAAGAAGAAATTGATAGAATACTTAATGTATTTGAATTCGTTGAGAAGAGATTTATGAATCTGGGAAAGACTTCATGTTTGGAGTATTGAGAAATATATGGAATTCCAAACAAATGGGGAGGGGGAAACTTTTGTTTTCCCAGGAAGAAAAGTGTTCAAATCATAGTATACCTGTGTTGTTCATCTGTAGCATTTTCTTGATCAAGATAACAAAAACAGTGATTATCTATAATTACTGTCTTAACTAAGGGGCTTGAAAATGGGCATATGTGTGGCAGTGGCAGAGATGGTAATAAACTAGAACTAAATCCTCACCCTTCAGAGTGGGAACACAATAGATAATTCCTAAAACTAAAGAATCACAAAGTAGCATACAAACATGCTATTTAGAGATATGGCAGTAAGCTTTCAAAAGACCTGATCAAAATAGTAGAAAATGACTGCTTCTGGAAGATGAGGGTCAAAGAATGCGATCGCTTTTGTCAAGCCTCTTACAACTATTTGACTCTTTAAATTGTGTGCACATGTTACTTTGATAGAAATAAAAGTGGAATTTCAAGAATGCGCTGGTATGAACAATTGGTCTGTGACAGCACTTGCACTTTAAAAGTGAGCTATCAAAAACCTCTTTCAAGCATCTCTAGCCTCGCAACAGATGGTCTGGGCATGCAGAAGACTGCTGCACCCCCACTTGTCTCCCAATCTCGGATCCACCTTAATGATGGAAGCACAGATGCTGTGGGAACATTTCAGAAGCCTGTGACCTGACTTTTTTCTCTGCAGGTAACTGCAGGATGAGTGGTTTTTTGAAAAATCCAATTCTGAGCATTTTGGTCTACCACAAACTAGAGGAGAAGGCAGAGGTGCCATCTAAATGGGTTTGGGTCACACACAAAGCATCACAAGGCCGCTTTGTAGGGTAAGTTATAATGCTGCCCTGCTCTTCAAAGCAAAGCCACATGCACATATCTGGCATATATGCAGGATAAGAATTCATTCTCTTTTTCTCTCACAAGCCTAGGCAGCCTGGATTAGGTCCAGGGCATGAATTGTGACACCTTCCATTACAAACTACAAATGCAGAATGTGTTATCGGAGTTGTCTCCGTGGAACCTTTTAGGGTGAATGGTGGAGACTCCTTTCCTGAGATGAGATCCTGCCACTTGCTCCCAGGCCAAACCAGCCAAAGCCTCAGGGGCCACATGCACATGCTCGTGAGTATAGCAATTCAGAGCATGGACTTTGGAGCCAAACTCAACGGAGTTCAAATCTGGACCTTGCTACTTACTAGCTGGGTGCAACTCAGAGGAAGTTACTTCACTTCCCTGATCCTCCATTTTCTCTTCTGTAAAATGGGAATAATGGTAGTGCCTACGTTGTAACATTAAAGAAGACCTAGGATGTGCTTTTAGCACCTATCATATATTAGCCATTAACTCAATATTATATTTGCTATGTCATTGTGGGAAAAATCACGGAATCTCTCCGAGCCCCAGTTTCCTCATTCGTAAAATGGGGGTAATGCTGCATCCTCGAGAGTGTTGGGAACATTCCGTGAGCCAGTGTGTACAAATTGCTTAGCCCAAAATATGGCAACTAGTGAGAGCTCATTTCATGAAGGTGATTATTCCTTTCCTGCCTTTTCCTTTCCACAGCTTCTCTCCTAATTCAGGCCTACTTTCCTTTTGTCTGGCCACCAGTATAGCTTATCTGGCCACCCTGAGTCTCTCTCCCTCTTTCTGCTGTAGCTCATCCTACATACAGTCGCCAGAACAATTTTAGATAAACACGGCTTTTATCACTTCCCACCCCTGCTGAGGAGCCCACTGTGGTTAGAAGATCGAAACATCCCAGCCTGTTATTTAAAGCTTTGCACGCTGAGATGTGTGCTTTGCATCTTTTCTGTCCAGCCAGTCACCTTATTCCTCATCTACCTTTGTGCCTACTGTCTCTGTGTGCTAGACATTGTTGCATGCCCCCCGCCGCCGCCCAGCTCTCCTGTTAAGAGCACCACTTAGTTTTAATAATTGATTTGAAATGAGACCCACTTCTTTCAAAAATTCATCCTGACACCTTTACCCTCCTCATTCCTTTATGCCTTGTCTTAGCAACCTTTGGGGCTATAGCCAGCACTGGTCTCATGCAGCTTTGAGTAAATTTCCTTGTCCTGAAAAGCCACTGAGTGTAGTGGAAAGGGCTTGAGGCTTTGGGGGTCTGACAGATTTGAATTCAGATCTTAGCTCTGCCACTTACTAGCTGAGACATCTTGGGAATGTTATTTTACTTCTCAATGTTCTCACTTAACCAAATAGGAATTTATAAACTGGGAATACTGTCGTTATTCCCAGTTTACAAATGGGGACATTGAGAGGTGAGATAACACATGAGATTATTATTATAAATAAAGTCCTTAGTATCACATCTGGCATTTAGCTGCTTACATATTACAGTTCCCTTCCCCCTGTTGTTTCATATGTGCATGGTTTGTTGCTTTGCCAGAATACAGGCTCCTTAGGTGCAGGGCCCCAGTGTTCTGCCTGTGTACCTTAGCCTCCTGTATTAGTTGGTATATGCTAGGTGGTGCTTTGGTAACTTACAGGCCCAAGTCTCAGCAGTTTCAAACAATAGAGGTTTGTTTCCCACTTGCTTCGCAGGTCCATGATGGATTAGTAGGGCAGGCTTCTCTCATCTCAGTTACCCAGGGAGCGGGGCCACTCACATTTCACTGGCCAAAGCACATCACCTAGCCAGATCTGAACTTCTAAGGGGACACGGAAGTCTAATCCTATTGTGTATCTGGAAGGAGAGAAATTCAGGAACATTTTCAACCACCTAGTGACCACCATATCCTCCAGGTCCTATCTCAGGTTTCCTGTGTGGAGATGTCTGTTGGCAAGCCTGGTGCCACCACTGGGCATATGGTTCACTCCCAGGACTTGGAGTCTTGGTGATTAGATACAGTCCTATTCTCTATGGGTTCATGGTTGCCCAACTGTAATTCACAACCTCTGCCAGAAACCCAGTGTGAATCCACCTGTCTTAGGATTCAACCATACCCCTACCAGTAAGGACACAATGAAGACAATAGCTTTGTCCTGTCTGAAAAAATAAGCAATGTTCAGGGACTCCCAGTTCTCTAAAACTCTGTCATCCTTGACTCATTCATTCACTCCACAATACTAGATTGGTGGAGATTTGCTGTGTGCCAAGCACAGTTTTATTTACAACAATACAGTGATACTAAGACAGACATGGTCCCTGCCTGTTCAGACCTGACAATTAGGCGGAGAAGGCAGTAGTCTAAAATGATTAACAGAATGGGCTCTGGAGTCAGACAGCTCATCACTGGGCCTGCATTTCTTCCAGTCAACCTTGGGAAAGTTCCTAAACCTCTCTGTACCTCAGTCTTACCATGTGCAAAGTGGGAGTGATGACCATACTTCTGTTATAGAGCTTTTTTAAAGAGGAAATGAGGTTGGTAATCCATATAGAACATTTCATAAAGACATCAGCTTCTAGAAAGCCCTTGGTAAATGTTAGCCACAGCTGCGATCACCATCTTCATCATCATCATTACCATCATTAGTAGTAACAGTAGGAGTATTTAGGATGAATAGTGGTAGGATGAGGAAGATGTTGAGCCAGCAGGGAAAGTTTTGCATTTTTCTAGAAGCATCGTACTATGTTGGCATTGCACATAAGTCCATGAAAACCTATTTCTTGTGGACCAGAAGCACGCTGTGAACACCACCATTCCAGCCACACCTCACCACTGTTTATAACATTGTGCGGGGTCCAGCTCATCCCCTGTTATTGGCCATTTATGTTGTTCCAACTGATTCTCTGTTGTTGGCCCCTGAAGTCCCACCGTCTAATTCCTTTTGAACATTCAAGTAGCTTTTCATGATTAAGGCTCAGAGTATAGAAAGAACAGCTGAATAGGAATTGAACATTTTAAAATAGGGAGAAAGGACTCATAATTCTAAAAGCCAGATTAAAGGGCTGTAAAACAGCCCCTCGATGCATCAGACTTGTGCCTGTGTATATTTGTTTATGGCCTGACTTTGAGTCACTGTTCTTAAGGAAAAATATATTCTAAATCCCTCTGTGGCTCCCCTCCTCAGTCACCCGAGACACTTGACCCAGCAGTGACATGGTGAATTTAGCGTTGAAGCAGGAAAGACACGAGAGCCAGAGACATGCCACTGTTAATTCCCCATATGTGCATAAAATTCAGATACCTCTGGGTCTATATTTACTTGTGTTTAGCATCTGCACGTAAAGAAAGGGAAGTTACCCCCTGCTACCTCCCATCAGTCAAGCATCACCTGATTCAAGGACCTACTAAGCCATAGTCAGCCCATCCCAACTTTTTGCCAAAATGCCCACCCCAAAAGACAAAAAAAAAAAAAGCATACCCCATCCAAAAAGCTGGCCTAATTAAATCCTGACAGATTGCTGCTCTGTTTCACAGCTGCCTAGTAGCTGGGTCTGTTTCTGAGCTCTGGCAGGAATAGGATACATCTGGCTTTACTGAGTTATTTAATATCTTTGGCATGAGCCAGAAAATGGTGGAAATGGTAGAAAATGTGTTCTTTTCTTCCTCTAAGACACAAGGGAGTTGGAAAAAGTACATTTTTTTCCTCCACATTTATAAATGACTAGAAGGTGAGAGAGAGAGAGAAAGAGAGAAAGCTCATCTGCAGCCGTTGAAGTCACGCTTTTGCATTCCGTTTGTAGGACAAGTTGTCAGTGTGCGATGATTTCCGTAGGCTTTGAAATGGGGTAGCAGTTTAACCATATCAAATGCTTAATGAAGTGAGGCCCCATCTCATCGGTATTCAGTGTGGCACTAACATTACATACACTAATCCTGAAACAATAAGCTATAAGGAGAGCCTCGCTTTCTGGGTTTGAAATGAATGGAGCAGTCTGAATTCTTCCAGTTTTATCTCCTGCTTTAACCTGGAATTATGCCAGCATGTTGGGTTTTACCCTGGAGAATTCATATCATGTGAGAAACTTAAATCAGGTCTGTCTGGCGGTACACGCAGTCCTAATCCGTTAAATATTTCTAGCTAACAATGCATGTGGGGCTCGTCAGCTCTGCAGACAGTCATGTTCTACTAAGTCCATGCAAATATAACCACTTCTGCCTGCTTTTTT
Organism: Nomascus leucogenys; assembly: GCF_006542625.1. Classification (NCBI taxonomy): domain Eukaryota; kingdom Metazoa; phylum Chordata; class Mammalia; order Primates; family Hylobatidae; genus Nomascus; species Nomascus leucogenys. The sequence goes on from NC_044395.1 coordinate 96,473,177, forward strand.
GAGGGGGGTATAGATAATGCCTACATGGTTTTACCCATCTCCCTCATGCGACATACAAGGCTCTTGGCATATCTTAACCCTGGTGGTAGCTCCCCATCCATTCTCTAGGGCCCGGCTCTCTTACTGTGAGCTTGGGAAGGTTTCAGATGAGAGATTGCTTCTCTTTCATTGGTCACTTAAAAGGAACCAGAACTCTTGACTTTATCAAGTTATAGAAACTTGAGCCCAGAGTCCCGGCTGTAGAATGTCTAAAGAGAATGCCATAACCCCATCATTCCCTACGCCCTTCTGCATTCAGAAAAATTAAAAACCTTAGGACTTGTGTGGACCATGTATGGGGCATTTTTCTTCAGAGTCAAGCACCGCTGTCTGAAAAAGAACACTCCTTTCCAGAAAACTGTTTTTTCAGAACGACCTCTTTCATTCTGCTGCCTCATTCCCAGAGGAGTGATTTTGTATTTCCCCTCATCCAAACACGGAGATGACTTTTTCAGGATTGTAAAAAGGAATGTGTGCTCAATCATTTATTGAATACATATTTATGAGGTGCTTCTGTGTGTGAAGTTAAGTGCTGGGTAAAAGGGCAGTGTAGCATCACAGTCGCAAGCATGGATTCATGAGTCCAACTGCCCGGGTTGATAGCTGTGTGAGGTTGTGCCGGGTACACAGTCTTTCTGTGCTGTGGTTTCCCCTTCAGGAAAATGGGGCTATTGACCATACTGACCTCATAACGAAGTCCTTGGGGTCTAACACCTAGCAGGTACTAAGCAAGTGTTAGCTGCCACTGCTGCCATTTCTGCTCCTGCTGCTCTGCTGTTGATCTCATTACTGTTACCTTCATCATTACTATTATTAGGTGCTGGGAACAAAGTTTTCCACCAAAACAAAGTGAAACTATACCCACCATGGTTCCTGTCTTTATGGAGCACCAAGTTTCCAGAGGGAGGCATACACTGAATAAAAGACCATAGACCAGGTATAGTGGCTCATGCCTGTAATCCTAATGCTTTAGGAAGCTAAGCAGGAGGATAGCTTGAGGCCAGCTGTTCAAGACCAGCCTGGGTAACATAGCAAGACCCCGTCTGTAAAAAAAAAAAAAAAAGAAAGAAATTAACTGGGTGTGGTGGCACACACCTGTAGTCCCAGCTACTCAGGAGGCTGAGGCAAGAGGATTGCTTCATCCCAGAAGTTCAAGGCTGCAGTGAGCTATGATTGTACTGCTGCACCTCAGCCTGGGCAACAGAGGGAGACCCTGTCTCTAAAAAGTACCAAACAAACAAAAGATTGTAGTAAATGTATAACTATAGCATGTGCTATGATGAAAGAGAGATAACTAGATTTAGGTGAACATGAATAAGGGGAACTGTCATAATCATGAAGGTCATCAAAGGCTTTTCTGAAGAGCAGATGATTGACCTGAGATGAAGGAGAGGTCTTAATTCGATACAAGATCATTAACTCAGAAAATATAGAAAAATAATACCCCCTTCATATCACATATAATGTATCCATCCAATGGTAGCCATTATTAACATTTGCTATATAGCCCTCTACACCTTCTTTATGAATGGATAGAAACACACACACACACACACACACACTTTCTCATCAACATAAATGGCATCCTGCTCTTGTAAAAGATATACTGTCCACTAATGTGCTGTCTTCACCAAGCAGCATGCTGAGGATACCTTTCTGTGTCAGCCAGCAGGTACAACATCCTGAGAGCCAAGAGCCACTGCGGACCTTCCAGCTCAGTTCCGTGCCTGGCTTGCTCCCCGCCCCATCCCACTCCTGCCTCTGCATGAAGCAGGGTGGTTCTGCTTCTAGAGCCAGCCTTCTTCACTCTCACCTGACAGCTGTTGGCACACACCTAGCACTGGACTTCCATCTATTTGCAAGGCACCTTCCTGGCACCTGCTTAGAGCCTCCAGGTACCTTACAGTGTATTCTCCTGATGTGCAAATTGGATCCAGAGGCTTTATGGCTGTGTCTGACCACCTCATTTAGCTTTGTGATCAACATCAACATTTATGGGCTTATCTGGAATGAAAGCCTCTGTTTACACATTTGGAGGAAAAATGTATCCACAGGCACAGCACCTTATTTCTTGTTTGTTTGTTTTTTTTTTTTTTTTTTGAGATGGAGTCTCGCTCTGTTGCCCAGGCTGGAATGGAATGGCATGATCTCGGCTCACTGCAAGCTTTGCCTCCGGGGTTCACCCCATTCTCCTGCCTCAGCCTCCCGAGTAGCTGGGACTACAGGCGCCCGCCACCTCGCCCAGCTAATTTTTTGTATTTTTAGTAGAGACAGGGTTTCACCGTATTAGCCAGGATGGTCTCGATCTCCTGACCTCGTGATCCGCCCGCCTTGGCCTCCCAAAGAGCTGGGATTACAGGCATGAGCCACCGTGCCCGGCCACAGCACCTTATTTCTTAAAATACCTTTCATATTCCTGGAGCCGGAGCGCTAAAGGATCCCTGTTCAAGAATTTGCTCCTAAGGTCTGAAGAGACTCCCGAATCTTAGGAGCCTCTTAGAGGATGGATTGTTTCTTCTGAAATTGTTGAAGGCTCAGATCACGAAAGTCACCTTTAAAGAAGATACTTTTATGAAAGTATCATTGTCTTTGTGCTATGTTAATTTGCTTTCCACCTCTTTTTCCTCCTCATCTACTCAATACAAGTTGATTCATTCATCTCCTCTGTGGTACAATCGAAGACATCTCTCAATGAGGGTCCCTGTTAGTATAATGTTAGGAGTAGCAGGAAGCTGTGGTTCTACACACACACACACACACACGTACGCACGCATGCACACACGCATTCTGGCTCATTCCAGGTGGATTGACAGCAGCTGCTTAGCGTGTCGCAGGCCTCAACCTTCTAACAGTAGCCTGTCCAGCTTCCTTTGTGTCATAAAGAGTTGTCTTCTCCCTCTTGAGTTGATTTTTCTCTTATATTTTCCTTTATACTCTCACAGCTTAACCCTGAATCGGTCCGAAATGAATAAAGTGAGTAACCAAGGTCATCTAATAAAACTGTGGAATGATCTCACAGTCTGCTTAGGCTGCCATAACAAAATACCATAGACTGGAGCCAGGCGTGGTGGCTCATGCCTGTAATCTCAGCACTTTAGGAGGCCAAGGTGGGCAGATCCCTTGAGGTCAGGAGTTCAAGAACAGGCCGGCCAACATGGTGAAACCCCATCTCTACTAAAAATATAAAAATTAGCTGGGTGTGGTGGCATGCACGTGTAGTCCCAGCTGCTTGGGAGGCTGAGGCAGGAGAATCACTTGAACTGGAAAGGCAGATGTGTAGTGAGCCGAGATTGTGCCACTGCATTTCAGCCTGGGTGACAGAGCAAGACTCCATCTAAAAAAAAATAATAAAAAATTAAAAAAACAGACCAGGTGGCTTAAACAACAGAAATTCTCAGTTTTGGAGACTGAAATTCCAAGATCAAGGCTCCCGCCAATTCAGTTCCTAGTGAGGGCCCTCCTGGCTTACAGCCAGCCAGCTTTTCACGGTGTCCTCTCCTCAGCACGCTCTCTGGTGTTCCCTCTTCGCTGGGGCGCAAATCCTAGCATGGGGGTCCCACTCTCAGGACCTCATTACTCCCTAACCTCCCAAAGGCTTCATCTTAACCACCATCACATTGGGGGTTAGGACCTCAACATATGAATTGAGGAGGATGCATACATTCAGTCCATAACAATCCGTTTTCAGGACTCAGGGTCAAGAAAGGCATGTGGCCAAGATACCACAGCTGGCAAAAGCTAAAATCTGAACTGCCAAGATGGCAGGCCATCAGGAAAAGGATGGAGAGGCAACATGGTGATGGGGTGGGGGAAGACAGTGTTGGCACCAAATGCCCGCTCTGCCCCTTGCTGGCTGTGTGAACTTAGGAGCATCCTTAATCTCTCTGAACTTGCCTTTCCTTCTCTCTAAAAGTGGGACCGATGGTGCTCACCCCATGGGCTTATAGTAAGTGTTCTTCTATCAATCAGCCAGTCAAGAAATAATGATAGATTTATATGTCAGGAACTCTTAGGTGATGAAATTAAATGAAACTCTTGCTTATGCTGAAAGCTCAGTGCAGGACATGGTAGACACATGATCAATGTCTCCTTCCTGGTCCCACGCAGAAGGGATCCCCAAAACAGGATTAGTGGGAGTCACTCAAATAAAAGACCTGGTGGGAACAGAGTGCAGTAACAGAGGAGGAGAAAGAAATGTTTCTGTTGGTTTGCTAAGCATGAAAGTGAAGTTTCTTGCATGCCAGATTGCAGTTGGGGCCTGAAAATGGGCACCAGTAGAGTTATTTGAGGGTAGAAGTGTGACGGAGTGACAATGGAAACCACGTGCTGGTCTTCTTTGAAGGCTGGAGATGTAATTTCTGAAGGATAATATGATAAACCAGCAACCAGAAGACAGCTGGACCACTGACAGCCCTCCCCACTCAACACAAGTCTTTGTTGCTATATGGTAGAAAAAATAGAGATGTGAGTTCTGAGACATTTATGGGACTGGCCTTGTATTATAGCTTGACAAGTACAACACTGCACTCAAGTTAGAAGTAATCACATCACATTTTTAGTGCCCATTGTAAGTCTGAAAAACCAGATTTGCCATAATGCCTGGTAGTGGGATTTTTTTGTTGTGGGTTTTTGTGGGGTTTTTGTATCTTTTAAATTAATTTTCAATTAAGTCTTGACAGGACAGAGTGTAAAATTAACTAACTTACAATTAATTTCAAGTCATTATGCAAAAATTCTAGGCATGTGAAAGATGGGGAGCACGGAATAATTAGGCGTGGATTTTTTCACTACCATAATTACAATGATGAATATGCATGAAGCCATTTGGGAAAGGAACACACAGCAAGCAATTGTATTTAATTAAACTTCTAGCTGGCTTAGCCAGGCAAGCCTGCCTTGTGTTGTGTTGTAGTCTCCTCAAGCTATTAGCAAAGTCTTCCAAACAAATAGCACCCCAAAATATAAAGGAGGCAGTCGCCGGTGTGGTTTTTCTCAACTCTTCCTTTAATTTTCAGATTTCTAGCTTCCTTGGACCTTAGGCATGGCATGCATCATTGTCCAGGTGTGACCTGAACAGCAATACCTTGGAATAGATTTTTATGGCAAATAAGCACAGCTCAGCCTTATGCAAATGCCACTTTGTTTCATTTCCACCTTGTGTCAAAGACCCCTCCTTGGGTACTTCTTGGGGGCATCTTTTTTTTTTTTTTTTTGAAGACGGAGTTTCACTCTTGTCACCCAGGCTGTAGTGCAATGGCAGGATCTCAACTCACTGCAACCTCCACCTCCCAGGTTCAAGCAATTCTCCTGCCTCAGCCCCCAGAGTAACCGGGATAAAAGGCGTGCACCACCACGCCCAGATAATTTTTGTATTTCTAGTACAGGAGGCTACTATGTTGGCCAGGCTGGTCTCAAACTCCTGACCTCAGGTGATCCACCCGCCTCAGCCTCCCAAAGTGCTGGTATTACAGGTGTGAGCCGCCACGCCCGGCAGGGGGCATCTTTATCTATAATGCAGGATGGAATTGGCCTATAGCAGGAATACCCAATAACAATAGTAACAGCACCTCTCACGGTTGAGCCGTTCTTACAGGCCAGAGATGCTGACCACTTGACATGCATCTTTCATCTTCCTGGTCACCGAAGTTTGAGACTTGAGGAACTTGCTCAGAGTCACTTGCCTAGCAAGTGGCAGAGGGAGATTTGAACCCAGGTCCTTTTGATCCTGAGATCTGTGTGCTGTGTGCCACTCATTCACTATCATTTTTCTCCAACTTGAGAAAAAGAAGGAAATTATTGTAAGTCCCCACTTTAGGCTGTAGATGGAATTCATGCATCTCCTTGTTTTTCCAAGGTTACCTTCATACTACAGATAGATGTCCCAGGGGCACCTAAGTCAGTAAAGCCAGACCCTGACAGGGAGCTAGGAATGAAGGACACAGCAGAGGGGGATGTGATGGTGGCACTGGCAGCAGCAGCTGCAAATATTTAATGACCCCTTAGACTGTTTGCCAGGCACTGTGCTACATACTTATTTAATTATGTGTTTTTATTTGTCTTAAGAGACAGAGTCTCACTCTGTCACCCAGGCTGGAGTGCAGTGGTGCCGTCATAGCACACTGTGACCTCAAACTCCTGGGCTCAAGCAATCCTCCCTCCTCAGCCTCCTGAGTAGCTAGGTTTACAGGAGCATGCCACCATGCCCGGCAAATTTTTAAATTTTTTATAGAGACGGTGTCTCACTGTGTTGCCCAGGCTGGAGTACGGTAGTGCAATCATAGTTCACTGTGACCTTGAACTCCTGGCCTCAAGCGATCCTCCCATCTCAGCCTCCAAAAGTGCTGCGATTACAGGCGTGAGCCCCCGTGTCTAGCCCTGTGCTACATACTTTATAATGACCATGTCTGATCTTCACAAACACCTCATGAGATGCGTGCTCATACTCTTCATTTTACAGATGAGGCAAACAGGCTGAGGAGTTTAAGTAACTTGCCACAGTCACAAAGCTAATAAATGGTAGAGCCAGGATTCAGACATGGGTCTGTCAGCCTCCAGAGTCTGTGGTCTGTGTTGGATGTCAGTGCATCATCGTCTCAACTCCTTTTTAATGTCCATGGGCACCCATCCATCAGGTAGGAAAACCTGGCCCAACAAAGGCAGTCTTTAATCTTGCTCACTGGTGGTAAGAGCTAGAGTGCGAGTATTGGGCATCTTGGAAAATTTCCCCTGGCGGCACATGAGATGATATTTGGATACTTGCAAAGAACTTTCTAGAATCTCCACAGCAAAGAGTTAAAGAAGTGTAGATTGTCCCTCACTGTGATGATTACGGGGTCTTGTTTTTATTTAACACGCAGCACTTTGTCTGAGCTTCTCATTTCCAAATGCATAACCCCAGAAGGCCTCTCACCCTTGCCCCCTCACTGTTAGGTCACGACATCTCGGCTAGTGACTTTTTTTGGTTTGGGAAGCACACTCTTTGAGGTCAGCTGTTACTTTCTGGAATAGTGTGTGATTTCTGAAGGCAGTTACAGCTCACCAGAGAGGCCAGGATGGGCCCCAGTGAATGCTGGTTCCACGGCACTTTTCCAGTTCTCATTAAGCACAATGGCTTTTAGTTAAAAAAAAAAAAAAAAAAATCCATCACAGACACCAGACTGCCATTAGCTGAACTGGGAAGAACGTTTTGCCAAGTGAAGCAATTTCCTTCTTCTGTAATTAAAGCAATTTGGGGGCTGAATGTATTTACGGGTAAACTTGGTGAAGTGAGACAGAAGCGTTTTACAATGTGCATGTCAGAGGAAGATCAGAGGCTCTGGACAAAACATCCTGGGTATCCCCTTGTCATAAATACGGCATAGAAAGGGGGTCAGGTCCGAGCCATCTCTTCCTGCTATATCGGGGGCAGCGTAAAGAGACCAGGGAACTGAGGTACAAAGAAGGTAAGCAGTTGGCCCAAAGTCGGAAAATGAGCCAACCAGTGGCCAAACAGTTCCAGGCCTGGTCCTTCTTCTCCTCCCATGTCCCTCCTACGCTTAGACAACTCGTGCTCTTCTCTGTCATGTTGGGTTTTTCTTGATGTCATTGGAGTTTCTCTTTTTTTTGAGATGGAGTCTTGCTCTTGTTGTCCAGATTGGAGTGCAATGGCTGCTCACTGCAAGCTCCACCTCCCGGGTTCAAGCGATTCTCCTGCCTCAGCCTCCTGAGTAGCTGGAATTACAGGTGCTCGCCACCACGCCCTGCTAATTTTTTGTATTTTTAGTAGAGACAGGGTTTCACCATGTTGACCAGGCTGGTCTTGAACTCTTGACTTCAGGTGATCCACCCGCCTCGGCCTCCCAGAGTGCTGGGATTACAGGCGTGAGCCACAGTGCCCGGCCTGGAGTTTCTCTTTAATGGTTTCAGTTTTCCTCTGGTTCTTAAGTTTGCAAAGTTTTCCTAAGCTATCATTTCAGTATTTGGACATTCCTGCCTCCTGCCAGACAGCCACTTAGGTTGTCACATTGGCACTTGTTCTGCAAAAGTCCCTTGAGCGCCTATGATGATGGGCTGGAGCCGCCTATTCTTGACCCGCCCTAATGCACAGCCCCATCTTCCCTTCAGGTTCCCAGGTTCTTCCTCCTCTTCATTCATAAGTGACTTGAAACTAAGAGAAAACTAAGATTTATACTTTCCAAGCTCAGCTGGGACTCCAGCGCCATGTTCTGTTCATTTTGGTTTTGCCTTATTCTTTTTTTTTTATTATTATACTTTAGGGTTTTAGGGTACATGTGCACAATGTGCAGGTTTGTTACATATGTATCCATGTGCCATGTTGATTTCCTGCACCCATTAACTCGTCATTTAGCATTAGGTGTATCTCCTAATGGTTTTGCCTTATTCTTAATGGTTACAGAAACCTATGAATTTAGGACAGATTAAGGCAACAAAACCATTCTGTGTTCTCCGTGGGGCCGGGGGATTCCTGCCTTCAGCTGAGCTTACCCCACATTTGACTGTCATCATCACGAATGCCCCAAGGCAGCTTGCAGCTTTCTCTTCCTAGAGGAAAAGCCCAGTGCTGTGCTCCCCTCTGCGTCTTGAAAAGTGAATTCCGGGGAGTAAGACAGTCACTGGCTTCACACAGCCCTGTCATTGTCTTGGTGTTGAAGGGCTTTTATCCACAGAGAGAATTGATAATGGTGGAGACGCCACAGATGACAGTATCTTTAGCTGAAGGTGTGAAGTTGAGGGATGTAAGCAGAAGGAAGCAAGAAGGTCCACAGCATCTCCTGTTATTTCCCCAAAGTCTTTACAGATCAAAAAAGGGTTTAAGAGCTGTTTATCTGCCGTCAAGCAAGATGCCTCAGAATAGCTCCATTTGGGGCTTGTGCTGCTGAGACCACAAGGGCAGTTTGTAATTATGACTGATTATGGGTTTTTCTCCTTGGAAGCCAATGAAAAAATACAATTAGCTGAGTATCCTTTTATCTCCCTCATTTGCGTGTTCAATTGGACATAGATACTCTTAAAAGAGGAACTTTGCCGGCCATGATAGGGTGGCCAGCAAATGCTCAGAGGCGATGAGTAGAATATTAATTGACATTAATCTTGTTTATGCTCCTGCCTGGAAGTTCCTGCTCCCTGGGTCTCCAGTACAGATTTTCCATTGGTGTTAACAGCGGTGTCTCCTTGTTGCTCTGGGTGGAAGTATCACCAGAGGAAGCACTTGATCTATGAAAACAGCAGAATTAAGCTAGAGGCCCTCAACTTTTGGTCTGGAGTTATTTCTTATTTCTTCTCAACTTAGAAATTCAAAAATTAGAGAGGAAAATCATGAAGAGTCCAGAAAATTATATCCTTGTTAGAGAAGCAAACATTCATTCTTGAAATATTGAGTGGTGACAATAATGCTTCTAAGAGTTAATACTGTGTGCAGTAGGTGCTGGGGCTGCCTGTTGGTCCTGAACCCATCATTTAAGGCTTATTATTACATATTAGCTTTACAGATATTTTAGAATACCTAATATATATGTGCAAGGCTGAGCTAAGTGCTTAGCAGTGAGAGGGATGGGTTTTAAACATGATTGAGAGGAGAATCCAGCCCTTGACAAGTTTAATGTTTGCTTTACGGAAGACTAGCTACGTCCGTAACTCTGCAACATGGGAGAGAGTAAGATGTGCCATGACGTGGGTCAGGTAAAGCACAGTGGGAGGCTGAGGCAGAGCATGGTTATTTCTAGTTAGGGAACTCAGGGGAGAACTCAAGGAGAAAGTGGCTTAGTGGCCATTTGAATCTTGAAGGCTGGCCAGATGTGGGCAGGAGGTCATGTTGGCCAAGAAAGCATCAGGCTGTTATACGAGGTCAAGAGTGCATCAGTCCTAGGAAGGAAGCACCTCTAGAATGATTTACCTGTACAGCCCTGTAACTAGCAAGACTTGTTGATTTTACTTTTTTTTTTTTTCTTTTTTTTGAGATGGAGTCCTGCTCTGTCACCCAGGCTAGAGTACAGTGGTGCGATCTCAGCTCACTGCAACCTCTGCCTCCTGGGTTCAAGCAATTCTCCTGCCTCAGCCTCCCGAGTAGCTGGGATTACAGGCGCCCCCGCCACCATGCCCGGGTAATTTTTGTATTTTTAGTAGAGGCTGGTTTTCACCATGTTGGCCAGGCTGGTCTCAGACTCTTGACCTCGTGATCCACCCACCTCAGCCTCCCAAAGTGCTGGGATTACAGGCATGAGCCACCATGCCCGATCCTGATTTTACATTTTGTACACAAGCTTCTCTGGCTTAAGATCTCTCATGTGATTGCACTTCTATCTGCTGGAACTGTGGTCTCATCTGAAGTTTCAACTAGGGGGTTTCCATTCCTTGTGGGTTGCTGGAATGAGAGCCTCAGTCCCTCACTGGTTGTCTGTTTGCTGGAGGCCTCCCTCTGTCCCTGGGCATGTGACCTTCTCCATAGGGCAGCTCACATCATGGCTCTTAGAGCAAGCAAACAAGAAAATGATCAAGAGAAAGCAGCTAAGATGGAATGGAAGCCACAGTCCTTTGATAACCTGGTATTGGAAGTGACATCTTATTCCCATCATATTTCATTAATTAGAAATGAGAAATGGCTGGGTGTGGTTGTTCCCACCTATAATCCCAACACTTTGGGAGGTGGAAGGAGTTCAAGATCAGCCTTTTGTGCTGGTGTAACAAAATACCTGAGACCGAATCATCTATAAAGGCAGCATAAGGAGACCCTGTCTCTAAAAATAATTTTTAAAATTAGCCAGGCATGGTGGCATGCACCTGGGGTCCCAGCTACTCAGGAGGCTGAGGCAGGAGGATCACCTAAGGCTGGAAGGCTGAAGCTGCAGTAAGCCATGATCATGCCACTGCACTCCAGCCTGGGTGTTGGAGTGTGAAGGGCTATTGAAGGGCTTGTATCCACAGTGAGATCATGTCTCAAAAAAAAAAAGTGAGAAATAAGTCCAACCACAACTCACGGGAAAGGGATCACAAAAGGGATGAATCTCAAAAGGCAGGCATTGGAGGAGCTACCTCAGAGGTTGTCCACCACACTGGGGAAGGGAATAGAACATCGGGAGCGAGGGCAGAGAGAGAACACGGGGGCTACTCAGAGAGGGCCTCCTAGGTCTTTGTAAATGCTTAGGTTTTACTTTAACAACTGCTTATGTATGAAACAGCCCACCTACAAGGATTTTTATTGTAAAAGATTATAATAGAAAAGTTTGGAAATAGATAGATCCTGGTTCTAAATAAATCATTTCTACCTCTCCACAAATGGCACACTCACTATGCATCTATTAAGAAGAGTTAGAGTTGATTCTAGGCCTGGGGCTGGGAAATACAAGATGAGCCCGAAGCATCTTCTCCCAGAAAGTAAACAAGTAGCCCCCAAACCAAACAACAAAAAAAACAAGAACATGGAGGTGCATTGAAAGGACGCGGGAGCCAATCTGAAAGCGTTCCCCATGGCCAAAGGTGAAACAAACAACGTGAGCAACAAAATAAATAATAATGCCTTTGTTTTGTGCTGGTGTAACAAAATACCTGAGACTGAATCATCCATAAAGAACAGAAATTTGTTTCTCACAGTTCTGGAGCCTGGGAAGTTCAAGATCAAGGCGCGAGCAGGTTCAGCCATCTGGCGAGGGCTGCTTTCTGCTTCTAAGATACTATCCTATTGCTGCATCCTCTAGAGATGACGATCGCTGTGTCCCCAGGTGGCTGAAGGGCAGCTAGCCAAACATTGCATGATGCCCCTTCTGTAAGCGCCCCAATCCCATTCCTGAGGAAGGAGCCTTCCTGGCCTAATTGCCCTTAAACGCCTCACCCTTCAATACCATCACATTGGCAATACTTGTATTTTGGAGGGAACCCATTCAGATAGTATTGGGCTTTATAACTCAGAGAGTAACTTAAATAACAAGTCCATCTTAAGGAAGTAAATAATTAATAAATAAATTGGAGAAAGCAAACCTTCCTTATAGAAAAATTATAATTATTGAAATGTAGAAGGAATCAAGGAAATAATAAAAAACAAAACACCATGAGAACAACACAGTAATATTTGCTGCAGGCAGCAGGCAAGGTCCATGATGAATGCTAAAATTAGTGGGTGAAAGTTTAAGCAGAAACAGGATATTTGCATAGTTTCAAAGAATCTCCCCCAAAATATTTATTGACTACAAAGACAGAAATGGTAACTTTGCAGTGAAGAATCCTGGCAGATAAAGTGATCAAAGTTAACATCATCAGTGAATGCATTTCAGGTACCCCCTGACGGGATACACTGAATATGCTCTGATACTCTTTTCAATAATGTATGTTCTCACAATTGTGAAACTACATCAGAAAAACCCAAATTGAGGGACATTCTACAAAATAACTTCTCGATCCTCTTCACAGTGTTAAAGTCATGAAGAACAAGGAAAGACTGAGAAACTGTCACCAATTCGAGATCAGTGCCACGTGGCATCCTGGCAAAATTTGAATCAATTCTATTAACTTAATTCATTTGTTCCAAAGTTAACTCAGTTTTAGCAGTTGTTCTGTGGTTAGGAAAGGGATCGTCACTAGGGGAACCTAGATGAAGGATTTGCAGAAACTGTCCTTTTTTTTTTCTTTTCTTTTTTTTGAGACAGAGTCTTGCTCTGTCACCCAGGCTGGAGTGCAGTGGCGCGATCTCGGCTCACTGCAACCTTCGCCTCCCGGGTTCAAGCGATTCTCCTGCCTCAGCCTCCTGAGTAGCTGGGATTACAGGCACATGCCGCTATGCCTGGCTAATTTTTGTATTTTTAGTAGAGACAGGGTTTCACCATGTTGGTCAGGCTGATCTCGAACTACTGACCTCGTGATCCACCTGCCTCGGCCTCCCAAAGTGCTGGGATTACAGGCGTGAACCACCATGCCTGGCCAAACTGTACTGTTTTTGCAACTCTTGTGTATGTCTAAACTTATCTCCAAATAAAAAGTTAAATTTTAAAAAAGGAGAACCTAGCATATAGAAAGTGCTGTATAGGTATTTATTAAATAGACAAAATGGCAATTGGTTAAAAGTATGTATCGATGTGCTTAATTAAGTAAAAAAATCAAGGTGTTACCATGCATGTTAAAACCACAGGTAGGTGCTAATATATGCCTGTACTATTCCTGGAAGGCTTCACAAAAAAGAAACTGAACAAAATAAATGGGTGCCAAGGGTTGCCTCTGGGCAGGGGAAGCCTGTGGCTAGGAGAGAGATACATGAAACAGACTTATTTTTGTCTGCAAATCCTTTCTTACTTTTTGAATTTTGAATCATGCATGTTTTGCCTATTCAAAAAATAGATTTTAAATAATCTTAGCCATGGTAATCCTGAGGTTCCTAGAGCTCCCCATCCATTCCCCAGTAACTTGTGCCCCATAACGGTGGCTCAGAATCTTCTGGCACCCTGGCTTGCCCTTAGTAGGTGCTAGGAAATGTATGATGAATGAGTGAATTCACTCTGCTGCCTGCCCTCCATGGGATTCATCTTTGTATCACATCAGACTGTGGAGGTCCTTTTATTCCTCTTCCTAAGGAGGCCAGCTTGGGCCCTCTGTTGGCAACAGAAGGCTTTGATTTCTTCACTTTCTTGTATTAAACACAGCCCCATTAATGTTTAAAATGCTTGCCTGAGCTCTCCAGCCTGTCTTAGGTGTTTTGAGAGCTTTCGACGGGGATTCTAAAGCGGCCCTGGGGATACTTGGTTATTATTTCCTCTTTATAGAATTGAATGAGTAACTTTGAATCCTCCACAGCCCGAGACCCTGTAGTTAGTCATCTATTATGGAACAACCGGGTTCAGTGACCCGCTGCCCAGGAGGACCACTGGTGTTGGAACAGAGCCTCCAGCACCTTGTCTTAACATTAAAATGCTCCACCAAGCCTTCATTTCAAGAAGCATAAATATGAGACATCCAAGTACCTCTCAGAAGACAGGATTGCACAGGCAGGCAGCATTGCTCAACCACCCAGGGAGGTGGTGGTGGCAAGAACAGATAGATTTTTAACTGTTCAGGTATTTCATAGCCAAGATTGAAACCAAGTTTGCCATTTCCTATAAGAACATTTCAGTAGCTTACTTCTACAGATAACAAAAAGCAAAAGAGCTAATGGAGGGATAGCAGGAGAGGGGCGTGCTTGATTTCTCCCTTGATTTCTTGATTTCTCCATTTATTTTCAACAGCAGTTATAGTTACCTCATGCTGATTGCCACATTTGGTGTATTAGAGTAACTTCCCAAAGAGACTATAAGCTGGATAAAAGCTGCGCATCTCTAAGCTCATGGTTCATTGCAGTATTGGTCTCCTCAAGGAACTAACATTAGCCCTCCTTGGGTCAGTTTGTCTTGTAGGCTTGATGGGCCCTAGAGTCACTGTCTCAACTATGCAACTCTGCCATTGTAGCATGAAAGCAGCCATAGATGATACATAATGAATGGGAATGGCTGTGTACCAATAAAACTTTCTCTATGAAAGCAGACAGTAGGCCAGACTTTACTGACCCCTGAGCTAGAACACAGGATGCTAACAGGCAAGTTGTAGAAGAGTCAAGGGCCTCTTGTAGAGATCATATGTCTAAGCCATTGCTAGGAGTTTGGATTTCCAGTATGGTGAGCAACCCTTGGTGGGAGTATAAAGCAGGAAACATACCATGGTCTTATTTATTTCCTAAAACGAGCTTTCTAAGTGCTGTGTGGAAAATGGATTGGAGAGGGGCAAGATCAGAAATTGGGAGACCAAGTAAGAGGTTCACGTGGTAATCCATGCAACAGATGATGGTAACTTGTCCCATATTATGGAAGCAGAATCAGCAGGACCTGCCCCTGAGTTGGACATGAATGGAAAAGGAAAGGAAGGAACCAGGTTTAACACTGAGGCCTGCAGCTCCAGTGACTGCCTGGGGTCCCTGGCCTAAGATCGTAATTGTTATTTAATGATGATACTTGTTTTCCTAACTCCCACAAGTGAGGTTTTATTTGCAACAATGGCCTGCCTGAAGTAGATTTTTCTCTCTCCAGTTTTTAGGGTTTGCTTTTCCCTGCAATGCTATTTGTGTGTGATTACACCATACTCACAAACTGATCAAAGCATCTCCGCTGCCTGCATCCTGCTTGAGTTAGCAGTATTCGCTCTGGCCGCTGACTCGGCAGGCTCAATAAACTATTGTATTGTAACTGGCCAAGCCTTATTACTGGACGAGAAGCCAACTGACCATTGAGTTCAAAGAATGTCTGCTAAGCATTTAATTTTGCAGCTTCCACCAAACACTACAGGCAAATAGCTACAGTAAGCAATAGAAATAATAATTATTTAGAGCCCTCCTTATTCAGCAAATTCCAGGAGGCATGGATAGTCATTTCCAGCATGTGGTCTGCAGGAGCAGCCCAGGATATCATATATAGGAATCTGGGTCTGGCGAAGCCACTCAATGCAGAGGAGACAGATGCCTCAGAGGTTTCCCTTCGGATGGGTAGAATGATTAGATTGATCTCGGTGCAGGTGCATGAGCTCATTACCAAGTCCCACCCCTTTCCTGTGCTGTCTCTCATTGGCCTTTGCTGCTTTTGTGGCCTGCAGTAGGAGAGGTAGCAAAGAACTCCTACCCCTCATTTTCACTGCATTCTTCTGTTGACATTTTTGAAGCGATGACACAATTGAGCAGAGTTCTAAAAAGGCCAGCTGGGCCCTAGCTCGCAATTACCCTCTCACTGAGTTTTAGTGGCAATCTGAATTCCTATTTAAAAAATGCCATTGCACTCTAGCCTGGGCAACAGAGTGAGACCCTGTCTCAAAAAAAAAAAAAAAAAAAAGCCCTTTTCTATCTTAAACGGCCAATTAAATGCCTTACCCTCTAACCAGTTCTGCAACTGCCCTGAGCCTGTCTTAGCAAAGAGGCCATTAGCCACCCGACTCCCTGGCTTATCACTGGGCCCTTCTTCATCAGACGCAGAGATCAAATTCTGAGGGTGTACAGCAACTCTTAGCAGGCTTCAAAGAGCTCTGGGACTGCTGGGGGCTTTCCTCCATTCTAAGAAACTCTCTGGGGTGAACAGCTTAGAAATTAAGGGCCATTGTTACCAGTTGGCTATTCAGAAGCACTTATTGAAAGGATACAGTGCAGCTTTCAGGGAGACTCCCTGCTCCCATTTGCCCAAAGGATGGCAGTGGTTAGGCAGATAGAAAACCTCTTCAGTCTTTTGGAATAAGAATGACTGAAAATTCCCAGGGAAATGTCTACTTCATTCGGTCTTCAGTTTAGAACTTTCTTCTCTCTCTCTCTCTTTCTCTCTCTCTCTCTCCCCACCCCCACCCCTCTCTGTCTCCCCCTCGCTCCCTCCCTCCCTCCCTCCCTGTTCCTCTTCCACTCCCCCTCCCCTTGCTTTCCTTCCCTCTCATTTTGAATTTAATCCTCGGGCTCTTGTCTCCCAGCTCTCAATGGTACCGGTTCCCAGCATCCTAGCAGATGGGTCTCCTCTCTCATTTCCCTCTGGCTTGGGGCCAAGATGGCCCCTGCTGTGGCCGGTCTGAGGTTGTGCAGCTCCAGTTTTCCCATCACCCTCTTTTCAGTTAATTTTAGCAACTTGAGTTGCCATGGTGATGGTTCAGCGGGGTTTTCATGGCTCTCTTTTGATTCAGTCATTTGCTGGTCTGCCCTTTAAATTAAACTCTTTCAATCGGCATCGAAATTGGGATGGGTGATGTGCTTGGAATAGGGATCTGCAAAGGTGCTCCAGCCCCACGGGATGCTTTTTTTAAATAGGAAAGTAGGGGTGGATGTGGGGATGCCCTTGGTTTACAGTGGCCCAGACAATCGCTTGATGCTTCCAGGCTTGAGAAAATGTGGCTGCCGCTGTGGCAGAGGCCATGGTAGGAGTTGTGCAGGAGTGAAATGGGCCCACCAGGGCCGCTCCCACCCTGGGAGTGCCACCGGGGTCAGGCCTGCTCCCGGCACCTGAGCACAGGGCCCAGCCAGGATCTGGGCTCTCCAAGTGGAGGAATGAAATGTGGCCCCAGCCAGACTTCCCTCCATCGCGTCACAGCTTGGAGGCTCTGTGTCCCTGTGAATCCCAGCTGTTCTCCCTGCCTTCCTCTCAGCAGCGTTTTTTCTTCTCTGCCATTCAGCATTCCCAAGGCCCGTTTTAATCTAGTGTGAAGGGTCAGACTCTTCGTCCAGGTAAAAGGAAACTGCAGAAGCAGTTTCCTTTTCAAGACAGCCCCAAGTGTTCAAACCTGGCAGACCAGATGGCCAGGGAAACATCCAGCATCTAGGAATTCGTCCAAAGAAATAATTGCATCAGTGACCAAAGATCACTGGCTCCCCCCCTCATGACCCTCACTGTCTGCCCGAATGGTATTGTAGCATTGTTTGTAATAGCAAAAATGGGGAGCAACCTAAAGGTACTTCAATAGAGGTTTGGTTAAATAAACTGTAGTGTATCTCTATAGTGGGATCCTATGTGGCTGTTCTTTCACAAAGGTGTGGGTGACAAGGAAAGATGCCCACATGCTGAAGTATCCATATAGCATGAAGAAAAGTACATGTGTGTGTGCAAGCATAGGGAGCAGTTTTCAAGGATCTATGCTGTGGGCAGACAGCAAACTATGGCCAGTGGGCCAAATCTGACCTGCCACCTGTTTTTGTAAATAAAGTTTGTTTGGGACACAACCACATTCATTCATTGACATATGGTCCATGACAGCTTTTATCTACTTGTGTAGCTCACAAAGCATCAAATATTTACTATCTGGCCCTTGACAGAAAAAGTTTGCCAGCTCCTGGTCTATACCAAACTGTAAACCATGTCTAGTAGAATCCTAATAGGTTTGGGGGAGAGGAGGGGATGGTTTGTCTGCCTTGAACATTTCTATATTACTTCTTTTTAAATAATGAACGTGGATTTTTATAATCAGAAATAAAGTTCGTTTTGGAAGGGGGAAAAAGGCATGCAAGACACACTACCTCATTTCGAGACTTAACTATAAAGCTGTAGTTAACAACACCCTTATTGGCATAAAGATAGTTGTATAGCTCAATCATACAAAATAGATAGTCTAAGAATAGACTCAGACTTGTATGGTCAATTGATTTTCAACAAAGGTGCCAAGGTAATTCAATAAGAGAGGATAGGCTTTTCAACAAATGGTGTTAGAAAAATTGGAAAGCTAAATGGGGAGATAAAAAGAACCTTGACCTTTACCTTGCACCATAAACAAAAATTAACTTGCTGTGGATCATGGACATAAATGTAGAAGCTAAAGCTATAAGACTTCTTCTAAGCAATGATTTAGGGGAAGATTCCTTGAATCGAATATAAAAAACACAAACCAATAAGAAGGAATTGATGCAAAGGACTATATAAAAATTTGTTTTGAAACGTTCTCTTCATTGACTAGTCTTAAAAAAGAAAACACCAAAAAGCTCTTTTTAAGACACTGTAAAGAAAATGAAAAGATAAGCCATAGACTAGGAGAAAATATTTGCAAAACACATTTGTGATAAAATACTATGTCACAGAACATATAAAATGCTCTTACTATCCAATAATAATGTCAAACCAATTTAAAAATGGGCAAAAGATTTGAATAAACACTTCATTAAAGAAGATAAGCTGTGGCAAATCAGTACATGAACAGATGCTTACATCATTAGTCATTAGGAAATGCTAATTAAAACCTCAATAAGAGGTTTTAAGTGGTATCAATAAGATACCACTAAATACCTATTAAGATGGCTAAAATTAAAAAGACTGGTATTACTAAGTGCTGGTGAGGACACAGGATGACTGAGAGTTTCATACATTGCTGCTGGTGGGGATGGGAAATGGTATATCAACTTTGGAGAACAGTGGGACAATTTCTTCTAAAGTTAAACATATGCTTCCCATATGACCCAGAAATCTCTCAGCCCTATGTATGCCCAAGAAATATGAAAACATATGTTAGCACAAAGACCAACATTCCTGAAACTGGAAACAGCCCAGTACCCTCCCTCATTTGGGGAATCAAACAAATTGTGATACATCTATGCAACTGAATACTACTCAGGGACAAAAAGGAATGAAATATTAACACTTAAAGAAACGTGGATGAATCTCAAAAGCAGTGTGCTGAGTGAAAGAAGCCAGATGGAATAGAATATAAAAAACACAAACCATTAAGAAAGAATTGATGCAAAGGACTATGTAGAAATTTGTTTTTACATACTGTAGGATACTGCATACTGTAGCATTCCACTTATATGGCTTTCTGGAAAAAAGTGAATCTATTTGGACAGAAAACAGACCCCTGGTTTCCAGAGGCTTGGAATGAGGGGAGAAGATTGACCACAAGAAGCACAAAATACCTTTTGTGGGGGATGGAAAGGGTCTATATCTTGATTGTGGAAGAGGACATGTGACTGTTTAGTTTTGTCAGAATTCATCTAACGGCGCGTTTTTAAAGGGCAAATTTTATTATGCCTAAGGTATACCTCAATAAATCTAACTTTTAAAATATATAATCTGGAGGAAAAACAAACTGAAAAAAATACTTTTAAAAAAATTGCAAGGTAGGAGTTTTTCAAAGGGATGAGGAAGAGTCAGTTTGAAGGGCAATGAATATTCCAGAACAGGAATTCTGGACTTAGGAGGTCAGGCTGGGCCAGGCACGGTGGCTCACACCTGTAGTCTAGCACTTTGGGATGCTGAGGTGGGTGGATCACTTGAGGTCAGGAGTTCGAGACTGGCCTGGCCATCATAGTGAAACCCCATCTCTACTAAATATGTAAAATTAGCCAGGCATGGTGGGTATCATGCACTTATAATCCCAGTTACTCATGAGGCTGAGTCAGGAGAATCACTTGAACCCAGGAGGTGGAGGTTGCAGTGAGCCAAGATTGTGCAGTAGCCAAGATTGTGCCACTGCACTCCAGCCTGGGAGACAGAGTGAGACTCCGTCTCAAAAAAAAAAAAAAGGGGGTCAGGCTGGAGGCATTGGAAGCTGTCCTCAGGGAGTCATGAGTCAGTAAGGGGTCTCCAAGTGAGCATGAGACAGTGAGGCCTGAACCCCAAGAAGCACCTACAGGGAGAGGACAGGAAACAATAAAGAAACTGAGCCAGGTGCAGTGGCACATGCTGCAATCCCAGCTCCTCAGAGGCTTAGGTGGCAGGATCGCTTGAGCCTAGGAGTTCAAGACCAGCCTGGGCAGCATAGCAAGACCCTATGTCTAAAAATAAAAGTAAAGAAACTGAGATGCACCATCAGCCTGGGCAAGTCTAAAGGAAGAAGTCAGAGTGCTTATTTTTTTAATAGATAATACAGAACAAATGCTACAAAGTAGGAAGGAGTAAACAATAAAAAGTAAATCTCCCTCTCCACAAGCATCTATTCCCCTTCCTGGAAGCTCACAGTGTTACTAGTTATATTGTGTCTTTCCAGATATATTCTATACATTCTCTACTGAACTTTGCTTTTTTCCCCTTATTGATATATCCTTCTGATTGTTCCATATCAGTATATGTAGAGGTTCCCTAATTTTAAGAATAGGTACAAGGCCGGGCGCGGTGGCTCACGCTTGTAATCCCAGCACTTTGGGAGGCCGAGGCGGGCGGATCACCAGGTCAGGAGATCGAGACCACAGTGAAACCCCGTCTCTACTAAAAATACAAAAAATTAGCCGAGCATGGTGGCGGGCGCCTGTAGTCCCAGCTACTCGGAGGCTGAGGCAGAATGGCGTGAACCCGGGAGGCGGAGCTTGCAGTGAGCCAAGATCGCGCCACTGCACTCCAGCCTGGGCGACAGAGCGAGACTCCGTCTCAAAAAAAAAAAAAAAAATAGGTACAAGATTGTATGGATACACCATAATTTATTCAGCCAGGCTGCAATTGATAAACCTTTGAATTGTTTCTGATGTATCTTGCTGTTATGAACCATGCTTTCATGAATGCTTATTTTGTTTGTTGGTTTTTTAGAGACAGGGTCTTGCTCTGTCACTCAGGCTGGAGCATAGTGGCACGATCATAGCTCACTGAAGCCTCAAACTCCTGGGTTCAAGTGGTCTTCCTTCTTAGCCTCCTGAGTAGCTGGGACTACAGGCGCATGCCACTGCACCCAGCTAATTTATTAAATTATTAAATTTTTATTTTTTGTAGACACAGGGTCTCCCTATGTTGCCCAGGCTGGTCTCGAACTCCTAGGCTCAAGCCATCCTCCCTACTTTCACCTCCCAAAGAGCTGGGTTTACAGATATGAGTCACCATGCCTGGCCAATCTCAAAGAATATGCACATTTTTATATTAATATATATTATTAGCTCCTCCACCATCCTGGGTTGGTACTGACTTACCCTCCCACTAGCCATGCCTGCATATATACCAGGCATGAATATACCTGTTTGCCTGAGACCTGGCCAGCAGAATATGAGCTGAAACTTCGCTTTTGCCAATCTGATAGGCGAAAAATGGTATCCGGTAGGAAATTTAATTTGCATCTGGAGGAGGGGATTTTTTTGGAAGTGAAGGAACACCAAGTCACAAGTGTCAGCTGCTTGAGTGCCTTCGCTGGTCCAGACAGCACCTCTGAGTGAATTAGTTAAAGGTACTCCTCCTCAAGACACTTGCCTGCCATCTGCTAGAAGGCCGTCGTGGTAACTAAACAAATATGTAATGACTTTGAGGTGAAGAGCACCCCTGGAGTTGTACAAAACACAGCCTGCTTCTCCACAGGCGGCCGTGGAGCTACTGGCAGTCTTGATAGAACAGCAGTTTCTAGGTAGTGAGCAGATTGCCTGGAATTAGTACAGTAGAAGCGACACGTACAGGACAAGAATTCAAGATGCTTGACAGTGGAGCACAAGGGCATTAGCTTGAGGGACAGCCAGAATAAAAGGAAACCTCATTATCCATGGATTATGCACTTGGAACTTAGGTCCCAGGCAACTCTGATATTAGTAATTTGGCCAGCAGGCTCATTAAGCTCTTAAGAAAAGTGGGCCTAGTTAATGAATTAACACAAGATGACATTTTACACACAGCAAAAACGAGAGCAGGCACCACTGAGTTATGCAACATCATAATTTCTCAGGCAAATGTGATCGCTGCGTCTCGCCTGCCAAAGTGAAGAGAGGTCTGAAGAGAGCCTGCTTTCGGAGACATAAGTGAGACCATTAAGTTCCACAGGCATTTTATATCCCATGCATTTTAAAGGGCTCCCACTTGTATTCTTAAAACCTCATGTGTTTACACAGAAGTCGCGTTTTAAAATCTCTGGACCGTTTGTTTTCTGCGTGACAGTTTACCCACTTTCCTCCTTTAAGAAACACATTTCACTGGCCAGGAGTGGTGACTCACGCCTGTAATCCCAACACTTTGGAAGGCAGAGATGCATAAATTACTTGAGCCCAGGAGTTCAAGACCAGCCTGGGCAACATTGGGAGACTCCGTCTTTACAAAATATGCGAACATTAGCTAGGTTGTGTGGTGCACCCTTGTAGTCCCAGCCACTGAGACAGGAAGGTGGCTCGAGCCCAGGAGGTTGAAGCTGTTGAGCCAAGATCGCGCCACTGCACTCCAGCTTGGGCAACAGAGTGAGACCTTGTCTGAAAAAATACATATTAAAAATTAAAAAGGAATAAAAAATAAAAAAATACATCTCACTGAAGTGGAACTCAGTCTGTTCATATCTTCTCCCCAACCCAACCCCATCCCCCAGAGGTGGCTTCCCCAGCTTTCTACCCCCAGTTGCGAGAAGTTGGTGAGGATAATGGTAAGAACAGCAACACTAAAATCTAGTGGTCATTAGTGAGGGATGATGAAAAATTCTGGAGCTGGATAGTGGTGATGGATGCACAATAACATGTATGAACGTTAATAATGTGTATGAATGTTAAGCGCCACTGAACTGTGCACTTTAAAATGGTTACAGTGGTAAATTTTATGTTATGTCTATTTTATCATTATTATATAATTATATAATAATTATTATTATTTTGTTGTGGTGGTGGTTGTTACAAAAAAGCATTACTGAGGCAAACCCTTGCCAGGCACTGTGCTCAGCACTTGTGTATATATTATACTCTACCATCTGGATAGTCCAGGGAGACACGGATACTGTTGTTTACCCAGGACCACCACCATTTCACAGATGAGGAGGGTGAGGCTTCTAAGAGTTAAATGACTCACTTGAGCTCAAACAGCTAGAAGCAGTGGCTCCAGGGTTCCCCCAAGGCTCCTAACTCTGCAGCTCTCCCTGCTAGATAATAAAATAAAGAAGTTATTTTAGTTTAAGCCAGAATTCTGAAACATACACATACACAAGCCTCCACCCAGCTTCTAATTGTCTGAGAACAGACAAAACTCCAAAACTCCAATAGAATCCTTGAATGACAGCTAATTGTCTCCAGAAAAAATCCAAAATTGCCTCCCTCCCTTACCTGTAGTTCAACATGATTCTGTTTTTCTGCTGGGCCCCTATTTGCTTCTTCCTGTGCAACAAATCATTCAAAGAGTGACCACCAGGGACTTGGAGAATCTTTGTAGCTTTTAGTCTATGTTTGGGTGTGGCTGGAGAGACAAATTAACACACAGAGCCAGACCTTGAAGGGGAAGGTCATCATTTATCTCAGATTGGGATCATTTGGGGAATCAGAAAATGTTTATATCAGAAAAGAAGTCAATGTGTTTCACAGTTTGTGGTTTTTTGAAGGAGAAACATCTAGATTCTAGTCCTGTTCCTCTGCCTACTTCTTAGGTGATGTTAGTCAAAATAATTCACCTCTCTGAGTCAATTTGTTTATCTGAAAAATAGCAATAACAACAGCACTCATTTTACTAGGGCATGTGAATAAACAGATTTTTTTCCCATTGAGTGGTGGGTATTTATTGAGTGCCTATTATGTGCCAGGCACCATCCTACTCTCTGGGGATACAGCAGTGAACAAAACAGGCACACAGCTAGTGATGAGGGATGGAGTAAAGCCCTTAGCCGATGCCAGGACAGAGGACATGAGTCACCTGTAGTCGCTGCCGCTGCTGCTATTTCTTGGCTACATTTTGACCCCTGTGGACCCACTGAAACCTCCTCACTGCCTCACAGGCGGAACAAGGACAGGGTCGTGGCCACCAAGTTTACTCACTTGAGCTGCATTTAGATTGTTCTTCCAGCTAGGCCATGACAGTAGGTAGTGGCAGTTCTCTGTAAAGATGAGGGGTCCCCAGCTCGGACCCCTGGTTTCCTCCACCTGCCTGGACCTTACAGTGGTGGCCAGGTGTGTCCTGCTGACTGGGAAGCTCCTTACCTGAGTGCTTGAAGTATGGCTCCTTAGCATGTGTGGAGAGAAGGCCATTATGATAGCAACCTGCAGGGGTGGGATGTGTACCAGACCTTCACCCTGGAACTCCCGAGGAAGTGCCTGCAGATTGCCTGGCAGGTCTTATTCGGGTGATGTAGAGCAGAACGCTGAGGCCAGGTTCTGAAGTCAGACCCCTGGACTCAACTCACGCACAGCTCCTTACCTCCAAACTGTGTGGCCTTGGTCAGGGGAACTGACTTCTCTGAGCTTCATTTTCTTCATCTAAAAAAAAAGGAGAATCACACCACCTACCCCATGGAGTTTTTAGCAGGGAGATGTGATATAAAGCATGTACTTGGCCAGGCACATTGGCTCACGCCTGTAATCCCAGCACTTTGGGAGGCTGAGGCAGTTGGATCACTTGAGGTCAGGAGTTCGAGACCAGCCTGGCCAGCATGGTTGAAACCCCATCTCTAAAACACAAAAAGTAGCTGAGCATGGTGGCACGCACCTGTAGTCCCAGCTACTTGGGAGGCTGAGGTGAGAGAATTGCTTGAACCCAGGAGGTGGAGGTTGAGTGCACCGAGATTGTGCCACTGCACTCCAGCCTGGGTGACAGAGCGAGACCCTGTCTCAAATAAATAAATAAATAAATAAATAATGAATCATGTACTTGTATGTACTGAACACACGCACTTACAGAGTACAGCGTGTAGCTATGTTCAGGGTCCTGATGAGTATTGACTCATTTCAGGCTCACAGAAGCCCCAAGAACTGGGCACTATTACATCTCCATTTTGCAGCCCAGAGAGGGTAGCACTTCCAAAGGGCACACAGCAAGCAAGTTTTGAGGGGCTGGGATTTGAGCCCAGGAGTTCCTGCTGTTAGCCTGGGCTGTGCTGGCTCTCCATCCCAAAAGCTCCATGTGAAGCCTGGCTTGAAATAAATGATCTGCAGGTATGAGGACCCCAGAGGTACTAACTGTGTTCCTGAGGTGTGTTATAAATTTCTACTGAAGAATGGATTTCTGCCACAAGAACTGTCACTCCTGTTCCCTGGATAGCATATGATACTTTTTAAAACAACTTAATTGAGATATTATTTGCAGTACTTAAAATTTGCCCATTTTAAGTGTACAGTTCAGTGATTTTGTCGGGGGGAAATTTACCAATTTGTGCAACCATCACCATAAGCCAGTTTTGGGACATTCCCATCACCCCAACGAGATTCCTCATGCCCATTGACTGTTAATCCCCATTCTCTTTCACTCCAGGCAACCACTAATCTACTTTCTGCCTCTGTAAAATTGCCTTTCCTGGAAATATACTAATAAACAGAATCATACAATATGTGATCTTTCGTGTCTGGCTTATTTTACTGCATCATGTTTTTGAGGTCCATCCATGCAGTAGCATGTATCAGTATTTATTAACTTTTTATGGCTTAATAATATTCCATTGGGTGGATGTACCACATTTTGTTTATCCGTTCATCGGTTGGTGGACATTTGGGCATTTTCCATTTCTTGGCTATTGTGAATAGGGCTACTGTGAACATTCACATACAAGTTCTGGGGCTGATGTTGAAACACAAAGATTAGCCAAACTGGTAACCTCCTCTCTTTTCTCTCCTCTCTCGGGTTTCTCAGAACCCGGCAGCGGGCAGGTGTTTGTGACTTCAGAGAACCAGCTTGTGTATTACCCCAGCATCACCTATGCCATCATCGGCAGCTCCGTCATCTTCGTGCTGGTGGTGGCTCTGCTGGCACTGGTCTTGCACCACCAGCGGAAGCGGAACAACCTCATGACGCTGCCCGTGCACCGGCTGCAGCACCCTGTGCTGCTGTCCCGCCTGGTGGTCCTGGACCACCCCCACCACTGCAACGTCACCTACAACGTCAATAATGGTATCCAGTATGTGGCCAGCCAGGCGGAGCAGAATGCGTCGGAAGTAGGCTCCCCGCCCTCCTACTCCGAGGCCTTGCTGGACCAGAGGTGTGTGCTGGATGGAAGAGATTGAGGCGGGAGAGGTCATCCATTGCGGGGAGGGGAATAGGTGCACACACTGAGGTTCCTAGGTCTTGCCAAGAGCCTGGCTTCAGCTGCTATAGGCAGTGGCAGCATCTGACATTTGCCAAGTCCTTGCAAAATTCTCTACATGTATCACCTCATTTAATCCTCTTAGCGCCTTGATGAGGGAGGAAACTGATAGGAATGTTCCAAAACTGGATTATGGTGATAGTTGCACAAATCAGGAAATTTCCAAATTCTACAGATGAGGAAACTGAGGCTCTGGGATGTTAAATGACTTGTCTGAGGAACATACAGTTAGGAACCTGGCTAACTCAGAGGCCTGCTCCTCCTGGGAATGTCATGCTGGTCCACATTCTGGCCACAGACTAGCTCTGAGCCTCACCTGCTACTGCACAGCAGTGCCCAGTACATGTGAGAGGTTTGGTTAATACCTGTCAAATGAATGGATGAATGAAGAAGTGAATGAATGAGAGAATCAGTGAGTTCCTTAACTTTGCTTGGCTTCATCTATAAAATAAAGGAGGTGGAAAGCAGCACTTTCAAGCTTTTTTAAGCAGTGCCACATTGCAAATGGAACTGTACAAGAACCCCCAGTATGTATAAAGCCAGGAAGCAGAGTTCTGTAGTTGAAGCAAGTAGTGGGCCCGTTTCCTGATCAGCATCCCTCTTCCTCAAGCTCTGCCGTGTATGGCATTAGACATTTTGCAGGCCGTGTTCTATGGTGACTGGGCTCTTCCTTGGACCCTCTTCTGTGGCAGCTCTTATATTATTTAATCTTCATTTTCCTTCCTCATAGAAGGTGAATAAAGTTTCAGAGGTCAGGGGAGAGGATGGCACTTAAGGATCTCTTTGCAAATAAGTGTAAGAATTCAGGACCTTCCTCACCTAATAAAGTTCCCGCTCATAACCTCTTCATTTGGACCATCCAGCATAGGGTAAGGTTAAAATTGCTGAATCTGGAAACAGAAGGCGTGGGTTCAAATCCCAGCATTGCTGTTTACCAGTTATTTGTCATCCTGGGCCAGACATTGAATGTCCCTGTGCCTCAGTTTCCTCACCAGAGCAACAGGCATGAAAGTAATGCCCACCTCACAGCATTCTTGTGAGCATTAAATAAGGTAAGGAATGTAAGGGGCATGGCAAAGTGCCTGGCTCATGAGAAGCCTTCAGTAAATGAGAGCTAGAAAATAAAATGTCTTTTCTGTTACATTCATTCCTTTTAAGCCCCTTCTGCAGATACAGACCGAGGTGTTGAGAGGATGTCCTCTCACTTACCCCAGTTCATAGCCAGGAAGAGTTGGCTTTCAATAGAAAAGCCAATTCCATGTTCCCATCAGAGGCCCAGTCAAGATACCAGCCCAGCCTCTTGGCCACAGGGCTTTTGGCTGATGGAGCAGAGTGGCAATGCCAAACCACCCAGGTTGAGCCGAGGGACTTGGTGGGTGACCTCATTCTGATTCTACCCAGAGGATGTGGTTTTGGCACCATCCAGTCAACATGAACCAGCCAGAACACACTGCCCTTGTCTGTTCCGCTGTGGTTCCTGGTCCTTGAATTAATTGTCTTTGTACTTGGAGGGAAAATCTCATTTCGCACTGGAAACACCGTCTCAGAAATGGGCTGAAGTTGGCTTATCTTGGCTCTAATGTGTTCTCTTCTCTTCCTGTCTCCATTGCCCCCCGCTGTCCCCATCGCAGGCCTGCGTGGTATGACCTTCCTCCACCGCCCTACTCTTCTGACACGGAATCTCTGAACCAAGCCGACCTGCCCCCCTACCGCTCCCGGTCCGGGAGTGCCAACAGTGCCAGCTCCCAGGCAGCCAGCAGCCTCCTGAGTGTGGAAGACACCAGCCACAGCCCGGGGCAGCCTGGCCCCCAGGAGGGCACTGCTGAGCCTAGGGACTCTGAGCCCAGCCAGGGCACTGAAGAAGTATAAGTCCCAGTTATTCCAAAGTCCATATGGGTTAATCTGCTCTGACTTGTTGCCATTCTAACAATTTGTGCTCATGGGAAGCTCTTTTAAGCACCTATAAGGGTGTCTCAAGTTACAGTTTGGAATATTAGCTGTCTCTGCATTCCCCTCCTCCCCCAGATTTCAGAGATGTTTTTCTGGCCTCTCAGTTGGCATGATCTGTTGTGCATCTTTTCTGTGAGGTCACTCTTACCTTGGGACCCGAGATCACACCCTCACTTATTCTGTTTCTGTTGGAGAGACAGCATATAAAACAGTATTGAAGTAGGCTGGGAGAGAGCAATGTTTCTATGCTATATCAGGTGCTCAGAAGTGCAGGAGACACTGGACCCAATTCTCTCTGCTGGGTAGTTACCTTATAGCATTTGGGGATTTGGGTTAGATGATCTAACCAGGAGGCCATGACTGGATGGTCACCCCCCAAAAAAAAAATCCAGTTGAGCATCAAAACCTGCCTTGCACAATCCTGTATGTTGCCCTCAGTTCAGCAGAGTCAGTGGCCAAAGAAAACTTTGGACGTGAGTAACACCCTTCAGCAGTCGCAACGTTATTTTGGTTTTGTGAAGGACTCTGAAACCATCTACCCTGTATAAATTCTGGCTTTAGAAATTTGCCCAAGAATGCTCATTCTGAGAGCTTTCTCCAGCAGCGTATATCATCAGCGTCATCCCAGAATAGGCAGGGAGCTCCTCCCATGAGTTTATCCAAGTTCTCAGCTCCTAAAATGCAGGCTGCCAAGAGCCTACACCTGCCCTGGCTCTACAGCCACTTACCTGGTTTCTGGACTGTCACCCTCCCAGCTGACCTGCCCATAGCCAAGGAATGAGGACCTAACTTGAGTTGGCCCAAAGTCTGACCTGGCTCTATGTCCCTGTGGCCCACACCCAGCCTGTCTTGCTCATTCATGCAGCCTCAACATTGGCCTCCAAAGTTCCCTTAACACTTGCAAAGTCCTTTTTACCTGTGCATTTGGACTTGAGGACACTGGTTTTTATCACAGGTGAGAGCCGTGTTCAATACCTCCAGCAAGCTCTCCTGGCTCCCTGCACTGTGCACACTCCTATTCCCAAGGTCCCAATACCAGCACCTCTAGTTAGAGTTAGGGTCAGGGTCAGGCCTCTCCCAACATCCCAGTAGTTTCTTCTCTGAGACACATGGGCAAGAGACAATTTGGAGTCAAGATTTTCCATTTGGATTTATTTTAAATCTTTTAGAAATGCATTTGAAACAGTGTGTTTGTTTTTTCCCTTCTAGTTAAGGGACTATTTATATGTGTATAGGAAAGCTGTCTTTTTTTTGTTTTTCCTTTAACAAGGTCCAAAGAAAGAAGCAAAAGGAGATCACACCCTTGCCCCGCTGAGCCCCGTGATAACAAGTCACTCCAGACTAACCTGTGTGCCAGACATTTGTGCGTTGTTGCACTTTGAGGTTATTATTTATCGAGTTCTTGAAGGAAGCAGAAAGAGGGACTCCTCTCTCCCTCCATGTATAGTCTCTATGTTTGTGCTAGTTTTTCTCTTTCTTTCTCTGTGTCCAGCCAGCCACAGGGCCCGCCTCCCTGCAGGAATAAGGGGTAAAACATTAGGTGTTATTTGGCAAGAAACCACACTGACTGATAAGGGGTAAAATGGAACCAGGTAGAGCCACTCCGGGCAGCTGTCACCCATTCAGAACTTCTTTCTGCAGCTGAAGAAATGTTCAGTGACCTGTTTGATGCTAATTAAAACAGAGCCTGCAGGAAGTGGGGCCGAAGTGGCATTCAGTGATCCTGTTCTGTAGACTTTTCTTTCTTTTTTTAAGCAAATCCAAAGGATGTTACAGGAAAGCTAGCCACTGGTATTTTGTTTTGTTTAAAAAAAAAAAAAAGAAAAAGGGAAAGGAACCTAGCTGCCTGTATCTTTCATTTTTAAAATAGCACTTGAGTTATTTTCTGAGTAATCCAATAAAGAACTTTTGATGACAGCCAGAACGTGTTAGAACTCTGGCTGAACATTTCATCTCCTGTGAGTCAGAAGGGCTTTATTTCTCCCTTTGATGGGGCCCCTTCTTTCTGGTGCTCTGGAAGTTGTTTAGAGGAAAGAATTCTAATTTTAATTAATTGCGCAGTGAGTTAATCTCACTCACTTTTCTGCTTCCAGGCATCTTAGGAAAAAACAAATGGTTTTAGTAGATAAGGGATGCCTACTAATGTTGTTTTTTAAAATAAACAGGGACTTTTTATTATAGATTTGATTTTTTTAATGAATGTTTTTAAAAATATATAAATAGGACACCAAAGCGGCAGGGTTTTTGTTTTGTTTTTTTTTTTTTTTTGCGGGGGGTGTTGTTTTCCAACTCAACGTGGGAAATTAGTGGCCAGCAATATTTTTTAACTCATTCCAACCAGGAAGCTTTTTTATACATTGCCTAAATCTACGCCAACCAGAAAATAGTCTCGTCTCTTTTTTGCTCAAATGAGATCAGTGTTTTATTTTAGCATTGAATTAGTTACACTGTGATGGCTGGCCTATTACCTGACTCAGTTCCCTCTACCTTGAAATTGACATTTTTAAAAAATGCAACTAAGTGGTTAATAGTGTGTGATGCTCAAAGTTAATGTAAACTGGAAAGGTTGTGTGTCGTTGCTTTTTGTTTTTTGGTTAGGCTTGGTTTTGTTTTTTAATTTTTATACTTTCTAATAAATTTGCAGTTTCATTCTTTCTGTTTGTGCAAATGGTTCTTGACCCGCTCATTTCCCTTATAGCAATATAAACAGTGGACAGTAACTTCTGTCATAGCTTTTGCAATGAATTTATGCCATAATAAAATGAGAAAAAGGAAGAATATGTTGGTGGGACCTCAAAATGTGATGGATGCTTCAGGATTCCAGAGCTGATATGATTAGAATACAGAGGCAAAGTTGTGGACAACAGTTAATGTAATGGGCCCTGGGGAATCATATTGGAAGATGGGTGTTTCTGCCTTTGCTACAGCATCGTTCAAGGGAAAAGGACAATTGCCTGTGATAACTGTAACAGATTCTGACCACATATTCAGGAGCACAGTATAGCTCTTGCACAGGTGGGCTAGTAATTAGTTTCAAAACACAAATGGCTCCGATTGTCCCCACCAGTGATGGGAACATCTTTATGCTTTTTTAAGTCTAGTTTTGGAGCCACATGTTGGCCAATGCAGCAGGGTCATCTGCCTGGGAAGGAAGTTAGGATGCCCCATAGGTGACCAGCACCACCATCATGAACAGGGGCAGTAACTCCAGCCCTGGCCAAAATGAAATCCACATGGAAATCCAAATGCAGGACCCACAGTACCAAGATTTGGATCATGTATTGATCCCAGATTCCTCAAATGAAGACTGGGCTCTCAGACAGGTGTATCCCAAATATATGCTATGTCATGTCCTGCCCCAAGTGGTGTAGAGTAGACTTTCCCAAGCTCCAAAGATTTGTCAAGTTACTCATTTCATCATCCCTCAAGATACCTTATGAATACCTTTTTCTTTTTTTTGAGTCGGAGTCTCGCTCTGTCGCCCAGGCTGGAGTGCAGTGGCGTGATCTTGGCTCACTGCGAGGTCCGCCTCCCGGGTTCACGCCATTCTCCTGCCTCAGCCTCCCGAGTAGCTGGGACTACAGGTGCCTGCCACCACGCCCGGCTAATTTTTTTTTTTTTTTTTTGCATTTTTAGTAGAGATGGGATTTCACTGTGTTAGCCAGGATGGTCTTGATCTCCTGACCTCATGATCCGCCTGCCTCGGCCTCCCAAAGTGCTGGGATTACAGGCGTGAGCCGCCACGCCTGGCCATGAATACCATTTTTATGGATGCCAAGATGAGCATTTTTTATGGATGCTAGTGCTTTGCAATGATTGTAAAGTAGTCAGC
Source organism: Nomascus leucogenys (assembly GCF_006542625.1). NCBI lineage: Eukaryota > Metazoa > Chordata > Mammalia > Primates > Hylobatidae > Nomascus > Nomascus leucogenys. The sequence goes on from NC_044395.1 coordinate 96,505,380, forward strand.
TAGAGCAGGGGTTGATAAACTTTCTCTGAAGGGCCAGAGAGTAAATATTTTTGGCTTTGTGGCCATGTGGTTTCTGTAGCAACTGCAAAAGCAGCAGTAGACAATACAAAATTGAATGGATGTGGCTGTGTTCCAAGAAAACTATTTACAAAAACAGGCTACTGGTGGGATTTGACCTGTGGTTTGTCAGTAATCTAAAGGATCACTTCCACATTGGGTTCATAGATCTAAAGCTAAGGACACTGAAGAGAAGAAACAGTTGTGTTAATGGCTTGGAGTACTAGAACCCTTGAAATGACACCGATCTCAAAAAATTAAAAATAGGCCGGGTACGGTGGCTCACACCTGTAATCCCAGCACTTTGGGAGGCCAAGGTGGGCAGATCATGAGGCCAGGAGATTGAGACCATCCTGGCTAACATGGTGAAACCCCGTCTCTACTAAAAATACAAAAAAAAAGCAAAACTAGCTGGGCGTGGTGGTGGGCGCCTGTAGTCCCAGCTACTCAGGAGGCTGAGGCAGGAGAATGGCGTGAACCCGGGAGGCGGAGCTTGCAGTGAGCCAAGATCGAGCCACTGCACTCCAGCCTGGGTGACAGAGCGAGACTCCGTCTTAAAAAAAAAAAAAAATTCAAAATAGAAAAACTCATGAAGCAGACAGTTCAAGGCCCCTATTCTCTTCTAAAATAAGAAGATACAGGATTAAGATGAAGAGAGGCTTTCTTAATGAAGTCCTAAATATTTGGGTTCCATATAGCAATCCTAGAAAAAAAAAACTACTCTTACTGGGAGTTCTTCAAGGTTGTGAACTCAGACAGCAATCTGTCTTTTTTTTTTTTTGAGACAGAGTCTTGCTCTGTTGCCCAGGCTGGAGTGCAGTGGCACAATCTCGGCTCACTGCAACCTCTGCCTCTCAGGTTCAAGCGATTCTCCTGCCTCAGCCTCCCAAGTAGCTGAGATTATAGGCATGTGCCATCATGCCTAGCTAATTTTTTGTATTTTTAGTAGAGACGGGGTTACACCGTGTTAGCCAGGATGGTCTCGATCTCCTGACCTCATGATCCACCCGCCTCAGCCTCCCAAAGTGCTGGGATTACAGGAATCTGTCTTTTAGAGAAGGTCCGTGGGAGTGAGTGACCTGGGACGTCCATTTTCTACATTGAGCTTGCAACCCATAGGCAAAGCAGTAGATTCTAAGAGTGAATTGAATGAGAGAGAGATTCAGGTGGCTGTAGTGGAAGTGCATGAATGTACATAACTGTGCACCCAGTGAGACCCTTAGGGAAAAGGTCAGTGAGAAAATATACTGACTCCCTTGACATCCTACAGCTAAACAAGTTCATAGGACATTAATTAGAACTCCTAGTTACAAGTAATAGAAATCTGACGCATACATGATTAATTGCATTAAATTTTAGAAGGTATATTGTCTAAAGCAACCAAGTCCAAGATTATGGAACTTTTGGGTTCAAGCAGACCTGGATCCAGCTGCTCAACGGCTTTCATTAGGAATTTGTTTCTCCCTTGCCAGTTTCTCAGCCCTGCTTGCTCATGGAAAAGAGAGTCCAGAAAACCCAGGTTCACAGTCTCGGGAGAGGCACTGTCTACTAGCATCTACAGAAACCTTTACACGGACTCACGATTGGTTGTTCTTGGTCATGTGACCACTACTATGCGTGGGTCTCAGTTCCTTGATTGACAGCCCCACCTGAATTACATGAAGTGGGAAAGGGAAAATTCCCATATGGAAAGAGTCTGGTAGTAGACCAAATACCAATATATCTACTGTAAACCCTCACCAAAGAATGAGACTCACAACTGGCTGGTACAATTTGTAATATACATAAGAAAATACCAGGCAACTACAAGCTTCAGACAGCGTAACCGTGGGCATTATATGGTCTGAAAGAAACAGGCAACGTTGCAGTGAAAATTTCAGGAGACTCAACAGCCTTTCCTTAAACCTATGAGGCAAGGTTAGTTTCAAGTTGGGGTTGGATCATGTATACTTTTGTGAGACGGTCATGAATAAGCTGTGTGGGAGGAATTCTGCCCTAAAGATACCCCAAATATCTCTTGGGCTCAGAACTGTCTCCCAACCACTGAAATGGGGCAATTATCCTGCCAAGAGTTTACCCATCCTTCACAGTATTTTTAAGCTGATGGATCAGAAATATATTCCCATTCGTCACCCTTATCGAGCTACCTAAAGACCTAGACTCAAGTATGCATGCAGTTAATGAGGCTTTCCATAGTTAACCATTTGGTCTATACCTGAAAGTTAGGATGTGTCAGTATCTAGAGAACCATCCACTGGAAATTTTGGAACAGCTTGTGTCACAGGAGCTGAGGGGCTGAATTTCCATTAGATTGAGAGCTTGAAGGCATAATCATAGGGAGCTGTGATGAAATATTGGAGGAAGCATGTTAATTTAAATATGACTGATGTCTCAATTGGGCTGAGTTTATAGTCTGAGCAAGGATAATTCACTCTGAAGTTCTAATATCAGACTGTATTTGACTTTACATGCTTTTCAAGGTCACGCTTGACGGTGAGTCATCCCAGTGAGCCGGCAGAGAAAAGGCACTCCAAGGAGCACACATGCATGGGCAGTGTTTATGGGCCAGACCTGGAAGCAGCACACACACCTCCACTCACATTTCATTGCCCAGAACCTGGTCAGTCCCATGGTCAGACCTACCTGTAAGAGAGGCTGAGAAGTTAGATTAGCTGTGTGTCCAGGAAGAACCAGAAATGGATTTTGGTGCTGGTGACCAAACCTGTGTTTGCACTCTTCTTCCCCTTCTGAAAGAAGACACCCAACCATTCCATCTAATCAGATTCAAGATCTGGGATCTGGTGGAAATTTCTGTGTTAGGTCCAAATGTGGCTTTTCTAGAATGACAACTTTTCAACCCCACACAGCTCATATCATCTCTCCCCTAGATTGCCTCCCTTTGGACTATTTTCAGAATCTTTTTCCTTTCTTTTCTTCCTTCCTTTATTTATTTATTGACAGGGTCTCATTCTGTCACCCAGGCTGGAGTGCAGTGGCATGATCTCTGCTCACTGCAGCCTCAACCTCCCGGGCTCAAGTGAACTCCCCACCTCAGCCTCCTGAGTTTCTGGGACTGCAGGTGTGGGCTAACATGCCCAGCTAATTTTTGTATTTTTTGTAGAGATGATGTTTTGCCATGTTGCCCAGGCTGGCCTCAAACTCCTGAGCTCAAGCCATCCGCCCACCTTTACCTCCCAAAATGCCATGATTCCAGGCACACACCAGCACTCCCAGCCTATTCTCAGAATCTTTGAATAACTTTTCCAGACACCACCACTCACAGCCTATTCTCAGACTCTTTGAATAACTTTCAACTCACTCCAGAGAAAGATCAAAATGCTAGTCTATGGGACTTTCCACCACCTGGCTCCTCCCTTCTCCCTTACCCTGCACTAGCTATCCTGACTACCCTCCTGGCTTGAACCCACCAGGCAGACTCTCAGCTCCCGACCTTTGTTCTTGCTGTTCCCTTTGCTGGAACAGCCTTCTCAAGATCCCTAGAATACTCTTCCCCATCAGAGAACCATCAGGAGCCACAGCCACTTGGAATCTTGCTATTGATGTCTTTGGGACCTCAGCTGTGGCCACACTGAGATTTGTGGAAGACAGAAGTACCAGACTCCTTCTTGACCAAGATACTGATTGATCCCTAGACTAAAGCAGTACATGAGAACTTGGGAAGGTGAGTTGAAGTACCTTGAAATTATAAACAATACACTGGAATGTGAAGAATGGGACTAAGTGATGGAGGTAGTACCTGAACACATGCCCACCTGGGGGCCTGCTCTTTTGGTGACCCCTCAATAGGTATGACTCTTTTGCAAGAGGACTTGGGCCAGACCATCTTGGAAGTGTGTTCTTGGTGTGCCAGTCTGTGAACCAACTAAGAGCACACAGACATGCCAGGCAACTTCCCAGGGATAAGACCGCAGATTCTATTTAAAAATGGTGGCATCCCCAGTTTGGAGATAAGAAACTGACACTTTGTTCAAACAGGGAAAAGAGGTAAGAAATTATAGAAAGAGAAGACAGGGCCAGCCTCCTTTTACATGAAAAATAAACTGCTTAAATAACTCAGCCCTCAGTTACCAGGAAATGATTGAATGTGAATGCCTTGACCCCACTTGCTGGCTTGGCTTAGATCTAATAAGTGATCCTTTCATGAAAATGATGTTTGTTTTTGCCTGGTGTATCAGCTGGGATCAGTCAGAGCCACTACAAGTATTACAGGAATAAGGGATTTCATATGGAAATTAGGGCTTATCCTGATGCAGAAAGAGCTGGTGGAGGGATGGTCTGGAAAGCTGGAGGATCTGGGACATTACCTCCAAGGCCACTAGCTTGGGGCCTGAGACAGATGGAGAAACGAGCTGGCAAGGAAGGCCAAGAAGGTGCTGCTACATGAAGTCTTCAGAATGGTATTGCAATAAGCTCATGGAGAAGACTGTGAAGCCACGTGTCTGACCACCCGAATACTTTGAGAATAATGACTTCTGCTCAAGCCCAATTCTCTGGCCCTCCCAGAAACTCTTCAGGCCACTTAATGAATTCCTTTTCTCTTTAAATCGGCAAAATAGGTTTCATCATTTGCAGCAAAGATCCTAACTAATCCAATATTCAGCCCAGGTGAGTTGTGGGAGAAATGAGCACTGGATCTAGAGTCCAAAGATCTGAGATCAAGTCTCAGCTCTGCTCCTGATCTTGTGACTTCACACATATCAGTCTGTCTTACCAAAGCTCAGTGTCTTGTCTATAAAATGGTTGTAATAGTCATTATCTCTTCAAGCAGCATTGAGAAATCCACACGATATTGCAAAGGAAAGTCCCTTGTGAAGGGTAATAGACATTTTTTTTATTATTATTATTATACTTTAGGTTTTAGGGTACATGTGCACAATGTGCAGGTTTGTTACATATGTATCCATGTGCCGTGTTGGTTTGCTGCACCCATTAACTCGTCATTTAGCATTAGATATATCTCCTAATGCTGTCCCTCCCCCCTCCCCCCAACCCACAACAGTCCCTGGAGTGTAATGTTCCCCTTCCTGTGTCCATGAGTTCTCATTGTTCAATTCCCACCTATGAGTGAGAACATGCAGTGTTTGGTTTTTTGTTCTTGCGGTAGTTTACTGAGAATGGTGTTTTCCAGTTTCATCCATGTCCCTACAAAGGACATGAACTCATCATTTTTTTATGGCTGCATAGTATTCCATGGTGTATATGTGCCACACTTTCTTAATCCAGTCTATCGTTGTTGGACATTTGGGTTGGTTCCAAGTCTTTGCTATTGTGAATAGTGCCGCAATAAACATACGTGTGCATGTGTCTTTATAGCAGCATGATTTATAGTCCTTTGGGTATATACCCAGTAATGGGATGGCTGGGTCAAATGGTATTTCTAGTTCTAGATCCCTGAGGAATCGCCACACTGACTTCCACAATGGTTGAACTAGTTTACAGTCCCACCAACAGAGTAAAAGTGTTCCTATTTCTCCACATCCTCTCCAGCACCTGTTGTTTCCTGACTTTTTAATGATGGCCATTCTAACTGGTGTGAGATGGTATCTCACTGTGGTTTTGATTTGCATTTCTCTGATGGCCAGTGATGATGAGCATTTTTTCATGTGTTTTTTGGCTGCATAATGGGAAGTCCTGTCATTGTTCCTTCACTATGAATCCAAACTGCCCTTCCTTTTAAATGCCAAGGAACTGGGAATTTGCATTAAGCAAATCATGTCAGGACAAAATCTTGACTGCACCTGCACCCAGGAGTTGAGTGGGTCCATTCACATGCCCTTTTTGGAAATGGAGTGATATGGTTTGGCTCTGTGTCCCCACCCAAATCTCATGCTGAATTGTAATTCCAGTGTTGGAGGAGGGGCCTGTTGGGAGGTAACTGATTCATGGGGGTGGGCTTCCCCTTGCTGTTCTCATGATAGTGAGTTCTCATGAGATCTGGTTATTTGAAAGTGTATAGCACCTTCCCCTTTGCTTTCTCTCTTCCTCCTCCTCCCACCATGTAAGATGTGCCTTCTTCTTCTTTGCCTTCTGCCGTGATTGAAAGTTTCCTGAGGCCTCCCTACCCATGCTGCCTGTACAGCCTGCAGAACCATGAGCCAATTAAACCTCTTCTCTTTATAAGTTACCCCATCTCAGGTAGTTCTTAATAGCAATGAGAAAATGGACTAATATGTTGACTAGCTGACAGGATAATGCAGGGAGAAGGGAAGTAGAGCTATCTACTGGCACCTGATGATCTAAGTGGCCAAATGCAGAGCAGCAAGGCTGATAATAATAGTAGTAGTAACATCATTTATTCTTCAGTTATTTTGTGCCAAGCACTTTGCTAACACATAATCCTCTGAATCAGGAGTTGGCAAATGTGACCCACAACCCAAATCTGGCCCACTGCTTATTTTGTAAATAAAGATTTGTTGGGACATACCATTCCCATTCATGTACTATTTCCCTGGCTGCTTTCATTCAGAGTTGTAGCATTAAACAGAGACCATATGGCCCAAAATGCCCAAAATATTTGCTATGTGGCTCTTTATAGAAAAATTTGCTGACTCTTTACTCTGAATGAACCGTGGAGGATGGATACTATTACTCTACCCCCTTTCCAGATTGGAAAACTGAGGCCTAGAGATATAAGGAGCTTATTCTAACACCAAAAGCTAGTAAATCCTCAATCTCAGATTTGAGCTCAAAGCCCAGGCTCTAATCACTGTTTTACCCTTGCCATCATTTTAGGTGAGTGATGTCCCCTCCTTTTTCTGTTTGCTGTTACTTTTGGGGAAATTGGTGCAGGGCAGTCACTGCCTTCCACCTTCAAGTGAAGACATCAGGCTTGGATTGAAATGTCTACTTCCTGCCTTCAGGTTCTAGAGCAGGACTGGATGTTTCTTCCCTAGGGGTTATTTGCTGCCTTGCTGCTCTCAAAATCAATCAGTTCCCTAAAGCCATGGTTCTCCTTCTACTAAATGGTTGGAAATCTGTGCAGTTTTCGGGGCTGAATCCAGGGCCCCTGGAGAAATGCAGCTTTGCCAGGCAGGGCTGGCTTTGCAGAAGCCCTTCCTTTTAGCTGAGTTTCCAGGGTTTCGGCTCACATGACTTCGGTGTCCCTGTACCCCAACCCCCACTGTAGGGAGCCCTGGACCCCAGAGGGTGTTTTGGCATTTTGTTATACTTCTCATCTGAGTCCAAAGCTTACTTGGGATGGATTTGTCTCTGGCAGTAAACAACCACAGACTGTGGATAGTGCCGTGGCAGATGCTCCCCTGGAGAGAGGCTCTCAGTCTGGGCACCTACCCACTGCCTGTCTGGGCAGAACTAAAGGAGGGAGCCAGAAGAACAGTCCTCACTCTGCGACTTCCCAGTTTAATTGCTTCTTCACATCTGTGGTTTTCTTTTTTTAATTTTTCTTTTTTTTTTTTTTTTTAGAGATAGGGTCTCGCTCTGTCACCCAGGCTGGAGTGTAGTGATGCAGCCACAGCTCACTGCAGCATTCAATCCTCCTGCTTTACCCTCTGCTGTAGCTAGGACTATAGGCATAGGCCACCGCACCTGGATAATTTATTTATTTATTTATTTATGTATTTATTTATTTATTTATATATTAGAGACAGGGTCTTGCTATGTTGCCCAGGCTGGTCTCGAACTCCTGGTCTCAAGCAATCCTCTTGCCTCCACCTCCAAAATGCTGGGGCTACAGCTGTGAGCCACCACACCCAGTCATATCTGTGGTTTCCCACTGACTTTGTCATCTTAATTCTGGTGTCATGAAACGTTTCAGAGTTGGCAGAAACTGGGGGCTGTAAGCAGTCAGGAAGCCCCTGGACAAGGGGTCTGCTAGGAAGGGCTTGGCCTGTTGGTATGAAGCCTGAGAGAGTGGGTTGGTGCCTGGACCCTGCTCAGAAGCCTCTTTCAAGCAAACGAGTGCCGATAGAATGGTTCTGCTCTTCACAGTGAGATCCATGGCCCTTCCTACCACTCAGAATGGGCTCCTCTGTCATCTCAGAGTGTGCCAGAAAGATACTCTGTTATGCACAATTCCCAAAGATAGACAAGCCCAGGCCAGTCCTGGCTTCCATGCGCCCCAGGGCTTTTTCCATGTCTAAGACCCTTCTCTATGCCTCAGCAACCCTGTCTGTGAAATGGGAGAGCAACTGGCCAGCAGCCCAGGGAGAATCTCCATTTCAGAGAGTCTTGGTCCCAGTAGACAGGCATGGGGCTTGGCAGCACTGATAGCAGGGAAATTCTACCTCTCAAAGAAAGGGCTGGGGGAGGGTTCTGCAGATAGTCTCTCAATAGGCCTTATATCTTGACTAAATTGCATGTTGGAATTTAATTTGGAATCCCTGCTGTTTCCTTGATGAACGCAAACCACAGTGCAATTAGAGTGATGAAGCGGGCTGCTGCCACGTCTGACAAGGGTGATCTGTCTAAGCAGGGAGGGAGGGGACAGGCAGTTGGCAGGTGGCTGGTGGACTCATGCTGGGCATATTCTCAGCATCTCTCCAACTAGACAGAGGCCCTCAGGGGAGAGGAAGGAGTTCAGGGGACAGAGATTGTGGGTCTAACAGCTCATGGGGCAGAGTGGAGGGGAGAGTTTCAGGGGACTTTCTTGGATTGTACTCCATGGCTTATCCACTGCAGTGTCCTGGGCCCACATGACACCAAGTACAGCAGATTAAGCTCATGACTTGTGTCTCAGAATCTCGCCTCTTCCATCCTCCCACTATGGAAGGAAATATGCATTTATTGAGCACTTCCTATGTGCCAGGCACTGGGCTAGGTGCTCTAAAGGCATTATCTCATTTAATCCACCCAGCAATCTCATGAGATAGGCACTCTTATCATCTCCATTTTACAGATGCAAAACCTGTGAGCAAAGAGGTTAAATAACTTGCACACAAGGTCACAGAGCTCATAAGTGATGGCAGTAGGTAGGATCTCAACCCGATTGGTCTGGATCCAAGTTCCCTTTCCATCTTACCCATGCATCTGCAAAGGCCCTAGCCTTCCAGAGACTGAGTTGGTCTCTCCCTAATCATCTGCTACTTCCTCCAAAGGATTCTTGCTCCTGCTATCTGCACATCCCTATACTGGCTCATTGAAAGGGGAATCTGCTCTCTCCCCACCCTCCTTCATGCTTCTTCCCTGCTGGAGGAGGGCTAGCTTATCTGATGCATGCATATAGGAGAGTTGCCAATTCATGGGACCATATGAAACAGGTGCCCTGAGCATACCCGCCCTCCCAGTCTCTGGGTGGAAAGCAGACTCTGCAGAGTCCACTGCTGGAAGCCTGAGCCAGGTGTTTGCTCTCTGACACCAGCTCTTCCATCTGGGACTAGATCGAATGCTCAGTGTGGCCATTTCTGCAGAGAGATCACAGATAGAGAAAAAAAAGCTTCATTTGGCCTCAGTCTTGGTTGCATACTCTCGAACCTGACTTTTGAGCCCCATTTTGTTCAGTTCTCTGTATTGATACATTGTAGGCCAGAATTCAGGAAACGAAGAAGGAGGCTATTGCTTCAAACCTAACCACCAACTTACAGGCACTGGAGCTGGATATCCTTGCTCCCAGGCTGGGGTGCTGCAGTAGAGGAGACTCTTCCCAGAAACTGCCGCAGAGCACCCAGGCAAAGGATATTTCCTGCTGAGCTCCCAGCACATTCTTCTTCCTGATACTCCAAATCCAAACCATCAGAGAGGAGATGCAAGAAGAGCCAGAGAGCTCCCAGAACCAGACTCGGGGAAGAACAGAAGCAATTCCACTGCAAAGTTTACATATAGACAGTGGGCCCTGGAGCAGTAGAACAAGCATGGACCTCATAGGCAGTGAACCTGAATTTCAATCCCGGCTCTACTCCTAGCTTGCTGTGTGGTCCTTTTGGGCTTAACTTCCATGTGAGTAAAGTAAGAATATTAAATAAGTAACTTGTAAGTCATTATAATACTGTGATTCTAATGTGATTAACGGACACGTGAAAGCCAAAGCCAACAGGTCAAGAGATCCTGAGTACTCATGGTGACCCCCTGCTGAAGACAAGTGGCAAATATACCTCAGGCCTCTGATTCCATCATTCATTCTGCAAACATGTAGTAGAGGTCTGCAATGTATGGTTTGTGCCAGGAGATAAGAATTCATTACAGAACAAAAAAGTTCTTCGTCTCATGGATCACCATCAAAGGGAGGGAAGGACAGTGCCACAAGGGCATAAGCACAGAGGGGCTGACTGCAGGCCAATCTCAGCATCTCCTGATGTCACTGTGGTGATGAGGCTATAGGTTTGGCTGCTTGACTGAGACCAAAACTAGACTTGCTCAAACAAGATAGATGTCGGTTTCTCCCCAACTCTAGCAGTTCAAACACAAGGCATCCAGGGCTGTTATGATGGCTTCACGACATCAGGGACTGGATTCCTTCCATCCTGTGTCTCTGCCATCCTTGGGTGTTGCCCTTGTCCTCTTGTCTGACGATGGCCCACCACCGTAGCCATTGTCCATCCAACAGGAGAGAGGAGGAGGAGAAAAGGATGGTGCAATCCAGAAGTTGCACACCTCCCTTCTGCTCACGTTCTGTCAACCAGAGCTTAGTTGTATGTCCATATCTAGTTGGTAAGGACGTTGGGAAGGGTGGGCTTTTGGGGGCAGCCATGTGGAGTGCCTAGCTAAAGGCCAAGAATTCTGTTACTGTGTAAGGGAGAGTGGGAAACAGAGAACAAGCCATCACTGCCAGACTTGTTTTCTCCTTCTTTTAAACCATGACTAAATCAAATATGACAGACTTAGTCCAGCACATGTCAAGTGCTATCATAGTCCCAGAAGACAGAGTCCACACCCTCAGAGCATGTAGATCGGTTGGAAACCAGAGAACGTAGGACTGTGGGACTGTCTGCAGTGGCTTTGTAGGAGGGGGCAAATCAGAAAAGCAGCCACTGTAAGTCTTTTAAACAAAGGGCGATTAGTACAAGGAATTGGTTATTCATGGAGTGGAAGAGCTGATAAGCTGAACAACCCAGAGACTAGAAACTGCAGGGAGTCATTTCATTCCCAGGCTGCAGGGACCAAGGGAGGAGCCAAAATCATGGTAGCTGATGCCCAGTGGATCCTAGGACCACAGAAGGAAGAACTGTCCAGCAGGAACTGGAGCCAACAAGGAAATACAGCCAGAGCTGGGGCTGCCACTCGAGGCAGAGTGAAAGGTGAAGAAATATTCTGGCTTCTCCCTTTTTCCCACCTTCTGTCAGTGCTGCCCATTGGCCAAATTTAGCTGGATGCCAGCTGGAAAGAGATTCTTGAAAGTGTAGTTTTCTGCAGTGTGAAGCAGAGCAGAGAGCAGGGAAAGGCTGGCAGGTGGATCTGAGTACAAACAGGCTAGCATAGACCAGCACAGGGCCAGAAACACCCAAGGGACAGACCTTAGAGTATATTATTGGAAAATCATATTTTCTCCAGTCTAGCGCTAATTAATATAACAGAGTAGGCTTTGATTTTTATAATAAGATAAAAGCCAGATCCTTGATTTTAGAAAAGGATAGAGCACATTTGAAAGTAGAAGGCCCATGTATTAGTTTCCTATTGCTGTTGGAACAAATTATCATCAACATAGTGGCTGAAAATGACACAAATGTATTACCTTACAGTTCTGGAGGTCAGAAGTACAAAATGGATCTCACAGGGATAAAATCAAGGTGTTGGCAAAATTGCATCTCTTCTCGAGGCTCCTGTAAATAATCCATTCCTTGCCTTTTCCAGTTTCTACACATTGCCACATTCTTTGTCTCATGGTCAACCTCCAACCTCTGCTTTTGTGGTCACAGGTCCTTCTCCCGTTTTCCCATATCCCTTCTACAAGGACACTTATGATTACATTGGGCCCATCCAGATAACCCAGAATAATCTCTCCATCTCAGGATTCTTAACTTGATAATATCTGCAGAATCCCTTTTATGATGTAAGGTAACACGTTACTTAGGATGAGGATTGGGATGCAGACATCTTTGGGGAGGCCATTATTCTGCCTACTACAACCCTCATTTCATTTTCCTCCTAGACCTGAATCTAGGCCCCCAAAGATTATCAGCATGCAAAAGTAATTACAGTCACATTTCTTCAGGCCCTTGGTAGGTCTCCTGTAGGTACTCTGCGGACCATGGCTGCCCTTTGAAGACTAATATGCAATGCGTCTTTGGAGGATGTGCAGAGGGAGTTCAATCAATACTGGCTTCCTTCCTGGTCAAGCAGCATTGGATCAGTTAGGAATACTTTGGGCTGCAAGGTACTAAAAAATCTGACTCAAATATGGTTCGTCAGTTGTTGTTTTGTTTTTCTTAATAGCAAAAGTCTATAGGTGGCTGCTGGCCTTCGTTCAGTGGGTCAGTGATTTCAGGACTGGCATCTCTGGAAGTCACTTTCAAGTTCCCTAATGCTTTTGCCTCACTCACGGGATGTCTGTCCCAGCTCCAGGCATAATGCTTTTGCTTCAGTCACTAGATGCCTGCCCCAGATCCAGGCATCATGTCCAAAGTCAAGTCAAGAAAGATGGAAGAGATGGCAACAATAACTATGTCCCTGTTGTCAGGAAAGCTCTTCCTGATCCCCCAGGAGACTTCCACTTACATGTCATTGGCCCAAACAGTCATGTCACCATCTTTAGCAGCAAGGAAGGCTGCAAAAGCAAGTATTTGACATTTCCAGCCTCTATAGTGAAGTTAGGTGAGCGGGGAGGAGGTTAGGTATTGAATTAATCAAACAAAAGAATCTGTCACCACTACCTTTCTTGGATTTAAGGGTTTCTCCCATTGAATGTATAGATGAAATATAGTCATTTTGGGCTGATCATGCCTATCAGCAACTTTTATCTCACCGTTCCTCTTCTAACTCTCATCAAAGTCAGCTCTTTGGAAAAGCTCATGACCTCTCTGTCCATCCTTGTTGACTCTAGGGTCCTGGCAGGCTAGTGCTGGGACCTGGGGAGTTTGTTAGAGACCCACAGCATGGATGACCATGTTTGCTGCTGGTGATGACAGTGACAAAAATAAGTATGTGAATGAGTTCTGTTATTATTTCCATTTTACAGAGGAGGAGACTGAGGCTCGGGAAAGTTTAATGACCTTTCTCAAAGTGACACCTCTACTAACAGCCTAAGTTGTTGGTCACTATGATATATCTCCTCCTGGAATTCACTTTCCAGGAAGAAAAGACCAAAGGCAGAAAGTCTCTATTACTACAAAGCCAGGGCAAGAATGTTGCAAGATTAATGATCCAAGTGATGCCTCCGGTGTCCAAAATTTGTTGCATGTACAGCATCAGTAGAGTTGGAATGTGATCTGAAGAGGCAATGAGGTCAGGAGATCGAGACCATCCTGGCTAACACGGTGAAACCCCATCTCTACTAAAAGTCCAAAATAAAATTAGCTGGGCATGGTGGCGGGCGCCCGTAGTCCCAGCTACTGGGGACGATGAGGCAGGAGAATGGCATGAACCCAGGAGGCGGAGCTGGCGGTGAGCTCAGATCGCGCCACTGCACTCCAGCCTGGGTAACAGAGTGAGACTCTGTCTCAAAAAAAAAAAAAAAAAAAAAAAAAAAAGAGGCAATGAGCATAGCACACACTTAGCCTTGTCCCACAGTTCATTAATCACCCTAAATTCAAAAGCATTTATCATGATTAGATCCAGCTCAGCCCCCGTGGTAAGAGATTTTTTAAAAAAAATAATGCAAATAGCAAACCATATCTTCCCTGTGGCTTCTACAGTTCAGGGTCTGGAGGTCAAGCTTCCTCATTCATTTAGTAAATATTTATTGAGCACCTACTGTGTGCTAGGCACTGATCTAAATGCTGAAAATCCAGCAGGGATCAAATACATCAAAATCCCTGCCCTCATGGAACCTATATGTCTCCTCCAGTGAAGAGAAAGGCAATAAGTGAAATAAATAGGTAAAATACAATGATTGTTACATGGTGTTCCCACAATCCTAGGAAATAATTGGTTGTTCCATAGCCAAGATGACAAGTTTCCATCACTTTGTTTTGAACCTGTCTAATCCATCAATGACAGTCCTATAATCTTTGTATCAAAGAAAAGCTAATTTTACAATTTGGACAAGTTGATGAGTGGTAACTCATTTCAATGAACAAAACTCTGAAAGCCAACCAATCCACAGCAGCTTCATGATGTGTAAGTAAACCAATCCCTGGTGGACTCGCTTATGTGAACATCCTTCTAAGGCTGATATCAACCCACCCCTGCTTCTAAAAGCAACACAAGCTGAAACACTCTTCCCAATAACTCTATAAAAGACTGGCAGTTTACTTTGGTTGGAGAAATTTTCCTGACCACAATGGGTATTCCTTACTTAAGAAAGATATTCAGGTTTTGAGTGGTGGTCTCCTGCTTTGATAAATCCGGAGGTCCCAATGAGATTGTGTTGAAAACGCCTAGTTGGCAGAATTCCATGGGACTCGACAACAGACGCTTTGAGCCCAGGTCCTCTGTGCCCTAATTCTACTTACTTTGTGGATTTCCCTGACGTGTTTCATTAAAATGTCTTTGCTGAATTTATTTTGTTATCCTAGAATTCATAACCAAATAGTTCTTTGTACAAGAAAATGAGATCTCAGTCTTTTTGTATAATTAGCACTTCTTTTTTGGAAATGCATCATTTGTTGAATATTTTTGCCTTTAATCTGCTTATTCTTTTCCTGCTTGCTTTGCTTTTGTTTTTATTTGACTATTTGTACAAAGTCTCATCTTGTGCAGCTCTGATTTAATCTGCACTGTCTTGTGTCTGTTAAATGCATGAGAGAGTGCTCCACAAGGATAGCTGGAGGTGTAGGCTCCAATCCCATCCAAGCTAGCCCTGAGGACTGCGAGTTGGAGGTTCAGCAGATAAGCAATTAATTCATGCAAAAGTGATGGATCAGATTTTGCTCTCAATCCCTTTCCAAATTTTATGAGGATGTTCCCTATCTTATCAACGTGTAAAACAAGGTCATTTTGTTCAGTCTATCCCAAGGTCAACAATGGTTGCATCATTGATTGTGTGACCTCTTCCTAGATTCTGCTTGATTGGTTGAAACACTCTTTACAAGTACACACACTTTTGACTAACTATGGTGGTCTTTTTGTCATGAGATTGGCTAGGCCAAAGCCTCAACCTTTTCCTAACAGAACTCCTGCTTTTTATACGAATTTACTTTTAATTTGGTAAGAGACAAAACAAAATTGTTTACTTAGTATATTAGCTTGCTAGGGCTGCCATGCCAAAGTACCACAGACCAAGTGGTTTAAACAACAGAAATTGATTTTCTTGAAATTCTGGAGGCTAGAAGTTTGAGATCAAAGTGTCAGCAGGATTGGTTTCTCCCTGTGTTGTCATATGGGTCTTCTCTCTGTGTCTTTCTGTGTCCTAATTGCTCCTCTTCTTCTTCTCCTCCTCCTCCGCTTCCTCCTCCTCCTTCTTGTTCCTTCTCCTTCTCCTCCTCCTTCTTCTTCCTTCTCTCTTTTTTCTTATTCTTAATGGGTCTTGCTCTGTTGCTCAGGCTGTAGTACAGTGATGTGATCATAGCTCACTGTGGCCGCAAGCCATCCTCCTACCTCAGCCTCCCTAGTAGCTGGGACTAAAGGCATGCACCACCATACCCAGGTAATTTTTATTTATTTTTTTAGAGATGAGGTCTTGCTATGTTGCCGCGGCTGGTCTCGAGCTTTTGGCCTCAAGCCATCCTCCTGCCTCGGCCTCCTGAGAAGCTGAAATTACAGACTTGAGCCACAGCACCTGGCTCTAAGCTTCTCTTCTTAGAAGGATGACAGTCATATTGGATTAGGGCTCACCCTAATTACCTCTATGACGACCCTATCTCCAATTACAGTCAGATTCTGAAATACTGGGGATTAGGACTTAAACATATGAATCTCAGAGAGACAAAATTCAGCCCCCAACACTGAGAACTGATCATTTTGGGGAAATTGTGACATGTCAAAATTAGGAAATTAATACATTTCACAATAGCTCTGGAAAATGATGAGAAAAACATATTCAAATTTCAGGAGTCAGCTTTTTTGATGGATAGACTAAGGACTCAAAACAAAGCATTGATACGGACAGAACCTGTCGCAAAAATTCTACTTAGCTCCTGCTCAGACTCAGAACTCTCTCCTCTATGCTCGGCTGTCTTTCCTTGCTCATCACCACCACTTACATTCCTCTATTTCTTCTGCTCTTTCTCTCCTGAGCTTCTAAGGAAGTTTGTCTCAGGAAAAGAACAATTACATTGCAAAATAGCCCCTGAAAACTACTAGACCAGAAGGCATATCTATAGAAGCTGAATTTTAACCACGGTCTACAGCTAAACTGAGGGATATAATTTAAAGTATTTTTGTAAACCTCAGGAAGGAAGGCAGAAATTTGCTGCAGAGTTCAGGGTTTTGTTACACTGATTGTCCCCAGCAATCAGATATATACCTACCAGTCTACTGCATTGTCAGGCTCTCTGGTGAGGGAAAATGTTAAAAGTAGCAGTGTAGGAGAGATAAAGAGAGAAACTAAATAGCTCAGCTATGCCATAATTTCTTAAATGGCCCTAAAAGCACAAGGAAATAGGAAAGTTGTTAAAATAAGGCCATGTCAGAAGGCTTTTCCTAGAAGGCAGTGGTGTGCTGGTAAATATTTAACCACCAGCTCTTTGGTGTTGGGGGAGTAGAGGAAAGCTATGAATCGTAACATTTGCAGATTTCCATGTTGTAAATATTCCCACCATAGCCAGTTTCAAGCTAACCACAAGATATGACCTAATGCAGCGTGGGGTACAGAAGCTCTCAAGAGTGAGCGCAAGCCAGTTCCAGCACACTATGGCTTCAGGGCAGCTTAGACAAAGATTTGAATTTGCAAAGAAAACAAGGATGAATCAACAGATGCCAAGAACCTTTCATAACAGTATTCTTGAGTGCACCCACAGCCGAAGTCAAGAGAGAGTCATCCTCTCTCTTTTTTAATGTCCTCTGACCTAAAGTAGGAGAATAGGAAAAAAATACGTTTGAAAGAAAAGTTACCAGTGTAGAAAATTTTCAACATGTAGCCTAATAGAAATATCAGTAAGCTAGAAATGGAAGTAAACATCTGAGTTTCTGATTTAAACAACTGGCCCAGGGATCAAAACATGCCTTCTGTGCTCAGAATTCAGAACTTGTTGAGAGGATTACCTGTGGAGGTTGCACGCAGAAGAACCATTGGAGGAATGGAATGGCCCATAGTTGTGTAGAAACTGAAAAACAACTATCTGAAATCTGTCCGGCGATGCCTCACAGAGAGACATTAGCACCCAACAATTCCTAGTTGTCCTCTTCTAAACTCCATGTACAATAGACATCTTTTGTTTTACCTACCCAGGGTCTCTACCTCTGGAATCAACACTCATTTTTCATGTGCTTTAAGTGAAGCTGACCCCAGCTCCTTCACCTTCCCCTAGCCTAGCAGGTGACTCAGAGATGGCTGGTTGGGAACTCCAGCCCCTTGGTTTAATGATGGGCAAGTGACCCAACCTGGGCCAATCAGAGTCCTCCTTGATCTGCAGGATTTTCAGGAAAGATGGTATCTCTTCAACAGAGTTGCTAAGCTAGTAAGCAGGCATCCATTTCTCCTTAAACCTGGGCTTGCCACTGGGGCAGCTCAGCTATGTTTTGCCTCTGCTTCTATTCCTCCTGCATTACTGACTATCCTTCTCCCTTTTCTCTTTACCTCCCTCATAGCTGCTGCTTTCTCATGATCTCTAATGGCCTACCTAGTTCGTGGCCTTCCCAGTTCTTGCCTGTTGCTTTTCACTTTGCATCTTTACACCTCTGCCTATCTACCCTGTGAAGACAGGGACCATGCCTGTTTTGTGTACTGTTTTATACCCAGTACCTGGAATTCTTTTGAATAAGCTAATGATCTTTGTCTTTCTCTGAGTATTCCATTCAAATTTGCCAAAAAATGGGTTCGGATGGAGTTGAGCCCCCCACCCCACTGGGGCTGTCTTTGGTCAGGTATTCTACTCTTGTCCAATCCATTATGGCCAGTGTCATTATGGCCACATTGTATAAGGAACTCCCTGCAGGTAATAGAAGGTTTCCAGAAAGACGAATGTATAGCTTGCAGAAAAAGCCTCTTCGGCCCAAAAAGTTATGGGAGGCAGATTCTGACATGACCCCGTTGATCTCTGCCTCCTGATATTCCTGCCCTTGTGTAATCCCCTTCCCTAAGCATGGGCTGGACCTACTGACTCGCTTCTAACCAATAGAATAAGGCAAAAGTGATGAGATGTCACTTCCATGATTAGGTTAGAAAACACTGACTTATCTTTTTCTTCTTATATGTTTGTCCTGATGGACAGGCCAATCTGTGGATGGCCTCCAGCCAACAGCTGGAAACTGAATCCTACTATTGTGCACTTTGCAAGTTACCCTTCCCAGCAAAGCCTTCAGATGAGACCACAGCCCCAGTCAACACATTGATTTCAGTCTTGTGAGTAACCTTAAGGCAGAGTACCCAGCTAAACTGTGCCTGGATTTTTGATTTACATTAACTGTGAGAAAATAAATGCTGTTTCAAGTCACTAAGTTTGGGGATAATTTGTTATGCAGTAGTAGATAACTATATACAAGCCAAGTGATATCTCATCCCACTATCATGTCTGCCATTATTTCTTAAAGTGCTACTGCCTTAAAAATTCAGGGCAGTTCTCCTGGGCTGGGCATTTGGGGTGACAGAGTCAACTCTTTCTTAGAACTCTGTTGTATTTCAAGGACCAGAGGCAGGGAGATGCCTAAATAGACATTCACAGAAGATGTCCACAACTCGAGCCTATATCCAAGGGGAAGACTACAGCTCACCAAATCTCTGGCTTCTAGTGCCCTGCAGTGCCCGTGCTGGGAGCTGAGGCTTTACTGCCTGGGGAGTGGGTGACCAACCCTCTGAAAAGTGGCCTGAGGCCAAGAGACACCAGTAACAGCAAGAAGATGGCTTGCATTGGGGCTGAATTCTCCTCTTTCATTTCTGGAGAATGGTTTATATTTTGGCCTAGGATGGCCACTGGGTTCCCAAATTCTGCTCTGAGCCTCTGAAACCAACCTGAGCTGTCTAGGCTAGAAGCCCTTGGCTGCCCTCCCTGATATCTCTCTGTTGCATTCCAGGCTCCTAACCTTGCTAGAGTGCCCTCTGTCCAGAAAGCCCAGGATTCATGACTCCAGAGCCCCTAAGCCAGAGCCAAGGCACAGAACTGCCCAGCAGGGGATGGGGCAAAGGCAAAGCCTCTTCCCATTCTTCTGCAGACTAGCTGTCTCCTTGGGAACATTAAACACCCAGCTGAGGCCTAAGCCAGAAGAAAAACAAAGCATCCCTACTGAAAGAGTGCCTCCATCATTTCCATCCAATAGATGAGGTGGCTTCTCAGAGAGTAGCTGGGAAACCAAAGATAAAAGAGACAAAGAGCCTGATGTCCTCATCTTTCCGCAGGCTGCTGGGTGGGTGGGTCACAGGGTGGGTTGGGAGCTGCCTCTGCATCTTCAGTGCAGCCCCAGCCTCTGGAAAGGCATAGAAGATCCGTCCTCCAGGGCCCTTTTAGTTTGAGGCCCTTTCCCTCTCTTTACTTGTGTGTTGCAGGCCAAGGAGTTTACCTGGGTGAGCAGAGCCAATGTGCCCTGGTGGGTCTGCAGAATCTGCCATCATATCACCCTTGTGTGATATAGGAGTCCCAGGGTGGGTTTCTGGCCATCTCGGAAGGCCAACTTTGTAGCAAAGCAGTCCTGAATGACTTCAAAGAAATGCTCTGGGGGCAACTTTGTGCAGTGAGAACAGAGGAAAGGGAGTCAGACAAGCCCAGGACTAAATATATCCCAAGCCACCTGCAGTGTGCCCTTGGGTAAATTATTCACACCTTGTCCCCCTCAAGCCTCAGTTTCCCCATCTGTAGATGTGCAATCATTTATTCACACTGCACCAGCGCCCTACCTTGCAGAATTAAACAGGGTTGGGACTAGGGTGAGGTGAGTGAGACCCTTGTCTTGGGCACAAAATTTAAGGGGGTGCCAGAAAGCTCAGCAGCCAACATAAATAATACTTTAATGCAATATTTTTAAAAATCAAAATTAATGCAAAAAAATCCATGATCAACAAAATATCACAATTCTAAACAAAGAGGATCTATTCAATAAGTGGCTGTGAACATTACGCTCAATAAGCTTTTTGAGATGCTTTCCAGGAGGCTGCAAAGGTGGGTTGTAGCTGCATGAAGAGTCCCATCAGGCCTGCTCAGGCTCAAGTTCAAGTGCACCGTGCTGGCTTGCACTGTGTAGTGCAGCGGTGAGTCATATAGGCTTGGGGGTCCAGTAGACCCAGGTCTGAAAACCGACTTCACTACTTACCATCTCTGTGACCTTGGATGAGTTATTTTGCAACTCTAAGCCTCAGTTTCCTTATGTGTAAATTAGGGATAATAATAACACTGTCTCCATCAAAAGGTTGTTGTAATGCAGGATTCCTGACCCGTAGAAAGGGCTTTGTCATAGTGGTTGTCATTACGGTATCATTTAACAAACATCAGAATCAACATGAAAAATTCCCTTGGCTGGGCAGAGGATAAAACAGGCTGGCATTTTGTGGCTGTCTGCTCGCTGCCTTTGTGAGTCCTCCCGATAAGCTGCATCTGCCTGGCTTTCTTGTTAATCAAATACACAGCTGGCTTGGGAGCTGCTTGCCTGGAGCTGCCTTTGCTACTGTGTCTGCTGCCATCTGGCTATCAGAGGGATCACAGAGAAGAGGCTGGGTGTCAAGGCAGGAATAGCTGGGGCAGAGGGCGGAGAGAGTCCCGGGCTGCAATCTTTTTGCTACACGCTTGTTCGAGATGCGTGGTGGTTGACAAGGAACAAAATAGCATCCCGGGGATACAGCCAGCCACTCTCTGCCTTTTCCTTGGCATGCAGAGAGCATGGGGCTCTGGTCTGGTTTTGACCACTGATCTGCTCTGATATCAGGCTGATTTGTCCAGTTCGAGGAGAGCTAGGGGTGCAGGTGACCCCAACAGGACAAAGGAGGACACTTTCCAATTTATTTTGGGCAGGCCTTTTCCTTCTGATGCTTCTGACATCAGATGCAAGAAGAAAGGTTTTGAACCAGAGTTATGTATAGGTGACAGTATTAATTTGTTCATTTAGTAAGCCACAGACCTGTGCTAGGTACCAGAAGAACTAACTGACGGGGTGGAGAAGCAGCACGATAGCAGAGCACAGGGTTCGTAAACTTTAACCTGTATCAGAATCATCGGGAGGGCTCATTAAAAACCAGAGTTCCGATTCAGTATGTCTGGGGAGGGACCCAAGAATTCACATTTCTAACAAGCTCCCAGGTGCTGCTGCTGCTGCTGCTGCTGCTGCTGGTCTGAGTACGACTGACATTAGATATGTGCTGTGTAGTTAGACTGCCTGGGTTTGAGTTGAGACCAACTCAGCTACTTACTGGCTGTGGGGGGCC
The DNA here is from genome assembly GCF_006542625.1 of Nomascus leucogenys. Lineage (NCBI taxonomy): Eukaryota > Metazoa > Chordata > Mammalia > Primates > Hylobatidae > Nomascus > Nomascus leucogenys. Next base: position 96,526,951 of record NC_044395.1, read on the forward strand.
TTTGGCAGCTTAATCTCTCTGTGAATCGGTTTCCTTATCTGTAAAATAAGGATGAAAATAACAGCATCTAGTTCACGGGCTTTATGAGTTATGCATACAAAGCACCCAAAGCAGTGCCTGGAATATGGTAAGCCCTCAATATGCATGAGCTATTATAATCTATAATATGTAAACATTTTACAATGAATTATGACGTGTGTTTTTATAAATAAACAAGGAAAGTAAGTAGCGAAAGGTCCCTATGGATTCATACATATACAAAATATTTGCATACAATTTCAAGGGGCTCACAGGCCCCCAGGAATTTCATCCTTCTTGATGCCCCTGGTTTTGTAGATTATAATAGGTATCATTTTTGAGCCTCCTCTCTGTTGCATGAAGTGTGGCAGGTAATTGATATTCTAAATTATTTCATTTAGTTCGCCCTCTAACTTTGTAAGACAGTCATCGTCATTCCTATTTCACAGGCAGGACAACCGAGGCTTAGAGAACTTGCCAAGTGAGGGTTAGAGTCAGGATTTGCACCCAAATCTGTCAGACTCTATGTCACATGGCCACTAGTCACTTCCTTAGAATGACTGCATCACCAGTTTATCCAGAGGAGTACATTTAGCAGTGACCGAATGATCAGCCCTATAGGGGAGAAATTAAAGGTTGTTCTTGGCCTCAAAGAGCTTCTATCTAGTTGAGAAATCAAGATAAACAGAAATCTGCAACATAGTATATTATTGCCAGCAAATCATATGTGTGGCAGAGCATTGATGTGATTCACCAGATATGCATTTGCTTTTCATATTTTCCAGCTTCCCTTGCAGTTGTATTAGGCTCGTGTGACTGGGCTTTGGCCAAGGAATATTGGGCATCACATAAGTAACTTTCAGTCTTGGCCCTTATAAACATGTCGAATGGTCTCTGCTTTCTTTCCCTTGCCTTGTTGCAGTGATTTAGGAAGCCATGTGTTCCAGATGGCACAGTTCAAGATGGAGGAGAATTGCCCACCTGGTGTGAGATTGAGACAGGAAGGAGAAATGAACCTCTATGTGTTAAACCACTGAGATTTCTGGTCACCGCAGCATAGTCTAAGCCTCCTGACTAGTCAAATGGGACAGCCATAGTTGCATACTGAGGAGTTCTGAGAAGATTGGGGAGTCCTGAAATATTCAGGCCTTGAATTGGCTACAGGACCCATTCTAGACAAAGTGAGTCAAAATCTTTAGAGAAGGGTCACAGTACTCTTTATTTTTTAAGGTGATACTGAGGTGGGGCTGGTACTGTGGTCTGCTACGTCTCCCAGAGAATCTCTCAAGAGAGGGGCACCGTCCCATGAACATCTAGAGAGCAGGCTCTGGGGTGGGACTCCTTGGGCTAGAAGCCTGCCACCACCCCATTCTAGCTTTATGCTGGATAATTTAAGGCTCTACTTTGTAAAGTTGTTGTGATGACTAAATGAGAGTTGATGTATTCATTATCTATTGCAGCATAACAAATTACCCCAAAACTTAGTGTTGTTGACAAAAAGAGCCAAACACTGTAAAATATTTGAAGAGGCTTATTCTGAGACACAGCCCTCAGGAGGTCCTGAGAACATGTGCCCAAGGTGGTCAGGGTGCAGCTTAGTTTTGTATATTTTAGAGAGTCATGAGACTTCAATCAAATACATTTAAGAAATACACTAGTTTGGTCCAGAAAGGTGGGACAACTTGAAGCAGGGGCCTCCAGCTTATAGGTAGATTTAAAAATTTTCTGATTGACAATTGGTTGAATTTATCTAAAGACGTGGGATCAATAGAAAGGAATTTCTGGGTTAAGATAAAATATTGTGGAGACCAATTCTTATTTGCAGAGGAAGCCTTCAGATGGTAGGCTTCAGAGAGAATAGGTTGTAAAATGTTTCTTATCAGACTAAAGTCTGTGTTGATGTTAATGCCAGAGAGGTAAATGAGACATATCCAACCCCTATTTCTCATCAAGCCCTGAACTAGTCTTTCAGGTTAAATTTTAAGAATGCCCTGGCTGAGGAGGAAGTCCATTCAGATGACGGGGGGCCTTAGAATTTTATTTTTGGTATGTGGTACCATAAAACAGCCACCATGTACTATCTCACAGTTTCTATGGACCAGGAATTCAGGGGTGTTTCACTGGGTAGTTCTGGCCTCTCATGAGGGTGCTGTCACATATTGGCTGGTGCTGTATCATCTGAAGGCTCAAGTGGGGCTGGAACATCCACTTCCAAGTTGTCTCACTCACGTGGCTGTTGGCCAGAGGCCTCATTTCTTTTCCACACAGGCCGTATCATAGGACCTCCTAAGTGTTCTCCCTGCATGGGGGCAGGCTTCCCTCAGAGCGAGTGATCTAAGGGACCAAGGGGGAAGTCGTGATGCACTGGCATCACACAGGTCAGCCCTGACTCAGTTTGGGCTGGGACTAAGCACGGATAAGGCTACCAGGAGGCGAGGATCCCTGGAGGCCATCTGTGAGGTTGGACAGCATAAGCTTTTCAAATATCAACTTATCTGATATATAATCTTACCCTTATCAACAGCATAACCATTTCATTTGATATCTGATATGCTTCAAATCATGTCTGACATGGAATTACAACTCAGTAAACATTAGCTATTTTTTATTACTAATAGAATGACCAGTAATATCTAACTATGAATTCCAGCTTTTCCACCATTTTATCCTCTTCCCCTCATTCCTCAACCACCCTCCCAGGTGGAGTCCAGCTGTATAAACACCTGTGCACCTGTTATGCCAGGCTGTGCACTGGGTGCTTGGCTCCCAGAAGGTAGGGGTCCACCTGGGCACCTCTGTGCCCCAGGGCAGAAAAACTCGAATAGAGACACAGAGGATGCTAGAAGCCAGGGAAGAAGAGGTTGAATAATAATGAATGCTTACATAGGGGTGTCACAGTTAACAGGCTTGTTCGCCTCCCTTTTCCTACTAGAGAAAAAGTGGTGGAGTGGCTAAGAGCGCACACTCTGCAACGAGATTGCCTGGGAGCAAATTCCAGTTCTCCTTACTAACTGTGTGAACTTGGGTAAGTTACATAACTTCCCCAGTGCCCAGTTTTCTGTGAAAAAAGGGAATAATCTCATTTTACAGGGTTATTGTGTGAATGAAATATTCTAAGCATTTAAAAGGCTCAGAACAGTGTCTGGCTCATAATGCTATTATTTTCTTTCTCATATCACCTGGGGCAGGGGGTGGGGGCAGTGGTTAAAGAGGAGATAAAGAGACAAGGGAATAAACAGATGCAGACACTGTAAAAATTCCAAGGCAAAGCTGGTGTTAAGACATAGCTCTCTAGGACGTTCCCCTAGAGTTTCCCTGGCTCAGTGGGTGCTGTTCATGCAGGGGAAAGCTTGACCGAGAGTGAGTCCATCATGCTGTGAGTCACTGGGCCAGGGTTGCGTGCCCTCACAGACACCTGGCACACTTCTTGGCTCACTTCTTCTGTGACCAGGGCCTCTGGTAGCCCTGTTCCCCTCCCTGCATGTTGTTTGTATCTTCTTTTCCTAGTTTTCTTTGTTTCAGATAAGCTCAGGGGCTCCTGAGCCGATGTTGTCTTCCTTTGATGGATGGGTGGCAAGGGAGTAGGGCTGGGGCCAGGGGCCTATCTGTGGAGGGTGGAGGCAGATGGAGTGGGGCAAGGCAGCAGGCAGATAGGAGAAATCAAAGGGCTTCACATCAAAGAAAGAGAAGCCAATCAACTGGAGTATTCTGCATCCTCTGAGATTGGATCTGAGCTCTAATTTGTGAATCTTAGTTAAGTTTTGAAAACCAAAAGCAAGGGGCTGCTGGACCTCCTGCCTAACAAAAGTGTTTGTTGAAAAGATTCAGAACCGTGACAAAGATACAGCTCCCACAGAGCTCTAAAGAGAAGGGAATTCAAGCTCCAGAAGGTGGGGACCCCACAGTGAAAATGACAAACAGGGTTCACACTCTCCTAGAGCTCGTCTTCCAGTGGGAGTACACAGACAATGCCAAACAAAATCATTTCAGCAAGTGTGATACGTAAAAAAGATGCTCTGTGACTTTGGGTTGAGTGGTCAAGGAAGCCTCCTTGAGAAGGTCACACTGGGGCTGGACCCTGCGCAGCCACACGCGGATCTGGGGGAAGTGTGTTCTAGGGCGACCAAAGAGCTGGTGCCAAGGTCTCGCACAGAAGGGAGTTCAATGTGATTGAGGAACAGAGGGAGGTCAGCGTGCCTGGGGAAAGTGCAGGGAGGAGAGGGGGCCCACTGAGCTGGGGAGGCTGGGACAAGGAGCGCAGGTGTTGTGGTGAGCCTCGTGGCAGGTTTTCAGTGTAGGAGTGATGACATCAAATGGGTTTAAAGTGACCACTCAGCCATCCGGCACAGAATGGATTGCAGGGGACAACAGAAGGGGTGAAGCCTGTTAGGAGAATGTCAGGAGTCCAGGTGAGGGCTACACCTAAACTAGTGTGGACAGTGGAACTGAAGGGCATGGCAAGTGGACCCACGTCGTGAACAGAGAAGAGAACCGCTCTTTACAACTCGTGAGGGAGCGATGACAAAGGAGCCTCACTTGAAGGTGCCACAGGGCGGGGCTCTGAGGAAAGGAGGCAGATCACAGCCAGGTCTGCACTGTGTAGAATAAAAAGGGTTTGGGAGGAGTCCCTGATTCCAGCCCCGTTCCTAGCATGAGTGAGTTTCTTTTATCCCAGGACTCAGCAGATGGGAGAGGGCAGGCGACTTACCCAGGACTGGGCAGCTGATGGCGGGCCTTCTTTCCGGACTGGTGCTCCCCCTGCAGGAATTGCTGAATGCATAGCTTAGAAAAGTGAGACGCTTCAGGGGGTTTGGAAAAGGGAAGTGCATTGGATGAGGCCAGGACACATGTGTCGTGAGGCCCAGCGTTCTGTGTTGTGGTAGCCTCTGAGCCCTGGCAGCTCCAGCCCTGGGGAGGACTATCCGTGCAGCTTCCACTGTTCGTCTGGATGGAGTACAGAGCTTCTGCAGGTGCTCCATCTTTGTCGGCAGCAAGGTTCAGAGGGAAAAGGTCCAGGACGAAGCTTAAGGAAGGACAGGTCAGCAGGGACCCACTTCTTACTACTCTCCCCCGGCTGGCCAGGCTCCCAGCAGCCCCACCTCCAGCAAGCAGGAGCAGCGGGGGACTGCTGGGCTGGAGACGGCGTGAAGGTGCTGTAGAGGCACCCCTGGGAACCACTGTGCTGGTGGAGAGGGACAGAAGAGAGGAGAAAGGGCTTCAGAACAAATGCAGACCACTCAAGACTTGGTTCTCCCTGGGGCAACCACCCAGTCCATTCACTCACTCACTCACCAATATTTGAGACACCAGTGATATAGCCAAGAGGTAAAATGAGGAAAGAAGCAGGGAAGGAAGAAAAGAAGGGAGGGAGGAAAACGAGAAAGGGATGGAGGAAAAGGGCACAGGCCCCGCCCTTATAAACCTTACAGCCTAGTAGAGAAAAAAACAGGAATCAAAGAATTACAGGCCCATGAGTTGGAGGTTTCAGCCAGACTGAATGAGCGTGAATTCCTGCAGTCAGTTCTGAGCCCTTCACTGTCTCCTCTGGGCCTTTGAATGTGCTGTCCCTCTGCCTGGCCGTCTTCCCTGTGTCCCTCCCTCCTTTATCAGGGGAGGGAGCAGAACTGAGGCTGGGCCAGTAGGACATGTTCACCGGGGCAGCTAAAGGCTCAGTTGAGGTCTGAGGAGGGGATACTAGCAGGGCAAATAGCCCTGCTGCTGCCATCTGTAGACGCTTCTCGTTCAGTGGGACCATGGCCTGGGGGGGCTTTCTTGTGATGACCCTCAGCAGTGACATGAGTGGGACGGGGTTTCCAGTCCCCGTGGCATGTGCTTCCCCTCAACCTTTCACCGAGGACCTACCATGTGCCAAAGACTAAGCACTGGGGATAGAAGGTGAACGAGACTGGTGTGGCCCCGCCCTGCTCTCAGACCTGCCGATCTCCAGGGTTTGGTTTCTTGACACTCCTGACGCTGCCTGGCCCGAGTCAGAACTAGGGATTCCTGATCTCTGCATATCCCTTCCCAGCCATCCAAGACAGCAAGAGCTGTTACCCTCTGGCTAACTCTTACTTATGCTTCCAGTCTCAGCCAGATGTCATGTCCCCAGCTCAGCCTCCCCGGGGATCCCTCCACATGCTCCACAGCCTCTGAACCTCCCCATCATTGCCCTGGGCCAGAACAGGCTCTGACTGTGTCTCAACAGAGACAAAAAAACTCTGAGATCACAATACCACTTTGGCTTCCTAATTTTCTCTCCAATCTTTGGGGGGCCAGTGCCAACCAGGCCTTGAAGACTGATATTCCTCTGCGGGATGAGGGATGCTTGCCTCCCTCTCTGGACTCTTATGGGACCAGCAAAGGGGATCCAGCCTTTCTTGTCATCAGAAGGCATGAGCTATAAATGTGATTCCCAAACCTGGCTGTATGTGCAACACTTGGGAAATTCCTAAAAATACAGATGCCTGGGACTCTAACTCCAAAGACACTGCCTCAGTAGATCTGTGCTGAGATCTGGGCATATACATTTCCTGGAACTTTCTCCAGCTTCCTGTACAAATCTACCTATTGCAACAGCATTTGTAATAGCAGAAGGTTGGTAACAGCCTAACTGTCCACCAACGGGAAACTGGCTTAATAAATCATAGTCCACCCAGACAATGGTATTCTGTGTGCCCCAGAAAGGAATGAAGACGCTCTTAAGTACTGATAGAAGGAGACCTTCAGGATAGGTTATTGGGTTAAAGAAAAAAAAAAGCAAGGTGTATAACATATACTATTTTTTCATCAAACTTTAATCAAACTTTTTCTGTAAAGAGCCTGATGGTAAATATTTTAGGATTTACAAGCCATGCATAACCTCAGCCTGGAGGCGCTGGTGTGGCTTCAACAGAGTAAACCTGTAAATGGAGTGGATCACAGAAAACTGAGGTGTTAGTCCTGAGTGGCCACTGGAGAAGACAGGCACCTGTGTTAGGACCCTCGGATGGAGGCTTCTGAAGAACCTACAGAGGCACCTGATGTTAAAGCACCAGCTTTTACCATTCTCAACCCCTAGAGCCAGAGAATAATCCTACAAAGCCAGCCAGCTGTCCCTCCCCACTGTCCTCCCCATGCCAACCTTGCCTTGCCACCTGGAATAACATGCATCCCCCCTGCCACGAGATAGCCTTTTGATGTTACCCCTCCTGAGCCTCCTTCTTTCTTTCCCTCCTCTATTTCCAGCTGCTCCTAATGTCACAAGGCTCCCAGACATCTCCCCAGCCTCCTTGGTCTCTGACCGGTCTCGGTCCATCTGGGGCAGCCCCCTTCTCCTTGTTCCTGGAGCTCCCAGCTTTAGATCACTGGCACTCCTGGGGGGCCATCTCGTCGATTTTGACACTTTTATCTTCTGAGGATGATCCTTTTCCACACTGTAACTTCTCAGCCCTGAATTTGTCCAGAAGCCAAAAACCACTGGACTTGGGGCCAGACCTAGCTGTGACCTCCTGCAAATTATTTCTCATCTCCAAGGCTCTGTTTCCTGATCTGAGGAAGTGGAGATAATAAAACCACCGCTGAGGGATATGAGGATTCAAAGACCTAGTGTGCATGCCTGCCAGATGCTTTGTGTGACAACTTCTGGTGCCCAGTGTGAACGTGGAGATACTCTGCCCTCTCAGCGGACTCATCTCAGTGGATTAATCAGAAGTGCACACAGCTTTTGGGGTTTGCTGTGGAGAAGCTCGTGCTGCTTGGAAGGACTGTGGTTCATGAAAAAGCCCCTAGATACCCTCAGCTCCTCCTACCCCATCCCTGCTGCAGAGGCTCAGTTTATATCTGTGGTCTGGGCTGAGCCCGGAGGTCTATACCCAGAGCCACACACCTAGGAATCGAGGGAACACTCTCTGAGGAAGCTGACTTAGAGACTCGGAAGTGCCTTCTTCAATCCTGGCAGCTGCCTGGTGCTGCTGGGCTTGGGAGGATTAGAGCAAGAAACCGGGGGCTGAGCCCAGTGGCTCACACCTATAATCCCAGCACTTTAGGAGGTGGAGGCAGGAGGGGCGCTTGAGCCCAGGAGTTTGCAACCAGCCTGGGCAACAAAGCAAGACTGCATCTGTACTTTTTTTTTTTTTAATCAGCTGGGCTGTTGTGGTGTGTGATATTTGGGAGGCTGAGGTGGGAGGACTGCTTGAGCCCAGGTGGTTGAGTCTGCAGCGAACCCAGATTACACCATACTCCAGCAGCCTGAGTATGCAACAGAGCGAGACCCTGCCTCAAAAAAAAAAAAAAAAAAAAGAAAAGGAAAGAAACCCTATCCAGACACAGAGCCATTGCAAAGAGCCAGCAAAGATGTTGAATCTGTCAGATACGTTTAGCAGTGGAGGGAGCAAAACTGAGGCTGGGCCAGTAGGACATGTTCACCGGGGTGGCTGAAGGCTCGGTTGAGGTCTGAGGAGGGCAGACAAGTGGGGCAAATAGCCCTGCCCCTGCCATCCATAGACGCTTCTCGTTGAGAGGGACCATGGCCTGGGGGGCTTTCTTGTGATCTCGATGACACTCAGCAGTGACATGAGTGGGACGGGGTTTCCGGTCCCCGTGGCATGTGCTTCCCCCCAACCTTTCACCAAGGACCTACCATGTGCCAAAGACTAAGCACGGGGGATAGAAGGTGAACGAGACTGGTGTGGCCCCCGCCCTGCTCTCGGACCTGCCAATCTCCAGGGTTTGTTTTCTTGAGACTCCTGACGCTGCCTGGCCCGAGTCAGCACTAGGGATTCCTGATCTCTACATATCCCTTCCCAGCCATCCAAGACAGCAAGAGCTGTTGCTTCTCTTCTCAAATTTCTCCCTTGGCTTCTTGATTCAGAGTTTCATCCCAGCTATGGTTTAAAAAACAAACAGCAAACAAACAAACAAACTAACCATACACTCAAACAAACCTCAGACTGCACAGAACGGAAGCACTGCCTGGAATCATAAAGATCATTTGTTCAATGTCCCTTTTTCTCACTGCCAGGCCAGTGCTCTTGTCTGCACCATGGAACCCATTATGGCTTGAGCCTTTCCAGATTGATGCCCCGTAAACCTAATGAGGACATTGGGAAGGTGAGCTGAGGTAAGGTCGTAAAGAAACTCTAATACAGCCCTATGGAGTTTGGAGTTTTGACAGCATACTGGGAACAATGGGAAGCCATTGACAGAGAAAAGCAGGACAGTGCCATGATGCATCTTCCATTCATTTATTACATTCAGTTAGCAAATATTTATTGAGCAGGTACTCCGTGCCAGGCTATGGGGATATAACATCGAACAAGATAGACAAGTTGCTCATCTTCATGTCTCCAGTGGGGAGACAGACAATGAGCATGGTAAATAAATTAGAATGCACATCAGTTCACTGAATTAGTAAGACTTTCCATGGCGTGGAGTGGTGGGGGCAAGAAATGAACAGGATGCTGTGATTCAGAAGAAAAGAAGGAATCCTCTTTAGAGAGCATGGCTTGAGAAAGTTTCTCTAAGAAAGTGATCTTTTAGATGAGTCTTAAAAAAATGGGAAGAACCCAGTCTTTTCAAGAGCAGGGGAAAGAGTGTTACAGTTTGGAGCAGGGCGAGGGGTGGGTGGGGGATGCAGTGAGTGCGCAGGCCTTGCGGCTGGAAAGACTTTGGAGGACTCTTGGAACTGAAGGAAGGTTGGTGTGAATGGAGTGCTGAGGACAGTGTTATGAGCTCAGTAGGCAGAGATTGTCAGATGTCATCATGCTTAGAGGCTACCATAGGTGAGAAATGACAGCGTCATTAACCAAGTTGGTGCAGAGATGGAGAGAAATGGACCAATGTGAGTATATTTTGGAGAGAGAACCAGCAAGTATTGTTAATGGATTAAATGGGAGGAAGGTGGGTGCAGAAGCAGGCAGAGAAGGAGGCAGTGATGTTTCCCATGTCTCTGGTTGGAGCTGTTATTTACTAAGATGGAGAAGCCTGGGAAGGTGGGACCAGGTTTAGGGGGTAAAACAAGATCAAGTTTACTTTCTGGAAAGCACTGAGAAGGCTGGACTTGGGGAGGACCAGGCCAAGGCAGGGCACCCTTTGGAGGCTAATCCAGTATTCCAGGTGAGAGATCATGATGACGATGGGCTAAGGTGGTGAGGGGGGATGAAGGGGAATACCCATGTCTCTGCTAACAAGCAAAGAGAAGAGTTTCCCACTGCTTCAGATGCTATGAATTTCATTTTGTGAGACAGCTCAACAGACCAACCAGAGGGAGGAGTTCTTTTTGGATAAGGTTGAAATGAAACCAACATATGGAGAGGAGTGGAGGCGAATGATGTGGAAAATGGGGTCACAAGAGAGACGAGGCAGACTGCAGCAATGCAGTGGCTTCTGCAGCTGGCTGTTTGATATGGGAGAGAGGAGTCTGGATTCACCATCTCTGCCAGGGAGAAAGCCATCCTGGGAAACAGATGGCTGGCAGCCATGCCCATGCACCCTGGATGACCGTGGGGGTTCCCGGGGGCTCTGCGGCCTGGGTGACTTTCTTGGGAGGTTTGGGACAAGCATTCAGAGGCTGTGGGCATAGCAGGCTCTGGGATTTCTGCCCTGGATGCCACCGTTACCCAGATCCCTAGAGCTGGGTCCCAGATGGTGCAGCTGAGACGAGCTCTCTTCTCCTTAGCCTCACTGTCCTCCAGCAGTGCCCCTTCCAGCCTCTGAGGTTAGCAAAAGGCAGTGGCTGGTGGCACTGACTGAGTGACCACTCAGTCAACCCTCGTCCCTGTCAGGATAGCCATTTTTTTTCATTCATTTGTTCATTCATTCCTACATGCATTCAACAAATCCTAACTGAGTATCTGTGACTGCAGGCACTGTCCCAGGCCCTACCCTTGAGAAAACGCAGATCGAGAATTGGACAATGCGGGCTACCAATCCCTTTCATTCCCTTCTTCCTCATCCTGTCACTGCTTCTGGCCTTGAGGCCCAGAGCTGACCCGAATCATCACCCAGGACCCATTCCAGGCCCTGGCCCTGGCACTGCTGATTCTGATTTAAGTCCATTTCTTAATTTTATTTCATGAGACTAAAACGTCGTCAGAAATCAGGTTGTAAAGGACACTGAATAATATTTTTCTGAATTTGGGCTTTATTCTGAGTATTTGTTTGAGTATTTTAGGCAGGAGAGTGACATTAGATTTCCATTTGCAAGACACCTGCAGCAATGTGGAGGAAGGATGGGAGGTGGGGAGAGAGGGATGGCACGATGGGAGGCAGGGAACCAGTTTGGAGGCCTTTGGACTCGTCCAGATGAGAGGTGACAAGGACTCCTTGCCATGTCCCTCCCCCCCAACCCCATCACATCAAACCTACTCTCAGAAAAGAACTGACAAGTCCTCTGATGTATGGATGGGCTCACCCCAGTGGAGGCACCTGTGTACATATTTGAAGTTAAACCAACATTGGGCATCTTTTATTTCTCAGACGCCTTCATGGACAATGAATCCCCTCCAAGCTGCATTGCCAGGAAAAAATACTTTCCATCTCTCTCTTTTAGAGATGAAAAACTGAGACTTAGCTCTAAGCAGACCTAAATTTGAATCCTGGCCCCACCACCTGTCCAGGTGTAGAAAGTTGCACTGTGGACTGACTGCGGGACTTGCATGGTTGCCATGAGCAAAACCTGATCTGGAGAGTTGTATCTAATGGGCCCTAATGGTGGCATTTCAGAAGCACTGAGGAGACCCTGGGGGCTTCTGCAGCTGGGTCTGGGGAGCAGGGTTGAATGGGTGCCCTGGGTGGGCCTGCGCTGCCTGCTGTCTTCTGCCTTCTCTATGTTGCCCAGGGCCTGAGCGGGAGAGTTCTGTAGGTGAAGGGTCTGGGCCTGAGGTTTTCTTTTGCAGGAAGCTTCTCCCCTTGCGGGGTTCTAGGAGAGGCCTGCCCGCTACCCCACCTTCCCTCAGCTTTCCTGGTCTTTGCTCCGATTTTAGGCCAGGGTGGGAAGATAAGGAGGACGACTGCGCCATCTGCTGGGCATCTCGGGCAAGCTCCAGCTGCGCCCAGGTGAGGTTTGGCTTTTGCGCATGAGAACCTTGGGTCACCAAACAGGGTATGGCCCCTTGACCGATGATCTCTTTTATAGAAGCAGCCCCAGGGATACACCTCCAGTTCAGCTGGTGCCAGGAAACTCTCGGTACCCACAGAAGCTGCCCATTATCTGTGCGCTCAGGTGTGGGGAACAGAAAGGTGAACAGTGTGTGGGGGAAGGCACAGACACAGACCATTAAAATGCAGTGTGCTGAGGAGTGATGGAGAAAACGCAGGTGGGGAAGACAGGCCAGTTAATTTGACTTCCTGGGCCCCTGTTAGGTGCTGATCCTGAATCCAGAAGCATGAATAGGAATTAGGCCAGGATTAAGAGAAGGCATTCCAGAGAGAGGGCATGGCGGGGCAAAGCCCCGGTGACCATGCTGCCACCTCTGCTCAGGCCCAGGGCTAGTGCCTCTTTCCTGCCCTCCTCCAGCAATTGGAGACTTTGCTGACCCCTTGGAAGTGCTGGTCCCTGAACTCTACAGTGGCAGGAGCTCAGAAGATCCACGTCTGCCCCTGCACTTACCACCTCAGCAGCAGCTCCTTCCTACCCTCATCCAGAGTTCCCAATTCCTACCTCTTCCTACCCAAGCCAAATACTGTGGCTGGGAGACCGCTATGAACAATGCTCACAGACTCGAAACCAATAAAGGCCAGAAATCAATGCTGGAGAATGATGAAATCACCTAGTTGGTGAATTAGGGCCCAGCTGAGGTCGATTTAGGAAGAGCAATTCAAGTGAGTGTGAATTCTGTCAGTCTGCCATTCTGTTGCATTCAATCTAATTCAGGCATGGTTTACTACACAGGTCAAATCCTGTGAGTTTGTGGAAGAAATGGGATGCAAAGGGACATTTATGGGGCAATCTACTGTGTGCCAGTCACAGTGGAGGCTATCGTGGACACCGAGTGAATCAGACATGGTCTCTGTCCTCAAGAAGCACCCACATCACCACCTGCTCCTCCCCACCACTGCATAATTCCTTTCTGTTCTTTTCTCTTCCTGCAGAAAACCTGCTTCCGGGAAAGCAACTGATAAATTAAGCCACACTGAGCTGTAGTCAGCTGAGTGGGTGTTTATGACCATACCTGTGAATTGTCTCTCACTGTCTGCTCTATTTCAGTAAAATACAGAAACCCACTGGCTCATTCTCCTGCCCTCCCCCACCACAACGTGTTAGCTACACACAAGACCACCCAGCAGAGACTATTTCCCAACCTATCTTGCAGGTAAGTATAGATCATGTGATTGAGGCCAGTGGGATATGAGTGAAAATAATGTGGCAACTTCTGGGGTATACCCTCCTCCTCCTCATCCTCTTCCCCTTCCCTCTTTCCCATGGCTGGGATATAGACTTGGAGGGTGATGGGGCACAGGCTTTGCTCGCAGCAATGAGGGCAATACTTGGTGGTTGGTAAAACAAGATGGAAGGATTCTGAGTCTATGAACCAGAGCAGAACCATCCTACCCGCTCAAAGCCCCTACCAGCTCAGACTTTTACATAGAGAGAAACTTCTAAATACTTTAATCCATGGAAGCTGGGCTTTTGTTAAAGCAGCCAAATCAATCTCCTAATACAGTGACTCTTGCTCCATGATGTTTAATAAGCAAATAAGCAAAAATATCTTGAGTAAGAGCTTTATCAGAGTTCCTGAAATTCTCACCAGAGGCCATCCCCTGAGCTGGGGATCCAGCATGTGTATAACAATGACCCCATGCCCTCTGATATCCCAGAGCATCTCTCAAATCATTTATCATTCAGTTTATTGGGACAGTATTGTCTTTTACTGTGTGGTGTGTGTGTTAGGTCATATGGCTTGTTCAACACTGATAACAATAGCCAAGAAAGTTCCATTCTTCAGCCTGTGGGTCTATGCAGTTTACTGTAAATCTATGAGATGCATTACTTAAGTAGTTATCTTATCTCTACTTACAGATGAGACCTAAAAGCCCATTAGAGACTTTCCCAAGGGCCTGAGGCTAATAGAAACTCAGCTTTTCAGACTAACGCTCAAGAGCTCTTGACGCTTCCCCAAATAAAGAACCATTCCCTCTCCTTAGAGTTTAGGGTCCTCTGACACCAACCAGCGAATACTACTAGAAAATCTTTTTTATTTTTTCTTTCTTAAAGTACTTGTAAAAAGGATGATTAAATCACAGAAATGTGAGCAACAAAGAAAGAAGGAAGTTGTGCAAAGGTCAACATTATGCTGGTAAGAGAATGTTTAGGAATGATCAGTATTTGGAAGCCAACAGTCACAGGTTCACAATTGTTCCTGTAAAGGTTCGACCACTGGAAAACCTTCAAAATGCCAGGGAGCCAGTGGCTTCTAGATTAAAATATTAAAACAAATAATAATTTTTTAAAAAATTGTCACTTCCGATAACTTCTCAGCTTACTGAACAAAGTAACGGAGAGCCTCTCGTACCACGCTGGACTCGTTTCCTGGAAATTTGTAAATACCAGACTACAGAGCTTGACTAATGACTATTGGACATGGTGCCCACTGTGTGTGTGCAGAGAATTGGCTTGTGTGGGAAGAACCCAAATGTCTGGTCCTCGTGCCAGTTTGTCTTTGGACCTAAAAAATCACCAGAAAAGGGAGGCAAAGGAAAATGACCATGATCCAGATGGAGACGGTAAGGCAGGACTGATGACGGAGTGAGCCGAAAGTTGCCAAAATAAGGGGAAATTTAGGAGATTTGTAAAGAATCATGAGTTTTCTCTTCCGCAGATTGAGGCAGGAATGGAGAAAACACTGGCTTTTGAGTTGAAAGCCCCAGATACAAGTTCCAGCTCAACCCCGGACTACTCTGAGCTGACTTCTCCTCAGTAAAATGCACAAATACTTGTGAATTGATGCTACAATAACCTCAGAAGGTTTGTGTGAAGAGGTAAGATGATATCTAAGAAAATGTTTCAAGTTCTCTCATGTGCCACACAGATGAGGAGATTTATCATTATATCATGAGAAAAAAAGCTGAAATGGGGTGTCAGGACATGTATTATTACAATTCTTTTTTATTTTTATTTTGAGACAGGGTCTCACTCTGTCACCTAGGCTGGAGAGCAGTGGTGCAATCTCAGCTCACTGCCACCTCGATCAAGCTCAAGCAATCCTCCCACCTCAGCCTTCTGAATAGCTGGGACTACAGGCATACACTAGCATGCCCAGCTGATATTTGTATTTTATATAGAGACAGAGTTTCACCATCTTGCCCAGGCCAGTCTCAAACTCTTGGCCTCAAGTGATCTGCCCGCCTTGGCCTCCCAAAGTGCTAGGATTGCAGGCGCAAGCCACTGCATCTGGCCACAATTCTTTTGAACAATTCTTCTTCCTTTTGCTTAAGCAAAAGAGGAATCTTTTGATTCCAATGACAGGTGTCAGTAGTCATCAGAACTAATCACAAATATCCCACTTCTCTTCCATCCTGGCACATGGTAGGATTTAGCTTCTCTGCCCTTTCATAGTTAGGTGTGCCCATACGATCTGACTGTTACTTCTGGGCAGGAGCTTTAAGATCACAGGTGCAATTTGCCATCGTCCCTTTCCCTGCCTTGGTGATTGTGGAGGCATGTGTTGAGATGAAGCTTCCATCATCCTGGGCCCTTAGTGATTACAGTGAGCAGAATACCCGCCCTCCTCCTCCAACCTGCAGTGAATGTGCAGCATTGGCAAAGAAACTTTAGTTGTGTAAAAAGCCACTACAACTTTGGGATCGTTTGTTACTGCAGCATAACCTTGTATTGAGTATATGTTCTTATTTTCTGTATTATTCATGCTCTAACATTTAGGTCCTTGATCCAAAGAGGTCGCCCCATTCAGGGCTAGCAAATTCCTAGAGAGAGAGAGCGAGCGAGCGAGCAAACAGTTCTCCTGGGAGCATGCCTTTGATGTACAAACCAGCCAATCCAGAGCCCACACTCCCAACCATCTTCTTCTTTTTAAAACCAAACTCTCACACACCAAGCCAATATTCCCTCTGCCCTAAGTCACCCTAGGGTCAGACAACTAGGGACCATCTCTATGGCCCTGAACCCATCCAAATTATTCAAACTATCCAACCCTAAACTTAGCCAGCATATGTACCTTGTCTTAACCATTCCTTCCTATGAAAACCCCAATAAAGGCTTGGGGCCACGCTCTCCCTTCTCTCCTCTCCTTGCCTCCTGACCAACAACACTTATCCTTCCAAACCACGTGGCCCCGTGTGCCACACCTCCTGCTTCTAGAGCTCTATGAGTACAAACGTCTTCCTTCATGATAATCATTTCCACGTCTGTGTGCCTTATGTCTTACCATTCCTGATTAAAACAAATCCTGAGAACAACTGGCACAGGGAGCAGGGTGGTTTGATGCCAGATGGAGATGGAATGTCCTTAGACTGATCTGGACTTGCTACCTGCTCCCGACAGACAGCAGCCACTGCTTGGCAGGGCACAGCTGAGAGTGGAGTGCTCAGGCTTCCTGCTTGATGGCTACTGCATTGTGTTGTGTTGTCAGGTGTTGCCATTAATTCCCAACTTGAAATCGCGATGTTCGCTCCAGAAGCTGAGACCCGGAGCTGCCTCATAGGCTGGTGTCATGTGTCTGGGACTAACCTATTTCTCCACAGTGGTGGAACACCCAGGATTCAGGACAGAGTGCCTGGGGTTATATAAGTAATTGGCTACGTTTGTTTCTCAAAAGGTCCCTCTGAAGGGGACCAGGAGTGACTGACTACCCTCCTTGTGCCAAGGGCAAGTCTGACCCACTGACTGAGGAGCACTGACAACACTGGGGTCATCAGTCATTTAGATGAAAGTGCCTAGTTTCTAGGATGTGATAGCTCCTGAGGACACTCATAAACCACTTTCCCTTTTCCCTCTGGGCTTTGCTGAGTCAAATTTTAGCCTCTTCCTTGGACTACTGCGAGAGCACTTATCAGAACGCTTGCTCCTTGTTCGCGCATGTGTTGAGGGCCATTCATGGGGTCAGTGTGAAGGGCTCCTCCAGGGATCATGGCATCCCACAAATGTTCAGATCATACACTTCTCTGCTGTTGTCTGATTGCTGCTGTCATGATTTATTTCCCAACCCAGGGGTAAATAAGAAGTCCCCTCCCTAGAGATGAGGGACTCAGTGTTTAATGATAAACAGGAAGGAAAAAGAGCATCTATTTCCAACTTCCCCAAAAGCCCCAAAGAGATGGTCCTTCCCCATGTGGCCCTACGTGGCATGCCATGCCTCCTGTTTCTAGGGTTCTGTGAGCACAGACTTCTTCCTCATGACAATCACCTCTGTGCCTGTGAGTCTTACCATTCCTGATTAAAACAAATCCTGGGTACACCTTAACACAAGCCTGGTCCATCCTGATGAATACAAAGGAGGAAGAGTGGGATTGGCATCAGGCACCGAGATTTTCTCATCTTCTTCCCAACCTCTGGGGTCTAGATGGCCTCTCCGACTGCAGACAAGCTTTCGGTGTGGCAGGAAGATGGACCCCATCACCACTGGCCTGGCTGTCAGAGCCTAGAGGAAGGAGGTGGTCTCAGAAATTACAGCAGAGAAAGCCCCAGGGACAGACTCAGATTGGCTGATTGGAATCATGAACATTCATGAGACAATCGCTGTGGCACATGCATTTGATCAGGATTGAGGCAGATGCTGACCCCTGTTGGTGGGTGGCTGGGTGGGATGTGTTGGGCAGCCAGCACAGGCACCAGTGAGATTGATCATTGTCCTTCTGTGGATGGAGTTTGGACATCCAAACCTTGCCACACCCTCAGGAAGGACAGTTTGTATACAGCTGCTTCATCACACAAAGTACTACTGGGAAACCAGACAAGCAGTGAATGAGCCAACTTCCTTTGAGATCAACAGATAAGAGCCAGGAGGCCCTTCTGAGATAGGGGCAGGCTAACCAGAAATACGGTATCTACAAACAATCCATCATCACTAACAGAGGAAAACAAATGCCTTAAATGAACACGAGGTAAAGGGTAGCAAACATTTATTGACTTTTCCAGTTATTTATCAAATGCCCTCTGCGTCATGTACCCAGATGGCTCTATTCGGACAGATCTGGCTAGAGGAAATGTCCAACTGCCCACACACCTATACTGGGCTTCTTGCTTCAAGTAAGTTTCTTATGGATGCCCATGGGAGGCCAAGAGGAAGGTATCTGAGATCTCTCTCTGCAGGTCATGGGGAATGCAAGGAAAGGAGAGGGGTAAATTTGTGACAAGGCTGAGCTCAACTGGAGGGTACGACCAGGGGCTCTTAACTTGGAATTAGTGGGCTGGCTTCTGGGGTCCTTGACCTCTTGTCATTGCATGCAAAAAACTAAATGTTCATTTCCTATAGCAGATAAAGAAGAGCTTGGAATTTTTTTTCCCTTGACCTTCCTAGTATCTCACTGGGTAGGCAGACGTAAGCTCTCTCATCTCTACTTCAGTTTCAACATTTTCCAAATAGCGCTAGTCACAGAATTATATGTTCCTTGCAAAGTCCTGTGTTGTAAAGAGAAGGCTAGAGAAACATGGGCCCACCTCTTCATGAGACCATTTACCAGCAGATGACTCAATCTCAATGAGCTGGTTTCCTGGTCAATAAAGGGAGGATAATAATACTAATTCTCACACCAACTCTGTTATAGTAGATGAGACAATAAATACACCAAGCTTTCTACTCTCATCCATTAATAATCAAAGCCTTTCCTATTAGTTGTAACAGTACTAAGTGTTTATAGGTGTATTATATCATTTAATTTTCACAAAAGTCCTATCAAGTAGGTACTACTATTATACTCATTTAATTTCAGAAAAAAGTACAAAGTGGGTGAAAATTGAGATTTAGAGGTCAAGCACCTTACCACTGAGAAGCAGAGCTGGCTTCTGACCTTGGCTGCATGACTCCTGAGAGCATATTCTTAATCTGCGGATTTACCTCCTCCATTCACTCCATACACAACTAGCAGAGAAGCTGCCAAAACAAAGCACTCCAAGAGCAGGCTGCAAGCTGTTGCCATGGGGATGATCTGGAGAGTGAAGGGGGAATCTTCACACATGGAGTCCCTGTGAGGCGTGAGGCACGACAGAGATGATCTCATTTGGTTAAACTCGAAGGAGTGCCTTCATCATAGCTCTTGTAACAAGCACATACTGATGATTAGCCTTGCTTCCTTTTTATTTTTTATTTATTTTTTTGAGATGAGTCTTTCTCTGTTGCCCAGGCTGGAGTGCAGTGGTGCGATCTTGGCTCACTGCAAGCTCTGCCTCCCAGGTACATGCCATTCTCCTGCCTCAGCCTCCCGAGGAGCTGGGACTACAGGCGCCCGCCACCACGCCCAGCTAATTTTTTGTATTTTTAGTAGAGACGGGGTTTCACCGTGGTCTCGATCTCCTGACCTCATGATCTGCCTGCCTCGGCCTCCCAAAGTGCTGGGATTACAGGCGTGAGTCATTGCGCCTGGCTGCCTCGCTTCCTTTTGTTCTATGTAACAGGTGAAAACACAGAAGGTGGTGTGATTCATTTGCCTGATTTCATGTCACACCATGGGTCAAGGGCTTAGCTGGGAATTAGGAAGTTGGGATCATATTTAAAAACTAGAGAAAGTACTGGCCAAAGGCCACAACTTGGGGACAAAAGAAGCTACAAAAATCACGGAAGTTTTAGAACTGTTGTTTATTTCCAATTATTCCCACTTCTTCACCTAGGAGTGGCTGCATTAGATCAAGGAAGAGGGCCCTGGTTTCATGAAGAAGGGAATTAGCACCCATTTCAGACTTCCTACACTGAAGAGGGGTGCCAGTGTGGTGGAGGGGGCTCAGGGAACACTCTGGATGGACCATGCTCTGTGGGCTCTGCCTGGCTTCCCTGACAGAGCGGGGACTGCTGGCATCACCTGTCTGACTCCCTCCATGTGGGATTGGAAATGAACTAATTAGAGCTAATGCTGGAAATAAACTTATTGGATAGGCTGCATGATTTGGGCCTGAATTTCCCAAACAGCTATGCAGAAGCAGCTGACGAGGCAAATGTTCCCTCACCCTGCCATGTGGTAATTAAGTTGCACTCAGGAGCTTTTCAAAGATGGGGGCTTCTGCTCTCCAGCTTCAGAAAGAGAAAGAAGATGAGTGAGGAGAACAGCGGGGGATCTGGCTGCTTCTTCCCAATCCAACTGTAACTTCTGGATGGCAGTAGCCCCCTGCTGTCCCCACCATCCTGCCTGTTGTCAGCTGCAGCTGCAAGGGCAGCCTGCATATGGGGAGACATTTATCACTCATGAGCAGCTGGGTCATGGCAGTGGCGCTGGCAGCTGGCTGGATCATTTACTGGCCACGGCAGAGAGTTGGTCTCGGATGCGGCCCAGGCCATCTAACATGGTGTCCACTGTTTCTTTGCTCAGCTCCACGGTGACAGCTGAGATGGAGGGTTTGTCTCCGCATAGGCTGGGATCTTCTTGGATCTGAAAAGAGAACACAGCCCAGAAAGTCAAAGCTGCCTCTTTTCCTGTCTCCCTAAGTAAGCCCTGAACCTGTGAGGCTGAGCTCAGTTCTGCTGAACCTCTGAAGAGAGGCTCTTTCCTAAGCACTAGAGAGTAGCAGCCCTTGGGTCATTTAGCAGTAAGGGAGAGTACAGGAGATGCTCAGAGGCCTGGGTCAGTCTCCATTTGCAACAAGTGCCTTGGGTAGGTATCAAAGAAGGCCAAGCCAAGGCTCACTCACCTCTCTGATACCCTAACTCTCAGCATTCAAGTAGGAAAACATTATGTGTGTTTACATTGGTACTTTAAGGAGCAGGCTCTGTTGGATACTTAAGACAATTCTGCATTGGGATGCAGGAACAATCTTATAACCTTTAGTTTTAAAAAATAAAGAAGCTTTATTTAATATTTAATATTAACACTAATTACTAATTGACACTAATATTTAAAACTTGGCTGGGCGTGGTGGCTCACGCTTGTAATCCCAGCACTTTGGGAGGCCAAGGCGGGTGGATCACGAGGTCAGGAGACCGAGACCACAGTGAAACCCCGTCTCTAGTAAAAATACAAAAAATTAGCCAGGTGCGGTGGCGGGCGCCTGTAGTCCCAGCTACTCGGAGAGGCTGAGGCAGGAGAATGGCTTGAACCCAGGAGGCAGAGCTTGCAGTGAGCCGAGATCGCGCCACTGCACTCCAGCCTGGGCGACAGAGCGAGACTCCGTCTCAAAAAAAAAAAAAAAAAAAAAAAAAAAATTAAAACTTCATTGCTATAGGCACCCTTACTTCTTCATTTTCTTACAAGTGGTAAATTTCTGGGTGTCTGATTATGTAGATATAGCATTACATTTCTAGTTTTAACTAAACAAACACTACAAAATGGATATGTAGCTTAAAAAGATTCCTGAAAATAACTATAAAATGAAGACAACCCCAATGAAGCAAAGGTATGTGAGCAAGAAAATGAAGACCTGACCCTTCTCCAGCTGCTAGTAGAAACTCTTTTTTTTTTTTTTTTGAGACGGAGTCTCACTCTTTCGCCAGGCGGGAGTGCAGTGGTGTGATCTCGGCTCACTGCAATCTCCACCTCCTGGGTTCAAGCGATTCTCCTCCCTCAGCCTCCTGAGTAGCTGGGACTATAGGCGCCCGCCACCACGCCCAGCTTATTTTTGTATTTTTGGTAGAGACGGGGTTTCACCATGTTGGCCAGGATGGTCTTGATCTCTTGACCTCGTGATCCGCCCACCTCGGCCTCCCAAAGGGCTGCGATTACAGGCATGAACCACTGTGCCCAGCCACTAGTAGAAACTCTTGAGCAGCCACATTACAAATTATGACAGCCTAATCACTGGACAAGAAATTGCTAAAGTACACTGAAATGATCAGGCAGGCTGTTGAAAATCTGGAAGCACACCACTGTTGTTAAAGCTAAACTGCTAGGAGTATAGGGTTACCTTTCGGTATCAGCAAATTATTTTAAAAATATGTTTTGTATTTGTTTTATTGTTTTAATATGTCCATAATATGTTACTATAGTAGTATACATACACGTTGTAACTAAACAAAGGAGGATAAAGGGGATGGTGATTTAAAAAAATATATGGGTTAGAGATCCCAAACCTTGGAGACTGGTGTTTTAGATGGCCACAGGGGTGCTGCCTCTTCTTTCTAATGGCATGATAGTGAATGTACCTTCATCTGGAGCAGGCAGGTGGGGACGGCCATGCGGCTGATGCTGTCTGAGGAGGTTTTGATATCCACTCTCCAGTCCAGGTCCACCAGGCGTGGCAGAGAGACTGTGGAAGGAACAGCTCAGCTCAATGCTCATGCCGCCCGTGTTTACCAAGCATTTATTCTACGACAGGCAGCTCTGAGGACTGCACACATGCAATGCATTGGTCTATGCAGCAAGTCCCTGAGAGAGACAACTAAACAAAGCCCAAGACCCACAGTGAGCCATGTGCCTTACCCATTGCTCTGTGCTGCCGGCACTTAGTACTAATTCACAGTGGCAGCATATCCAGGCTTCTGCCTGAACATCCAGCCCTCCAGATGTTAGGGCAGAATGAGAAGTGACAGAAGGCACAGAAGAAATCATGGCCTGAGGCTTAGGAAATGTGTAGCTTCAGCAATAGTGGTAAGAGCTCTTGTTTTAGAGATAAACGGACTTGCCTTGAATATAGGTGCTACCACTTATCTAACCTCTGAGCTTCTGTTTGCTCATCAGCCTAGCTCACAGGGCTGTCGGGAGGACTAAATGACTTAATGCAGATTAACTGCTCCAGCACTGTGTCTGGCTCAGAGTTACTGTAATGACCATTTATTCAACATGGACTTTTATTCAGCCTTTCAAACTATTTTTGATTATTGTTAATTTTTTTCACAATTGAAATATCATTATTTTAAGTACTTCACTTTCTGCTTTGGATATTTCTGTTTTTTAACAACATGCCTACATAATAATGTTTATAATCAGAAAAAAGTTAAAAAGTAGAATTAGGGAAAAAAAAAACCCACCATACACAGAGTATGGGTTGAGATTAGAATGGTTCACTTTGGTTTCTGTCGAAATCTCTGATCACCTGGCAGACTGAGAGCTGGGGCTGGGGAGACAAGTAAGAAGGGCGGGGTAGATTTCTTGGTACTCACTCTGATTTGCCTGGGCTTCGGTTCTCCAAGTAGACCTGTTTAAGAGGGAAAGATGAGGAAAAAATAATGGAAAGGGGATGAGACTGACTCTTCTGACAGAGAGGGGACCTGGCCCTTCCTGTGATCTTCAGACCTGTCATCACCTGCTAACAGGAAAGGACCACAGAAACCCCTCCCTCCAAGAAAGTCTTTTGTTTATTTGTTTTACAAAGCTCAGTGATGTTAAGGCCATAGGAGTTGTCAGTTTTCATAGTTTAGGACAAGAAAGAAGAAAATACAATGTATTGTAATCTTATTGTGCTATTGTTCTCAAAGACAAAACAGAAAAAAAGGTCAACTTATCTTCTCTTTATTGAGCACCTACTGCATACACAAATATTGCATCTTTTGCAAAAACACATCCAAACAGACCTGACTAATGCTACAACAAACATAATAAAATGTGATCATGTATGAGAAAGTTCTTAATATATAATAAAACCCTTGGTAAATAGGTATTATCAGTTATTGCTATTAGAGAGGTCTGTTCAAGCCTTCTGCTAACCAACAGTTGATCAATTCTGCTTAAAATGTACATGTTTAAAAGGAACTTCCTAGACAAGAAAACATACAGATACTTCACAAAAGAAAAAAAAAAGATCATTAAACATATGAAAAAGATATCTGACATCACTAGTGTCAAAGATAGGGACATTGAAATGAGGTACCATTTGCCATTTGTGGAACTGGGAAAAATGTAAGAAAAAAATTCCCTCAGTGAAGGTGTAGGGAGAGGGGTATACTTGTATCCTACTACTGTGGAAAAATACTGCAATCTTTCTAATGGCCAACTTGAACATTTAAGGCCAAACCCTCAAAATGTCCATTACCTTTAACCCACTAAAAAAATAATTAAGCACACCAGCAAGGTTTTCACTGTAAATTGTTCACTGAAATGAAAAAGTGCCAATAGCCTCAGTGTCCAACACTAAGAAATTTTAAAATTAAATTATACATTATTTCGTCCTATAGCAGGATTATGTTTAACCATTACAATGATATTGAAGGTAAATATTGACCTGAAATGTCACTATCGTTAATACTGTTAACAGAAAATAAGTTACAAAACAGCATGATCCATTTTGTAAAAACAAAAACAAAACATCAACCTCTTACAGAGGTGTAAAGAGAAAAAAAAAACATGTTTTAAAAGGCTTTCCATTAAGAAGATACTACCGCTAACCTCTGGTGGAATTATAGGTGTCTTATTTTCTTTTTGCTTATCCGGGCTTACTAAGTTTTCAACAATGAGCATATTACTACTTCTAGAATGAGAATAAAAATAATAAGAAATGTAAAAGTTAGAAGGGACTTTCAAGAAATGAGCACTTACACATGTTCTAGGATGATCTTTGTCAGCAGGTTTTTGAGGTTTTGGTGGAAATTTTCTGGAAAGAGAGCCAGAATTGCCTCGGCAGAGGACAGGTCACGGAATGCCACCAGCCTAGTGAGGCGGTGCAGAGCCTGGAGCAGCTGCAAGATAACGGAACCACCTGTAGCTGTAACAGAAGCAGCAGGCAGGGGGCACAAGGCAGAGCCAGGGGCAGGGCTCTACACCCCGAAGGCTGCACACTGCTACGGTCATTCAACTGAGTCACAAGTCCAGAGGCCTCTGTGGCACATGCTCATGCCCCACATGCCTTGGCCTGCCTCGGAGTTCACCTGTTGCTTTAGAAGACAGATGCAGCTGGCTGACCTAGGAAGCTGACAGCTTGTCAGAAACTCTCCACTTGTGCGCAAAGAGTTAATATAGCCCTTTTCCTTCTGCATGAGAATCTGACCTTCAGTTAACTTTCTGGTGCTGTTTCCCTGGTAACCTGAGAGCAGTGCAAAGTCAGCTGTGTTACTAAGCAACACTGCATTGGTCCAAGCCTCTGGACTGAGAGGATTGCATAAATACCTGGGGTGCCTGTAGCTCTGGACTTGCCTATGCGTGGCTACAGGCTCCTTTCGAGAACCTGAAGCTGTGCTTACTGAACTGTGACACAAGATACCGGCTCCTGTGGAGTGAGGGCCTTGAATCCAGGGTAGTAGGATTCATGTCCTTTCCTCTCAACTGTCACCCAGGAGGGCAAAGAGAACAAACAGTTCCTGGCCGGCTGTGCGGGTTTCTCCTGGGAAGAGGCGTGTCTGCCCGTCCTGCTAAAATGCTGTGTTCCCATCCTAGGTCCTTCTAAGTGAATCTGTAACTTCGAAGTGGAAGAGTGGTTTATGGTGGTCTTGTGAATAGAGTAATACTTAGCTAACCTAAAAAAGCTCTCTGGAGGTAACTGTTTCTCTGCTTTAGGGCTTTCTCTGATATCACTGCAGATTACCTGACACAACCCGGAAGTGAAGGGAAGTTAACCTTCCACCAATGAGAGTGGGTGTTCATGGATAAATGGCCAAGCCTCTCTGTCCTCCCGGGGAACAATTCTGAGAGGTGTTCTACTTGGTTTCTTACAGGATCCCAAGTTTTCCATAGCAGTAATTGCTCTTAACATCCTCTTTTATTGACTTGCCTTCCCTGTTTGATTTTCCCCACTGCTTTGTGTTTTCTAGAATCATCTCCCAAATAATCTACTTTCGGGGGAATCCAAAATAAGTCTCCAAATCACTTCCAAAATCTTGCTTTTTCCTTTTACTTTTCTACAGCTCATTTCAATAAATGAGGTCCAGAATTAAAACAAAAAACATAGGCCAGGTGCAGCGGCTCATGCCTGTAATCCCAGCACTTTGGGAGGCTGAGGTGGGTGGATTGCTTGAGCTCAGGAGTTCAAGACCAGCCTGGGCAACATGGCAAAACCCTGTCTCTACAAAAAATACAAAAATTAGCCAGGCATCGTGGCATACGCCTACAGTCCCAGCTGCTCGTGGGGCTGAGGTGGGAGGACTGCCTGAGCCTGGGGCATGGAGGCTGCAGTGAGCCATGTTCATGCCACTGCCCTCCAGCTTGGGTAACAAAACGAGACCCTGTCTCAAAAATAAATCCAAAAACATAGGCCCATTTAGATGAAGAAACTGCTGTTTTAAAAACATATTTGCCTTGGAAAGATAAAGCTGTCACTGCTACATAATAACTTAACACAAGTTACCTTAATCTCCCTCTTGGCTACCTGCTGAGATCAGGTGAGCTGAGGAGAAGGGGACCTTCTGTGGGACAGAGGGGTGAGGAGGGAGTGAGATACACAAAGCACCCCTCAGGAAGCCTGATGGAATCTAGCAGTGCCTACTCCTGAATCTTATGCAGGCCATCCAGCTAACAATTTATGAGCATCAGCAAGTTACAGGTTGGAAAAGAAAATCACAGAAAGGTTGGCTTTTGTTCCACATTGTCTAGGTAATAGGTCTGAAAGAAAATGGTCAGGAGCTCTGATTCTGGGTACAGTTCTCCCATTCATGTCCCATTTATCAAAGTTTGCTACAGTGTCAACAGATGTTTCAAGGGATTTTCCTTGGACATGGCAATGACTGGGAAGTCAAGAAAGAGACTAATAAGAGGGCCAGTGGCCAAAGGTCATTTCTGACCACACTTACTTCCTCTGCCTCCTCCTGGGTCACAGACAAGCTGGAACATGTAATATCCAAGAGTTTTTTCGAGCCAAGGGCTGAACTGGAAAAGCTTTCTTGACACAGCTGTCTGACAACATCTTTTGAGGAGGCCTATGAATTAAATCACAGATAGGAAAAAAAAACCCTCAGACTCTGAAAACACATGTTTTGAGTAATAATGTCTTAGTCATACATGATACCTTTGAGACTTAAATTTTAAAGGTACATAAGACTTTGGATTCTAGGAAGATCAAATAGATGTACTTTTCCCTAATCTTTCTGCTAAGTACAACCAAAAACTCTGGACACTATATAGAAAACATACATAAGACTCTGGAAGCAGGAGAGAAGGAGGCAGATCTGCTAGGGACCTCGTAATACAAGGAATGACACAGTGGTGAGTTCCCTGGATTTTTTTTTGCTTCATATATCCCAGACTTTCAGCTGAAGAAGAGGGCAACCTGGAAATGACAATGGATGCAGAGGGGAAAAAACGCTACAATAAATAGCTCTTCTGTCTAGCTAAAGGACCAACAAAGGGGCAGCCTTGGAAGACAGAAAACTTTTAGATGACAACTGCTGCACTGCAGCCAAATATCATAGAAAAACTGCAGCCCCACCCACCTCTATGTCAACAAAGGCTGACTGGGAGGCCTAGAGCTGAGTGAGAAGACTTGTGAGGCTATAATGAGGTACCCCAACACTCCTGCTGGGGAGGTGTCAGAGAAGGCCAAGTAGGAAGCTGGGACCTTTTTCCCCACCAGCTGGTAACAAGCCTCATCATTCTGTGATACTAGTGGAGACCAGGTGGAGTCAGAGATTCCACCCCTACCCAGTGGTAACAAGGAACCTCTGCTTTCAGGTATCAACAGAAGCCAAGTGGGGAACCTGGACTTCAACTTCCAACTGATAGTAATGAGGTGGCACCCCCTTCCCCTGCCTAAGCAATGCCACAGAAAGCCAGCTAAAACATAAAATTTAAATAAAATCCATTCTCAGAACACAATATGAAAATGTCCAGGTTTTCACTGAAAATCATTCATCAAACCAAGAACCAGAAAGATCTCAAACTGAATGAAAAAAGGTAATCAATAGATGTCAACACCAAGATGACAGATGTTAAAATTATCTGAAAAAGAATTTTAAGTAGCCAGGATAAATATGCTTCAACAAATAATTATGAACTTGCTTGAAACAATTTTTAAAATTGCCTCCTCAGCCAAGAAATAGAAGATATAAAGAACAACAAAATGGAAATTTTAGAACTGAAAAATAAAATAACCAAAATAAAAAGCTCAGTAGATGGGCTCAGCACCAAAATGGAAAGAATAGAGGAAAGAATCAGTGAACCAGAAGACAGAGAAGTAGAAATTACCCAATCAGAAAAGCAGAGAGAAGAGACAAAATTAGGAACAGAGCCTTAGGGACATGTGGGACTACAACAAAAAACCTAACATTTATATCATTGGAGTCCTGGAAGGAGATGATAAAAGAGGGCAAGACTGAAAGAATATTCAAAGAAATAATAGCTCAAAACTTCTCAGGTTTACTTAGAAACGTAATCCTATATATTTCAAGAACCTGAGTGAAACCTAAACAGGATAAATCCAAAGAAATTCATACCAGGACATATAATTGAACTTCGAAAATGAAAGACAAAGAAAAAAATATTTAAAGCAAAGAAAAATGACACCTTACCTATTAAAAAAAAACCAATTAGAATGAAAGCAGATTTCGTATCAGAAACCATGGAAGCAAGAAAGAAGTGACAATATTTTTCAGGTGCTGAAAGGGAAAAAAAACTGTCAACCTGGAATCCTACACCCAGCAAAAATATCCTTCAGGAATGAAGAGGAAATCGAGATATTCTCAGTTGAAGAAAAACTCAGAATATCTGTCACAAGATCTGCTGTAAAAGAATGGTTAAAACAAATTCTCTAAAAAGAAATGAAACAATGAAACAAGAAACCCTGGAACACCAGTGTACTAGCCAGAGCTCCCCAGAGAGACAAAACCAACAGGGTATGTAAGAGGGGATTTATTAGGGGGAAATGGGTCACATGATCACAGAGGCAAAGTCCCACAGTAGGCCATCTGCAAGCTGGAGGACCAGAGAAGCTGGCAGCTTGGCTCAAAGTCTGGCAACCTCAGAACCAGGGAAGCTGATGGTACAGCCCCTAGTTTGAGGCCAAAAGACTGAGAGCCACTGGGAGGCCACTGGTGCAAGTCCCAGAGTCCAAAAAATGAAGAACCCAGAGTCTGATGTCCAAGGGTAAAAGGAGAAAAGGCATCTTGCTTTAGAAGGAAGGGAGAGAACAGAGAGAAAGGGAACCCCCCCATCTTCCACCTGTTTGGCCCAGTTGGGTCCCCAGCCAATGGGATGGTACCTGCCCACATTGAGGGCAGGTCTTCCTCTCTTTGTCCACTGACTCACACATCTATTTTCTTTGGCAACACCCTCACACACTCAGAAAAAATGCTTCACCAACCATCTAGGCATCCCTCAATCAAGTTGACACCTAAAATAAACCATCACAATCAGGAAGTCAGAACAGGGCAAACAAAGACATGGATAAACACTGGAGGCTTTCTTTCTTTTCTTGAGTTTTCTATTATGTTTGAAGGCTGAAGCAAAAAATATATCTGATGTGGCTCTAAATGTATATAGAGGAAATATTTAAGACAATTATAAATGAGGGAAGATAAAGAGGTATAAAGGGAGGTAAAGTTTCTATACTTTGCCCTAACTGGTAAAATGATGACACCAATAGACTGTGATAAGTTACGTATATAGAATGTAGTAATTAGGGCAACCACTAAAAAGGCTATAAAAAGAAATGCACTTTAAAACATTACAGATAAACCAAAATGGGATTCTAAAAAAATGTTAAAATAACCTATGGGAAGGCAGGAAAAAGTAAAATGAAAGAAAAATCAAGAGAGAACAGGCAGAAAACAAAAATAAAATAGTAGACTTAAAAGCCCTAACATACAAATAATTATATTAAATGTAAATGGTATAAGTGTACCAATTAAAAGACAAAAATTGGCAGAGTGGATTAAAAATATGACTCAAATGCTATCCATAAGAAACTCTTGGCCAGGCGTGGTGGCTTAGGCTTTGTAATCCCAGCACTTTGGGAGGCCACGGCAGGTGGATAGCTTGAGCCCAAAAGTTTAAGACCAGGCTGGGCAACATGATAAAATCTCCTCTCTACAAAAAAATACAAAAATTAGCCAGGCATGGTGGCGCTTGCCTGTAGCAGCAGCTACTCGGGAGGCTGAGGCGGGAAGATTGCTTAAGCCTGGGAAGTCAAGGCTGCGGTGAGCCGAGATTGCACCGCTACACTCCAGCCTGGGTGACAGAGCGAGACCCTGTCTCAACAACAACAACGACAACAACAACAAATCTCCCTTCAAATATAAGATACAAGGCAGGTTGAAAGTAAAAGAATGAAAAAGGGTATATCATGCAAACATTAATCAGAGGAAAGTAAGAGTGGCTAAATTAATAATAAAGTAAACTTCACTGGCAAAGAAAATTACCAAAGACAGAGAGGGACATTATATAATAATGAAAGATTGTATCCACCAGGAAGATGTCCTAATTGTGTATATACCCAACAACAGAATTGGAATATATCTGAAGCAAAAACTATCAGAACTGCAAGAAGAAACAGACCGAATGACAAATATAGCTGAGGACTTCAACACTCCTCTTTCAACAATTGACATAACTAAACAGATATTCAACAAGGATATAGAAGAAACTCAACAATACCATCAATCAATTAAATTAATATTCATGAAACAATACCCAGTAACAGCAGAATACAAATTCATTTCAAGTGTCCACTGAACACATACATACCCAGACATACCATATTCTGGGCCATAAAACAAACTTCATCAAATTCAAAAGAAATAATGAAGAGTGTGTTCTATGGGACCACAATGGAATCGAACTAGAAAGCAATAGCAGAAAGGTAACAGAAAAATATCTGAGCACTTATAAACTTAAACAGTACACTTCTAAATAATCCATATGTCAAAGGGGAAGTCTCAGGGATATTTTAAAAATTACACTGAATAAGTGAAAACACACCATACCAACATTTGTGGTACACAGCCTAGCAAGTGGTGAGATGAAATTTTATAGTATTAAATGCATATACTAGAAAAGAGGAAAAGTCTCAAATCAATAATCTAAGCTCCCACCTGAAGAACCTAGAAAAAAGAAAGCATAATAAACCCAAAGGAAGCAGTGGAAGTAACAATGATAAGAGCAGAAACCAATGAAATTGAAAATAGAGAAATCAATGAA
Source organism: Nomascus leucogenys (assembly GCF_006542625.1). Taxonomy (NCBI): domain Eukaryota; kingdom Metazoa; phylum Chordata; class Mammalia; order Primates; family Hylobatidae; genus Nomascus; species Nomascus leucogenys. The sequence continues at coordinate 96,558,037 of NC_044395.1, forward strand.
ACAAACAGCTGGTTCTTTGACAATGTCAATAAAAATCGACAAACCTTTAGCAAGACCGACAGAGTTAAGAGGGGAGACACAAATTATCAGTATTAAGAATGAAATGGAGGATATTACCACAGATTCCGCAGACATCAAAAAGATAAGGGGAACTTAATGAAAAATTCTATAAACATAAATTTGATAATTTAAATAAAATGGACCAATTCCTCTAATAACACAAACTACTTCCACTCCCCTAATACAAAATTGATCATCTGAATAGTCCTATGACTATTAAGAAAATTAAATTCACAATTTTAAGGCTCCTAAAAAAGTCTGTAGGCCCAGATAGTTTAACTGGAGAATTCTAACAAACATTTAAAAAAAGAATGAACTGATTCTATACAATCTCCTCTAGAAAAACAGAAGATGATGGAGTACTCTCTAAATGATTTTATATAGCTACAAAGCTAGTATTACCCTGATACCAAAACCACACAAAATTGTACAGAAAAATAAGAAAATTACAGACCAATATCCCTCATAAAAATAGATGCGAAAATTCTTAGAAAATATTGGCAAATAGAGATGTTATATATATATAATATTTTATTAGCAAATAGAGACATATAATTACATACTTATATATTATATATAATTATACACTATGACCAGGCGGTATTTATTCCACAGATGCAAGGCTGGTTCAGTATTTGCAAATCTATGTAATCCATCACGTTAACAAAGAAAATCACATGATATAAACCAATGCGGAGAAAGCATTTGATAAAATTAAACATCCATTCTTGATAAAAGCCCTCAGAAAAATAGGAATAGAAGAGAACTTCCTTATCTTGATAAACAGTATCTACAAAAAACCTACAGTGAACATTATACTTAATGGTGAAAGACTGAATGCTTTGCCCCCAAAACTGAGAACAAGGCAAGACATCTGCTTTCTCCACTCTGAATCAACACAATGCTGAAAATTCTAGCCACTAAAATAAGGCAAGAAAAGGAAATAAAATGTGTGCAGATCAGAAAGGAAGAAATAAAATTGTCTCTATTTGTATAAATAACATGATTTTCTATGTAGAACATTCCAAGAAATATACCAAAAAATCCTAGAAACAGTGAGTTTAGCAAGTTTGCATGTAGAAGATAAACATACATAAATCAGTTGTATTTCTATATATTAGCAATGAACATGTGGACACTAAAATTAAAAATACGGGCTGGGCGTGGTGGCTCACATCTATAATCCCAGCACTTTGGGAGGCCAAGGCCGGTGGATCACTTGTGGCCAGGAGTTAGAGACCAGCCTGGCCAACGTGGTGAAACCCTGTCTCTACCAAAAATACAAAAAAAAAAAAAAAGAAAGAAAAGAAAAAGAAAAAAAAAATCAGCCTGGAGTGGTGGTGGGCACCTGTAGTCCTAGCTACTTGGTAGACTGAGGCATGAGAATCGCTTGAACCCAGGAGGCGGAAGTTGCAGCGAGCTGAGATCATGCCACTGAACTGTAGCCTGGGCCACAGAGCGAGACTCTCTCAAAACAAACAAACAAACCAAAAAAAACCAAAACCATTTGCAATTGCTCAAAAAATGAAATACAGGATGTGCATGCTGAAAACTACACAACACTGTTGGACAATCATTACATGGAATACCACTCAGCAATAAAAAGGAAAGAACTATTGATACACACAACATGGATGAAAATTAGGCTGAGTGAAAAAAGTCAATCTCAGAAGGTTACTTACTGTATTATTCCATTTATACAGCATTCTTGAAATGACAAAATTAGAGAAATGAATAATGCCGAAGGTTAAGGAGGGTGTGGCTATTCATGAGGAATCTTTGTGGTGGTAGAAATGTTTTGTATTTTGACTGTCAATATCAATACTTTTGACATTAGGTATTGACATCCCATTTACCCTTTACCCAATTTCCCCATGCAGAACTATACATAATAGTAAGTATGCTATATATGTATACTATATACTATAGTATACATACAGTATAGTATATAGTATACATACTATATACATACTATACATAATAGTATATATACTATATTATGTATAGTTCCGCAGAATCCTGCAGAACTGAGGGAAACTGAGTAAAGGATAAATGGGATCTCTCTACATTATTTCTTACAACTACATATGGATTTATAATTATCTCATAATAAAAAGTCTAGTATTTTTTTTTAAAAAGAAAAGAAAGTACCTAGGACAGTAGCAATGAAAATCAATGAACTACTGCTACATAATGGTGAGCAAAAGAAGCCAGGCATAAAAAAAAGTATATGCTGTATTATGCCATTTATGTAAAGTTCAAACATGGGCAATATTAAATGAATTGTATCAGAAGCAAACATAGAGGTTACTGTTGGGGAAGAAAGTGAGGAAGCAAAGAAGGGGCAAAAGGGAGACTTCTGGGGTACTGGTAACATTTCATTTTTCGACTTTGGTGGTGGTTACATCGGTGTGTAATAAATCATTTAACTGTAAATGTATGGTTTATGCACTTTTCTGTATGTATACTACACATTAATCTTTTAAAGTTTTTAAAAGAAAAGAGTGCATAAGACCAACAGGCATGGGGGCGGCGGTAGGTACAGAGCAGCCAAAATGGAGGTGAAAAGGCACTGGGTTGGGAGCTGAGAGCCCTAGATTGCCAGTCCCAGCTCTGTTACTTCATTTATTAATTCATTTAACAGCTATTTACTGAGCACGTGCTGTGTGCCAGGTATTATTGTTCTACTTGTTGGGCATTAACACTTGTGAACAAAAGAGTAGATCCCTTTAGGAGTGGAGAATGCTAATGAACACTGAGAAGGCAATTAAAAAATAAATAAGTAAAACAAAACAGAGACTATTACATGGACCGATGATGACGATGTGCCATAAATTGAGGAGAGTAACTCAATCCTCTTCACCTGGTGTTTTAAAAAAAAAAAAAAAAAAAAAAAAAAAGAGGAAGAAAGGAAAGGTCCCTGATGGATCTTACATTCTTATGAGACAGACGGACAACGGGCAAATAGCTAGCGATAAGTTCTACGAAGGAAAATAAAGCTGCCCTTTCTCCTACAGGGATAATCATGTTAAATGATTCCGGCCAGGCGCGATGGCTCACGCCTGTAATCCTAACACTTTGGAAGGCGGAGGCGAGTGGATCACGCGGTCAGGAGTTCAAGACCAGCCCGGCCAAGATGTTGAAACCCCGTCTCTACTAAAAATACACAAATTTGTCAGGCTTGTTGGCGGGCGCCTGTAATCCCAGCTACTCGGGAGGCTGAGGCATAGAATTGCTTGAACCCGGGGGGCGGAGGTTGCAGTGAGCCGAGATTGCGCCACTGCTCTCCAGCCTGGACAACAGAGCGATACTCCGTCTCAAATAATAATAATACTTCATTTGAGCTTTACAAAGCCTTATGAAGTAGGTCCCTTTCGACCTCACAACTTTTCAAATGATTATCAGGAGTGTGTCCCGCCCCTTTCACAGGTCAAAGCGAGTAGGGAAAATCTGGACCTCAAGGGAACATTGAACGCACAGGTCATTCGGAGGGCTGGGCGGACGCAGTAGGAGATAATTTCTTAATTGTGCAGTGCAGGAGGGGCTACGGGATGAAATGGGGAACTGACAACGTGGGTCTAGCAATTACCAGTTCAATGCACCAATACCGAAAATCAATCCCAAAGACTAATAGCAGGAGGTTGTACTGCGCCTTCATGCCCATTATTTTTTTTTTATCTTACGTTCCTGTCAAAACGATATTTTGTTCTTACTTTTTAAAAGCTCAGAAAGACACAACGATTTGCCTGGGATCACACAGAGAACAAGCAGCAGAGTTGTGGCCCCAAACCAGGGTCAATTTGTTCCCAATTCCTGCTCCGTCTAAAGTCTCGGAGACAAAGGGCCACCTCACGCTGTCCCCATCCCTTCGATTTACCTTGAGCAGGCTCTGGAGTGCTGCAAAATGCTCCGCTGTCAGGGCAGCCATCTTCCTGAAGTCACATGACCGCGGCACCCAGCGAAGCGAAGTCACGTGGCTTTCGCTGTTGTCTCGGGGCCTGCCGGGGGCTGTAGTCCTTCAGAGTGGAGGAAGACGTTTCGGTTGTGGTGCTGCGGCGGTGAGCGCGGATCAAGACGGACGCGGCGGCTGGATGGCTAAACCCCGGGACTCTGGGACCGAAGGACTAGGGAGACCAGGGCGGAAGACGGTTTACTCGGGGAGGAAATTGGCTTGACTTGTCTACTTACCAGGTCAGGGAAACAGGTTTTCCCTTGACCTATGTGCATTTGGGGAATGCACCTGCAAGCTTGGCAGGCGCCTTGGAAACGTAGTTGTTCAGGAGTGACCAGCGTACCAGTGTTTGGAATGAAAATGAGGCTGTGCATATCGGGCTTCTTGGAATTGACAGACACACACACATACACACACGCACACACACACATATCCTGTCTTGAAGAATGTAAAATTACTTCTGCGTGTATAGTTTTTCAGCCTATGTAGTAGGTTGGAGCTGGTATTATTAGTATTATCCAGATTGGGAAATAATCATTTAGGGTTTTTAGTAACTTTCCCATAGTCATAGAGAAGATCTGATTCCAAGAGCAGGTGAGGAAGTGTTTGGGAGAGGGGACAAGAGAGGAATGGAATGAAAGCTACTACCTAGCTAGGTTCTTGTTATACAGGGGTGAGATGGGGGAGGAGGTTTATGGAAATGATTTAGTTCCTTTATTCAAAAAGGTAATTATAATGAATATAATTGTAAAGAGTGATTTTGCATGGGCAGTACTGGACTCTGATTTGCCCTGTTTTCAGAGACTATACATCAAAACAGACATTTCCTTTATCTACCTTTAGTATGTGGGTGGCTCTTTTCTTTTCCTGCCCTCCACTTTTTTTTAAGCAAATGCCAGCTCAAAAAATGGGTTCTGATATATTCAAGCTTAAGAAAGAATGCCCATTTGTGGAATTCCAGGAACTGGTAAGCTGCTAAGGACATTTGTTCCTTTGTCTCCTCTCCTCCCCCTTCCCCTTCCCCTACTCCATTTTCTGTGGGGATGTTGTCAAGGCCCAGGAAAACAAAAATCAAATTGTCTAAGGAGGAACCCATTCCTGGATTAGAAGATTTTAGAACCATTTTGTCACAGCGTCCTGATTCTAGCTCTCTTTCTTGGCCTCTGTTTTCCATGAACCCTCAGGGCCTGATTCCTGGTTTCTGTTATAACTCAATGTAGGTACTAGGTTTAACTCCTGCCTGTATCTATAGGGCTGGGCCCATTGCCTTGGGTTAATTGAATATTTGTTAAATAAACAACCACCCAAAAAAGTGATTAGACTAAGATGAACTTTTGTAACTTATTTGAGGATATTGCCTTGGTATTTACAGGACTGTGCCTTCTTGTCTTACTTTAGAGTAATGAGGAGTGTGGTCATCAGCCTTCAAGATGGCCCTCAATGATCCCAGCCTCCTGGTATTCACAACCTAGTGTAGACACCTCCCACCTTGTACCAGGATTGGTATGCATGACCAATAGCAAATGGTGAGTGTGAATGGCATATCACTTCTGAGATTAGGTTATACAAGACTGCACCAGAAACAAAAAGACTGAAGTTCCTGTCTCCTGGCTTGGGTGCTCTCTCATGTGCCCTGCTCTCTTTCACTTGAATCCTTTGCTCTGGAGAAAGCAAACTGCCATGTTGTAAACAGTCCTACAGAGAGGCCTAGGTGACAAGGAACTGAAGCATCTGGCCAACAACCTCATTATCGACCTTAGAAGCAGATTCTCTAGGCCCAGTAGAGCCTTAAGAAGGCAGTAGTCTTGGCCAACAGCTTAACTGCAACCTCATGAGAGATTCTGAGCCAGAACCACCCAGTGAAGCCACGCCTGGATTTCTGGCCTTCAAACACTATTAAGATTATAAATGTTTGTTGTTTTAAGCTATGAAGCTTTGAAGTAATTTGTTATACAGCAATAGTAATTAATGCGTGGTGGCAGCAAAGCATAGGGGTTTTAGAATTCAACCTGAGTTGAAATCCTAATTCTACACATTATTAACTTTTCCGTGTACAAATTCTTGAACTTCTCTGGGCCTCAGTTTCCACCTCTGTAAAATGGTGTTCATCACGCCCATCTAGTTCAGAGAGTAGAGCTGAGCGACAGGAGCTGCTTCGGCAGGAGGATTCCCGGCTCTCCTTGCTCTCGTGGGCTGGTATGGTATGAATGGCACCATGTCATCCCATTTTGGTAGGGCTGCCCAGATTGCCAGTGCCATGTTGCATGTAAAGGTTTGTCTATGGTCTGCAGAATGTCCAGCAATTTCTAAACCATAAACATTTTCATGGGTGGGAACAAAACAGAATGTCAGAGTTCATTTCTATGATTTGGTTCCATTGCCTGGTTTTTGTTAGGCCAAATCTGATTTCTTTCCAGTTCTGAATATAGGAATCAGTGCTGACTTTCATTTATTTAATAAACTTGTTATGTCCCTGGCTCTGTTCTAAGCCCTTACATTTACTGATTTATTTACTTCCCATTCCTATCCTATGATATTATATATATACATATGTGTATACATACACACACATATATACATACACATGTATGTACATATACATATATAAGCACACACACTGTATTATCTCCATTTTACATATGGAGAAACAGACATAGGCAGATTAAGTAGTCTGAGGTCACACAGCTAAGTAGTGGCAAAGCCCAGATTCAAATATGGGCAGTCTGGCTCCAGATTCTGCACTGTTAACCGTCAAGCTGTACATGTCTCCTTGTTGTCCCACGGCTGTAAATTCATGTTTTTTCTCTTTGCATGTCTGACTACCTTCCTCAGGCAGCAAGAACAATCTAAGAGTGTTCCTGGACAATCAATCTGGTGGTGGTGAGAAACAATATAATGAGTGAGTGGAAGGGCTACCTTGGGCTTTGGAAAAAGACCTAGGTTCAGTTTCCGACTCCTGTGTACTGTTAGCAAATTACTTCCCTTCTTGGAACCTCAGTTTCATCATCCGTAAAATGGGAACAATAATAAAAATACCTTTTGGCCATTAGGGGGAGCTCAAGGATGACTTATACCCCAAAAGGGGAAGGATTGCTTATGTGGATTCTCAGTTCTAGTCATTGGCAACACTAAAGGGCAGAGCTTTCCCGTATTGTGGGCAAAGGTTTGCACGAGGGGGACTGGACATCCCAGTTTTCCCAGGGATGAGGGATTTCCTGGGATGCAGGACTTTCAGGGCTAGCGCTGGGACAGTTCTGGACAAACTAGGCCAGTTAGTCACCCGAGTTTGAGCCCTGAGCCTTGGGGGAAACCAGCCTTTTGGAACACTTGCCCTGATTTCTCCAGTGGGGCAGATATGAAGCGAGGGATATGGAATTTATTAGTAGAAAATGATTAAGGGCAGCAATCTTAATATTGAGGGTTTTTAAAATAATAGCTTTATTGAAATAGAATTAGCATTCACATATCATACAATTTGTCCATTTAAAGTGTACAATTCAATGGATTTTAGTGTACTCACAGAGTTGTCCAACTATCACCACAATTAATTTTAGAACATGTTCATCATCCCCTAAAGAAACAGCATATCCTTTAGCTATCAACACTCACCTCTGCCCCCAATTCTCTCCATCACACCCAGCCCTAGGCAATCACTAATCTACTTTCTGTCTCTATAGTTTTGCCTTCTGGACATTTCCTATGAATTGGATCATATGATATGGTTTCTCCTCTTATGCTAAGCAGAGGAAACAAGTACAAAAGACCACATATCATATGTTTTGTACTCATTTCCTCTACTTAGCATAAGAGGAGAAACTTCTTCAAGGTTCATTCATGTTATAGCCTGTATCAGTACTTCATTCGTTTTTTGCTGAACAATATGTTTTTGTATAGATATACCATAGTTTGTTCATTCATCAGTTGTAGACATTTGAGTTGTTTCTACTTTTTAGCTGTTGTGAGTAATGCTGCCATGAGCAATCATGTACAAAGTTTTTGTGTGAACATATGTTTCATTTCTCTTGGAGTATATACTGAAGAGTGGAATAGTGGAGTTTCTGGGCCATATGATTACTCTGTGTTTAACCTTTTGAGGAAGTACAAGACTATTTTCCAAAGTGACTGCACCATTTTACAGTCCCCAGAAGCAGTGTATAAGGGTTTCAATTTCTCCACATCTGCACCAACATGTTTTTTAAAAAAAAAAAGAGAGAGAGATGGGAGTCTCTGCTCTTTTACCCAGGCTGGAGTACAGTGGTGTAATCATGGCTCACTGTAGCCTCAAACTCCTGGGCTCAATTAATCCTCCCACTTCAGCCTCCTGAGTAGCTGGGACTACAAGCACGCACAACCATACCCAGCTAATTTGATTTTATTTTTCTTAAAGACAAAAAATACATTTTGTCTCTAAAACATATGTTTGCTATGTTGCTCAGGCTGGTCTCAAACTCCTGGCCTCAAACGATCCTCCTGCCTCAGCCTTCTGAGTAGCTGGGATTACAGATGGGAGCCACTGCATCTGGCTCTGCCTTTTTGATTATAGTAATCCTAGTGGGTATGAAGTAGTATCTCATTGTGAGTGGTCTTGTTTTGAAGTTGCATTGGCATAGCAAACACATTTTGTCACTGGTTCTGTTTTGATTATAGCAATCTTAGTGGGTATGAAGTGGTATCTCATTGTGAGCAGTCTTGTTTTGAAGTTGCATTTGCATAGCAAACACATTTTGTCACTTACACTACTTTGGTTCATTTGAGGTAACTGATGAAGGTTACAGAAGCTTAAATAAACTCCTATTCTCCCCTTTGGTTTCACTACTAAGTCCTGGCTGCCTTCTTTGTCAGAGGAATGCCTGCAGGAGGTGGATTAGGCCAAGGGTCCTGTAGTCCTTTAAGGAGAGCCCTTGCCACCCTCCTGTTATTTCCCTGGTTTCCCTTTTCCTCACCTTTTTCTCAGTCCAGAGATGAGGGTGGGTTGCAAGGGGAAAGGGCTGATCAATCTTTTTGACTTTATGCCCCCTGCTCTAGGTCGAAGAGTGGCTTTGATCAGCTCACCAGGCGTCTTAGTCCATATGGGCTAATACAACAAAATACCATAAACTGGGTGGCTTATCAACAACAGAAATGTGTTGCTCATAGTTCTGGAGGCTGGGAAGTCCAAGACCAAGGCACTGGCAGATTCTATGTTTGATGAGGACAGTTTCCTGGTTCATAGATGGTGTCTTCTCACTATGTCCTCCAATGGTGGCCGTGGGCAAGGGAGCTCTCTTGGGCCTCTTTTATAAGGGCACTAATCCCATTCATGAGGGCTCCACACTCATGACCTAATCACTCCCCATAGGTCCCACCTCCAAAGACCATCACCTGGGGGTGAAGATTTCAACATATGAATTTGTGGGGGATGCATACACTCAGACCATAGTGCAAGTTGGGGACAAAAGCTCTGAGTGTCAGCAGGGTTGCACTGGCTTGGAAATGCTGTCTGTTTCCAGATCAGGCATTACAAACTGCATGATCTAAGGCTCATGTTGCATTAACAATGTTGTGTTTGGTCCACAGTGTTTCAAAATTGGAAAACTTGACATAAAAAATCTAGCCTTCTGGCTTTTCTTTAAAAATGTGCAGGCCCAACCATGCTGTTTCCACCTTTCTGCATTGCAGTAGTTGGCTGAGGCTGAGCCCTGGCTACCCCCTGAAGACTGGTGTGAGCTTTCAAATCCCCACAGTTCCCACCACACACTGTTGCATCACAGTGGGCCCTCTCCACACATTTGTCACTTGTCTCATACTTGAGAATATTTATTAGTGCCCAATTCCCTCAGGGATCTAACAGGGTGAACTTAGGCCATAGTAGGTAACAGGCCTAAATACAGACACTTGGGATCCTGGCTTTCCAGCCATCCCCATACCATCTCCTCATGAGTACAAGCAAGTTTCAGGTGTAACGTGGGCATCTAATTTGTGATTTGTGGTTCTTGATCACTTTTATGGGCCAGCCACTGTTCTAAGAGTTTTGCATATATTAATTCATTTAATCCTCATAGGAACCCAATCATAATCCCAGTTTACAGATGGGAAAACTAACACCCAGAGAAAACACTTGCTCACAGTCCATGGGTAATAGTTGCCGAGCCAGAATTTGAAGTCAGGAGCAAATGAGGTCATTTTGCAAGGTTGCTCATGACCTAGTGTCTGGTTCATTATGGGGGTTCAGTGGGTGCAAGCTTTATAATATTCATCTAGTCTTGCCAACTTCTGCTAACATGCTGCATGGCTGGGGATTAGTCCCAGCCAGATGTCCCATCACAAAAGTTAGGCGTTGAAGTGGATGACATTTGTGTTTAGAGAAATGATATGTCTCATTCTTTACAGCCCTAACTTGGGGTAAGTTTCTGAAAGCAAGTAAAAGAAGAGGAGAGGGACATTTGTGATCTCTCATGTATAGAAGACTAACAAATAGGTGGTCACACCTGAAGGCACCTCCCGTGACCCTTATTACATAATGCCATGGGCTGAATGTCCAAAATTCCTCTCCCAGCTCTGACTGGCCTGGCTACTATGATGAGTGAAGTCCACCAGGGAAGATATTGTGGCCTTGTTTCTCATCCTCCTGTCCCCAGGAGTAACACAGAAGCAGCTAGTAACACAACAGCATTGTCCTCACATACACAGGCCTGCTTTGTTTCCCCACCACACAGAGCAGCCGCTGTAACAATGGCCCCGAATGACACTTTACCCTCCTTTCTCCAATGTTGCACTTGTTTTTTTAGTCTGGAATGGGCTAAACAATGATTTCCTGCAGTCGGTATCAGCTTTTCATATTTTCTGCCTGCTTCTCTGTCAGTCTTCAGGCCCCAGGTCAGTGAGTGGCGAACCAGGCCCAGAGAGCTCTGGGCCCATTGGAACATCCCCTTCTCAGGAGGCTGGAAGGCCATGGTCATTCACCTCTCCCCAGCAAGGTGGCACCTGCCCTGGAAGAAGAAACCAGACCAGGTAACACAAGAGAGACAATGAGAGTTTGGGGCTAGTGGGTGGGGTTGCAGGGGATGGCTGAGTATCCAGCCCAAGGAGGATGGGTTTCTGGCTTCAAGACATCCTATTTTCTAAAGAGCCACTATTTGCTGTTAAATAAATAATGAAAAGCAACAGAGGTCAAGTTCAGCAGCCTCCCAGTTAGGAAAATACCCTCTGTCTGTCTGGCCCTGTTCAGTGCCTCTGATATCTCTGGGTGAGCAGGGTCTTCATGGCCCATGTAGATTTATTGAGGTGACTGTTGCCTTAATAATAGCTGCTAGTACTAAGCTCTTTCTCTGTGTATTGCATATGTATACCTATTACTGTATGTCTCTCATTGAATGAATAGTAATGATAGCAAACCCTTATACAACGTGCCTCAGATTCTTGCTTCATTCAAACCCAGGCAGTCGGGTTCTAGAATCTGCGCTTTTCATCATCATGCCCCTTGTAAAGCATTTTTTTTTTACAACATCCTGCTAATAAACCATGGTCATCACAATATTTCACTTTGAGAGGCAATGATGTATAATGATAGCTATGTGTATTGTGAGTCCTTTGCCCTGTGCCGGGCAGCATGCTAACTGTTTTGCAGCTATTTCATCAGATAGATACTTTATGATCTCTATTTTATGGATGAGGAAATTGAAGTACGGAGAATTTAAGTCATTCACCCGGGGTCACACAGTTGTTAAATGGCAGAGCCTGGATTTGAATTCAGTTTTCTCTTGAGTATTATGGGAATCTTAGGCCCGCCCAGCCCTGCTGGTCTGGAGTTAGTCTGCTTCTCTAGGTCATGGGGTATAGAGGGTGACATTCAGTTTCTGGCTTCGTAGAACATCTGCACCCAAGTTGACAGCTTAAGGAATGTTTTTGTTTGTTTGTTTTAAATGATTTTTCTATTGGCATCAGCTTTTGTCTTGCTTGAAGAAGATGGCATTGCTCAATGATGACAGTGAAGGAATTTGAAAGGATAAGAATTGCTCAATGAGTGGCATCTCTTTTTTGGCCAGAGACCAGGCTAAGTTGCCTCATATGTAGGAGAACATATGTCAAATACACAGGACTCACGGTATATTATGGAAGCAAACTTTATTTTTGCCTATCATTGTCCCTGATTTTTTTCAGTGGGTCCTCACTCTTCCCTTGCCCTGGGATGAAAATTAAGGTAGGTCCACAACTCTTCTGGGCCCCCTTCAGGAATCAAAAGTTCTTAAGTCACTTTTAGTTCCAGCACAGCCTCATTCAGCAATTGGGATGTCCAGTCCCAGGGAATCTGCCAGATCTTCAACTTTGGTTCCCAGTGGAGACTTTTCTCCCTCCTCCAGTGGGGCCTGCAGCTTGGAAAGGGGGTCTGTGGTTGGCTTCTCATTTCCCACGTTAAGCTTCCATCCTTCTCTCCTCTGGCTTACTGACGATTCTGACTCCTGGCAGGGGAAAGGGGAAAAGAGAAGAGGCAGGAAAGGAGCTGGAAGTCCTTACTTGGTTAATGCTGTGGCAAGCTGGCATTTCACTGGCAGGTTCTGGTGGGTGTATAAACCTAGTTCTTTCTCTCTAGGCACAATCTTGTGGATACTTCAGAGAGCACCATTATTTCTCATCTTTGGGGATCTCTGAGTTGCTGGTGCCTTGAAGCTGGTTGCCTAATAAGACTCCTTCCTTAGTTCCCTGGCATCTAAGCAGTGCCGTATTAGCTTGCTGGGGCTGCCATGACAAAATATCACAGACTGAGGGGCTTAAACCAGCAGTCCCCAATTTTTTTGGTACCAGAGACCAGTTTTGTAGATGACACTTTTTTCCATAGACCGGGGTGGGGATGGTTTTAGGATGATTCAAGTGCATTACATTTATTGAGAACCTTATTTCTATTATTATTACATTGTAATATATAATGAAATAATTATACAATTCACCACAGTGTAGAATCAGTGGGAGCCCTAAACTCGTTTTCCTGCAACTAGACAGTCCTATATGGGGGTGATGGGAAACAGTGACAGATCATCAGGCATTAGATTCTCATAAGGAGCATGCAACCTAGACTCCTCACATGCACAGTTCACAATAGAGTTTGTGCTCCTATGAGAATCTAATGCTGCCACTGATCTGACAGGAGGTGGAGCTCAGGTGGTAATGTGAATGATGGGGAGCAGCTGTAAATATGGATGAAGCTTCGTGCTCTCTCTGTCCCTGCTGTGTGGCCTGGTTCCTAACAGGCCACAGAGCAGTACTGGTCCATGGCCCAGGAGTTGGGGGCCCCTGGCTTAAACAACAGAACTTAATTTTCTCCCAGTTCTGGAGGCTAAAAGTCCAAGATCAAGGTGTTGGCAGGTTTGTTTTCTCCTGAGGTCTCTGTCCTTGGCTTGTGGATGGCCACCTTCTCACTGAGTTCTCACATGGTCTTTCCTCTGTGTGTGCATTCCTGGTGTCCCTTGGCATGTGCAAATGTCCTCTTCTTATAAGGACACCAGTCAGAGAGGATTAAGGCCCACCCTAAGGGGCTCATTTTAACTTAATCACATTTTTTAAAGGTCCTGCTTCCAAATGCAGTCACATTCTGAGGTCCTGGGGGTTAGGGCTTCATCATATAAATTTTGGGAGGATAATCGAGGCCACAACAAGTGCTGTCAGCTTTTTTCTGAAGGTAAATTTCCATTCCTCCTGGTGGTCCTTGTCAGAAGGACCTACACATCCCACAGGTTGGCCACGGTACATCTCTGGCTTATGGAAAATACTCAAGGTTCATTATCCCAGGAAATCCAAAGCTACCACATTCTCTTCACTCCAGCTGATCACTCCATCTCTTTTGTATTTTGGGATTCGCAGACATGATTCAGACATCAGCCCTCAGTGACAGTCAACCTCCAGGGACACAGCATCTTGGAGGCCACTCTTGGAGGGTGGGTAGTGGGCAATTGGGACTTGTAGTGTTCCTATCACCTTCCCCAAAATTCCTCCTCTACACCACCAACTGTTCTTCTCACCCAGCCGTCTTTGTGGGCTGGAGATGGTCAGTTAAGAGGGAAACCAGCTTCATGCCACTTCTTTTGTCAGCCCTGCATGATGGTCTCAGTGTCACAGCTCACTTTGAAACATGTCCTTTGTCCTTGGCAATACCCGAACTAAGACCATAGTCATTTTTACATCCCACTACACAAACAACGTCTCATTTAGTTTTCATAAAGAACCCTAGGAGTTCTTCTACATATGGAAGAGGAATCTGGAGCTCAGAAATGTTATCGAATTCACCCAAAAGAGATTATTCAGCAAGTGGCGGGGAGGGGAGTAGAGATTCAAGCTTTAACCCACTTCATTATTTACTTCTCGGGGCCTTCATCATCCAGGCTTCTTAGAGCTTTTACCTACTGGAGTTTGGTCTGTGCTGGTAAAACGTTTTCTTCTTAGCAGAAAGCTATAAAGGTAAACAACAACAACAACAAACACTTCATCGCTGCTTGCACCACTTGTGATGCAGGGGCTGGCAACGGGAGTGACAGGTGCATCAGAAGCTTTCTTAGGTATGTTGTGAGATGAGCTCTGTGTACCCAGGAAAGTTCTTTGACTGCTTGGAAGTCCTCCATCCCTGCCCCACTATAATTTAATCAGCAGAATAATGAAGTACAAGTGAAATATCTTTTTTTTTTGTAGAAATGCATAAAAACAATTCTGTGAGTCTGTTTTGTGTTGCTTTAAAGGAATACCTGAGACTGGGTAATTTTTAAAGAAAAGAGGTTTATTTGGCTCACCTTTCTGCAGGCTGCACAAGCATGGCACTTGCTTCTGCTCAGCTTTTGGTGAGGCCTCAGGGAGCTTTTACTCATGGCACAAAGTGAGGGGGGAGCATGTCACATGGCGAGAAAGGGTGCAAGAGAGTGCCAGGCTGTTTTTCAACGACCAGCTTTCTTGTGAACTTACAGGGTAAGAACTCACTCCATTATCACCAGGGCAGCACCAAGTCATTCATGAAAGGTCTGCCCCCATGACCCAAACATGTCCCACTAGACCCCACCTCCAATGCTGGCAATCGCATTTCTACATGAGATTTGGAGGAGACAAACATTCAAACTATATCAGCGATATTGCATTCTGAGAAGTTTATTCAAGGCAGAAGGGGCCATATCATCTCACCTTCTAGCTCCCAGGAGGTACTTAACCTAAAGAGGACTTCCGAATATAAAACTATTTAAAAAAAAAAACCAAAAAACCTCTTTTTTGTTTAGATTTTTAATTACTTTCTTTACAAATAAAAAAGCCCAAGCCTGTCATTGCCCATTCTTCCTTAGGAAAGGGAAAGCTACGTATGGGCCTGGCAGTGGTTCAGAGGCTGCCTGCCAAGCCTGTGTCAGGTTCATCTGGCAGCCGTGCAGAGCTGGGCTGGGCTGGGCTGGGCTGAAGTTGGGGCCCAGGGCACAGGCCTGGGATGGGCTGGAGCTGCAGCTGCCTCCGTCCAGGGAGGAAGGGGAGGATGATATTTCTGTTCACCCCCTCAGCAATTATTTAACAAACATTTATTGTGCCCAAGACTTTTGTGGGCCCTCTGCCAGGAAAGGGCAGGTCATTGAATGGGCCCTGGGAAAAATGATGTCTGAGCTTCTCTCCAGTTCTCAGAGAAAGGTAAAGCACTGGAAGCGGGTGGTTCAGGGAGAGGGCGTGGAGGAATGGAAAAGCATGGTGTGCTTGGAGACCTGTGGATGGTTTTGAATTGCTCAAGCACAGACCAGGGGTCAAGGGAGGGCAGGGGTCAGAAGAGGGAGGGGGAAGAAGGTGGAGGAGCTGCCAGATTGGAACTTGGTAGGCAGATTGGGCCCTGGCAGGGCCACAGAAGGGTCTGAAGCAGAGTTGTGACCAGAGTGGGTTTGTCTTTTAGAGGGAACTCTGAGGCAGGACGGGGACACACTTGAGCATCAGAGGCGTCAAGGCTCAGGGAGAGGGGTGAGGGAAGATGAAGGGCAGAACCGAAGCCCTGGCTGAGATCATGGGAATGGGGAGGGGTTAAGCTGGAGAGAGTGGCAGCCAACTGAGGGAGGGGTCGGTCTAGAATGTCTTTCAGGTTTCCGACTTGAACCACAGAAGGGATGCTATACCATGATGGGTCAGTGTGTGTGTAGGGGGCCGAGGACCCTTCCCAGCTGGGGGAAGTGGGGCATGGGGGGTCAGGGGGTTGTCCTTTCTTTTAATAAACATATGGAGGGGCTGCCCTGAGCTGCATGCTGGGAGAGGAGAGCAGAGGGGACACCTTCCATTCCTCACAGAGCCCTTGAACCAATGAAGGAGCAATTCAAATGCAATGGAGCAGGAAGACCCTAAGAGAGAATTGGAAAATGACTGGGAAAATTTGAATGTAGACCAAGAATTCAGTGATATTAGAGAATTATTAATTTTTTAAGGTGTGATGAAAGTATTGTGTTTTAGGTGGGAGAATACCCCCTCATCTTTTTTTCTTTTGGGGAGATGCAAGCTGGAATATTTAGGAGTGAAATGTCATGATGTCTGTAATTTGCTTGGAAACAAATAAATACAGAGAGAGAGGAGAGACAGAAAGAGAATGAGCAAATATGGCAAAACGTTACCAATTGTTGGGAGTATATGGGAGTTTACTGTACTGTTATTGCACTATACTTTTGGCTTTTGGCTTTTCTGTGTGAAATATTTTGTAGTAAAAACTGGAAAATATAAAGTAGTAAGCGCATTGATGGGAGGTAAGGGTGCCGTAGGAACACAATGAAGGGCCTCTAATCAGAATTTGATGCATGAGGGATGCTTCTAAAGAAAACAGCATCTAAGACCTGAGGAAGAGTGATCCTTGAAGGGGGGATGGGGAAGAATTTTGGGGAGAATGTACTAGGCAGAGAGGGAACAGCCTGTGTGTAGGCCTGTTGGCCTGTCTTGCTAGAGGAACAAAAAGACATTTAACGTGAGTGTCAAATGTAAAGCAGAGTGACCAAGAGATGGGAAGAGAAAGGTAGGCAGGTCCCATAGAGTCTTATAAGGAGTATGGGGGAGTTTGGACTCTGTCCCAACCACAGCATAACTAGGGGGGCTTCATTTCAGAAAGATGCTGGCTCAGCTGGGTTCGGGGGCTCACACCTGTTATCCCAGCACTTTGGGAGGCCAAGGCAGGCAGATCACCTGAGCTCAGGAGTTCGAGACCAGCCTAGGCAACATGGCGAAACCCCATTTCTACTAAACATACAAAAAATTAGCTGGGCATGGTGGTGGGCACCTGTAATTCCAGCTACTTGGGAGGCTGAGGCACAAGAATCACTTGAGCCTGGGAGGTGGAGCTTGCAGTGAGGTGGAGGTTGCAGTGCACTGCACTCCAGCCTGGGTGACAGAGGGAGACTCTGTCTCAAAATAAAAATAAAAAAGAAACATGCTGGCTCACGTGTGTGCAGTTGCTAGGATCTGGCAGCCCCTGTTTTAAGCACTTTGCCTAATCCTCACCGTGCCTTTATCAAGTATGTGCAGATTAGCACCCCTATTTAAGAGAGAAGCCAGCCAAGGCACAGAAGAGTGAAGTCACCTGCTCAAGGTCACATATCTGGAGAAGTCAGGACTCGAGCCCAGGCATCCTGGCTCCAGAGCCCACGCTGCCCTAATCGCAAGGCAGCACTGCCTCTTGAGTTTAGTCTCTCTGTGTGGAGAAGGAAGTGGAGGGAAGCAGGACTCTTCCTCAAGACAGGAAGACAGCTTAGGAAGCAACCGTACACATCCAGACTCAAGGTGATGGTGACTTGAACTAAAACAATGACAGTGGTGATGGAGAGAAACAGATGTAATAGAAAGTTATTTTGGAGTGAAATCAATAGGACTTGGTACTTGAACAGTTGTGTCAGGGAAGTCAAAGACAATGCCCAATCCATACCCCACTGAACACCTAGCTCTGCGCCTTCTTGGCAGGAGAAAAGGGCTAGAGTAAGAGAATGTGGAGATACCTTGCTCATAAAAAAATTGAGAAGACATTATCAGACCCATAACATCCCCCTTAACTGTGAGGAGCAGCCTGTTGTCCACCCAACCTACGTATCTCTTTCCTGGCTTCCGCTAATCCTCACTTTTGGTGCAACTTGCCATTTTCACCGTTTGAATTTTGTAATCTGCACCTGTTGTAAAATAGAGATCGTTCCTTTATCCTGACTTGACTGGCAAAACAGAGCCAAACCACAGCTCCTGGTCCCTTCCCTAATTGTCTCTCTACTCACTCACCTGCCATTAGCCTTGAGTGATGTGACGTATGCACCTGTCTGTATTTCACAAGAAGCCCTTGATCCTTGGGCCTCTTCAGAGGGCTTAACCAGAATGAAAAATTAAACAAATATTGAAAAAACAGTAGAACGAACAATACATGGTCATGTCCCTCTAATGCTTATTGATTTTTAAGATCTTCTCAGGCATGAAAACAAGATTCACTGCTAGCAGTCCAACATTGGATTTCTGTTAAGTGAAAGAATAGCTTATTGATCAGGGTGGGATGTCCAGCAGGGCAGGAGCAGGCCTGTGTCTGCCCCACCAGCTAATCAACCCCAATTCAACCCTAAGAGGTGGAGCTCAGCTGGGTGAGAGCTGCACTCACTTGAAATGAGGGACACTGTGGCCCAGGAGGGTCCTCGCAGCATCCTCAGAAGAGACAGAGGCCATTCCTCAGTTATATACCAACTCTCTGGGGACCTCATTGTTTTCTTGCTAAAGGCCTCAAGAATTCCTCATTATTTTTTTCTGTGTCAAAAATAATATAACTACTACATGAATTCATGTATAGAGGACATGGGTCTGCAGAATAAAATGAGTTCATCTACATATATTCCTGCCTTCCATTCCTCTGTCTCAAGGAATTGTTCATTTAACAACAGATTCAGCTGTTATTCTGTGCTGTTTGAAGGCTGGCAATACAGCCATTCACCATATGCCAAATGGCAAAAATCCCTGCTCTCATGGAGCTTTTATTTTAGGGGATATTGTGAACAGTTTGGTGAGGAGCCTTCCAATCCATATATGTATTAATACAAACAGGTTTGTGCTGTACATCTGATTCTGTGGCTGGCTTTTTTCACTGACAATATGTCTTGGAGCTCATTCTGTGTCAGCATGAATGGTCCTTCCTCATTCTTTAATATTTGCCTAATGGTTCTCTGCAGGGATAAACACCTGCTAGTAAACATACAGTTCTAATTTTTGTTTTCACAAATAGTGTTGCAGCGAACTTCCTTTTGCATGTACTGTTGTACACACACAATTTTGGACACTTACTAAGCCATGATATATAAATTAATTACCCTCTCTGTGCCTCAGTTTCCTCATCTGTACATTGAAAGTAATGATAATAATCTTCCTCTAGCCATCAGGGAAAAGCAAATGAAAACCATGACGAGATGCACTTTACACTCACTGGGATGGATATAATTTTTAAAAACAGATGACAAGTGTGGGAGAAGATGTGGAGAAATTGGAATCCTCATGCACTGCTGGTGGGAATATAAAATGATGCAGCTGCTTTGTAAACAGTCCGGGCGTTCCCCAAAAGGTTAACACAGAGTTACAATTTAACCCAGCAATTCCACTCATAGGTATATACTCAAGAGAAATAAAAGCACATGTTGCCACAAAAATTTGTTTAGAAATGTTCATAGCAGCATTATTCATAATAGCCAAAAGGTGGAAACAACCCAACTGTTCATCAACTAATGAAGAGATAAACAAAATTTGGCATATTCACACACAGGAATATTATGTCACATTAAAAAGATATGAAGTACTGATACAGGATCCAACATGGATGACCTTTGAAACATTACGCTAAGTGCAAGAAGTCAGTCATAAAAAGCTGCATATTATATGATTCCATTTATATGAAATGTCCAGAATTGCCAAATGTATAATGACAGAAAGTAGATAAGCGGTTTTTAGGGGCTGGGGTTGAGTGGGAAGGGAGGAAATGGAGAGTGACTGTTAATGGGTATGAAGTTTCCTTTTTGGGGTGATAAAAATGTTCTAAAATTTGCTGTGGTGATGGTTGCACCTATCTATGAATATACTAAAAGCCATTGAATTGTATACTTTAAATGGTTGAATTGTATGGTAGGTTCTATGGTCTGAATATTTACGTCCCCCTGAAATTCATCTATTGAAACCTAATTACTAATGTGATGAGGTTTTGGAGGTGATTAAGTCATAAGGGTGGGGCCCTCCTGAATGAGATTTTTGCCATTACTTAAAAGGCCAGAGAAAGATCCCTCACCCCTTCCACAGTGAGGATACAGCAAGATGGCACCGTCTATAAACCAGAAAGTGGGCCCTCAATAGACACTGAATCTGCCAGTGCTTTGATCTAGGACTTCCCAGCCTCCAAAACTGTAAGAAACAAATTTCTGTTGTTGATAAGCCATTCAGTTTATGGCATTTTGTTATAGCAGTTTAAATGGACTGAGTTAGTATATGAATTATATTTCAATAAAGCTGTTATTAAATAAAGTAAGATTGCTGTGAGGACTGAATAAATTACATAAGGTATGTAGAAAGGTGCTGGCACTTTGTCTTTTTGGGCCTAGCTTATGTCACTTAGCCAGGAATCTCCTTGCAAACGACAGGATCTCATTCTTTTTTATGGCTGAATAGTACTCCATTATGTATATGTACCATATTTTCTTTTTTTAATTATTATACTTTAAGTTCTAGGGTACATGTGCACAACATGCAGGTTTGATACATAGGTATACATGTGCCATGTTGGTTTGCTGCACCCATCAACTCATCATTTACATTAGGTATTTCTCCTATCCCACCCCCAGCCCCCCATCCTGGTGTGTGATGTTCCCCGCCCTGTGTCCAAGTGATCTCATTGTTCAATTCCCACCTATGATTAAGAACGTGTGGTGTTTGGTTTTCTGTCCTTGTGATAGTTTGCTGAGCATGATGGTTTCCAGCTTCATCCATGTCCCTGCAAAGGACATGAAATCATCCTTTTTTATGGCTGCATAGTATTCCATGGTGTATGTATGCCACATTTTCTTAATCCAGTCTGTCATTGATGGACATTTCGGTTGGTCCCAAGTCTTTGCTTTGTGAGTAGTGGGTGCTGGCACTTTGAATCTATGTACCTACTACCTTCATTGTTGCTTCCAGGGGATGGATTTCTAGAAGCAGAATTGCTGAGCGAAAGGGGAGGTTCATTATTGTTATTTTTTAATCATCTTGCAAAGTTGCCTTTTAATAAAGGCTTTACCAATGCACCCTCCAAGAAGCAGTGCATGAGGATACCAGGTTTTTTCTGTTTCCTTTTCCTTTTCAAAGCAACCACCACCAAAAAAGTCTGAAAGAATACGCACAAGTGTTCACAGTGATTTCTGTGGGCGATGGGATCAGGTGTGAACTTCCTCTTCCTTTTCTTGTATTGCTTATCTCTATTTTCTCACAGTGCTAAAAAAGAACATGTAATAATTGTGTAATGTTTAAAAAATAAAAGTACCCCCCACATTTTCCTTTGCTACGTCCAGGGGAAGAAGAGAGGGACAGTTTATTTCTAGAGTTTTCTCCTTGGAGTGAGGAAATTTTTCTTGAAATCCCTTTCTCTTCCTTCCAGCAAACTTTCCCCCACAGGCACACTGTGTGTCTCATTGGCCCAATCTAGGTCACTTACCTATTTGGGAACCAATCATTGGCAAGGTGAATGGAATTCCCTCTAGGTCTATCCCTGGGGTTTGTGCTGGAGGTGGGTCATTGTCCCCTGAGGAGGAACATTTTCTGAGCAAAATTGGGATTTTATTAGGAAGAAAGAGGGGAAATTGATGTTGTGGAGTTGGAAGGAAGAACCAATGTGTCCAGCACTGGTAGAGACTCAAACATGCAATTGTGAAACTCAGTAGTCTGTTTTTCGCTGCTGTGCTGTTCTGTGTCTTTGTCAAGACTTCCATTGCTAGAAATTGATTATTGAGGATGGAGAATATAAGTAATCCACATCTGGTCTTTCTCTCTATCTTCAGGCCACGATCCTCAAAGAAAGGGGATTTGAAAGTTTGGTTTGGGCAGGTTTTTAGAAGTGAAGTCGTTGATTTTTGAAATGCCACGGTCTCCACTAGATAATTTCTACCTTGCTGTCTCTAGCCTGGAAGAGTGCCATTACACATTCCCCCTGGGTCTCTCAGGAAAGGTCCCTTTGGGATGGTCTCCTCCTGGCAGCTTATAGGACTAACTTGATTAATAGTATTGCATTTTAGATTTGGAGGACTTTGGAAGGACCTGCTTGACCTCCCTTCATGGGAATCACATTTTTAGCTGATGTGATAGATTGAGGTATTGTTCAGTAAATCTTCACTCACTTCCCTTCCACCTTGGGACACAGTACACTTTCTGAGTCACTGACTCTGGGCTTGGTCATTGACTTGTTCTGGTCAATGGAATGTGATCAGATATGACTCTATCAGAGGCTTTAAATAATGCTTGCACTGTTTGGCTTGGCCTTGTGCTATTCTGACAGCCAAGAGAAGAGCATAACTTGGGTAGCCACTGCCCTTTCTCCCTGTGCTCCAGAATCAGTCACATGGAACAGACACAAACCTGAACTAAGGCAGAATTGCCCAAGTCAACCTGCAGATCTGTAAGTGAGAAAAAGAAAGGCTTATTTTCCTCAGTCACAAAGTTTTTATTTTGCAGCAGTATTGCAGCAATAGTAGACTGATACAGGTGAAATTTGACGGCATTCGGAAAAGTGTATGGACAGTGTAGACACATTAGATAAGCTGTGAGAATATGTCTCATCAAAGCAGCTCCTGGAATAACAAGTGTTAAGTATGGCTCAGGGAGGGAATGACTTGGAGTTGTTTTGGTGAGTTTCTTGGAGCAGCCTAAATTCTAAGAACTTTCTATAAACTGTTTTCTGACCTATTCTCACCAAAACAAGCATCAAGGCCAAGAAATTACTAAACCATCTGTTTCATCATCAATATGCAAATGTAGAATAATGTAGAAGAAAGAGCACTAGACATGGTGAGGTTTTGGACCACAGCTGTGTACCAGTTTAGCTCACGTCTAGTCTGTGGCTTCAGGCATGTCATTTAATTTCTCTCACCTGCAAATTAGGGGTAATTTTAAGAATAAAATTATCAGGCATATCTATGGTTTTCAAACTGTACATTTAGTGATGGGATTTTTTTCAAAGAAAATCAACATGTAAACCTGAGAACTGAATATCACAGTCAGTTTAAACATTCCTTATTTGGAACCAAGTCTTTTACTGTTGGTGGTAGTGAACATGATGGTGGTGATGGTAGTGGGGATGATGGTGGTGGTGGTAGTGGGGATGATGGTGGTGGTGGTAGTGGGGATGATGGTGGTGGTGGTAGTGGGGATG
Source organism: Nomascus leucogenys (assembly GCF_006542625.1). Lineage (NCBI taxonomy): Eukaryota > Metazoa > Chordata > Mammalia > Primates > Hylobatidae > Nomascus > Nomascus leucogenys. Next base: position 96,581,400 of record NC_044395.1, read on the forward strand.
ATGGTGGTGATGGTAGTGGGGATGATGGTGGTGGTGGTAGTGGGGATGATGGTGGTGATGGTAGTGGGGATGATGGTGGTGGTGGTAGTGGGGATGATGGTGGTGGTGGTAGTGGGGATGATGGCGGTGGTGGTAGTGGGGATGATGGTGGTGGTGGTAGTGGGGATAATGGGTGGTTGTAGTGGGGATGATGGTGGTGGTGGTAGTGGGGATGATGGTGGTGATGGTAGTGGGGATGATGGTGGTGGTGGTAGTGGGGATGATGGTGGTGATGGTAGTGGGGATGATGGTGGTGGTGGTAGTGGGGATGATGGTGGTGGTGGTAGTGGGGATGATGGCGGTGGTGGTAGTGGGGATGATGGTGGTGGTGGTAGTGGGGATAATGGGTGGTTGTAGTGGGGATGATGGTGGTGGTGGTAGTGGGGATGATGGTGGTGATGGTAGTGGGGATGATGGTGGTGGTGGTAGTGGGGATGATGGTGGTGATGGTAGTGGGGATGATGGTGGTGGTAATGGGGATGATGGTGGTGGTGGTAATGGGGATGATGGTGGTGGTGGTAGTGGGGATAATGGGTGGTTGTAGTGGGGATGATGGTGGTGGTTGTAGTGGGGATGATGGTGGTGGTGGTAGTGGGGATGATGGTGGTGGTAATGGGGATGATGGTGGTGGTGGTAGTGGGGATGATGGTGGTGGTGGTAGTGGGGATGATGGTGGTGGTGGTAGTGGGGATGATGATGGTGGTGATGGTGGGGATGATGATGGTGTTAGTGGGGATGATGGTAGTGGTGGTAGTGGGGATGATGGTGGTGGTGATGGTGGGGATGATGGTGGTGGTGGTGGTGGGGATAATGGGTGGTTGTAGTGGGGATGATGGTGGTGGTGGTGGGGATGATGGTGGTGGTGGTGGTGGGGATGATGATGGTGGTAGTGGGGATGATGGTGGTGGTGGTGGGGATGATGATGGTGGTGGTGGGGATGATGATGGTGGTGGTAGTGGGGATGATGGTGGTGGTGGTGGGGATGATGATGGTGGTGATTGTGGGGATGATGATGGTGGTGATGGTGGGGATGATGGGTGGTGGTAGTGGGGATGATGGTGGTGATGGTAGTGGGGATGATGGTGGTGGTAGTGATGATGGTGGTGGTGGTAGTGGGGATGATGATGGTGGTGATGGTGGGGATGATGATGGTGGTGGTGGTAGTGGGGATGATGGTGGTGGTGATGGTGGGGATGATGATGGTGGTGATGGTGGGGATGATGTGGTGGTGGTAGTGGGGATGATGGTGGTGGGGATGGGTGGTGTGGGGGATGATGGGGTGGTGGGTGGTAGTGGGGATGATGGTGGTGGTGGTAGTGGGGATGATGGGTGGTGGTAGTGGGGGATGGATGGGGATGGTGGTGGTGGTAGTGGGGATGATGGTGGTGGTGGTAGTGGGGATGATGATGGTGGTGATGGTGGGGATGATGATGGTGGTGGTGGTAGTGGGGATGATGGTGGTGGTGGTAGTGGGGATGATGGTGGTGGTGATGGTGGGGATGATGATGGTGGTGGTAGTGGGGATGATGGTGGTGGGGATAATGGGTGGTTGTAGTGGGGATGATGGGTGGTGGTGGTAGTGGGGATGATGGTGGTGGTGGTAGTGGGGATGATGGTGGTGGTGGTAGTGGGGATGATGGTGGTGGTAGTGGGGATGATGGTGGTGATGGTAGTGGGGATGATGGGTGGTTGTAGTGGGGATGATGGTGGTGGTGGTGGTAGTGGGGATGATGATGGTGGTGATGGTGGGGGGATGATGATGGTGGTGATGGTAGTGGGGATGATGGGTGGTGGTAGTGGGGATGATGGTGGTGGTGGTAGTGGGGATGATGGGTGGTGGTGGTAGTGGGGATGATGGGTGGTTGTAGTGGGGATGATGGTGGTGGTGGTGGTAGTGGGGATGATGGTGGTGGTGGTGGGGGATAATGGGTGGTTGTAGTGGGGATGATGGTGGTGGTGGTGGTGGGGATAATGGGTGGTTGTAGTGGGGATGATGGGTGGTGGTGGTAGTGGGGATGATGGTGGTGGTGGTAGTGGGGATGGTGGTGGTAGTGGGGATGATGGTGGTGATGGTAGTGGGGATGATGGTGGTGGTGGTAGTGGGGATGATGGTGGTGGTGGTAGTGGGGATGATGGTGGTGGTGATGGTGGGGATGATGATGGTGGTGGTGGTAATGGGGATGATGGTGGTGGTGGTAGTGGGGATGATGATGGTGGTGGCGGTAGTGGGGATGATGGTGGTGGTAGTGGGGATGATGGTGGTGATGGTAGTGGGGATGATGGTGGTGGTGGTAGTGGGGATGATGGTGGTGGTGGTAGTGGGGATGATGGTGGTGGTGGTATTGGGGATGATGGGTGGTGGTAGTGGGGATGATGGTGGTGGTGGTGGTGGTGGTGGTGGGGATAATGGGTGGTGTAGTGGGGATGATGGTGGTGGTGGTGGGGATGATGGGTGGTGGTGGTAGTGGGGATGATGATGGTGGTGGTAGTGGGGATGATGGTGGTGGTAGTGGGGATGATGATGGTGGTGGTGGTAGTGGGGATGATGGGGTGTGGTGGTGGTAGTGGGGATGATGGTGGTGGTGGTAGTGGGGATGATGGTGGTGGTGGTAGTGGGGATGATGGTGGTGGTGGTAGTGGGGATGATGGTGGTGTGGTAGTGGGGATGATGGTGGTGGGTAGTGGGGATGATGGTGGTGGTGGTGGGGATGATGGTGGTGGTGGTAGTGGGGATGATGGTGGTGGTGGTAGTGGGGATGATGGTGGTGGGTGGGGTGAGGGGGGGGGGGGGGGGGGGGGGTGGGGATGATGGTGGTGGTGGTAGTGGGGATGATGGGTGGTGGGTGGGGTGGGGGTGGAGTGGTGGTGGTGGTAGTGGGGATGATGGTGGTGGTGGTAGTGGGGATGATGGTGGTGGTGGTAGTGGGGATGATGATGGTGGTGGTGGTAGTGGGGATGATGGTGGTGGTAGTGGGGATGATGGTGGTGGTAGTGGGATGATGGTGGTGGTAGTGGGGATGATGGTGGTGGTGGTAGTGGGGATGATGGTGGTGGTGGTAGTGGGGATGATGGTGGTGGTGGTAGTGGGGGATGATGGTGGTGGTGGTAGTGGGGATGATGGTGGTGGTGGTAGTGGGGATGATGATGGTGGTGGTGGTAGTGGGGATGATGGTGGGGTGGTAGTGGGGGATGATGGTGGTGGTGGTAGTGGGGATGATGGTGGTGGGGTGGGGTGGGGGGGGGGGGGGATGATGGGGTGGTGGTGTGGGGATGATGGTGGTGGGGGTGGGGATGATGGGTGGGGGGGGGGGGGGGGGGGGGGGGGGTGGGGGGGGGGGGATGGGGGGTGGGTGGGGATGATGGTGGTGGTGGTATGGGGATGATGGGTGGTGGTGGTAGTGGGGATGATGGTGGTGGTATGGGGATGATGGTGGTGGTGGTGGGGAATGGGTGGTTGAGTGGGGATGATGGTGGTGGTGGTAGTGGGGATGATGGTGGTGGTGGTAGTGGGGATATGGTGGTGGTGGGGGATGGGGGGGGGGGGATGATGGGGTGGTGGTAGTGGGGATGATGGGGTGGGGGGGGATGGGTGGTGGTAGTGGGGATGATGGTGGGGGGGGGGGGGGGGTGGGGATGATGGGTGGTGGTAGTGGGGATGATGGTGGTGGTGGTAGTGGGGATGATGGTGGTGGTATGGGGATGATGGTGGTGGTAGTGGGATGATGATGGTGGTGGTGGTATATGATTTCAAAGTCTCCGAAAATGTTTCCTTGTCTTCTCTTTCTTCCAGATCCCTCTCACTGGCTGTAATTTGAAAGCCACAATTAAAGATTCTGTGTGTGTGTTTTGGCACACTTCTAAGATTAAAGGGATGAAGAGACTCAACCATACTCAACAAGTCCACCATAATGACAACACAGTCACTTTTACAGTTCTATGATGTCTCAAAGTGTCTGTACATCACCCATGATTATCCTGTTAGTTATGTGGCAATTCTTTGACTCCATGTCAAAGAATGACTCCATCATCCCCACTACCACCACCACCATCATCCCCACTACCACCAGCACCATCACTATTAGAACAGAACAATTTACCATCCTGACCTGGAAGCCTGTTGTGTCCTCTCAAAAGAACACATCATCAATCTGTGGCCTGACATGATGCTGCGCTTCTTTACTCATATGTGCTGCAAATGGTAACCCAATTTACTCTGTCCCCAAGGGTATTCTGGGTTCACAACTCTGTCTGACAGTGAATAACAATAAGTACAATCAGTTGTTGCAAAAATAGATTTTACCGTTAGATCAAAACTTGGCAGCAAGCCCATCAAGAACTCCCGTGTGTCCAGCCCACTGCTTTAGAACTACTGCCTTAAGTATATTTCTGCTTTGAAACTCACTCCCCTGATCCTTAGGAGCTGTTTACACTTTAATAAGAATGAGCCCATTAGAGTCCACCCAGAGAGCATTTAATGGGGGCGAAGTAGAGCCTCTTAGTTTGAATTCACTGAGGAGCAGACCCTGAGACAAGGATACAAATGCAAGTAACTTATTTGGAAGGTTACTGTTACACAAGTAAGGAAGTTAGGTGGGCAAGGGAAAGTAGCCAATAAAAGATGAATTGTCAAGAAAATTACCCATGTGGGTGACTGAAGCTAAATCCTACCAGGGGACTCCCAGAACCAGCATGGAACATGCACCCCAGAGTTCTCCCACCCAGGAGGAAAAGGACTTGGAATATTTATACAGCAACTTCCTCAGTCACTGGTTAAGAATGTTCCCAGGGGCTGGGTGCGGTGGCTCATGCTTGTAATCCCAGCACTTTGGGAGGCCGAGGTGGGCAGATCACAAGGTCAGAAGATTGAGACCATCCTGGCGAACATGGTGAAACCCTGTCTCTACTAAAAATACAAAAATTAGCTGGGCATGGTGGCGTATGCCTGTAATCCCAGCTACTCGGGAGGCCAAGGCAAGAGAATCGCTTGAACCAGGGAGTCAGAGGTTGCAGTGAGCCGAGATCACGCCACTGCACTCTGCCTGGTGACAGAGTGAGACTCCATCTCCAAAAAAAAAAAAAAAAAAAAAGAATGTTCCCAGGCACATCAATCCTGAATTTTCTGGCCATCCATGTGCATGAGCATAATGCACCCCATAGCATCAATTACAGGGAGAATGGGAGGAAGGAAGAGCTTGAGAATGCAGCAATTGAGTTTAGGGAAGGAAAGGATGTCAAGGGTGTTCAAAGTTTCTTAATTCTCATTTTGTTCAGTGCTAGTCCCATTCTAAGGTGTGGCTGCTTGGCATAGCAGTTTTTAGTAAAAACCTTAAAGAGGTAGAAGAAGAAATACCACTTCTTGGTGACATATCTAGCACCAACACGACATTTTCACAACTTCAGGCAAGCATTCCTGGCTTGGATGGGGCAGAGCGGGGGAAGCAAATGTCTTAGTGGAGAGGGCTATTGCTTGGCTCCTAATGGGCCCAGCCAAAGAAGCAAAGGCCTCCCTGCTTGGCCCCCTCTTGAGTTGGTAGGCTATGCTGGGTTGAATTTTATATTAGCTTAACAAACCATCTGAAGTTATGGTAAAAAAATTGGGGAGGTTTACTACTTTTATGAAAACTCTGAGACATTAAGCACTAATGCTCTATGTATGGGTTACCTAGTTCAAGATGTCACTTTTTTTTCTGGGCTGAGGAGAAATGGGGTCTTTGGAAAAAGGTAGATATGGCAGTCTCCTGGCATAGTAAGATCTTTTCACACAGGGGCTTTTGCTGAATGTTTTGCTTTTTTACTCTGAGAGCTTTTAGTGGTGGATGGTGTTGGAATTTTGGATGTCTATCTATCTTTCTCCTCTCTGAGCTCTAGCCAATTGAGGTATAGATTTAAGGAGTTCAAAGTATCAGCTTATGAATAACAAAAGCTTGGAGACCATCTGAATGTTTGGTAATGTGGGAAAGGTTAAATGTTAATACATTATGGTAAATCCATACAATATAACTCTGTGTAGCTATAAAAGAGAATGAAGGTGCCCCCCTGAATATTCACATGAAAAAAGTGCTAGTGAAATGGGAAGGAGTGAGAGGAGATAACATATTTGTAGTGTCTTGTATATGCATGAAGTTTGGAAAGAATCACAAGAAAATGCTAATAGGTATGGCTTGGGAGTAGGAACAGGGTAGATGGGAGTGTGGGTGGGAGAGAGCATTTTTACTGAATACCATTTTTTGAGAAGCACGTAAATATATCGCCTGTATATACCTAGACATCTAGAGAAAGACTCAAGGAGGGGAAGACATAGGGGCAACTGATTAAAATACTTGCTTTCTTCCTCAGATCATGAGTCATCTGAGTGTATCTTACCATGACTTTGGGAAAGGGAAAAAAAGTGGGGGAAGAAAAGATGGGAAAGTACAAATGGGAGAACAGGGGTTGTGTACTCTGAAGGTAGAGATTACCGTCTCCATCTGCTAAACACAGCACTGCTGTGCTGTCTACATTTCACTCAGCAGGTGTGCTTTACACCAAGTAGGTGCTTGGAAGGATGCCTGCTAAGGGCTGAGCCAGCCAGAGTCTTGTATGATCTGTTGGACCAGCTGTTCATTGCCACTCACTTGAGAGGCGGTATAAGGTGATGGATAAGAGCATGGTCTCCTCCATCAGAATAAACCAATGTTCAAGTCCTGGCTCTGCCACTTACTGAACACGTGGGCTTAGGTCCCTATTTCATCCTCTCTGAGCCTCTGTCTTCCCTTGTAAAACAGAAATACTGCTATTACCCATCTCGCTATTATGAAGTATAACATACAGAGTGCACAGCACAGTGTCTGGCCCATTGTAGTTGCTCAATAGATTTTAGTGTTTGTTTTTATGAGTTTGAGTCATCTCTGTGGTGAGGAGCACAGACCCTGAACCCTCTACTTGAGGTAGAACCAAGTCTATGGTTTCTCAGCCTGGGCAGGGCAACCTGCCCTTTTCTGACTTTGCTGTGTGATGCAGCAGCTGCATTTCCATTCCGGCTTCCAAGGGCTGAGTGTGGGGGTCTCCGGAGGAGCTGCTTTACTGACAGATGTATCCTCTAGGATTCCAGAGGCAATGCCAGATGTCGGTGTGCAGCTGTGTTCACAGAACGTCCTATTAATGTTTATTCCCTGTGTAATTGCAAAGCAAATGGCTTAATGCCATTGTAAAAACAACTCTAAAAGTTAATAGTTCTTCTAATAGGAACCCCCTCACAGCTACCTTCAACAGCACCAAATTGTTAGTTCTCAGTCTTCTGTCTCACAGAAAGAAATCCAGATTACACCTTGGTCAAGAAATGTACCTAAAGTTTCCTTCTTGATGATTTAATCTTGGTTGGGGTGAGAAAAAAGCAGGTATCAGCCGTGCTATTGGGGATTTCCTAACCCTTTATATTATTACATGTTTCATCCTGCCTTGAGGAAGAAGTTTTAAGCTACACCAATATTCGGGGCTCAAAGAGTTATGTGTGTTTCAAGTTTTTAAAATGTTTGATATATCAAAGATGGTTTTTGTCCTGGTCCCTGCATTCTGGCTGGAGACACTTTGCTTTGTTGGGTAGCCAAATGCTGTCTCCTTTTGAAGCAGCAGGTGAGCCAATGACAGATGTAATGGGGAGTGGGGCAGAGATGCTCTAAGAATGGAGGTACCTGGGACTGGACATCTGGCTTGTGAGTCCAAGTTCATTCCCAATGTCTTTTCCTGTATGAAAAAGCCAAGCACCTCAAATTAAGGTTCGAGAAGCCAACCTGTAGTTTTAACAGCATGATTGACCTTGTCTGCATTTCCAGTTCAATCTACCTTGAGGAAGAATACTAAATAGAATTTGCCCATGGTCAACTCAGGAACTAGAGGTGGGAGGTTAGAAGGCACTGCAATTACTGCCATTGCTGATTTCTCCTCACTCCACGACACTCTAGGCAGCATGCACTGGGCAGTTTGGTGTAGTGGTTCAGATTATGGGCTCTGAAGCCACACTGCCTGAATTCAAGTCCCAGCAGTGCTCTTATTAACAGCTGTATGGTTATGACCTAGTTATTTAACTTCCATGTGCTTCAGTTTCTCTGATGTAAAATGGTAGTTACAATATCTCTACTTCATAGGATTGTGAGGGTTAAATAATTAACATGGATAAGGTACCTGTTTGATAGTGAGCAGCGTAGAAACTTAGTCTCAAATACCCTGTAATGAGTCTTTTCGTTTATTTGTTTAGTACCTGGTACTAAAGAGGACCTAATTCAATTGAATCATGTAGTTGGCAAGAAGAAACTGAAATAAGTTCCCTGTAAATTATTTACATAGCTTGGATAGGAGGTCAGCTGGTCCCTTGGGCTTGGGCTCCTGTACCCACATGAGCAATCTCTGTTTTTGCCTTGCAACAGTCCACAGCTAGGGTTAAGTTATCTGAAAAGAATCTCCCCACACATCAGTGAGTAAAGTGGACTTGGCTCACAATGAGCTGGAGAGGTCTGAGGAGGGGGTGAGGGGATGTATATTGCACATACTTCAACACACACACACACATGCACCTGCACATCCCTGCAAACCACTTTCACAACTTTCAGGATTTCTTCTCTCTAAAGTCCCACTTGGCTATGTTTTAAGGGTTCCCCTTGATGCCCTTTGCCCCATAGCAGCCTCCAGTGTTATTTTTGCTCGGCCTCTGGGGAACTTCAAATTCCTTACTCTTTTTAGTAAGCAGAGCTGTTTAGCCCTGCCCCCGCCCTGACCCACAATATTACTCCATCCTACACATCGCAGCCCAACGTCTTCAACTACATTCATTGATGTATGAAGACGACGCTTTCCTTAAGGGGTCTCAAAGCACTTTGCAGACATCCAAATGTCCATTCCCCAATTAAGTGCCTGCTCTGTTATTTACTATCTATGTGACCTTGGGCGAGTTATTTCACCTCCTGAGTCTCAGGTCACTCAACTGAAAAATAAGATAATGCAAGGACTGCGGAGGTTGCTAGGAAGAAGTGAAATCATGACTGCAAAACATAGAACAGCGCCTGGTGTCTAATAGCATCGCAATGTATACTTTTTATATAACTATATAGCAGAATCCTTCATCTAAATTGGATTTCTCACAGTAGAAAATGGGCATTGGCAACTTTTTATGATGTGTGTATAAGGACTATAGGGCACAAAAGAGTGAACAGGGCTATCTAGACGGCACTAGGAACTTTTGCAAGTTACTTAATCACTACACATGCGTCTCCTCCATTGTAAAATGGGGATAGTAATCGTGCTTATTTATGACTGTCGGGGAGATGAAATGAGATAATACATGCAAAAACAGAGTCTAGTCCAATGTAAGAATTTAGAAAAGCGTAGCTGTTATTATTAAAAGTTTATGTTTTTAATTGAACTATTAGGATAAGAAAGCATATTTGCCTCGTCTCCTGATGTATTTTGTATTTTGATTTGATGTATAGATGTATTTTGGAAATCCCGATGTTATTTTGCTGAAGGCTTTAGTCAAGACAGAAGTTATTTAAGCTGATAGCTTTGGCTTTAGAAGTATTAAATCACTACACAATCCATAAACTTACTAATACTTGTCTCTTGATATTTCATTTGAAAATCTGAACTTCTTTTTGGGCTGTTAGCTTTGTAGTAATATCCTTTCATCAGCTACACGTTAGAATTAATCTGGAGTATGAGAGAATAGTTCAGTACTCCTGACCAGTGTTCCCTTTGATTTTGTATAAACTGTGAGCAATTGGCCACATTCCACACGCAACTAGTTATGAAGGTGGAATATGCATGAGCAGACTTTAGTGTTGAGATCAAATAAAGCTTGCAGCAAATTTAATGTGATGTTGTCAAGGATATGCAAAATCAATATTGTGCTGTGTGATAATTAGACATAAACGCAGTTCACACAGATGAGTGTAGTTGCCTTGCCTGAAACAAGCTCTTCGAAGATTAGCTACCTAAGAAGTGGGTGGGCCTGTTAGGAGCAGGAAACAGGTTTGGAGCCCCTCAGAATTCTTCCGAACTAAGAGCCTCCAGATGTCTGTTCATGGAGATGGAGCCTGAGTGACCAGGAGGCTTATCAGGACCAGGACGTGACAAAATCAACCTCCTCCTGGTTGTTATAGGGGATTGACTGAGGGGAAGTTTATTAGTCCAGGACAGGAATCAGCAAACTTTTTTATAAAGGGCGAGATAGAAAATAATTTAGGCACCGAGGGCCATATGGTCTGTGTTGAAGTTACTCAGCACTGCCATTGTAGGGCAAAAGTAGCAATAAAGGATACAAATGGGTCTGGCTGTGATCCAATAAAACTTTATAGAAACAGGTGATCTGCTGGACATGGCTGTGGTTTGCCACCTCCTCCTGTAACCATCCGATGAGTTCACCTTGCCCACTGCCTAGACAGAGCTGATTTATCAAGACAGAGGAATTGCAATGGAGAAAGAGTAATTCACGCAGAACCAGCTGTGCAGGAGACCAGAGTTTTATTATTACTCAAATCAGTCTCCCTGAGCATTTGGGGATGGGGGTTTTTAAAGAGAATTTGGCAGGTAGGGGCTTGAGAAGTGGGAAGTGCTGATTGGTCAGGTTGGAAATGGAAGCATACGGCGGGGGGCGGGGGGGGCGGGTGGTTGAAATGAAGTTTTCTTGCTGTCTTCTGTTCCTGGGTCAGTTCACAGAACTGGTTGAGCCAGATTACCGGTCTGGGTGGTGTCAGCTGATCCATCCAGTGCAGGGTCTGCGAAATATCTCAAGCACTGATCTTAGGTTTTACAATAGTGGTGTTATCCCTAGGAGCAATTTGGGAAGGGTCAGACTCTTGCAGCCAGAGGCTGCATGACCCCTAAAACATAATTTCTAGTTTGGTAGCTAATTTGTTAGTCCTACAAAGGCAGACTGGTCCCCAGGCAAGAAGGGGGTCTTTTTGGGAAAGGGTTACTATCAATTTTGTTTCAGAGTCAAACTATAAACTAAATTCCTTCCTAAGGTTAGTTCAGCTTATGCCTAGGAATGAACAAGGACAGCTTAAATGTTAGAAGCAAGATGGAGTCAATTAGGTCTGATCTTTTTCACTGTCACAATTTCCTCAGTTATAATCTGTACAGAGGTGGCTTCACTCCTAGTCTAGACTAAGGCTCTGAATGGGAAACTGGAGAAGAGGAGAACCCAAACCAACACTTTCCAGAAAAGGCTAGCATCTGGGTTGATGAATGAAATAGGGCCATGGGAAGTGGGAGCACAGGGAAGCTTCAAACGTTCTTCTCTCCTCTCTGCCTTTACAGGGCTTGTCTGCCTTAGTGAGGGCAACCAGCTGGAGAGGTAGTACGGAATGGATAAGCGTGTGAACACTGACTGGGGTCAGGCTTAAACCCCAGCTCTCTCTCAATTTAGCTGCGTGATCTTCGGCAAGTTATTCTGCCTCTCTGAGCCCATCCCTACAATGGGGTTCATAGAACCTGTCTTGTAGAATTGTGAGGATCAAATGAACTTTGCTATGTAAACTGTTTAGTATGCACCAAATGGTAGAGATAGTGTGTCTGTATACTGTATTTTATGGACAATTTAAGGAAGGTTCAAGGTCTTTTTGAGATTTGTCGCTTTTCCTACAGACTTTTAATTGCAACTCCCCATAAGTTGAGTTTGTGTTTGGAGTTATTTGGCTAGTTCCATAATATGCCTAGGAGTAGAATTGTTGGTTCAGCTTTAGGTTGTCCATATTCAGCAAGTACTAAGCAGCTTAGTAGACACTAGATAGTTTTCCAAAATGGCTATACCTATTTGCATTTTCGTGAGCAGTGTGATGTGAGTTCCAGTTGTTCATTATTCTGGTTCCTGGTGGTTTTAATTGGCACATTCCCAGTGGGTTAATAAGTGTATGCACTTTTTCATATGCTTATTAGCCACCTGAATATCCTGACACTTCAGTGAAATACCTGTTCAAGTGTCAAGTTTTCTTATTGGTTTGTGAAAGTTATTTACATAGTCTAGATATGAGAATTTAGCTGCTATGGGCATTTTCTGATAAACAGAAGTCTCTAATTTTAATATACAGTCATATACCACATAATAACATTTTTGGTCAATGACTGCATATATGATGGTTGTCCTGTAAGATTATAATGCCATATTTTTCCTGTTCCTTTTCCGTGTTTACATACATAAATATTTACCATTGTGTTACAATTGCCTACAGTATTCAGTAGAGCAATACGCTGTACACGTTTGTAGCCTAGGAGCGATGTATACCATATAGCCCAGGTGTGGCAAAGGCTGTACCATCTAGGTTTGTATCAAGTACATTCTGTGATGTTTGCACAATGATGAAATCACCTAACAACACGTTTCTCAGGATGTGTCTCCATTGTTAAGTGCCTGACTGGAGTTCCATTTACCTATCTTTGCTTTACTTTTTTAAGTCAATAATTTAAATGAATTATTTGGTACTATTTACACCATATTGCTTGTAACACTTCCCACTAGTATCTACCAGTTGAGAACCATTGGATTCATTGGCTAAGTTCCTTCCAACCCTGAAACTTGGTGAATCTGCGAAGTCCTGCCAGTTGGTGTTCGTTTGGGCTCATTTTCAACATGCCTGAGAGGGATGGATATGTGGAGCTACTGTTAGCTATGAATCACGATGGACATTTTGATGTAATTCAGTTTAATCTATTTGCTTGTCTAGCATCTAACTAAAAGTGCGAGTGGTTGGTGCAGAAAAGAAAAGGAGGAAATTTTGGAGTGCACAAATTTGTACTAGGATAGGATTTCAGGGGAACGGTTAGGTAGTGTAGGGAGATGGAGATTTGAGCAGCCATGGAGTATAGCCAAGGAAGAATCCTGGATATCTGGAAAAGTGAAGAGAAATTGAGAGGAAGTTGGGTCACAGGACAGGTGAGAGAGAAGGGAAATGGGAGGGAAAGGCCAAAAAGAAGGTTTCAATTATGTAGCAAATGTCAGAGGCTTAAACATAACAAAGGAAGCTGTTCACGAGAGCTTGGCCTGATGAGAACTGATTTCCTTGACTTTTCTTGATTTTTTACTAGAAAGGTCCTAATACTAAATCATATATCAAGGCTTTCTTTAATAATAGAAGCCATTAATACTCATCACTTTTTTCTCTCCTGATTGGGAATAAAATGGATTATTAACTCTTGAGTAGGCACTGTATGAAATAAAGGGGATAAAGGAAATTTAGGAGCAGAAGCAAACACTCTCAGCTGCAGTTAATCCTGATTGGCTTAAAGCAATCAGCAAGTATCACCCCTGGGACCACAGTGAAAGGCTGATTAGGAGTAGTGAGGGCCTGACCCAAGAATTTTATTTGCTGGTGGAGAGGATGAAGCTGAGAAGATGTGGTTTGGAGTTGATACAGTCATCTTGCTACCACAGGAAAGAGCCTGAGAATAGAGCTAACACAAGGAAGAAAGCAGACAGAAGCCAAGAGATGGACGGATTGGGTTTTAGAAATGTCATCTGAGTCCCTTGATCTAGTGGTGCCTGACTTTTAATCTACCTAAGTCAGGGATTGGCTAACTTTGCCCGTAAAGGGCCAGATAGTAAGGACTTTAGGCTTTGTGGGTCATATCATCTCTATCACAGCTACTGGTCTCTACCATTGGAGCACAAAAGCTATAGGTGATACATAAACCAGTGGGCTTAGCTGTGTTCCAATAAAACTACTTACAAAGGCAGGGAGTTGTAGGGAGGGCTTGGCACAAGAGCAATACTTTGTGGATCCCTCATCTAAGACACTAAATTTCCTTTTTTTTGCTTAAGTGTATTTGGCTTGGGTTTTCTAACACTTGCAACTGAAAAAGGCCTTAAGTGTTATAGGTTCTTAGGTTGTGGACAATGGAAATTGACTCTAAATTCCTTAGGGAAAAACAAAGATTTATTATCAAAATAAAGCATAGACAAAATACAAATTCCCAGGAGAGAAATTTCAATTGTTGTGACTGAAGTCACATGTCCAGGGGAGAGGGATTTACCAGCCCTCTCAAGGCTGCACACAGGAGGAAAGAGGTTGTTTCTGTAGGGAAAATTAGGGGACTATATTAAGACAAACAGGTACTGGAGGCTGGATCTACTCCATTAAGGCAGGAAAAAGTTCCCATATCAAGTGTATTCAGCAGGTGCCCTGCAAATGCAGTTCATCAAAGGCAGTCTTGTGTATTAGAAAAACATGCTGGTTAACAAAGACTTGTGTTGTTGTACCTCTGCCCCTACTGGCTGTGTTGCCCTGGGCAAGATAAGAAATTTCTCTGGGCCTTAGTTCTTCAAGAACAAAAAGAAGGTGATGAACTGGGAATCTTTTTTTTTTTTTTTTTTGAGATGGGAGTCTCACTCTGTCGTCCAGGCTGGAGTGCAGTGGTGCGATCTCGGCTCAGTGCAACCTCTGCCTCCCGGGTTCAAGCGATTCTCCTGCCTCAGGCTCCCGAGTAACTGGGATTACAGGCGCCTGCCGCCATGCCTGGCTAATTTTTTTTATGAACTGGGAATCTTTAAGGGCTCTTTGAGTGCCAAGCTTTGGTGGCTTTTTCCATGTATTCATCATCTTGCCCGTTAATCTCTGAGACAACGCTCTGTGCCCTGTGGCTTATCTTTTTGTAGCTGTGGGACCTCCCTCATGTTACATAATGTCCGTGAGCGTTAATTTCCTCATCTGCTGTTAGCCCTACCTGGTAAGGTGGTGTACGGATTAGAGCTATGCATGCCACTTGCTTAGAAAGGCAGAGTGTGTACTGGTATAGAGTGGGAGCTTCAGAGTTAGATGCTCAGGACTCAATCTTTGTTTAGTCCTTTTCTTACTGTGCAACATTAAACACATTATTTAAACTCTTGGAATCTTTGTTTCCTCATCTGTAAAATGAGGATATTTATAGAACCCTCTTGATGAGATTGTTGTGTGGGTTAAATGAGATACTGCATATAATATGCTTAGCACATGGCTTGGCACGTGGTACTCTGTAAAGAGAAATTGTTATTACTTGTAATGATTTAATTGGTTTCTAGAAATAGGCTCCTGTTAGAAAGAAAGTTTCTCCTATTTTTTTACAGTTCTTATTATGGAATTTTAAAAAATAATTCTTTGAGTTTTGATGTTGTTTGCTTTTAGTTATTTCTGTAAAGTTAAAAAAGTAACAGAGGCCTATTTTAAAAATATTTTATTTTCTAACCATTATAGCAGGATGCATTCAGTTATAACAACAGGCTTAAGAAAGAAAAGGTATTTATTGGCCCATGTAATTTGCTGCGCTTAATACAGCACTCAATAATGTCCTCAGATTGTTTTCATCCTCTCTGCACTCTGCCTTCTGTAGGGATCATTTCCTGGTAATACAGTCTCAACTCAAGATCACAAGATGGTTGCCAGTAGACCCAGGGCCTGCCTGCTTCCTCCTCCAGATCCTGTAGAAAGAGTAAAGGGGCTCTCTCAGTAGCTTTTTCAGAAAAGCAAGAAAGTTTCTTTTCCATGAGCTTCTAGCAAATGTCTTCTCAAGGCTCATTTGCCCAGGTTAGGTCACGAACCCATTGCAGAAAGAAATTGTGTCCCCAGAGGTTGGGCATCAACTAACGTGTTTAAAAGGACCTCGACCCATCTCTGAAGCTGGCTGGCAGTGCCCACATAGCATGCCTGAGACTACAGAAGCAGCATGCCCTGAAAGAAACAACGATTAGCAAAGGTTAGGCATCAGCATGGGTTCACCACCTCTGCTTTAATCCTCCATGTTGTCGCTAAGTCCCTGTATTAATTTGCTGGGGCTGCCACAACAAAGGACCACAAGCTGGGTGATTTAAACAACAGACATTTATTTTCTCACAACGTGGAGTCTAGATGAAGTGCAAGATCAAGGTACAGCAGGGTTGGTTTCTTCTGAGGCCTCTTCCTTGGCTTGTAGATGGCCATCTTCTCCCTGTGTCTTCATGGGGCCTTCCCTCTGCAGGTGTCTGTGTCCTAATCTCTTCTCATAAGGACACTGGTCATATGGGGTTAAAGCCCACTTATTTAATGTCGTTTTATCTTAATTACTTTTTCAAAGCCTCTGTCTCCAAATATGGTTGTATCTGAGGTTCCTGGGATTTAGGACTTCAACATATGAGCTTGTGGGGGATGTAATCAACCCCTAACAGTCTCCCCAGCCCTCAGGTCTACTCCTTAGAATCACTATTTTGAACAGTTTCTACATATCTATCATTCATAATTGTTTCAAAAGTGTTCTTTGAAATGAACCTACATTGACTGCTTCAGAGATTAAGGCAGCTCTTTTATCAATGAAATTATCTCAGCAGTCAGGAAATCTTCTGTGTGCCTCACAGTTTTTCCCTAGAAAGGGTTTAAAGTAGATGTTACCAGTAATTCAGGGCATCTATTTTTTTAAAGTATCTCAGTAAAATATCTCCACCAACATGTACACCATAAATTCTTGGTGAGCCTCCCAAAATGAATTTTATAATATATACAACACCAGAAAACAGAATGATTTATGGTTTAGAGTGAACTGTTGTAGGTATTGCTTTTATCTGCCTACCATACTTTGGTCATACCATTTTTTTTTTGTTTCTTTGGGGAATTCTTTCTCTAGTCCATATGATTTTTGAATATGTGACAGTCAAATCATTGTGCACCACCACCAACCTCTGTCCTCATCACAGGGTTGAGTATGTAATCCAGACTAAACAAACTACAGTACTGCATCTTTGGGACGCCAAAGATAAGTTAAAGGGCTAGGCACATAACCTGAGGCAGCCCTCGCCCAGG
Source organism: Nomascus leucogenys (assembly GCF_006542625.1). Taxonomy (NCBI): domain Eukaryota; kingdom Metazoa; phylum Chordata; class Mammalia; order Primates; family Hylobatidae; genus Nomascus; species Nomascus leucogenys. The sequence goes on from NC_044395.1 coordinate 96,598,208, forward strand.
TGTTATGAATTGCCAGGGAAGAGTAGGCCCCCTGTTGTGGATTGGATTGTTACCCACAGAAGATATAGTGAAGACCTAACCCCTCATACCTATGAATGTGACCTTATTTGGAAAGATAGTCTTCACAGATATAATGAAATTAAGATCAGGACATTCTCATTTAGGGTGGGTCTTAATCCAATATGACTGGAGTCCTTATAAAAAGAAGAAGAGGCACAGGGACCCAGGAGGAAAATGTCCTGGGAGGATGGAAGCAGAAATTCAAGTGATGATTAAAGCAAGTGGCATCTACAAGCCAAGGAACGCAAGGATTGCTGGTGACACCAGAAGCTAAGAGAAAGGCATGGACTAGATTCTTCTCTAGAGCATATCCCTGTGCACACCTTGATTTCAGTGTTCCAGCCTCCATAACTGACAGAGGCGAAATTTTGGTTTTTTTAAGCCACCCAGTCTGTGGTACTTTGTTGCAGAAGCCCCAGGACACTGATGCCCCTCCCATTCTCTTGGATAGAAGTTGTCAGAAGCTAAGGATTCTGGGTGGCTACCATCCACAGCCCACAGAGAAAGGATAAGGCCAAAACAAAGAGATAAAGAGTGATGAGAGTTAGACTAGTAGGAAGTGGGTTCTCGTATCATTGAGTCCCTGTTCTACTACATTAGCCTGGTTCCCATAGCAATTCTTCATTGTGTTACCTGTTACCGACCTCAGAGCTTTCCAGCCAGGGCGCCAAAGGTAGCAGGGTTGAGCATCAACTTGGGTTCGTCGCCTCTGCTTTAGTCCTCTGTGTGTTGATTCCTTCAGCCTGGTAGCTAGGCTGGGCTGAAGCAGGCATGTTGCCTCCAACTGCAACCAGAGTCAAGCCGATTTAAGATGACTCCTGTGGGCTCTTATGCATATTATCATTTTCTGTGTGTGCCATGACATGAAAAACCTGTCTTCACAGCCTTCCAGTGGTATGAACCATATGTTTCTGTTTTTTGCTGACACTATTTTGATTTGACTTTCTATCACTTGGATTTAAAAGTGTCCTGGTTAATTTTGAATCATTAGCTATAAATCTGTTAAGCATTGGGAGAAGGCCTACTGAAAATTATTTGAAGGTTGTGAGCACCAGTAATCCCAGTTACTCAAAAGGCTGATGCAGAAAGATTGCTTCACTTTAGGGAGTTTGACACTGCAGTGAGCTATGATTATGCCACTGCACTCCAGCCTGGGCAACATAGCAAGACTCTGTCTTTTAAAAAATTGAGCTAAAATTTAAAAGACTAATAATACCATGTATTGGCAAGGATGTGGAACAACTGGAAGTCTCTTACATTGTTAGTAGGAATATAAAATGGTGCTACTTTGGAAAGCTATTTGGCAGTTATTATAATTAACCATTTATTTCACTCCTAGGTATATACCCAAGAGAAATGGGTGTATATGTCCACAAAAGACTTAAACAACAAAGTTACTAGAAAAGTGATTCCTAATAGTCCCTAACTTGAAACAGCTCAAATGCCTCAGTAACAAGATAATGAATAAATAAATTATGACATAATTAGATAATTAAATTCTATATGGTTAGTACAAAAGAATGGATCAGTAGAACACACAAGAATATAGGTGAATTACAAACACTGTGCTGTGTTCCAGAAGCCAGACCCAAAAAGTATATACTACGTCATTCAATTTAGATAATGTTAAAGAACAGTACAAATCTGACAATATTTATAGATGTCAAAATAGTGGTTAATTCTAAGTAAAGGCAATAGACTGGAAATGTGTGTAAGGAAACAGGAGGTGCTGGAAACGCTCTGTATCTTGATGTGGATAGTGGTAACATCTGGGTGTGTACATATGTAAAAAAACCAGTAGGTTGGGCACTTGAAATTAGTGTCCTTTACTGCAAATAAAAAAAAAATTCTAAGAATAAATGCACCTACTATGTACCCACAAAAATTAAAAACAATTTTTTAATTCAAAAAATAGTCATTGCCAAAACATTCTAAGAAAAAATAGTGCTTTATGCATTTGTAAAGCATGACATTTAACATTAAGAAATTTAACGTATTCTTTTAAAATTAATCTGAAAACAAATATATATTTATATTTAGAATTTTAGACAATACTGAAAACTAAAAAGTAGAAAATAAGTCATCTATATTCCCACTATTTAGAGAAAATCATTGTGACTTTCAAGGTATATCTTTTCATTCTCTTAAGATCTTTTTATTTTCTTAATTTTAGTGAAAGTCTGACTGTAGGGTGCCAATTATTTTGTAATCTTTTTAAAAACCCATTTTGTACATTTTTATATTAGTATTTTTCAACAGCATTTTTCATGATGATGTTACCGGGGGTCCTTGCTCCCAGAGCTCCCAAGATGATGGCGGGCCGCTTCCAAAATGGCGATGGGTCGCTTCCAACATGGTGGCAAGACTCGTGTTCTCTGACGTGGGGTTCTTGGCCTCGCGGATTCCAAAGAATGGAATCTTGGGCCATGCGGTGTGTTTTATAGCTCTATTAGAAGCCGTGGGTCACAGAAGAGAACCGTGCAACCCAGTGACAAGTGTTCAGCTCGATTAGGACCAACCCGGGCACTTAACCATGCAGGAACGATGGCAAGCCTTTAGCCCAATTTGGAGCGGCAATGGGCGCCTCGCTGGATCAGGAGCACAGCGGACACCCTGCTGGATCTGGAGGGATGGAAGTCAGCGGCAGGTCTGTGACAGCAGCAAACGGCAGTGGTGGACAGGGAGCGAAAGCTCATCTCGAGCCGTAACAAACATGGACCAGAAGAGAGTGCAGTTGCAAGATTTAATAGAGTGAAAACAGAGCTCCCACACAAAGGGAGGGGACCCAAAGAGGGTAGCCGTTGCCGGCTTGAATGCCTGGGTTTATATCCTGATCATTGTCCCTCCTGCTGTGCTCTCAGGCAATAGATGATTGACTATTTCTTAACCTCCTGTTTTTGCCTAATTAGCATTTTAGTGAGCTGTCTCTACTATCTGATTGGTCGGGTGTGAGCTAAGTTGCAAGCCCCCTGTTTAAAGGTGGACGCGGTCACCTTCCCAGCTAGGCTTAGGGATTCTTAGTCGGCCTGGGAAATCCAGCTACTCCTGTCTCTCGACGACATGATACACCAACATAATCTTTTTCCATAAGTCAAACTAATTTTTATTGATGGCAATTACAGTTGTTTTTCATATTCTGACATTGGAACCTCCCCCAGGACAAATACCCTTTCAGTAATCTTTACACATATCCAAGATGATTTTCTTAGGATAGATTCCTGTGAGTCAGTTGTTGGTCTGCAAAAATGCTGAGGTTTTTTTATTTGTTTGTTTTTTATTAAGAGTTAAACATTTTTATTATTTTTGGTATTTCAAATTCTTTTTCAAAGAATTTGTATTAATTTACACTACCAGCAACAACGTGTGCCTTTTTATTTTACTTTTTTATTATTTAAAATATCAAACATACAAAATTAAAATAGTGAACCTCTACATACCCATCACCCAGTTTTAATAATTATCAGCATTTTTCTGATTTTGTTTAATCTATGTCCCTTCACCCTCCAATATACACCTTTTCCTTCCAGGTGTATTTAAAGTAAACTGCAAATGTTATAACTTTTTATCTCTAAACACTTTAATGTGTCTCCCCAATAGATACACACACACACACACACACACACACACACACAGGCAAACCATTATTGCTATCACTCACAATTAAATTAACAACCATCTATGATTCAATTCTAACTGGATCTTCTAATACCCAATACACATTCAATTTTCCCAGTTTTCTCAAAAAAAATCTTTTAGCACTTGGTTTATTGGAATCAAGATCCAAACCAAAATTACATTTGATTGATCTACCTCTTGAGTCTAATCCTTTAATCTCTAATAGTTTTCCCCTCCCCTCTTTTTACCCAATTCCACTGATTTGAAGACCCTGGGTCAGTCATTTGTTCTTTATTATTATTATTATTATTATTATTATTATACTTTAAGTTTTAGGGTACATGTGCACAATGTGCAGGTTTGTTACATAAGTATCCATGTGCCATGTTGGTGTGCTGCACCCATTAACTCATCCTTTAGCATTAGGTATATCTCCTAATGCTGTCCCTTCCCCCTCCCCCCACCCCAAAGCAGTGTGATGTTCCCCTTCCTGTGTCCATGTGTTCTCATTGTTCAATTCCCACCTATGAGTGAGAACATGCGGTGTTTGGTTTTTTGTCCCTGCAATAGTTTACTGAGAATAATGGTTTCCAGTTTCATCCATGTCCCTACAAAGGACATGAACTCATCATTTTTTATGGCTGCATAGTAGTCCATGGTGTATATGTGCCACATTTTCTTAATCCAGTCTATCGTTGTTGGACATTTGGGTTGGTTCCAAGTCTTTGCTATTGTGAATAGTGCCTCAATAAACATACGTATGCATGTGTCTTTATAGCAGCATGATTTATAGTCCTTTGGGTATATACCCAGTAATGGGATGGCTGGGTCAAATGGTATTTCTAGTTCTAGATCCCTGAGGAATCTCCACACTGACTTCCACAATGGTTGAACTAGTTTACAGTCCCACCAACAGTGTAAAAGTGTTCCTATTTCTCCACATCCTCTCCAGCACCTGTTATTTCCTGACTTTTTAATGATGGCCATTCTAACTGGTGTGAGATGGTATCTCATTGTGGTTTTAATTTGCATTTCTCTGATGGCCAGTGATGATGAGCATTTTTTCATGTGTTTTTTGGCTGCATAAATGTCTTCTTTTGAGAAGTGTCTGTTCATGTCCTTCACCCACTTTTTGATGGGGTTGTTTGTTTTTTTCTTGTAAATTTGTTTGAGTTCATTGTAGATTCTGGATATTAGCCCTTTGTCAGATGAGTAGGTTGCGAAAATTTTCTCCCATTGTGTAGGTTGCCTGTTCACTCTGATGGTAGTTTCACCAGTCATTTGTTCTATAGCAGGTTTTCTATTCCTCATTTGACTGATGTACCCCTGTGGTATGCTGAACAGGCTCCTCCCTCCTCCCACCCCCACCCCCATCCCCACAAGGAGCTAGCTGGCAGAGGTTCCATTAGATTGTTTCAGTTAAAGTGGCTGAACTCTTGAAATGACTTTTTAAATGCCACCTGGAAAGGTCATAAGTATTTAAAGAATCTAAACCATTCTTAAGAACCCAATTAAATATCATGGTAAGTGGTTGTTAACACCTCATCTAGTTAGGGGCAGAAATAAAACCCTTTTGTCTGCACTGGGTGAATTCCACTAGAAGCCAGTTGGAGATGAAACAGGAGGGTGATATGAAACCTTTAAATCACAAGTTAAAGTGGAGTGGAAAATTGACTTAATGAATTTTCTGACTCTGTGCCCCCAGTTGGGGCCACTGGACAAGCGGAATAATTCTTGTATACAGGTAGCTATTAATTTAACACAACCTGTGGAGGCAGTCTCTGTTTCATTTACACGGTGAGGAAGAAATACTTCTCCTTTACCTTCTTACATTCAGTAATTGAGGAACTGCAAATGAAACTGACTGTAAACCAAAAATAAAACTCTAAGATGCCCACCGAACTGAATGGACCTCTCCTCTCGGCCGAGGGGATTCCAGGGTAAACCTGAAAAACTAGTTCATGCCATGATGGGAATGGGGGTGTTGAACATGTCTTATTTTACTCTCCTCCCTTTGGAATTTCAGGCACAACCAATCAGCATTAACATTCAAACAGAGATCCTAAGACTGACAAAACATACTCTTTGTAACAATAAGATTCCAAATTCCAACCTGACTCTAGTATAGCATCACATGACAGCAGGCCCTGAAAGAAATTATTTTACCCAAAATATATTTCTTTGACATGTTTTGGAATGTCCCTGCAAAATTCTCTCTTGCAGGAGAAATTTACATTCTCTAGAGAATCCTCTTCCCTTTCCAGGTCTTTTTCTGATTCTCAAGAGATTGAGAATCTAGCACTTTTAAAGGTCTGAATAGAAATCACTGGTCATCTGTTTCCTCTAAGGGTAGTCACCTATGAGAATTCTTCTACGTAATAAGAACCTTAGACTCCACAATCCCTTATCTTAACCCTGACACTCCTTTCTATTGACTCCAGGTCTTTAGATAATAACCCTTTAAACCAACTGCCAATCAGAAAATCTCTGAATGTACCTATGACCTGGAGGTACCCCTATCGGCACCCCCTGTCCCAACTTCAAGTTTTCCTGCCTTTCTGGATTGAACCAATGTACACCTTACACTTACTGATTGATGTCTGCCTGTAGCATTTTCCAAAATCGAGCTGTAACCCAATCTCCTTGGATACATGTTCTCAGGACCTCTTGGGGTTGTCACAGGTCATGGTCCTTACATTTGGCTCAGAATAAATCTCTTGAAATATGTTACAGTTTACCTTTTCTGTCAACATGACAAAAGACAGATTAGCAACATTCATGTATGTACATGAAGCTGACAGAAAAATGAGACTTTAAAAAGCAGTTAGAATTTGGAGTCTTATACTATCATAATAGGGGAAAGAGGGAGAGAAGGACACTAATGGGGAAACAAATGACTTTTAGGAAAGATAAATGGACTCAGAAATATGAGTGGGAAATATGAGTTTTGAGGCTGATATGGTTTGGATTTGTGTCCCCGCCCAAATCTTATGTCCAGTTGTAATCCCCAATGTTGGAGGTGGGGCCTGGTGAGAGGCGATTGGATCATGGGGGCGCATTTACCCCTTTGGTGCTGTTCTTGTGGTAGAGTTCCCACAAGATTTGGTTGTTTAAAAGTGAGTGGCAACTCACCCCTCTCTCTTTCTCCTGCACCAGCCACGTGGAGTGCCTTGCTCCCTCTTTGTTTTCCACCATGATTGAAAGGTTCCTGAGGCCCCCTCAGAAGCTGAGCAGATGCCAACATCATGCTTCCTGTAAAGCCTGTGGAACGCATGAGCCAATCAGATCTTTTTTCTTTATAAATTACCCAGTCTCAGGTATTTCTTTAACACAGTGGCAGTATATGTTTTTCCCAATGCCAACTTCTCATCTCCAGTGATAGGAATCTATCTTCCTGGGTTGCGAAACTCCCATAGAGGGCATTAATGGCTATCAAATTTCTCTGGGAGGCTCTGCTTTTAGGCAGATGAGGGATGTTCAGAAAAAAATACTCTTTATAGTGGTAAATTCTGGTTCTCTTCATTCCCTCATCTGAAACTTTCCTAGAAATGTCACAGATAAGGAGCAGAATTATTTGATTGCCCCATATTCCGTTTAACCAGTCTTCCAATCCTGGGAAAGGTTACACATTTGTAAATCATTTCAGGAGGCAGTGATGCAGGTGGAAGTTAGGCCTTTATGTGCTGGAAACAATCAGGTATTTAATAAAGGGCATTTCTATGGAGACAAAACAAAAACAAAGATTAATGGTTGAAGCAGACAATAAGCTCATTTTTTTCCTTTTTTTCTTTTAGTCTAGAGTGCAGCCAGTCAAGAAGGTTTCTAGAAATTGGGCCCAAAGTGTCTTTGGATGATGAAATGAGGATGACAGTGGCAATGTTGTAGTCATGGTTATTTCCTTGAGCGTGGCATGGAAGATGAGGTGTTCTAGTGAACTTTCTCACTGGCCCAAACTGTTGTGATAAATCTTTTGAAGTTATACGAATTCATCCAGCTTCAACTTCCAGAGCTTTGGGAAAAGGGCAGTTTTAGCTCTCAAGTCAGGAAGGTGGGAGAAAAATTGGAAACATTAATTACTGAAAAAATGTGTAAAAGAGCAGGATCCAATTTACATTGAGATAAAAACAGCTCAAAGACAATGAATAGGACTGGAATCTGATAACCCACAGGGTGAGTCATAGTTTTCCACTGCATATAAAATTTCTCTCTACAATTATTCCCATTTTGCTCAAAGACAATCAAAGTAAGATTACCCTTGTTTATAAAATAAGCCATCTCATTAAATATGGCCTGATCATTTATTTGCATAAGTGCAGCAAAAATGGTAACTGACCTTGCTATCAGACTTCACTTGTAGTCCCTATAGATTGGGGTGAATTCCTATCTTCTTGAGGTCTTCAAAACATACTGTTTCCTGAGACTGCCACAAAAGTGACCTTCATTACTCATCTGTAAGGCTGGGAACCCTGTAGTCCAGGAACCAGGTCTATTTTTCCAAGACGGCTTTTTAAAGCATTGACTCCATAAAGTCAAACTTAGTTGTTAAAATATTGGTCATATCTGATTCAAGGCACATCAGTCTCAAATATGACAATTTAGTCAAAGCCTTCGTAATATAACCTATGTTTCCAATTATTTCTTGTTTCAAGGGGAAGAGATTTTTATTAAACTTACGCAAATAGCTATATTGCCATGAAAATAAGAATACTCAATAAGAGTTTCTGAATTCTGGGGGGTTATAGAGAGAAAAAGATGAATGTTTCATTTTTGTTTACAGACATATAATCTACTAAATTGCTGTAAGTTATAGATAGTTTAAGAGAAAAGAGAAAGGGGTTCCTTATATCCCCAGAAAATAGATCATTAAAGAACTAACAATATTCCACACAAAAAGGCCACAAAAATTTTAACTCTTCTTCATCAATTCATTTAGTCCTATGCAATTCATTTTTGTTTCACTCGATCTTAGCAGTTTTATGAACCCCTGTCTCCTCTATTAGTTCTGGAAATCCTAACTCAGTCTAGTGGTATAATCATCAGGTTACTTAGGTAATGTAATTGGAAACCTGTACTTCTGAGTACTTGTCATATCCCTTTCCGTGGGTCTTGAGACAGGCCCTTTTGTTAAACATGAAGCACTTTGCCCAGTTGCTGATTGTAAAAGCATTCAGGGAGGCATCAGAGTAAAACAGTAACTATCTGTGGATGACAAAAGACTTAAAATGGCTGTGGTTAAAGGTATGATGAGAGTTCATTATAATGTAATTGCTAAGAAAATTTCATTGTCTCTGTGACATATTAATACAACATTTAGAGACAATAACTAGAATTATGACTGATAACATTTGCCAGGAGATATCATGGACAGCAAGGACATTGACAGGTTTTTTTTTTTTTTTTGAGATGGAGTTTCCCTCTTGTTGTATAGGCCGGTGTTAGAGATGTGATCTCAGCTCATTGCAACCTCTGCCTCCTGGGTTCAAGTGATTCTCCTGCCTCAGCCTCCTGAGTAGCTGGGATTACAGGCGTCCGCCACCATGCCTGGCTAATTTTTGTATTTTTAGTAGAGATGGGGTTACACAATGTTGGCCAGGCTGGTCTTGAACTCCTGACCTCAATTGATCCTCCCGCCTTGGCCTCCTAAAGTGCTGGGATTACAGGCATGAGCCACCGCACCTGGTCCACATTGACAGATTTCTAAGAACATTATACATTTCTGAAATATTTATATTAATAACATATACCTGTACTAATACAACATAGAGACAGTTAAGAATCCCTTTTTATTTGACAATGCTTCATAGGCAATTTAGAATGTCAAATAACCTAATTTGTTTAACATCTCTCTTTTTACAAGGCAAGAGAACAAATTCTTTCAGATTTTTCAGGAGCGGTCTTGATCTCAAAATCAGTTTGAAGTTAAGAAGAATTCATTTAGAATTTCATTTGGGAAGTTGTCAAAAATGTCAAAAAGTTTGAACACTTGATGAAATAGAATCATAGGTCATTTAGAGAAAAAGATTTGGTTCTTTTAAATAATCAAAGACATGATAAAGATAACATAAAGCATAGGAAATTATTCTGATAAGACAGAGAATCCTTGTTTCCTCAGTAGATTATTCAAAAAGTAAAAGAAGAAACAAACTTTCATAACTTCCTACTAAGAGCAGAACAATAATCCAAGAAACTTTATCCTTTTAAGAGAGAACAGCAAACTCTAGTTTAGCATCGAAATGCTATTGATATTAGAACTCATTTTCAAACCTTATAATAAATCCATTCAATGTTAGACAGATTGACCATGAATTAAACTGTGAGCTAAGCTGAAAAGAGAGATTAGCAAGAGAAGAAGACAGATTTTTATTCATGTATATCCACGAGTTCATAGAAAAATGTGATTCAAAGAGGTAGTTATGATTTGGAGCTTGTATTAGTCAGGGTTCTCCAGAAAAACAGAATATGTCTATGTATGTATATATATTTGGAAATGAAGTTCCAAAACATAAGTGTCACTCCTTACAAGCTGTTTGACCTTAGATAGGTTACTTAACCTTTCTGGGTCTTAGTTTCTTTACCTGTAAAATGCAGAAAACCACAGGATTGTTGTGAGGATGAAATAAAAAATCATTCACCTAAAGCTCTTAGTCTAGTTCTTGGCTTTAGATGGGCTCATTCTTATTTAAGTCCTTTAATTTTTATCCCCCCCTGGATTTGAAGTTAAAAGAAGGTACACACAGAAATCAATAACAATAATAATTTCATTAGTATTAACAAAAATGTAATAATATTACAAAAAAAACCCATGGATGCCAACACCGTCATTTGTACATCCTCTTTCCTTCTGCCTAAAATGCCCTCTTACACAACAAAACAAAGACACAAGCAACCAAACCAGCAAAACTGTAAGTTTGCCATAGCTGAAGCTGCAGCTGTTGCCAGTTCTCCTCCATGTGACTTTGGCATCTTGGGGACAAAGAGGGCGGTAGTTGGGAGTATTCTCTGGCATTAAATAGGCCTGGTTCTGAGACCCCATTCCTCTACTATATAACCTGAGTGATTTTCTTAACCCTCTATACCTAATTTATCATGGAATCCTACATCCATTATCTCCTAAATGTCTCACCAATCCATCTGCTATGGTTTGGACATTTGTCCCCTCCAAATCTCATGTTGAAATGTGATCCCCAGTGGTGGAGGTGGGGCCTGGTAGGAGGTGTTTGGGTCATGGGAGTGGACCCCTCATGACTGGCTTTGTGACCTTCCCTTGGTGATGAGTGAGTTCTCACTCTATTAGTTCATGTGAGAGCTGGTTGTTTAAAGAGCCTAGCACCTCCTCCTCCTGTTGTTGCTCCCTCTCTCGCCATGTGACATGCCTGCTCCCCTTTGCCTCCCACAATGAGTGGAAGCTTGTTGAGGCCTCATCAGGAGCCGGTGCTGGCACTATACTCGTACAGCTTGCAGAACTATGAGCCAAATAAACCTCTTTTCTTTATAAATTACTCAGTCTTGGGTGTTCCTTTATAGCAATGTAAAATGGACTAATAACCCATTCATTTTTCTCCATATCCACTGCCTTTCCCTACTCCAATCTACCATCATCTCTTGTCGGAACTACAGGAGTCTCCTAACTGGTCTTCCTCTTCCTTCCTTGCTTTCTGTATTCAATAGAATTTAGCTTTGGCTAAGAGTGAAAGCAAATCCAAAATAATGTGGCTTAAGGACAACTTAAAATTTTATTTTTTACTCATATAAAAATCCAGGTATACCCTAAAACCTAAAGTATAATAATAATAAAAAAATCCAGGTAGCCTACTGAGAACCCATTAGAATGTCTAAAATTCAAAAGATTGACAAGACCAGGTATTGGGAAGATCTGGAGCAAATGGCACTCCTATTCGCTGCTTGTAGGGATGGAAAATGACATACTTACCTTGAAAAACTGGTTGTTTCCCATATTGTTAAACATACGCCTACCATACAGCCTGGCCATTCCACTCCTAGGTATTCTTCCGGAGAAATGAAGCATACATCTATATAAAGACTATATGTAAATGTTCACATTTATGTACAAAATAGCCCCAAACAGTAAACAATCCAAATGTCCATTGACTGGTGAGTGGATTAAATGAAGTGTGTGGCACAACCATATAACAGAATACAACTCAGTCATAAAAAAGAATGAACTATGTATAGAACAGCATGGATTAATCTCAAAATAGTTATGCTGAATGGAAGCAGCTAGACACAGAAGAGGGTGTAACATATGAGTCCATTTATAGAAAGCTATAGAAAATGAGAAATAGACTGTGACAGAAAGCGGATCAGCGATTGCCTCATTCTGGGTGTAGGGTTGGGGATGAATTGCACAAGGGCATGGAAATCTTCTGGGAATGGTAGAAATGTTCTGAACTTTGGTTGTGTTGGTAGTTGCACAGCTGTATACAACTGCCAGAACAAATCAAATTGTACACTTTAAAAGGATGCAGGGGTTTCTTGTATATAAAAAGTGTATGTAGATTATAGCTCAATAAATTAAAAAGTAAAAGGAGCTGTCCAGGGCTAGCAAAGCAGTCCACGCTGACAAGAACCCAGGATCCCCTTTTTGTGCTGCTCCTGCACAAGAGGCTTCATCCTCATGGTCCAAGATGGTAGCATCTGGTTTCCAGGCTGCACCATGGAGGAAGGGCCAAAGAAAACGAAGAGCACATGGGAGTCTCTTAGAAGCCCCTCCCACTTGGCAATTCTGCTCACATGCCATTGGCCATCTTCTAGTCATAGAGACACACCTATTGCAAAGGAGGCTGGGAAATGTAGTCTTTATCCTGGATGGTCTTGGGTCCAGGGGAAATTTCATGACTGTGGAAGAAAGGAAAAATGGATACTGAGGGACAATTAGCAGGTGTTTTTGACACTGCCACTTGTATGTGGTTTTCAAAATGTACATCTGATTGTATTTCCCTCTCTACTTAAAGTTCTTCTGTGGCTTTCCACTGGTCTCAGAATATAGTCCAAACAAGCTCCTGGCCATGGCCTCCAAGAACCTGTGCAATCTGGCCCTTGCCTGCCTTGTACCTTACTCTTGGCTAGTTCTGAACTCCGCCTAGTATTTGCTGGCTTCAGCTCCTCTGGTACACCATCAAGGTTATTATTTACTCTATTTCTTTTTGCTTGGAACCCTTTCCCCTCCCTCTTTGCCTGGTTCACCACTCTTTGTCCTTTGGCTTTTGGTTGATCTTAACTCTTCAGCATAGGTCAGGCCCCCTTTTTGTTTTACACTTACCTTTTCTATGTAGCACTCCTCACAGTTTGTAATTTTGTATTTGTGTGGTAATTTGATTACATCTTCCTCATACACTAGACTGTAGGCTCCTTTTGTTCACCTTTGTATTCTGGCATCTAACTCAGTACTTAGCAAGACAGAAGGAACTAAATAAACTTTTGTTGAGTGATCAAATGAATGAATCCATTATATATAATTCATACTGTTAATTGATCTGAGGTTGCTAAGGAATAATTTTGTACTTCCACTGAGCTCTGACTGCAAAACACTCACTCACCCAGTAATTATCTTTGTTAGGTATTGCTTTTGAAATGCTGAATAGTATTTCATCTGATCATTTGATCTGTACCACCACCAAAAATGTTTATTTAAGTCTCCATCTATGTTTTGAGTGGAGATTTTTTTTTCTTTTAAGACAGAGTCTTACTCTGTGGCCCAGGCTGGAGTGCAGTGGTGCAATGATGGCTCATTGCAGCCTTGACCTCAGCCTTTCTCCCAAGTAGCTGAAACTACAGGTGCATGCCACTACGCCAGGCTAATTTTTCTATTTTTTGTAGAGACAGGGTTTCTCCACGTTGCCAAGGCTGGTCTTGAGCTCCTGGGCTCAAGTGATCTGCCTGCCTTGATCTCCCAAAGTGCTGGAATTATAGGCATGAGCCACCATGCTTGGCTGAGTAGAAACTGTTCTATAAATATTGTCTGCTTGGGTGGCGGTGTGTGTGTGTGTGTGGTGTTTGGGGGGTAATGTGAAATGAGCAAAGTTTGTGGAAATGAAAGTTACTGTACAGTTCATTAATGCCTGTTTTCCTATAAGGGAAATTTGAATTATTTAGGGTAGAAATAGGACTGGTGTGCAGCAGACTCCAGGGAAAGCAGCCACACGTTGTGATGTGGTTATATTGTTCATTTAACTGGAGAAGTAGGGCTCTATTGATCTACTCAAGGAGACAAATTATTCTCAAGTACGTGGTATTTATTTAGAACGCAAATACAATATGGTCTACTTAAGCGGGAGCTTTGACAGGATAATTATAGGATATTAATATAGATTCAAAAACCCATGTTCTCCATAGTGTGACTCACGGTTAGCCAACTATATAATAAGCAAAAGTGAAGCCACTTTTCTTTATAAATATTTTCTTATTCAAAGTGTCCTTCATTTATTCATTTACAAAGCTTTGCCGCAGTGAATCCTATTAGTGGGTTTTCTTACATTTTGAAATGGAAATACTCTGATTTAATCCTGTGTAAGCTGCAGAACATAGTCAAAGGAGTAACTGCATGACTTGGGGTGAAAACGGGAGGAGGCGAGCAGAACCTGGGAGGGAATGTGGCCATGAGGTTCGAGGAGCACCAGCCTGGACAACCCTTCTTCCCATGGGTACTTAGTGAGCTGCCTCAGACCCAGCACATCCAAATGCGGCTGATTTTGTATCACCCTCACCATTTTTGCCATATCTGCCAACCAACCAGGGATTGTTTACTTAATAAAATAGACTCTCTTTTTCAAAGTTAAATGTATTTAAAAAAGAAAACTAATTGTTTTTTTAAAATTTGAGATGAGGTCTCTGTTGCCCAGGCTAGAGTGCAGTGGCATGATCACAGCTCACTTGCAACCTCCTTCTCTTGGGCTCAAGCAATCCTCCCACCTCAGCCTCCCGAGTAGCTGGGACTATAGGCATGCACCATCACACCCGGCTAATTTTTGTATTTTTAGTAGAGACTGAGTTTGGCCATGTTGCCCAGGCCAGTCTTGAGCTCCTGGGTTCAAGCGATCTGCCCACCTCAGCCTCCCAAAGTGCTAGGATTATAGGCGTGAACCACCATGCCTGGCCTAATTTTTTTTTTTTTTTAAGGTATAATGCCAGTGCTGGTATGTCAGGGATTTTTCTGTGTTGCTCTCTGCTGTATTCCCCTAGTGCCTAATCTAGTACCTGGTAGGTGCTTAAGTAATGTTTGTTGAATGAATAAACATCATTCTCATCAATAGAAAAGCATCTATTTTTCTAAGATGTGTTATAAACATATAGCTATTACAATTAAAAATGTCTGCTTTCCACTTAGAATCTTCTTGCATGCCACCTGTAATACACCTATGTACCATAGTTTTCTAAACTGCATAGCAATTGTCACTGAAGAAATTATCTCATATCATTATTTACTTATTGCCTTTGTCCCTCATAGATGGGTACCTCTGTTTCTTAAGAGTTTTGTTGACCTCTGTATCCTGAGCATCTAGCACTGTGTGGGGCCACATTACAGGTATACTACAAACATATATAAATAAATAAATATCTTTACAGTTATCCTGGCATGTAAATTATTATCTCCATTATCATATAGATGAAGAAGAAACCAAGGCATAGAGGAGTTAGGCCATAAAGATTGTTACTAAAAGCAACAACCTTTTCAACATTTTCAAAATGCATTCTATTTGCCATGGTCGCTGGGTCATGGGTCATTCCCCCATGGGTCATCCCCCCAAAATTAATAACCCCCAATGCGATAATATTAAGAAGGAGGGCCTTTCAGAGGTGATTAGGCCATGAGGACTCCACCCTCCTGAATGGGATTAGTGCTCCTACAAAAGGGCTTAGAGAAGTCTATTTGCTCCTTCTGGCTTCTCCCCTCTTCTGCCACGTGAGGACTCAGCAAAAGGTGCCATCTATGAAGCAGAGAGCAAGACTTCACCATCTAGCCCTCTAGTTTCTTGATCTTCAACTTCCCAGCCTCCAGAACTGTGAGCAGTAAATGTATGCTCTTTGTAAATTACTCAGCCTAGGGCATTCTGTTACAGCATCCCAAATGGACTAAGAAAATTCTCTTGTGTATTTATGACTTTTTAAAATCCCAATTCTTAGAATGGTTTTACCTCCAAACAGGTTTCAGCACATGCTCATTTATTCTTCTTGCCTGAATGGCTGTACTCAACTTCCTCTCTGAGCTCTTAGCCTCCTTGCGTCCTTGCTGAACAGTTGCTGCCATATTGTTCCTCATGGTATCCTCCACACCACATGTTCATCTTACAACCTGCCTGCTCCTAAACTTCAAATGGTTGCCTGCTGCTCCAGGACAAAGGTGTGAAGTCTTTGGCTTGCTCATCAGTTATGAATAATTTCAGGCACAGGTTAAGATCCAAAATAATAGTGGCTTATATCACAAAGAAGTTTCTTTAATGTGAAACAGTTCAGAGGTCAGACATCCCGGGCTGATATATTCATCAGGGAGGTTGATCCCTTTCTTTTCCTTTCATCATCTTTAACATTCTGCCTCATGATCTAAGATGGTGCCGAAGTTTCAGCCATTGTGTTCACATTCCAGAATTTGTGCATAGGACTTTCCTTTAAGTCTTATTCTTTAGAACTTTGTCACATGGCCACACCCAGCTACCAGTAAGGCTGAGAAATATAGTCTATGCTAGGAAAATAAATTAGATGTCTTGTTTAAAAGGAAGAAGGGGAGACATCTAGTAGTCTCTCAATCAACTATCAACCCAGCTTTTCAGGTTTCCTTTACTTACTTGCAGTTCTTAATACCCTATCCCCATTGAGCTCCTTTGTTCACAGTCTCTAAAACACACCTTGTATTTTGTCACTTTCTCTCCATTCATTCACCCCTCTTGGAATGCTTTTTTTGCTTCACATCCAAGCTATAATTTTGTTTCCATGATTCTTTCCCCTAATTGCTGGAATCTGAAATGACTTCTGACGTGGAACTCTTCTAGAAATGACCATGAGATTTGTTCAGATAATCACTCTCTTCTGCCTTGGATTTCTCTTCTTTGGATTAGTTGAAAAGCTAAAATCTTTCATTGTTAATTTTTTACACACTTAGGTCTTACCCCTCACTTCAACCCCTCATTCTAGATTCCCGAGGGCAGGATCCCCTTACGCAGGGAATATTTATTGGCCACATAGTTCACATGTGACATCGTGCTCTGTGTTGGGAATTTTGTATGGAATAAGATGTTGGACCACTCCTCAAAATCCTCATATTGCCTATGAAATCTGGTTTTGTTGAGACAGAGTCTCACTCTGTTGCCCAGGCTGGAGTGCAGTGGCCTGATCTTGGCTCACTGCGACCTCCGTGATATGGTTTGGCTGTGCCCCACCCAGACCTCTACTTGAATTGTATCTCCCAGAATTCCCACGTGCTATGGGAGGGACCTAATGGGAGGTAATTGAACCATGGGGTCCCATCTTTCCCGTGCTATTCTCGTGATACTGAATCAGTCTCACGAGATCTGATGGGTTTATCAGGGGTCTCCACTTTTGCCTCCTCCTCATTCTCTTTTGTCACCACCATGTAAGAAGTGCCTTCTGCCCTCTATCATGATTGTGAGACCTTCCTCAGCCATGTGGAGCTGTAAGTCCAATTAAACCTCTTTCTTTTGTAAATTGCCCAGTCTCAGGTATGCCTTTATCAGCAGTGTAAAAATGGACTAATACACTCCACCTCCCGGGTTCAGGCAATTCTCCCACCTCAGCCTCCTGAGTAGCTGGGATTACAGGCGCCCGCCACCACACCCAGCTAATTTTTGTATTTTTAGTAGAGACACGGTTTTGCCATGCTGGCCAGGCTGGTCTGAAACTTCTGACCTCAGACGATCCACTCGCCTTGGCCTCCCAAAGTGCTGGGATTACATGTGTGAGCCACCATGCCTGGACTTGGAATCTGGTTTTAAAACTTGCATATATTAAGTACTTCGTAAATCCCTGTTGGTTTATTGAGGAATAAAAGCTGACACTTATTTAAATTATTATAACTTATATTCACAATAATATTTATTAACTTCGATATGCTAGGCACTATGCTAGTCTTTTCATTTCTTTCTTTTGACATCTAGGAAGTATGCACCATTAATTTTTACAGTTAAAAATGAGGCACAGAGAGGTTAAGTTACTTGCCCAAACTCACACAGCTGGTAAGGGGTGAAGCCAGGATTTAATCCAGGCAGCTTGATTCCTGAGCCTAGGCTCTTAGTCACTATGGTAAGAAGGTGACTGGGAAACAATGGTGGTCTCAGAATTTAAAGATTTACTGCCTTTATTTAAAATATCCATCCACAACGTGGACAATGCCAGCTACCCCACCCATTAGGAAGCTTTCTTGGTCTGGGATGGCCTTGCCCCAGCCTAGGCACTGCCAACCTACCACTCCTCATCTGAGTCTCAGCTGCCAGCCATCTGTCCCTCCCTTCCCTTTTGGTTATCAAATCCTACTTTGGATGTGATAAAAACAATTCACCTCTTTCTGTGTTTTGCCTAAACGACTGCACCCAGCTTCTTCTCTGAGCTCTCAACCTCTGGTCTCTCCTTCCTTGCGTCCTTACTGCATGGTTGCTGCCATCCAGCGCACAGCTGTGTTTCTCTGTACAGCTTTGATCTCATCCATTCTGCAGTGACAGTAAGGAGTAACTGAGCAAAGGCTTCAGTCTGGAGCCCCCCTGCCGGACCGGGCTCACCAATTTGTGTTGTTTTGTTCTGTCCAGCCCAGTATTTAATAATGTTTCTAAATTTGTTGTCAGCATTTGCAAATTCGATGTCACACAAAATCTGGATTTTTAGTTTCTCTTGAAAAACTGGCATATTTTGGAAACACTGGGTCTGTATGCCCATGGGCTCAGGCTGCCAAGTGCAGATGGGGCATGTGCTGTCTAAGATGGCACAGTCCCTCCTCCCTATGACTTGGGCCCTTATAGCCATATTCATTTTGCTTTCTAGCTTGTCACAAATAATAACTGATAATAGTAATACAGAGCGCGCATGCATATAACCCTATGTGTCAGACACTGTTCGAAGTGCTTTACTTTTTATCACTGCAGCCACTTTGGGAAGAGGTACTATTACACCGGCACCACTTTGCAGATGAGGGAACTGGGGCCACACTAGTAGTGAAATGGCTGGGACTCACACCCTGGCATTCTGGCTTCAGAGTCTTTGCTTTGAAGCTCTGCACTATTACCTCTCAATGCAGAGAATGGAATTTGTGTCTCTGCTCTAAAAGGAGAGAGAAGCAGGGAGGAACCTGCCCCTGCCCCCTGTGCTGCTTGAAGCTGACACATCAAAACTACAAAAACCCCAGAGCTGATTTGCTATACAAATAACATGCAAGCAGGGAAAGACTGTTTTTCTTTACTGCTCTAAACAAAGTTGAACTTGCATTAGAGATGGGGGCAATGAAAGGATCCCAGCTGAACACCTAGCAGTGTCTCTGGGGCCATCTCAGCCAGCTGTGGTAAAGAGAGCTTTCTTCTATCTCTCATGGAACAGAGGGAATTAATTAATTCTATTAAGCCTCTGTCCAACTCTCACTTGAAGCATAAGCCCATAAACAAGTGTAATCCATCTCCATCCCAGATTCTCTCCTGGAAAGGTGGGCAGATGGAGAGGCAGATATGAAACGTGCTGGACTAAGTAAGCATCCTGGCCTTTATGCCAATGTCCACAGTGGTCGCCCAGCCTTCCTGAGCCTCCCTGTGCTGCAGAGTCCACAACATGATAAATGGAGCCTGTCACACAGAGAGAGATTAATTTGGGGGCAGGGTTACTTGCCTGGCAGCCATGGGAAAGTGAGCCCTCTATATGCTTGGCTCAAGTCAGAATTTCATTTGGAAGCTTCTGCAATTCAGAGGCAAAGGGAATATGGCTGGTTCAGGGGGGTGACGGCTGTCCCAAGACCAACCTGAGAGCTGAAGATATTCACTGGGTACTTCGATATGCCAGGTGCTGTGGATGCAACAATGGACAAGCCTCTAGCATACATAATTAAGATGATCATAGGATTCCAGATCAGAGTGCTTTGAGAGTGAAGAACACAGGCTTCAATTGGAACTATCTGGAGCTCAATGGGACATGTCATCACAGTAAGCAGAGCCATTAAGACCACCCACAGCTCTGGAGCTCCCAATTCTGAATCTGGCCAAGTGATCATGGGCAAGTTAACTTCTGAGCTTGTTTCTTGCTGCACAAAATGGGAACAATAACAGTACAGAGCTCTTGCCTCTCATAAATGTTGTAAGGTTTATATCAGATAATAATAGTGGCTAGAATTTGCTAAGAACCCCCTCCTCACAAGAGAAGAGCTTAAGGTCAAGTTGTTGCGCTCTGTGGTATTTACCTGGCTTTCCAGACGCTGAGATGCCAGCTGGGCTTTGCAAGGTTACAGCCAGTGCTTAATGGCTCTGGAATATCCAAGGGAATTAAAGAGGCAAAGGTAGGGAAGAGAACAGGAGAAACGAAGAGACAACTGGAAGAGGAAAGAAATGTTGGGTGGACACTGGACAGCTAATGGAAATGTTTCAAAGTACCTACTGTTCGATCTACACTGTGATTCCATCTACAAGCCCGTCTCTGCATAACGTCGTCAGCAAAATAGCCATTGTTTCTGAACGTCTTGATGGAGGCAGATCTTTTTGGGAGGATACAGCAGACTCAAGGTGGGTCGGCAGTGGGAGCTGAGGCACTCCCCATGTCCCACTCCGCACTCCATGAAGGCTCAACTAAGGGTGAATTGGTGAACACCAAGTGCTTAGCCTAGTACCAGTCCACAGAGAAGTTTCTGTAAACCGTATTATTATCACCATTATCTTTATTATGTAGGCTGGCTTTGGCCTATCAACACTAGCCTGGAAATATAAAGCTGGAAATCAATAGGGCAGACAGAGGAGAAAAATATGCACCATAAGAACAAAGGGGAGTGTTATTACTACACATTATCCCTAGAAAAGCCTAGGGTTCAGCAGAAAGAAATGACTTCGGGAAATCCCAGGACAGTCTCAGGCAGCTCTAAGCGTGCCAGGTGTACTTCCGATAAGACATGGGTGGTACTCCACCCTGATCACTTGTTTGAAGAATGGGAAGAATGTTAATTAATCCTGTTATCTGAGCCGAATACTTTCTGGTTCAATTTCTCTGATAAAACCACCCTGAATGGAGAACTCTCAGAATACCAAAGCAGGCCTCCTTCTGGGATCCCTTGAGGTACAGCAAGACTTAGAATCAGGGGTGGGATGGGGCACCCTTTCTGGCCCTAGGAACTTCAGGGTCAGGGCTGACTCTTTCCTCTCAGTGTTCTGACCAGAGACCTTTTACAATCCAGTCTTCTTCCCCCTTTAAACGTAGCCACACTTTAGAAAGAAATGAGAAAAAATTAATTCATGTGTCACTTTGGTATGTTGTTTTTTTCTCATAGTCTGTCTTTAAAAACCTGCAGGCATTTAAAAAAATACTGGCGATGCACCAGGGACTGCGTGCCGGGCACTGGATAAAACTGCTTTAGAACAGACTTCAATAAGTGAATTGTTAAATTGAAAGGCAAGAACAATTTGATGTTTTGAGGGAGATCATGGTTTTGCGAAAGGGATTCTTAAAGTGATTGGCAGCTTACGGAGATTCACAATTTAGCATGAAGGGCTGACAATCTCAAAGGCAGCTGGGCAAAGACCCCAAAATGATTCCTTCAGGACCAGGATGTGACTGTCTTGTGTGATTTGTATCAGAATTCCATGTTAATCAGAAATGCATTCAGAATTGTTTCAAATGTTAAAAAACAGAAGACAGAGACAAATTCTAGTTCAATATCTGTAAGGGAGTACATGTACTCTCAGTGAGTGATACGCAAGATTTGCAGAGTAGCTAAAAAGTATTATTAGTGTCTACCCTGTGTGAAAAGTATATAAGACGCCTTTATAAGGTCCTCTATCTAGGTACTTAGAGGATTTCTTTGTTGCCTGAGGCTGTTTGTAAGGATCTCACAACCTTGCCTCTGAAATATGGTTTCACCTACCTTGGGGATCCTTTCATGCAACGTGGAGGTTGGTCTGAACAGCTAAAAAGACAACGAACAAGGACTTCACTGAGCACGCAGTAAAGGCTATAGGAACAATATTATCACTGCCCACTCTAAAAGTCTGGCAGACGTTGGCAGTGTGGAAGATTTGGTCTGAGATTTGCTCTTGGGTGGCAGAAGAGTAGCTAACCTTCACCCGTCAGCCTTTATAGTGGTTTCCTTCCCTTACCAAAAAGAAACTAAGAGTACGTACATAAGATACATGATTCTCGCAATGACTCCATGATGTAAACGCTATTATTACCTCCACTTACTGTTGAGGAAACAGGTCTAGAAAGCTTAAGTCACTTATCCAAGGACACAGTCAGAATATAGATCTAGGTCATTTGATTCTAAAGCCCATGTTCTTTCTACTATGTAGAAATAAGTTTTATGTTGTTTTTATTTTAAAAATATCACATGCTTGGCGGGGTGCGGTGGCTCACGCCTGTAATTCCAGCGCTTTGGGAGGCTGGGGCGGGTGGATCACCTGAAGTCAGGAGTTCGGGACTAGCCTGGCCAACATGGAGAAACCCTGTCTCTACTAAAAATACAAAAATTAGCCAGGTGTGGTGGCATGTGCCTGTAATCCCAGTTACTCAGGAGGCTGAGGTAGGAGAATCACTTGAACCTGGGAGGTGGAGGTTGCAGTGTGCCAAGATTGTGCCACTGCACACTCCAGCCTGGGCAACGAGAGCAAAACTCTGTCTCAAAGGAAAAAAAAATCGCATGCTCACAGAAAAATTAGAAAATATATAAATGTATAAAATAGTTTAATTCCACTACTCAGAGAAAATCATGTTAAGTCTTGGTGTATTACTTCCAGACTTATTTCCATGCACATTTAGTTGAGATTGCACTGTATTTACAGTTTTGTGTTTTGCTTCCTTAACATGTTATAAATATTTCTTGATATTATTAAACGTTTTGACATCATTTTTAAGGCAAACATAATGTTGCATTCTATGGCTATATTGTACCACCTGTTTTGGACATTTAACTTTATTTGTACTTTTTGCTATTGTCAATAACAACAAGACGGCCATCTCTGAAGGTAATTTTTATTTACATTTCTTAGTATTTTATCAGGGCAGATTTCTGGAAAGGGTATTACTGGGTCAACGGGCAAGGACAGTTTAATGGACATAATGAGGCATTAGAATACACTAAAGTGCACTCTGTTTTTGTAAATAACAAAAAATGAGCATTACTTTTCCAGACTGAGATGAAAAAATCAAGATAAATGAAAACCATGAGCATTCTGACTGAGAATGAACTGACCAGCTGTCAGGTTTATTTAGTGCTACTTTTCTGACCAGTAAGGAAGGGGCAGCACAAATACCCATGGAGCTCCTCCTTGACTATTGAATTTGGCATTTTTGAAGTGTTTTTGCCAAGCTTGATTTGTTAAAATTTAGCAACAACAAAGTCATCAAATTTTCAGGCAGGGGCCAGAAAGGAAAAACTAGTTCACAAAGATTTACAGCTTTCGGGAATGTTCCGGAAGACTTTTCCAGATGGCAAAGGGCTAGAGAGAAAAGGGTCTTTCCGGTTTGGGCTTGACTGGAGGCTAGGAAGGGAGGTCAGGGTGAGAGCAGCGGCAGGAAGGATGGTGTCGGCCCGTGGGACTGATGGTTGTGTTCTGTGCCCGGTGAGAGGTGGTTTGAGGGCTAGGAAGTCCGTTTATCTTCCCAAACAGGATAGGTAGAGGAAAAAGGGGGCACGTGACTGCCAGCCCGAGGAAGTCCTTTGGAACAGCAGGCGCAAGGTCGATGATGGGAGGAAGGGAAGTGTTAATGAATCACAGAGAAATATGCTGTGTCTTAAACTCCTGACAAGGGGCGGGTAACCCGCCGTAGAGAACATGATTGCAGTGTGTAACCCGCTGTAGGGAACGTGATTGCAGTGTACCTGGAGCTGGGGTTGTTAACCTAGGGATTGTGCCCCATGGATAGCATCTTCAGGAATTCTGTGCATGCCCTGAATTTATGAAGAATTCATGCAGAAAAAAAAGACATAGTTTTTGGGGAGACAAGGTCTATAGCTTTCAGGAGTCCGTGATCCCCAAAAGATTAGAAACAAGTGACCTGTGTATATATTCCCTCCATCTCTAGGATCAAAGGTATCTTCTCTCCTGAGCCTAACTCCTTCTTCCCTGTTCCAAGGTGCCTCTTGCCCTGGCAGTGGCAGAAAACCCTGCCTGGATGCAGTGGTGGGTGCCCCAGCCTAATGCCTGGGTTGTAATGGAGGGTTTAGTGGGAGGTATGGGTAGGTCAGGTAACAGCAGATGTTCCGGGAAAAGCTCTGTGCTTCGGCAGAAAGCTGGGAAGCATCTAGGTGAGTCTATCAGGACAAGATTTTCACTTGGAGACATATTCTGTTTCCTAAAAGTATAATTCCTTTCACGGGAGCATGGCAACACCCAGGGCTGGCTATAACTGCTGCTTGAAGAGGCTTATTGACACAGTGAGAGCGTCACGTTTGAGATTAGGGCTGTATTTCTCTTGAGAGCCCCTTGGCTCTCTTCATTATACCCAATTTCTTTTGAAGGATTTATTTTTTAATTTTTTTGTAGAGATGGGGCCTTATCATCCTGCCCAGGCTGGTCTCAAACTTCTGTGTTCAAGCGATCCTCCAGCCTCAGTCTCCTAAAGTGCTGGCATTACAGTATGAGCCACCAGCCCAGCCTTCTGAAGGATTTAAGAAATAGGTGTTTAGGCCGGGCACGGTGGCTCATGCCTATAATCCCAGCACTTTGGGAGGCTGAGGCGGGTGGATCACGAGGTCAGGAGATCGAGACCATCCTGGCTAACACAGTGAAACCCCGTGTCCACTAAAAATACAAAAAATTAGCCGGGCTGGTGGCGGGAGTCTGTAGTCCCAGCTACTCGGGAGGTTGAGGCAGGAGAATGGCGTGAACCCGGGAGGCAGAGCTTGTAGTGAGCCGAGATCGCGCCACTGCACTCCAGCCTGGATGACAGAGCGAGACTCCATCTCAAAGAAAAAAAAAAGAAAGAAAGAAATAGGTGTTTATTACAGCATTGTCCGTAGTGGCAGAAACCTGAAAACAATTTCAGTGTCTAGCACTAGTGAAATAATAGAAGAAACTATGGATCATTCATATTATGAAATACTAGACAGCTTTTAAAAGAATATTAGCTCCATAGGCAGTGACCTAAAGGGCGTCCACAATGTTTTCTTAAGTGAAAAACCAAGCTAGTATAGTGCATAGGATGGGAATGGGCAAACATTTTTTGTAAAGAGCCAAATCGTAAATATTGTAGGCTTTGTGGGCCATACAGTTTTTGTTACAGCTACTCAGCTTGGCAATTGTAGTGCAAAAGCAGCTATAGACAATACACAAAAGAATAGGCATGGCTGTGTTCCAATAAAACTTTATTTACAAAAGCAAGCAGTGCCTCAGATTTTGTCTACTGGTCATGGTTTGCAGATACTTTGCATACTGTATGATATCTTTGGAAAGAAACTTTGAATATTGTGTATGCGTTTTATAAGAATATGCTCCAAACTATTAATACTGGTTACTTTGGGGAGAAAAAGAGTGGGATTGGCAGTAGGGTGATTTTCGTTTTTTTCTTTATTCATTTCTGTTTTCTCTGATTTGAAATGAAACACATGTATTGTTTCGTAAGTTCTTTTTCACATTCCTAAAATGAAATATGTATGCAGTGGGAATTCCCAGATGTATAGAAATGACTTTGCCTATGGAATGGGACAGTTTTGACATGATTTAAGGGGATTTTGGTTGACCACAAGCTTCAAGAAACCAGCAGTTGCTAAAAGCCTAACATAGTTTGAAATGGTGGTAATGAAAGTATAATTTTCTGATTAATAGAGGGGACAGTCCCAGTGATTTTTGTAACAGTCAAACCATATCTAGGACTTTCTTTTAATTTTGGGGTGCTGAGTTGTAAGGCAGACATGGACAAACTAGATGTTTGCTGAAGACAGAGACTGGGAAGGTGAAGAGTGTGGAAGTGCTGTCAAGAGGAGTGGAGCTTGCTGAGCCTGAAGAAGACAGGGCAAGCATGGAAGGAATAAAAGCTGCCCTCACATCCTAGAGAGGAGAAAAGAGCTGTTACCCATGCTCCAGGCTGTGCCCTGAACCACTGACATCCACTTCTTGTCGAGCAGATGATGGTCCAGCCAGCGTGTAAGGACGAGATCCTTACACAGCCTCCTTCTAAAATATTTCAGGAGGACCTGGTCTCTGCAAGATTCAGGAGCTTGGGGAGGGGGAAAAAAGTTCCTATGGTGGTTCAGGGCCTGAGTTTTGGGATAGATAGACCTGGTTTTGCAACCCTGGAAAAGTTTCTGAATCTCTCCAAACCTCCATTTTTCCTCTGTAAAAGAGCCATAATAAGATTATGATAATGATACTTATTTCATGGGGCCATTATGAGAATCAAATGAATCAGTGCACATTTAGCAATTTCCGGTATGTCTGGCACAATCGGTAAGTGCTCAGTACATGTTAACAGTTTGTTGTTGGCTTGGTTCTTATTATTGTGGTCGCTACTATAACAGCTGCCGGAGTAGTCTTCTAGTTTACTCCTCTAGCTGGGTTTGACATGCTGGTCCCCTTAACTTCACAACATTTTACCCCATACTCTTCTTAGCCAAAACCAAGGTGATAGCTTGGCTGCAAGGCTTTCTCTGGGCCTTGGTTGTTTTCATCTGTAAAACAGGCTTCACGGTATCTATTGTCCCTATTTAATAAGGCAGATGATGGATGAAAGACTCCATGGATATATCCTTGGAGAGAGAAATGAAGGATGTAAATCGAAGGTGACACAGTGCCCAAAGCCCGAGTTCCCTGCCTCACCTTTCTGTGCATCGGAATCCCACTCCTCCTTTAGCTAACCAAGTCCCTGTCTCTTCCGACCATGTGTTTATCTCCTTCCTGGAACTTCCGGGCACCTCTGTCTGCCTTGCCCATTTGGGCTGGTAATTCTATGCTATATTGGTTTGCATCGTAAATGAATAATCTCACATGGCTGTGTCATAACCATAACTGTAAGTAAGATCTGAGAGAGCTGGGTCTTTGTCTTACATATTTTCATATTAATAGCTATTTAAAAAAATTATTTTAAAATGAATAATCGATGCCAAGTTCAAGCAGATTGCTGTGTGTCAGAAATGGTGCCAGATGTCTTCATAGATAATCAATATCGAATGACATCACAACACCCCTATAACTCAGGTACCAATGTCTCTACTTTACTGATGAGCAGTGGAGTTCAGAAAATTAGTTAGCTAGCCCATGACCACTGACGTATAGTAAAAGACTTGTTCTTTCCTATTCTCTCAGGGCCAAGAGGGTTATCAGGCACACAGTAGGTTCAGGGTACATTTGATGTAAAATATACTTAGCATCCCTTGCTGAAAAATTGAAGATTTTGGCTGAGTGTGGTAGCTCACGCCTGTAATCCCAGCACTTTGGGAGACGAAGGTGAGTGAATCACTTGAGGCCGGGAGTTCAAGACCAGTGTGGCCAACGTCGTGAAACATGATCTCTACTAAAAATACAAAAATTAGCCGGGCATGGTGGTGGGCGCCTGTAATCCCAGTACTTGGGAGGCTGAGGTAGGAGAATAGCTTGAACCCGGGAGGCAGAGGTTGCAGAGAGCTGAGATCGCATCACTGCACTCCAGCCTGGGTGACAGAGCAAGACTCTGCCAAAAAAAAAAAAAAAAAAAAAAAAAAAAAAAAAAAAAATTGAAGATTTCAAAAACTGTTGTTTCTAAAAGCAACTAAATTAAAGTTAAAAAAAAATTCCATAACAGCTTGCACTTGCCTCTTTCTGGCATCTGTTTACCAAACAGGCTGATCATTCACCTGGAACTGAACCAGGACCCAGTGAGGGAGGGTAAACAGGAGGCCCAAGTAGGACCCGGGTTTCCTGCAGGGAAGTCCTGGCCAAGTATCCCGCTTCCTTCTGGTCGATTGTTCCTGGGAAGGAAGGCGAGGGGCCTTCTGTTCTTTCTCTGGAATCCCGTGGTGCCCGTCTTTGGCAGGCAGAAACAATGAGCCTACCCCAGCCTCCCACGGTGTGTTTGAGGCACATCTTCCCCATTCTGTGGCCTAGGTGAGGTTTGGACACATTGTAAGCACACAGATATAGGGATTTATTATTATTTCCTAAAACCTATGCTCTGCTGGCTGAGATGCGCCTGGGATTTATAAGCCCTACCAATTAGCCGAGTGCTGAGCACTGTAACCCAGGGCCAGTACTGCTCTCCTAGCTGCAGGGAAGGGGTGGTGAAAAATCGCAAGAGGAAAATGGAACCTGGCACTAGAATGTGAGCAAAGAAGAGGCGATTGCTCTTACTTCAGAGAAGGCTCTGAAGTAAGGATTCCTTCAGAAGGAATCTGAAACACGAGCACCTCTCTGGGGAGGATGAGAAGAGCACTAGGAGGAGGGAAACATACCTTAGGCTATATAGGAAGGGCTGCTGGGAATTCAGGTTAAAATGTTTAACCCTGGAGACAAAGAGGTCGATTAGGAGTTTCTTGATGTAATCCAGGTGGTGACAATGAGGGCCCGGATGGAGGAAGAGAGTGAGTGTGTTTGAGTGTGTGTGTGTGGGTGTGGGTGTGGGAGGGTGGGTGTGTGGGGGTGGGTGGGTGTGAGTGTGTGTGGGGTGGATGTGTGTGTGGGGGGATAAGTGAGTGTGTGTGTGGGGGGATAAGTAGTGTGTGTGTGGGGGGGGATGGGTGAGTGTGTGGATGTGTGAGTCTGTGAATATGAGAGTGTGTGTGTGGGTGTGGGTGTGTGTGTGAATGTGTGAGTGTGTGTGAGTGTGCGTGTGTGCATGTGTGTGCCGGGGAGGAGGAAGTGGTGGAGAAGTGAAGAATAAGAGGGAGTGAAGAATAAGAAGGACATTGGCAAGAGGTTCTTAAAGGTGAAGATAAAGCTTGACTTGGGAATGGTCATGAAACAGAGGACCGGTTAAAAAAAGTTCATGTTTCAGAATTTGTTAAAACTAGAAAGTTTTATTTATTTATTTTTTCTTTTTTAAAATTGCAATAGTTTTTTGGGGAACGGGTGGTGTTTGGTTACATGAACAAGTTCTTTAGTGGTGATTTCTGAGATTTTGGTGCACCCATCACCCGAGCAGTGTACACTGTTCCCAATGTGTATAGTCTTTTATCCCTCACCATCCTCCCACCCTTTCCCCCAAGTCCCCAAGTCCACTGTATCATTTTTATGCCTTTGCGTCCTTATAGCTTAGCTCCCACTTATGAGTGAGAACATATGATGTTTGCTTTTCCATTCTTGAGTTACTTCATTTAGAAGAATGGTCTCCAGTTCCATCCAGGTTGCTGCAAATGCTGTTATTTCATCCCTTTTTATGGCTGAGTAGTATTCCATGGTATATATATACCACAATTTCTTTATCTACTCGTTGATTGCTGGGCATTTGGACTAGTTCCACATTTTTCCAATTGCAAATTGTGCTGCTATAAACATGCATGTGCAAATATCTTTTTTGTATAATGACTTATTTTCCTCTGGGTAGACACCCACTAGCAGGATTACTAGATAAATGGTAGTTCTACTTTTAGTTCTTTAAGGAATCTCCACACCTTTTTCCATAGTGGTTGTACTAGTTTACATTCCCACCAGCAGTGTAAAAGTGTTCCCTTTTCACTGCATCCCCGCCAACATCTATTTTTTTTTTTATTTTTTTGATTATGGCCATTCTTGCAGGAGTAAGGTGGTATGGGATTGTGGTTTCAGTTTGCATTTCCCTGATCATTAGGGATGTTGAGCATTTTTTCATGTTTGTTGGCCATTTATATATCTTCTTTTGAGAATTGTCTATCCATGTTCTTAGCCCATTTTTGATGGGATTATTTGTGTTTTTTTTTTTTCTTGCTAATTTGTTTGAGTTCCTTGTAGATTCTGGACATTAGTCCTTTGTCAGATGTATAGACTGTGAAGATTTTCTCCCACTCTGTGTGTGTTTACTCTGCTGATTGTTTCTTTTGCTGTGCAGAAGCTTTTTAGTTTAATCGAGTCCCATCTATTTATCTTTGAAACTAGAGAGTTTTAGATGTAGATAGGGCTCACCTTACTCCTTCCCCCTTTCCCCTTTACAGATGAAAAGTTGAGCCCAGGGAGGTTAAACAACTTGCCTACAGGAGTAACTCATGTCGGTACCTGGCTTCAGGGCCAGTAATTAGATCTCTGGATCCTCAGGCTGGATCCCCAGTTTTCCCCTGTTTCTTCTATTCAGCTCAGAGGGCAGTGCTAATCCCAGCTTGCAGTACTTGGCACTCAGCTAAACAGTGGGGCTTAGACATCCCTGGCCCTCCTCAGATACCAGGATACCAGTTTTATGAAGAACAAACCCTGATACTAGTGTTCTCAACCTCAGCACTATTGACTTTTGGACAGAGAGGACAGAGAGAGGGAATACGGTGTGAGATGAACTGAAGAGGTGGACAGCCATATTGGGCACAGTCCTGTGGGTCACATAGATTTCTGCCTTGTCCTGGAAGTGACAGGAAGCCCTTGACCCACTTGACTGAGAAGGATGGTGTAAAAATATTTGGTTTTGTTTGTTTCTTCTTACAGACAGAGTCTTGCTCTGTCGCCCAGGCCGGAGTGCAGTGGCACAATCATAGCCCACTGCAACCTCAAACTCACATAGCTCTTTGTTGTGGGTGACTGTCACCCACATTGTAGGATGTTTAGCAACATCCCTGTCTTGCACATCATATGTTCGGCAGCATCCTTGCCACTAGATATGCCATTGGCATCTTCTCCTTCTCGGCACATCTACAGTGGTGGCATTTAAAAACATCTCCACACATTGCCAAGTGTCTCCAGAGGAGTGGGTGTGGAGGGACAAAATTGCCCCTGGTTGAGAACCAATGTCTTATATTGATGAGCTCCAGCATCACATAAGTCAAAGAAAACTAGAAAATTGTAAAGGGTAAGGCTCGTATCATTCATTTAGAATAAAATGATTACTATTTTCCAAATAATCTTGAGAAAAGTGATTTGTTCATTCACTCATTCAACAAAAATATATTGTTTATGTACTATTGCCAGGTGCTGTCACAGTCTTTAGGGAGACAGGAATGAATGGGTTGGATTCTAGAGCAGCAGTCCCCAACATTTTTGGCACCAGGGACCAGTTTTGTGGAAACGACTTTTCCACGGAGGGTTAGGGAGAGAGGGTTTTGGGATGAAACTATTCCACCTCAGAACATCAGGCATTAGATTCTCATAAGGAGCACACAACCTATATCCCTCACATGTGCAGTTCACAATAGGGTTAGCGCTCCTATAAGAATTTAATGCTGCAATTTAATGCTGCAGCTGATCTGACAGGAGGTGGAGCTCAGCTAGTAATGCTTGCTTGTCCACCACTCACCTCCTGCTCTGTGGCCCCATTCCTAACAGGCCACAGACTGTTACTGATCCGCTGCCTGGGGGTTGGGGACCCCTGCTCCAGAGGGTTTATAATCAAGCTCAGTGACTGTGAAAATGAGAGACCATTCCTAGGACTTCAAGAATCCATGGAGAAAGGGAAAGAGGAGAGAAGCCAGAGGAGACAAAGAATCAGTAGTCAGAAGTGGCTAGAAAGCCAGGAGAGTAGACCGCGGCAGAAGTCAACCTAGGCATCGGGCGGCTGAGACATAGACTTCATTGTCAGGAGCGCCTGTGTCTCAATTCTGGCTTACTATTACTTGGGCAAATTACTTCTTTAACCTCAGTTTCCTTGTCTGTAGAATGGAAATCCTAACAGTAGTCACCTCCTGACTGTTTTGAAGATGAAACAAAAATAAGATAATACATGGGAAGCTCTTAGCATAAAGAGAGCACAGACTGGGACCTGGTAAACATGCAACAAACCTGTGGAAGCTGCTCTAGTTATCGTTCAGTTTATACTATTTTATTGCTAGGACCAAAGTTGTGCTCCAGGCAAAGGCACATCAACTGCCACCAAAGATTGGAATAAGTCGTTGGGGCAGTTATTTTAGCTTTGGCCATCTGGCTGTCCCTTATCAATAATTTGTTGGTTGCATCTGTGATGGGGTTTTGAGGTATCAGAAAGTTTACTAAGCCTGTTATTTCCTATATGCACAGAAGCAGTGAGAGGAATGTGCTGCAGTCATACTGAAAGTAGAGGTCATTTTTTAAAATTGAAAGTGAGAAAATATATTGCAATAGGACCATTCTGTATTTATTTAAAAAAGAAAAGAAAGTGAGAAATTGCAGAATGCTACATGTGCCTTTGAAGTGAAGCATTGGATGATGGGGATGATGATACATATTAAATACTTAGAAATGAGTTCGGCACATGGTGAGCACTCAAGCAACGTCTTCCTTTGTGATTGTGGTTATGATGGCGCAGAACAAAGAGGGAATCATACGGTATGTGAAAAATGTTGAGCTTACACACAAGACAGTTATTAGCCAGGGGCAAGGAAAAGTGAAGACTAAACTGGAAAAAATCTGGAATATGTGGCTAGAGCTCAGCATCAATTTCAGATGCCTTATGCAAATTCAGGAGATGGCTAGAGGTTGGAGAATGTAAAGGGGTAGCTGGGAGAAAATGCTGCTTGGAGATGATTGTTGTAAGCCATAGGCATTCCGTGAGGCTAAGTTCATTCATTAGAATCTGTTCCTCATTAAAATGAATCTCAGGTGATTGGTTCATGGATCCCATACCTCTCAGATATTTCCAGAGACCATCAGCAGAGGGAGGTCTCATCTGCCTCAACAGGTTTACAAATTGATCCATTTTAAGGAAGGATGTCCAAGAGAGGAATGTTTTACGGTGGCAAAGAGAAACATAAACTTCAAAGCCTAAACGAACATTTCTATTTGGTGGATATGTGAGTGACAATTGCAAACTTAATCTCTTCTTTTTTCACCTTGGATTTACAAATATAGCATCAACAACAACTCATATTTACTGAGAATGCAATATGTGGCAGACAGTTCTAAGCATATTGCACTTTCACCAAGACTCTGTGAACTAGTTAGTGTTATGTGCCCATTTTATAGATTTAGAAGCAGAGGCACAACTTGCTTAAGGGACCCAGTTAGTGAATTGTACAAGCAAGATTTGAACCAGGTAGTCTGACCCCAGAGCCCATGCTCTGCTTTGCTTTGCCTTTTTTTTTTTTTTGAGACCGAGTCTTGCTCTGTCACCCAGTCTGGAGTACAGTGGTGCAATCTCAGCTCACTGCAACCTCTGCCTCCTGGGTTCAAGTGATTCTCCAGCCTCAGCCTCCTGAGTGGCAGGGATTATAGGTGCGTGTCACCATGCCCAGCTATTTTTTTTTTTTTTTTTTGTATTTTTTAGTAGAAATAGGGTTTCACCATGTTGGCCAGTCTGGTCTCGAACTCCTGATCTCAGGTGATCTGCCTGCCTTGGCCTCCCAGAGTGCTGGGATTATAGGGGTGAGCCACCACACCCGGCCCCATGCTTTTAACTACTGAATTTACAAACAGCCTATTAACACCTGATCTTTGTTTTTTTTTCTTTTTGAGACAGGGTCTCACTTTGTTGCCCAAGATGGAGTGCAGTGGCGCGAACAGCTCACTGCAGCCTTGATCACCCAGGCTCAAACGATCCTCCAGCCTCAGCCCTTCAAGTAGCTGGGACTACAGGCACATGCCACCATGCTC
The DNA here is from genome assembly GCF_006542625.1 of Nomascus leucogenys. NCBI lineage: Eukaryota > Metazoa > Chordata > Mammalia > Primates > Hylobatidae > Nomascus > Nomascus leucogenys. Next base: position 96,631,669 of record NC_044395.1, read on the forward strand.
AGCTAATTTTTGTATTTTTTTGTGGAGTCTAGGTTTCACCATGTTGCCTGGACTGGTCTCGACCTCCTGAGCTCAATTGATCTGCCTGCCTCGGCCTCCTAAAGTCCTGGAATTACAGGCATGAGCCACCATGCCCAGCCAACATCTGATCTATTTTTAAGTATCAAAGCTTCTGTATTATTACGATGGCTGTCACTAGTAGGGAAGCATGATCATTGACGTCAAGGATAATTGCGACCAAGTAAAAGCCATTTGATTTTGCAACAAGCAGATCATTGGCCTCTGAGTGGGTGGTTTCTGTAAAGTACTGGGGTGGCAGCCAGACTGTGAGGCCTCAAGGGAGTTGAGGGAAGTGAGAAAAGGGAAGCCTCCAGGGTTTACAGGCATACCTTGTTTTATTCTGCTTCACTTTGTTGCACTTCACAGATGTTGTGCTTTTTACAGATTGTTTGTGGCAACCCTCTGGCCAAGTCAAGTGGCCCAATTTTTCCAACAGCGTGTGCTCACTTTATGTCTCTGTGTCACATTTTGGTAATTCTCACAGTATTTCCCACTTTTTCATTATTATTTTATCAGTTATGGTGATCTATCATGAGTCATCTTTGCTGTTACCATTGTAATTGTTTTGGGGCACCACACACTGTACCCGATAAGTTGGCACACTTAATCAATCAATGTTATATGCGTTCTGATTGCTCCATTAACTGGTTGTTCCCCTGACTCTCCCTCTCCTGGGGCCTTGGTATTTCCTGAAACACAATATTATTGAAATTAGCCAATTAATAATGCCACAATGACCTCTAAGTGTTCCAGTGGAGGAAAGATCATGTCTCTCACTTTAAATCAAAATCTAGAAATGATTAAGTTTAGTGAGGAAGGCATGTTGAAAGCTGAGATGGGCCAAAAGCTAGACCTCTTGGGCCACACAGTCAAGTTCTGAATGCAAAGGAAAAGGTCTTGAAATTAAAAGTGCTACGCCAGTGAACTCAATAATAATAAGAAAGCAAAACAGCCTTATTATTGATATGGAGAAAATTTTAGTGGTTAGGATGGATGATCAAACCAGCCACAACATTCCCTTACATCAAGGCATAATTCAGAGGAAAGCCCTAGCTCTCTTTAATTCTATGAAGGCTGAGCAAGGTGAGGAAGCTGCAGAAGAAAAGTTGGAAGCTACAAGACGTTGGTTCATGAGGTTTAAGGAAAGAAACCTATCTCCATTACATAAAAGCGCAAGGTGAAGCAGCAAGGGCTGATGGATAAGCTGCAGTAAGTTATATGGAAGATCTAGCTAAGATCATTGATGAAGGTGGCTACACTGAACAGATTTTCAATGTAGACAAACAGCTTTCACTGGAAGAAGATGCTATCTAGGACTTTCATTTTAGTAAGAATTCAGTGGTTGTTTCCAAAGCTTCAAAGTACAGGCTGACTCTCTTCATAGGAGCCAGTGCGGCTAGTGACTTTAAGTTGAAATCAGTCCTCATTTACCTTTTTCAAAATCCTAGGACCCTTAAGAATTATGCTAAATATATTCTGCCTGTGCTCTGTTAGGGGAGCAAGAAGTCCAGATGACAGCACATCTGCTTACAGCATGTTTTACAGAACATTTTAAGGCCACTGTTGAGACTACTATTCAGAAAAAAAAAAAAAGATGCCTTTAAAAACATTACTGCTCATTGACAATGCACCTAGTCACCCAGAAGTTGTGATAAAGATGTACAAGGAGATTAATGTTTTCTGCCTGCCAACACAACATCCGTTCTGCAGCCCAGGGATCAAGGAGTAATTTTGATTTTCAGTCTTATTATTTAAGAAATACGTTTTGTAAGGCTAATGCTGTCATAGATAGTGACTCCTCTGATGGATCTGAACAAAGTCAGTTGAAAACCTTCTGGAAAGGATTAATCATTTCAAGTGCCATTAAGAACATTTGTGATTCATGGGAGGAAGTGGAAACCTCAGCATTAACAGGTGTTTAGAAGAAGTTGATTTCAACCCTAATGAGTGACAGTGGTTTCTTGAGATAGAACCTCCTCTTGATGAAGATGCTGTGAACATTGTCAAAATAACAAAGATTTAGAATATTAACATAACTTTAGTTGATAAAGCAGTGGCAGGGTTTAAGAGGACTGCCCCCAATTTTGAAAGAAATTCCACTGAGGGTAAAATGCTATCAGCTATCTCTTGTGAAAGGAAGAGTTTTTTTGTGAACGGAAGAATCAGTCAACGAGGCTAACTTCGTTGTTGTCTTATTTTAAGACATTGCCACAGCCACCCTAACCTTCAGCACTCACCACCCTGACCAGTCAGTCCGAAGCCATCAACATTGGGGCAACACCCTCCACCAGCAGAAAAGATTACTACTCACTGAAGTCTCAGATGGTCAACATTTTTTAGCTGTAAAGTATTTTTAAATTAAAGTATGTACATTTGTTAGGCACGATGCTATTGCACACACTTTTAATAGACTACAGTATAGTATAAATATAACTTTTATATGCACCAGGGAACTCAAACATTTGTGTGACTCACTTTATTGTGATATTATTATTCACTTTATTGCTATGGTCTGGAACCAAACCTGCAATATCTCCAAGGTACACCTGTATATAACTTCCAAGAATTTGGCAGTAACTGTCAGGAAAGAAACAGAATTACAACCACAAGGAGTAGCCAGCCATGTAGAGGTTTGTTTTTTCTTCTTCCCAAGGTGATAAATACACAACGGAAGTAAGAAAAAGGGCTGGTAAAGGGGAAGAGGATGAAGATACTGAAGAGGAAGGAAAGACACTTTATACATCTGGGAGGGGATAGTGCTCAGGGCACTGGTTAAGGGCTTTGGCACCTGGCTAGATTTGGAGATGTTTTGCATTTTACTTATTAACGATCCCTGATACATCAGTGCTTGGATTTTTAGTAATCAGTGGTTGGATTATCAGTAACCTGGACCCACATTGACTTGCAGGCTCATATTCTTGTGGTTGGATGGTCCTTTATCTAATGTTAGGAGAACTGCATTTGAGTCCCAGTGCTGCCATTAAATAGCTGTGTGTGATTTTGGACAAATAAGTCACTTCATGTCGCTGAGCCTCAGTTTCCTCATCTGTAAGTGGCAGATTTGAACTAAAGATCCAGGGGTCCTTTGTACTTGGAGCAGTATTAACTTCTAATGAGAATAGAAGGATATTCTGCCATTTTAGGTGAAAGATTAATCCTCTTACTGTAAGATTTTGTCTTGGCATGGGAGAGAGGCCACAGTCACTTCCTTCAGTGTTGGAGAGAGAGGTGATTTTACCAGAATTGTAATAGAGTCTGCATTATATTTATACATGTGTATACTATTCTTTGAAATGGATTAATTTGTTACTTGGAGTCTAGGGCATTAATTTTAATTTTAATTTTTTACATATTAATTATCATTTTATTCTGGTGTTTTGTTCTTTAGGAAGACATAAATGTTTGTGATCAAATGTTGACAATCAATAATGATGCAAAGACATCAGCAATTAGTGTAACACTTTCATTAAAACATAGAAAATAACAGATAAGATACAGACATGACAATTCCAGAGCAGATGCCGTGAGGACACTAACAGTATGTCCCAAAGGAGCGGATCAACAGAAACAGAGACGGGATAAATCCAGACTGTTCTACAACAGAAATTATAGGGCATTGTTTTAAATACTTCAGAAGCCTGGCCGAGTGCAGTGGCTCACGTGTGTAATCCCAGCACTTTGGGAGGCCGAGGTGGGTGGATCACCTGAGGTCAGGAGTTTGAGGGCCAACAGGGCAAAACCCCGTCTCTACTAAAAAGACAAAAATCAGCTGGACATGGTGGTGCGTGCCTGTAGTCCCAGCTACTAGGAAGTCTGAGACGTAAGAATTGCTTGAGCCTGGGAGGCAGAGGTTACAGTGAGCCAAGATCATGCCACTGCACTCCAGCCTGGCGACAGAGTGAGACTCTGTCACACACACACACACACACACACACACACACACACACACACTACAGAAACCTTATGTTCTTTATTAGCTAAATTCATGCCTGAATCTCAGGAGAATCATGAAATATTGCTACCTTGTTTCTAGTAGAATGACAATGACATACTATTCTTCTTTGGACAAGTCTACCTATTATTAGTGGGATGGTTACCTCCCTAAGGGTTGAGTTCTCAGGAAGGAGGATCAAATGGGGTATCTATGTGCCAACCATCAGTTACTAACAGTATTTAATAAGCATAATTTTCTCTAACCACCAGAGTTATAAAATTTAACTCAGCAAATGCTTAGAGTGCCTACTATGTATAAGGTACCAAACAGGAAAATGGGGACTAGAGATATCAGTTTTGCTGATCAAAGCCTGTCACCCAATAAAAACCCAAAACAGGAAACCATGACAAATATCTGACTATCTGGTGTGCAGCCATTTGGAACACAAAGGGGTATGTGCAACCCATCACACATATAACACACACACCCACATGCATGCAACCCATCAGCTCAAGGGGTATGTGTGTGCATGCATAAATGCGTGTGTGTGTGTGTGTGTGTGTGCGTGTGTGTGTTTAGGGTCAGTATGGAATAATAGGCTGAATAAGAGGATAAGGTTTTATGATATACACCCAGGGGGAAAATCTGTGTAAGTTATGCTTTTATTTTGTTAGGTATATGTCAGTACTCAAGAACACTTATACCTGGTGATCCAGCAGCTCAAACACACATACTTGCACACACTCCTAACTTGATATCACCCTGGTGTACACTAATTGTCTTAAGCCACTCATTTGATTCAAGAAGCAAGTGTAACTCTACAGCAGCAGTTCTCGACACGTGGTCAGAGACCCCTGAAGTTGCCTGCAGGAACTGTGAAGTCACACAGGGCCCCATGCTCAGAGCTCAGTTCAATGTCCTGCTGTGGCTGTCTTGAAATTCTTTGTAACTTTTGGACAAGAAACAGCATTTTCACTTTGCACTGGTCCCCACCTATGTAACTGATCTTAGTTGCTTGAGATCCTTTTAGGAGGTCCATGAGCTCAAAACTATTTTAACAAGAATAACAATATTAATTTATTATTTGCCTTTTCTACTCTGATTTTCACGCAAGTATACGGTGGAGTTTTCTGGAGGTGACATGGCATTGGTATTGCAACAGACTAAGTGCACAGCAGATATGAGAATCCAGATCTCTTAGGCCAGACATTCAAGAGATTTGCAGAAATAAAAAACAAAGCCACTTTTCTTGCTATATATACTTTTTGCTTTTGGAAAATATAGCTGTTTTTCATAACAATACGTTACTTATGTGAATTTGTAATGGCTTTTAAAATTATGTTTAAATCGATTAATAAATAACCAAGGATTTTCTCAGTTTTAGTTTCTAATATGTTAAATATCAACAGATATAACTTATAAAAACAAAAGACTTTAAGGCTCATAATAATTTCTAAGACTTTAAAGGGGTACTGAGTTCAAAAAGTTTGAGTCACTGATCTCTAGGTATTTACTGTTTCTCCCAGAGGAAAGAAATCATTGTGGGAACGTGATGAAATGATAGTGTGTTTGTTTATACTTGTTCATTTATGTGGGCAAATCAATGTCTACTGAAAAAAATGAGGGAAAGAGACAACCTTTTTCATTACCCTTGGACTTCCGCAGAATGTTCCCAAGTGTGGCCTAACACAAGTCACTTGTTTTTACTTGTTTTTCTCCTTTGTTTTAGAGCAGCGGGTTCTAGGTTATATCTGACTCTTGTCGTTTTCTAAACTGGAATGGCTGTTAAAGAGAGATCGCGAGCCTCTCTTCCCTGGAGGGGCTTGGGAGAGGTGCTACAGAGGATTCCAGCATGAGGCACAGTTGGATATAGTGACCTCTGAGGGTCCGTTCAGTTTGGAGGGTGCTAGTAGAGAGAGTCTTTTTCCCTTACCAAGTTCAAAGTGGGGGGGGAGGGGCTGAAGTAATAACAAATGAGTACATAAAAGGCAAAAAAAAAAAAAAAAAAAAAAAGACATTCTGTCAGCACCGAGGCAGCAGGCAGTCACCAGAGACTCCTGCCTTCCATAGACGAACGGTCACCGGCTCCGTCCTGAAAACAGAACTTGCTCCAGTGATGTAGGCAAGGGAGAATGCTTCCGATGGGAGGGCAGGGCAGGGTGGGTATGGGAATCGCATGCTCTCATTCTTATGACTCTGACTCACTGAAACGGATCCCTCCCTTCCCTTTTTGGGGCCCCTATTCCTCCACTTTTAGCACCAAAGTGCTGACGTGCCTTTTCCCCACTTGTCTTTAGAAAATCCATCTTGCAAGTGAATGCTAAGGTGCTTGGCTATTGACAGTTTCACACATCACCCTTGGCGGGGTGGGGGTGGGGGGACGGGGGCGGTGGTTGGTGGGAAACGATGACAAGGAGAACCAGAGACAGTATCTTTACCTCAGGAACAAATCTCCAAAAAAGGACGTTTTAGACACCGGGCAAGCAGAATTGACATATTGGGGAAAGAATGTTTTTCTAGCACTTCTCACACCATGCCTGCTGTTTCTGTTTGAAAGCTTAATCAATTATGTCTGTCCTCCCTTCTTCTCTCCACCCATCTTTCTTTCCTCACTTCCACTTTTCCTCCTTCCTTCCATAAAAGGTCTTATGTATTCTCTGTTATAGCCCAGGCATTGCTTAGATATTGGGGATTCAAAGATAAATAATGTGCTGTCATTGATTTTATAATTTGTGAGTGGCAACAGACAGGTAAACTGATCACTGTAACAAGAGGAGGCAAATGCTGCATGGGTGGTGGCTGGGTGGTGGTTTGTGTGCTGAGTGCTTGGGCAGCCTGCCTGGGATGGAGGAGCAGGGCAGCCCTTTGACCTGGCTCCTGCAGGGGAAGTGGGTGTTTCCAAGGGGGAGAGAGAGAACAAGGTGCTCCAGACCCAGAGACATTAAGTCATGCACCCAGGTTCACATGGCTATGTCACTGCACCAGGCCTGAGCCTGATTTGTCTCTGCACCCTCGACCTGTGTGCAGTAACTACTGCCTTTCCCAGACCACAGGCATCTCCGTGTGCCCGGGCATAGGATGAGGTGAGAGGGAAAGAGTGGCTGGGAATCAGGCTGTGGTCAAGACTCCACACACCATTCTTTGCATCATACCAGAAGACAGAAAGAGAGGCAAATATTTATGGACCAGGAGAAAAGTAAGCCCAATTCTTTGCTGTTAACTGACATTCATGCCACAAGTTATTTAAAATATATTCCTGGAGTGCTTTGGAAGTGTGAGCACTCCCTGACCTCTGGGAGCTCGTGTCTTTCTTTCCAGATTAGCTGGGGACAGATTGACTGTACTAAGCAGAATTCACTGTTAATAGCTCAATGCCTTTTCTGCAGATGCTGTGGTTACAGCTCCTCACTGCTTCCTTAGAAGCTCTTTTGCCCCTTCTGATGATAAATGACCTGACTCTTGTCTTTTCTTTTCCCTTCCTCCTGACCCGCCTTTGAGAGATGAATCAACCCCCTGGGCAGGTTTCCTGCAAGTAGTGGAGGAAGGGCCCCAGCTCCTAGACCAGCAGAAAAAGCAGGAGTTGACCGATTTCTGCTAAGCTCACTTGACAAAGGGATCTGATCCCCTTTACCTACCAGTCTTTCTGTACCTGCCTGACACTGGCGAGGAATTACTCTTCCAGAAACGGCTGGGCCAGAGGAAAATGGCCCACCCCTCCCACAAGAATGCCAAGAAACAATCGGCTATTAATTTCCAGTACGAGGAACAGGAACCCTTTCAGCCAGGAAATCTAAATTGAACAGTGATTAAGTCATTCAAGCTCCGTGGCCCTGTTTAATTTCCAGGTCTACAGATGGCTCTGCCTTCCTCTTGGAGACCATTTTTAGCCACTGGTCTTGGGAGGGTATTTCACTTTTAAATAAGGCACCTGCGTGTTCTTGTCAGGCTGCACTCTGTGGTGGTTAAACCCACAGACTAGTGGGGGCAGAAAGTCCAGGTGTGAATTTCAACTCTGCCATTTGCTGTGTGTCTTTGGGCAAGTTACTTACCTCTCTGTGCTTCAATTTCCTCATCTGTGAAATGGAAATAATAATAATTGCACTGGGCTGATTGTGTTGTTTTATGTTTTAGGAGAATTAGTGAGTTGACACTTGTGATGTGCTGAGAGCTATGCATAGTAAACATTTTTGGGGGTTAAATTAATACACATATATAATTATCCAACTGTGGATGGGACTTGCCTTTGTCCTTTCCTTCTCTCATGAGGTCTGTCATTAGATAGAGGGAATGAATTTAGTAAAGAGGTTATATGCAGAGATTTGGGGATCAAATTGCCTCAGTTCAAGTCCTGACTCCACCACTTAATTAGAGGTTAAGTCACCTCACCTCTCTACTCTTCAGTGTCTTCATCTGTAAGGTAGGTTATAATTGCACCTATTTCTTAGGATGGTCATGGAGAATGAGCTTTGTAACGTTCTTAGAGTAGTGCCTGATGCTTAGTAAGTGCTCAGTAAATTTTACCTACTGCATTATTACAAACTCAAAAAAAGTGCCATATGAACACAGCGGTTTTGATTATACAAGCTACAAGCTGCCCAAAGCTAACATCCTGAGCAAGTGTAGCCAGGGCCTGAAGCCAGCTCCTAGAGGCTGGCTGTGTGTCAGTGAGCAGGAAGCTTGGCAGTTTGTCCAGGTGTGGAAGAGCTCTGCTCTCCCGTGTTTGAGTCCTGACTCTCCTGCTTGTTAAAGGTGTGACGCTGGACAATTTGACATCTCTCAACCTCAATTCGTTTCCTTTCTCCCTCCCTCCATTCCTTTCTCTCTTCCTTCCTCTAGTGAACATTTATTGAGTGGCTGCTCAGTGGAGGAGGCACTGTGTGAGGTTCTAGATATTCCCCAATGGACAGTTCAGTGATCTGTGCATCACAGGCAGGCTGTAAGGATTAAACGAGTTACTATCTGCTAGGGGCTTAGTCTGGGCCTGGTACTTAATATAAACTCAGTAAATAATGGGTGCTCATGCTGATTTCCTATCAAACGTCCTTAGATCATATCTGTTAGGTCTCATCATCCCTTCCGTGAAGGAGGTAGCTGGTTCTTATGATAAAGCACTTAGGGGGAATGATTGTTCAAGGTTACTTGCTTGTTTCTGCAGTGGAAACTGAAGCAGGGCTTTTTTTTTCTCTGTAAATTTGGGAGACTATCAGCAGACCAGTCATCCAAGAAATTAAAAAGCCGAAAGCAGAGTCTACTGAGTAGACTCAATTAAGATCTGCCCTCGTCTTATACAGTCTCGGGCCCTTTCAAAGCAAGTTTGACTGACAGGGAATTCTTTTGTCTAGGACCACATTTCCCAATTATATCCTGCAGAATATTATTTCCTTAAGCTATTAATAGTATTCCATGAAATGAAATTAAACTATTGAATGTTTTTTTTTTCTGAAGACCACCTCCAAGTTCTTAATATACGACTGCATTTTCCAGTATTGCATGCTGTATTTTTCCAAAAGTTATTAGACTAAGGAATGTTTCTCCAGCAACACTGGCAAATTTCATGGTATTATCCCTTCCCCTTCTTGGGGAACAGTTTGAGAAATGCCCATCTAGGATAGCTAAGCCAGACTTCATCAATGAAAGCCAGGCCGAAACACCAAAACTCTGGTAATACAAGTATTATATTTAGGAAAAGAATTGAGGCGGATGTTGAGTGATGGGCTAGTCTGTGTTATTGTCAGACTAGAACTGCCCCGCCAGTTAATGCTGGAGAAAGAAGAGAGTTCTTTGTGAAGGACAGCCATCCACCTGGCTGGCGTGCCTCACTTTAACTGAGTGAGGCATTCAAGCACTGCTAGGTACAGGTTCTGCTAGGGGACAGGGCATCTTTCCTCTGTTCACTTTCTGCTCTTGCAGAAATCTAATTTCTCACATCCAGCAGAAAACCTCCCTGCAATGAGTGGTTTGGATGAGAATATTTATCTTCCCCAAACAGTTTTGCAACTTCCTCTTCCTTAATTGGGAGGTCAAGATGACTGAAGAACTTACATTGGGAAATAAAACTGTAAAATTTGTAGTTATTTCTACCTCTGTCAAGCTGTGGGACCTTGGGAAATGACTAAGCTATTTCTTTTAATCTCAACTTCTTGATCTATAAAATGGGGATAATAATAGCACCTCTTTCCTGGTGTTGTCTGGGGAGTAAGTGAGCCACTGCTTGCAAAGTACCTCACACAGTGTCAGCACATGGTACATCTGCAATTCATATTTTTTTGCAATTAATATTAATGTCAGTTGTAATTTTTTTGTTTTTATCAATTCCATATTTGTGTGTGTGTGTGTGTGTGTGTGTGAGGGAGAGAGAGAGAGAGGACAAAAAGGGAGGAAGAGGGAGGCATATGCCATACTTACAGTATAATGTATTTTGCAAAGGAAGATTTAGAGTAAAATGAAAAACAAATACATTTTCTATTAATGACATCTCTTTTGCTAAAGAGATAATTTATAAATGTGATTTTAGGCAGAAAGTCCTAGAAACCAAATTGCTGATTAATTAGTATTTTAGTTTATTCGTCACTCTCTCGGGAATGTAGTTAGCATGAGTTAATCCCCCAAAGCTTACTTTTTTATGGGATGTACCTTGTATTATGGTGCCTAGGACGCTAAATTAGTGGTTAGAGGGTTGTACAGTAGGCTTTGACTCTGAGGAAAGGGGCTGAGATTGTCTTGAGGAATTTTTGATCGGATCTCTTGAATAGCCTAGATAAACTATCCTGGCCAGAATTCTTTCACAGTAGAGTTTAAAACTCCTCTCTCCTTCTTTCTCCCCTTCTTTGCCCTCCCTTCCTTCCCTTCTCCTGCCTTCTCCCACAGACAGGAATAAATAAGCATACACAAATTTTTGCTTATTCCATTCGCCTTTCTATATATCCAATGCAGACTGCTGTTTTATGTCATTATTTATGTTATATTCATGTGATTATGTTCCATATCTTGATTTTATCTGTTTCTGAAGTGGGAAGGGTGTAAATGTCATTTTTTATTTTTAAGATTACGACTGTATTTCCATATTCTCGGACCACTTAGAAGTCTCATTTATATTCAACAGCATGCAGTAATACACATCAGAATGTAAATAAAGGCTAAAACATATGTTCACCAAATTGGGAATAGAATAAAATACTAGGCTTTGCCATGAAAGAATTGAGATTATTTATTTGGGGAAAGAAACATAATGGTTGGTCAATAACACACAAAATCTCTTATTTTAAATATGGTATCTAATTATTTTTCTTTGTTACTAAAAAGTCTATTGCAATGTGCCAAGCATTGTGCTAAGTATTTCACACAGCTCTCCTAAACTTCATTTAGGCCTCACAAAATCCCTGAGAAACAGGTAGTGTCTGCAACTGAGACTGTCGCTGCCTTCAAACGTAACTGTCCTTAAATGGTACTACCAGGGCTCAGTCCAAACCTTAGCCTTTTTCCCCACAAGGAAACATTGATTGACCTAAGGTTTGGCTTATGCTAGAAGGGATGACTGTTCTGGTCAAGATATTTGGGTTTCAAAGGACACTTGACTTGGACCCTGGACCCCACTATGTCAAATAAAAGGGGCGTCTCATAGAAACAAGCCCAAGCCAGGCTTCATGGGAGCTGGGACCAGAGAACTTCTCTCTCTCTCTCTCTGTTGTTGTCTCTCTCTCAAAGTAAATACAATGAAGTGTATGAGGTAAACAAAAGGGTAAGAGAGTCCAGGGTGTATGTGAGGGAGTTAATATAACAAGGGAATCTAATCTGGGTGAGGAGGGAAGTGAGGACTTGAGGATGATCAGCCGTGGGTTAAGATAGCATATCTCAGGGGAGCTGAAGATTTGTGGGAGCCAAAGCACTACAGGGAATGACCGTGAAAGATGGGAGGTGGTGATAAGAGAGTGGGAGTGGGTGCAAATAGGAAACGACAACGTCAAGCTGACCGTGAGAGTAAGTGGCTGCCGTAGAGTGGGGAACAAGGTCATCAGGGCAGAGGTCAAGGATCTGAGCTTCTGGGATATTGGAAAAATTATTTCTACGGATATTGAAATCATGGAGAATTATGAAATGAGCAACATCTAAGAGAGTGATCATAAACTAGGTCTGAAAATTTCAAGGCAAGAGGGAGATAACCTTAGTTTGAATCCCAAAGGACACTTTGATTGGCACATCTCATCTGTTCATGTGTCAGGTGCCCAGTCCCAGGACCAGTCACCTGATACAGGTCTAGGACAATCCACTGCCCCATTCTGCAGAGTCTGAGGTATGTGATGGTTCCTGGAAAAGGCAGTATGGTCTGGTTAGATGTTCCCCAAAGGCATCTACAATCACCAAGAAAGATGAAAATCTCTTGTGTTTTGGATAACTCTGGGAATTTATTTATTTATTTTTTTTTTTGAGATGGAGCCTCACTCTGTCACCCAGGCTGGAGTGCAGTGGTGCGCTCTCAGCTCACCACACCTCTGCCTCCCAGGTTCAAGCGATTCTCCTGCCTCAGCAGGAGGATCGAGTAGCTGGGACTACAGGCTCCTGCCACCACGCCTGGCTAATTGTTTTGTATTTTTGGTAGAGATGGGGTTTCACCATGTTGGCCAGGCTGGTCTTGAACTCCTGACCTCAGGTGATCCACCCGCCTTGGCCTCCCAAAATGCTGGGATTACAGGTGTGAACCACCATGCCCAGCCTGCAACTTGGTATTTATTTGGAATGTTTCCCATTCGATCCTGTCTTAAGATGCAGAGAGGGATTATTTGCAATGGAGTGTCTTCCACTGATGCAAAAGGCCTTCTAGGAAATGAACTGGGCAATACAATGGCAGCATGTTTGATCATGGCAATGGTGACTCCCCACTGTGACCAACTCCTTACCAGGACCTTACCATGACCTTGCTCTGTTGCTTGGATCTCATCTTGTCCCCCACCCCACCTGTTTCCTATGCTTCAACCATAGGGGCTTGCTTTCTCCTTCTAACTTGCCATGCTTCTTCCTGACTTGGGGCCTCTGTACTGACCATTTCTTCTGTTTGGAACATTCTTCGGTTTCCATAGATGCCTCTTTTCATCATTTAAGTCTCAATTTCAAAGTTATCTTCTATGGAAGATCATCCTTGATGACCCTACGTAAAGCATTTCTCTTCTTTATTTCCAGTCACTCTAGTTTATCCTCTTCATAGCACACATCAGCACTTGAGATGATCTCCTTTATGCATTTGTTTCCATGTGTAATGTTTGTCTTCTGCTCTTTGGTGTTAGAAACCTTGTCTTTCTTGTTCACCATTGCATCACTGGTGCTTGACACCAATAAGTGGCCAGCCAGTATTTGTTGACCAACTGACTGACTTAGGATTGTGGGAAGGAACAATTGAAATCCTTGAAAGTTATCCAAGAGGCCGGGTGAGGTGGCTCACGCCTGTAATCCCAGCACTTTGGGAGGCCAACGTGGGCAAATCACAAGGTCAGGAGTTTGAGACCAGCCTGGCCAACCTGGTGAAACCCCATCTCTACTAAAAATACAAAAAATTAGCTGGGTGTGGTGGCGGGCACCTGTAATCCCAGCTACTTGGGAGGCTGAGGCAGGAGAATTGCTTGAACCCGGGAGGTGGAGGTTGCAGTGAGGCAAGATCACGCCACTGCACTCCCGTCTGGGTGACAGTGTGAGACTCCATCTCAAAAAAAAAAAACAAGAAGAAAATGATCCAAGAAAAATTCAAGTAGGATCACCAAATTTCTTTTTCCCCTGTTAAGATTTGCTTATTCAAATTATTCTCAAAAGACAGTCAGATTTAATTCACTACGAGCCACTTTAGAATGGAGGGCAGACACTCCCCAATACCAAAAGACAGAAACGATGATAAAACCAAACATACCAGAAATACCCCATTGCTAACAAGAGAAGGAGGAAAGGGACTAAAAAAATTATTTTGTTTATGTCATCCAAAATTCTCCCAAAAAGCAGACTTCAGGGTTCTCAATTTTTCTACTGTGGAAGTTACAAGGAAGGCAGAAGGAGGGCAGACTTTTATCATTTGTGTGCTAAATCTCCATGCTGTACCAAAGGTCACTGATTTTGCACCCTGGTGTTAGATCAGATGCTGAGCATATTTCTCAAATGGTCCCATTTTTATGGATAGTACAGTGCTGTGGTGGTATATTGAGTGCTTTCGCAAGTTTTATATCTCGATTGGTGTTTATCATGAGTAACTACATTAACTCATTTTATTACCTGAGCTCTGAGGACCTGAAAAACTGTGTGTTCTTATGTTGCACGCGGCTGGGAGATCTACCTGTGCTCCTCACAAGTTGTGCTAGGCATTAACAAAGGATCTTGGATTCTCAGGGCCTCCTTTTTTCCATCTACAAAAGGAGAAAACTTATGGGAAGATACATGTTTTTCTTCATACTTCATACTTTTATATCATAGTATGAGACATTGGGGTTATTGTGGAGGGAGATCAAACTTTAAACACCTAAACTTGGGAGACATTTGTTTCACACCTATTGTATATCAGACCCCTAAGGCATTAAATGCGATAATGTGGGCTGGGCATGGTGGCTCAGGTCTGTAATCCCAGCGCTTTGGGAGGCAGAGGTGAGTGGATCACCCCAGGTCAAGGGTTGGAGACCAGCCTGGCCAACATGGTGAAACCCCGTCTCTACTAAAAATACAAAATTAGCTGGGTGTGGTGGCGCACGCCTGTAATCCCAGCTACTTGGGAGGCTGAGGCAGGAGAGTCGCTTGAACCCAGGAGGCAGAATTTGCAGGGAGCCAAGATCGTGCCACTGCACTCCAGCCTGGGTGACCGAGAGAGACTCCGTCTCAAAAAAATAAAAAAATAAAAAATAATAATAAAATGAATAAATAAATGCGATGATGCATAAATTGAGTAATTTTCATTATTACTCAGAGATGGAAGCAGTTAATCAGAGGAAGAGAGAGTGGACAGAGATCTCTGTCCTGTCCTTTTTTGCCTGTGTATAACTTTAAACAAGTCACCTAACCCTGCCTGAACTTGGTCTGATTAGGCTCTGCGTGGCGTAGAAATGAGTAATGGGAATGGGGTGGGCAGGCATTGTCATGGGAACAAAGCAAAAGTAGAACAACGGACCTCTGGAAGAACAGAATCTGAAAGGTGGTTTTGATCACAAGGCAGCCTCTCAGGGAGGGCCTCTGCTTCTCCTGGTCTTGATGTCCAATTGTCTTCTACTGCTTCCTTTATCTCAATAGTGTTCAAATTATGTGGTTCCAAGCAAGGTTTTCTTTGTAAAATGGTTTGAACCCATGCCATTCTATTGCATAATTTCTGCTTGCTCATAGCTGTGGACCCTTCTAACTATGTGTCCGCATCCCTTGCAAGCTGCATTCAGAGTGGCAGGAAAATGGGTGATCAGGCTGGTAACAAGAGAAGCAGGGAGTGGCTGGGATTGTGGCAAACTGGAAACTGCTTGTTCTCCCTAAAAGGGAGAAAAAGCACTGCAGAACTAGCCAATTACGGAGTGCAGGCCTGCAGCAAGAATGATGCCAGGTCCCCTAGGTTTTTCAAGGCAAGCTGAAAAATCTGTATTTTTGCATGACGTTTTGTAATTTTAAAATATTGGCAAGTAATTCAAACAATGTTGGCCTCATGAGGTTCAAACAATACAATCTAATATATAACATTTAACGAGCCCACAGCCAGTCTGCAGCTTTTAGAATCTAGAGTTCAGATAAAGTCACAAACTTCAGCTTTTGCTCTGCTTAATAGTTGTGTGTGTGTGTGTTCACATTCCTGAAGTGTAATCTTACTGGTGAAGTGTACTTTTTGGGGCCAAAATTTTCACAGGACAAATCTATGGATTGGATGCACCTGGGTTAGGTGCCCACCCTTAGTCTTAAAGGGGGCTGCCTAAGGGATAGCTACTCTTTCAACAGGAGCCTTGATTGGACTGACTTCCATTTCAGAGGTTGTGGACATGGCAAGCTGTGTGTATATCTAATAAAGACCTAGAATTTCCTCCTCATAAATTAATGTTTAAATAGAATGACCAACACTGGTTTCTCCTATGAAGATTCTGTTTCTTAATAAGAAAAAGCAAAGTCCCATTGACATTTACGTAGAATTTTGGTTAGAATTTGGGTGGTGACAAGCATCATATATTGGCATTAATGGTCCTTAAGGAGAAGCTCTGATTTCCATGGAAATACTGTCTACTTCTCATCTTAAGAAAATTCTAGCTTGGCATGGTGGCTGTGATCCCAGTGCTTTGGGAGGCTGAGGCAAAGGCTCAGTTGAGCGCAGAAATTTGAGGCCATGGTGAGCTATGATTAAGACACTGCAGTCCAGCCTAGGCGAGAGAGCAAGACCCTGTTTAAAAAAAAAGAAGAAAGAAAAAATATCTGCTTACAAAATGAGAAACTCTTAGGGTTAGAAAAGAATTTAACCTCTTTAAACTTCCCTTTCAGTCCTTCAATACTTTTTTATGGCATGCTGCTATGTTGTGGATACTTCTCTTTACCAGGAAGTCCACTTCTTCCAGAGGAGCCTCTTTCATCTTTAGATAGGCCTCATGATTAACTTTTTTTTCTTATGGCACAATTCCCTGCCCACCATAGGCAATCAGTACAGCATACGCTAAATGAGTTCATTTCTATGGCATTTGCTGAGTACATACGACGTGCCAGACACTGTTCTAGAAACTTGGGCAATGTCAGTGAATTTAAAAAATCGGATTTGTTTAACTAAAGCGATCCCTTATAGAGCTGATGTTCTACCCTGAAAGTAGGAGGTGGTAAAAGAGAGATCATAATTTTTTTTATTTTTCTTCTTTCTCTCTCTCTCCTTTTTTTTTTTTTTTTTTTTTTTTTTTGAGACCGAGTCTTGCTCTGTCTCTCAGGCTGGGGGGCAGTGGTGTGATGTCGGCTCACTGCACCCTCCACCTCACGGGTTCAAGCAATTCTCTGCCTCAGTCTCCCAAGTAGCTGGGATTACAGGCACCGGCTAATTCTTGTATTTTTAGTAGAGATGGGGTTTCGCTATGTTGGCCAGGCTCGTCTTGAACTCCTGACCTCGTGATCCACCCGCCTGGGCCTCCCAAAGTGCTGGGATTACAGGCGTGAGCCACCGCACCCGGCCATAAATTTTTTCTTAAAGTAAACCATACAATATGTTACAAGGTTATAGATGTTATTAAAAAAAAAAAAAAAGCAGAGTTGAATGAGGGAGGCTAGAAGGGAGGGGCGAATTACAACTTTAAATAGGTGGAATAGGGTAGGTCTCATTGAAATAAAACTTGAAGGAGATTGAGAGAGTTAGCAATGTAGAATGGATGTTCCCAAACTGATCTCCCTGCAGCCGGATAGAACTAGCTCCCTTTCCACTTCCCAGGCCCTAGAGATAATGATAGGAATAATAATAGCTTAATATCCTTTGAATCCCAGCAGGGATTCTAAGCACTTTTTCTGTGTGAATTCACTAAATCCTCATAGCCACCCTAAGACATAGCTACTACTTTTATCCCCTTTTCATATGAGTAAACTGAGGCACAGCAAAGTTAAGTAACTTGGCTAATAACCAGAGGATGGGAAGAAGAGGAGCTGCTGTAGAGACCTTGCCATTTTGGCTCCAGGCTTTGACTCTGAATCCCTCAGACCAGCCTCTTTTAGGTCTCCTCCCTGCTCATTGTCTTCTCAGTTTCTGGCCAGGCACGGTGGTTTATGCCTATAATCCCAGCTCTTTGGGAGGCCGAGACATGTGGATCACTTGAGGTCAGGAGTTCTACACCAGCCTGGCCAACATGTGAAACCCTGTCTCTACTAAAAAGACAAAAATTAGCAGGGTATGGTGGCGCATGCCTGTAATCCCAGCTACTCGGGAGGCTGAAGCATGAGAGTTGCTTGAACCCGGGGAGGTGGAGGTTGCAGGGAGCCGAGATCATGCCACTGCACTCCAGCCTGGATGACAGAGGAGAAACTGTCTCAAAAAAAAAAAAAAGATTTTGTTTCCCAGGCATGTGTCCCATGCCCAGTCTCTTTCATTGTGTGTGATTCCTGGGATGAAATTTAAAGCCCTTCATCATTCTAGGGCTTCTGCTGAGGATCTTTTAACTTTACCTAATATCGCAGGACAAATGAGACACCCAGAACTTCCTCAACCCGCTCGCATGCCCACAGCCACCCTAACACATAGGTTTTGTAGGGTCGCAATGACCAAATCAAAAAATGAAAATGAGTCTTGCTCAGTTTTGAGATAAAAGGACATGCACATCTTTTTCTTCAACAAATGTCACTGTGGTTTCAAAGCCTGTGTGTGATGTGCGATCGGGCAGCATTTTAAAAGTATTTCCTGCTCAACCATAGGGTGAAATGATGCAAGTAGTGAGTCCTGCAAACAGCTGCACTAAATTCTTAACACCTGCCAAAAAAAAAAAAAAAACCACACACACACACACCAACAGTTTTCAAAATAATTATGCATTGTTTTTAATTCTTGGCTTGTTGGCTTTCTGTGGTTTCAAATTCTGAAGGACCCTCTAATTCATTAAACCTGCAGTTAGAAAATGAGTTTGGGAGCTTTAAAAGAATTTGCAAACAAGGGAAAGATTTCACTTACATTATATTTTCATCAATGCGCTTAAAACAACTTCTGGAATCGCCCTAGGGACTATTCCTTAAAAAAAAAAAAAAAAAAAAAAAGAGTTCCAGGCTCCAGTCCTCTGTTCAGCTCCGCCCTGCTCCTTTTAAGTGAGCCCCAGAATCACCTCTTGACTTGGCAGTTTCCCACCGCGGGGCAGCGGGGCAGCGGGGCCGGGGTGGGGGCTGCAGATCTCCCCTTGTGTGAGAGAAACGCAAGCACGGAGCTCCCTTGACCTGCTGCATCCTCCTCGGCATTTTTTTTTTTAAGTCAAAAAGCTTGGATTTCCTGAAATTGTTGAACTCGATGTAAGTGCAGGGCCCCCCTCTCTGGCTCTCCCAAGCAGGGTGAGAGTTGCTGAAGGGAAGGAGGAGTGGGATGGGGTGAAGTGAGGTGGGGGCTGTTGGAGAGAAACTAAAGCGAGGTGCCTGGGACAGGAAAAGTGGGAGGAGGAGGAGGAAGAGGGGAGGAGGAGGAGGAGGCCGTAAGATGAGAGAGGAGGGAAACGTGTCACCAGCCTGGCTGTGGGAGCTCCGCGGCCGAAGCGTTTGTTGACTCGCGCTGGAGAGGAACCGAGGCTGGACGGGACCCCATCGGAAGGCAGAGCTGGGGGAGGAGGGAGGGAGGGAGGGAGAGCTGGGCAGAGCGCGACGGGGAGAACCATCCAGGTCGCTCATTTCCCTCCGGTGAGAAAACTTCCTCGGGAAGACCGGAAACTTTTTCCTAGGCGCGCGGAGTCTGGGGCGGAGGCGGGCGGCGGGTGTGCGCGACTCGGGGTGATTCACGCCGGAGACCCCAAGGAGGTGAGTGGTGGGTGGGGGGCGTCTCTGAGAGGGGCCGGAGTCATAGGCTCAGCAACCGCGCAGGATCGAGCAGAAAATTACCGCGCACTAATGTGACGGGGCGGGGCGTGGCGGGGGTAGGAGCTGGGGAAAAGTGTCACATTTGGGGGGCAACCAGGTGGGAACTCCTGCATGGTTAAGGATCCTCCGATCGGACGCTGCAGGCAGGCGTAGCGGATCCTACTCGCGACCACCATGGTGGGGCGGTGGGCAGGCCACGCTCCCGGTCTGCTGTTTAGGGTGGTTGAGGTACCGCCGTGGGGTGGGATGGGGATGCTGGTGATCGTGGGACCTAGGCTGAGCCGGGAGGTCGAAAAAGAAAGTCGCTTGTTTGACTCTCCCGTTCTCCCTGGGTCTGGAGGGCAAATCCAAAGAGCTGTCCCCGCTTAAGCGCGGGTGATGTCGCGCCTGCAGCAGCCTTTTCCCGGCGGTCCCCCTTTCTCTGGAGGGAGGCATGGGAGAGAAGGGCAGGGAAGGGAGCCACTTTGTCCCGTGCGCTGCTGCACGGGCGCGCTCTGCGGACTAGGGCGGGCCAGGGCCCAGCTGGTGGGGATCCCGCCGGGACCGGCTGCGAGCAAGCCCTGGGACGGCCCGGCTGCTGACCCCGCGTTGGGAGCCCGCAGTATCCCCTTTCCGTTTTATTTCTCCTGCCTGCCTTCCTTTCGGCGAGGCTTTCCTCTGCGCGCTTACTGTGCGCGCACGCCGGGCTCGCTGCACGCCGGGGGCGCTCTGGGGACCCCGCCCGGGCAGCTGGGACCCTGCCTGCCCAACCCTCCGGCCCATTTTCCTAGAGGCCGCAGCCCCGGGTGGGACCAGGCTGTGTGCTTGCTAACTGTGCTTCAGGAATCCGCTCAGGGATGCCTTCCTGTCTGGCAAAAGGGGTTTCCCCCAGTTCTACCCAGCCCCTGTCCTCGGTCACATGCTGCCGCCGCCTCTTCCCCCGCGGTGCCAGGAGCCCGCGTTTTGTTTGTCAGCAGTTAGGCGTTGAGTATTTATAGACGCCACAGCAGTCCTGCGGTGTGCAAGGTTTCAATTACTGCGATGCGCCCCACAAGACGAAAGGTTCACGCGCTGCGTCTGAGCTGCACGTCTGCCCCGGAGACCCGCGCGGATAAAGCTCTGGGCTGGAATCTCTGGGCTTCCCTGCTTGGGCAGAATTCTGGACCTGTTGCCCAGACGACACGTGCACATTTAGGTGACCCATGCTAAGGACCAAAGGGATGCCACCGGCCCAATGGACTGCCTTCATCCCCCACCATCCTCAAGGGACCCTTGCTGATCAAGCCCGGGAGACTACCCTTTTTGACCTCTCTTTGGTGATCCTGACCACCGTAGAAATTTGCAGTCATGACATTTCATTGCCCTACATACTGCAAAATTTCAAAGTGCTGAGCTGTGGTAAATTGCTCTGGGGTGGAAGGCGCTGTTACTGACAACACGAAGCAGCTAGCGAGTCAGGAGGGGAAATGGAGCTTGCAGAAACTAATTTAGCCACATTTAAAATTTAGCCCCTGGTAAGGTTCCCAGTATGACTGAGGAAGGTGCAGGGCTCCTGTCTGTGGAACCTGGCTGGTTAGTCTTCTCTGGTTGCAGCCCTAGAATCAGGATCAAGGGTGCTGTTTAGAGCGGTTTCTGTAGAATGTAGCCTTGCAGATAAGGGAAGTGATGCTTGGTCAATCCACAAAGTTGTCTTCAGTTTTTCCAACTGCAACCATTGTTCTTTGAGTCTGTTACTGATGCTTCTAACAACTGGAACCATTAATATGTAAAAGAAGAAAGGCGCTAGAAATAAGAAAGTCTAACTAGCTTATTTCTCAAAGGCTTAGTTTAGACTGGTTTGTTTCTCAAGGGTGGGACCTCATTTCTTTCAGGTCCAGAGGGCCATGGATATATATTTATTTCTGTGGGGTGAAATTTCAATAATGTTCTGTCTTAGAACATTACAAATATGTGCCACTTGTTTTAAAAAGGGGAAAGGTGCAAACACCTCTTGAGGTCTTATGATGTCTTAAACTTTGCACTGAGAGACTTTGATAATATTATATACTCCTCATGCAAACAATGATACAGGTGCTATCATATCCCTATCATATAGATGAGCCCACTGAGGCTTGGAGAATTTAAGTAATTTGTCTAAGGCCCTACACGCAGGGATGGAGCTGAGAATGGATTACAGATTTGTTACTCCAGACTCATAGTCTGGACAAGTCTTTCCCTTCAATTCTCCATCGTTGATTAGCTCACGTTATAGTTGATTAGATTGATGGCTTTTTATTTATTTTTAAAGTTTCACAGAATGTTACAGATTGGCTCAGTTATTGGGGAAAAAAGCCCTAATCTTGTCTTTAGAAAACTGTTATACTGATTATCTGAAAATCTCTTGCTGATAGTCCAGACCTAAATCATAATCCTCACTTTGCTCCTTGACTTAATGTATCTTCAACATTAAAGCCATTTATCTGTAGAAAATTGAATTCAGTAAGGACTTTGTGGATTACTTAGTTTTTTTCAGATTTCTCCATACTAATGATTTGTAGGTATGCATGTGTCTGTTTTCCTGTGGCTGTTCCTTTCGTATAAGGTAAAATATGCTGAAATCTCTTTTAAATTGCAGCCTTTTTCCTTTTCATTCTTTTTGCAGAGCTAGACCCAATACAGAATTGATTTGAAAAATAGTGTGTGAGTTTCTCTGAAAGATCCTTACAATGTCAGATGTTCATCATTAAAGGTTTGTTCTCAAGAGCTGCCTCTCTGTATGTAAAATGTAAATACGTGTTAAAGGCAATGCTTGTAGAAATGACCTTTTGTTAACAAGTCGGTGTGAATTAATATTTTAGTTGCTGAAATATAGGAATAAAATATTTTGTGGATTTTGTACAGAATATTATGGGGTTTGGAATTGGGGAACAAAGAGAGTGGTACCTTGATAAGCAGAAAGCACTGTTTTACAAGAGAAGATTTCACATGGAGCCAAGGAGGGGGATGGATGGCAGTGATGGGGCATCAGAGGTGAACTTGAGTTAATTCACATTTTTGTCAGTACCTGGGGATCCAAGATTTACTTTGAAACTTGTACAGTGAAAACAAATGAGCTGACTTATTTATTGGGCAACTTCTGTGAGCCAGGTATAGCTATGGTAATGGTATTTGTGCCTCCCAACAACTCAGGTAGGAAGGTATTTTCTCTGTTTTCAGATGAGAAAGCAGAGGCTCAGAGAGGGTTGTTACTTTCCCAGTGTCACACAGCCATGAACTCAAGCGTCTTGTTCTTTTCAGTACATTTTGATATCTACCCTTGAAGGCCTTCCATGGAGAACCCAGGGTCCCAAGTTCTCAAGAAAATCCTAGTGGTTCACATGGAAGTTTCTGGATCAGAAATCAAGGCCGGAGCTATTCAGGGACTCTAAAATGAGGGGACAGGAGGTGGGTGAACAGTGAAGCCTGAAAGGATAGTCTGGATAATTCTGACAGTAGTGATGCCACAGAAGAAGGAAAGTCAGACCCGTGGATATTCTGAATATAGAGAATTACTAGCATTGGCCTGGGTGAGGATGGCTGTCACATTGCAGAACACACCAGATGAGGTTCCCAGAAGGCAAGAGTGGGGAAGTGTCTCCACCTCCCTCCCGATGCCTTCTGCTGCCCAGTGTTGGCTTTATAGTCAATATAAATTAGGGAGCCTGTGGGACCTGTTTCCATTTTAATTAGACTTGGCCCTTTGAGGTTCCAGTCACTCAGTCTCCCTCTTTAAATATTCTTTTTTTATGCTTTGCCAGTTTATGGCCTTTGTAGATCAATCCTCGGATTTCATGTACGGGAGAGAGAAAGAGAGAAAAAAAGCAAAGGTTAGTGATTACCTAAATTGGATTAAGTTCTGTCTAGCAGCGCTTAAAGAAATGCCGCTTGCTCCCTAATTACCATCAACTAAGAATTTAAACAGTCTATTAAATTTAAGCTGACTTTTTTTTAAAACTCCCTGAAATTTCCAGCTGTAACATATTCTGAGATTTTAGAGGCTTTTATATATTCTTCAAATGTGTAGAGGACATTCTCTGCTTCCCCCCCCTTTTAAAAACTATTGCATTTCTGGAGCAGGATAATAAATGACATCACTATATACTAGCTTCATTAAAAAGCAGAAGCTCACAGCTAGGCTCAGCTAGAAGGGTTTGTGGAGAGCGGTAGAAATCCATCTGACCGTGGCCTGTGGGAAGACCTCATAAACATCTACCCCCTCCAAACAACCTGTCATTAATTATTTGTTCAATTTATTTAGCATATAATTATATGTTACATAAAATTATGTATTTACTCATGTATTAAACTTGCAAAGCTTTCATTCTTCTTTTTCTCCCCTCAATTTTGAGATGCGAATATGTTTCCCTCACCCACACATGAATATTCTGGTTTCACTTTAGCTGGTTGCCAAATGCCGGCAACACTTCCACTTTCCCGTTCTCTCCTTACTTTACCTATTACAGTACTTTCTCCAACTTTGCTGGTTCTTTTTGACACAGGGCGCGTCCTGTATTTTGTTGATGGCATCTTTGACAGCCGTTGGGTTTCCAGCAAATACTAGGATTAAGGGACTGCAATGGACTCAGCTGTTTAGGAACTGGAGTATATGTTAGCTTAAGTTGAGCCTGGAAGAATAGCTGAAAGGATTTGTTTTTGTCTTTTTCCCAAGGACAGGGGGCAGGGTAGGGTTGGGTGGGGAGGGGAAGAAAAATCTACCATTGGCTGTGATGTGTGTCTGTATCAGACTGAACTAAGCTGCCTCAAACCCTGTCACAACCTGCTTGTGACCTCAGCCACATAAATCCTTGGTGTAAACCCTTTTACGCTTGCCATTTAATTCTAAATGCTTCTCTGGAACTGGTTCAATATCATTCCCCAGATGTCTTTGAGGAGACCACATTGACTGCTGCCATCATTTTGGAGAACTGTTTCATCATGCCAGCTCCCGGACACCACCACTATGGGAGCAGTATGGCCACTTTCCTTGTAAAAAATCTCGCAGGCTGAATTAGTGGGTAAACATGGTACTCTTTTGTGGTGTTTGGGATAATTTTTTTTTAAATTATTCACCAACAGGACAATAGATTCCTTTCAGGCCTCAAAAGAGCTCCCCACCAGCTGGACGTGGTGGCTCGCATCTATAATCCCAGCACTTTGAGAGGCCGAGGCAGGTGGATCATGAGGTCAGGAGATCGAGACCATCCTGACCAGCATGGTGAAACCCTGTCTCTACTAAAAATACAAAAAATTAGCAGGGCATGGTGGCACTTGCCTGTAGTCCCAGATACTTGGGAGGCTGAGGCAGGAGAATCGCTTGAACCCGGGAGGCAGAGGCTGCAGTGAGCCGAGATCGTGCCACTTCACTCCAGCCTGGGTGACAGAGTGAGACTCCATCTCAAACAAAAGAAAACCTCCCCCACCAAGGTTAGTATCAACTTTTCAGAGAGGCAGGGTTGTCGAATGAGCCCTCATTTTGGTCCTAACGGGCATCATGGAGACAACACAGGTCGAGGAATTGAGATCTGGAATCTGATCTCAGCTCTGCCATAAGCAAGCGGAGATGACCATGGTGAGTTGCTCAGTTATTCTGGGCCTCAGTTTCCCTATTTACAAAGTAATGACTTTGGCCTACCACTAAGGTTCCATTCTGTTCTAAAATTCCCTGATGGCCAAGGAAGCGTAGTCTGGAGCTGTGCTTCTGAAAGCGCACATGCATCACCTGGAGATCCTGTTAAACCACAGAATCCGATTTAGTAGGTCTGGGCTGGGGCCAGAGTGTCTAAGAAGCTCCCAGGCCATGTTGATTCTGTTGATTCCCAGACTACAATGTGGGTAGCAGGGCACTAGAGCCTTGGTCAGGGCTTCCCAACCTTGGTCCTATTGATGGTTTTGGTGGATAATTCTTTGTGGTGGGGGCTGTCCTGTGCATAGTAGGATTTTTGGCAGCATCCTTGGCCTCTACCCATTAGATGCTCATAGCACCCTCCACTCCCATAGTTATGACTATCAGAAAGTGTCTCCAGGTAGCAGGACAAAATCGCCCCTAGTTGAGGACATTGGTCTAGACCAGTGTTATCAAGCCTAGTTGTGCATCAGAATCACTTGGAAGATATCTGGGAAGTACAAATTTAGGTATCTTGGGCCCAGTGAATGAAAATGACTAGGGGAGGGCCCAGGAATCTATATTCTTTAAAAATAAGGTGATAGAGATGGCCTGGAATTCTTCTCTTTGAGAGTCTGTAAAAGTACAAGATCTACACCTGAGTTCTGGTGTTATCCCTCTATAGCTATGGGACCACACAGGCAAGTTGCTTAAATGCTCTGAACCAGAAACTCTCCACTTCTAAAATAGGAATAATAATAGTGTCTACCTTCTAGGATTGTTGGGGGCCAAGTAGTATAACATGAGGAAGAGCCTTAGTAACTATAAAGTGCTGTGCAGATGTTAGTGGCAAGTGTTATACTACAGGCCTCTGGAGTTTAATTTTTTTGGTTCAATTACCTTATTTATTTTTCCCGGGGCTGTATTTCTTTTTCTCGAGGCTTAGCTCTGTAACCTTCACAATATCTCTTTTCATCATTCCTTTGGCCCTCACAGTCAACAGCTGTGTACATTTGTCCCCACTCAGTCCCATGCAAGGGTCGCATACTGGCAGCCCGTGGGCCAAACTTTGGCATCAGACATGTACTGTTTGGCTTGCATTGTATTTTGGGGAAAAGAAGAAAACAAGATGATTTTTTCCAGTATTTAAAAGTTGGGAGAGTTGACATCTGAACACAGGTTTTCAGCTTTTCTGTAATAAACCGAAAGGAGTCTGACTCTCTTTAGTTTGCCACATTCCCCACCTGGCCTGCTAATCTTGTTCATGTTCTCTGCTTCGGTCTGCTGTAAGCATTGTTTCCCATCCCAGCATTAGGCTTTCCTGTCTTTTTCTTTCTTTTCCTTTTTTTTTGAGATGGAGTCTTGCTCTGTCACCCAGGCTGGAGTGCAATGGTGCGATCATGGATCACTGCAACCACTGCCTCCCGGGTTCAAGTGATTCTCCTGCCTCAGCCTCCCGAGTAGCTGGAATTACAGGTGCCTGCCACCACGCCCAGCTAATTTTTGTATTTTTAGTAGAGATGAGGTTTCACCAGGTTGGCCAGGCTGGTCTCAAACTCCTGACCTTAGGTGATCTGCCCGCCTCAGCCTCCCCTGTCTTTTTCTTTAATCATGACCAATTACTATTCCCTTTTATTATTATATTATTGTAGGAGCCATATCTGGCTCATCTTTGTGGCAAGGGTAGTAGGTACTCCCTAGATATTTGTTGAAATGTGATATTTTCATCCTACACCTGATCTTTCATAGTTAAGACCTTGGATACACCTTGAACTTTTAAAGCTTCTTACCTATGAAAGCTTGTTTTTCCTTCTCAAAATTTCCTTTCCAGTCTCCAGGCCCCATATTCTTTAGAGTTAGGGGCAAGGAAGTGGAGAACCTGTAGTTTTCAGTTGACCTTTCATTAGCTTTGCTTCGTAACTCCAGAATGTTAGTTAACCTTTCTGCCTCAATCTTGTCTCAGTTGTCCATCTTCAATTACAGCCCTTGGTGTCTGCATTTATAGTATTACTTTTGGATATTTCCTTAGAAACCCTGAGCTCCCTGGAAGAAGATAATTTATTCTTCTTTGCACCCTGTAACTTCCTTTACTCAGATCCTGGCATCCAGTGGACACTCTAATGTTTGGTTGAGTTAAATGGACTTGAATTAATCATTACCTCCATGAGATGATCATATGTGGATATTTCCATCAGTTTTCTGAGCCTCTATTCAATGCCTGTTTTACCTGGCTATACTACCTGAGAAGAAATTTCCCTTCCTTTCATTTCTTTTTCTTTTCTTTTCTTTTTTCTTTTCTTTTCTTTTCTTTTCTTTTCTTTTCTTTTCTTTTCTTTTCTTTTCTTTTCTTTCTTTCTTTCTTTCTTTCTTTCTTTCTTTCTTTCTTTCTTTCTTTCTTTTTGGAGATAGTGTCTCACTTTGTCACACAGGCTGGAGTGCAGTGGCGTGATTATAGCTCACTGCAGCCTTGAACTCCTGGGCTCAAGGGATCCTCCTGCCTCAGCCACCTGAGTAGGTAGGACTACAGGCATGTACCTCCATGCCTGGCTTTTTTTTTTTTTTTTTTTTTTTTTTTAGAAATGGGATCTGGCTATATTGTCCAGACTGCTCTCAAACTCCTGGCCTCAAGGGATTCTCCCACTTTGGCATTCCAAAGTGCTGGGATTATAGGCGTGAGGCACTGCACCCAGCCTCATATCCTTTTCTTATGAAAAAAACATTTTATCTTATTTCTAAAATGAGAGAGTGGAGCTAATTTTTTAAAGTAAGTTGCACATTTTAATCTAGAGCACATTTTCCCACACTTAAAACTCTTGTTGGCCGCCAGACTGTAGCTTTTGACTACTCTTTCACTCACCAGGGTTTGATATATGTTACATGTCAGAAATGTAATTGCCCACCCACATAATGGTCAGTCTTAGCTACTGCTTGTGTCTAGACTTTTTGGCTTACCATCTGGTAGGCGCTGCAGAATCACTCTGGATGACATTTGGGGGTCACACCCAGACAATATGCACTCCAAGAAACTTGATACTTAAAGTGGGCTTATAGATGAGTAAATAAGATGTGTGGTTATTTCCCACAACTTTGCTTAACTTGTACCACAGAAGGGGATTTTTCTGGTGATTATACAGTGACTTGCAGTCCAATGTGATGATGATGTGATGATATAATTACTTCTAGGTGCATCTAAATTGTCAGCTTTCTGAATCCTGTGGACATTTAGTGAACACTGTTAAACAGAGATAAACACTTGAGCGTGTATCCTGTTTGCCCTAATATTTATTGTTGCGCAAATTTGGACTCTCAGACTCTTCTGTCTGCACTCGGTTTCCAGTAGCGCCTGAGAAAGTTGTCTCTTGCTTCCTGTTGAGCCCTTTCCATAGTTCACAGTTGACCCTTAACATTTTCTTGTTTTTAAGAGTCAGTGTTCATTCCTTGGCCGGCTTTTGTCTCCTAAGAGTTGCAAAGATTGGTCCTTAATAGAAACAAATATGCTATGCTATGTAGCAGGCACTTCTGCTCTGTTATGTCTGTAGGCTCCACTGACCAGCAAACAGACTCAGGATTGCTCACCCATGTGGCCCAGGTCTACGTTCCTGTGGAGAATAATGTCTAGGTGGACCCAAGTTTAGTCAGCAGCAAAGAAAATTATTCTGATCTCTCAGAAATGGGAAGGCCACTCTTCCTGGTGGCTTGGAAATGCACCTTTTATTCCATCGTTTAAAAATATTTGGACAGGCATGGTGGCTCACACCTGTAATCCCAATAATTTGAGAGGCCGCGACGGAAGGATCACCTGAGGCCAGGAGTTCAAGAGTAGTCTGGGCAACACAGCAAGACCTGTCTCTACAAAAAATTAGCTGAGTGTGGTGGTACACACCTGTAGTCCTAGCTACTCGGGAGGCTGAGGTGGGAGGATTGCTTGAGCCAGGAGGTCAAGGCTGCAGTGGGCTATGATTGTGCCACCATACTCCAGCCTGGGTGACAGAGCGAGACCTTGTCTCAAAAAAAAAAATAAAAATAATTAAAAATACGTTAAAAATAAATAAAATAAAAATATTTATTGGGTACCTTTTATGTGCTCAGTACTGTGCTAGGCTCCAGGATATAATAGTGAACAAGACGGGCAAGATTTTTGCCTTTAAGGAGCTTCCATACTGTCAGGGCTCATCAGACACTGAACAAGTAAACAACAACTGCAGCCTGGTCTGGGTGCCACAAGGAAACAGAGACTCCTTCCTTGAGGGGCAGAGTCCTCTTGCTGTAAGGTAAGAAGCTATGGGTGATGTTTATGAAGGGAAGCAATGGGTGGCGTTTAATCTCTCGGCTCTGTGTGTGGCACCCACGAGCATCGTTTAAAACAGAGGGGTCAGGAGTTCAGGCTCTGGAATCACACAGGATTTGCCTCTTGGTTCCTCTTCGTCTTCTGCCTTTGGGCAAGTGAATCCCTGTGCTTCGGTTTCTTCATCTGCAAAATGAGCCTAATGAAACCTACCTCATTGGTTTAGAGTAGAAATTAACTGAGGTAATAGATGCAAATGGAGGCTTGACACAGTCCTGACCATCATGGCCAGCCTCTGATGATAGTTAATATTATTCTAATGAGCAGTCATAATGATAACAAAATAGTCATGGTTGACAATTGATTTGACCAAATGGCCCCACCACTTTTGAAAAATCTGCTTGTGACCTGGTTTCCATCCAATGGGCTGGTGCAGGGGCAGGCGTGGGGTCCAGATCTAGTCTCCTATGCTGGCTTGGAGGGTTCTGCCTTCTGTGTGTTTCCTTTAGCAGTACCTTGGGTGCTGCTGGCTTATCCTGTATCTGGGTGTGTATATAATACATAGGGGAGTATGTATTATATACATACATAAGGCTTCATCGGAAATCGGTGATGGGCCGCATGTTCTCATTCATAGGTGGGAATTGATCAATGAGAACACTTGGACACAGGGTGGGGAACACCACACACTGGGGCCTGTTGTGGGGTGGGGGGAGGGGGGAAGGATAGCATTAGGAGATATACCTAATGTAAATGACGAGTTAATGGGTGCAGCACACCAACATGGCACATGTATACATATGTAACAAACCTGCTTGTTGTGCACATGTACCCTAGAACTTAAAGTATAAAAAAAAAAAATTGGTGATGGGCTGACAGTGAGATAAGACAGACAGCCGCTAAGTTAAGAGGCTGGTGAATTAGATGATGTCGTAGGTGGGAGTTCAAACATGGCTGAGGGATGGTTCTGAGTTTGTGTTGTGTTAGGGTATCCGCCCCTGCCTCCTCTCTCAGAGGTTCTCAGTGTGTGTGGCTCCCAGGGTAGGGGCTGAAGGCACAGCCAGAGATGGTGAAAGATCATCGTGGCCATCAGCTGGGCCAAAGCGTTAATTAACTGGTGAGTCAGCAGACCCAGAGAAGTGAAGTGACTTGCCCAAGGCCACAGGGACTGATTAGTGCAGGCTTACCTTATACCTGGCTTAGGCTCTGCATAAAAGGTCTGAGAAGGCTGGAGGCTGTAGCTGTGATGGGGTAGAATAAAGGTCACAAACCTCCATGTTTGGCCTTCAAAGTGCTGGTTGGCCTGGTGAATTAGTTGCCAACACTTACAAATCCAGTGATTTTCACATTTCTAAAAATTTGGATTTTTGGCTTTTCTTGGGAAAAATCAGATCTGGCAAAACCGGGCTTATATCCTAAGATGGCAAACACCAGATCGGATTGAGTAGTGGCTGCCTCCTTTAGCCAGGGCAGGTGCTGGTAGTAAAGCAAGCTTACTGTCCACACCTGCCTCACTCCCTAAGCTGGTCCCAGCCTGGCCCTTTTGGCTCATTTATGATGCATAGTGCAGAAAAAAGAAAAGATATCGGTTTTTCCTTTCATCTATTTTTCCTGCCAGTGTTTATTTGCTAGCCCATATGTTCCTGCACAGGGTCACTCCTATTGTGAAATAAATGCTGAATAAATAAAATTTGTGTCAAATGAATGAACTGTCATTGCTAGAGCCCAACTTGGGATCAGAAGCTGAATCCTGACTTCCTCGTAACAGCTGGTGACTTTGAAGAAATCATATGACCTTTATTTGTTGTCTTCCTTTTGGGGAAAGGAGGTTAGGGGAGTCACTATTGCCTTTACACTTATGTATTTGAAGAAGTAAGGCATTTTCATGTTTCTGAATTCAAAAAGTCCAAAAGGGCTTATAGAGAAAAGACTTCCCTACCGTGTTGCTGCTACCCAGCTCCTTGCCGTAGGGGAAACCAGCGTTATCTGTTGCTGGTTTGCTCTTCCAGAGACATTTTACACACATGCAATGAAAAGGGTAAATGCTCTTTTTTATCTTTTTTACATAGATGGTAGCATAATGTACACGTGGCTCTGTGTTTAGCCTTTTTTTCATTCAAGATCGGCTCTTTCTTTTTTTTTTTGAGACGGAGTCTCGCTCTGTCGCCCAGGCTGGAGTGCAGTAGCAGGATCTCGGCTCACTGCAAGCTCTGCCTCCCGGGTTCACGCCATTCTCCTGCCTCAGCCTCCGGAGTAGCTGGGACTACGGGCGCCTGCCACCAAGCCCGGCTGATTTTTTGTATTTTTAGTAGAGACGGGGTTTCACCGTGTTAGCCAGGATGGTCTCGATCTCCTGACGTCGTGATCTGCCTGCTTCGGCCTCCCAAAGTGCTGGGATTACAGGCGTGAGCCACCGCGATCGGCCCAAGGTCGGCTCTTGCTTAGAGCTGCATCGCCTTCCAGTATATGGGACACCATAGTTTACATATGGCCAGTTCCCTGTTGGTGAGCACTTAGGTTATTTCCAGCTCATTGTTGTTATAAGGAAGGCTGCAGTAAAAACCCGTGTTACATAAGCCACTTGATGTGCCTTGAATAAAATTCTTGGAAATAGATTTGTTGGGTCAGAGGGTATGGCCTTTGTCACTTCGGTAGATCTTGTCACATTTCCTTCCACAGCAGTCAATTCAGACTGCTCTCCCTCCGGCGATGCGTTGAGTGCCTGTCTCCCTCAACCCCACCACCCATCACCTTGTGAAGCCTAAGAGGGTTTTGTGAAGAACACAACGTTGTATAAAAATATTAATACTAACTATAGCTTTTTGGGCCCCTACTCAGGGCAAGGCCGTGATCTAGGTTATCTCATTTTCATCTTAACAACATGCACATAAGCATTACAACCATTTGACAGACAAGGACACTGAAATTCAGAGCCTATGAGGAACGTACACAGGTCATCCAACTAATAAGCTGTAGAGGCTGGCTTTGAAGCCAAGTTAGTCAGAGTTCAATACCATGGTGTTTATCCATGGAGAAGCCCCATGTAATTTTTTTTTTTTTTTTTTTTGGTAGAGTTTTGCTCTTGTCACCCAGGCTGGAGTGCAATGGTGCGATCTTGGCTCACTGCAACCTCTGCCTCCCAGGTTCAAGCAATTCTCCTGCCTTAGCCTCCTGAGTAGCTGGGATTACAGGTGTCCGCCACCATGCCTGGCTAGTTTTTGTATTTTTGATAGAGATGGGATTTTGCCATGTTGGCCAGGCTGAACTCGAACTCCTGAGCTCAGGTGATCCACCCGCCTTGGCCTCCCAAAATGTCCATGTAATTTTAAATGTTGGTGTTCTGAGCCAACACCTGCTTATGGTTCCTGTCTCTCAGCAATGATGCCTCACACACAGCTGGCTCATTTACTCATTCAGAGCATATCTATGGAATTCCTGCTTCACTAAGCCCTGTGCTAAGCCCTGGAGATGTACCTGAGAACATGACAGACAGTGCCTGCCCTTATGGGCCTCACAAACCTATAACAAATAATTCTGTAGTCATTTATTAAGGCAGATAATGACAAGACGACAAAGGAGGTGGGGAGGGTGCTCTCTGGGGAACCTAATCAGGGGTGAGGAGAAAGGAAGGTGTCTCTGAGCAAGTGAAGGTGGGCTATAACGGGGGTGCAGGTTTGAACCTGGAGAGTTGGGTGGGAAATATTTCACATCGAGGCCACAGCACATGGAAGGGTCCTGAGGCGGGGCAGAGCAGGTGCTGGTGGGAGACATGAAGGAAGGCCAATGCGCAGAACTGCAGAGTGGTGAGAAGGCTGCCTGTGAGGATGGAGTTTGTGAATTTATTCTAAGACGTGGGGAACATTTGAAGGCATCGCAGCAAACAGTGACATAAGCATTGTGGGCTATGGACTGTTGGGTTCTAGTTCCAGCATCTTTCTCATGAGCTGTGTGACCTGAGACAAGTTAAACACTCGGTACCTCCATTTACTTTTCTGTAAGCTGGGGCTGGTAATAGCACCTGCCTTCTGGTGGTTGTAAGATCAGACACAGGTGCTTCCAAACAGGTGCTTTCATGTAGTTTTGAGTGCCATATGAGGTATGAAATAAATGAGGCATTTTAACCCAGTAAACATGAATAAGTGTATTTTCTCCAAATGTGATGCACTCCGATATTTTCTATTCTATTTCACTAAAAGTCAAGACCCTGTAAGTTCATTTTTAAAATGCTGAGATAATACATGTCAAGTGCCCGCCTCACAGTTGGCAGTCAGTAAATGGTGCTATCATGATCATCAAGGTTGTCATTAGAAAGACCATTCTGACTGCAATTAGAGAATGGATCAGTTGAGTTTGACCGATCATTATCTAAATCCTGGTGGTGTGGAAGGACATTGGGTCATTCCTGTGTTCATGGTCCAGGGAAGGATTGGCATGCTGGGCTTTCTGACTGCAGAAGCTTCCGAGGGTTATGTGTAAAAGAGGCCATCTCTCTTGTTTCCCTGGGAACTAGTTTCTCCTTGTTTTCCAGGCAGTCACATCAGATGGCATGGCTGTTTTCTTTGACTTCTTTGTTATTCACACTCAGAATGGCTTTTTCCTGGAAGCCTCAGAGTTATTATAAGCCACCCACTTCTTTATTTTAAGTTGTTGGGCCATGATTCTACTTCCCTTTTCAGAGTCAAAGGTTGGAGCCCTAGTGGAATTCATTTGCATTTTCCACTAAGTGCAGCATCTTCCTCTACCCACTGCCCCAGCAGGCAGGGCTCTGCCCCATCTCCATGCCCTGGTGTGACAGCTGCGAGGAGAAAGTGAGATGACACATTCTTTTTCTCCAAGAAACACATCTTGGAAGTTTTGGAAGAAACTCATATAAGCTGAGTGTTAGCAAGGCCTGTGACACCTCCCAGTAACCCTGTAACTGCCACCGAATTTCCTGGACCCAGGGCCTGGGCTTTCCAGATAACTGAAGTTAACCCTTTCAGCACCAAAACTTTTAAGTTGCTTTTGAAGGGAATTTTTCTTAATGTAAATGGCATTGGTCCTTCAGAAAGGAATATGGACCAAAATTCTAGTTTCTCTAACTCAGAGACATTGGGCATAGAACATTTCTTTTAATTTTTAATTTTTGTGGGTACTTAGTGTGTATATTTATGGGGTACATGAGATATTTTTGTACAGGCATGCGATGCATAATAATCACATCAGGGTAAATAGGGTATCCATCACTTCAAGCATTTCTCCTTTCTTCATGTTACAAACATTCCAATTATACTCTTAGTTATTTTATTTTATTTTTTATTTATTTTATTTATTTATTTTTTTTGAGACGGAGTCTCGCTCTGTCGCCCAGGCTGGAGTGCAGTGGCGCGATCTCGGCTCACCGCAAGCTCCGCCTCCCGGGTTCACGCCATTCTCCTGCCTCAGCCTCTCCGAGTAGCTGGGACTACAGGCGCCCGCCACCACGCCCGGCTAATTTTTTTTTTTTTGTATTTTTAGTAGAGACGGGGTTTCACCGTGGTCTCGATCTCCTGACCTCGTGATCCGCCCGCCTCAGCCTCCCAAAGTGCTGGGATTACAAGTGTGAGCCACCGCGCCCGGCCCACTCTTAGTTATTTTAAAACACAGTTGACTGTAGTCACCCTATGGTGCTATCACATACAAGATCTTGTTCATTTTACCTAACTATATTTTTTTACCCATTTAACATCTCCCTTTCCTCCCACCACCACTACCCCTTCCAAGTCTCTAGTGGCCATCATTTTCCTATCTCCATGAGTTCAATCATTTTAATTTTTAGCTACCACAAATAAATGAGAACATGTGAAGTCTGTTGTTCTGTGCCTGGCTTATTTCACTCAACATAATGATCTCCAGTTCCACCCATGTTGTTGCAAGTGACAGGATCTCATTCTTTTTTATGGATGAAGAGTACTCCATTATGTATATGTACCACATTTGCTTTATCTATTCATCTGTTGATGGACACTTAGATTGCATACAGATCTTGGCTATTTTGAATAGTGCTGCAATAAACATGGGAGTGCAGATATCTCCTTTGTATTCTGATTTCCTTTCTTTTGGGTATATACTCAGCAGTGAGATTGCTGAATCATATGGTAGCCCTAGTTTTTGTTTTTTGAGGAACCTCCAAACTGTTCTCTATAGTGGTTGCACCGATTTACATTCCCACCAACAGTATATGAAGGTTCCCTTTTCTTCACATCCTCGCCGGCATTTGCTATTGCCTGTCTTTTGCATAAAAGCCATTTTAATTGGGGGGAGATGATATCTCATTGTAGTTTTGATTTGCATTTCTCTGATGATCAATGATGTATTAGTCTATTTTCACACTGCTGTAAAGAACTACCTGAGACTGGGTAATTTATAAAGCAAAGAGTTTTAATTGAGTCACAGTTCTGCATGGCTAGGGAGGCCTCAGGAAACTTACAATCATGGGGGAAGGCAAAGGGAAAGCATAGTGACAGGAGAGAGAGACAGAGAGAGAGCAAGGCTGGAACTGCCACACACTTTAAAACCATCAGATCTCATGAGAACTCACTCACTTTCATGAGAACAGCATGGAGGAAACTGCCTCCATGATCCAATCATCTCCCACCAGGTCCCTCTCCTGACACATGGGGATTATAATTCAGTGTGAGATTTGGGTGGGGACACAGAGCCAAACCACATCAAATGACGTTGCACATCTTTTCATATACCTGTTTGCCATTTGTAGGTCTTCTTTTGAGAAATGTCTATTCAGGTATTTTGGCCATTTTAAAAATCCGATTATTATATTTCTTTCCTGTAGAGTTGTTTGAGCTTCTTATATGTTCTCTTTGTTAATCCCTTGTCAGAAGGATAGTTTGCAAATATTTTCTCCCATTCTGTGGGTCGTCTCTTCACTTTGTTGATTTGTATCTTTCTCTGGGCAGAAGCTTTTTAGCTCAATGTGATCTCATTTGTCCATTTTTGCTTTGGTTTCCTGTGCTCGTGGGGTATTACTCAGGAAATCTTTGCCCAGTCCAATGTCCTGGAGAGTTTCCCTAATTCTTTCTTTTAGTAGTTTCATAGTATAAGGTCTTAGGTTTAAGTCTTTAACCTATTTTGATTTGATTTTTATATATAAGATAGGGATCTAGTTTCATTCTTCTGCATATGAATATCCAGTTTTCCCAGCACCATTTATTAAAGAGACTGTCCTTGCCTCAGTGTATGTTCTTGGCACCTTTGTCAAAAATGAGTTCACTATAAATGTATGGATTTGTTTCCAGTTTCTCTACTCTGCTCCATTAATCTGTGTGTCTGTTTTTTATGCCAGTACTATGCTGTTTTGGTTACTACAGCTCTGTAGTATAATTTGAAGTCAGGTAATGTGATTCCTCCAGTTTTGTTCTTTTTGCTCTGGAGACTTTGGCAATTCTGGGTCTTTTATGGTTTCATATAAATTTTAGGATTTTTTTTCCTATTTCTGTGAAGAATGTCATTAGTATTTTGATTGGAATTGCATTCAATCTGTAGGCTGCTTTAGATAGTATGGACATTTTAACAATAATGATTCTTTCTATCAGTGAACATGGAATGTCTTTCCATTTTTGTGTGTGTGTCCTAGAAGAGGCAATTTGGACATAAAGAGAAACATCAAGGGCATGAGTGCACAGAGGAAAGACCATGTGAGGGCATGGCTACAAGGCAGCCATCTGTAAACCAAGGAGAGAGACCTCAAAGGAAATCAACCCTGCTGACACCTTGATCATGGACTTCTAGCCTCCAGAACTGTAAGAAAACAAATTTCTGTCGTGTAAGCCATGCAGGCTGCTGTATTTTGTAATAGCAGTTTGAACAGGCTAATACAGGGGTAGTAGTAATGGAGGCAATTAAAGAAACCATAGGTAGCATTTATCAAGCACTTGCTGTGTTCAAGGAGTGTTCTAAGCCCTACTTGAGTCATCTCATCCAATACCTTGCAAATCCTAAATTACCTGCTCAATGCCCCACAGGAAGTGGTGACACCAGCCTGCCTTGGGTGCCTTTTCTCTCAGCCTCCACTGTACCTGTGTCTAGCACCTATACAGTTGCAGGAACCATGCAAAGTACTTCATAGACAATCTTTCTAGTCATTACAACTCTCCAAGGTAACTCTTCCTATTCCCACTTTTCAGATGTAGAAACTGCAGCTCAGAGGTGTCCAAGGTCACACTGTGTGTGTATTGGTTTCTTGTGGCTGCTATAACAAATGACCACAGCTTTCATGGCTTCAAACAACAGAAATATATTCTTTCATGGTTCTGGAGGCCATCAGTGCAGAATTAAGGTGGGGCAGGGCTGTACTCCCTCTAGGGGGGAATCTGCTTCTTTTCTCTTTCAGCTCCTGGTGGCTGCATTACTCCAGTCTCTGCCTCTGTCTCCACATCACCTTCTTCTCTATGTGTGTCTGTGTCTTCTCCTCTTCTGTCTCTAGTACCTTCTGCATCCCCTTTATAAGGACACATGTGATTGCGTTTATGGCCCACGTGGATAATCCGGGACCAGCTTCTCTTCTCAAAATTCTTACTGAATCACATCTTTTGCCATATAAGATAATATTCACAGGTTTTGGTGACAAGTGAATGTATCTTTGTGGGGGGTGGGGAGATGTTTTTCTGCCTAACACAGTGAGCGAATGTCAAAGTGACCACTGATTTTAGGGTTTATCTGCCCCCAAAGCTCTGAGTGATACACACTTGTGGCTTTACATCCTTCAGAGCTATAAGCATTATACTTCTCAACATCTTTTCTGCAACGCTAGGCTCTGGTGGGGGTGGGTATTAAGTCATAACTAAGAATTTCTGGGCCCTTTGACTCAGAAGTTCCACTGCTGAGAAGGCACCTTACAAACATGCTCATGTCATCCCTAAGACCCACAGATATGCTCATTCTTTCTAGTAACAAAAAAAAAGGGAAACTCCCTAAATATCTACCCATAGGGGACTGGTGAAATAAAACGTAATACCTCCTAAATGGAATAGTCAAGCTACCATTAAACATAATAAAGCAGATCAATATGTAGTGATATGGGAAGATGGCCATGATGTGTTATTAAAAGGAAAGAAAAACATTACTAATTCTTATTAGGATATTAATAAGAATGTGTGTGTACACATGTGTGCAGCTATTAAAAATTAAATAAAATTAAAATTCAGTTCCTTAGTTGCACTACCCACATTTCAAGTTCTCAATAGCCATGTATGGCTAGTGGCTACCACATTGGAGAGCACAAATACGGAACATTTCTGTCATCTCGAAGTTCTACAAGATAGAGCTGCTCTATGCTAAGTGGCTAGAAAGAGGCCTTTCACTATGTTTGTTATAGAGTTATGTGAATGCTTATGTTTTTTATAAAAATTGACCAAGTATGCTATTATCAGAAAAATAGGGGCACATAGAGTTTCCAAGGTAACATTCTATTTCTTAAGTAGGTACTAGTTCATCATTATTTATTTATTAGTTATTTTTTTTAATAGAAACAGGGTTTTGCTCTGTTGCCTAGGGTGGGGTGCAGTGACATGATCACAGCTCACTGTAACCTTGAACTCCTGGGCTCAAGCGATCCTCCTGCCTTAGCCTCCTGGGTAGCTAAGAATACGGGCAAACACTACCATGCCTGAATAATTTATTTTTATTTTCATTTTTTGTAGAGACAGGGTCTCACTACATTGCCCATTCTGGTCTCAACCTCCTGGGCTCAAGCAATCCGCCCGCCTCAGCCTCCCGAAGTGCTGGGATTATAGGTGTGGGCCACTATGCCTGGCCTATTATTATTATTTAAAATGTATGTTTGTGTGTGTATAAACTTTAAAAGTATGTTTCGTAATGAAAATATTTTGAAATATGTAGGAAAAAAGAAAAAAGGAATCTCCTGGCAGCCTCAACAGTGAGCCAGGCGTGAGGCTGGGAGACTTCCGGCCAGGGCTGAATCCCTGACCTGATAGCTTTCCAGCCATGGCCGAGTCAGGCACCTGCTCAGGCCTCAGTTTCCTAATTTGTGACAGAGTCTGCTCCATCTGCCTTACAGGACTGAGGTAAGACTTAGAAGCACACCATGTGTAGAAGAACACTTTCAAGCTGAGGAACTGGCTACACCGAGGTGTAGGTCAGTAAATAACGTCACGAGTTATCGAAGGGCTAAGGAGGCAAGCCTGGGTGCACTGTGATGGGGATGGGGGCTCAGAGGACTTGTCTGCTCCTCAGTGGAGTATTTCCAGACGCTGCTGGGTCACCAGAAGCAGAGGGAGCTGCTATTGTATCCCTACTGCTGCCATGGCTTGGCAATTTAGAAATAACTACGACAACATGGTTTTATTTATTGAATGAGCTCTTATGTAGCACTTCTTTGCCAGGTACAGTTCTAAGTGCTTGACAAATATTTACTCATTTAATCCTCCTCCAACCCTCAGGTAGTCACTCAGGGTCATTTCATGTGGGAGGAATTTGAGACTCAGAGAGGTCAAGTAACTTGATCAAGGTCACACAGCTCGTAGGGAGTGGGTGTCTAAGGCAGCTGTGCTTTCTCCTTTCATCCTTTCTCACCACTCCTCTTGCCACCACTTCCAGTTCCATAAGGAACTGGTCATAGAGTTCCTTATGCCAGTTTATTTATCTCAGCATGAGACTGAACTTTTGATAGGAAATTTAGTTCCTAACTTAGTGGCTTCGATTCTGGTTTTCTGGCTGAGTTTGGTAGCATGGAAAAGTGGGAATGGGCTGGAGAATGAGGCACCAGTCACTGATCTGCCACTCACTAGCTGTGTGAC
Organism: Nomascus leucogenys; assembly: GCF_006542625.1. NCBI lineage: Eukaryota > Metazoa > Chordata > Mammalia > Primates > Hylobatidae > Nomascus > Nomascus leucogenys. Next base: position 96,671,835 of record NC_044395.1, read on the forward strand.
TTTGGCTAGGTTACTTAACATCTCTGATGTTCAAGTTTTTTTGTGTGTGTTTGTTTGTTTTTTGTTTGTTTGTTTGTTTGTTTTGAGATGGAGTCTTGCTCTGTCGCCCAGGCTGGAGTGCAGTGATGCGATCTCGGCTCACTGCAACCTCCGCCTCTTGGGTTCAAGTGATTCTCCTGCCTCAGCCTCCTGAGCAGCTGGGACTACAGGCACACACCACCATGCCCGGCTAATTTTTGTACTTTTAATAGAGACAGGGTTTTGCCATATTGGCCAGGCTTATCTCGAACTCCTGACCTCAAGTGATCTGCCTGCCTTGGCCAGGATTACAGATGCGAGGAGGGACTGTGCCCAGCCTTCTTAATTCTTTTCCTTCATCTTTTTCTTTGTTTTCTTGTCTTTTCTTTCTTTCTTTCTTTCTTTTTTTGAGACGAGTTTTGCTCTTGTTGCCCAGGCTAGAGTGCAGTGGCACGATCTCAGATCACTGCAACCTCTGCCTCCCAGGTTCAAGTGATTCTCCTGCCTCAGCCTCCCGAGTTGCTGGGATTACAGGCATGCGCCCCCTCCATGCCTGGCTCATTTTGTATTTTTAGTAGAGACAGGGTTTCTCCATGTTGGTCAGGCTGGTCTTGAACTCCCGACCTCAGGTGATCCACCCACCTCGGCCTCCCAAAGTGCTGGGATTCCAGGCTAAGCAGTGAGCTTAGTCTTGAGGATACAGAGGTGAATAAAGCCCGACGCCTGTCTTCAAGGAGTTTGCAAAATGGCCTGGGGGAGCTGGGGAACATGCTCAAACAGGTGTCGGGGAACAGCTGTCACAGTCCTGGCTGTCTTCCCGCCTTGAGCACCTTGGACGTGTTTCTTTGCTGCTTTGCTATACCTTTGTCATCTGTAAATGGGACCTGGACTGGCCCCACTCCCAGGCCCCATCTGTTCTGTCATTTTCTGACTTGTCAGATATAGGTCAGGACAGGCCTGCGCCTGTGGGGCCAGCGCTGTAGCAGGTGAACCCAGGGTGTATCAGCGTTTCCCTTTAGGCCACTCTTGTCAGTGCTCCCAACGGCCTCCTCCTTCCACCCTGTGCTGCTCTGGGGAGGTCTCTTGGCTCCGCCCAGCAGTGGGAACGGTGGAGACAAAGAAAGCTTCACATTCTCTTCAGCTGTCAGGATCGAGAGTGGCGAATTCTGGAGGAGAAAAATGAGTCAGTGGCAACTCGTTGTGTGTGACTCTGCGGTTTATCTGAGTCCACAGGAGCCACAGTCATAGGCTGAAAATGACCCTTATTTAAGAGAAGCTGAGTGTGTGGATGGGGCTGGCCAGGTGCTTTGCTGGACTAGGCAGCCTGGGGACACTAACTGAGAAGTGGACGGGGACAGAAGCCAGCCTGCGATCCTCAGTGTCTTACAGTTTCCTGGAGAAGTGGGTGTTTTGGCAGGAAGGTGGTGGGTAAACACCTGGAACGATCCATTCTGCTCACTTTTCTACTTCCCTGTACCAGTGCCATGGAATGAGAGGCAGCTCCATTAACTCGTTTAAGATCCTCATAAAGGGAGTTAATTCACACAGGTGAATTGCACTTAGCAGGCCCATTTGAAGAAGGGCAGCGAAATGGATCCTGTCTTAGTAGTGTGACCTTTACTGGGCAAGTTAAATCTCAAAGCTAGCCAGTTTAAGGATACGGAAGGACCTTCTGTGGCTTTTTATTTCTTCGTCACCTCATTTGTTGGTTTGTGTAGATCTTTCCATGTTGCAGTGACATTTATGAAGCTGCTGAGGCCTTCTGAAACTTGACAGGCCTGTTATGCTTCTTTTGTTAATAAAGTTTAACAAACTGTTGAACTCATTCTGAGCAGGGGGTGAAGGGGCAAAGACTGTCCAGGAAAACAGGACGTAAGTCTGCTTTCCTTAAAAGAAAAAATTTAAGAGACAGGACAAGCCATTTCTTTTCTGCCTCTTCGTATTACAATTTCCTTGTTGCTATGCCTGTTGCCTGCAGATAGCTGCTAACACCTCCTGTGCCCTCTCGATGGCTTGCCTCCGTGCCCATCTGAGTGGCTTAACTCACTCTTCTGACCACAACAGCATGTTTGATTTGGAGGTGAGACTTCGGTTCCCCCTTCTTCAAATGCTAACCAGCTGGAGCTGCAAAACCTTCTCCCCTGGCAACCTGAAGGTTGACTTAAGGCTAGAATATCTTTTTCTTGCATCACTAGTGTTTTTGGGACATAGCAGAGTTAGCTGGTGAGAGAGATGGCAGTGAAAATACTTCTGGGCTAAACCTACTACTAAACCCTCAAGTAAAAAGTGACTATGAGATTCGTGGTGTTTCCTTTTGTCCTTCACTCTGCTGAACTCTAATATTCACCTTTTAAGTCATTCATTTAGACTTTAGAGTCACTAAAGAATAAGAGACTGAAATTCCAGGTCCAAAGGTGTCGAGGAAAGAAAGAAATTCATCTGAATAGAAATAGCCAGTCTTTGAGGCCCATGGCTCTGCCATTCTGCCAGCCATGTCACATGATCTCACTTCGTCCCTCCAGTCCTGGAAAGTGGGCATTAGTAACAGCTGAGGACTTTAGACTCAGTGTGTTCAAAGTCACACAACTTGGGAGTGGCCAAGTTAAGACTCAAACCTGAAGCCACTGCCTTTAACCACGAAGCCATGAAGTCTCCCAGCAACTGCTACAAGGGGACAGTGTCCTTGAACCCAACCCTGCAGGGCGAGTTGGGTTTAAATAAGCAGAGGGAAAAAGGAAGAGAATTCTGGGCAAGAGGAGTAGTTGGTAAGAGCAAAAGCGTGGGGGAAGGACTGTGCATGACATAGAAGAGTGCCTGCTGGTTGCGAGCTCCATGGGGCAGGGCACCAGGGCCTCTGGAGCCATCTTATACCTCCCAGTGCCTAAGTGCCTGTGCATAGTAGCTGCTCAATAAACATTTATTGCATGAGAGAATGCTTAAAAAGACAGTTATCTTCTCCATAGACTGAGTACCCTGAGGGCAGGGATTTGGTCTTAGAAATCTTTGGATGTTCTACAACTCACAGTGGTTAATAGATAGCAAACACTCAGTGAGTGTGTCCTGATGAAATGAGTGAAGGAACAGCAGGTAAGGGAAGGTGAGATGTGCTCGAGTGAAGAGTCACTGATACTTTGAGAAAAACTGAGCAATAGATGCAGACTGGCATGGTAAGGGCATATCATGGAAGGTCATCAATGCCAGGATGAGGAGCTCTTGTGTCCTCCTTGAGACATTTTTTAAAAATCCATCTCTTACTGCACAACATCGTGGGCCACAGGAACCCAGGCAGTGCCCAAGCTGATGGGTGCATATTGGAACCGGAGTCCAGCACAGCTTAGAAATAATTTTTCTGCAGGACTGGCCTTAGGCTGGCCCCATGGTCACTGTCTTCCCACTTGAGGGTGACCACACTGTTACAACCGAAAAGAGACCTGTACAAACTTGTGAATGGGAACCTGCAAGGGAATAGATGCTATTGCTGGGTCCCGCAGTTGTTTTCGGGGTAGTTAGGCTGGAAAGTCCCAGCCAACTTCCTCTAAGAGGTGTTCTCAGGCCAGGAGTTCTCAATAAAAGCTGCCCTCTCTTTTCAGGTGTTGGCTATTTGTGGTTTTAAGAAAGCCTGAGGGCCTGAAGGCAGCCCCTGGAGAAGCCCTTTCTGAGGGCGTTCGGAACCTTCTGGTCCTAGAGGTGAAGCTGAACTGTCACCAGGACTTATGACCCGCGGCTTCGCTCCCATTCTGCCCGTCGAGTTCCACAAGATGGGCTCCTTCCGCAGGCCTAGACCGCGCTTCATGAGCTCCCCTGTGCTCAGCGACCTTCCCCGATTCCAAGCAACTCGGCAGGCTCTGCAGCTGAGCTCCAGCTCAGCCTGGAACAGGTGAAGGAGGCCGCAGGATGTGGGGTGGAGGGCTGCCAAGGGCCATGGCAGGGAGGCAGGCATCCGGGGGCTGACTGAGTTTCTGCTGATTCTGGGAAGGCCGTGATTATGGGGGTAAATAATGATGAGAGCAAATTTTCTTTTTTTTCCTTTTTTTTAGAGACAGAATCTCACTCTGTCACCCAGGCTGTGGAGTGCAGTGGTGCAATTATAGTTCACTGCAGCCTCAAACTTCTGGGCTCGAGCGAACCTCCTGCCCCAGCCTCCCCAGTAGCTGGGACTACAGGCACATGCCACCACACCCAGCTAATTAAAAAAGCAATTTTTTTTAAAGAGATGGGGTCTCACTATACTGTCCAGGCTGGTCTTGAACTCCTGGCCTCAAGGGATCACTCCCACCTCAGCCTTCCAAAGCGCTGGGATTATGGGTGTGAGCTACCGCACCTGGCCAAGAGAGCAAGTTTTTTTTATATCCAGTGTGTCTGTTAGCTTTCTTTGTTTCAGTAGCCAGAAAATAGACCACTGAGAGCCTCTGGCCTGTCAGGAGAGTCAGTTTACCAGACTGGGACAGTTGCACTGGAATTTACAGTCACTGTTCAAGCTCATTAGTCACACCTGAAACTGTCAGCGTATCCGAGAGTGGGCTTCTTTAAGAAACCTTAAGTAACCTACTTCCCACTTGGGAAGATGAAACATGTCTGTGAAAAATTAAATGATTGGCATAAACCCAAGATTATGAAGACCTGTGAGCCACAGGTGCTTGGAAGAGGAGGCACAGAGCTTTGTTAGGTGTCTCGCCAACCTTTTGTGCACCAAGAATTGAGCAGACTGAATCAGCACTATGTCTTATATGCTTGTGGGCTACTGTTTTTCAAATCTTTGCAGACGCTGGAGTAATTAAATGCATCGTTATTTTGAAGCATGACTGAATTCTTTGTAGTTTGGATCGTTATGGATCTTTTCTCTTTCTTCTTTTCTTGAGACAGTCTTGCTCTGTTGCCCAGGCTGGAGTGCAGTGGTGCGATCTTGGCTCACGGCAACCTCTGCCTCCCGGGTTCAAGTGATTCTCTTGCCTCAGCCTCCTGAGTAGCTGGGTTTATAGGTGTGCACCACCACACCTGACTGATTTTCTATTTTTAGTAGAGATGGGGTTTCACCATGTTGGTAAGGCTGGTCTCGAACTCCTGACCCCAAGTGATCCACCGGCCTCTGCCTCCCAAAGTGCTGGGATTACAGGCGTGAGCCACCGCGCCTGGCCCATTATGGATATTTTCAATGAATGGACACAGAAAGCATGACTCTGATGATAGGGATGGAGAGAGGGGGCTCCAAAATGTTTTGGTGTTAAATGGATCCCTGTTCTTTAAAGAAAACGCCAGGGCCCTTAATATAGACAAGATCATAAGCAGCTCCTTTGCTGAAACACTGGGCTGTCATCCCAGAGGCTGTGGAGTAAGCCCTGATATGGCCTCTCAAGGGACTAACTCTGCTGCCGGTACACCTCACAGGAGTGGAAATATGAGGGGCCTGTAAGGCTGGCCTGCGAGAAATTCTTCCAAGGAAAGTGCTGTTAAAAAGGAAAGGAATTACCGGTTCATGTTAGCTCAAGGCCACCAAGCTTCCCTGTGAAGACAGTGGCTGTGAAAGAACTGCAGGCATGGGTCAGCTTCTGCTTGCAGGAAATGCCATTTGGAATCTCCCAGGCCCATGCAGTTTCCTGCGATCAGATACCACTGGCTGCCCTTGAGTGTGGCTGCACCAGCAGGACCGCCAGCGAGGTGAGGGAGGAAGACCTGCCGGCTTGCAAGAAAGTGGGGGCTGCTTTTGAGTCCTTTCGGCTTCGGTCTTCCTTTCTCTCCAAGGACACTGAGGAGGAAATGGAGGATGGATGGAGTGTGTGGCCAGGTTTGTGCTATGAGCTTCCTGGTCACTCCACCCACCTTCAGCCCTGAGCTGCTATTGAAATGGCCCAAGAAGGGAGATTCTCTAACCAAGGGTTATTCTCTTTTCCTGTAGCGTTCAGACTGCTGTGATCAACGTTTTCAAAGGGGGCGGCTTGCAAAGCAACGAGCTCTATGCCCTGAATGAAAACATCAGGTATGTGGCAGGCCAGACTTGGTGCCATTTTCCCCTATAATCCTGAGCAGGGGCAGAGGGCTACCCCCTTAGGAGCCTTAATGTTTTTTTTTTTTTTCCCCTGCTTGATTCTTACTGCTTCTTCTGTCAGCTATGCTGCTTTCATGGCTGTTGCCTTCTGAGATCTGTGTCTGTCTAGACTTCTGATCCAGAGAGAATCATTTGTTCAGTATGTAGTGTGTTTTGTGGGGGAAGGGGTAGAGGTTGATAGATGGCAGCTGTCATTTATTCTGTAAGCATTTATTGTGCCCTTCCTAACCATTAGGCACCATAACAGGTAATTCAGCTTAGCTGTTGGAACCAGACCGTTTGGGGCTTTATTGCGTTCTTCCTTTTACTAAGTGACTTACTAGCAAACATTTGAGTGCATCTCCGTTGGCCAGGCACTGGAGAGACAGCAAGGACCAAAGACAGACATGGACCCTGCCCTCCTGGAATTTATATTCATTGGGAAGAGAATCATTAGTCAACTAGCCACACATGTGAAATGTGAAAGTGCAACTAAGACAGCTACTCCAACACAGCTGATGTGATGAAAGCATATGTTAAAATGACTTGATGTTTGTCAAGGAGGCCAGGAGTGGTGGATGTGATGCTGCTGCTGTGATCTGAAACATCCATGGAAATTACCTAGGGGAACAGGGCTCCAGTTGGTAGAAACTGCGCATGCAAAGTTCCTGTGGTTGCAATGAGCAAGGAACCAAAAGAAGGCCCATCCACGTGCATAGAGCACCAGAAGTTGGGTAGCTGTGCAGTTAGGTGTATGTTTTGGTGAAATGAGAGCAGCAAGTCAGGCAGGGCTGAGAGCACCAGGATCTTCTAGGGACAGGAGATCGATTCATCAGGTTTTTTTTTTTTTTTTTTTTTTTGAAACGGAGTCTTGCTCTGTTGCCCAGGCTGGAGTGCAGTGGCGCCATCTCGGCTCACTGCAACCTCCGCCTCCTGGGATCAAGCAATTCTCTGCCTCAGCCTCCCAAGCTGGGATCACAGGTGCCTGCCACCATGCCTGGCTAATTTTAGTATTTTTAGTAGAGATGAGGTTTCATCATCTTGGCCAGGCTGGTCTTGAACTGACCTCGTGATCCACCCACCTCAGCCTCCCAAAGCGCTGGGATTACAGGCGTGAGCCACCATGCCTTGCCTCCATCAGGTCTTTTTATGCCCTGGTATTCATCTGTTTCTGGATATGTTAAATACAGAACTTCAAGGCTAAAGACCCAACCCTGGAGTGGGCAGAACAATAAACAAGTCCATTGTTCTGGTCCCGTTTACAGTTAGTTAAGGCCTGCATTAAGGTCATTGAGGTGTTTTAAGAGCTCTACTTTCATTAAAGTCTTCAGAATTGTATTAAATTTCCATCCACGTTCTTGAATTTCACATCATACTTACATAAATATGGGAAAAGTCAAAAGATATCTAGCCCAAGGCCTCATTTTACCAAGGAGGAAACTGAGGCCCCAAGATGTTGAGTGACAGGGGCAAAGCAGGGTCAGCCAACCCCCACGTTGCAAAGCTTCATTTTTCTCTAAGAACTAAAATTCTGGCCTTTCCATGAGGTTCTTTAGTTCACAATAGAAGTATAAATAAATAAAACAGGGACTCAGGAATGTGCTAATTGTTTTTCACTTTGGGAGGCTGATCCTGAAATTGTACTTAAAAGCTCTGTTTGTGGACAGCTGGGAGAAGTACAGGCCAAGCCAGATTTCACCAGCTCAGGTAGCCCGGGGCTGCTAACTCAAAAGACTTCAGGTACCAAGAAGGTCTTCTGAATGGGTGAAGCTGGCGTGGGTGCCTGGCGGTGAGATCGTGCCATCTGTCGAAAGAGGATTACCCTGGTAGAACACAGGCCCACTGATACATCTCTTATTTTTCAAGAAGAACTGGAAATGGAGATGTTTATGTAAATTTTCTGACTTTTAAATGTTGGTAAATAATCCAAATTTCCCCAAACATTGGTGCAGGCCAAACAAAACACATCTGTGGATTGAATATGGCCAAGAAGCTGCCCTTTTATAATACCAGCTGTTGCATGCATTGGGGAGGCATTGCTGCTTTGGGGTGTTGAGTCCCAGAAAATGCTAGGTGCCTTCCTCCTACATCAACACATTCAACCCTCCCCACAGCCCTTTGTTATGAGTAGTTGATAAATGAGAAAATCCTGCAATAGAGAAATTAAATAACTTGTCCAAAGTCACACAGCAATGAGCAGTGGCAAAAGGATTTGAACTCCTTTCTGACTTAGATACCTGTAGTAGTCTACTGGGGCTGCCATAACAAATACCATTGACTGGATGACTTAAACAACAAAAATTTATTTCTCAATGTTCTGGAGGCTGGGAAGTCCAAGATCAAGGTGCTGGTCATTTCCATTCCTGGTGATGGCCCTCTTCCCGGCTTGAAGATGTGTACTGTGTGTACACATGACCTCTTTTGCACTCGATGGGGAGAGAGAGCTCTCTGATGTCCCTTGTAACAACACTAATCATGTGGGCCCTACTCTTATGACCTCATCTAACCCCAAGTATCTCTCAAAGGCCCATCTCCAAATCCCATCAAATTGGGGGTTAAGGCTTTGACATATAAATTTTGGGGGGACTCATAGCAACACCTTTGTTCTTTGCACTGTATTGTAGTGTCAGAAAGAGAGGTCTTATGTTGGGAGAAGGATTAAGTTGATGGTTCCTGATCTTTTTTTCTGCCATCGTTCCTTTCCCAAGGTCTCTGTGAGCCCATCTCTTATCACATCCTGTGACTAACACCATCCTGAGGAGCATGACACTCCCCCAGCCCTCCTTTCCAGTGTTGGGGTTAGGGGTGCTAGATGTTCCTCTGTGTCTGCAGTGATTTTTCACACTAGTGGGAAATACATATGGTTGAGGTTTGAAACTATTTGCCCAGATATAAATTGAGCCCAGAATAAGCTAAAGCTTAAAAAAAAAAATTAGAGCTTTCCTTCCCCATATTTCTGTACCTTGCATTCTAGCCACACTATTTTAGAGAAGGCCAGAGGATGGAGATAGGCTTTCACATCAGAGATGCAGAATATAACAGAGAATGTGAAGCATCTCCCAGGCATTGATGTGACCTGGATGTCCCAAGTTGAATGAAGCTAGCCCTCCCACATCAGCAAGTGCCTGTGTGGAGGTAAACACAGCTGCCTTTATTCCAGCATCTTAAACACTGAAATAGGCTGCTCTCTGTTACATTCAAGTAGACACTTGGGCTTTGATTTTCCTTTTGGAAGACTTGTTTGCAGAATAGATCTATCAACTCAACATGGTTGAGGCAGGACTGGTGGAGAGGGTGGGGCACAGGATGGTAGGGATGTCAGAAAGAGATGTGCAAACAGAGAAGCCTCAGTTCTTCAGCCCATTTTTCAGTTGTGACAGTCCTGTTATAGCAAGAGGATTTGTGCTAAGTTTAATAGAAATTTTTAACCGAAGAGAGCAGTTTCTGGATTCAGAGAGACCAGGGATCAAGACTGGGCTAGCTGTGTGACCTTGGGCAAGTGACTTCATTTTTCTAAGTCTGTTTTGTCTTTTATGAAATGAGGATAATAATAGCATTAACCTCATTGTCATTGGAAGGATTGAGATAATGCTAAAAGCATCCTTAGTACGGGGTCTGGTGATTTAATAAAGGTTTAATAAATGTTAGCCATAGGATTCTTATTACTGTGAACAGTTAAGAAATATTAAAGTGATACATAATGGGTGAGTATGATGCATGAGAGCACAGGCCGATGTGATGAATTACCCCATGAATAGTGCTGTGTATAACCCTCTCCAGGCCAGGTGTCGTGCTCCCACCTGTAATCCCAGCTCTTTGGGAGGCTGAGGCAGGAGGATCGCTTGAGTCCAGGTGTTTGAGACCAGCTTGGGCAGCATAATGAAACCCTGGTTTCTTCAAAAAATACAAATAAAATGAAAAGCTGGGTGTGATGATGCACACTGCACTCCAGCCTGGGCAACAGAGCAAGATCCTGTCTCAGAAAAAACTTCTCCAGCAGTTTGGATGAGGTGAGCTCACTTTGAACTAGAGAGTCTGGGACAGGATCCACAAAGAGTGGTGCCTGGAGTTGAAGTTTGGGTGAGGCTAAGTTGTTACAAGGAGAGCCAGCTGTTTCTCCATTCCACAGAGAAAAGAACAAGAGGAAATGACTTTCTCAGTTCTCCATTCTACTGAAGCCAAGTGGTAATAAACTTTTTGATGGAGTGTCCAAGTCTGGGGTCAAAGCCTAAATCAGATTCTTTGGGTCACTCATCCCAGCCACCCTGGCCACTTTCTATCTGTAGGGTTAGTATGTACCTGGGAAATACAAATTTATTTAAATAGTAGTCAATGCAAAGGATGACTAGGAAGGTAGATATTTTATGTAACTGGGTCTTGTAGTGCAGTCATTATTATAAGTGGCCTTTCCATTTAAGACATGTCTTTGAAAATAGACTCTAGTTTAAATGTTAGCAGATAGACTTTGAAGTAATTATGAGGAAGAACTGGGGACTGAGGACGGTCAAATTCTAAAACACAGTATTGGATCCAAAGACAGGTTTCTCCACACTTTAAGAATAAATCCGTCAGGCCAGTTGCGGCAGCTCACCCTGTAGTACCAGAATTTTGAGAGGCTAAGGCGGGTGGATCATCTGAGGTCAGGAGTTTGAGACCAGCCTGGCCAACATGGCAAAACCCCGACTCTACTAAAAATACGAAAATTAGCCAGGTGTGATGGTGTGCGCCTGTAATCCCAGCCAGCTATTTTTGGGAGGCTGAGGCAGGAGAATCGCTTGAACCTGGGAGACAGAGGTTGCAGTGAGCCAAGATCGTGCCACACTGCACTCCAGCCTGAGGGACAGAGCGAGACTTTGTCTCAAAAAAAAAAAAAAATCCATCAGAAACGTCTCACCTCAATATAGCGGCCAATGTTGCCCCATGTAAAAGTCAGGGCACGTGGTCTATTGATATGAAAACCATAAATCGGAATATTTCCTATTGAAACTGCCTTAGGAGGCACAGCTTGCACATTGTAATATCTCTCAAGGCAAGAAAATGACCTTTCAGAATAGACGTATTCTAGCTAAATCCCCAGGCATCACAATCAACAATTCTGGCTTCCCTAAATTTCCATCTGCCGGAGTTCGGGGTGATTCTGGGAGTCTTCTTGTTTTGAATTCTCAATGGGGTGTTAGTGCGGTTTTTAACACCCCTCTCCAGCCTCACCCCTGATGTGGCTGCATTTTAGCAGCGAGGAAAAGTCTGGGTTAGTGGTTTGGGTTTCATGAGCCCTTCCAAGAACAAGAGCGCTAAGCTGACACAGGAGCACACTCTCCCTAAACAGTCTTTTCTGCCAACTCTCCCACTGATTTTATGTGACCGAGAAGAATTAGAAAAGCGTGAAAAAAGCAAGATTGATGTTTGCTGGTTCTTTGAAGAACCTGATTGCCAATGTTCTTATAAGTGCTTTCAGTCTTTGAGTGTTGGAGTGTGTGTGTCGAAGGAAGGGCCATTGATTCATTGATTTATTTATTGAATAAATGTGGAGTGCTCTGCCCAGTACTGGGCTGTGTACTGGGGTGGTCATTGAGTAGGTGGTTTGTGTTTTGGAGATCTTACAGTAGAATGAGAGAGGAACTGGGCAGGTAGTTCTCAGGCAACGCTTTTAGAGGGGTGATGGTGGAATCTGGAGTGCTGGGGGCATGTGGAGGATGGGCACATAATTAGACCTAGGAGAAAATGATACCCAAGTTGAAATCGGAAGTGGGAGCAGGCAGAAAGGGCAGTTGAGCCTCTAACATTCTTGCCACCACCACTCACTCCATGCCCTCCCGCCTCTTCAAACTCCCTGGGAGGACTTTTTCTCTGCAGAAATAAATGCTCAGAGATGAGGTTTCCGGAAACCAGAGATGAGTTATCTGCAGCCGGCCTGAGACAGGAAACGCACATTTTCCTTCCCTCTCCGACCAACCTGCTTCTGTTCTTGTTGGGAGGGAGGAGGTGGTGTGAAGAAAACCCCAGAGATTTTCAAGGAAAGGGGAGGTTCCAAGAATTGTGTTTGATCCCTGACAGGTCTGAGTTGAAATATCTTCCTTCTGAGTCAGTTGGTTGCCTGAAACCCAAAGGGAAATCCACCTCCCATTTTTCCATCTCGTTAACAGTGTTGACTGTAGGAGAGGGGGACCCACAGTCGGGGGAGAGCTGGGAGGGGACGGGAGGAAGGTGAGCCCGGATCCAGCTCACAGGCTGATACCGTAGACCAGTCCCAGGCCCGATGCCACGAGGTAATGACAACTGCAGACACTTGCTCAGCCTTTAGTATGTGCCAGGCTCCAAGTGCTTCATATGCGTCAACTCTTTTAAAACTCCCCACACCCTGTGAGATAGATACTGTATCCCTGTCTTACAAGGAGGAAGTACAGATGCAGAGAGGTGGAATAACTCACCCAGAGTCATGTAGCCAGTAAGTGCCTGAGCTGGGATTTGAACCCAAGCTTCCCACATACTTAAACCCTTAGTACGTGGGCTGCAAGAGCCACACAGAGCTGGCATGATCCAGATTTGGGCTTGATGTACCTGGGCATAGGTTCATGAATAGATCATGAGGTAAGGGGGGCATTGCCCTTCTGAGGAGCCTAGTTTTGGAGGGATTAAGATGAGGTCTCTTCTTGGTCCGGGTGACTCTGCCTGATGATGTGTTACTACCTTGTACCTGCTACGGCTGAGTAACATACTTGGCTTTCAGGTTAAGAAGGGTTGTTAGAAATGGCAGATTGGAAACCCATGGGGTTGGCGCATGTGGTTTGGCCTAAAAGTTGTTTAGAAATCTGGACATCTCACCTAAAACTCCAGGTTTCCAGCCTCTCTGGAAAGGTCAGATCTGGGCACTGGACTCATGGTCTGGCATGGAGCCTATCAGGGGAGCTGAGGCCTGGCTGCTGGCTTTAGAGGGACTTTCTTGGTCCTTACAGTACACACTCACTTGCCTCCCTTCCTTGCCCGCCTGCCCCTGTAGCACGGGGGGTACCACTGCCTGATTAGGTTGGCCTCCATTTGAGTTGGGATCTACCAATGGCAAAGCTCTGAGCATCAATCTTATCTGCAAAATGAGGATACACTCCTACCTGTAAGGCTGTTGGAGAATTTGAGATTCTGTGTGCAGACTGCCGAGCATAGTGTGCCCCATAGCTAGGAGCTCAATAAATGCTCTGTCGGTTTCCTCCATGTTTCTCACTATTCCCACTGCCACCCACTAGGATGCAGACACCCGAAGGGTGTGAGTACTCCATGTCCTGAGTCAAGGACACCACCTCCCATGGGCTCCCATGGAATGGACCAGAGAAGGGGAGGGGGCCTTTCTATCTGTTCCTGCTTAAGAGAAGCTGCCTCCTTGAAACATATCCTATTGCAGAATTGAGGTGGGTGATTTCAGAGCATTCAGCAGTCAGGCTAGATGGGCACTGACCAGCTACAGCATTGGGCACAGGACTCTGGAGGACCCCTGCTGTTCCTGGATCTTGAGGCGGTCTGGGCGGATCTCACCAAAGGGCCAGGGTGCAGGGCCAGAGAACTTGGGGCAAACCCTACTTGCCAGATGGCGCAGAAATATTAACTACTGATATGGTTATTCCAACTTATCTTGGCTAACCTGCAGCACTTCTTGCAAGCTGCCTCATCCTCTTTAACCTCATGTGGGAAGAGAATTGGGACAAGCAGCGGGATTTTGCCGCCTTGGGTCTTTCTCTGTGTGCAAGGCAGACTGACTCCGTCCAAGGTGATTTCCCTCTGTCACTTCTGCGCTTGTCCACTCTGCTGCCATCCTGCTGTCCCTGTGCCTCTCCACCAGCTTGATTCCAGCTTTTAGTAATGCCTCCTTTACCTTTAAGCCCACAGAAGTGGGAAGTTGAGTTGACAAGACGGTGAGGCATGAGATCGCAGGTCTGTGTAATAACAGGAAATCCTGTCAACTGGGGTGGTGTCTCAGCTGGTCAGCCCAGGAGGGAGAAAGGGTGAGATAATGTAGACCAGTCAGTGCTTCCCCACATTTTCCCCGTTATGGCTTCTTTTGGCTTCTGGCTGAACTTCATGCCCAGTTTCTCATTTTGGTCAGGCCCCATGTAAGTGTCCCCTTCACATTACCCTCAGCTCCCGGCTTCCCTTTTTCTAGCTCAGTGGCTTGTGGTGGTTGGTAGCAGCAGAATTCTGTTTTCAAATGAAACCAGGCATGGAAGTCCAATATATGAAACAGATGGCATATGGGGGCTGCTGAGGCTGAGGGGTTGCTTTCATGTCAGTTACACGTCCCGGCAATTCTTTTCTCCAAAGCTCTGCCTCCACCTTCCTACCTTCTTATCCTTTCATCAGCTGGTCTGGCCCTACCTAACATATTACCTGCTTTATGAATTTCTCCTGGGTCCTCAATCCCAGGTGTAGGAAATGCTAGTGTGGCTGTACTTGTAGGAAGATGCTGAGAAGCAGTGGGCTGGGGTTTTCAAGACCCTGGGCTTCAGAGTCCTGGGTGAAATCATAGTAGCTCACGCTTGCCAAGCTTTGCTGTGGGCCTGGCAGCGTTCTAGCAATTTGATGAGGATTAACCCATTTTACTTGTGCAGTAATCCCGTGAAGTAGGTATCCTTATCCTCCCCACATTCTAGGTGAGGAAATTGAAGTATGAAGAACCAGTGAATTTTCCCAGGTCATGGCTAACAACAGCTACTAAGTGGCTGCCAGGATGCAGAGCCAGGCAGCTCTGGGCTCCCTGTTCTCAACAAGACACTTGTTATCTCTGGCCTGTGCTTGCTCGGGTCAGTTTCCTTGTGTATTAAAATTGAGGATATTACTGCTGCTTACAGTTCTGTTTTAGGCTTAAATGTAGGAATGCCTACATTGTTGACAGTGGTGTCCAGTACCCACTGGACAGTGTGCTCAATAAACTTTAATTGGAGAAAAAATGCCGGGTTCCATCCTAAGAGCAATTTGTTTATTATTCCTTATGATGATGATGATTGTTTGTTCTAACGTGTAATTGCTTTTCTGTTGACAGGGCAGCAACCCTAGGATAGAGTGGGAAAAGCGGAAGGGGGGCTGCCAGACTCTAGGCCTGAGCCTCAAAGGAGCTTACGGCCTAGGTATTAGGAATCAGGATTTTCATCTTTCCTGCATCTAGGGAACCACAAACCACAGCCTCTTTAATTTGGCTGTCTCTCTCCAGCTTTTCTCTTCTTTCTTGTCCTTTACAAATTAAATTGGTAAAAGTAAGTAAGGCTACAGGGCGAATTGTCCCATTGTGATTTTGGCCTAGGTATCTAATGCCTTGATATTTTTTGCTTTCATCTTTTGGGTAAGATGAACCTCCTGGGCCCTATAAGAGAGTGGCCCAGATCACTCTCTCACAGGGCCCAGGAGAAATCATTGAGCTCTGTTTCATCCTTTTCTTCTAGCATCCAGCACCATGTCTAGCACATAACATTATGTTTTCAGTAAATGGTTAAGATTCAAAGAATTAATGAATGGGGTCTCCACTCAGTTCCTCTTTTTTTGGTGGGGGGAAGGTAGCTTTTAAGTGGGGAAGCATCTGCCAAGTTCCACTGGAGATGGTGTATCGGAACAGAGGTGTGGAAAATCCCCTTCTCTCAATTCAGCTGAGACAAGAATAGAGGTTTTCTTCAGAAGCATTCTTTCCTTATAAACCAATGCAAGCAGAATAAACAAAGTATAGACATGGATTGTAGATTTGCAACATGACTCAGCCACAGTCTGCTCACAGGCTGGCCTAGCCAGCACTGCTGGGGACTCCTGGCCCTCTTTCCTCATCTCTTCACTCTATAGTCCTGGGAACAAGGGTTCTTGGGTTACCAGCTTGAGGCAGGTCTGGATTGGTGGGTTCCCGGGACTTGTGGGATTCTCTGTTAGCTGGTACACACCCTGCTTCCTGATGTTGTGCCCTTGGTAGGGACTTACTCCTGCGATTCTTTCTCGGGCTTCTGGCCATTCTGCGGTAATCTTGGTGGTGGTTATTAACTTCAGAATCTTAAAAATTTGTTTCTGAATAGGCTTGTATTGACATGGTTCGAAAATTTTACACATATAGCAAGGGTATACAGCAGAGTCTCCACCCCTGTATCCCAGACACCAGTTTTCCATTCTCTTTTCCTTAAAGTATTAGTAACAGTAGCTTATTGGGTATTCTTCCAGAGTTTCTTTATGCATGTATAAGGAATACATATGGAAACACAGCTGATGATACTGGATACCTTATACAGGGTCTGTGGACTAGACTGGGGTCTGGTGATGTGTTTGCAGGACAGCGTCTTCCTCGAACTTCAGGGAATCAAGCTGGCTAAAGTGTTGTGTTGCCTTACGTAATTTCCAGCAACAACTTCAAGCTTCTCCAAGGCTTTACATGTAGACATGTTGTATGTACACACTGCTCTGTATCTTGCATTGTTTCTTTGCTTACTATGACTTAGATCTTTCATATCATTATTTAGAGCACTTCTTCACTCCCTTTTTAAAATAGTTGCATAGAATTCCATTGCCTGGATGAACATAATCTTTTTATTAGCACTTTATTGGTGCATAGTTATGTTGACTTTTATATTTTGCTGCAGTGAAAAACTCTGCATATATATAACATGTGACCCTGTCTAACCATGTTATCATGCCCAGACAGAAGGCAGGATTTTGTAAGGGATAAGGGCAGTGTAGCTTACTGATTTGTCCATGTAGAGCAATAGAATCTTGACTTAAAGGATTAAGAAAGGTCTTTTCTGTTCAGATAATTCTATGAACAGTACCTGGTGGAGAAGGTTTTGCGTTCTGGATTTGATAAAAGGACAAGTGTGTGGTTCTCCCACTATACCTGGCTATGGCCCATTACATTTAAAGCATATGAAGCAGTACCACGTCGTGTCTGGTTCCTCCTCAGTAAAGAAATGGTTATCACTGTCGGCATGGCGAAAGGCCCCTCTTCATGTTCTGCTTCTTTATTCTTACCCATTACCATCTCATCCCCCCTGTTACAGCTGCTTCTAGCTTCAGGGTCCTTTCTGCTAAGTCTTTGTCTTGGAATTTGCATGTCTTCTCTTTAGCTTCTGCCCCGTTATTGGCTGATTTCTACCTAGGCTTTTCTCTTCCTGGGACACTGCGGAATTCTGGCCTTGGCTGTGGCTTGCTGCACCCTAGCTGCAATGTAAGGCTGCTGTGCTTCCACCCTCCCTGTAGAGTGAAGCCCCTTCCTGCCCTCCCTGATAGGAGGGGAGGAGATGTCTTGGATTCCTCAACTGGGTAGCATCCGGATGCTTTTCTGCATCCCGCTGTGAGATGCCCGGGGCAACCTTTACTTGTTCAATCATATCCAGCCCAAACTCACAATTATTACACCATCATAGATCCCTCCTGCATGCTGCTCTCCAGGAGGGTGTCCATATTTTTTTATTTTGAAGGCCCCCTTAACCCCGACCTCTTTCTTTTTCAATCTTACCCATGGCATCTTCATGAGCATAGCGTTTTCCCACTGTGGGTTCCTTGGGACACCAATTCCACAGTGTATTATTTGATCTCAGAACCACATTAGTCCCTCAGCATCATGAGTACCCAAGATATCTCCTTGGGAAGCTCTTCCCTAAGTAGCCTATCGGTAGGACTTGTTTTTCCACTTGTGCGCAAAGCTTGGCTTCTTCACCTATGGTTTTGAGACTTCCCAAGGACCACGAAGACTTTGTTAGGAGGCGTTTCTCCCTCCTGTGGTCAGAAGCAATCTCCTTACCTCTTCCTGTTTCAAAGCCTCCGTCCACTTGGGGCTGCCCCTTAGGTTGCTGTTTCCTGTCTGAGAGACACATCTAGCCTCTGCCTCAAAGACTAGCGAGGGCCAACCTGCTCTTAGTCCAGTGGCTTTTGATGAAGGCTTCCCTCTCTCGGATCAGACCTGCCCACATCTAGGAGAACTCCTGGGTTGTGTTGACGGGGTGGCCCTCCATGAGACTGCCTTTAAATTGGCCCTCAAAATGCAGCATCCACAACAGACATATATTCTGTCATGGGAAAAGGAAGGTATTTTCTTTGTTCAACATGTGTTTGTGGCTTTCCAGGGCTTTTTCTGCTACAGTAATTCAAATCATGGGTGGTTCTCTATTCTTTTGTCTTAATTTTATTGTGCCTGTTTTCTCTGCACATAACATCTTGCCGTAACCGCCTGTTTATCCTTCAGTGACATGAGTGAACGTGTTTTGGGGGAGTGAATACTCAGCAAGGGTTGTCAGAAACTTGAGCATTTGCTCCTTAATAGCCATAGCCAATGGGATGAGTAAAGAAAATCATTTGAAATCATGAAGGGTTTACTAACTGGATCTGGGGAGCCAGTTATTCTTGTTTTTTGTTCCCTTACCTTGTCTGGATCAAAATAAAGAATAGTATGGATGGATCCATTATTTGTCACAGGGAAAAGGAGAGCTGGTGTCAATAGCCCTATTTTCCATTTGTATTTTATTAGCACTTAAGATTCATTGAAATCATCTTGTGAGTACATTTATTAACGTGCTATCTATCCATCAGCCCCCAAGAAGAGAGCAGAGACCTTGTCTGTCTCTGTCTCATTCACCTTTGAACTCCTTGTGCTAGAACAACATGTAACACATGAAGAGCCGCTCAATACATCTTCGTTGCTGGATAAATAAAATCTCTCTATTCTCCCTGCTGTGGTCCCCTGGGAAGACTGCCTCAGTCCATTGGGCATGGGTTGTAAGACCACCCAAACCATGGTACCAAGTTGAATTTTAAGTTAGGGTGACGGGAGGGGGTTCTGGATTTGGAGGAGAGACAGGGTGGAGTTATGGGAAAAGATGTCGAATTCGCAGAAAGTCTGGGTTCGAATCTTGGCTCTGCCACTGACTTATTTTGGGGAACTCTCTGAGGCATAATTTTTAAAATCTGTACAGGAAGAATAATAATTACTTCTACTCCACCCCACATACAGTTTATAATCCTTAGTTGAAGAATATATAAAAAATGTGTTTTAAACTATAAAGTGCTCTGCAAATGTGGAGGAGTGCAAAATGATTGTCTTTCTCTTCCTTCCTTTTGCTTCATATAAAGTCAGATGCCCTGGCCTGCCCCTAGCAGCTCTGCTAGAATTAGGATTTCCTGTGGCCAGCTGCCCTCTTCACAGTGCTACTTTCTCAGAGTGAACTGAGGAATGCATCTCCTTCTAGGATTCCCATCACTGCAATTCCATGATAACAATGGGGGAACGGGGACCAGGACCTAAGAAAGTGCCCTCAACATCTCAGACCTGGCCCCACCCCGTGCCACTGGTGAGCACATTGTCACCATGAGCTGTACCGTCAAGGGCTGCTTGACAGTGTTTCTCTTCTCCCTTCTCCCCAGGCGGCTGTTGAAGAGTGAACTCGGATCATTCATTACAGACTATTTTCAGGTAAGCTGTGTGGATCTGAGCATCCATCATTATCATGCATGTGGGGGCATGGACCTAAAGGGGGTGGCCAATACTGTACAGTTGAACATTCCTTCAACAGCCAAAATTAGGTATCTCAAGTCCCCGCTGTGTGCTGCACATTGCAGAGGGGCACCAGGCCTGTGTGTCCCGGCAGTTAATGGAGATCACAGTCCCATGCAGCAGTTCTCAGGCATTTGGTCTCAGGACCGCTTTACACTTGTAAAATGTATTGCTTATTTGGGTTATGCCTCTCTTTACCATAATACAAATTAAACCTGAAGAGCTTTAAAATATGTCTTAATGTATTTAAGTGATAAGCCTATTACATACTAGTGCTAATTATATTTTTATGAAAAACAACTCTCAGAATAAAATAGTAAGGAGATCTCTGCATTGCTGGCTTCATAGAAGATAGTTGGATTCTTCTATCTGCTTCACTTTCAATTTGTAATGATATTGCATGTCACGTAGTTTTGGGAAAATTCCACTGTAAACTCGTGGAGAATGTAAGGGAAAAAAACAAATAGCTTAGTCTTACCGAGAAAATAGTTTTGACCATGGGGATCCCTTGAAAGAGTTTCGGTAGTGGGAGTCCCCCAGGGGACCCTGAATCATACCACATCTGGATCCATTGTCTGGATCAGATAGTCAGACTTCTCCCCTGTCTATACGTTGCTGGTATAAAGCTAGTGAGTTTAAGGTTCCAGGACCAGTCAGAGGATGGATTCTAATTCACAGACACAGGCTGTTTTCGTGACTCTAACCAAAGGCATATGGTGGAGAGGGAATGGGGAGTGTTGGAGTCACTGACTGGACGGCACCTTAGTGAAGTCAGAATCCCTACTTCTCACTCATTTGCTGAGTGGGCAAGCTGTTTCACCTCCCTGTGCCTCAGTTTCCTCATCTGTAAAATGGGACTAAAAATACAACTTACCTTAAAAGGTTATTATATGCTTTATGTGAAATAACACATGTAAAGCACTCTGTACGTAGTGTGTAGGGGGGCAGTATAGGGTAGTGGTCAAGATCACAGCCTTTAGAGGCAGAGTGCTTGGGTTCAGTGCCCAGCATAGCCACTTACTAGCTATGTGACCTTGAGCAAGTTGCTTTACCTCTCTGTATTTCCTTTTCTGTGAAACAGCGGTAATAGGACCAAACCTTATAGGGTTGTCGTGAAGACTAAATAAGTTATTTATAAAAAGTGCTCAGTGTCTAGCAGGGAGTAAGACAGTAATAAGTGCTTATTAAATTTATATAAGTGCCTGTGTGTTATTCTAAGGTGTAATCCATCTCTTTTAATGGGAAAGTAGCATGAAATGCGTAACATCTTGGTTTCAAGTTAGCAATGTTATTCTGTATCCAAATGGAGCATACTTTTAAGACAGTTTAAAGAGATTTTAGGTTTTGAAAACAGTACAGGCATCCTTTTATAATTTTTTTTTATGAGATTCAGGAAGCTTAAACTTTTATGTGCACTTTAAAAGAATGACATGTCAGTTGTTTAAACACACACACACACACACACACACACACGGACAGCTCCTCTAAATCTGGACAAACCAAGACCCAACAGAAGCCTGGAATTCAATCGGGTCATGTGTCTCAGCTGCTTGGAAGACAGCTCCTGTTCAGGGAGAGACAAACATAAAGATTAAGAGAGAGATAAGTAGTCACAAATGTGAATCATTGCAGTCGCCCTTGACTCAAAGGTCAGTCTTGGCCTCATTCTCTTCTCTTGCTGTCTCTACTGATAGATTTTTTTTAAATCTAACTGCAGAGAAGTGGTTTTTCAGCCAGTCCTGGAGAAACCTACTGGGTTGAATTGCCTTCCTCCTTGACATTTAAAAGCTCCATGGTCTGGTACGGTTTCAATCAGGTTTTAAATGTCATTTGTCTTTTGGCGCTGGGGGTTACCCCTAGGACAGATAGGAAAGGGTGTTTGGGTGGGGACTTGTTTATCTGGGAAGCCCTGAGGTTTTTGGGGGCGGTTAATACTGCTTACGAAGCATGCCAGATGCTTAAAAACTAATAACCACTTGTCATTTCCTATCGGGAACATAATCAGAGAAGCTGCTTTGTGAATACAGAGTCTCTTGCCGGGGTGTGGGGCGAGGACTGGTTTTCACAGTTTTAAATCGAAGTTTATTTAAGGTGCTGATCTGGAAAGAAGGCTCTCCTAGATACAGTTTTTTTTTTTTTTTTTTTTTTTTTTTTTTTTTTTTTTTAAGTAGATTTTAAGTGTCATGTGGGCACACAGCTTTTTTTTCTTTCTTTGTCTTTTGGTTCCTCACTCCCTGCAAAGTTCCTGGAACAAAGTAGATACTCAGTAAACCTTCCTGGGAGAGAGGGAGGGATTTTCTGCCACAGATCACTGAAATGATTTTAGGCGATGCATGCAATGACATTAAATAACATTAGGGCTTGTGGTTAGAAACTGCTCTCCTCTTTTTCCTCTTGCCCTTGGAATTGTGCTAGACAGGATCTTGAGTTGCACCATGGTGTCCTCTCCCCTCCTTCAGGACGTGGCAATCTCCCTTGTTTGAAGAAGGAGGAGCAGTCCTCGAACTTAGTGTCTCCAGCTAGGGACATTGACTAGTTAGGATTTCTTTTTTTTTTTTTTTTTTTTTTTTTTGAGAAGGAGTTTCACTCTTGTTGCCCAGGCTGGAGTGCAATGGCACAATCTCGGCTCACCACAACCTCCGCCTCCCAGGTTCAAGCGATTCTCCTGCCTCAGCCTCCCTAGTAGCTGTAATCCCAGCACTTTGGGAGGCTGAGGTGGGCGGATCACCTGAGGTCGGGAGTTCAAGACCAGCCTGACCAATATGGAGAAACACCGTCTCTTCTAAAAATACAAAAAATTAGCTGGGCGTGGTGGCACATGCCTATAATCCTAGTTAGGATTTCTTAACGTTATTTTGTTGGCATTGAGTTGATCATTGAGTTCCATTCCACTTAGTGTAAATGATGTTGCTATGGTTTCTGTTTTAAACATGTTTACGTGTTTAAAAAGTGGATTGATATAAGAAAAATAGCATGCAAAGAATAATCGTGTAGGTGGCCCTGGCTCTGGCCCTAGTCATGCAGGTGGTTCAAAAGAGACTCAGATTTGGAAAGCCCATTACCAGGCACTGCTTAAAAATGCGCTGGTTTCAAACCATTCACTTTACAGAAGAAATCTCCATATAAGGAGACACGTCCCAGAGGGAAGGCTTGTAGAGGCGAGCTTAGCCTTCACATTCGACTGTCAGATGTCATTTCAGGAGGGAAAGTCAGGAGGAACTCCAGAAAGTGTGTTCCTCCAGTAAAGGGGCAGAAGGAAGGCCTGGGGACAGATGAGGAATGGAACTCAGGGGGGTGGACAGGAAAGTCACCAAAACCATGGACGTGGCTGTTGGGAAAGGTGAAAGATGGGCTTCCTGGGTGCTGGGCTCCACGCTGCAGAGGCTCAGATGGCCATGCCCAGGCATCTGCATTCAGCAGTCAAGTCTGTCTCCTCACCCTGACCCCAAGTCTGAGCTTGCCACTCGTGCAGCCCTTTATGTGACTCTGCTTTTGAAAGTGAACATTCTCATTTTACATTCTGTGAGTCTTAACACAGAATGTCCTGAGTGGGGAATAATGAGAATGACCCCAGGTGAGGCCAAGAGAAAGCAGGTAGGAAAATTGTGCTTATCTCATGCCTGCACACAGAGAAGACAAGCTGTGTGATCTGCAGAAGCCCAGCTAGACATCCATAAGGCACTGGCTGGAAAAATCTCTGACATTTCCAGTATTGATTTTTTTTCCTTTCCCTCTGTTTTGAATTGTGCCCGTAAGGTAAGTTAGGGTTTCCGAGAGAAATGCTATATACTAGTGACAGCTTTGAGGGATAATTGGTTTCTTGTAATTTTTGAAATTGATGATATGAAATGTTCTGGATTTTCCTATTTACCTAATTAGGTATCTTGGTGGTTCAGAGCATGGGCATGTTTGCAGGTTGCACTTTCTGCCGTTCTCTATCTACTGGCTTTGTTGTGTGTGTTATAACCTTTTCCCCCAAGCCCAGAAAGTTCAATTCCTTTTTTGGAACTGGAATTTTGCTTGATATAGAAACTCAGGCTAGAGTCAGTGGCTTTGAATGGGTTAATACTAGGAAGAGAGGAAACTTAGCTACCACAGTTGTCAATAGGTCATGGATACCTGGTAATGTGTGAGATACATTTGTGTGCATGTATGTGTATGTGTGGGTGCATGTATGCATATATATGTATTTTTCCATTTGCTGCTCATATCTGCAAGAGTCCCAGGAGGCCAGTTTCCCCTAGAGTTTACAGCATATGGCAGAGAGCTGAAGGGAGTGTAGCATTAACTGAAGACCTGGATGGATGGCAAAGAGTTTAAATCAGGCCCAGAAAAAGCAATTATACTTTGTTGGGACAGTTAGGACTTCCAAGGATTCATGGCAAGCTGGATGGAGAGAAGATCAAGAGTAGTGAAGGTAACTTTTGTGATTTCTGAATCCAACTTGAGGAGGAGAGAGAAGTTTCAGCTGTTCTTTGACCAGCTGGACAGGCTTCTCTAACAAGCAGGACTCCCAAAATGGAAAAAGAGCTAATTGGGTGAACAGAAAGTAGTAAAAGGAATTCCACATACACTCTGCTTTGAAGGTAAAATTGGGGCCTATCTACACAGGGGGTTTTTGAACAAGTGGAGCAGGGATCTGGTGAGAAGACAGAGGAGAAGTTATGTTTTTAGGTGAGAGGTCATCAGAGGTTGCATTTTTTGATTTGGCCAGTACTTAGAGAAGAACAGCATTGTGGAATCTATAAGCTTTGGGGTGGCCTAGAAGCTCCCACTGGCCACTGTGAGGGGCGAGAATGAGGTGGAGCCAGACTGGGGGCTTCGAGAAGCACCCCTGGGTGTCTTGGGCTACTCGCTGTGGGGCTGGCTGCCTGCCAGAGGTCACTTCTCAGCAGCTTTGCCATTCTTAATCTCCTTAGCAATTATTTGAATTTTGTACAATTAGTTGAATATTTTGATTGTACTTTTATCGTACTTTATGAGTCTCCGTGGAAAAAAATGGATCTTGAAATTGATGACCACAGGTCTTAATATAATTGAGATAAAGATGAAAATCAATAGGCTTGCAGAAGTGGCAAATCTTTATCCTCATTGGACTCAGGTTATTGCACATCAGTTGTGGAAGAAAGGAACACATGGGTACCAAAGGCTGAAAATATATCACCCGAAAATGAGCTCTGAAGATGAGGTGTAATTAGGGATTTTATAATCCTTTCAAGCTCTGTGAGGACAGAATTCCTCCTAAATCATGGAAGTGTGGTATTCTATACGAGTATGTATTTGCAGGAACTCATTATATATGGAATTGGGTGATTTACTGTAGATGAGAAAGGAATGGCAGGAGCCAAGCTTAGGGCATTGATGGGGGAGGCATAAAAGGTAGGAGTAGATGCTGGAAACAACGTGGTATTAAAATAGTGGAAGCACTCAGTGATTCAGTGGGCATGAGAAGTAGAAACCGAGTTGGAAGCGTCGGGAAATTTTTGTTCAATATGGAAAGCAATAAGGTGACTTTCTCTGAGGCTCTTGAAGAGCTATAAGGAGAACAGAATTAATGATAATGGTAATGACAGCTAACATTTTCAAGCACGTACATGCTGGGCATTGTTCTAAGCTGAAGGTTCTCAAAGTATGGTCCCCGAACCAGGAGCTTCAGTATCAGCTGGGAATCTGTTAGAGAAGCAAATTTTAACTGAATCAGAAACTCTGCGGTTAGGGCCCAAGTGATCTATTTTTTTTTTTTTTTTTTTTTTTTTTTAGACAAAGTCTTGCTCTTGTCACCCAGGCTGGAGTGCAATGGCATGATCTCGGCTCAATGCAACCTCCGCCTCCCAGATTCAAGCGATTCTCCTGGCTCAGCCTCCCAAGTAGTTGGGATTATAGGCGCACCCCACCATGCCTGGCTAATTTTTGTAATTTTTAGTGGAGACGGAGTTTCACCATATTGGTTAGGCTGGTCTCGAACTCCTGACCTCAGGTGATCCACCCACCTCGGCCTCCCAAAGTGCTGGGATTACAGGCGTGAGCCACTGTCCCCAGCCACGATCTGCGTTTTGATGAGTCCTGCATGATTGTGAGGCATGCTCAAGTCTGGCAATGCTTTCAGCATTTCTCCTGGGCTAACTCATTTATTCCTCCTGATAACTGATGAGGATGGTTCTGTTATTACGTATCCCCCTTTTACAGATGCTGCCACTGAGGCTCAGAGATGGGGGTTATTTGTCTAAGATACAAATACATACAGCTAGTAAATGGTGGCATGAAGACACAGTCCAGGTCATCTGGCCACAGAAGAAAAATCTCTTGCATTGTATTTTAAATGCCCTCAAGGAATCCCCAGGAAAAAATCCAAAAACGCAGGCAGGAGGAGTTCCAGGATTACTTTATTTGTTGTTGTTTTGAGTGTTCAGCAAGTCAGACATGGACTGTCTTGCTTCTTGCTTATAAACATAACCTTTTAAAGGCCCCAATGCACACTTTAACTATGGCCAAAACAGTGCTAAATGAAGAATTAGCATTAGCACCAATTCCACTTCTTCAATCTCCATCTGGGGACTTCTCGTGGGTCTCATCACACCCACACACACCAACATTGGCTTATTAGGAACTCTCTGGGCCTGGGAGTAAGTTGTGTTTGTAAGACTTTGTTGTTTATCTAGGAAGGCATCCAGGTTCACAGGAGATGTGCACATCATTAGAGGTGATGGCTGGCCTTTCAAAGTCATAGTGGAAAAAAAAAAAACTGGAAGTGGCCTATAATTTACAGCCCTGGGTTTATGCCAAACAACAGGAACCTTCTAAGACATTGATATCACCAGAAGCAAATGTCTGGAGTGAAACTGGTTAACACAGGTTCTGGGAAGGCAGAGCAACACAGCTGCCACCCCTCTGGGATAGGAAAGAATATCTCATTTGGAAATGGAATCCACTCGAGTGCCAGGCACTCCCCTTGCTAGATGTTGAATGTGGATAGTCGAGAGGAAGGCCCAGCTGGGTGGAAGCCCTGTGGCAGAACCCAGTTACATGGCCTGAGATTGCCAAGCCAACTGCCCCAGTATCTGAATCTGTAATGGATCCCATCTGCTTTCTCCTCTGGGCAAGGACATAAGAAACCTCTCTAAGGCAGGAGAGCATGATGTCTAAAAGCACCAGCCCTTCTGCCAGTAGGTCTGGGTTCTAATCCTTGTTAGAACACTTACTAGCTGTGTGCTCTCAGCCCTGTTACTTAGCCTTTCTGATGCTCAGTTTTCTTAATAGTAATCCAGGTGGAATCATGGGAACTACTTCATATGGTTGATGTGGTTACTAAGTGAGATGACGTACACAAAGTGCCTGATTACATAGTGAGCAGTCAACAAGTGATAAGTATTTGTATCAGTATTTTTATTACTATTGCTAAGTAAACCAGAAGAATATAACAGGGGAAAGATATGGGCTTTGGATTCAGACCAACCTTGGTGCAAAGTCTGGTCTCACACTTGCTAGTTGCTTCTTTGAGCCTCAAGTTGTTTATTTGTAAAAAGTGGATAGGTTGTGGCGAAAGTAAAATGTGAGAAGGCAGGAAAAGACTGTAAGACAGTGTCTGACACTGAGTAGAAACCAATAACTGACTCCACTGACATTCTTACTGCATTACCGTCACCACTAAAACATTAAAAGGGACGGTAGCTAGCAGCCTGAGCGTTTACAGAATTCCTGCTTCCTGGTCTGTGTGGAAAGTTCTTCCTGCTGGGACGATGGGGTTCTCCCTGTACCTAGCCTTCTTGGTTACCCATCTCCTCTGGGTCCATCCCACCAGGTTGGGAAGGTAACTGCTTGGCAGGAGGCATGCATCATTGGTAGCCCCGCACCACCCATGGCCACCCTCTGCTCTGTTCTGCCTACACTTCCAGCCCGCCCTCTGTGATGACCCAGGAGGAGCTGGGTCTTTCCTGATCACTGAAGACTGGGTGGTTTTAGACGCCTTTCCCCAAACATCTTGTTTACATTTTTCCTAGCTAAGCGTCATTTTTCTGTTTGCAGCCCGTTTTTCTATGTCTTAGGAAAATTAGATATGTCAGCTGTTTTTCTTTTTCACTTCCATCTCCTTTGCCACTTCATTATAGTGCGACTTGACTGTGTCCAAGTTCACTTATGGGGTGAGTGAGGAGAGGATGCATTAAGTAACAATGGGCCCAGTTCCAAGTCCCAAGTTGCTTTCTGGGTGGTTACTATTTAGTAACCGTTTTTGGCTTAGTCTTCCGCCTGGGGAGGTGGTAGGGTTGATGCCATCAGGCAAGGAGTGGGACAAGAGAAACTTGGGTCATCTCCAGCTCTGTTACCATATGGCTCCATCACTACAACAGCTTAACAGCCAGCAAACACTCAGAAACTTCTGGAGTCAGGCATTCATCAGGGGATGGGAATACTGTGAGGTGAGGTCCAGGAAGACTGGACACTTAGGAAGAACGAACAGTGCAAGATGGCTGCCTGAGCCAAGGCTGGGTTTTGCCCCGCCTTCAACCCAGTTGAGCAGTCTTAAGCCCCACAGATGTCAAGTTGGCATATCTTTAGGTGAAGTGACAGGGTGAGCTTCATAATTTGCAGAGCCCAGTGCAGAAGGAACATGTGGGTACTCAGCATTCTGTGCAAGGACTCCTGAATGCCATTCTTCTCACCACCTCTAATGTCAACACTGGTGTCCCTGGCTTCTTCTAAAACAACTCTACTAACCAGACTGGTGTGGGGATGCCAATCTCCCCTTCCCATGGGCCCCTTCCCATGGGCCTGCCACTGCAGCTCATAGTGGGCGGGTAATCTCAAGAGATTGCACGTCTGCACTGGGCACTCTTGGTACCTGGATGGAGGGTGGGTGAGAGGTCCCCTTCGAGTCAGCAGCAATTGCACTGCAGCACTGCCAGCCCAGGGAGTGCAGGATGGCTGGCACTATGCCTCTCCCCAAGACGCTGCGGGGTGCATGCCCAGTCCTGACTCTCCCTGTACCGGTGCGGAGGCCTCCACCAACATGACTCTGTCAGCACCTTGGGAGTAGGGTGACATTGGTGGTGGAGCCCAGGCACCAGGGGTGAGGTGTAGGTGCCTGAAAATCCCTCCTGGGGAGGTGGTGAGGAGGCAGGGCCATGAGTGAGCTGGGGCTTTAGACCCCAGTGCATATTCTGTTATCCCTTCAGACTTCACTTATAAAACACAAATTCAAAGATAAAAATACTAAGAATCAACTGCAGAGCACCCAACTGCAAGTGGAGGCCTTCAGAGTACAAGGCCCTTAAGAATGCAAGACCCTTTGGGGTTCAAATTCTCTAGAGAGTAGATTTGGGGTTCAGTATGAGACCCATTAGCAAAGCTGGAAGATGCAGCTGTGGCTCGGTTGTTGGAGCATGAATGAATGGGCACAGCTCCATTGGGTGGATGGCAGTGGTTCCCCAGTGAAGAGAGTCCTGGGGCTTGGCTAACTCAAAAGATCCTTACTCTGATAGGGTGTGCTGAATAAAACATGAGTAATAGAGAGACTGAGCCTCACTCTCATGTCTTTTATTGGAATTTTGGAGAGGGAGACCCTACGTCTAGCTTCGGTTTATACAACTATAAGATAAGAGCAAAATCTACAGACTCCTGGGGGCAGGGGGTTATATAAGGATTTTCAAGATGCCTTTGAAAGGTACTTTAGCCTCATGGAAAATGGAAATGGATCCACTAAATATCATCAAAATGTGTGTGACCAATTGATTTTGACCGTAGGACTGGGGAGAGGAGAGAATGTATAGATGATTCTTAAGACCCCTTCTAACCTCAAGTTTGTGTTTCTCTTATTTTGGTCTAAGCTATAGAATTTCCATGCTGTGTATTGTGACAAATTTTAAAAGAGTATTTTCTTTATCATTTCTCCATAATATAGGAATAATTACTTTTCCTTGAAAATATATAAAAAAGATTTTTTTTCCTAATGTCTCCTTGAAGGGAGAAGACCTAGAAAGGAGAAGAAAGGAATATCCAGGCCATGTTTTGAGGTTTATTCCATAAGATATGGACAATGTAATTTTCAAATGATTTTCTAATTCAAATGAAGAAAATGGCAACAAACTTAGGGACCCTATAGCACTTATTCTTCTTTAAAATATTCTGTCTTTTATCTTGGCTTCTTAAAAATAAAAAAATCTTTATCACTAAAATAGTATATATATTCAGTAAATATTTATTAGGTACCTACTATGTTCTAGGTACTATACCAGGAGCCAAGGGTACTAACTAAAATAAGATATGGTTCTCACTCCTAAGGACCTAAAATTCTAACAAATGAATGGTTTGAATTAATTTCTGTTAACTCATGCTATCACCTGGACTAGGTTTTTATTTCTGTCCATTCCTCAGTTCCCCCTATCCTCCCCCCATGTAGATAATTATAGCGATAGAACAACATGATGAAAATTGCATCACAAAGGCAATCTCTATTACCTCTATAGGTGCATCTCAGAAATGTGAAATTAGGGAGGGTTAGGAAAGTTGTTTTAATAGAAGCCTGGGACATCAGTGTTGACACTAGAGGTGCTGAGAAGAATGGCATTCAGGAGCCCGTGCACAGAATGCTAAGGGGATGTTCTGAGAACCTCACCTGGACTAGGTGAAAGGGACCAACCAGGCAGAGACGCAGGGCACAATTGACATTTGTGCTCAGAAGCATTCAGATGGAGTGGTTGCCATCTGAACACACCTCAACAGACCACTCATGTCAAGCTCAGCTGTCACAAGATGTTGACTTGGTGCTAGAGTATTTTCTTGCTTTCTGACCCAGAAAATCTTGCCATGACCCAGCTGGGATTCATGAACTCGGCTGGAAGCTAAAGAACAGGTTAGGGCTTTGTCTTTATTGCCTGTGGGTTTCACAATTCTTTGTGAAGGAATTGCTTTTTTTTTCTTTAGCAAAGTTGGTGTATTCCTATATGGTGTCACTGTGACTTTGATTTGGTGTTCTATCTGCCATCTTGAAACTACGTGGTGGCTGGGTGTGGTGTCTCACACCTGTAATCCCAACACTTTGGGAGGCCGAGGTGGGCAGATCACTTGAGGTCAAAAGTTTAAGACCAGCCTGGCCAACATGTGAAACCCCATCTCTACCAAAAAAGTACAAAAATTAGCTGGGCATGGTGGATGGTGCCTGTAATCCCATCTACACAGGAGGCTGAGGTGGGAGAATTGCGTGAACCTGGGAGACGGAGGTTGCAGTGAGCCAAGATCCCACTACTGCACTCCAGCCTGGGTGACAGATCAAGACTCCATCTCAAAAGAAAGAACTACATGATGACCAGTTACTTTTTCAAATTAGATCATATTTTGTAAATCTTAATAGGAGTATGAATTTGGTTAAAATTGTGTATCCATTGCAGAAATAGGATAGTACCTTTGATAAAATGTTCTATTAGTACATTTTATAAAGGCCCATTCACTACTGACTCTCAGCCTCCCACTCCTTTTTTGAAGAAGTTGGGCTGAGATAGCAGCTATTACTATTGCTACCACCAGTGCTGATTACTAAGGGCATAAAATACTGTGTGTGTGTGTTTATAATGATTAATGTGTTTATAATGATTATAATGAAGAACGTTATGGTATTGCTAGTATTATGCCATTTTACAGATGAGGAGCTTGGGACTCAGGGAAATTAAATACAAAATCACACAGCTAGAATGTAGCTGAGCTGGAACTTGAACTGATACCTAAGTTATTTCCACTCTGCTCCATATGCTTCTTTTATCATTGCAATAGGGTCTAGGGTTTTATAAAGGAGAAGGCTAAAGAATGCATTAGGTCCTTTGGTAATATACATATCACCTTTGCAGCTGCCTCTCCCATAATCATAGGCCTAGGTAATCTAATAATGTGACATGAGTGTAAAGACACCAGCCCGTCATTGATCTCTGAGCTTCTGTGACTTGCAGAAGTCTTAGGGGGCCAGCTATAGCCTTTCAAGGGAAGAAAGGGGTCTGGGTGGGAAGACTTGCTAGAAGGCAGTGAAGTGGAGTGGAAAGAACATGGCTTACAGACCCAGGAAGACCAGGTCTGTCTCCCTTGAGCAGTCTCTTCACTGACCATCAGTAAAGTGAGGAAAGTAGCACCAACTTGATAGGACTGAATTAAATGAGATGAAGGATATAAAGCTTATGATGTAGACAGGACATTCAACAATTGTTAGTTGCAGTTGCAAGAGGACTTTACTTCCCCTTTCCACAATTTCCCATGCACACATTCATTGACAGATGCATATTCACTGCTGCTTAAGATTTTGCACGCAGTCTCTTTCATGCTAGTGTGAGAAGCCCAAATTTATCTTTTTTTAAAAAAAAAAAAAATGTTATTTCTGCATAGTTTCCCATTACCTCAATGCCCCCTTTTGTGGTTTAGATCACTAAGGGCCTCTAGGACACTGGGTGTCAACAATAGCGAATTCATCCAAGTTTGTGTCATGCCTCTTCCCTGGTCTGAGGGATGAGGGCGGCGGTTGGGTTTGCCTCTTGTCTCACTCGCTCTTTTGCTATGGGAAGTCTTACTGTCTTTTCCTGAAGCCTTGGCCTTCCAAGAGGAAAAAAGGCTTCTTAAACTCCAAGTCATGGCTAGAACACAAGTGCCTAGAACTCTGTGCCCTTGCCCACTGGAAGTGGAAGAGGGTTCATCACTCACGCTCTGGAGTTGCCCAAATTCTTATGTTCTTTGTTCTCTTTTGGCAGAACCAGCTTCTTGCAAAAGGACTGTTCTTTGTGGAGGAGAAGATCAAGCTGTGTGAAGGCAAGTACAAGACAGCCCTGGTAGACTGGGGCCTCTGTGACTCAGCCTTTGATGTCTGGACAGCTGAGATGCTTCTGTCCAGAAGGGGCAGGCCCCAAGCGAGTGATTCACCCTGTCCGTTTCCTCCCTACCTAGGCGGCAGCACTTTCGTTTGAATCAGCTGCTCACAGCAGTGCAAGTCAGAACTATGTTTCAGAAAAATGTAGTGGGATGGGGTGGTTTCTTTGGAGACCTTGTTCAGGGTTTTTTTTGTTTTGTTTTGTTTTTTTTAATGGGACGCAGGCTGGTGGTCTCCTTTGAAGGTATAAGTTGTACTGTGAATCCTCCATGCTATTTCCTCTGGTCTGTCCCAAGCTATTTCCTACAGGCCTTTGTAATATTTCTGGAGAGTCATAGAAGAGAGGAGTCCTGTCCATTTGGGGGACATTAGGCTAAGCAGGCAGTCACTCAATAGGGTATGATTTGATAGATGAAGGGAAATTTCCTGATCTTAGAGTTTAAAGTCCAACTGACAGGAAAGAAAGGAACTGAATGGAGATGGAAACAGGTTCCAAAGGCAAGAATTAGCCAACCCCATGACTCTACCAAGGGCTACTCTTAGCTCCCACCAAAGTGGGGCTTGATCTTAGCTTGCCACCTCCTTCTTGGGTGACTTTTGGTTAGTTACTAGTTTCTCCAAGTCTCAGCTTTTATCATTTTTGAAGTGATAAATTGGGGTGAGGGGTTGTAGGGAACATAAGGCACATGAGTGGCATAACACCATACCTGGCACACAGCAGGCAAACATACTGGATCCTTTCTTTTTTTTCTGCGGCAGCCTAATGACCCGTAGATCAAACTTACTTCCAGATCCAGACTTATTAGGTGTCATGTCATCATCCTTTTGTTTCTTCCCGTTCCCTGGGAAAGACACTAGTGTGTCCAGGAAAGGGACTCCTAGAAAGACAAAGTAGGAAGGAAAATGAGAAACTGACACTGGAAAATTCCAAGGTCTGACATACAGTAAATGCTTACCAAGCCTTGGGAAGAAAAGAAGTTAGAAATTAACCTTTGCACATTTGAGAGTTGGCTGAACCTGTAGCCATTCTTCCCTTGAATACATCGATAACATTTTTTTTTCAACCTTATAAATACCCAATAACCCAAGGCCTTTAGAAAAAAAATTTTAAATTGTGGTTAAACAAAACCCCACACAATATAAAATATACCGTCTTTGTAATTTCAGTACTTTACAGTTGAGTAGTGTTAATTATATTCACATTGTTGTGTAACAGATCTCTAGAACTTTATCTTGCAAAATGGAAACTCCATGTCCATTGAACAACTCCCAACATTGCCCCCTTTCCTCAGCCCCCGACAGCCACCATCTTATTTTTTGTTTCCATGCTTTGACTACTCTAGGCGTCTTATAAGTGGAATCATACGGTGTTTGTCTTTTTGAGACTGGCTTAGTTTCATTCAGCATAAGGTTCTCAAATTCATGTTGTAGCATGTGACAGGATTCCCTTCTTATTTTAAGGCCAATATTCCATTGTATGTGTATTCTACATTAGCTTTATCCTCTCATGTGTCAAAGGAAGGGGCTTATTAGGTGACTTGCTTTGACCAAGAATTTAGTGGCTCTTTTGCTTTTTTTTTTTTTTTTTGAGACAGTCTCACTTCTGTGGCCCAGGCTGGAGTACAGTGGCATGATTTCGGCTCACTGCAACCTCTACCTCCCAGGTTCAAGTGATTCTCATGCCTCAGCCTCTTGAATAGCTGGGATTACAGGCACGTGCCACCACGCCCAGCTAATTTTTGTCTTTTTAGTAGGCGTTTCACCATGTTGGCCAGGCTGGTCTTGACTCTTGACCTCAAATAATCCACCTCCTTGGCCTCCCAAAGTGCTGGGATTACAGGCATGAGCCACCGTGCCTGGCCCTCTTTTGCATTTTGGAGTCAGGCTAGTACAAAAATGTGGAAGACAACTGGGTGGTAAAGGGAGGGAAAAGAAACATTATCCCTGGCCATATTAATTGTGTGTATGTT
This sequence comes from Nomascus leucogenys, assembly GCF_006542625.1. Lineage (NCBI taxonomy): Eukaryota > Metazoa > Chordata > Mammalia > Primates > Hylobatidae > Nomascus > Nomascus leucogenys. The sequence continues at coordinate 96,706,175 of NC_044395.1, forward strand.
ATCTGGGGAGTTATTACAAGCTCCCGGAAATGTGGAAAAACAGCTCTATGAAAAAGATACTGAATAAAACCAGAGGTTCGAGTGCCTTTAAAAGGGGAAGTTGAATGTCTCTCACCCAAGTAACCCTCATCATAGATACACTCAGAGTGAAAACTCAGAGATGGGGCTAGACAGGATGAACAAAGTTCATCCAAGATTCTGTGCCCCTGCCCTGGCATGGCCTGAGAGCACCAGGCCTGGGGTGTTCTCTCTGAGTCTCTTCTAGTCCTAGGGTTCTTGGTGTTGGGGCCTTTTCTGTACAATGAATGGGCATGTGGGGAACCTTTAAGGGGCTCTGCCATCTTCAACCAGACATCTCTACTTTTTAATTTTATGTATTAGAACTCCAAGAAAAATTTTATTTGGATAAAAGGATTCTCTTGCTATAAAACAAAGTTTGAAAACAATTAATATGATCTGTCCAGTCACTGAACAAACTCCTCTTTGCTGACATCTCTGCTTAGGTACTTACATGTCTATGTATACACACCCCTTCTTTACTGCTGCAGAAAAGGCAGGTGGCTGTTCATATCCACTTGTTGCTGTTTTGTGGGCAGAAGACGCCATGTTAACTTTATCTTTTCTAGAGCCTTAGTGACCTTGAGTCTTAGGAAGTTTCTTATGCTTACCTGTATACTTCTGGTGACCTAAACTGCTGCGTTACATTAGAGGGCAGATTTATAGGACAGTCATCTAGAACCGTCCATCCAACTCCCTTCATTTTTGCAGGGAGCTAAGTTCTTGACTTATGGGCTGTTTCTGGAAGGGAAGGCACCTGTGTTCTTTAACTCTTTCTCCCCCAGGGCTACCCTGTTGCTGTGTCTGTGTCTGTCTGATGTTCTTCTCTGAACACTTTCCAAAACCTCCATTACTCTCTGAAGTTTGCAGCCAGCAATTAGACCTGGGTTCTCGGGAGGCGTTTTATTGCTGCTGGGTTGCAGAATTACCTTGTGTGCCAATGAGCATTCTGTCTTGGTATTGAAAGGGGGAGTAAGTAGGCACCAGTGCTGACCTGCAAGGTTCTCTCTTCTTCCCCTCCTTCAGATCAAGAGGGCCTTTGCTTGTCTTGGTTGTAGAAGGCTTAAGATAAGGGACATCAACAAAGAAGCCGGAGTAATCTTTTGCCCTCTGGGGTACATTATCCAGGTGCTGGAGTTCACCTTGGTTCTAGGGACCAGGATGACTCAGTATTTGAGAGGGTCCTTTTAGACTTCCCCCTCCTCCTCCCTGCAGTGAAACAGCATAGCCTATATTTGAAAGAGGATAGTGACTGCTTCAATCAAATGTTTATTTGATTATCTACTATGAGATGAGCCAGTACTTTGCTAGGTGCTAAGGAGTCAGGAGTCAGAAAAACCATCACAGTGTTACAGGCCCTCATGGAGCTCACACATGAATCAAATCATCACCAAGTATAAAACTGTACCTAGGACAAGTACTAAGAATATAATCTGGCCGGGCGCAGTGGCTTACGCTTGTAATCCCAGCACTTTGGGAGGCCGAGGCAGGCGGATCACGAGGTCAGGAAATCGAGACCACAGTGAAACCCCGTCTCTACTAAAAATACAAAAAATTAGCCGGGCGTGGTGGCAGGCGCCTGTAGTACCAGCTACTTGGAGAGGCTGAGGCAGGAGAATGGCGTGAACCCGGGAGGCGGAGCTTGCAGTGAGCCAAGATTGTGCCACTGCACTCCAGCCTGGGTGACAGAGCAAGACTCTGTCTCAAAAAAAAAAAGAAAAAAAAAGAATATAATCTGCAGCGGGGTGGTTTGACCGATGGGAAGAGACTTTCCCCTAGAAGTGATGTTCAAGCTGCAACTAGAAAGATAAACAGAAGTAGGTTAGGTAAAGGAGGGAGAGAAAGAGCAGTCAAGGCAGAAGGGCTAGCACATGCAAAGGCCCTGTGGCATGACAGAGAAGGGTGACTGAAAGAGGGATGATTAGAGCCCAAAGGCTGACAGGAATACAGAAGACAGGATCAAGACCCAGAAGGAGGAGGTGGATTCTCCTGGGCTGTGTAGATCATATTATTGAGGTTTTCTTTATCCTAGGAGCAAAGGAAAATGTTCATGCTAACTATTAAGTCCTGTTCTACACTGTCCCATATTTGGGTTAAATGGTAACCTCCTTCCACTCATCAGCCCCAGTATCTGCAAAAATCTATACACTTGGCACTTTCCATCCAAAGATTTTAAAAGATTGATTTATTGAAGTGGCTGCACCATGCTAAGCACTATGATGAGCAAGACAGATGGGGCTCCATTCCCACTCCCGTTCCAGTGACGAGAAGAAGTGAATAAGCCATTCCAATAAAGTGTGATCAGTGGTTTGCACAGGAAAGTTGAGGGTGCCCCGGATTTGCAATGTCCCCTTGTGAATTTCACCCTGACCTTTCAAAATCTGCACATCTTTGGACCTGCTGGCTACTAGTCATGCCCTTGTTCTATTCTCTCTCCCCAGCCACTGCTTTTATTGCCCATTAAAATAATAGACGGGAGGCGCCAAATGAATCTTTCAAGATTTATTCAGTGGAACTGGCAGTGTCTTGCCAAACGCGTCTCTCAGTGTCTAATCTTGGCTGACCCAGTTTCTCTGCCTGGGATAAGCAGAGGCAGTGACCAGTATCAGCTCTGATATCTAGGTCATTAAACAGCAACTGCTGTGCAGGCTTCTCTCTGCCAGGGCCCGTCTTTCCTGGAGGTGCAGAGTTCCTCACACAGCCTTCCGATGGCATTGGGTGACCTGTGTGCTCTCCAGCCTGGGGTAGCAGGGACACTTGGCCATAGCGTAGGCTTCCTGATCCTCGGGTTGAAGTAGGGACAGCATCAGGAGGCAGGTGCTGTGTTTTGCAGATGGCCTTTTCAGAGAATGCTGCCTTCCCAGTTACTGTAAAGAAGTGGGTGGAGAAAACAGTTTCCAGGTCCTCTTTCTGTCTCTCTCCATTGACAGCTGAAACCCAGAATAAAGCCAGTATCTTAATGAGTAAGAAAACAAAACAGTATATAGCTGTGCACATGATCTTCCTGGATAAGACTGGCCAAGAGCATGGGTTCTGGCATCACAGCTCTGCCTTCGAGCTGTGTGACTTTGGGGCAGTTAGTTGGCCTCTCTGAGCCTGTAAAGCAGGGGTATTAGAGTCTAGTCATGAGATATCTTATAGGTAAGTAAACTAGCATAGTGCTGGATAATGTTGTAACCATTCATGTAATAACAATTACTATGTGATTTTAAGATGTCAGCTCCCTTTTCTGGATTGGAGGATGGAAAGGCATATTTGCATATTTTCAGTTGAGTTTTCCCACCCAATCCTACATTTACTATAGTAAAACCTTGTAGATCAAATGTACGTAATGCGCTGTCTTTCCTCCCCACATCTAAAGCTGCGCCTCCCATTCAGAGTCTTACTAGTGAAGACTAGTAAGTTTAGATTACTTATTAGTAAGACCAGAGAGTTAGGATCAATACATGCACCCTTGTGAGATGGAATATATTTCTGCCCTGAGAATTTCTGTTGGTCTTAGCCTGGAATTAAGATCCTATAGCACCACACCTCTGCTCTCTGGGCTTTGATAGCTCCTGGCTGCAAGTTTTTTAGCATGTGCAGCTTGACATTTTATGTGGAACTGTCTTCTGGCCTCTCCTACAAGTAATGACGAATTCTTTTCTTTCTTCCTCCCTTCCCATCTTCTCGCCCTCTTGTAGGTGAAAATCGCATTGAGGTTCTGGCTGAAGTCTGGGACCACTTCTTCACTGAGACTCTCCCTACCCTGCAGGCAATATTTTATCCAGTTCAGGTTAGTCTCACTGGGGACCACTTCCTGCCATCCTCAGCGATCTATCTTCTCTCCTGGCCCTTGCGGCCTGGGGGCTCCTGGTAAATGGGAGAAACCTTGGAGATTGGGCGCTTGCATTGGTTAAGGAGTTTAGAGATTATTTAAGGGCTCTCTGGTTCTATATTTAGTACCGAACTTCAAGTGAAGAAGAGTGCCTGCAGAACTAGCAATTTGTAGGCTCTTGTTACCCTCTTGGTTTTGAGTATGTCTTTATATTCTTGGAGTGGTTTGTTTTTCTTAGTTTTCAGAAGTAGAGAAGATGGGGGAAGGGAGATTTCTTGTTTCTTTTCTTTCTTTCTCCCCTGCCTCTATCTTTCTTCTCTCCCCGCCTTTTTTTTTTTTTTTGAAGCACAATTTTAAAGCAAGTTTGCTGTTGCCTTCCAATCATGAAAAAGGAGTAACATTCCGTGTTCCTCTGTAAGGAATCCTACATGATTTAGTAGGAAGAACACTGGACTAGGAATCTGTAGACTTAGATTCAACAGTGTGGGTTTGGGCAGAGTCATTTATCTTCTGTGAGCAGAGCTCCATCGTATCTCCTTCAAAACGAGGAATTTAGAATAAAATATGAATGACACCTCTAGTATTCTTATTCTGTGTCCTCCACTCCTTCCACCATTTGTGTTGATACCCTTGCCCCCTTGTCTCTGTAGAGCTAATGCTACGATGATCACTGCCAGGTCGAAGCCACCCCTAAGGGAGGTTGACCTATAGATGTTCCTCTCCAAAATACATGTCTCTCTCACTTAAGCTGCAGTGTACTCACTCTTCTCTCCTCCCGCTGGGGTTGAGGCTTCGTATGTAATTAGGTATTGTTGAAGTGTGGGTGTCGTATGCAGAGGAACACAGCCATTAAGCAATGGGTAGAATGACCTTATGCCAGAGGTCAAGGCCCACGTAGATTGTTTGGTCTGAACAGTGCTTTAAAGGAATTTTGGATTGCTGAAAACATTTGTCAAATATTTAAAAGCTGGGAGGTTATGCTTATAGATTCCATTTTCCATGTTAGACCTACCCCATAACATTTCCAGTAAGATAGTACAGATAGAAGCCTCTGTCCTGTAGCCTGCAGAAACCTTCCGCTTCCTTACAGTAGTCACCCATCAGCCATTAGTGAGTCTTCTCTCAGGAAGATAGACATGGGGATAAGGTTGCCGGATTAAGCAAATAAAAATACAGGATGTTGGCCAGGCACAGCACTTTGGGAGGCTGAGGCGGGTGGATAGCTTGAGCCCAGGAGTTTGAGACCAGGCTGGGTAACATGATGACAACCCATCTCTATTAAAAAAAAATTAGCCAGGCATGGTGGCTTGTGTCTGCAGTCTCAGGTACTAGGGAGGCTGAAGTAGGAGAATCACTTGAGCCCAGAAGATCGAAGCTGCAGTGAGCCGAGATTGCACCACTGCACTACAACCTGGGTAACAGAGCAAAACCCAGTCTCGAAATAAATAAATAATACAGGATGTTGAGTCATATTTGAATTGCACATATAAGCAAATAATGCAATATTTGGGACATATTTATACTGAAAAACTCTTCAAATTTAACTGGGCATCCTGTGTTTTTATCCAGCAACCGTACTAGAAGGGGTGTGCAGAAAAGACCTGGATTTGTAGGTGGACAAAGAGGCATGTTGAATCAGTACCTGGTGCCTCCTGTGTTTAAAGGCAAGCTGAACCAGACCCAGGACAGCAACATGGTACCACCATTTCGAGGGGCCCTGGGTCTCTCTTCGGACCATTTGTGTAGGGAATTCCAGGGTGCAGGTGTCCAGATGGTTCTAGAATGGAGAATGCAGGATCTGGGTGGACATAGCCCCAATACAGTCAAGAGGGCAAAGGTGGGGGAGGGGGGGTTTAAAAGCTCAGAGCCAGGTAGGAACCCAGACATGTGGGTCTAAGGATAGCTCTGTTTTGGTTCTCTTGAAATATGGTAAGATCTGGCAACAAATAATATTGCCCCTGTTCACCTCCTCACTCCCCAATGACTGACTTGAATTCTGATTCTCTTCTCGAGTTTGCCATGGCCCCCCTGCACCTTGCTGGCTTCCCTTTTCCTGTCAACTCCTGAGGCCATTCACATGTGCTAACCCTGCTTTATTCAATTAGCTGAATTGGGTTTGGGTGAGATGGGCGTGTCCAAATTCAGATTGTGGACAGGGAATATTCTGGGGAGGTGGCGAAGATCTGTAGCAAATGGTCATCAAAGGTATATAGCATACCCAGCAAAAGGCAAACTGTGCCTTCCTCCTCCTTTTTGTTCTCAGCTGATCCAGGTTCACATATTTATAGTTTTATAGAACTGTATGCTCTTAGGCTTTACTTTTTCTTTGTGCTTAGCTTAGAGAGACTGGATGGCATTTGGGTAACAGGGATATGCACTGTTATTGTTTTTGGAGTATGTTGTTTGTTAGGAGACAGGCTTGGTTTTGTTATGCTTTCCCTATCAAGCCTAAAACAAGAAAAGAAAAGTGAATTCTAGATTAGTATGAATTCCTTCTCTGACTCATTGTGGGCCTAAGAGATGGCTAAGGCCTGGTAACAAGCCAGTGCTCTGGTTAATGGCCCCAAATGATCCTCTAAGAAAGCAATGATTAACTTGTTTATGTGGCAGGTTGGTATAAACCGGGTACCCCATACCCTCCCTTAAAAGTATTTTCTGCTTGCATCAAAGGCCAGATTCTGCATATAGAAAAGGCCTTTATGGGTTGGGAACCAGTGAGCAGTTCTCAAGATAAAGCTTCCCCCTCACCCATGCTGGGGAGGAATTTAGATATTGAGAGATTGGGATATTGGAGCCAGTTCTAACATAAATCTTGGTGGCATGTTGCTGTCCTTGGCCTGGTTCAACTCACCTTTAAACACAGGAGGTACTAGGAACTGATTCAGTATGCCCTGCTGGTCGCTTATAAATCCAGGCCTTTTCTTCTGAGAGTGTAATGTTTAACCATGGGCTTAGAAGTCCCAAAGGCAAAATCCATCATGTTCTCCAGGTGAGTGCTATAACTACCCATGCCCAGTCTAGACCCAAATGACTACAGGTATTTCATGTGAAGAAGTGATGGCAGCAGAATAAGCTGGGGAAGAAATGTGGGAGGGGGAGCAGCACCAAAGAGGAGCAAAGTGGTTCAAAGCATGAGATGCAGAGTTAGCTCATGACTGACTGTGTTAGTCTGTTTGTGTTGTTATAAAGGAATACCCGAGACTGGGTAATTTATGAAGAAAAGAGGCTTGTTTGGCTCATGGTTCTGTAGGCTGAACAAGAAGTGTAGTTGCCAGCATCTGCCCCGGGTGAGGCCACAGCAAGCCTTCACTCATGGCGGAAGGCAACATGGGAGCCAGTGTATCACACGGCAAGAAGAAGCAAGAGATAGGGAGGAGGTGGCAGACTTTTTAAAACAACTAGCTCTCTCATACTTATAGAGTGAGAACTAATATAGTGAAAACTCACTAAAGAGTGAGAGCCCACTCATTACCAAGGGGAAGGCACCAAGCTGTTCATGAGGGATCTATCCCCATGACTCTACCTTCTACTAGGCCCCGCCTCCAACAATGGAGATCACATTTCAACATGAGGTTTGGAGGGGACAAATATCTAAGCCATATTTTCTGCCCCTGGTACTCCAAATCTCATGTCCTTCTCACATTTCAAAATACAATCATTCCTGCCCAATAGTCCCCTAAAGTCTTAACTTATTCCAGCATCAACTCAGTCCAAAGTTCAAAGTCTCATCTGAGACTCAAGGCAAGTTTCTTGCACCTATGAGCTTGTAAAATCAAGAATAAGTTATTTACTTATAAGATACAATGGTGGCACAGGCATTGGATACACATTCCCATTTTAAAAGGGAGAATTTGGCCAAAAGAAAGGGACAGCAGGCCCCACTTCAGTCTGAAACACAGCAGAGCAGATATTAAATCTTAAAGCTCCAAAATAGTCTTTGACCCCATGTTCCACATCCAGGGCACACTGATGCAAAGGATGGGCTCCCAAGGCCCTGGACAGCTCTGCCCCTGTGGCTTTGAAGGGTGTCAGCCCCTGGGTCTGCTCTCACAGATTGGAGTTGAGTGCCTGTGGTTTTTCCAGGCTCAGGGTGCAAGCTGGTGGCTCTACCCTTCTTGGGTCTAGAGGGCAGGAACCCCCTTCCCACAGCTCCATTAGGAAGTGTCAGGGGCTCCGACCCCACATATCCCCTTGGCACTGCCCTGGTAGAGTCTCTTTGTGGGGGCACCACCCCTGCAGTAGGCTTCTGCTTGGGCACCCAGGCTTTTCCATACATCTGCTGAAATCTAGGTGGAAGCTGCAAAGCCTCCTTCTCTCTTGCACTCTGTGCACCTGTAGACTTAGCACTATGTGGAAGCCACCAAGGCTTATAGCTTGCTCCCTCCAGAGTAACAGCTGGAATGGTACCTGGGGCACTTTGAGCCACTGCTGGAGCCAGAGAAACTGGGATGTGGGCAGCAGTGTCCTGAGGTAGCACTGGGCATCCCCTGAGCATGGCCTCCAAAACCATTATTTCCTTTTAGGCTTCTGGGCCTGTAATGGGAGGGACTGTCCCAGAGGTTTCTGAAATGACTTCAAGGCCTTTTTTAAACTGTGGTCTTGGCTATCAGCACCTGTTTCCCTTTTAGTCATGCAAATCTCTCTAGGAAGTGATTGTTCCACAGCTCTCTTGTATTTCTCTCCTGCAAATGCCTTTTGCTTCTTCACTGCATGGCTAGGCTGCAAATTTTCCAAATTTTTATGCTCTGTTTTCCTTTTAATTATAAGTTCCAACTTTAAGTCATTCCTTTACACCTATTCCTGATCTTAGGCTGTTAGAAGCAGCCATGCCACATCTTGAATGCTTTGCTGCCTAGAATTTTTGTTTGTTTGTTTGTTTTGAGATAGAGTCTCACTCTGTCGCCCAGGCTGGAGTGCAGTGGCACAGTCTCAGCTCACTACAACCTCCACCTCCTGGGTTTAAGCTATTCTCCTGCCTCAGCCTCCCAAGTAGCTGGGATTACAGGTGCCTGCCACCACGCCTGGCTAATTTTTGTATTTTTAGTAGAGATGGGGTTTCACCATATTGGCTAGGCTGCTCTCAAACTCCTGACCTTGTGATCCACCCGCCTTGGCCTTCCAAAGTGCTGGGATTACAAGTGTGAGCTACCACGCCCACCCTAGAAATTTATTTTACCAGATACTCTAAGTCATCACTCTTAAGTTCAACCTCCCACAAATCCCCAGGGCATGGACACAATACAGACAAGTTATTTGCTAGGGCATAAAAAAGGTAATCTTTATTCCAGTTCCCAATAACTTCCTCATTTCCATTTGAGACCACCTCAGCCTGGCCTTCACTGTCCATATTTCTATTAGTATTTTAGTTATAACCATTTAACTAGTCTCAAAGAAGGTCCAAACCTTCCCTTGTCTTTTTGTCATCTTTTGAGCCCTGAGCCCTCCAAACTCTTCCAACCTCTGCTCATTACCCACACTTTCAGGTGTCTTCATAGCAACATTCTACTGCTTAGCACCAATTTTCTGTATTCGTTCATTTTGCATTGCTATAACGGAATACCTGAGACTGGGTAATTTATTTATTTATTTATTTATTTATTTATTTATTTATTTTAAAAAGCAAGGTTTATTATTTGGCTTATAGTCCTGCAGGCTGTATATGAAACACAGTATCAGCATCTGCTCCTGGTGAGGCTTCTGGAAGCTTATAACCGTGGCAGAAGGTGATGGGGAGCCAGTGTATCACATGATGAAAGAAGGAAGCAAGAGATGGGGGAAGAGGCACCGGGATCTTTTAAACAATTAGCTCTCATGTGAATTAATTGAGAACTCACTTATCACCAAGGGGAGGGCACCTAAGCCATTCATGAGGGATCCGCTCTCATGACCCAAACACCTCCTACTAGGCCCCACCTATAACACTGGAGAAAACATTTCAACATGAGATTTGGAGGGGACGAATATCCAAACCATGTCACTGACCTGGGTTCACATCGTCAGTCTGCCACTTATCATCTTGATATTCTTGGGAAGGTAACTTTGCCTCTCTGAGCCTTGGTTTTCTTCTAGAAAATAATAAAACTTGCTTCACAGGAGTGTTAAGAAGAGTAAGTGAGATAATACATGAAAAGCACCTAATTTTGCATATGACATACAGTAAGGGCTTAAGAATTGTCGCCATCATCATCAATATCATTATCATTATTATTCTCTGCACAATAAAATGTGTTGGAATCACAGCAGGTAATCCAGTTATTTGGACGAGTTTTTCCCATGTCATGGGCTGAGCAGATGAGTTGACAATGGGTGACTGTTCAGTGTCTTCCATAGACTGGCACTGTTATGGAAGTGTAGGCACAGCTCCTGAGAGTTGCCTAAGTGGGGTTATGACCGGTATTTTCCTAGTCATGCTACTTAGGAAATCATTCCCCCAGTTGGCGTAAGACAGTAGGCTCTCTTATGCACTGTTGCTGGGAGTACAAATGGATGCAATCTTTCTGGAGAGCAACATGGCAGAATTTTTTAAAGACTTTTTAAAGGCATATTTGGATTGAGTAATTTTCCTTTGCAGGAGAATAATCTGGATATGCTGATAAAATATGCCCAATGTGGCATGGATAAATATGTTTGAAACACACACACGTGTGCAAATGAAAGCATCTTGGTCAGGAGATGGTTGGTTACACAGAGTGTGTTCATATAGTGGTAGGATATTATGCAGCCTTAAGAGTGAGGGAGGTCAATATGTGCTGGTATGAAAAGATGTCCAAAATATACAAAGTGAAACAAAAGCAAGCTGCAGAACAGTAGGAGGTGTATAATCTCTGTGTAGGTTTAAAGGTTTTATATGTGATTTTGTGGATATAGGAACTTTCTGGAGAAATCCAGAACATAAAACCTCAAGGAGCAGTTACCAGTGTGGAGTGAGAATAAGAGATTAGATGAAGAGGACTTGTAACTTTACCTTAAGCCCCTTTTCTGATCTGTTTTAATCTTTGCCTTTAAATGTTTTATAATGTAAATACAAAACCAAAAACAACAGGGCAAAATAATTGTCTATTTGGAGTGCAGCTCGGGGGAATGAAGAGTCCTGCGGGATGCCTTGATGACCTTCTAGGGAATTCCTAGATAATCAGTTCTGGAAAGCGATTTGGCAGTTGTTGGAGCAGGAGGTCCTAGAATTGTTTCCTTTTGCCTTGCAGTCTTTCCTTCCTACCAGAATTGCTGTTCTAATTTCTAGAAGGTTGCCTGCCCCAGTCTTCCCTTTTCTCTCTTCCCACATTCTATAGTTTAAATCAGACAGTTCTATTGTTCACTTCCCTGGAAGGTAGTGAACAAAAAGTTGTTTATGTCCCCCCTGCTTCCAGCATCACACAGGACAAAGAGCCAGGACCTGGCCAGAATAATGCTGCCGAATGCTGGCTCTCTCCTGTTTCCTCAGCATCTCTGTCCATCAATCCATCCAACAGAGGTAGTACCAACTGTCCAACTTATAAAAGATATTGAATGAATAAAACCCAATCAAAGTCCCTCATTATAAGATAACTTATTTAAAGCACCCAACATAATGTGAGCTCTATTTATAATTTTTTATGTTATTGAAAGGTACGGGTGGTGATTTTGTGTATCTGTTGGATGTTGGTGGGGGCCAGGGGATATGGAGATAGCAAAACCACTCTTGACCATGTTTCTATAAAACTCTACAGAGTTGCAGGAAATATAAAACATCCTTAAACCTTGGTCAGCTTGGGAGGGTACCCTAATGATGTCTTTGGTTCTACCAGGAACAACCGACTTTTAGAATGCATTTGTATGTATGTGTGCAAAGGAGAGTCTGAAAAATACACCCTCTTTTCTCTTTTGTTCTTGAAAAACTTGAGCTCTAAAATCAAGAAGTTTGGGTTTGAAACCCAGCTCTACTTTGGGTGTGTTATTGGAAGTCTCTGGGTTTTCAGGTGTTTCATCTGTGAAATGGGTTTGGCTCTACCAAGAACAACCGATTTTTAGTGCGCATTGTATGTATTGTGCAAAGGAGAGTCTGAAAAGTGCACCTTCCTTTCTCTTTTGGGCTCGGGAAACTTGAGCAGCTCTAAAATCAAGAAGTTTGGGTTTGAAACACAGCTCCACTTTGGTTGAATTATAGTAACTCTCTGGATTTTTGGGTGTTTCATCTGTGAAATGGGTTTTATAATGGTATCTATCTCAAAGGGTGGTTGTGGGGATTACATGTGTTGTTGATATCTAAACTATGTAGAATCATGCCTGGCCCATAGAATTTAATACATATTAGCTTATTTATAGTTATTATTTTCACCTTCTTCTCCCTACTCCATCCCCACAATTGAACAAATCCCTTTCCTCCTACTTTCCTGTTTATTTTTCTTCCTAAATTACCGGTATTTATACAACAATCTAAGAGGTCCTGTGTTTTCCTTCTTTATTTGTATGACAGGTGTTCAGATATATTATAGATGAAGTTGAGAAAACAGCCTTGAATGTAGGGAGGTAGTATTGATCTTCTCTTTGTTTCTCCCATTTTGCTCTTTCTCTCCTTCCTGACCACTCATAGCACTTATAATAGTGTGGCCCTGATTATATGTGTCTTGTATTGTCTTTGGGTCATTTAGGTAGGCAGGTTGAGTCATGCCTTATCTTAACAACATTTTTTAATTCTAGAGGAGCCAGGTCTTTGGCTCTTTGAAAGACACACTGGCCCTTGCAGACGCCTCATCCCGTCTTTGGTGCTATATAAACGTGTTGTTTTGAACCCCACATGGTTGGTGGCAGATTCAGTAAGCTCTCACCTCCTGGCCCTCTCTCTGTCCTCTCTAGGGCCAGGAGCTGACTATCCGCCAGATCTCCCTGCTGGGCTTCCGAGACCTGGTCCTGCTGAAGGTGAAGCTGGGTGACCTGCTGCTGCTGGCCCAGTCCAAGCTGCCCTCGTCCATTGTCCAGATGTTGCTCATCCTGCAGGTGAGGCTGTGCTGGAGACTTGCCCCAAGGTGGAGGGAGGGAGTGAGGGAAGAGATTGAGGGGGAAGGAACCTAGTGACCAGAGCACCTTAGCTTGGCTTACTACTATTTAGTTTGTTGGCCCTTGTGCATTCATTCATTCATTCATTTGTTCATTTGAGGTGCATTCACCGAGCACCTGTTAGGTCCTGGTGCTGTGCTTGGTGCCAGGACTACACTGGGGAGTGAGGGAAGCATAGTCTTTCGTTCAGGAAGTAGATGCCCTTTTCCCCTCTCCAGTGATGCCAGGGAGCCACAAGTTGCAAGTCACAGCAAAGAATACACTTCGGCCTAGCTTAAGCAGATGAGGAACTCCCTGAAAAGCTCCCAGGGCACATGGACTTCAGGAAGGATTACAACCAGGAATGAGGCTGTCCCAGGCCATGAAACCACCATCCTCTCTCTACTTCCTAGTCTCTACTTTGGGCTAGCCTTGTCTGTCTAGGCTGCCTTGTCTGTCTTCATCTTGTCCTATCTTTCCTGGGCTTGGTCTTTTTCTCCCTGCAGGCTTATGTTCTGTGTTTGGTTTGTACCTGATCGAATGTGACACCTCACAGCTGATGTGCCTCCAGTAAGAGACTGCCCAGTGGCTGCCTAGTGTCACTCAATCCCAATTCTAAATCAGTACTAGGAATCTGAGCTAACACCTATTGATCCTTGGCTATGTGCCAGGCACAGGGCAAGGACTTTAAGTGTGTTGTTTCCTTAATCAGATAATCCAGACAATCACTGTATGAAGTAGGCATTGTTGTTATTCCCATTTTAGAGGTGAGGAAAATGAAACCTAGTAAGTTTGTGTGCTTGCCTGAGGTCCCTCAGCTAGGAAGAGGCAATAAGATTTGGAATTATGCACACCGTGCTTCCTCCCCAGAGGAAATAATTTAATTGGTCCAGCTTGGGCTAGATGATTCCTCTTTGCCCAATCAGCCATGACCCTTGAATAAGATCAAGCAGTATAAACATGGCCTTGGCAAACTCATTCCTATGGGTGGGGACACACAATTCTCAAAGAGTAGGGTTTTTGGCTAGGGACAGCCCCAAGAGGTGACTACTATGCCTCTTCACCTCTGTAACAAGTTCAGATGCTGCAGCATTAGCTCTGAGCCCTCTGAAGCTGGAAGATGGCTTCATCCTTGATCAGGCTAGTGGTGACCCCTTGCTGCCCTCACAGCAGCTATAGAATGTCAGGCACTGGGGCCCCAATCCTTCCCCCACATCCCCCAGCTGGTGTTCTTTTTCAGTCCTTGAAGCTGGGCCATCCTTCTGGGCATTCTCCCCCTTTCCTGTAATTAGAGAGGAGGAAGAGTTGCCTAATAGGATGAGGGTGGGTGTAATTGGCCGGAATGCCAGGTCAAGTATTTTTATGGAAGAGATGGAGAAGGAGAGGGATAGAAAGATGCATGTGGGGCTCGGGTCTGAGAAGCCTTAATTGGAATATGCTTCCTGAATAAGGGGTCTTGAAAATGAGCCCTTTGGGATTCTGATAGGAAAATTCGGGAAGTTGGGCTCCCATCTTCCCATTTCAGTTTATAACAGTTTAGGGCTGAGAAGTGATTCCTTTGTTTTGGGCGGTGGTGGTTTATTTGGTTTTGTGGGAAGGAGAATTGATCCAGTCCTGCAGGTGAAGGCTCTCACCTGTTGCTGCTGGAACAGGAGGGCCTGTGTCTATAATGAAAAACGCCTATCACATTCCAAAATTCCGGGCCCTGTGCCAGGTAGCCCTGCAACCATATGAGAAAGCTGTCATCATACCCCTGAGTCCCCAAAGACAGGTGAGACTGCTTGCCCAGGAGAATCTACCCTCATGCACTCTGGTCCCCGCCCCCATTTGCTCTCCATGGGACGGCCTCAAACTCTTCAGTGGTTTCCAATCAATCTTAGAAAAACAGCCCAAGTCTGCACCCTGGCCTTCAGCATCTCCCACCCTTCCATCCCTGCCTAGAACCTGACTTCCCCACTGCTCTGGTCTTCTTGGCTTCTCCTGGCTGCCATGGGATCTTTGTGCTCACCATTCCTCCTGCTCAGAACACTTTGTCTTCTGGGCTCCTCAAGCCCCTGTCTAATCAAGGCAGGTCAATGTTTTCTCCTTGCCCTTGTGCCCTCAGCACCCAGCACAGTCTTTGGCACATAATAGGTATTAATTAAACACTGTCCAGGGAATATAGCACCAGCCAGTAGAAGGTTGAGCAGGACTGATGCTGGGTGCCTGACCTCACACCCATGTTGGTGACCGTCATGTAGGGCTTATTCTCTTGGCAGAGGGAAGTACAGTCAAAGAAGCTCTGGGATCATGGTGAATTTCCAGAAAGTCAGGCAAGGGAATGGTTCCTCCTGTGTCTATACCATTATTTTTCCCATCTCACAGCTGAGATGGAGGTTCAGAGAAGGTGGTGACCTTTCTCAAGGTCTTGTACTCATTTATAAGAGAGCTGGATTGCTCCCCATCCCTTAGCCCTTGTCTTCCTACCTCCACTTAGCCTTTCTAGGCAACTACTGCCTCCCTTCTGCAGCCTCCCAGGGTACTCGGAAATGCCCCACAGGCATCCTACAGATCATTAAAGATCGTCCCTGTCTCCTGCAGGGCATCTGGCATCACTTCCCCTGCGGGCTTCCTGGGAATGGTGCCTTTGGCCCATGTTCTTCCTCGCCAGGAGCTCTAGAGCCTGGGCTTGGGGCAGGGGTGTGACTGTGAAGAACCCGGATCTTTCCCCGGCCCACGTCCATCTTGAGCAGCAAGGGCGACGGCCTCTGGATCTGAATGGAACTTCCAGGTGGCACTGCCCTGGGGCCATATCTGCTACAGGAAATTTAGGCCTTGGTACTTAGAATTGTCCATTCTCTCCCTAGACCTGCACTTTCCACAGTGCCATGAGACCTGGGGCTGATATTTTTCAAAACTACCTGACCCTGCTACAGAGAAAAGAGCTCTTAGGCCTTCAGCTCTGTCTTTTCTGTCACTCTTCCACAATGTCCCTGACCCAACTCCACCCTTCCCAAGATGTACAAATACTCCTACAGTGGGCCATGTGCTCTGCCTTCAAACTGCCCCAGTGAGAGGCAGAATCAGAGATATTGACCAGTGTGAAGATCTGTTTCCTCCCAGCTGATGCAGACAGGTCCTGAGACCACCGTAAGAATGGTGCATTCTCAGGGGCCCCAGCCAGGCAGGGTGTGCAGCCTATGTTCAAAGGACCCTGAGCTTGGTTTTATTTTCTCCCATCACCATTTGACATTCTTAATGATTTTTGAACACGAGGCCCTGCATTTTCATTTTCCGCTGGACCACACAAATTCCATAGCTGTTTGGCAGCCAAGCCAAGGGCTGAGGACAGCACCTTCCTAGAGGGCCGTGAACAAGCCAAGTTCTCAGCAGCAATTTTTCTGAGAGAAAACCATCCAGCTCCAAATCACGTGTTCATTATCCATTTTCTTCTCACCTTTTGCCACTTCTCCTTTTTCTGTGGTCCCTCCCTGTTTAGCATGTATGGAAGGTTTGGGGGAGAAGCCACTCATTTTCTCTGCATCTCTTCTGGCCCTGTTTCTACCTCCAAATCTGCACCGTAGCCCCATCCTCAGCCTCCTTGTATTTCCTGAAGCTGTGTCCTCTCTCCCTCAGCCCCTGGCCGCACCCATCTCGGTGTAATGGTACCAAAAAGGGGCCAAGGAAGAGCCTGTTTCCTTAGCAGCTTACCTCTCCCCCTGGGATTGCCAAAATGCAGGAGTCAGCCGTTCCTGTCTCATTACCTGAACAGCTTCCCCTTCAATCCCTGCAACACCGCACTGGAGTGGAGTCTACTGTGAAAGTGAAAGTGATTTAGAGTCTACTCCATTTCAAGAATTTGCTTGTTAACCCCTTGGGCTGGGCACAGCCCCACGAAGATTTGTTTCTTTCCTGGCCAGTCCCCTCTCCTGCCAGGTGGTCTTTGCTTCTTTGCAGCCCCTCAACATGACAGCATGTTTGAGTCCTTTCCAGCAAGAAGCTGAACTCCCCAGGAGTCTGCCAGTTTTCTAGAAAACATTGGTTACTGGCTCCTTTCTGGTTTTGACCATTCTTTACTCAGGGCTTCGCTTTGAGGACTCCTGTCATGCCAGGGTTTTTAATTGGCTCTTCATCTTGGTGCTAAAACTATTCCTGGCTCAGAAGGAATTATCCCTTTCTCTTATAGCCCTGAACTTTTCCGTATTCTTTCCTCTCTTCTTTTCTAGCCTGTTAGCAAGTGGCAGAAGAGGGGATCAGAGCCAGATAGCCTGGGTTCCAGTCCAGGGTTTTTGCCATTTACTGGCTGTGTTTTTCTACTCAAGGTATTTAAGCTCTCTGGGTCTTTAGTTCTTCATCCATAGAAGGGGGATAATAAGAGCACCTTCCTCTTTGCATTGTCAGGAGACCTCTGTGCATTAATATATGTTAAATGTCTCTGTGCTGTTTATGAACCTGTCACGATGACAGTATGGGTAGGATTATTGTCTTTGAGACCAGCCAGATCCCAGCCTTGGAGGTGGGACACCCACACTGCATTGGTGGCCCAATGGGAGAGGCTGCTGTGGTACTAACCATGCACAGTTCTAATTGCAGTGACCCATGACAAGTGACTAAGGCTTCAGGCCTCAGTTTCCTTCATTCTAACTGCAAGGATGCTGCCTGCCAGCAACACAGCCTTGTACATTGGAGGAGGACAATCAGGATTTGTTGAGTGCGAACCTGCTCGTCATGGCAATGAACACTGACCTTTGTGTATCTTGGCTGTTCATTTTCCAGAGTGTTCACGAGCCCACAGGCCCAAGTGAGAGTTATTTGCAACTGGAGGAGCTGGTGAAGCAAGTGGTTTCTCCTTTCCTCGGCATCAGCGGGGACCGTAGCTTCTCAGGCCCCACGTACACGCTGGGTAAGGAGTGCGGCTCTCAAGTTGTCAAGAGGCGCAGTGATCATGATACAAGCACTGTTTAACTGAGCACTGTTTAACTGAGCACTGATACCAGCACTGTTTAACTGAGCACAGCCTTTTGCTTCCTGTGCGGGTCAGTGCAAATCCATGCATCTTAAGCACTCACGTTCCTGGCCTCTGGAGGTTGCAGTAACCTTCTCCCCCTTGATGATTCCTCCCCAAGGACCGACACTGTGCCTCTGTGGTGGTGCTTGTCTGATCCATATCTTTGATCAGTGGCTTTGATTATTTTGGTGTGCCTAGGACATTAATCTTTCTGTATCTGACACCAGAAACTGTGCTTTGTTACACCCTCCCTCTGGTTGAGTAGAGAAACCGCCTGTGATGGATTTCCCTTTGAAACCAACTGGAAATGTCAGGCCAACTTGTGTGTATGGCCAGATGTTACCGAGTTGCTGTCTCTCACTCCATTTCTGTAGGTACCACCACATGGCAAGGAGAGGGGCTCTTGGATTTGGGGACAAATCCTGTTGGGGCCTTTTTTTGATGGCTGTAAACCTAGCATCAGTGAGTGTCAGGCTCTGTACCAGGCACCTTGGAAAATCTGGAGATGAATCAGATCTGTTCCTTCTCTCAGTGACACTGCAGTCTAGATGGGTTCAGTACAAATATCTCTATAATATAATACAAAATAGCTCTCAGACCAGTCTTTGTAGAAATAGCTGTATGATAAGGCTTCCAATAATAATAAACCCAGTTATTGTCTGAAATATAAACGCTCAAAATGCAGAAACGTTTTATTCATTGTTCTGTCCCCAGGAATGGTGCCCGGCATATAGTAGGCACTCAAAAAATGTTAGATGATGGCAGCAATGGTACTTTGGGGCCAGGGGAACCAGCACCCACAGAGAGATGCAGAGGCGGAAATGGATTACTCAAATTGGGAACCTGATGCCCCCTCTTCTCGCTTTAATGGAGTTGTAGTTGTTGAGCTTCAAAGAAAGGAGTGTCCTCCAGTGAGGTTCCTGCCCCTTCCTAGGCCTCTCTACCACAGCAAGAGCCAGGGCCAGCTGGCAGTTTTCACCACCCTGCTCATGTTTTTCTGGAGACACCAGCTTAACCACAGCCACCACAGATCGGAGGGTGCTGGCCCTAGCCTGCTGCCTGCTGGTTCTTCTCCCTCCTCCCTCCCTTCCTCACTCATTCCTCCCAGGAGCTGCAATGAGCCAGAGTTTCAGTGACACTGAAGGAAAACAGTCTTCTGCAGCCCCACTCTGAGCTGGGCGCCACGTGGCTGCGGTCTCCCTGGAGCCCACCTTCCTGCTGGCTCAGCTCACCAAATTTGGGGGACGGGGGCATCCAGGGAGCTGTCAGGACGTCAGCAGGTTAGCTGGGCCGTGGCAGGAACGCCACCATTGTTTGTGCCTAATGCCAGTGTAGAGGAAGAAAAACAGTTTTTCTTCCAACTCTCCTAAGCTCTTAGTTGGAACAGACAGACCCCTGTAACACATTAACAGGAGAAAAACGGCAGCTTATTAATATTGTATGTTTCATACAAACATGGGTCACACCCAGGGGGTTAGTAGTTCTTAAATACGTGGCTTTGAATTCCAGCTTATATAGCATCTTCAACAACAAAAAATAAATTTCTAGAGAAGTGACAAGGCAAAGAAAAACAACTTTGAGTCTTCAGAAGTGGCAGCTTGTGGCAAGGGAAATAGATGGCAGATAAGCGCTGGTTAGTGAGGCTTGTTCATGTAGGTTTCTCTGATGCCATTGCTGGCTGATAAGGGTCTAAAATTGTCTTCAGTGGTTAACCTTTGCTCTCCCTGGTAGAAGTGGGATGGGATACCGTTTGTCTTTATACATCTATATCCTGCCTTTAAGCAAATAGAGGGAGGACAGAGAGCTTCCTCTGTCTGCTTCTTAACTGCCTTCGGTTCATAAATCCTTATGCCCAAGAGGCATATTTTGTGGTGGCATATTCTGGTGTCCTATCCCAGGAACAAGAGTCGATTGGGACATTTGTTCAGTGAGGACTCACTCTAAGAGGGGATAGCTTTAGCTTTCCAACTAAAATAAGAATAATGCACACTTTTGCCAAATTATAAAGCAAAGACTCAAGGTTTTATTCTTGTACCTAGGACAGTCCCTGCCTCTGGAGAGTTGTCGCACTAGGGGCAGGGAGGGAAGGATGTGACCCTCTTTTGGTTAATTGTAAATGATCATTTCAGCAAATGTGTACTAAGACCCTGTCCTAGCACCCTGGGAGGTGCCATAGATACATCCGTAAATGAAGCCAACCCATCCCTGCCCTCCAGTGCACACAGCCCAGGGAAGAAGTCACAAACAAGGCAGTGTCTCATCAGTGTACACATGTTCTGAGGGGGAAAGTACACGGGCCACGGGTCCCGGGGCACAGGGACTTCATCTTGACTAGGGAATCAGGGAAGACTGCCTGGAGGAAGTAATGATGTGTGCGATGGGACCTGCAGGATGAATATAAGTTAGCTGAGGAAACAGAGAGGGATGACTATCCCAAGGCCAAGGGGAGGACCTTGGGAGGGTTTGGAGGACAGGAGGTGAGCAAGAGGAAGGAGCGTTAGAGGAACTGAAAGGGCTTCAGCGTTGCAAGGAAGCTGATGGCAAGGGAAGCTACTGGACACAGACCTCGTCCTGGGCATGGTGCTGGGGGTGCTGGATGCTGGGCCATGGAGCAGACACTGCTGTTCCCAGGTTTACAGGTGAAGCAAGCGAGGATTAAGGTCACATGGAGCCAGGATTCCAATGCCTCAAGCTGTGGATACTTTATCAGCTGCCCCACATGCTCTACCATCGCCCCCACCCCCACTGACCGCTGCCAAGTTTGAGGAGGTGACTTTATTAAGGGACAGCCCAGGAGGTGTTCCTTAGCCCAAGAGGGATCCTAAGCCAGACATTTCACCCCATGTCTCTGGATACTAAGAAGCTAAAGTGGTCACAGCGGTGCCCATCCTGACCGGGGACACTGCTTTCCAGATAAAGAGAGGACTCTCAGGGCCTCCGTCTACCCCTTAGTAAAAGGTTTATTTTGCCTGTGGGAGGGGAGCATTGAGATCGCTGGCTGAAGTAAAAACTAAGGAGTCGGGTTGGGGGTGATAAACCCCTTTACGTATGGGAGGGCTTTGCCGCAGCTCACTTGGGCCAGAGGATAGGTAGGCGTGGTCGCAGGTAGGCGTGGTCGCAGGTAGGCGTGGTCGCAGGTAGGCGTGGTCGCAGGTAGGCGTGGTCGCAGGTGGGCGTGGTCACAGGCAGTGGGCCGGGGGTAGGGGGCCACCCATCCCGTCAGAAGCCGCCACTCACACTGGATGACTGACCAGGGTTTTGGCACGTAACTCATTCCATCCTCCAAGGTACTGTTGTGCTTTTAGTCTCCAGGTCACCCACAGGGTAGGTGACCAGAGCCAGAGAAGCGGTTTATTCCCGGGGCTCCGCACTGCACCCACGCGCCTGCATCTGTGTTTGACTGCACGAGGATTCTCGGGAGGTGTCCCTTCCTGCCAGCCCGGCCTCACCCCTGGGTATGCATGGGTCAGAGGCCCATGATGAGAGTGAGAGAATGTGCCCCCCTCTCCAAAGCAGCCACTTGTCTGCAACAGTGGGAGCTGGTGAGGGAGGAGGAAGAGGATAGTGAAACTTTTTTTAAAAGGCCGACTCCTCAGAGGCTGGCCTTTGCCCTGTCTTTCAAGTCCCTGAAGCCTCCAGGCTGTTTCCCTGATGTTTGCAGGGCCCTCCCAAGCACACACTCAGCAGCACGCTCGACTTCTCCCACACAAAGGCCCTGGCCTCCCACAGGCCTCCGTCCATTGTGTCTCCCTGGGGGAGGGCCCTTCTCTTTCAGGATACTGTAACTTCTCTGCGTGACAAGCCAGCATTCACGGCTTTCAGGTGCCAGCCTGGAGAGGGACGCCCACCACGGGCTTGGTGTGCTGGGGTCACAATGGCCGTATTATGGCGGTCGCTCCGGTGGGGCCTGGCCAGGGAGCCTGGGAGATCAAAAGCCTGAGAACCAAGTCCCCAACAAAGGGCCCGAGGACGGCCTTATCCAGGCTTTGCTTCTCTCTGGGGGTCTGAAAGGAGCTGGTCTTGCTGGCTCCGGTGCAGGGGATGAATGCCAGTGAATGCCAGTGCTCAGCAGGGCTCCTGGTGAGTGAGGAGGGAATAAAGCCTCCCCTTGGTCTCACCCCGTGTGAAAGGGAAGAGGAGGAGGCAGAGGTGGCCTGGAGATGCCAGCTGAAATGGCAGGACCCGGCCCTCTTCCCGCTAAAAGGGCACCACTGCAAGGGAAGGGCTGGTTTGGAGCCCCAGGGGGTACCCACAGGGTAATCAGTCCCTTAGTGGGAGATTCCCTTCCCTGGGTGACAGGGCCCTGCCTTCCCGGGAGCAAAGAAGAAAAAGGTTGGGGAGGAGAACAAGAAGCAAGAGTGTCGGTCGCTGTCTGCCAGCCCCGGGCCTGGCGTTCAGTTTTAAGGCCTCCCGAGGGGCCCAGCAGGCCTGACCTCCCAGTGGGGACACAGCTGACGCACTTGTCTGAGGCTTGGCTCTGAAGTCTGGCGGGAACTTAGCAAGGAAACGCTGTCTGCCCGGGGGACTCAACACAGCCTTGCGGTCCCTGTGGTCCTGGCTCTGCCCACACCCAATCTTGGGAATGAAAACATTCCACCCAGAGTAGAAGGAAGAGCTGTGGCCTCTTCTGTGAGTCATCAGCAGGGGGAGAGAGGCTGAGGCAGCTGTGGAGAGAGCAGGGCCTTGGAAACTACAAGAGCTGGGGCTCAGCTGTGTGGCCTGGAGCAACTTCTGAGCCACAGAGGGCTGAGCACAGAGGCCCTGTCCTTCCATTCAGAGCCAGCAGGAGGAAGAAGCTGCCCTGTCTCAGGGAAGGGCCGGGTAGAGCTGCCTGCTGTGTTATGGACGCCCAGCTAAAGGCGGCCTGGCGCCCGTGGAATCACTCCCCAAGGAGGTTGTGTGTACCTCTCCAATCCCTCCCCTGGATCCCAAACCACATCCTTGGCCTTGCCTTGCTGTATTGCCATGTCCTATTTCTCAGCCGCTCCCTTACGCTGAGCTTGCTCGTTGAGAGCAGGGATTTTGCATCCCAGGACCTGGCACAGACCTCTCCTGTGAGTGAGTGGTTCAGTCTGTAAGTCAAGCCTAGAGAAGCACAGCCCATCTGAAATAGGCTTTCTTTGTGACTTCTCTTCTTCTCCTCTCAATTTCCAGGGTGCTGTCATCTGTATCTCTGACCTGACATTTGTCACACTGACCTGTTCTAACAGTTATTTGTGTGTGTGGGTCATGAGCTGGGCCTGTGCTCTCAGCTCTGGGTTTGAGTCCTGGTTTCATCACTAACTATGACTGTAGTTATTCCACATCTCAACTTGAGGTTCTTCTGCAAAGTGGCTAGAAGCCATCAGTGGAGCGCCTCCTTTTTGGTGCAGTACCTAGCATATCACAGACGCTCAGCCAATAGCTGCTCCTAAGAACTCTTTCTCCTGACATGTGAACATACATGCATGGAGGTACACAAGTGTGCTGGGCTCAAGCCCCTGTTGGGGGCCCCACATCAGATTTATGTTTCTTTTCTTCTCTGCAGCTAGTGCAGCATTTTGCATGTACAGGTAGTAGTGTTTGTTGAAGGTGGGGACAGGTGGTGTTGGGGTCTCCTCCTCCAGGGCAGCCCCCCTCACTCTGGCTCCAGCTCTTGGCCTGTGAGCAGCCAGAGTGGCTTCTCTTGTCCATTTGCTGCCTGGGCCCTCCAAGGATCATTGGAGACACCTTTCCCTGGCTCATCCCTGTGGGTTGGGACCTGTGGAAATCATCAGACGAATTCTCATTTCCTACAAAGATGCTGCATGTGTCTGCCAGGCAAGTTGATTTCCTGTTCTCTCGATTTACCCTCTGTCCTCTCTGGTCCCAGCCTTTCTTCCAAGTTTCAGCCATGTTATCAAATCTAACATTAATACTCTATCTTTCCAGATACCCCTTCCCCAAAGAGAGGAGTCCCCCATACTCTTATAAAACATTATCGAGGCCGGGCGCAGTGGCTCACACTGTAATCCCAGCACTTTGGGAGGCTGAGGTGGGCGGATCACGAGGTCAGGAGTTCGAGACCATCCTGGCTAACACGGTGAAACCCCGTCTCTACTAAAAATACAAAAAATTAGCTGGGCGTGGTGGTGGGCGCCTGTAGTCCCAGCTACTCTGGAGGCTGAGGCAGGAGAATGGCGTGAACCCAGTAGGCGGCGCTTGTAGTGAGCCAAGATCGTGCCATTGCACCCCAGCCTGGGCTACAGAGCGAGACTCCGTCTCAAAAAAACAAAAAACAAAATAAAACATTGAAATCTCTAGCAACATTAGAAATAATGTCACTACTGTCTACCTCTTTGACCCTACCCTTTGCACAAACCCCTCCTGGCAGGTAGGTACCCAGTCTCAGAGGCCCAGACATCTGCATGCAGCAAATGCTCCCCAGACAGGTCTCGTCCCGTCTCCTGCTAGACTGGTTGTAGGGTTCGGGTCCCAACATGGGTTTCCCAACAGCAATCTGAAGTGTGTACTTCTATCAGCAGTGAGAGAGAAATGAAGGGCATTTTTTTTTAAGGACAGTTTTTCAATGGGATCCTTGCTGCTTTGAACTCTTCTGGTGCTTCTGTTTTATAGTTATTGATTTTGGAGATCATAAAAGTAATACAGGTTATTATAAGAATGCCGGAACATTATAGAAATGTGGAACTTGGAGAGTGCGAGCGTCCATGCTTCAGAAAGAACCGCTGCCAATGCCTGGCACATTCTTGGTTGCTCCTTGGCGTTTTGTCTCTTATCTCCAAAGAGGGGCGCCAGTGTCAGCTTCTTGTGTAGCATCTGCCGGGGGGCCGTGTTTGCTATTACTTGACTTCAGCAGGTGGGCTGCTTCAAGTAACATGTCTTCTGAGGGCAGCAGCAGTCCCCTGAGACACAGCAGCATGTAGTGGGGAAAGTTTGGGCACTGCCATCTAGAACCCAAGAGAACCGGAACTGAGCCTGAGTCTTCCTCATCTATCAGTGGGCATACTGAGAACAACTCTGTTTTGGAGAGAGATTGGGACTAAACAGCGAGATCATGGGTGGGAACACACTCTACACTCTAAATTCTATGTATTATCCTTTGATTTTGAAACATTGTTATTGTTACCACCAAATAGGCCCCTTGGGCTTCTGAGTCAGTAGACTCAAGATTTAGTCCAAAGGGTTAGAATTTCATTCTCTTCATTATTTATACACACACACAACAGTCCGATGATGGGAGCTGCTGTGAGCTTTGCAGACGGATGTGGGCAGGTCTTGCTGTGATCTCCTTCCGGGAGCATGGGCTCTGGAAGTGGCTGACACACATGTCTAGGGCCCTCCAGATCCACTGGAAGAGCAGAGAGTAAACTAAAGCAGCATGAGCCACGTGTCCCCATGGCCAGTCTGTGAACAGCATGGTTTGCTTTCCTCTTGGAAAGTGGGGTGTTCCCCCTCCTGTCTGAGTGTGGTGGAAATACTGATACCATCGGGCCCCGCTCCCTTTCTCCCCACAGCATTGTCCTGCCTGGCTGGCAGAGGGAACACCTTTCTCTTGGGTCTTCAGGGTGTCAGAGATATGGGCACTGTGGAAGGCAGGGACAGGTGAAATGATGTGTGTGATTGGGAAGCTGGGGAGAGGTGTGCACTGGCAGAAAGGGAGGCTGAAAAGAAGAGAAGGCCCAGAACAGAACCCACCCATCCCCCAGCCCTCTGAAGCTGTGTTTCTCCCATGGCCGTGCCTTCAAACTCACTCTATCCCGGCCAGACCGGTTGCAGTGGCTGGACCATCCCATACTTCTGCCTCTCTCAGGTCCAGAGCCGCTCAGTTCGTGACATGATACCAGGCCTAGGTGGCAGAGGAGGCAGCACTGCCTCAAGAGGAGCATGGGTTGAGGGACTTCTCTGGGACCAAGGGACCCAGCCTTGTCATGGTGCTTACTCTATTCCAAACTCTGTGCAGGTTTCTGCCCTAGCGCAGCCCATGTGAAGGTGGGACAGCAGAGGCCCTGGGAGCTGGGGTGTCGCTGTCAGATTTGCTTCCTCTCTTGGGACTCTACTCCCCAGGCTTCAGTTACCTGAGTGTTTTGGTTCTTCTCCTGCCTCTCTGACCCACCCTAGGGTTTCCTTCCTTCTGGAAAGGCAATGGGGCTCACCTGGTTTTTGGAGGCTGCTATCTGTGCTCCAGTCCCAGCTTTGCCTCTTCTTTGCAATGTTGAACAAGTTATTTAACCTCTCCGTGCTTTGATTTCCCCATCTGTAAAGTGGCAGTGGTGATAACAGTACCCACCTCATTGGGTTGAGAGGATTTAATTATTCACAGATACAAGATGCTCAGATCAGCACCCAACATTCTTAAGTGCTATCCTGTGTGTTAGCTGTTAATACTTTAGCCCCTCTGAAAGTAGTGCTGTTAGCCCCCCTCATTTTATCCACCCAGCATAGGTGTACACATGGGAATAATGTAGTCCTTTACCCCATCTTCATTTTCAGAGAGGTCACATTTACTCAGAGGGCCCCAGACATTACTAAGTTCCAGAGGACTTTGATTTTCATATCCTAAAATGTTTTCTTCTTGTCGTAAAATGCCCACATATGGAATGAAAATTTTAAAGATGTATCAATAAAAAGATAATGAAATTTTAAAAATCACCAGGTAATACCTTTACCCAGAGATGGTAACTAGGTATTTTGATGTAGCCTTTCCCAATTTTTATGCATCGCTGTGGTGGGTGAATACAACACCCAGTATGACCCCAGTTTTGCTTAAAAAGGGACAAAATGCATATAATACTGTTGCTTATATTCTGCTTTTGTCACCAAATATTATCATTTCTCACTGTCCTTAAATATTATTTGAAAATGACCAGATTTCTGTCTTTAGATAAAAACTTCTTTTTCCAGCTCAAAACTGCATGTCTGTCGGCCGATGAGGTTGCCCCTTCAGCATCTCAGATGTGATGTGGCCAGGACCCGGCGCTGGGTCTCACGATCTGCCTCCTCTGCATCCTCCCCATCCATCGCCCCTCCCCCAAGTCTGCCGTTCCCTTGTTCCGTCCCACAGCTCCTCCTCCCTGCCCCACTCCCACGATCTCTTAGTTGTGGGGTTCTGTAGTATCTCTGTAGTGTCCCTGTAGTGTCTCCGGCGGCCATCCTCCTCACCTTACCCTCATCACCACAAATCTACTTCCTTTCCTGATCACCTCTCACTTTGACACTGATGTTAGCATTACCTTTTTTCATATGCAATCCCTATTTATTATAGAATAGTAATTTCTATATATAATATATATATTATATATAGAAACTATATAATATATTATATATAACTATAATATAATATATAGAAACTATATAATATATATTATATATAACTATAATATATAGAAACCATATAATATATATTATATATAACTATAATATATATGTATAATATTATAGAATAATAATAATAGATAATTTCACATGCGATCCCTATTTATTATAGAATATAATACCCGAGCCTTCTCCCTGGCTTTCCTCGCTGCTGGCCTCGCTGGCTCCAGCCCATTCTGCCACACTTGTGCCCAAGGAAGCTTCCTGAGCACAGCCCATCCTGCCCTATGACCTTCGATGTTAACTGCGTTCCCGCAGCTCTGCTGTGACCTGGTACCACGGGTGCTTCCATCTGCCTGTCCGGGCACCTCTCCACTGTCTCCTGGAGTTTGTTCCAGCCAGGTTGTGACCTGATGGTGCACCTGTCTCAGCAGCTTTCTCGGGCTGCTGCCATTGCTCAGAACTCTGTCACCCCTTTCCCGCTTCTGGGAGTTCTGCCATCCTAAAGGTCCATCTCCAGTGTACATCCTCCAGGCAAGTTTCCTATCTCCAGATGGGCGTGCTTTTTCCGGCCCTTGAAGCCCCTCCACTTGGCTCATCCTTCCTTTAAGGTATTTCACCTACCCTAGTTACCTGTGGGCCTTGGATGGGCAGCTAGAAGAGCAAGGGTCTGGAGAGAGACAGACCTTGTTTGAGTCCCAGCTTAAACTACCTTCTATCTATATGTCCTTGGGTAAGCTATTCCCTCTCTGAGACTCAGTTTTCTCATCTGGAAAGTGGAAACTGATACTATACCATGACTTAGGTTCAGTTTTGGGGAGGATTCAAAAGATAAAATGTCTAGGTTTAGCACAGCTTCTGGAACGTGATGAGAATTCAAAAGCAGCAGTTTAGGCTGGACGTGGTGGCTCACACCTTTAATCCCAGCACTTTTATCACCTGAGGTCAGGAGTTCAGGACCACCCTGGCCAACATGGTGAAACCCCATCTCTAGTAAAAATACAAAAATTAGCTGCGCATGGTGGTGGGCGCCTGTAGTCCCAGCAACTCAGGAGGCTGAGGCGGGAGAATCACTTGAACCTGGGAAGCAGAGGTTGCAGTGAGCTGAGATCATACCATTGCACTCCAGCCTGGGTAACAAGAGCAAAACTGTCTCAAAAAAAAAAAAAAAAACCAGAAAGCAGCAGTTTTATAATTAGTATCCAGCCTTCCTGTGTCTGCCTCCTTGGGGTGATCCATGGAACCTAGCCTGTTCTTTGATGATGCTAAAGGCTGTTTGAGTCCAGGAGAATTGACTTGAACAGAACATAGGTCTGAGACCCTTGACCTGGGAGGAGATGAGGGCCATTGATAGTCGTGGTTCTGTATGATTTGCAAGATAGTCCTGCTACCTTGGGTTTGACAACTGAGGTAACTCCCCAGTTATCTCTTCCTCTGGATTTCAGCTTATGACGGCTCTTTTATGTCACCTGTTGGCATTGGGAGAGGCCACTCCTGCAGGAAGCCAGGGTGCTTCTTCTGGAAGCTGGCCATCCCATGCCCAGGTCCTCAGAGGACATTGATTGAAAGGGAATTTAGGGCAAATCCAATGAAGCTTGGGCAGCAGCTGAGAAACATACCAGATTCCCTTGACTCTTATCTGTCAAGGAAAGTCTGTTGGTGACCACCTAATATGTGGGGTAGTGTTGATTATAGGCAGGATCTGGCATAAACAGGTAAAGTTGCAAGAGAAACATTTAGGTATCACCAGATTCCTCCCTTGCATTGTAGCAGGGCTGCACCTAAGAGCTGCTCCTAAAGGTTGAGCCACCACCTTGTTCTTTTCCCCGTTGGATTAGGAGCTTTTGAGCACCAATACCCCCTCCCCAATAACAGTCTTTGCTGATTTTTCTCTTGCAGCCAGGCGGCACTCCAGGGTCCGGCCCAAGGTGACTGTCCTGAACTATGCCTCCCCGATAACCACAGTCAGCCGGCCACTGAATGAGATGGTCTTGACCCCACTGACAGAACAGGAGGGGGAAGCCTACCTGGAGAAGTGTGGCAGTGTGCGGCGGCACACGGTGGCCAATGCCCACTCGGACATCCAGCTGCTGGCCATGGCCACCATGATGCACTCGGGCCTGGGAGAGGAGGCCGGCAGTGAGGACAAGTGCCTGCTCCTGCCACCCAGCTTCCCCCCACCCCACCGGCAGTGCTCCAGTGAGCCCAACATCACCGACAGCCCTGACGGACTGGAGGAGGGGGCCAGGGGCAGCCAGGAGGGCTCGGAGCTGAACTGTGCTTCCCTCAGCTAAGTCGCCACCCCCAGGCCTTTCCACCTCCTGTTCTGCAACCAGCATGAGGACCCCTCCATCTCTGTGGACTACCGAGGGGGGCTCTTGCTGTATGCGATGCTGCCTTATTTCTTTTAGGGCACTGTCCTGGTCAAAACCGTTGTTGTAAACCTCTTTATTTTGGTGACTGTGACCACTTCTTTGTAGCCACCAATTGTAGTGACCAATTGCCTAATGGTCACTTTCTGACTCCAGCCTTGCCAGCCTGACTCAGATCCTCATCTCTGGGCCTTCCCCCCTCCGATGTTGGACTGCCTGATGCTCACAATGACATATCCAATGCCCCTGGCATTTCTGGAGCAGGAGGTTGTCAGGACCACACACACAACCACCAAGGATGTGTTGGCCTTTGGAGTTCCCCTTTAGGTTCCTTGTGATGCGGAGATTTATGGGTGAAAAATTAGTGGAGAGGGAACTCCTCTCCCCCATTTTGTGTAGAGTGAAAATAGCCTGCAGCCCCTACTCAGCAGGGCTCTGGGAATGTGCCTTCCTTATTTTAGTTTCAGAATTGCTGGGAAAGTTACCCCACTGGTGGGTGAGGATCTATCCTCACCTACATCCAGATCCTATGTGCTGCTTGCACAGAGGCCTTTGGCTTTTGACCCAGGAGGGCTGAGAGGCTGGAGCTGCCCTGTCTTTCATTGAGCCTCAGCATTTCCCTCTCAGGCTTCCTCTCAAGCTTAAGGAACTCACCCCCAGATAAGAAGCTGGTGCCTCTTGTCTCTCTCATTTCAGAAACCGACTTTTCTCATCATGCTTTCCTGTGGTGGGTGTGAGGGGCCAACTGATACCAACCAACTGGCCTGTACCTGGATTTGACTTGAATTTTTAAAATGTGTATCGTTTCAAAAAAAATGTTTGCAAATTTTGCACATAGGATCTTGCACTGTTCATTTCCAGTGGGGTGAGTCTTCACACTAAAAACACAAGCAGAGCTCCTGGGAAAAGAGACTGGAAGTGGTTCAGGATAAAGAGATCCATGGTGGGCAGGGCTCTTAGGTCACAGAGCTCTAGAAGCAGCTGGACTTGAATCCACAATGGCTTGCGTAAATTTGTAAATTTCATGGTTTCTAGGAAAAGCTGCATTGGGGTAGGGAGACCCAGTTTGCCTCATAGGCAGAGGATTCTCCAGGAAGTATGGAAAATGAATGTTTCCATGCTTTACAGTGCGGGGAGAGAGGGGAGATGTGAGCAGGACCTTTTGGAAGGATGTTTATTCTCTGTGGTTAAACAAATGCCGAGAATTTCTAGCATGTGAAGCACTTGGGGGCAGCAGGCCTTGGCACGGTGCTGCATCCTTCTACTGCTCCCTCCAGGTCTGGGGGCTTTTATCCACCTTGAATCCCTATCCTCCTCTTTGCAGTTGTCGGTCTCACTGATAATAGCTCCAGAAAAAAAGACAAGGCTCCCCCTCTGACCCTTCCTGTTGGTGTTTATGAAATCTCAAAGAGATGAGCCACCTTGGCTTCCAATATGGCAAGAGGGTGCTGAGAGAAGGTGATCAGTCTAAGCTGCCATGGTGATGAGACCTTCTCATTTAACTCATGATGGCATTTCCCTTCTGGGTGAAGATTTGAAATATGATTAGAATTGTGCTCTTGATGGCTGGGAATTCAGAAATTTTATTTTAAGAGTTATTTCATTTTCATCCTAAGAGTGAGGGGAGAGAAATGTCCAAAAGTGATCTGCTGAGAATTTCAAACAAAAAAAAATCTCTATGTATGTGTTGGATAAAGTCTGCAGATTGACTAACATGCATTAGCAAATGGAGCATCAGTAGGTAGCAACATGATGATTTATGTAACTGATAGCTTCTGTCCTTATTAGTACACTTAACATTTGAGACTAGTATTTATTGATCCAGGCAAAGTAATTAATCATGCTTGGGCTTACTTTTTCAGTTTGTAAGGTTAATCACATGTGCATGCGTGCATGTGTATATAAATGCCTTTTCCATGTCTTAAATGTCCCTGATGAGGAGAGCAGTCACCAATTAAATATATAAGCTCTTAAAATGAGAATGGGAGTGTCAGTATAGACCCAGTGTACTTAATTGCTGATGACTGTTAGCCAGTTTACAACTTTACCATCGATGTACACATTTGGTATTTGTGCAGTAAATAGACTGTACTTATAAAAATTTTATTGATGTTTATGGTCATGTTAGCTATCAGAGAGCTGTTGGAAGAGTGACAGCTGGGGTGTTCTTAACCACTTTTTGTCTCCTAGATTCATTTTCATTATTTATGCTAGGATTTTCTTATGGTTGACATTTGATGACAGGAAGCAATCATGACTCTTCGAGTGAGCTCACAGAAACCTTTCATGTTGTCTGTTTCCAAAACAGATTCAAAATAACATTTTGTCCATGTTACCCTATTCTTATGCTGGGTGCCCCAAGGGTGTCTTGATCGAATTTGCAAGTATAGCAGTCAAATTAGATCTTTTTTTTTTTCCCCCAAATTAGATCTTGATGCATCCTTCCCTCAAACTCCCTGCCCCTACTTCTGCCTCCTCTTTTCTTGTTGCCTCTACTCCACAGTCAGACAGCAGCCTTAGCTCAGCCAGTCTTCCCTGGGTTTTGTTTGCAATCCTGGACTGGACTGGCAACTCATTTCCTGGAGAAACAGATTGTGGAGCTAGAAAATACTGAAAAAAAGTCTGAGAAGCCAACACTTTTTCTAAAACCAGCTTGGCCTTTCTTCCCAGAGTTACTTGACCTAGAGGGAACAGTTACCATATGTACTCATGGATGATCTCATATATTCCCCTCTGATTCTGTTTGGCAGAGTAAATTTATAATGTTTTACTCTGCATAAATACTTCTAGGAGGCCTATAGCAGCAACAGTCTGAGACCTCTAAAGACTTAATAAGAGCCTTTGAAGAGGTATGACTGGTTAGTAATCCTGTAGGATGTAAAAGGAGACTGTGTATGTCTTGGTTGAGCCTTTGCAGGTCATAACTATGGTAAATAACCACTGAGCATTCTGCCTCAATAGGTTTCACGTCATTAGTGTGCCCATGACATAGCAGTGACCATCATATTCATTCACCCACCCATCTACCCATCAAACATTTGTGGAGCTTCCATTGTGTGTAGGCACTTTTCTTGGTACTAGGGATACGGTGATGGACAAATAACCAAGGTGCCTGCTCTCATGGAGCTTACACTGCAGGGAGGAAGGGTGGAAATCAGGTCAACACAAGCATCACAACTACCAAACAACACTGGATGAAATGGCAAAGTGCCAGTGACTGGAGAGTGAAGAAAGGATGACTGTGGGTAGAGGAGGTCACTCTCCAAGTCAATTGATCCAAGAGCTGAGTGACAAGGAGCCAGCCTTACGATCTGCTTTGTTTCCGATCACTGCCATAACTATCACAGACTTAGCAGCTCAAAACAACACATTTATTATTACAGTTCATCGGTTGGAAGTCTGACGGGTCTCAGCTGAAATCAAGGTGGTGTCAGGGCTGCATTCCTTTCTGGAAGCTTTAAGGGATAATCTGTTTCCTTACCTCTGCCAGCTTTTAGAGGTTGCCCATATTCCTTGGCTTGCGGCTTTCTTCCTCCATCTTCAAAGCCAGCAGTGAATGGTGGGTTGAGTCCTTTTCACACAGCATCACTCCAAACTACATTCAGCCTCCCTAGGACTCTTGTTGATTACATGGAGCCCATCCAGATAATCCAGGATTATCTCCCAACTCAAGATCTTTAATCACATCTGCAAAGTCCCTTTTGCCTTGTAGGATACATCGCAGGTACTGTGGATTAGGATGTGGACATCCTTGATGGGAGAGGCGGAGTCTTTATTCTGCCCCACAGAATAATGATTACCACATAATCCTTAGTTTTTGCTTTTTCAACTGATTACTCTTTGTGGGTAGCAAGCTCCTGAAAGAACAGCTTAGCTACTGAGGAAACTCCTTGTCCTCCAGCCCAGTGGAATCTGATGGGAAAAGAGAAGGAAAGCAAGATGGACAAAAAGTGTCCACCCCAGGGGCTCACCCTGCCTTCACGCTAAGGAGCAGTGGTAAGTTGGCTGAAGCTCTTCTGAAAGTCCTTAAATGTCCTTGAGCCCCTCAGCTGGCTAGAGATGCACTCGTGTCCTCTCTGGCATGCTTCTTATTGTCTCCATCCCTCCTCAGCTGGACTGAAGATTTCTGTGGGTACTGCTCTGCTGCCTCCTCTGCTGAAATCTCTCTCCCAGCAGGAGAAAGGCCAGCCAAGGGATGTACTGGGGAGCCTGGGAAGATGAAACTGCAGCATACAAGTGCTGGTCTCAGTGTCCAGGGGAGACTGGGTGACATGGCCTGGGGACCTTATGGCCTGACCTCCACCCGCCATGGCCTAGACTCCCACAGAGACCACGATTCTGTAGTCCCAGGCTCCAATCTCTAATTGCCTCATTGCCTTCTGTCAGGCCCTCACCATCCCCAGTCTGGACTTATACAACTTGGTACTTCCTGCATTTGTGTACAGACTCCATCTCTCCCTTATGGACATTCCCATTTGATCTAAGATGCAAGCCCTGCTTAAAACTTTTCCTTGGCTTTCAATATAATCCATATGCCTGAACTTGACTTCAAGGTCTTTCAGAAGCTGGCCCCACCTACCTTCCCAGCCTCATTGGCTGCTCTTTGACTCCCTCGAGTTGGAGACCAACAGCTTCACCAGGACTGTTCATTGTCCCAGGAAGCTGCCTTCCATCTCCACACCTCCTGCCATGCTCCCACTGCTCTCTCTTCCTGGGGGCCCTCCCCACCACTTCTCCGGATAGAAGCAGGCACTTCAACCTCTATACATTCTCAGGGACTTAATCCAGGAAGGCAAGAATGTGTAGGATTTATATTTGCAGGCTTAGGGCCTCACAATACAGAGAAGTTTCTAAGTCATGTGCATTGAATACATGAATGGGATGGTGTAATTCTGATCTCCACCCCGCCCCTCCCAGGTATGTGCAGAAAGGACACTACCTCTCTCCTTTTTCTCTAGGTAGGGATCTTCCCCATGCAGCTCTCTCCAAGCATGTTCCAACTGAGGCTGTGTGGCCAGGTGACCCAGTGAACACAGGTGGGAGTCTGAGCCCTTCTTGCAACTCCTCGTCTTTGCTCCAGCCAATGTCTGCCACTTCCCTGCAGAGAGTTAACCCTGTTCACGGGGCTGATGTTTTGCCCCAGAGCCAGCTCATTTTCTTGGCCTGCCCTCTTTCTGTCTGTGGTAAGAGACTGCTTTGGGACCTGGCAGTCCTGAGGACAGTGAGAGCACCTGTTTGCCATAGGGCCATCTCTTTGAAGAAGCTCTCCTGCCAAGAAGAGGGAGTGTCCCAGGCCAGTGAGCTCAGGCGAGAGCCTCCTTGCCCCAACCCTCTCTGCATTCAGGAATCTAGCTTGAGGGCCGAGTACTATGCTGTTCGTCACAACAACCTCGCAAGGCAGGTATCACCCCCATTTTGCAGATGAGCAAACTGAGCCTTGAGTCTTTTAAGCAATGGAGCTGGGACTTGACCTCAGGTTCACCACAAGTCCAGTGGTCATCCCTTTCTATTCTAGGAGGTACCCTAGCCTGATAGAAAATGAAGAACAGCTAAGCCAGGTGCATAATCTCCTCAGCTTGCTACAAGGTAAGAGATGTTCCAGCGTTTCTAGAAAAGCTGAGGAACAAAGCTGCATCTCTTGCTTTTCTGCAATCATTTCTAGAAAACATCATGGCGTAGGGACTCTGGTATCCTGGGCAGTAAATTTCTTATGTAGAAAAGATTTTGGGGCTTTAAAAAAAAACTTATGTTAAAATTTGTCTTTAAAAAAGTAATAATTTAGTAAGTTTAATTTAATAAATATAATTTTGTCTTTAGAATCTATTCCATTTCAGATGCAAAGTTTAAACTTTTTTATGCTTTTAAATTCAGCTTACAAATATTCTTCTATTTTATAAGTCGTCTAGCAGATCTTGGCAATAACTTTGGAGGAGTGTTTGAATAATGTTTGCTCTTATTTACAAGCATAGCTCAGCACTTCAAACATTTTAAAACAGATTTAGAAATTTAATATATTTATTTTTTAAGTGCTTTGGTTTTTCTGACCACAAGCAAAATCATCCCAAATTTTAAACTCTTATAGAAGCTAATAAATTTAACTTAAAAGATAAATCTAAGTGCTCTTAAATGTTTTTATACTCTACTTAAACTTAGATGTCACCATTAAAAAAATCTCAAGTCTAAATTAATTCTCAATTATACATTTTAAAGTGGAGTTGTAAAACTGTCAGTCTAATGGGCTTTATTCGCTTAAACATCACATTCTGAAACACCAAATAGGCACATATTCCTTCCTAATATAAAATATTAATGCTATAGTTTTGTTTCTTTTAAATACTTCTACCCTTAAATCTAAACCTTCCTGAAGTGTTGGAGACATATTGTCTCTCAGTTTCGAGCCTTTTCCTTTTTTTATGATGCTGTGGCTGAGATTCTGCAGACCACATTGCTGCTTTTGTCAGCTGGGTCCCTGGTAGGTTCTGCCAATGGAGGGCTCTAGAGGGAGCCTGGGGGACTGGTGGAGGGAGAGGAGTTGGGCTCATCCTGTCTTTGTCCACATCACCTGGCACAGACAGCTGGGTCCAGCAGCAGTGTTGAGTTACTGTTTGCAGTTTATCCACATTCCCAGAACCAGCCTCAACATCTCCTCTTAGAGATATAAGCGCTGTCCAGCCTGGGGCCCCTCCTCAGAATTCTGAAGCCGTCTGGGGCCCCTCCTCTAACTTTTTAAATTTCAATAACCCCTAACGCTTCTTTTTGTTTCCCCAGTTCTAAGGGTGGTAGTTGCTTCCTGTAGTTACCACCTCTGTGATTCCTCTGGGTCCCCTCTTTGCCATTTTATTTGTCCAATTTTTGATTAATAATTCTTTATATTAAATTCTCTCTGTTAATTGATGTGGCCTTTGTTCTCTGACTAGGCACTGACTGATGAACCAGGGTTGAAAAAATATCCATTAAAGAAGATAATAACCATTCCAGGTAACCAAGGCAAATCACTACCAGAAATTTCCTTTGGGTGTGGGACCCAGAGCTGCAGGCATTGAGCGGCTTCTTCTCCTCCCACCTAAGAAAACTATATCCCTTCCAGTAATTTTGGTGGTTGCTTCTCAGCATTCTTGAGTTTATAGGTGGAGCATGATTGATTCTTGTCTGAGTCCCCAAGAGACACTGGGTCCTATTTGTGGTTGCTTAGTCAATGACTTCATAGCTTAAAAGAAGTGACCTCGGAGCCCTTGTTCCTGTATCGTACAATTGCCTAGTTCTTCAGTTACCTTCAGCAGAGTATGCATTTCTCACCAAGTCACTCATTAGATTGGCTTTTCATTTCCTTGGTGATTCTAGCCTAGGTCTAATGACTTTTGAGAGAAATCCTAAGCCATGTAAATACTTTGAACCAAATAGACTTCTGAATTCTTTTATATTCTCAGGACTGCATAACTCTTAACAAGTGCTTAAATTTCAGTCTGATATCAGTTAAATATCTCAGATAGCTTTGTTTGCGGTCCAAATTATGAGGTCATTTCATTCTCTGTAGGCTGAAGTAAGGATTAAGTCATTTGACTGCCAACAGAAACTTTTGCTGCCTGGTCTAGAGCAGTTTTGAGAAGGGTTCAATAAGTGGAAATGGCATGAGGCTTCTGGTTCTGGCCGTATGGGAATGGCTGGTATCAGATTAGTTGTCCTTATAAAATAATTAGGAAAGCTGGGCAAAATATATAAAGGAACTGTTGAAAGGAACTGGAGAACATCCAGTGCAGGCAGGACCTGAGAGGCTGTGATCCCCAAGAGAAAGGAAACATGAGGAAAGCTCCACATTCTTCCTGGCTTTTCCCCTGAGAGGATTTCCCCGAGTCCCTGGAGTGGGTGAGGGTACAAGGGAGTAAACAGCAGAAAGCAGCAGTCTGACTAGGCTAAGAGGAGAGTTTAAAGCTGCCAGAGCTGCTGGAGTTTGAAGGCAAAATGATAGGAAGGGCTGAATGAGAAATATGCACACAAGTTCCCCTCAAGTTGTTGACCGACTCCTAGGATGCACGCGTTCAGTGAGAACTAGAGGAAATCAGCAGAAAGGAAAACAACTGGGATGCTAAATATGTGAACCAAGTTCAGCTGCCACATAATGCTGAGGAGCTAGAGGTTCAAGTCCTACTGAGGTGGAAGGGCTTTGGCAACCATCCTGGGCTTTGGTTGAGACCCCCAAAGGGCCACAGTCTGGGAGTAAGGGTCATGCCCCAAAGCAAGCTAGTAGACTCAAACACAACTATATCAGTAATTATGTATGGAGTAAACACTCTGATGAAAAGACAAAGTTAGTAAAACAAGATAAAAAATAATATGTTGTTTATAAGAGACACACATTGAATATAAGGACACAGAAAGATTGAAAATAAAAGAATGGAAAATGATATATCATGTAAACACTAGCAAAAGAAACAGTGTTACCAATTTAGAATCATGGAAATTTCATAATGATAAAAGGTCAATTCAAAGAGAAGATATGAATTGTAATACAGGTTGAGTATCCCTTATCCAAAATGCTTGGAACCAGAAGTGCTTCAGATTTCAGGGTTTTTTCAGATTTTAGAATATTTGCATTATACCTACCTACCAAGTGAGCATCGCAAATCAGAAAATCCAAAATCCAAAATGCTCCAGTGAGAACTTCCTTTGGGCATTATGTTGGTGCTCAAAAAGTTTTGGATTTGTGGGCATTTCAGATTTTGAATTTTTGGATTTGGGATGCTTAACCTGTACATAAATTATCATTTACTGGTCATCGACTATATGCCAAGCACCATCCTATTTCATATTCTTTGTTTTGTGTAGTCCTCTGAGCAATTTTATGAAGTAAATATTATCATCCCCATTTTACTAGATGAGGAAATTAAAGCTCAGAGACGTTGAGCAACTTGAGCAACTTGCCTAAGGTCACACAACCAGAAAATGGTAGAGCGAGCATTCAAACCTAGTTTTGTCTGATCTCTTGCCAAAGAGCTTTTAATCGCTGCTGTGCTCTCTAAGCACCATACTGCCTGTGGTATGCTTGCCTGAACTAGTTGGAGAGGTCCTGTGCACACAGGAGTATTATTTAACCCAAGGGCAGGACATTCTGCAGGGACTCTTGGAACTCTGGACTGAAAAAGGTAGTCTGTCTGACTCTCTCTCTCTCTCACACACACACACTTCTTTGTAAATGCTCTGCCTTTGGGTACACATGATCCCCAAAAGGCTATCCCAATCTGAGTCTAAGGAACCTTCCAATTCACGGACCACAGCCTAGCTTCTTTGAATTTCTTGTGCCAAATTCTCAAGAATCTGACTGGTCTGATTCAAGAATCATGAATCCATCCCTGATCCAACCAGCTGCTTCTAAGGAGCACCATCTCACATGGTTTTAGACTTCACCTCTGTTAAGTCCTTCCCTTGGAGTTGAAGGGGAAGGGTTCAGCAGTTCTTGGGGATAAAGAGAGACTCGTTTGCCCTGGGCTGAATCCATGCATGCATATGTGGGTGGCCAGAGCAGAAAAATTCAGATAATCTTTCCCAAGCAACCTCTAACCATGGTCTTTCCCCCAAATGTAAATATGGCTGAAAGAGGGGACAGGCAGCAGGCTTATGCAGAAGGGGCTTGGGAGCCCTGAGAGTGAGAAGCAAATGGGCCCATCTTCAGGGTGGGTGGGGGAACATGGAGGAAACCACGAAATAAAGCACTTCCTAAAGTGGGCAGTCTGGGGATGGAGTCTTATATCTGCCCTTGAGCTACCAGAGGGGCACTTTCTCTCAGAATATTGCCATCAACTGCCGCTCCTCTTACTATCTGGGCAGGTGCAATTGGAAAAGCCTCCAGAGAAAATGGGCTAAGTTTGTGGCATCTGCTGTGGTGATGGACAACTAGAATTATGTAGGGGGAGTCCAAAAAACCTGTGTGTTTTCCAAGCTTCTGAGATCTCCAAGGATATTTCTGTGGCAAATAATTGTAATAATAACATTTAATACTTATTTAGGGTTTACTGTAGCCAGTTGCTAGAATAATCCTTGCTTTCTCTATATTATCTCCTTTAACCCTCATATCAACCCAGTGAGGTAGATACTATTATTATTAATATTTACACATGAAGAAACTGAGGCACAGAGATGGTAAGTTAACTTGTTCAAGGCCATGGAGTAATTAATAAGTGGCAGCCCCAGAATGTGGACCAAGACATAGTTCAGCTCCAGAGACTTTGCTTTTAACTCCAATGTAAACTCCTCCACTCTTTGGAAAATGTAGTATCAATTGCCAAGCAGAATTACAGTCATTGAGAAAGGCAAGAGCTTGCTGGGCAGCCCCTCAGAGCCCCTGGTTTCCCACAGGGAAGTTGCTCCACTCAAGAGAAATCCCTTCTGTGGGTTCCCCCAACACAATGTGTGAGAGCCATGAGGCTCAGCCCCAAAACCTGCCACCAGAAAGCCAGTGGGCACAAGGTAGGGAACCAGCTCACAGAGAAATCAGGGGTCACTATTTAGGGTTTAAACCCCACCTTCTTTTTTCTCT
Source organism: Nomascus leucogenys (assembly GCF_006542625.1). Taxonomy (NCBI): domain Eukaryota; kingdom Metazoa; phylum Chordata; class Mammalia; order Primates; family Hylobatidae; genus Nomascus; species Nomascus leucogenys. Next base: position 96,746,242 of record NC_044395.1, read on the forward strand.
GTCACTCTGCTGCCACTGCCATCAGTCAGATCCTTTCTCATGCCCAGCTAAACTAGCTGTGTGGCCTTTGGCAAGTCTTTTTCTCTTCTGCAAACTATAGTTAATCATGTCTGCCTACCTTGCAGGATTAGAAGGAATACACACACACACACAGGTACACACACACACACACACGCGCGCGCGCGCGCGTATTCATACACATATACATACATATGGCAGAGAAAAGGTTTAGGCTTTCTCTGAGTAGGTAAAATCATGAGTGTTGAATGTTATATTGCTCTTTTTAGTTGTCTATATGTTCCTAATTTCTGTAATTGGCATGTGATGTCTTTGAATAGAGTTAAAAAACAAACTTCAAAATTCCAACACCATTCATGATAAAAAAAAACAAACAAAACAATTTAACAAACTTAGAATAGAGGGAATTTCCTCAACCTGATGAAGGACATCTGCAAAAACCTACAGCAAAACATCATACGTGATGGTGAGGGACTGAATGCTTTCTCCCAAAGATCAGCAGCAAGGACAGGATGCCCGTTCTTGCCTCTTCCATTCAACATAGTCCTGCAGATTTTAGCCAGGGCAGTCAGGCAAAAAGGAAAAACAAAGGCATCCAGTTTGAAAAGGAAAAAGCAAAGCTGTCTTTATTTCAGATGACATGATCCTTTATGTGGAAAATCTTGAGGCATACACACACCCACAAGCCCCTCTTAGAAGGAAAAGACAACTATAATACAACAAGGTCAAAGGATACAAGATTGATGTATTTCTATATGTGAGCAATAAATAGTCCAAAAATGAAATTAAGAATAACCTTCCACTTACAATAGCATCAAAAAGAATACAATATTCCAGAATAAATTTGATGAAAGAAGTGTACATTTTTGTTGAGGGAAATTAAGGAAGATGTAAATAGTGGGAGAGACATTTTATGTTCATGAATTGGAAGACTCAGTGTTGCAAAGATGGCAATTGTACCCAAGCTGATATACAAATTCAATGCAATTCTGATCACAATTTCAGCAGGCTTTTTGGGCAGAAATTGAGAAGCAGATCCTAAAATTAAGGTTGAAATACAAAATATTTATAATAGCTAAAATGATTTTGAAAGGGAAGAGCAAAGTTGGTGGACTTTCACTTCTAAATTTCAAAACTTATTATAGCGACAGTAATAAAGACAAAATGCTACTACCACAAAGATAGACAGATCAATGAAACAGAACTGAGAGCCCAGAAATAAATCCTTATATTTATAGTCGATTTTTTTTTTTACAAAGATGCAAGGCAATTGATTGGAGAACTGTTCTACATTGTTCAACAACTAGTGGTGGGACAATTAGATACTCACCTCACACCATACAGAAAAATCAACGATAGATTGCAGGCTTAGTGTAAGAGCTAAAACAATAAAACTTTAGAAGAAAATTGTTGAGATACTGACTTAGTCAAATATTTCTTAGATATGCTATCAAAAGCATGGTCCATAAAAGAAAACCATTAATTAGACTTCATCAAAATTCAAAACTTTTGCAGTTTAAAAAACAGCATTAAAAACCGGAAAAAATAAGCAGCAGGTTGGGAGAAAGTATTTGTAAAACACATACCTGTTCAAGGATTGCACTCAGAATTAACAAAGCACTCTTAGAAATCATTAAAAAGATGACAAACATCCCAATCAAAGAGGCAAAAGAACAGAACAGGCATTTTTATTATTATTATACTTTAAGTTTTAGGGTACATGTGCACAATGTGCAGGTTTGTTACATATGTATCCATGTGCCATGTTGGTGTGCTGCACCCATTAACTCGTCATTTAGCATTAGGTATATCTCCGAATGCTGTCCCTCCCCGCTCCCCCCACCCCACAACAGTCCCCGGAGTGTGATGTTCCCCTTCCTGTGTCCATGTGTTCTCATTGTTCAGTTCCCACCTATGAGTGAGAACATGCGGTGTTTGGTTTTTTGTCCTTGCGATAGTTTACTGAGAACGATGGTTTCCAGTTTCATCCATGTCCCTACAAAGGACATGAACTCATCATTTTTTGTGGCTGCATAGTATTCTATGGTATATATGTGCCACATTTTTTTTTTTTTTTTTTTTTGAGACGGAGTCTCGCTCTGTCGCCCAGGCTGGAGTGCAGTGGCGCAATCTCGGCTCACTGCAAGCTCCGCCTCCCAGGTTCACGCCATTCTCCTGCCTCAGCCTCTCTGAGTAGCTGGGACTACAGGCGCCCACCACCACGCCCAGCTAATTTTTTTGTATTTTTAGTAGAGATGGGGTTTCACCATGGTCTCGATCTCCTGACCTTGTGATCACGCCTGGCCACGTTTTCTTAATCCAGTCTATCGTTGTTGGACATTTGGGTTGGTTCCAAGTCTTTGCTATTGTGAATAGTGCTGCAATAAACATACATGTGCATGTGTCTTTATAGCAGCATGATTTATAGTCCTTTGGGTATATACCCAGTAATGGGATGGCTGGGTCAAATGGTATTTCTAGTTCTAGATCCCTGAGGAATCACCACACTGACTTCCACAATGGTTGAACTAGTTTACAGTCCCACCAACAGTGTAGAAGTGTTCCTATTTCTCCACATCCTCTCCAGCACCTGTTGTTTCCTGACTTTTTAATGATGGCCATTCTAACTGGTGTGAGATGGTATCTCATTGTGGTTTTGATTTGCATTTCTCTGATGACCAGTGATGATGAGCATTTTTTCATGTGTTTTTTGGCTGCATAAATGTCTTCTTTTGAGAAGTGTCTGTTCATGTCCTTCACCCACTTTTTGATGGGGTTGTTTGTTTTTTTCTTGTAAATTTGTTTGAGTTCTTTGTAGATTCTGGATATTAGCCCTTTGTCAGATGAGTAGGTTGCGAAAATTTTCTCCCATTTTATAGGTTGCCTGTTCACTCTGATGGTAGTTTTTTTTGCTGTGCAGAAGCTCTTTAGTTTAATTAGATCCCATTTGTCAATTTTGGCTTTTGTTGCCATTGCTTTTGGTGTTTTAGACATGAAGTCCTTGCCCATACCTATGTCCTGAATGGTATTGCCTAGGTTTTCTTCTAGGGTTTTTATGGTTTTAGGTCTAACATGTAAGTCTTTAATCCATCTTGAATTAATTTTTGTATAAGGTGTAAGGAAGGGATCCAGTTTCAGCTTTCTACATATGGCTAGCCAGTTTTCCCAGCACCATTTATCAAATAGGGAATCCTTTTCCCATTGCTTGTTTTTGTCAGGTTTGTCAAAGATCAGATAGTTGTAGATATGCGGCATTATTTCTGAGGGCTCTGTTCTGATCCATTGATCTATGTCTCTGTTGTGGTACCAGTACCATGCTGTTTTGGTTACTGTAGCCTTGTAGTATAGTTTGAAGTCAGGTAGCGTGATGCCTCCAGCTTTGTTCTTTTGGCTTAGGATTGACTTGGCGATGCGGGCTCTTTTTTGGTTCCATATGAACTTTAGTTTTTTCCAATTCTGTGAAGAAAGTCATTGGTAGCTTGATGGGGATGGCACTGAATCTATAAATTACTTTGGGCAGTATGGCCATCTTCATGATATTGATTCTTCCAGCCCATGAGCATGGAATGTTCTTCCATTTGTTTGTATCCTCTTTTATTTCATTGAGCAGTGGTTTGTAGTTCTCCTTGAAGAGGTCCTTCACATCCCTTGTTAAGTTGGATTCCTAGGTATTTTATTCTCTTTGAAGCAATTGTGAATGGGAGTTCACTCATGATTTGGCTCTCTGCTTGTCTGTGATTGGTGTACAAGAATGCTTGTGATTTTTGTACATTGATTTTGTATCCTGAGACTTTGCTTATCAGCTTAAGGAGATTTTGGGCTGAGATGATGGGGTTTTATAGATATACAATCATGTCATCTGCAAACAGGGACAATTTGACTTCCTCTTTTCCTGATTGAATACTCTTTATTTCCTTCTCCTGCCTGATTGCTCTGGCCAGAACTTCCAGCACTATGTTGAATAGGAGTGGTGAGAGAGGGCATCCCTGTCTTGTGCCAGTTTTCAAAGGGAATGCTTCCAGTTTTTGCCCATTCAGTATGATATTGGCTGTGGGTTTGTCATAGATAGCTCTTATTATTTTGAGATACGTCCCATCAATACCTAATTTATTGAGAGTTTTTGGCATGAAGGGCTGTTGAATTTTGTCAAAGGCCTTTTCTGCATCTGTTGAGATAATCATGTGGTTTTTGTCTTTGGTTCTGTTTATATGATGGATTATGTTTATTGATTTGCATATGTTGAACCAGCCTTGCATCCCAGGGATGAAGCCCACTTGATCATGGTGGATAAGCTTTTTGATGTGCTGCTGGATTCAGTTTGCCAGTATTTTATTGAGGATTTTTGCATCAATGTTCATCAAGGATATTGGTCTGAAATTCTCTTTTTTGGTTGTGTCTCTGCCGGGCTTTGGTATCAGGATGATGCTGGCCTCAAAAAATGTGTTAGGGAGGATTCCCTCTTTTTCTATCGATTGGAATAGTTTCAGAAGGAATGGTACCTGTTCCTCCCTGTACCTCTGATAGAATTTGGCTGTGAATCCATCAGGTCCTGGACTCTTTTTGGTTGGTAAGCTATTGACTATTGCCACAATTTCAGAGCCTGTTATTGGTCTATTCAGAGATTCAACTTCTTCCTGGTGTAGTCTTGGGAGGGTGTATTTGTCGAGGAATTTATCCATTTCTTCTAGATTTTCTAGTTTATTTGCGTAGAGGTGTTTGTAGTATTCTCTGATGGTAGATTGTATTTCTGTGGGATCGATGGTGATATCCCCTTTATCATTTTTTATTGCATCTATTTGATTCTTCTCTCTTTTCTTCTTTATTAGTCTTGCTAGCGGTCTATCAATTTTGTTGATCATTTCAAAAAACCAGCTCCTGGATTCATTAATTTTTTGAAGGGCTTTTTGTGTCTCTATTTCCTTCAGTTCTGCTCTGATTTTAGTTATTTCTTGCCTTCTGCTAGCTTTTGAATGTGTTTGCTCTTGGTTTTCTAGTTCTTTTAATTGTGATGTTAGGGTGTCAATTTTGGATCTTTCCTGCTTTCTCTTGTGGGCAGTTAGTTAGTGCTATAAACTTCCCTCTACACACTGCTTTGAATGTGTCCCAGAGATTCTGGTATGTTGTGTTTTTGTTCTCGTTGGTTTCAAAGAACATCTTTATTTCTGCCGAACAGGCATGTTATCAAATAAAATATACAAATGGCTAAAAAGCACATGAAATGATGCTCAACATCATGAGTCATCAGCAAAATGCAAATCCAAGTGTGAGATACCATTTCACATTTACTAGAATGGACACAGTAGGATAGACAATAACAAATGTTGGCAAGGATATGGAGAAATGAGAACCCTTTTATATTGTTGGTTGGAATGTAAAATAGTGGAGCCACTTGGAAAAACAGTTTGGCAGTTACTCAAAACTTAAACCTAAAACTGCCATATGACTTGGCAATTCCATTCCTAGATATCTATCTAAGAGAAATGAAAACATGTCTACACAAAAACTTGCATGAGAATATTCATAGTAGCAGTATGTATGATAGCCAAAACTGTAAACAACCTAAATGCCCATCAATTGAGACATGCATGGATAGACCAAACAAAGCATATCTATACAGTGGAATTCTAATCAGCAATCAAAAGGAAACAAACTGCTGACACATGCTACATCATGAACATAACTCAAAAACATGCTAAATGAAAGAAGTGATACGCAAGAGACCACCTACTGCATGATTCCATTTATATGAAATGTCCAGGGGAGCTGAATATAATTTATAGAGACAGAAGTAGATTACTAATTGTTTGGGGCTCTGGATGGCAATGGGGATTAAATGTAAATGGGCATCAGGGATCTTACTGCAGGGATGCAAATGTTCTAAAACTAATTGATGCTGAGGGTTGCACCATTTGGTAAAGTTACTAAAAATTATTGTACACCTGATACTGGTTATTTTTTAAATTGCAGTGGAATATGCATAGCGTAACTTTGCCATTTTAACAGTTTTGGGTGTACAGTTCAGTAGCATGAAGTACATTTACATTACTACATGATCCACCTCCAGAACTTTCTCCATCTTTCCAAACAGAATCTCTACCCATTACACAATAACTCTACATCCCCTCCTTCCCCCAGCTCCTGACAACCACCATTCTGCTTTCTCTGAATTTGACTGCCCTAGGTACTTCTTTTAAGTGAAATCATGCAGTATATGTTCTTTTGTGCCTGGCTTCACTTAGCATAATGTCTTCAAGATTCATCCAAGTTGTAGCATGTATCAGAATTTCATTCTGTATGTGTGTGTTTTATTGTGGTAAAATACTCACAAAAGCTAAAATTTAACATTTTAACCATATTTTAGTGTAGTTTTGTGGCATTAAGTACATTCATGTTGTTTGTTGTACAACCATCAACACCACCCATCTCCATAATGTTTTCATCTTCCCCAACAGAAATTCTGTACCTATTAAACACTAACTCCCCGATCCCCTCTTCCCCTAGCCCTTGGCGGCCACCATTCTATTTTCTGTCTCTTATGAATTTTGCTACTCTTAGTGCCTCATATAAATGGAATCATGCAAAATATGTCCTTTCGTATCTGGCTTATTTCACTTGGCTTAATATCTTCAAGGTTCATCCATGTTGTACCATTTGTCAAAATTTCCTTCCTTTTTAAGGCTGAAATATTTCATTGCATATATATAACACATTTTGTTTACCCATTCATCCACTGATGAACATTTGTTTCCACATTTTAGCTATTGTGAATAATGCTGCTATGAATATTGGTGTATAAATGATATTGGCGAATTCTATGATATGTAAAATATACCTCAATATAGTTATTTTAAAATAAAACATCAATTTAAAAAAATTAAATTGCCAATAAATGGTAGATGTTGATATTATCAATAACTTAAAGAATGGTAAATTTGATCAATGAAGTAGGTTTTAAAAAAAATCAAGTTAATTTATTAACTTAAGCTAATTAATTAAAGTTAGCTAAAAAATTAAGTTATTTTTTGGGTTAAAAAATACAGAAAGGTAAAGAAAAATACAGAAAAGTACAAAGAAGAAAATAAACGTCTGTAATCCTACTTAGAGATAACCATCAAGATTACTTTACAAAAAATTACTGTATTTTAATTTTACTTGAAATTAGTAGAAGGAATTAAAATGAAATGAAGTTGGTGAACTTTAGATGTTTATTTACAACAGAGATACTCGTTCCTAATATCTCTCTCTAAAGGCAAAAGAAGTTATGAGAAAACATTGAGGTTGGCTTGGAACACATGGTTTTTCTATTTAGATTCATGTTTCTTGATGGTCACAGTTTAATCCCCCAGATTGGTAACTGTTTCATAAAAATCAGAGGACATTTCTGATGTTTAAACACAGCACCCAAATTTTTAGATTAAAAACAAAAGAACAAAGTTCAAAAATTTAGTAAACTTTTAGGATAAACTTCTAAGAGAAATCATTAGGGAATGGCTAGCTTATAAATAAAACACCACGAAGAGGACAAATCGCTTGTTAAAAAAGGAGGAGGAAATGATTGTAGTTAAGTGTCTAAAATAAATCCAAGAGGTTATCTATCAATTCTCTGTATTAGTCAGTTTTCTTCTCCCTCTGAATTGGTTCTTGCTTTTGAATGTATCTGCTCCAGCCTGAACTGCCTGAATTGTCTTACCCAGAGTTGTAGAGTCCACCCATTTATGTTCTGTTGCATTCACTGTATAAAAGAGTTATTTAAAACCTGAACATAAGGCAAAAAGTTGAGTGGCATGCTCTTTCAATGTCACACTGAAGAAGTATTTAACAAGTCCACCCAAGGATCATTTAATTTTCTAGAAGAATGTATCTGTGTTTGACTTTGCTATTTAGATACTGTGAAGTTACATGTTAATTGTATTTTCCTTTCTGGTAAGAGAGATAACTCCAAAGGTTATGATTTTATTAGCCTGCAGGACATTAACCAGTTTCATCCGTAACCTAGCAATCTAATTTTAACTTTTTTCATTTTGAAAATATTTTTTCCTGGTGGATTATTTAAAGCCCTTTTCCTCGAGTGCTCTTGCAAGAATCAGCTTTCCCAGCTAATGGCTCCATCATAAGCTAACGAGCTGAATAAAACCTTTGACATATGTCTATATTTGAATGAGAGTCACGATTTTAACATTTTATCAATTACACTTTGATATAGCTGATATACCTCAACTCATACTTTCTCCTCCTATCTACTGTGCTTACTCTTCAGGTGCAGAAGAGCTACCTGGGAGCCTGTTTGAATGTAGATTCTTCCCCCTTCCAGCTCCCACCATCAGAGTCTAATTCAGGGAGGTTGACGTGGGCCTTGGTGGTTGCATTTTAATAAGCTCCTCAGGAGATTCTGAAGCTGATGGTACTCAGACTAGACAACTTGAGAACATCGCCTGGTAAACTAGGTGCTGGTGATGATCTAAGGCCATATGGATTCACACTGTTCAGAGTGGATGGAGTTAGCTGAAGTTTAACATTGAGGCCTGGGATGGGCTGGAATCCAACAACCCATTTTCGTAAACTTCAGTTTGGATGTGGTAGGTGATCTCAGGTGTTCATCCACTTATTGGCTGTATCAGAAAGCAGGTGGGGCTGGGAACCACCAGGAATCTGTATAAAAGGTTGAATCACATGACATGGCTGATATTTTGACTTTTTAATTGACCTTAAAAAATATCAGTTTCATATGCCTTGACGTAATAACTCCTCAGCTGTTTCTAACTCAAAGCTGATTTGGCGGCTAACTCATCAATATGACAGTTGGGACAGAAGATTTCCAATATTTGCGGAAAGTGCTTTGTAATTTTCACCAGACTTAGAGCAAAAATTTAATAATCCTCTTCCTAGAAAAATGCACCAAGTGTAACCTTTTGCATACAATCTCAGGGGGATTTATGGACTCCTTAAAGGTCCGAGGACTCGAGGTTAATCCTATTTTACAATTTTTTTTTGGAGGCTGCATTTCCTGAAGGCTGCATTCTTTAGAAAGAGTTTTGCTGCCACCTACTGCCACGTGGTTCTTGAGCTGGGTTTGCTCTATTCTTGCCTTGTCAATGTCCTCCAGTTTGGAGTTTTGTAGGAGCTATAAGCAGCTATCATCTCACACCAACCGACAAGAGAAGTCCAATTCTAGGCTGAAATGGGCACCAAAAACCTATTTATTTATAATTCAAACACTGAATTGCATTATTGCGAAAAATTTGTGCACACTATGCATTGTCTAGTCTATGCACACTCTTCAGCTTATAGCTGATTCTAAGAAGGCTTAAAATGAGAGTTGGAATAGAATAACAGGGCTATCTGGTTTTGAGTCTAAAGGAGCTTATTTTACAACTCCGTACTGTACATAACTGATAACAATGCAAAATAATTGTTCCAGAAATGCAAATTTTGTCTTATCCAGGAGGTTCTCTTGACTTTCTCCCTGCAGTGTGGAAGAAGCTAGTTTTGGCTCCATTTGCATATTTATTTCAATATTCCTGGTCCATAAGAGTATCTTTTCTTTGGATCTCCTTTGAGTCAGTTACAACATGTGCCTTATTTCCTCAGAGTGAAATAAAACCTTTCACATGAGCTCATTTGGTATTTGTTTTGAGAGTCATTATGCTTTTTTGAAAATTATTCTTTAACAAGGGCCAAAAATAGGTATCTTTGATTCCCAACTACGAAAGTCTGGCCCTTTCTTGAAAGTGCACAGTCTAATTAAGGAGATGTTCAGTGTTGAAAGTAATTTTTTTGAGATGTCCCAACCCTCTTTTCCCTTTTGCTCTCATTCAAACAGTTAAGACCCTATCTCATTGCCTCAGGGAAGGCAGGGGCAAAACTAACAAAATACAACAAAGGAGTTTGTAAATCTTTCTGGACTTTGTTTTCCTAAAGCTCAAGTTCTTCCAAGAGTTTAGAGAAGTGGAGTGGGAGAGGACCCGAATGTTGGGGGAAAAGAGAGGAGATGGGGTTTTCCTTCCAGAAAACGAGATTACCTCAGATTGGGGGAAGGAGGGAGAGGCAGAAGCAACAGGACCAGGCCCTGAGAGGCGAGGCTGCAGGGGCTGGATGGACTGGAGCCCAGACCACATGGAATTAGAGCAAGGCTGCACTGGGGGGGCCCTGAAAATAGGGTCCTGGGAGGTCAGGCTGACCCCTGTGGACTAAAGATCCTTGACAGTGTTCGTGTGTGTGTGTGTGTGTGTGTGAACAAATTTGGCCTCTAACCTTCCGGGCAGTCTTGACTCAAGAGGCAAACTGCAGTCTTATAAACTCATTTGTGTCCTGGACTACATTTTAGAAGTTAAAAAAAAGGGCAGAAAATACCAGAAAGCATAGAATGTGGTAAAAGGAAGTGTTTCATAAACCTTTTGTTTCAGCTGAGTTAGTATGCGTATTAATTTTCTTTCTATGATCAATCTATATAATTTTACTGTGGGTTCTGAGCCAAAGGAAAAAAAATTGCAAAAAACTGACCCTAAAGGCATTTTAAAAAGTCAAATTTAACTCTATTAGCCCAGCTGTATTCAGAAAACCTGAGCTTTCCTTTTCTTCTTTCACAATGGCTCCAAAGGAATACCACATTAGGGCTGAAATAAATTTTACTTTCAGGTTCCTACTTATTATAAAGGCAATGACTAGCTACTTAATTTTTTTTTTTTCCTGTAGAGGTGGGGTCTCACTATATTGGGGTCTCAAACTCCTGGCCTCAAGTGATCCTCATGCCTGGGCCTCCCAAAGTGCTGAGTCACCACTATTACTTTAAACACTTTTGCTGGGGCTTTGTCTACTTTATCTATTTAGCTTCAGGTTAAGTGACCCGGGGGGAAATGAAGCTAGGATCAAGACAGGCCGGACCTCCCTGGACAAGTGTCCCCCACCCCCAATACTCACATTAAAAACAAAATTCAGTCTCTGCCAATCAGATTAGAACAAGTGGGGAAGTGGGAAGGACAGGAACAATTATTTTTCAGAATTTGGGAATCTATTTTTCAGTGTGGTTTTATAATTTACCTTTCAGGAGTATAAGTTCTGTGACAATCAGACTTGCTTTTCTATGGAAATATGCAAAACCCTACCCAGGCGAAGCAAAAATTATTGTGATTATGCATCATTCCCTGACAAGGTTACAAGTGTCATGGTAAAGTATTCTTGCCACTGCTGGCCCTGGTAAAACAGTTAATTTTAAAAATCTGACAACAGAGTAACAGACATGTACAGAATAGACTAGAAGATAGAAGTGTTGAGAAGTTAACCAAAAATAATAAGTGGAATATTTTTTAAAAATTTATTGCTTACTCTGGAATTAACAGTGGAATTTTAATTTAAAAATTAAGGTGGCATTTATAAAGTAATTACATATCTTACCAGCTTTTGTACTCCATTTAGGGAAGTTGAGTCTACTTTAGAAGAGAAAGGGGTTGACCCACAGAAAGTTTTCCTAAAAATGCTGTTAATAGCTCCACAATAGAGGCAGCTTTGCTTAAAAACCCAATCGGGGAGTTTGGTAACTAGGGAGAAGGCAGAGACAGCCACAGCCCTTTCTGCCTCTATTTGTTGGGAATAAATTCATGTTACCTGGCTTCACACTTTCAATTTATCTGTTTTTCTCACTGGACCTAAAGTAGTTATGGAAGTTCCTCTCTCTTTAGGCCTAATTTTGTTTTGTAAAATGCAGTCTTAAAGGCCCCAGGGCAGAAACCACAGCCCACACCAAGGAATAAAATGAAACCTCACTTACCATTTCCTGAAGGAGCAAGTATTAGTTATTTCAAGTGAAAACTAGTGCCTGAAACTGTTCTCTTCCAATATAGTGAGTTACACAGTCCCCCAAATAGAACAACTATGAAGCAAAAACCAAAGTATAGTTATCTCATTAAAAACCACCTGGGCCGGGCGCGGTGGCTCATGCCTGTAATCCGGGCATTTTGGGAGGCTGAGGCGGGTGGATCACGAGGTCAGGAGATCGAGACCATCCTGGCTAACACGGTGAAACCATCTCTACTAAAAATACAAAAAAAAAAAAAAAAATTAGCCGGGCGTGGTGATGGGCACCTGTAGTTTCAGCTACTCGGGAGGCTGAGACAGGAGAGTGGCGTGAACCTGGGAGGCAAAGCTTGCAGTGAGCTGAGATCCCGCCACTGCACTCCAGCCTGGGCGACAGAGCGAGACTCCGTCTCAAACAAAAACAAAAAAAAACCACTTGGACTATCATATTTTAATATATATATTTCATTTTAACAAAGAGTGCTTTCTTGTAGACATCGATGCAGTCCATAGGGCTGGTAAGGAAGTAATAACAGTGGGGAGGGGGTAGGTATGTCAGTCTGGCATGTTTTCTTCTAAATTAATATTCAAAAAGGTGCCATTCAAGGAAGTTTTGGTCATACCTTGCAACCAGTACTGAGACATGACAAAGTTAAAACTCCAGGTGCCTTTGTGAGATAAGTGTGAATCCACATTCATAACCTGGGTTTAGAAAGGTCACACTTCTCTACTTACTAAAATGGAGTCCTTCACTCTTAAGTCAGCCCAGCAATTCAGTTGTATTGACGTGATGGAGGCCATCCGAGGTTTCACTGCCATTAGGAGCAGGGCTTGTTTTATGCGCTCTGTGCATGCTGATGGTGCGGGGAGTGGTGGAAGATGTGCCGCCTCAAATCTGGATAATTCCTTTAATCCCTTCCTTCAATACAACCTGCTCTTAAAACTGAACACTGATTTTCATTCTTTTCATGATTAGTGTTTCTCCACCCTTATCTTTGCATTCACTCCCTCTCGTAAAGGATGTATTTTCAGAGTCCAGATGGATTAGGATAACTGCTTACAAATTCCGTGGCAATAGTTAAGTTCTGAGGAACAGCAGGCTTTGTGATAAGACCATTGGATGTGTTTCAATTTTTCAAAAGTCAGATTTCATTCCACAGCTTGTCATACAGTTTATAGAATTATGAGAAGCCTCCCTGGATTCACAGTGTCTTTCTTAATAGATTCACACATTAATGAATGTTACCCATTATTTAATATTTAAATTTCAAATTCTAGTTTCTACTTTACAGGGAAAAGGACACGAAGACAAAACTGACTGACCCATGGTCAGTCAGGAGAAAATCTGTCTTAGCTCCTAATTTAGTGACGTATATGCTAAATTATACCTTTTCATCCCTCTGAGAACATAATTCTGGAAGCTTGTATAAACAAAATAGGCCCCAAATTACATTCTCACCACAGAAATTAGATAATTTATCAAGTGCAAAAATAACAACGAGAATATTCTGCACAATTTATCAAGGAACTTCAAATAAATCCATTATAAAAAATACCCCTTCAGGCAAAATAAATAAGACTGAAATTCAGCATAACAAATTTACAAAGTTTAAAATTAGCTTAAAGTGAGGGCTACAATTCCAGTTACGAAGCAAATGTCCCAAGTTCCCCCAAAGAACTTAAGACAAATTGATTAAAGTTGTTCAGTTATTATTTTAGAATATTTTGTTTAGAGAAACCAAACTTGAAGTCTCATTAAAAGTAACATCTATCAAGTGATAAAGCAAATGTAACATAATATTACTGCAGATTCTAGGTGGTAGATGTTCACTATACAAGTCTTTCAACATTTCTGCATGTTTGAGAAATTTCATAAAGTGCTGAAGAAAAAAAGTAACATCTGCGCCTTACCATCTAAAATTTACATGACAATTAAGGCACCAGAAATTGGTCAGCTTCAACTGCTGCTTTCAATAAATGTTCATTATTATGTATTTGAGTGTGTGCAATGTGCCAGGCACTGTGGTAAGAAGCGGGGATTCGGCAGCAACCAGAACACATCCCCATTCCACACAGAGTTTACCTTCTCCTGGGGACTTGCATAGAAGAGAACTATGGTCACTACTGCTTGGGCGATTGTCCGAGTGGGACAGCACCTACCTTCAGAGCTGCAGACATTAAGAGCAGAGGCACATGCCCCAGCTTCCCCATCTTAAAGGCAGGGCTAGTGTCCTGCTGAGAAAGCACTCTGAGAGAGGAAAAGCAGCACCACATCTCTCATTTCCTAAAATGTTTTTCCCACCTAGAGTTATTTTTTGGGATTTTATAACCCGAATTTCCTGTGGGGGAAAAAGCTTTAAAATATTACAGACACAAGTGACATTTAGTGAAACAACCAGGCATCTCCTTCCAAGTGTCCGTTTTTGACTGAAAGTGAAGGCTGTAACTGAGTGTCACAGTCTGCCAAGATCCATCCAATTTGATTTCATCAGATCATCTTTCTGGATACTGGGAATTTGTAAGTGCCAAGTACACTCTACAAGCACAAGGATAGAAACGGAGAAACTTACAGTCCATCACGTCAATCTGGGAGTTTAGAAAAAGCACACTTCAAAATAAAAATATAAATGACTACTTAGGGCTCCTTTTCATTTCCTTAAGGCATTGCACTGCTTAGGTTGTAAGCAACTAGGCATCACAAACAGAATCTGATGTTTTTGTTTTGTTTTGTGAGACAGTGTCACACTCTGTCACCCAGGCTGGGGTGCAGTGGCGTGATCTCGGCTCACTGCAACCTCTGCTTCCCGGGTTCAAGCGATTCCCATGCCTCAGCCTCCCAAGAAGCTGGGATTACAGGCATGCATCATGACACCTGGCTAATTTTTGTATTTTTATAGAGATGGGATTTCGCCGTTTTGGCCAGGCTGGTCTCGAACTCCTGGCTTCAAGCAATCCGCCAGCCTCCACCTCCCAAAGTGCTGGGATTACAGGCGTAAGCCACCGTGCCCAGCCTAATGGTATTTTATATAAAATAATGAGTAGAACTTGAGGCAAGCCAAGAAGAGAACATACAAGCAATTGTTAGTACATACAAGTTAGTACATACAAGCAATTGTTCCTCTGTAAAAATAATGCATTCTAACTGTACACATAATTCATAAGCATGCTCTTAGTTTATCTAAGACTTACTGGTATAAAAACAGTAATGGAGAATTATACTGTGACCTGTATAATTTTATATGGGTCACAAAAATTAATTGCTAGAGATCGTCCAATATCTCTGTATTATTCCATCATTAGGATAAAAAACACCTGCCTTCATTCTTTCACTTTTTTCTACTATTTGTCCCCAAAATAAAAGTTAAATCATATTGTAGTACACCAATAAACAGTCTTTGCTGCTAATAGATGGTAATAAACTACCAAACTTCAAATCAACATTCAGACTTGTTTGCCAATAGCAAAATGTATGACATGCAGCAAGTTTCATCCAACATTGGGTTGGATGCTGGGCGTGGTGGCTCATGCCTGTAATCCTAGCACTTTGGGAGGCTGAGGCAGGCAGATCATCTGAGGTCAGGAGTTCCAGACCAGCCTGGCCAATATGGTGAAACCCTGTCTCTACTCAAAATACAAAAAAATTAGCTGGACATGGTGGCGGGTGCCTGTAATCCCAGCTACTTGGGAGGCTGAGGCAGGAGAATCGCTTGAGCCCGGGAGGTGGAGGTTGCAGTGAGCCGAGGTTGTACCACTGCACTCCAGCCTGAGCATCAGGGCGAGACTGTCTCAAAACAAAAAACAAAACAAAACAAAAACCTTTGGTTGGACATCTCCGGAAAAAGAAGAAACAATTTCTTAATTTAGTAATGTCCCAGAATGATGCCAAAAGATAAAAATGTTAAAAGGTGGTTAGTAACATACAACATAAAACCCAAAGGCTTGTGTACCCAACTGAGTGAAACTAGCATGTTTAAGAATAGAGTAGGAGATTGGGAAAATGTAAGGAAGAAACCAACTTTCCAGGTTAAGGCTTAATTCTGATTGAAGTCAAAAGTTTTCTATTTGGAATGACAGCTTGACTATTCTACTTTGTAGTCATGATGAATGACCAGCATAAAGTAAGTGGCTGGTTTATGACAAAATGCCAAAAGTTGGGGGTTAAAATTGCTCATTTTACTTAAGATGTGACCCAGCTGACAGACACTAAATTAGAGGAAAGTATCAGTGTCAGCAAAGAGTAAGTTAAAGACATTTTCTACTGGCAAAATACTTTCGTTAAGTATTGTCAATGTTCTGCTGGTTGGAACTTAATTTGAGACAGAATGTTATGGCTGGAGGGGACTGTAGAAAAATCTAGTCCAACTCATTTTACAGATGGGAAGCTTGCTAAAAGCTGAAATTAGGCAAAACAACTTTTTTTTTTTTTTAAAGACTCTTTAGTAGAAAAAAATAGTATCACCAAGGCAGGAAATGACTCCTCTTTGTACCTAATGCACAGCCAATGCTTTTAATAGAAATCTGACCAGGAAGCTTTTAAATATCATTTCCTTTTTTGAGCTGGGGGCGTGGAGATTGAATGTTTTGTGGCAACATTTTTTTTCTCTGATAAAAGTACACACTTATTGTAGAAAATGTAAAAAATATAAGCGCAAAGGAAAATAAGCCAACAAAAAGTTTAGTATATTTCCTTCAGGCTTTTTCTATGCAAATACAAAAATAATACGGTTTAGTTTTTAAACGGAAGTTGACAATTATTTATTCATTGTAAAACAATCACAGGAACAGCAGCAGTGTAGGTTTCCCTACCTAGAGGGTGGTATGCAGTGATTCTCAGGCGCTGGTTGGAAGGCAGAGCTGAGGGACACAAACTGCCAGGAAATAATGTGGTAACTAGCCATGAGCTTGTGGTACTAATGGTGGCACGGGAAACAAGGTCTCTGCTTGACTTTTATTTTCACTCCATAACAAACTCACCAGATCAGGAACCTAAGGGTGGGTGGGGAGGGAGAAGAGAGAAAAAAGCAAAGGGAAAGTTCAAAGTGACACTCGCTGGGGCTGAAAACCACACTCCCCTGCAGATGAGGTCCTTGGCTTTCTCTTGAAATTAAGGCTGATCTAGAACCCTGGCTGGGGACTCTGATTTGGCCTCTCTGGGGGATACAATGTCATCTCTCATTACCAGACAACTTTAAATGGTGGATGGATCTTTAGATCCTTTATAAGCTTATACTAGTTGCAGGTCTCCCTGAGAACTAGATTCCACGATATTTTATATCTATATACATGCCTTTAACAAATACATGATGGCACACAAAAAAATCATCTCTCCCTATTAGGAAAATCTGGCTACTTCCAGGATTCCACAGGATCCTTCTCAGAACCTGCAGTTGTTAGGCTACAGCAACATACTCAAGCTAAGTTGTGATACAACCACTATGACTTCTAATCTTAGTTTGGTGACTTCCTAGGTTATCTCCAATCATCTCCCAAGTTTTAAAAAATTCTGATTTTAGGAAATCAATTTTGTTCTTTTTAATCGAACTAAACCAGAGGGTATTCAAAAGAGCTGAAAGCTTCTGGCTCACATAGCTTCTGTCACCACCAATGAGATGCCACATATGCTGACTACTTGGGTTACTTTAAATTTTGTTGCTGATTGTATGTGTGCATCTCCTGTCTTGTAAGCATTAAACAAATGAAGATATATGCAGAGCTGTGAAATTCACTCTGCACTGAATAGACAAAAAGGGTTACATAGCAGTTGATGTCCACATGGTTCTCAGCATTATAAACTCTGGGGAAGATGCTACTTTGTAACCTCAAGGAAATATGTAAGTAAGGCAGAAGGAACACTTAAACAAGTATTATTCAACAGACATGTTTACACTAAATAAGTAAGGTTATATTTAGGGTTTAAACTCATCCCTGAATATCCTTAGTAACAACCTGGAGGAAAAACTGGGGTGAATGAGAACTTAAGTTTTCCAAGGATTATGGTTCAAATCCTCTGAAATCTATAACAGGTTAAAAAAATGAGAACTCAACTTTCTAGAGCAATAACTCTTCTCGAGGGCACTAGCACAAGGCGGTAGTGATTTTCACTTTTAATATATTACATATAATACTATAAAAATAGACTGAAGTTTTAAGGAAAGTCCATTATTATTAAAAGTTTAGTACTCGAGTCTGGGCTTTCTGACGATAAAATACACCACAGCAAAAGCCCAAGAAAGTACAACAAAGAGGTAATTGGCAAAATAGCTGCTGCAACATGCCACAGGCACTTCAGGCCTAACATTTCTGAAAAAGCATGGAACGTGTGGATTCCCAGGAAAAAACTGCCTCAGATCATTTGTAACAGGAAGAAATAGTAAGTGACCTCTCTAACAACATTCACTAGTAGATATTACATATTTCCTGCGGCTTGTTTGTTTGCATGTTATTGAGAACAGGGCAAGGAAAGGCACTGTTTTCTCCAGGTAGTTGTTTTTGAACAAGTGAGGGCAAGCTATACCCCTGCATCAGTACTTCGTGGCTGAAAACCCTCCCTCCGAAGGCTACCCATGTCAAAGCGGGTGGAGACCTCACAGCGCACTAATAATGTGTCATCCTTAATGAAAGTTCTTTGTCTTAGGGCTTCCAGATGCATAAAAGTTACATAGCCAAAACCTTTTGGGTTCCGTGGGATTGTGGGTCGCTGGAAAGCAAGCAGCTCTGGTTTGGCATCCATTATCTCTTCGTGGTTTTGCCTTACAGGTGCTTCAGACTGATCAAGAATTGTAAGGCGTATTGTACCCTGGAAGGGCCAAGGGAGGTGGCTGTCATATTCTCCTTGCATTGTGTGGACAAAAAGGGATATATAGTTTGCACAGCGCTGAGCAGTCGGTAACTGAAGGTGCAAGCGCATGCACAGTTTGTACCCGGGTTTGCCAGTGTAGAATCCAGGGCTATGAATCACAACAGGTTTCTCCTCTTCTTGACATTTCAAATGCATTCCAAAGTTGCCAATCTTCCAAATATAAATTCCATTGCACTGCTGTGCTTCGATTTCAGCAACTTTGTCCTCAAGGGTTCGAATGGTTCGTTTGAGCTCACTTACATACATACTCTGAGTTTCCATTTTAGCAGTCAGCTCCCGGATTTGATGGTCTTGTCTTACAAGGCGACCCTCTAACTGGTGAATAGTTTCCTGGAAATTCCGGACCTCTGAGATATACCCAGAGTCAGGTATAAGGCTCAAACTATGAACAGCCTGGGCCAACATTCTCATGTGTGACTGGGTGTTCTCTTGTAGGTGGCGTGCCAAGTGATTCCTCTGCATCTAAAAATCAAGCACAAGCCTTAGGTTGGGAATAGATACCGTGAGGAGTAGGAAAAGGACCTGGCCAGGTCAAATAAGAAGTTTTCAAGTAGTCACACCACTTCCTTCAATTCTCTACAATTTTCCTTTGCCTTCAACAGATTCTTGATCCAATGAGGCGACTCTGCCTCTTAGTTCACTGAAAAACAGACTATCTGATGACTACTTTCCCAGCTTTCACTCATTTAAATCTCCCTCCCACCTACAAAAAATGTCAGTCTTTACACACATCCTTCTTTTCTGAGATGCCTGTCCTCTCCAAGATTAACATTCTACCTGTGCTCTAAATGTCACCTGACCTGTTGCAACACCCCAGAGATTTTACTCAGTGGTTTTTCATCTTCAAACATCTCTTCCTCTAACACTTTCCTTTAGAATACAATTATTAAAAGCTTTCCCATTAAAAAAGGACAAACCTCTCCGAAGATCTTTTGTCTCTCTCTAGTTAATATTATTTTCTTTTTTTTTTAAAGTCAAGACTATAGTCTACCTATATTGTCTGCAATTCCCAGTATATAAATCTATTGCAAATTGGAATTTTTCCTGGCACCATGCTATTCTAAAGTCATTAAGAACACCCTATTATATGAAAAACATTCATAATACAACAATTTTTATTATAAAAGGTCATATAGTCTTTTAAAAAACCTGGAAAATATAGATGACCAAAAAGAAAGTATGTTACCTAATATCTCACCTAACTTCCATTAACATTTTATTTCTTTCAAGTCTTTTTCTCTAAGCACAACAATACAGAATTTTTCCACAAAATATAACCATACCATTTTGCTCATTTTATTTTTTAAATTATTAAATGTATGTTTGTTACATATAAGTCAGGAAAAAAAAGTATTATGGAAAAGCAAAAGTGTAACTGCACTCTCCAAAAAGAAAGACATATCATAAACAATGATCCACCTCAGACATTTGACAG
Organism: Nomascus leucogenys; assembly: GCF_006542625.1. Taxonomy (NCBI): domain Eukaryota; kingdom Metazoa; phylum Chordata; class Mammalia; order Primates; family Hylobatidae; genus Nomascus; species Nomascus leucogenys. The sequence continues at coordinate 96,766,344 of NC_044395.1, forward strand.
TACTGATTATGAATCTTGAAACTAATTTTGGAGACCATAATAATACTGTCTCTTTGCCTGGTTCATCTGTTTCTTATACTGTTTGTTCATGGCTCTTTTCCTTGGTGTACTTCTCTTTCCTATACATACTCTATATGATCTCAATCACACCTTCCATTATCACAAGTCACTTCCCCAAAGCAATACCCTGAGTCCTAATTTCTCTTTGGGGCTTAAGACAGCACATAATGCATGTCAGTCATCCCACCTGTTCCCTAGCTGGGTGAAGTCATTATCTGTAACTCAATTCATTAAAACAGATTTTTTTTTTAAACTCTACCTCTAATCAGTTCTTCCTGTGTTCACTCTTTTTTTGCTGAATGGCCCTCCCATCTACCCAGTGACAAAGGCCAGAAACCAAGAGTCATTCTAGATGCCTCCCTCTCCTTCACTCATCACATTTATTTAGTCACACAGGCAACAGATCTTCTCTCCTAAATATGTACTGGCTCCTAGGTCTATCTTCACGGTCATCACCATAATTCAAGCTGTCTTCACTTAGGTATTCCAACAGCTCAGGTACTAGTACCCCCACCTCCACCTCCACCTCAAATCATCTACATTGCTATTGGGTTGAACTAGCACAACAAACTACTTGTAGTTAGTTCCTCAAATCACCATGCTCACTCTTTCTCACTGGTCTTCTCTCCCTTGTCTTCTTGGAAAACTATTTCACCTGTCAAGATTCAGCCCAAAGCATCATGTTTTGTCAAGTCTGTCTGAATGCTTTAGGCATTGCTAAGTATGCCTTTGCTTCTGCTCACAGCATCCACGAATAACTCTGTTATATAACTTATTACACTGCTTTACAACTACATCTACATTCTTGTTGTTATTCTCCACTACATGATGTAACTGAGTATTTTTTACTTATGTTCAAGAATTAAAAGAAAAAAAAAACCTTACCTTTTCATGGCAACCAAAAGTACTGAATGTGCATGGAATTGGGGCTGTAGGGCAGTCTAGATCATAATGATTAGGCATCTGAAATCCAAAACAAAGGCTGAAAAATCTCTTCCTTGCATATCATTTTCTAGTTTGATGCGATCACATTTAAACTATATTGTCAATGGCTGCTTTTGTACCACACTGGCAGTTGAATAGGTGCAGCATAAACCATTACCCACAAAAATTAAAAGAACATCTACTTCCAAAAGTTATAGAGAAAGGAAATATCAACATCTCATAATATCCCCTCCAATTATTCAAAATTCATTTCAAGAAAATGAATTTGTTCCTCTTGCTGGGAACTGGCACCCTCTAGTGGCACTTTACAGAAAAAAACACCTGACAATAGCTACAAATGCAAACTGGATTAAGACTCCCACTATGCTCTAGGCCATTTAATAGGAACCAGTCAACTGCATGCACTGAAGCCACTGACTACACCCATACTTACCTCATGACCACCTTTCAAAAATCATCTTTGACCACCTTTCAAAACTCTTCTTAACTTTTGTTAAGCTGGGCATATTTCAGCTACAATGGGGAGACTGAGATGTTAGAAGGTACTTTAAACACATTAATAAAAGCTCTAAAGAAAGTCTCAGTCCTGGATTTTGGGACTCTAAGACACATTCTCTAAGCTAAGATCCATTATACTCAATCATATTTTTTCAAAGAGGTGCCAAATTCCCTTTAGAAATTTAATGTAGCTATAGTTGTAGATATTTCAAACAGGAAGTACCTGAGACCATTTATTATAATTCAACCCTTCATTTCTCAAGAGGGAACAGTGTAGAACAGGGGCCAATAAAATTTTTTGTAAAGGATCAGATAGTAAATACGGGCTGTACTGCCTCTGTCCCAAGTATTAAACTCTACCATTGTCATACAAAAGTAGTCATACACAAGACATACGCACATGGGCATGACTGTCTTTCAATAAAACTTTATTTACAAAAACAGGTAGTGAGACAGATCTAGCTGGCAGGCCAGTTTGCTGATCCCAGATCTATTTAGAATGTCAACTTGTTAAAGATGAGAGGGCACAGTTAAAACCACAGTTAATACAGTTTAAACCTAGGACTAAAACCCAGGTTTTCTGCCTCTTAGCCTAGGGTTTTTTCCTGTATTTTCTTTTGCTGGGTTTTAATTTGTTGCATGGTTTCCTTTAAATACTAAAAGACAGCAAAAAGGAAAACGAGTTAGGACTTCCTAAGCAAAAGAAGTTTAACACCTTCGAATTAAGGCTTTGTTGGAAAAATTAAGAGTCTGTTAACAAACTAATGAAAACATTTTAAGGTTAACAAACTTGTCCAGTGACAGGTTTTGCTTGCTGCTTCTCAGTAAGGTATATCAATAATGATCTCTGGGTTTACAGATTTCATGGGTATATAAATATTTAATGGTTAATATTCATATTTTGTGGGTAACTCCCCAAATGTCAGAAGATAGCAATCAGATGGAATTTTCCTTTCTCTACTAATAGTCAAAACAATCTTTGGGCTGGGCTTGGTGGCTCACACCTGTAATTCCAGCACTGTGGGAGGCCAAAGTGGGTAGACTGCTTGAGCTCAGGAGCTCAAGACCAGTCTAGGCAATATATCAAGACCCCATTTCTACAAAAAATCTAAAAAAATAAAAAATTAGCCAGGCATGGTGATGCACGCCTGTAGTCCCAGCTCTTTGGGGGAGTGAGGTAGGAGGATCGCCTGAGCCAGGAATTTGAGGCTGTAGTGAGCCATGATCGTGTCAGTGCACTCCAGCTTGGGCAACAGAGTGAGCCTGAGACTCTATCTCAAAAAACAAAAAAAACCCACCATATAATTTTCTATTATAATTACCACTTCTAATGATGCCCGGTCAGTGGCCTACAGGACAACTGAACAGAAGGGCTACAGGTCCTGAAAATCTGAAAACTTCCCTGTATGCCTCAGGGATTACAGCTACAAATAATATTCTCCTACTGAACAGAACTGCTTTCCTTTATTTCATTGTTCCCTCTTATTCTTTCAGCCAATCTCTGGACACTTGAGATACTCATTTCACAGTGTGTAAATATATATATATCTTAGTTTTTTCTTTCTTTAAATGGGGACCCTTACTTTTGATTATTTTTATCTTAAAATTGGTTTTGTTGGGAACTTTTATGAATATACAAAAGCACAGGTATTACATTAATTACCTAGGAATTTTAAGTTCTTAAAAAGGGCTTGATGTTTTGTTCTCACTGAAAGTATTTATTACTTATATTAATTTATATAAAAAATTTTCACACAGCTCTAATACTTCTTCAATCTGTATTTCTTTGCCTTATTGATTTAAATTTTCAATTAAAAAACCCAATTCACTTCTTTAAGCTGTTTATGAAAATAATAATTTATGAAAATGAATAATACCTGTTCTCTGATGAGTATAGTATTGCAGTATTCACAGATGACATTTGCCAAAGGACAGTTCTGGTCATGGATCTGAATTTTATTAGAGAAATATAATTAAAGCATGAGAATATCTGAAAAAGTGAAAACAACTAATTTTGATAAAAAGCAATTTTTCACTATAAACAAATAAGGACATCAATTTGTACAAAGCAAAAGTCAGTGAAAGTAATATATAAAGGCTATTTTCTTTCTCTTTCCCAGTGTAATAATGAGATTCATTCGACCTTCCAGCTCTTTAAAAGAGCAGGGTAGTATATAAAAAATAATTTTTCAAATCCCTTCCTTTTATCCTGAGGCGGTACACCTGTATCTACTTTGGACATCATCTGCCGAGGCTATAATTCTCCAAAGGTAATCTTCTTCCAAAAATTTTCAGCAGCAGCATGATGATTTAATTAAAATTTCTTGTCAGTAGAGTTAAAGAACAAATCTTTTATTAGGACATGAGGGTTTGGTGCTCAGGTTCTCATATGCCCCAGAAGGGTGAGCCTTATTTTCTAGAATATAATGACTTTAGTTGATGTGCTGAGAAATAATTAGCCTTCCAGGTTAAGTCAATCTAATTTACTAAAGTTTAGAAAGGAGTTTTCGGGCCAGGCGCGGTGGCTCACGTCTGTAATCCCAGCATTTTGAGAGGCCAAAGAGGGCAGATCACCTGAGGTCAGGAGTTCGAGACCAGCCTAACAGGGAGAAACCCCATCTCTACTAAAAATACAAAATTAGCTGGGCATGGTGGTGCACGCCTGTAATCCCAGCTACTTGGGAGGCTGAGGCAGGAGAATCGCTTGAACCCAGGAGGCAGAGGTTGTGGTGAGCCGAGATTGTACCATTGCATTCCAGCCTGGGCAACAGGAGTGAAACTCCGTCTCAAAAAACAACAACAAAAAAAAAAACAGTTGTCATTTTACTCTACGACTGAGACTTCTCTACATTTATACCAAGTTAGCTGACTTTTTTTGAATATTTTATCAATGTAATGGATATAATGTGCTTGATCTCAAGGTGGGGAAAAACTGCCAACATGAATTTATAAAAACTGTAGTTTAAGGAAGTATCTAAGTAATAGAATGAAAGAACATAAATTATATGTAGGTTATTTTATGAAAGTATACACAGGATAGGGATCAAGGGCTTAGATTTCAGTGTTAGTTTTTTTTATTGGCACTATTAATACAAGTCTACTTAATCTATCTCAGTTTCTGAATATAAAAACTGTCCTATAATCATGATGCTGTTAGGCACTCCAAATTTCTTTTTAAAAGATAAACTTTTGGCCTGGCGTGGTGGCTCGTGCCTGTAATCCCAGCACTTTGGGAGGCCGAGGCAGGCGGATCACCTGGGGTTGGGAGTTCGAGACCAGCCTGACCAACATGGAGAAACCTCGCCTCTACTAAAAATACAAAAATATTAGCCGGGCAAGGTGGCACATGCCTGTAATCCCAGCTACTCAGGAGGCTGAGGCAGAAGAATCGTTTGAACCCAGGAGGCTGAGGCTGTGGTGAGCTGAGATCACGCCATTGCACTCCAGCCTGGGCAACAAGAGTGAAACTCCATCTCCAAAAAAAAAAAAAAAAGGATAAACTTTTAAATTTAACATACAAAGTGAGAAGTAAATACATTATATACACAGCACGATGAAGTATCATCAAGGAAACATACTTTGTGAGTTTGATTTATTCTTCGTAATAGTTATAACAACCTATTCTCTTTTTCAAAATAATTTTGTGTACATCTTATCTTAATCTACTTGTTTGTCTCCAATCCAAAATTGGTTATTAAACTATCACACAGGAAAGCTGATCGGCATATGCCTTTCCTAGAAGTTCTGTTACTTGCATATCTACAATAGTGATAACTAGTATAAATTTTTTTTTTTTAAGAAAGACATGCAAATACAAATTCTACACTTATATACTAAGATGGCTTATTGAACCTTCTTTTTCTTAGAAATCATTTTTCCCAAAATTGATAATGTAGACTCAGAGTTGGAGTCACATCCTTATCTACTGCTAACCCCCTCGAGTACACATTTAAGAACGATGTTTTAAGAGGTAGTGAATTTAACAAATCCAAGTTAGTACATGCCTCTTTATCTTCAAATGCCATTGATGCAGCACAGTTGTCACAAGAAACCTGTCTCCTTGGACAATCCTTCAGAATGTGAATATTAATATGGAATTTTTGGAAGGGACGGTGGCATTGGGGACAATCCATAAGAGCAAACTCACAATGTGCTTGATGATCCTATAATTAAAAAAATAATGGATTAGTATTAGCCAACTCTGAAGTCTTCTACATATAATCTCTCCTAATCATATACTGTTCTCTTTCAGCAGGCTACTGAACCTACTTTGTCTAGTGCACACCACAGAACCATTCACAATATGAACATCTTTAGTGAATTTTTTAAAATGGTCGTGGATTGCAAATTTATACAAAGAATGTGAATTCTCAAGTCCATGCATCCAATTAGCAAAGAGTGTTGGAAAGAAGTCAGATTTCCTATTTATCAATTTATTACTGTGTCAGAAAGGCCACTCTCTTTTAAGAGCTAATAAGTAAAAGGAGCAAGTAGCATATCTGTCTTAAACATTTAATTTCAAATATAACACTAATATTTAATTTCTGGTAAAAATCACCAAGCTAATAATTGATCTATTTAGTATAAAAGCAAATTATTTTATAATCTGATTGTTTCCGTTAATCTCAAACAATAGGAGTATTCCATTTAGTTCATAATAAAAATGCACAATTTAGAAAAACAGAGAGAAAAAAGTATAATGAGGATACTGAGGTGATTACCTGGGAATTACTGCTTATTTCAAAATGACAAAAATGAAATTGTAAAATTAAAACGTGACACTTGTAATTTTTTTTTTTTTTTTGAGGCGGAGTCTCGCTCTGTGGCCCAGGCTGGAGTGCAATGGCATGATCTTGGCTCACTGCAACCTCTACCTCCTGGTTTCAAGTGATTCTCCTGCTTTGGCCTCCTGAGTAGCTGGGATTACAGGTGCGCGCCACCATGCCTGGCTAATTTTTGTAATTTTAGTAACAGATGGGGTTTCACCATATTGGTCAGGCTGGTCTCGAACTCCTGACCTCATGATCTGCCCGCCTCAGCCTCCCAAAGTGCTGGGATTATAGGCGTGAGCCACTGTGCCTGGCCGACACCTGTATTTAAAATGCTCCTCAGGTTTACTGCAGATAAAGCTCACCAAAAGCTTATGAAACAATAATGATTTTTTTAAAAAATTACTGCTGGGCAAAGCCAGAGTAGATAAAACAGTATATTTCTGGGTTCTACTTACATTTATATTCAATAATTAAAGGGCTGGCATTAATTCAGCAAGAATTTATTAACCAATCATCATATGCTAGGTACTGGCAATACACAGATGGACACAGAAAAGTCCCTATTCTGTAGGAACTTCCTTTTATACATGTGCTAAGAGCTAGAAAAGAACTTTAATACCTCAAGATGTCTCAGTTCCATCTTGTGCAAACAACCTTCATTTGGACACTTCACCATCAGAGAAAGAATCTCACGTTTTGCAAAATTGTCTGGAAATAGTTGATTTTCCAGCAGTATTTCATTGTCAACTGGACATTTATGACCTGCATCCCTAACAGAAACAAAATACACACAATTAGATTTAAATACTCGCATTAGAAAATCCAAACAACTTTAATTCACCATATATAAATTCTCCATTTACTGTTTCATAAGAAAAAACAATTTAACACATTATATTGCAGGTCACCAAAACAAACTGTCCTTTTATGGACAGCTTACAAACTGTTCTTTTATGAAATGAGTACAACTAGCAGCATATTGATAACCTATCAAAAGCTAAGGGATTTTTATATGGTGGGATAGATTCCAGCTTTTTGAGGAAAATTAGCCGAATAAGATATTTTGATTGGTGTAAAATGAAGTGAAAGAATGGGAATTTTGGCAGTCTGGCCTCTGTGTTGTCACGCCTATACAATACACTAGAAAGACGGAATATGCTTCTCACAGTACTAATAACATGTCTATAACGCAATTGCTCAGTCATAAGTAAAAATTTAAGCAGTTAGCAGTACCTCCATGAGGTCATATTTTAAAGTTTACTCTGAAATAGTCACTATAACACTCCAGCTAACAGGCAACAAAAGTTTCCTTTATTTGTATGTCTAGGGTCCAATGTTACAGAAAGTTAAAGGAACTCTATGTCCTGCTTCTCAGTGGTTTATTCTTTCTTATGATGGAAAAAACTATCCTCAGAAAAAGAAAATGGGATTGTATTGAGATGCACTTTGATTCCTTGAATGAACATACTCAATGAGAAATTTCAGAGCAGTTCCTTTAAGAACACTGGAGCTAAGTGTTCATTTTTAAAAAGCTTACAGGGAGACAGAAAAAAAAAAGCCTCAGACTTCTTGTGGGTTGTATTTCCTTTTCAGACCACTGTCCCACTACTTTCATGAACATCTTGCTATTAAAAAGCTGCTGAAGATTAGCTACCTTCCTGGGCATGGCAGTGAGCCGAGATCGCGCCACTGCACTTCAGCCTGGGAGACAGAGCAAGACTCCATCTCAAAAATAAAATAAAATAAAATAATGTCGAGGTTGAGAAAATCTACCCAAAATAGATCTTGTTAAGTCAGCACTATGTAATACATCTTTCCCCAAAATTGAAACAACAGACACTATCTTTTGTGGTTTAAATTAAGCCAAGTCCCGAGTATGGACGTAGTTACTCTTAAATTCAAGTTTTATAGAAAAGTTAACGTAAAAGTTGGCAGATAAAAACTCTGGAGACTAACAAATTGCCAGGACAGACTTATAATGAATTCACTAATATAACTAGGTGGCTATTTATTGAAGAACATAAAATCTGCCCCCCTTCATCCAATTTTTTGTCCTGTATAGGACTCCTTCGTCACCTAAAAAATTCCCATGTACTTTTGAATTATAGTAAAATGTATCTATTTCCATGGAAATTGCATGGTAACTTTCATTCAGTTAAAGCTACCATGATTTACTGATAATCTACTATGGGTCAGGCACTATTTCCAGAACTTGGGAAAAATCAATAAAACAGATCTAACACTTTGCTCTCAAGCAACTTATCATCCAGTGGGGCAGACAATAAACACATAAATTATTTGGTGCTTTAGAAGGCAGAAAGTGCTAAGGGAAAAAAGAAAAGTAGGGCCAGGTGGAGAGATTGGGAGTGTTCGGCAAGAAGGGTGGAACCACACTGTGGTATAAATAGGGTGGTGAGACCTATGAGAAGGTGAGATTTGAGCCAAAGTGGAAGAGTTAAGGGGTTAGCTGTGGCAAGAGTGTTGCAAACAGAAGAGCTAAAGCCACTCACCAAGGCAGGAGCATGCCTGACATGTTCAAGGGATAGCAAAGAGGGAATGAACGGGTAGAAGGACAAAGAGTGCAGCAGAGAAGGGGTCAGGAGATGAATCATGGGCCTATCATACAGGGTCTTAGAAGGATTTTAGCTTTTACTCCCAGATACCCTGCTACAATGGTCTGAGCAGAGATGACATCATCTTACTTATTTTACTAGGTTCACTCCGGCTGCTGTATTGAGAACAGCCTGGAAGAAGACAAGAATAGAAAGCAGGAGGCCTGTTAGAGAGCTGGTGGTGAGTCACAACAGGGTGGTAGCAGAGGGAGGAAGTGAGAAGGGACTGGATTTTGGATATATTATGAAGGTAGAGCCTTCAGTTAATACTTTCTTTAAAAATACTGGTAATTTTACAGTTGACCATACACTTTAGGTAATAGACAAGATTTAACATGCCTAAAATCACAATAACTGATCACTTACAGGGTCAGTATTCTTTCTGTGGTTGAGATTATCCTTATCTAGTAGCATCATAATTTAAGGTACATTTAAAAAATACTATTTTCTTTAAAGCATAGAGTCACTCCCCAGTCTGCATTAGAATTGCTTTAAGTAAAAGTAGCAAATTATTTACTTATTTATCCAAGGGTCAAGAGAGGAGGAGATTCAAGTCACTTTTCACACAACAGTGGAAACTGGGATAAGAATCTAACTTTCTCAATTTTCTGTCCATTGTTCTTTTTTCCTAAGTAGCTTTTTATGTGTAAGACTACTTTTGGGATGTTCCATGTTCTATGTAACAATGTTCTCTGCATCTGGTTCTGTTATAGGACACCACTGTTTCTTATGCTCACGTACCTTATTGATTTTATGATGCAGGCTTTGCAGAACCTATGGCCGCATGGCGTTTGCACTGCTTCTCGTAATGCCATCAAGCAGATGGGGCATTCATACTTGCTTTCCAGGGGTGGGTCAAACTCTACATCATATCCCTGGATCTCCTCCATAAACGAGCTGGAGAGGTTCCCCGTGCTGGCAGTTCCACCCACACTATCATCTTTTGTTGCAGCGCTACAGGAGCTGGCCATGGCCACACAGCAGTCACCTTCAGACTGGCTGGATCCACAGCTGTTTTCACAGTTTAGCAGACTCATAGTAACTTGATTATCACTTGCTCTGTAGAAATAGCAAGAAAAAAATGCCTTTATAAGTAACACACACACTCACACCCCACACATATATCATAGCTTATCTATACAAGTCACTTTTTAATTCATGTACATCAGCTGTATTGTTATTTACAGAAAACTTTTAAAGGTGTTTTGAGCTTTTTCATGATTATTGTAAGTTACCTGATTCTCTCCTTCAATAAATATATATATTATTATTTGTGCAAATCACTTGGAGCACACAAAGAAAGCTGGGTCCCTTCAGAAGTTCATGATCTAGTAGAATGACAGCATATAAAGTTAAAAAAGGACAAGCACCTCAGTTGTAATACTCTTTTATATCACAATTATCTGTTACATGTTTGTTTCCTGTGATCGAGCTAAATATTTTAATTTCCATTTCCTCAGTACTTAGCACAAGATTTTTCATACAGTAAGTGTTCACTAAGCATCGCTAAAGAACTTATCCATGTTGTTGAAGTTCCTTCAAGTATCCTGAGCTGAAGGGAATAGTATGGCTAGCAGCTCAGTGCCAGGAAAAGCAGTACACAAGGAATCAGGTGATCATGTGCCACTATTAGATGTGTGATTTAGTGCAAGTTACTTAACCATTTAGATCTTGGTTTCTTCTTCTAGGTCTAAAATTCTGTAAGGAGTTCCAAATGCTCAGTGTGGAGATTTCTATTAGGTATTAAAAATAGAATTGAATAAGTATTTTTATGTCCTTCTGCCTTCGGTCAGGTCGACTATGTTTCATTATTAATGACTGGAAAAACAAGTGATGTTTTGTTTGCCTATGGAAAACTATTGGTTTCATGAGCAGAGGAGATACCTTCAAATTCTAAACCATTATAGTATTTACAAGAGAGAAGCTAATATTTAAAAGCAATTCACAGCCCATGTAACCACATCTGTATTTTAAATAATTACTTTTGAAAAAAATTTCTAGTATGTGCCAGATGTCATTCAAGCAACAGAATGTAGGCCTCCAGTTATATTCTCCTGCTTGTCTCACTTTTATATAAAATTCCTGGCTGCCACTTCACCAAATTGGGGATTAAGACAGTAGTACTCAATCCTTTTACCACTACAAATACCTTTTTATTCTTTTCAAAGATTCTGAGTAGCACTTGATGACCGCCTACAATGAGGCACTATTCCGGCTGGAAAGGCAGTGCTAACAAGTGGTGATGAGCTCAGGTGCTGGAATTGAATGATATGAATTTAACTCTTTTCTTCCATTTATGAGCTGGGCAAATTATACAACCCTTCTGTGCTTCAATTTTCTCATCTGTAAAATGGTTCTAACAATAAAATCCACCTGAGTTACTGAGAGGATTAAATGTGTTAATATGTGCAAAGCACTTACAACAGTGCCAGGCAGTAAGAATGAGTTATTACAACAACTTTATGTAGTGTTTTATTTGAGTTTTGTTGTCACCACTTTTCAAAGTGGTAACTATGGAGCTTAAAAGGTTAAGTAACTTACCTAAGACTACCCAACTAATAAGTAACAGAGTTGGGATCAGAACCCAAGTCTACCCGACCTTGGAGCTTTGCACTTTGTACTACACTATTTTATCCATGTTTTGACCAATTTGTCCATGAAGCCGCATTTAAAATTTATTTGTCTTTATTTTATTACACTAAAGTGCTGGCCACAGCTACTATTAAACATGGTCTGTCCAGCACTACTACACTACATTGACAGAATTCCAAAGAATCTGCAAAGAAATTTGGCATGTGGTTTACTTAAGTTTTTTTTTTTTTTTTTTTTTTTTTTTTTTTTTTGAGACAGTCTCACTCTGTCGCTCAGGCTGGAGTGCAATGGCACAATCTCGACTCACTGCAACCCCTGCCTCCTGAGTTCAAGCAATTCTCCCACCTCAGCCTCCCCAATAGCTGGGATTACAGGCGCCCGCCACCATGCCCAACTAATTTTTGTGTTTACTAGAGATGGGGTTTTGCCATGTTGGCCAGGCTGGTCTGGAACTCCTCACCTCAAACGATCCACCTGCCCTGGCCTCCCAAAGTGTTGAGATTAAGGCATGAACCCCCGAGCCCAGCTGTGGTTTATTTAGTTTTGATACAGTATTCCCGAAGTTAAAAATAGCCCCCATAGCCTTGCTGTATTTGATGTGGACTCCTAGGGAAGGTTCATACACATTAAAAGGAAGCGAACAATGCCAAGACAGCAGAAAATAGCAGAACTAGTCACTACAGCTGGGTCATAAAATACGGTATAGGGCCCCCTTTATACCTTCCAAATCTGAGGACAAATAATGCTGTTATGCTACAGTAGGGTATATATCCTTTGTTATTTTTATTATTATTACAGTAGGGTATATATCCTTTGTTATTTTATTCCCATATACAGGCATACTCAGACATTTTGGATTCAGTTCCAAACCACCGCAATAATCCAAATACCATAATAAAGTAATACAATTTTTTGTTTCCCAAAGTTATGTTTACACTATATAGTCTATTAAGTGTGCAATAGCATTATGTCTAAAAAGACAATGTATATACCTTAATTGAAAAACACCTTATTGCTAAAAAATGCTGGTGATCAACTGAGCCTTCAGCGAGCTATAATATTTTTTGCTGGTAGAGGGTCCTGCCTCAATGTTGATGGCTGTTGACTGATCAGGTTGGTGGTTGCTGATGGTTGGGGGGGCTGTGAAAATTTCTTAAGATAATACAACAATGAAGTTTGCTACCATGAAGTATTTCTCTGTAGCATGTGATGCTGTCTGATAGCATTTTACCCCACAAGAACTTCTTTCAAAAATAGCATTAATCCTCTCAAATTCTGCCACTGCTTTATCAACTAAGTTTGTAGAATATTCTAAATCCTTTGTTATTTCAACAATGTTCACAGCATCTTCACCAGGAGTTGATTCCATCTCAAAAAACCACTTTATTTGCTCATCCATAAGAAGCAACTCCTCATCTGTTCAAGTTTTTTATGAGACTGCAGAAATTCAGTCATATCTTCAGACTCCACTTCTAATTCTAGTTCTCTTGCTATTTCTACCATCTTCAGTGACTTCTAATGAAGTCCTGAACCCCTCAAAGTCATCCATGAGGGCTTCTTTCAAGTTCAACTTCTTTCAAACTCCTGTTAAGGCTGATATTTTGACCTCCTCCCATGAGTCACAAATGTTCTTAACGGCATCTAGAAAGGTGAATCCTTTCCAGAAAGTTTTCAATTTACTTTGCCCAGATCCATCAGGGGACTCATTCTCTATGGCTGCTATAGCCTTATGAAATGCATGTTTTAAACAATAAGACTTGGAAGTCTAAATGACTCCTTGATCCATGCGCTACAAAATGAATGTTATATTAGCAGGCATGAAAACAACATTAATCTTCTTGAACATCTCCATCAGAGCTCTTGGGTGATTAGGTGCATTGTTAATGAGCAGTAATATTTTGAAAGGCATCTCTTTTTCCTGAACAGTTCTTGACAGTGGGCTTAAAATATTCAGTAAACTACGCTGTAAACAGATATGCTGTCATCCAGGCTTTGTTGTTACCTTTATAAAGCACAGGCAGAGTAGATTTAGTATAATTATTAAGGGCTCTAGGATTTTCAAAAGTGTAAATGAGCACTGGTGTCAACTCACATTCACCAGCTGCATTAGCCCCTAACAAGAGAGTCATCAGCCTGTCCTTTAAAATTTTGAAGCCAGGAACAGACTTGTTTGTAGCTATGAACATCCTAGGTGGCATCTTTTTCCAATAAAAGGCTGTTTTGTATACACTGAAAATTTGTTGTTTGGTGTAGCCACCTTCATCAACGATCGTAGCTACATCTTCCGGATAATCTGCTGTAGTTTTACATCAACACTTGCTGTTTCATGTTGCACTTTTGTGTTATGGAGATGGGTTTCTTTCCTTAAACCTCATAAACCAATCTCTGTTAGCTTCCAACTTTTCTTTTGCAGCTTCCTCACCTCTCTCAAACTTTGCAGAATTGAAGAGGATTAGGACCTTGCTCTGGATTAGGTTTTGGCTTAAGGAAATGTTGTGGCTAGTTTGATCTTTCATCCAGACCATTACAACTTTCTCCATATCAGCAATAAGGCTGTTTCACTTTCTTATTAGTGAGTTCACTGGAGTACCACTTTTCATTTCCTTCAAAAACTTTTCCTTTGTATTCACAACTTGGCTAAATGGCCCATTTTGGCTTCTGATGTGCCTTCTTCAGTAAGCATAATTATTTCTAGCTTTTGATTTAAAGTGACAGACATGTGGCTCTTTGGTTTATTTGAACACTTAGAGGCCATTGTAGGATTATTAATTGGTCTAATTTCAATATTGCTGTGTCTCAGGGGAGTAGGGAGGCCTGAGGAGAGGGACAGTAAGCGTAGCAGCTGGTCAGTGGAGGAGTCAGAGCTCTCACACTATTAAGTTCACCATCTCATATGGGTGTGGTTCATGTACTCCAAAACAACAATTACAATAGTAACATCAAAGATCGCTGATCACAGATCACTGTAACAGACATAATAAAGTTTTAAATATTGCAAGAATTACAAAAATGTGACAAATACAAAGTGAGCACATGCTGTTGGAAAAATGGCGTGGAAAGACTTGCACAACACAGAGTTGACATAAATCTTCAATGTTAAAAAAAAAAAAACCAGTATCCGTGAAGTGCAAAAAACCAGTGCTATAAAATGAGGTATATCTGTACATTTTTGTGTCCAATTATTTCCTTAGGTAAATTTCCTAGAAGTAGAATTGTTGGATCAGAGGGTATGTAACTTTTTAAGTTTTCTGATAGATAATGCTGGTTATCCAATATGTATCAAAGACATCATAATTCCCACTCACACAAGCACAGTATATATGCAAGAGTCCATTTTCTCTACTCTTGACAACATCAGGTATATTTCAGTCTTGAACCATTTTTTTTTTTTAAGTAAAATCACTTTTGAGAAATTAGTATTTGTTATTTGGTTGTATGACATATATCCAAGTGCTGGCCAGAAGACAAAGGCAGAAATTATGAAGCTAGGTGTATCTTTTCTTTTCTGCCCAAAGGTCCAGTTTAAAATGTAGTTTATTGGATAGTCTATACACTGCCTGCTTCCAGTCCAGTTCAAAAGGCTTGAAGGTCTTTAGGTCTGAAGAGACCTTTTATAGCTAATGTGTTCCTAAGAAAATCTGTCTAATCAGTTATAATTCCTTAAAAGGAACTCCACTGTGGGAATGCAGTGTGACACATAAAAGTGAGCATGTTCAAAATCTATTTGCCTTCAAGTTTCACATTACTTTCCATGCTTTAAGAAGCAATTCAGAAGCTTTCTATTTTCCAAATAAACTTTTTCATATAGTCATGCTTTAAGTCCATAGTATATAGTTCCATGTAACTAGACATAAAGGGAAAATTAAGTTAAAAACAATTCTTGACTGCCACTTAGCATTTTGTTTCCTCTTTCTTTGGTAAAACATTTTGTCCCTTTAGTTTTAAGGATTGCAATGACTTAAGGAAAAACCACCTTTCTAACTTAATTATAATGATAACTAACACTAAGAGAAGAACAAAAAGTGCTTTGTGTCAGCTACAGAAGTAAATAAAAGATGATCTGGCATGCATGCAGAAAATATTGTGCTCTATCAGGATTTTTTTTTTACTTTTTAACCTCCTACTGTGTCATAGGAGCTGCTACAAAAGCAGGCTGGAGATAGAACTTTGATTTTATATAAGTAAGAATATGTTTTTGTAAAATATATATATTTTATATATACATTTATACATGTATAATACATATACACACATTATACATTTACACATGTATAATACATATACACACATTATACATATATACATGTATAATACATATACACACATTATACATATATACATGTATAATACGTATACACATACATATATACATGTATAATACATATACACATACATATATACATGTATAATACATATATACATATATACATAATATACATGTATATATGTATGATACGTATTATACATATATACATGTATAATACGTGTATAATTAAGGAACAATTTATACTTTGTTCCATCCCTTTATTAATTCCTGTAGAAAGCCACGTAAGTATACTAGTAGAATAGAGGCTGTAAGAAATTTTTATTTTAGGCCTGGCATAATGGCTCATGCCTGTAATCCCAGCACTTCGGGAGGCTGAGGCGGGAGGATAGCTTGAGACCAGCCTGGGCAACATGGCAAAACCCTGTCTCTACAAAAAAATACAAAAATTAACCAGGCTTGGTGGCACACACCTGTAGTCCCAGCTACTTGGGAGACTGAGGTGGGAGGATCACTTGAGCCCAAGAGGTGGAGGCTGCAATGAGCCATGATCGTGCCACTGCACTCCAGCCTGGGCAATAGAGCAGGACCCTGACAAAAAAAAAAAAAGTGTGTATATATAGATATATGTATTATATGTATTTGTGTGTATATGTGTATATATATACACAAATACATATAATACATATATCTATATATACATATATAATACCTGCATATATGTGTATATATACATATATAATACCTGCATATATGTATATATACATATATAATACCTGCATATATGTATATATACATATATACCTGTATACATGTACATATGTATAATGTATATGTATTATACACGTACATATGTATAATGTATATGTATTATACACGTACATATGTATAATGTATATGTATTATACATGTATATATGTATAATGTATATGTATTATACATGTATATATGTATGATACGTATATACATATTATACATATATACATGTATAATACATATACATTATACATGTATAATACATATACATTATACATGTATAATACATATACATTATACATATGTACATGTATACAGGTATTATATGTATTTGTGTGTATATATACATATATACATACATACACACATATACATACATATATATACATACATATGTATGTGTGTGTGTATATATATATATATATATATATATATATATATACACACACACTTTTTTTTTTTCGTCAGGGTCCTGCTCTATTGCCCAGGCTGGAGTGCAGTGGCACGATCATGGCTCATTGCAGCCTCCACCTCTTGGGCTCAAGTGATCCTCCCACCTCAGTCTCCCAAGTAGCTGGGACTACAGGTGTGTGCCACCAAGCCTGGTTAATTTTTGTATTTTTTTGTAGAGACAGGGTTTTGCCATGTTGCCCAGGCTGGTCTCAAGCTATCCTCCCGCCTCAGCCTCCCGGAGTGCTGGGATTACAGGCATGAGCCATTATGCCAGGCCTAAAATAAAAATTTCTTACAGCCTCTATTCTACTAGTATACTTACGTGGCTTTCTACAGGAATTAATAAAGGGATGGAACAAAGTATAAATTGTTCCTTAATTTGTATGTTAAGAGTGTCCTGATTGTAATTCCCTTTTGCAGTTGCGAAATCTAGTATGATAAGCACTACCTTAAAGATTGTGGAATGTTAACTACTGCTAACTTATTTCAGCTGTAAAATGAGTAGTATTGAAAACAGCCTTGTCATAAATCATGACGTAAATTCACAAATTAGTATCTGGGTGTACATTATAATTAAAAGAGAATACTGTAACATGTCTTGGGGGAGGGGGAAGTAGGATAATCTACAAAAAGTTTGTCCTCCAAGGCAGATGCTAAGGAGGTATGTGCCAAGTTAAAAGAAGTCAACAAGTTATGTCCTAAATGAGTCAATTTTAAGTCAACTGAAATTCACACATGAGTAAACTTGTAACTTATTAAAGTAAAACCATGTAAAGAAAATATGAGAAATTATCTTTAATTTGCTACTAGCTTTAGAAACAGAAACTGTTTACCGGCTTCTTAAATTTCTAAAGTGTGAAGACCTACAAATGTACTCCAATGGCCAAGAGATGCTGCAAAATAGTCAACTGTTGTGCCTTAACTTTGAATCCAAATTCAAGGGGCATTCCCCTTACTGGGCACTATTTACTCTGCTCCAGGAGGCAAGGATTTGAACTTCTCTCCAAATCTAAGTGGCCAAAAGTATATCGGCATCACATGCCCAAATTTATCACAGAGAAGAGCTCATATTACAATTCTGAAATACTGTGGTGCATGCAGGCTGAAACTCTGATGTGATCCTGTACCCACCATATGACGGACTCCTTCTTAGAGTCACAAAAGAGGCCACATTGTTCCTACCTATACCCTCAACCTCAAAATCTGAAAAGCCCCTCTCCCTTCCCTAGTAATCAAAGGAGAATGAATGAAATGATAGCGGCCAAGTTCACAAGGCCAACACAGAATTTCTTTACCAGTTTTTCTCGTTTCTACATGGAACCTGTGTAACAAGACGTTCAGTAATAATTATCTGCTCTCAGAGAAAGAAACAATCAAATACCATACAGCGAAGCTGCCAATACTTTAGGTGCTTTCTGTTCACATTCAAGACAGTCCTAACTCAGCTGGAGTTTCCCTTAAGCCAAATACTAGGAACAGCTTTATCAACCCGGCCTCTGGAGCAATCGCTCGAACTACCGAGTGTAGGGGCGGGGGAGGAAACATTCATGTCATCTGAGCCTTTTTTTTTTAAACTCGCTGCTGTCGAGTTCAACAGGGAATCCAAAAATAGCTTTCCCATGACAGTGACAGACGGAGTCGCCAGGAACGTAAAGGATTTTTTAAAAATTTAAGCAGGTGTTTGCTCCAAGGAGCGGAAAACTGCACGAGAAAATTTCCTTATCTGGGAAGGGGAAAAAGCGGAGTTGAGGGGAGCGAGGTTGAGGAAGGCGACGCGGGGTTTTTTAGGGGGTGGAGTGAGCGAGGAAGAGGAGGCCTGGGGAGCAGAGGTCAGGGGACAAGGAACGGTGTCCCCGACCTGTGTGGGAAGCGTGGGGACAGAGGCGGCGTCCCGACCTGCGGGAAGCGAGCGGCAAGGAACGGTGTCCTCGACCAGCGGGAAGCGAGAGGACAGGGGCGGCGTCCCCCACCTGTGGGAAGCAAGGGGGTAGGGGCGGCGTCCCTGACCTGGGAAAAGCGAAGGGACAGGGGAGGCGTCCCCGACTGGTGGGAAACGAGGGGACAGGGACTGCGTCCCCGACCTGCCGAGAGCGAAGGGGCGGGGGCGGCGTCCCTGACGGCTGGGAAGCGAGGCCGCGGCCGCCAGGAGGAGGCGCCTGAAGCAGACTCACCGCTCTAGTGCGCTGGGAGGCCGAACCAGGCGGGCAGGGCTCCCCCACAACCCCACGACTCCGCTCAGCCAAGGCGCTAGTAGAGGACGGACACAGACACTGCGCGCCGAGACGAGGCTGCTTGGACGTCAAACTCTGGGTCCAGAGGGCGCCTTCGCCATCTCCGCTGGCCGCCCGCAGGCCAAGCCGCAGCTGCCGACGCCACTGCTTCCGCCTTCTCTGCTGGCTGCGGGGAGCGAGGGGCAGGGAGCGCGCCGGGGAGGAGACAGAGCGGCCGAGTTCGGAGAGAGTGCCCCCTGGCGGTGATCCTCCAGGCGGACTGTGCCCCCGCCCCGCCGCCTGGCTCTCTGCTCTGGCGTCCCACCTGGGAATTCCGTTGCACCACACAGCCGAACCCGAGTGTGTCAATGGGTGTGTGTTGGAGTGAGGATGGCGACGAGAAGATCACTCGCGGAATAACTTAATTTGGTGAGCAGTGGCGACAGTAGTAATCCCAAACTGCGCTTTTATAGCACCCCTATCCAAGCAGGAGAAAACCCCAGCTGGGCTAGATCGCTTGACCTTCAGGAATTCATAAACGCCTCCCCAGTTCCACCCTCCTTGCCCAGAAAGTTTCCGCGATCCATAGAACCCTCTATTATTACCTGCTCTTCCCCTTCATCCGGTCCAAGGGAGTCAGCCCTTGCATTAAATATTTCTTTGAATTTCCTGCCAAGAACACCAGCCCTTTGTCTTTCTCTGTTATGGGAAAACTATTTTAAATTCCCTGTTTAACTGGTCATAAACGTCTAGAGAATGTAGCACGCATTTTGCTGGAGAAGCACAAAAGATTTTCACCCACCTCTGCGTATTTGGTTCATCGTCCACCTCTTAGGGGAGGTTTTCCAGGATAGTAGTCATGTGTATGTATCCTGAAGCCGGAATGCTTGGTTACAATCCAGTTTTTCCCTTAATAGATGTGTGACTTAAGTAAAATACTTAATCTGTACTTGTTTCAGTTTTCTCATCTCGTATTAACATGGGGATAATAATAGTATCTACCTCACAGGGTTGTTGGAAGGATGAGATAAAATATGTAAAGAAATTATTTAAAACTATCTGGCCAGGCACAGATAGGCTCATGCCTATAATCCCAGTACTTTGGGAGGCTAAGGCAGGAGGATCACATGAGGCCAGGAATTTGAGACCAGCCTGGGCAACATAATGAGACCCCATCTTTACACAAAATTTAAAAATTACCTGGGTGTGGTGGTGCACATCTGTAGTCTCAGCTACTCTGGAGGCTGAGGTGGGAGGATGGCTTGAGCTCTGGCAGTCAAGGCTACAGTAAGCCATGATTGCACCACTGCATTCCAGCCTGGGTGACAGAGTGAGACCCTGTCTCAAGGAACAAACAAACAAACTCAAAACTAGCACTAGCATGGGCTCAATAAATGTTACGAGTACTGTATGTCCTACTTTCTGGCTGCCAATATTCATTAAAAATGCTTCTCTTTTTAAGAAGAATTTATCACTGGTTCTCAGTTTCTATCAACCCCCTTTTAAAAAGATTGTATTTTGAAATACTTAAGACATAAAAAGAACATAAACATCTGTGTGCTCACCACCCAGCTTTAAAAAATAAAACATTGCCAGCCTTTTTGTATCCCTCCCTAGAAGCTCCTCTTAAAAATTAAACCTCTTATGGGATGGAAGAAAAGATCATTATATGAAATTGAGAGCTGGAGAAAAGGAAGAGCAAGAGAATCAGAGTTCCCTCCACTTCTTAATGTGAGCTCTGGGGCAGATTACATAACTTCCATGAATTACAATGACCAAAAACCATAAAAAAGGGGATAATGTCTACTTTACCAGGCTTTTGTCAGGATAAAATAATAAAAATCTATTGTGAGAGACCCCAGCACCAGGTTTTCAAAAAGATGAGGTATTCTGTGTATGTTTCTTTACATCATTTTCATAAGTGCCCTCAAGGGGCCTTTTCCTACTTCTTCAAATCCAATTTATTCAATATAGGAGAGAGTTTTAGTGCTCGTCCATGCCTTGGGCACACAGGAAACTTACAAATACCATTTCCCTTTGCACTCAGGCAGGGCCACGTGACTAGTTCTGGCCTGTGAGCTATGACAAGAAGGATGCATATCATTCCTAGGTCAAAGCGTTTTATTTTCATTGCAAGACTCTTTTCCCTGTGTGCAACCAAGGAGCAAAGGGCAGCTACAAGAGGGAAGAGATGTATAACTCGGTTGATGTATGAAGGGCAGTTGTCTTGGAAAGTCAACCCACCTGCGTTGGGCTTACGAGCGCAAGAAACAAATGCCTGTTATTCTAAGCCATTGAGATATTGGGATTGTCTTTTCTGCTGCATAGCTAAGCCTACTTTATGCACAGTTCTTTCTTGAATTCTTTCCTGATACTAGAAATAAGAAAGCCAAAGTTCTACTCCTGTTTCTGCCTCTCATTGAAATTGGGACCTGGTCAGATGTCCTTATCTATAGAGTTGTAATGAAATCTATCCTGTCTTCTTTTCAGAGCTGTTATATGAGTTCAAATGAGGTCATATGGAAAGATACCTTGCAAACTAGGAAGTCGTACGCAGATGGAAAGATTTGAATATTCCTATTAGTAAAGTTACCTATATGTAGCAACCACAATGATCAGGTTTCCTGAAAAGCTGCTATTAGATTGGTGCAAATATAATTGTGGTTTCTGCCTTTACTTTTAATGGAAAAAATGCCAATTACTTTTGTACCAACCTAATAATTTAAAATATTTTGTTCACTTGTTCTTATAAGTAAATCAAATATGAATAAAAAGATAGTCTCCATATCTTCTATAGTTTCAATGCGTCCCCTAAATTTCATGCGTTGGAAACTCGATCCCCAATGTGGTGGTTTTGGGAGGTGGGACCTAATGAGAGGTATTTGGGTCATGGAAGGACACTCTTCATGAATGGATCAATGCCATTATCATGTGAGTGAATTCGTTATTCTGGGAGTAGGTTCCTTATAAAGGGACAAGTTTGGTCTGGCCCCGTCTTTCTCTCCATCTCTTTCTTTCTCTCTTGCCTTCTCTTTGCCCTTCCACCATAGGATGACACAGCAAGAAGGCTCTTGCAAGATACCAGCCCCTTGAGTTTGGACTTCCCAGCCTCCAGAACTAAGCCAGTAAATTTCTGTTCATTATAAATTACCCAGTCAGTGTTTATGCTGTTATAGTAGCACAAATTGAACTAAGACAATATCATTCCTGGGTTGCTGTTTCTCACATCCTATTTGAAAAATGAAATAGGATATACTTTTACACAGCTGAAAGTAGAGCTGGGAAGGTAAAACTTCCCCAAATATTTGGAAATAAGATGGCTCTCTACAAGTTGGATTATAAAATTATGACACAATTTATTAACTCAAAATACACTTATTGAAGAACCATTATAAGTGTGTGTGGCAGCCTGCCTTGAAGATGGTATTTATGCCCATGTGTAGTTTGCTTCAACAATACATAGGGCTGCCTCATGTAACAGTATATTAGTCTGTTCTCACACAGCTGATAAAGACATACCTGAGACTGGGTAATTTATAAAGTAAAAGAGGTTTAATGGACTCACAGTTCCACATGACTGGGGAAGCCTCACAATCATGATGGAAGGCAAAAGGCATGTCTTACATGGCAGCAGACAAGAGAGAGAATGAGATCTAAGTGAAGGGGGTTTCCCTTTATAAAACTATCAGATCTTGTCAGACTTATTCACTACTACAAGAACAGTATGGGGGAAACTGCCCCCGTGATTCAATTATCTCCCACTGGGTCCCTCCCACAACACGTGGAAATTAGGGGAGCTACAATTCAAGATGAGATTTGGGTGGGGACACAGCCAAACCATATCAAACAGGATATTGTGGAAATGACAGAATGTGCCTCCCTAGACTGGGCTGTAGAAGACATTGCAGCTTCGGTCTTGCTCTCTCTTATTTGCTATGAGGGAAAACCCCTGCCCTGTCCTGAGGACACCCAAGTAGCCCTTTAGAAAGACTGCTGAGCAACTGAGCCCTCTTGCCAATAGCCAGATGATTGCTGAGGCTTTCTGCCAAAGCCTTGTGAGTGAGTCATCCTGGAAGTGGATCTTCCAGCCCCAGTCAAGCCATCAAATGACATCTTGACTGCAATCTCACGAGGGACCCTAAGCTGGAACCTACAAAAACTGTGATATAATAAATGTTGTCTTAAGCTCTAAAGTTTGGGTAATTTGGTACACAGCAATAGACAATTAATAGAATGTGTTAGGCACTCTTCTTAGCCCAGGAGATACAGCAGTACAGCAGTCCCCAAACATTTTGGAACCAGGGACTGGATTTATGCAAGACAGTTTTTCTACAGAGCAGAGTGGGGCAGGGGAATGGTTTTGGGTTGATTCAAGTACATTACATTTATTGTGCACTTTATTTCTATTATCATTACATTGTACTATATAATGAAATAATTATACAACTCACCATAATGTAGAATCAGTGGGATTTCTGAGCTTGTTTTCCTGCAACTAGACAGTCCCATATGGGGGTGATGAGAGACAGTGACAGATCATCAGGCATTAAATTCTCATAAGGAGTGTGCAACCTAGATCCCTCACATATGCAGTTCACAAAAGGGTTTGTGCTCTTGTGAGAATCTAATGCCACAGCTGATCTGGCAGGAGGTGGAGCTCAGGCAGTAATGTGAGGTTGGGGAGCAGCCGTAAATAACAGATGCAGCTTCGTTCCCTCACTCACCACTCATCTGTGAAGGAGAGATTTAAACTAAAAACCTGAGTGATGGTTTCTGCATGCAAAGATCTTTAAGCAGAGTGGTCCATGCAGAGGGAACACCTATTGCAAAAGCCCTAAAGCTGAAATAAGCTGAATTTATAATCCAGAGCCTTAAAGTCAGTGTGGTTGAGGCAGGGAGAAGGAACTAAAGCAGCAGGCTTCAGATCAGAGTGGGCATACTCCTGAGGGGACACAAAACTTTCCAGAAGGTGTCTGTGCCCAGCTAGTTTTAAGGAGGTGACACAACCTGGGGAGACTATGTGTTCAGAGAAGAAATGCAGCCTGATACATGCAATCTGGACAAAAACACCTGAGAGTCAGAATCTTTCCTGTGCCAGAAGCAAGAATAAGAACGTAGATACGCTAACCTTTTATGAAAGTATAGACCAAGAAAGAATGAGTTAATTAAAAGGGGAAAGAGGAATTCGATATGATGGGACCTAGGCAAGGTCAGAGATCTAGTGTGGCAGCTGTTTGGAAGACGAGGTGCCTTGGATCAAAATCTCCCCCTGGTTGCCCATTTTCGAAGGCAGGCATTTTGGAGATGGCCTGATGTCATAATCTTTGAGTTGTTAAATGATTTTACAATTGCTAACAGCAGTTAATGAAGCCAAAGGAGCACATGAAGGGTTATTTCTGAATACAAGATTCTGGCCTTAAAATACACTCCAAGTGTCCTAAGTTTCTCGGCAGCCCCCACCATTCCACCCTCTTCTCCATCCTCCCCACTACCGTACTCCGTCAACATGAGGGAAAGTGCTCAGAGCAGTGGAGGGAGGAGGTGTTGAGAAGTGGAGGGGCAGGGCAGTGGGAGGGGGTGACAAAGAGGGAAGGGAAGGGATGTGGACATGTGGATGTTTGCAGGGAGACTCCTGGGGAGACTGTGCACAGTAATGGCAGGCTTTGGAGATGCACCTTTGGTTGTCGACTGTCCAGGCTAGAAGCAGAGTCTGAGCCACTAGGAGGCAGAAGTTTAGTTTAAGAAATCACATTGAAATCTACAAAAGTTCTCCAAAATTTCCAAGACAATGAGTTTTCCTTGGTAAAGCCTATCTACTAGCAAGGAGTACAAATATGTGCCCTCCTTCTCCATTGTCTTCCCCAAATCCCAATAAAAAACCTAGGCTTTTTTTGTGGCCACACTCATTTTTCCCGCTCTTGGATAAAGGAATGAGTTTATTTTTTTTCTTAATTTTGAAGAAATGGGAAGGTGGGCACATATCCACTGCACTGGAGCCAGTTTTGTTCTTAATTTTGCCACTGTTCATCAAGCAATGTTGAGATGATAAATTCACCCAATTAACTGCTTTCCTTGAGGGAAAAAATGTACCAGCCGGAGGATGTTAAGTATCTGATCTACTTGTGAATTATAGTTTTAATGCAAATGAATTGCTTTTGTCTGATTTGCCTATATGTTTCTTGTTAGCCGAGTTAGTGCCCAGGCACATGGTGTGGTAAAAATCAGTGTTGCGTTTTGTTTTTTTTTGAGACAGAGTCTCGCTCTGTCACCCAGGCTGGAGTGCAGTGTTGCGATCTCCTCTCGCTGCAAGCTCCGCCTCCTGGGCTGACGTCATTCGCCTGCCTCAGCCTCCGGAGTAGCTGGGACTACAGGCGCCCGCCACCACGCCCGGAGAATTTTTTGTATTTTTAGTAGAGACGGAGTTTCACCGTGTTAGCCAGGATGGTCTCCATCTCCTGACCTCGTGATCCACCCTCCTCAGCCTTCCAAAGTGCTGGGATTACAGGCGTGAGCCACCGCGCCCGGCCGGCAAAATCAGTTTTTGAACTGAGCTAAAGGTCAGATTAATTCACCGAAGTAAGTAATACCTTATGAATTCTCTTTGTACCTTCCCTTCTGGACACATTTTTAAAAATTACTAAAATCACCCGAAACCTGAAATAAAGCAAAAGGATGCCTACATGTCCTTTCAATATCATTGCTTAACATGTTCACCTGATAAATATTTATCTATGTTGGAGCATGTGCCTTTGTTTGACTTTGCTACTTACTGCTGGAATTACAGGTGTGAACCACTGTGCCCGGCCCAAAAACATATATTTAAGCTTTTGGTTTATCTGTATTTTGAAACAATTGGAGGTTTATCGTTTAGGAAGTGCCTGAATTTAAAAGCCTGGTTTTTGTATGTTGCTGATGGTTGCTAGGTGTGGAGGCTCTCGCGGCAGCAGCAAAAGCAGAGAATCTGAGGCAGAACAGGAGGAAGTGTCCCAAACTGAGGTTTGAACTTGGTGGGAAAAACAGGATACTTGTTTCCAGTGTTCCTGATTCGAATGTGTGATATGATTTCCCAAAAACGACACTAAATCACCATTAGTTTTCTTGAATTGTCCACAATGTAGTTGAAATAATGTCCTTTATGCAACAGTATTATTTTCAATAATTGCATATTTTCATTGCAAACATTTTAGATACAGTATGAACCAAATTGTCTCTTGTGAGGCTGACTGGAGAACTAACCCCAATTTATAACATTGTTTCTATAGAAGAATGTGGATTTTGTTCCAAACAACTAAATGCAAATGTTTTGGGGTGGGGGGAATATACAATTTTTTTAGAGTAGAGTCAGCCTACAACGAGGTTTATTAGAATGACAAAATTAGGTAAATTACAAATGGCTTTACTATAAAAGGAAATGGAAGGTTTGTGTAAGTGTGTGTGTGTTTGAGTGTGTTTTGTTAATGCTATCATACCTTTTCGTTTTCTTTTGCATATAGTAGGACACATATTCCAGACTCCTGCAGTCTTTACCCACATTTGCCTCTCTCATATGGTGTGGTTGTTAATATCTTGTGATTATTAAGAAGAAAATGACTTTCGATTTCAAATTGAACTTGCAGAATGCATCCACCAAAAAGTCACTTTCATCCCAATTCCTGCCGGAACAAAACAGATTTCTTTGTGGATTTACTAAGTAGAACATTGCTTTAACAAACAACATGAGAGTGTTCGCTTTCTTATAACCAAGTAATGTTCGTGTTCGGAATGAGCTAATGCTACTACTTTCCTGAAGGAGATTCTGTAGGGGATATCGATTATGTAAAATAAATAATGTCCATTGAAGATTTGATATATGCCCATTGGAAGATTTCTAAAATGGTTATTTGAGGGTGATAATGGTGGTAATTTTTTCTTAAGGCATTTATTAAGGACCATTTAAATTTTTTTGTTGTTTTCTGCATCAGTAAGTTAGGGATATAAAGGGTCAATATTAGAAATCAATGGGCAACAAATAATTTTAGCCATGACCAGACAGGTGTGTTTTCTGATGGGAAATCCCTCAAAACTAAGGTAGGGAAGTGCCAAAAATCATATTCCAGAGAGGAAATAAAATATTAGAAATTGGAACACAGTTGGAAACTGAAATTCAACAGCTTTAGTTGCATTGCTCTTAAAGTCACTCATATTTACTTCAAATACATCAAGCATTTTTATTTGTGATCAAATGTTTCAGGATAATATTAAAGAATGTACAGTTTCCTATCTATACAACTGCACTTATAACAAATTAACTATTCCTCTAAGGTTAAACATTAGGTTATTTCTTCTACCTTTGCATTTATAATATGACAATGAACTTTTTTTTGCATGAATCTTTGTCAGCATTTTAAATGATTACTTTAAGAAGGATTCCTTCAAGGGAAATTGGTAGGCCAAAGGCTGTGAATATTTATGACTCCTGTTACAAATGACTTCCCAGAAAGGTATCAATTTGTGTTCCTTCTGGCTCTTGGTATCATCCTATTTATTCTCTCCAGGATTCTAAGATTGAGTATTGTCTTTAAAACCAAATGAACATAGCCCCTCCACGCCCTCCCACCAACCCACACCCACAACTTTAAAAAGAAATTCAAATTCACAGACAAGAGAAAATAGTCATGTTACAGAAGATTATAAAATAAAAAGTAAAAACTCCTCCTTACCATTTTGAAACTCAGCTCTACTTTCTGAAATAGCCACCGTAATTGGAATTTAAATTTAAATCGATTACCAATTTAAAAATTTAAAACATAGTCTTGCTGTTTATATAAGAACTACATTGGGAAAGTTAGGAAGAGCTTACCCACCAGGGCTTGAGGACCACTATCCCACAGTTCCTAAATTCATAAACATCACAAGCTTTCTTTTGACAGGAGTGCAATCTAAAGCCACTTCAAAGAATCACCTTGTTTTCTTGCTGACATTGCAGTGGGGAAGATGAGACCCAAGGACATTCAGCCAAGAGGGAAATGTGAGTCATATGTTCACAAACTGGAAAAAGGCTATTTATTTTTTAATTTTTTTTTTTTTTTAGACAAAGTCTTGCTCTGTTGCCCAGGCTGGAGTGCAGTG
Source organism: Nomascus leucogenys (assembly GCF_006542625.1). NCBI lineage: Eukaryota > Metazoa > Chordata > Mammalia > Primates > Hylobatidae > Nomascus > Nomascus leucogenys. The sequence continues at coordinate 96,794,614 of NC_044395.1, forward strand.
GCATGATCTCGGCTCATTGCAACCTCCGTCTCCTGGGTTCAAGCAATTCTCCTGTCTCAGCCTCCCGAGTAGCTGGGACTACAGGCGTGTGTCACCACGCCCAGCTAATTTTTTGTAGTTTTGTATTTTTGGAAGAGACAGGGTTTCCCCATGTTGGCCAGGCTGGTCTCAAACTCCTGACCTCAGGTGTTCCACCCGCCTCGACCTCCCAAAGTGCTGGGATTACAGGCATGAGCCGTGGTGCCTGGCTGAAAAAGGCTATTCAAATGTAGTGATAACATGTATTTGAAAAAGATTACAGTATCTATGCAGTAAAACATATCAGATATATAAAAGGGTTACAAACATTATCTAAGAAAATAAAACATTAGTGTTGTAAAAAGGAATTGCTGTGTTTGTCCAGGCCAGTGAGACATTAAAGATTACTTTGTTAGTTGAGATCTTAACTCTTAAAATGTGGGACAAAGTTTATAGCTATTGGTTATGGAGGCTGCTTTCCTTTCCTTCTTTCCTCCCACTTCCCTTTCTCCAGTTTATAATTTCTCAATGGTTTGAGAGTAAGGGGCAGGCATTGTTACATGTTATCGTTAAATATTTCATTATACTAATGGTATGGTTTGGCTCTGTGTCCCCACCCAAGTCTCATCTTTTTTTTTTTTTTTTTTTTTGATTTGGAGTTTTGCTCTTTTTGCCCAGGCTAGAGTGCCATGGTATAATCTTGGCTCACTGCAACCTCCGCCTCCCGGGTTCAAGTGATTCCCCTGCCTCAGCCTCCTGAGTAGCTGGGACTACAGGCGCGTGCCACCACGCCCAGCTAATTTTGCATTTTGGGTAGAGACGGGATTTCTCCATGTTGGTCAGGCTGGTCTCGAACTCCTGACCTCACATGATCTGTCCTCCTCAGCCTCCCAAAGTGCTGGGATTACAGGCTTGAACCACTGTGCCTGGCCCAAATCTCATCTTTCAGCTCCCACAATTTCCATGTGTTGTGGGAGGAACCCGGTGAAAGATGATTGAGTCATGGGGGCAAGTCTTTCCCGTGCTGTTCTCATGATAGTGATTGAGTCTCACTAGATATGATGATTTTAAAAATGGGAGTCTCCCTGCCCAAACTCTCTTCTCTTGTCTGCTGCCATGTGAGATGTGCCTTCCATCTACCATGATTGTGAGGCCTCCCCAGCTATGTGGAGCTGTGAGTCCAATAAACCTCCTTCTTTTGTAAATTGCTCAGTCTTGAGTATGCCTTTATCAGCAGTGTGAAAATGGACTAATACAATAAATTGGTACCAGCAGAGTGGGTGCTGCTGAAAAGATATCTGAAAATGGGGAAGCGACTTTGGAACTGGATAACAAGTAGAGGTTGGAACAGCTTGGAGGGCTCAGAAGAAGACAGGAGAATGTGGGAAAGTTTGGAACTTCCTAGACAATTGTTCAATGGCTTTGACCAAAATGCTGATAATGATACGGATAATGTAATCCAGGCTGAGGTGGTATCAGATGGAGATGAGGAGCTTATTGGGAACTGGAGAAAAGGTGACTTTTGTTATGTTTTAGCAAAGAAACTGGATGCATTTTGCCTCTGCCCTAGAGATTTGTAGAACTTTGAACTTGAGAGAGGTGATTTAGGGTATCTGGTGGAAGAAATTTCTAAGCAGCAAAGCATTCAAGAGGTGACTTGTGTGCTGTTAAAGGAATTCAGTTTTATAAGGGAAGCAGAGCATAAAAGTTTGGAAAATTTGCTGCCTGACAATGAAATAGAAAAAAAAATCCCATTTTCTGAGGAGAAATTTAAGCCAGCTGCAGAAATTTGCATAAGTAATGAAGAGCCGAATATTAATCCCCAACGCAATGGAAAAAATATCTCCAGGGTATGTCAGAGGCCTTCACGGCAGCCCCTCCCATCACAGGCCCAGAGGCCTAGGAGGAAAAAGTGGTTTTGTGGGCCTGGCCCAGGGCTCCTGTGCTGTGTGCTGTCTTGGGACTTGGTGCCCTGTGTCTCAGCTGCTCCAGCCATGACTAAAAGGGTCCAAGGTATGGCTTGGGCTGTGGCTTCAGAGGGTGCAAGCCCCAAGCCTTGGCAACTTCCATGTGGTGTTGAGCCTGTGAGTGTGCAGAAGTCAAGAATTGAGGTTGGGGAACCTCTGCCTAGATTTCGGAAAGATGTATGGAAACGCCTGGATGCCCAGGCAGAATTTTGCTGCAGGGGTGGGGCCCTCATGGAGAACTTCTGCTAGGGAAGTGTGGAAAGGCAATGTAGGGTCAGAGGCCCCACATAGAGTTCCTACTGGGGCTCTGCCTAGTGGAACTGTGAGAAGAGGGCCACTGTCCTCCAGACCCCAGAATGGTAGATCTACTGACAGCTTGCACTGTTTGCCTGGAAAAGCTGCAGAAATTCAACACCAGCCTGTGAAAGCAGCTGGGAGGGGCTGTACCCTGCAAAGCCACAGGGGCAGAGCTACCTAAGACCATGAGTACCCACCTCTTGCATCAGTGTGACCTGGATTTGAGACATGGAGAAAAAGGAGATCATTTTGGAGCTTTAAGATTTAACTGCCCTGCTGGATTTTGGATTTGCATGAGCCCTTTAGCTCTTTTGTTTTGGCCAATTTCTCCCATTTGGAACAGGTGTGTTTACCCAATGCCTGTACCCCCATTGTACCTAGGAAGTAACTAACTTGCTTTTGATTTTATAGGCTCATAGGTGAAGGGACTTGCCTTGTCTCAGATGAGACTTTGGACTGTGGACTTTTGAGTTAATACTGAAATGAGATGAGACTTAGGGGGACTATTGGGAAGGCGTGATTTGTTTTGAAATGTGAAGATATGATATTTGGGAGAGGCCAAGGGTGGAATGATATGATTTGGCTCTGTGTCCTTACCCAAACCTCATCTTGTAACTCCCATAATTCCCACGTGTTATGGGAAGGACCTGGTGGGAGATGATTGAATCATAGGGGTGGATCTTTCTTGTGCTGTTCTTGTAATAGTGAATGGGTCTCATAAGATCTGATGGTTTTAAAAATGGGAGTTTCCCTGCACAAGCTCTCTCTTTGCCTGCTGCGATCCATGTAAGATGTGACTTGTTCCTCCTTGCTTTCTACCATAATCGTGAGGCCTCCCCAGCCATGTGGAACTGTAAGTCCAATAAACCTCCTTCTTTCATAAATTGTCCAGTCTTGGCTATGTCTTTATCAGCAGTGTGAAATGGACTAATACAACTAAGAACAAGGAGAGTTTTCTACATAACTATAATATAATTATCATACTTGAAAACTTAACTTACATAATAAACATTATCTAATACACACCCATATTTAAATTTCTCCAAATGTACTTCAAATATCTGTTAGAGATGGATGTTTGGCTTGAGCTTCCATCCAGGGTCCAGTCCAAGTTCACAGTTGCATTTGCTGGCCATTTCATAATTTTTTTAAAAAAATTACACTTTCAATTTTGAGATCATTGTAAATTTACATGCAATTATAAGATATAAGAAAATCCATTTACACTTTACTCGGTTTCTACCAACAGTAACACCCTGCAAAACTGTAGGCTAATATGACAATATCTTGACATTCATACAGTCAAGATATAGAATATTTCTGCTATCACCAAGATCCATCCATCATGTTGCCCTTTTATACCACAACCACTCTCTCCTCCTCTATCCACCTTTAAACCCCCCAAACTACTAATCTGTTCTCTATTTCTGTACTTTTATCATTTCAAGAATTTTATATGAATGGAATAATATAGTGTGTATATTTTTGGACTAGGGTTAACTATGAACATTCCTGTGGCAGGTTTCTGTGTGAACATAAATTTTCATTTTTCTGGGTTAAATCCAGGAGTGTAATTACTGAGTCATGGTAATTGCATTTTAGCTTTGGAGGAAGGGGGAGGGATAGCATTAGGAAATATACCTAATGTAAATGACGAGTTAATGGGTGCAGCACACCAACATGGCACATGTATACGTATGTAACAAACCTGCATGTTGTGCACATGTACCCTAGAACTTAAAGTATAATAAAAGAAAAGAAAAGAAATGGCAAAGTAGTTATTTAGAGTGTCTCTACCAAGGTACATTCCCACCAGCAATGTATAAATGATTTAGCTTTATTTTAGGCATCCTGATAAATATTTAGTTATATCTCAATGTAGTGTGTGCTGTTCTTTTTTTTTTTTTTTTCAGACAAGATCTCACTCTCTTGCTCAGGCTGGAATGCAGTGATGCAATCAGTGCACACTGCAGGCTCCACCTTCCCTGGCTCAGGTGATCCTTCCACCTAAGCCTCCCAAGCAGCTGGGAATACATGCACACACCACCATATCTGGCTATTTTTTTGTAATTTTTGTAGAGACAGGGGTCTCACTATGTTGCCAGAGTTGGCCTCAAACTCCTGGATTCAAGCGATCCACCCACCTTGGCCTTCCAAAGTGCTGAGGATTACAGGCATGACCCACCGCACCTGGCCTCAATGTAGTTTTAATTTGCATTTTCCTAATGGCTAAAAATGTGTAACATCTTTTCATGTACTTATTTGCCATCCGTATATTCTATTTGGCAAAAATGTCTTTTCATATCATTTACCCATTTGCTAATTGGATTGTTAGTCTTTTTTACTGTGATTCATTTTGAGTTTTTGTATTAAGAGATGAAACTTAGGTCAAGTATTTTTCTTCCTTCCTTCTTTCTTTTCTTCCTTCCTTCCCTCTCTTTCCTTCCTTGTTCTTTTTTCCCTTTCTTTCCTTTCTCCCTACATCCCTTCCCCTCTTTCTGCCTCTTTTTCCTTCTTTTCTTTGTGATATCCAATTGCTCTAGTACCATTTGTTTAAAAGGCGATTTTTTCTCTATTGAATTGTTTTTGCACCATTGTCAAAAAAAAATTGGGTGTACTTATGTGGGTCTATTTCTGGTTTTCCAATTTTTTTCATTGATTTTTATGTCTATCCCTACACCAATGCTACAAAGTTGTGATTACTGTAGCTGTATAATAAGTCTTGAAGTCAAGTAGATAAATTCTTCCTACTTTAGATTTTTATAATTTCCTAAGCTCTTTTAGTTCATTTACCTTCCATATAAATTTTAGAATAATATTGTCAATCTTAAAAAATTCTTGCCGGTATTTTGATAAGAATTGTGTTAGATTTGTGTATTAATTTGTGGGAGAATTCATACTTTTACTATATATGAATATTTCAGTCAATGAACATGGTATGTCTCAATTTATTTAGATCTTCTATGACTTCTTTCATCATCATTTTGTTGTTTTCAGAATGCAAGTCCTTTACATATTTTGTACATGTTTTGTTAGATTTATAGCTAAGCTTTTCTTGAGCAATTTAAATGATATTACAAAAATAAATGAATCATTTTCCAGTGTGCACATTTTCATTGCTAGTATATTGAAATACAATTTATATTTTTAGTGGTTATCTTATGTTGCTTTGCTAAACTCACTTTTTAAATTCTAGGAGGCTTTTTTTTTGTGAATTCTATGAGATGGTCTACATAGACAATCATGTCATCTGCAAATAGAAATGGTTTCATTTCTTTGTGTTTTGTATGCTTTTCATTTCCTTTTCTTGCCTATTGTACTGGCTAGAATTTCTAGAACTATGTTATATAAGAGCACTGTAATCGTGACTTTTCTTGTCAGAGTTGTTAGAATGGTCGATTACATTAACTGGGTTTTGAATATTGAACTAGTCTTGAATCATTGAGATAAATGTTGCAAAATTCTTTTCATATATTGTTCAATTCTGTTTGCAAGTATTTTGTTAAGAATTTTTTTTAAGTTCTGGGGTACATGTGCACAACGTGCAGGTTTGTTACATAGGTATACATGTGCCATGTTGGTTTGCTGCACCCTTCAACTCATCAATTACATTAGGTATTTCTCCTAATGCTATCCCTTACCCCTCCCCCCACCCCCTGATAGGCCCCAGTGTGTGATGTTCCCCTCCCTGTGTCCATGTGTTCTCATTATCCAACTGCCAATTATGAGTGAGAACATGTGGTGTTTAGTTTTCTGTCCTTGTGATAGTTTGCTGAGAATGATGGTTTCCAGCTTCATCCATGTCCCTGCAAAGAACATGAACTCATCCTTTTTTATGGCTGCATAGTATTCCATGGTATATGTGCCACATTTTCTTTATCCAGTCTATCATTGATGGACATTTGGATTGGTTACAAGTCTTCATTATTGTGAATAGTGCCATAATAAACATACGTGTGCATGTGTCTTCATAGTAGCATGATTTATAATCCTTTGGGTACATACCCAGTAATGGGATGGCTGGGGTCAAATGGTATTTCTAGTTCTAGATCCCTGAGGAATTGCTACACTGTCTTCCACAATGGTTGAACTAGTTTACAGTCCCACCAACAGTGTAAAAGTGTTCCTATTTCTCCACATCCTCTCCAGCATCTGTTGTTTCCTGACTTTTTAATGATCGCCATTCTAACTGGTGTGAGGTGGTATCTCATTGTGGTTTTGATTTGCATTTCTCTAATGACCAGTGATGATGAGCATTTTTTCATATGTCTGTTGGCTGCATAAATATCTTCCTTTGAGAAGTGTCTGTTCATATTCTTTGCCCACTTTTTGATGGGGTTGTTTGTTTTTTTTCTTGTAAATTTGTTTAAGGTCTTTGTAGATTCTGGATATTAGCCCTTTGTCAGATGGATAGATTGCAAACATTTTCTCCCATTCTGTAGGTTGCCTGTTCACTCCAATGATAGTTTCTTTTGGTGTGCAGAATCTCTTTAGTTTAATTAGATCCCATTTGTTAATTTTGGCTTTTGTTACCATTGCTTTTGGTGTTTTAGTCATGAAGTCTTTGCCCATGCCTATTTCTTGAATGATATTGCCTAGGTTTTCTTCTAGGGTTTTTATGTTTTAGGCCTTATATTTAAGTCTTTAATCCATCTTGAGTTAATTTTTGTATAAGGTGTAAGGAAGTGATCCAGTTTCAGCTTTCTGCATATGGCTAGCCAGTTTTCCCAGCACTATTTATTAAATAGGGAATCCCTTCCCCATTGCTTGTTTTTGTCAGGTTTGTCAAAGATCAGATTGTTGTAGATATGTGGTGTTATTTCTGAGGCCTCTGTTCTGTTCCATTGGTCTATATTTCTGTTTTGGTACCAGTACCATGCTGTTTTGGTTACTGTAGCCTTGTAGTATAGTTTGAAGTCAGGTAGCATGATGCCTCCAGCTTTGTTCTTTTTGCTGAGGATTCTATTGGCTATGTGGGCTCTTTTTTGGTTTCATATGAACTTTAATGTAGTTTTTTCCAATTCTTTGAAGAAAGTCAGTGGTAGGTTGGTGGGGATAGCGTTGAATCTATAAATTACTTTGGGCAGTATGGCCATTTTCATGATATTGATTCTTCCTATCCATGAGCATGGAATGTTTTTCCATTTGTTTGTGTCCTCTTTTATTTCCTTCAAGTTCTCCTTAAAGAGGTCCTTCACATCCTTTGTAAGTTTGATTCCTAGGTATTTTATTGTCTTTGTAGCAATTGTGAATGGGAGTTCACTCATGATTTGTCTCTCTGTTTGTCTGTTATTGTTGTATAGGGATGCTTGTAATTTTTGCACATTGATTTTGTATCCTGAGACTTTGCTGAAGTTGCTTATCAGCTTAAGGGGATTTTGGACTGAGACAATGGGGTTTTTAAAATATACGATCATGTCATCTACAAAGAGACTTAGACTCCCACACAATAATAGTGGGAGACTTTAATACCCCACTGTCCATATTAGACAGATCAATGAGACAAAAAATTAACAACGATATTCAGGACTTGAACTCAGCTCTGGACCAAGTGGACCTCATAGACATCTACAGAACTCTCCACCCCAAATCAACAGAATATACATTCTTCTCAGCACCACATCACACTTATTCTAAAATTGACCACATGTTTATAAGTAAAACAATCCTCAGCAAATGTAAAAGAAAAGAAATCATAACAAACTGTCTCTCAGACGACAATGCGATCAAATTAGAACTCAGGATTAAGAAACTCACTCAAAACCCCTCAACTACATGGAAACTGAACAACCTGCTCCTGAATGACTACTGGGTACATAACAAAATGAAGGCAGAGATAAAGATGTTCTTTGAAACTAATGAGAACAAAGACACAACATACCAGAATTTCTGGGATATGTTTAAAGAAGTGTGTAGAGGGAAATTTATAGCATTAAGTGGCCACTAGAGAAAGCAGGAATGATCTAAAATCGACACCCTAACATAATCACAATTAAAAGAACTAGAGAAGCAAGAGCAAACCAATTCAAAAGCTAGCAGAAGACAAGAAATAACTAAGATCAGAGCAGAACTCAAGGGGATAGAGACATAAAATATCTTTCAAAAAAATCAATGAATCCAGGAGCTGTTTTGTTGAAAAGATCAACAAAATAGACCACTAGCAAGACTAATAAAGAAGAAAAGAGAGAAGAATCAAATAGACACAATAAAAAATGATAAAGGGGATATCACCACCGATCCCACAGAAATACAAACTACCATCAGAGAATACTATAACCACCTCTGTGCAAGTAAACTAGAAAATCTAGAAGAAATGGATAAATTCCCAGACATATATACCCTCCCAAGACTAAACCAGGAGAAGTCGAATCTCTGTATAGACCAATAACAGGTTCTGAAATTGGGGCAATAATTAATATCCTATCAACCAAAAAAAGTCCAGGACTGGACGGATTCACAGCCAAATTCTATCAGAGGTACATAGAAGAGCTGGTACCATTCCTTCTGAAACTATTCCAATCAATAGAAAAAGAGAGAATCCTCCCTAACTCGTTTTATGAGGCCAGCATCATCCTGATAACAAAACCTGGCAGAGACACAATAAAAAAAGAAAATTTTAGGCCAATATTCCTGAAGAACAGAAGAACATCGATGCGAAAATCCTCAATAAAATACTGGCAAACCAAATCCAGCAGCATATCAAAAAGCTTTATTCACCATGATCAAGTCAGCTTCATCCCTGGGATGCAAGGCTGGTTCAACATATGCAAATCAATAAACATAATCTCTCACATAAACAGAACCAACGACAAAAACCACATGATTATCTCAATATGTGCAGAAAAGGTCTTCAACAAAATTCAACAGCACTTCATGCCAAAACCTCTCAATAAACTAGGTATTGATGGAACGTATCTCCAAATAATAAGAGCTACTTATGACAAACCCATAGCCAATAGCATACTGAATGGGCAAAAACTGGAAGCATTCCCTTTGAAAACTGGCACAAGACAAGGATGCCCTCTCTCACCACTCCAATTCAACATAGTATTGGAAGTTCTGACCATGGCAATCAGGCAAGAGAAAGAAATAAAGGGCATTCAATTAGGAAAAGAGGAAGTCAAATTGTCACTGTTTGCAGATGACATGATTGTATATTTAAGAATTTTTATCTGTATTCAGGAAGGATATTGATCTAGAATTTTCTTTATGTAATATCTTCATTTCATTTTGGTATAAGGTTAATATTGGCTTTACAGAATGAATTGGGAAGGGTTTTTTTTCTCTTATTTTCTGGAAAAGATTGTGTACAATTGATGTTGATTCCTTATTATTTGGTTGAATTCTTCAGTGAAACCATTAGTTCTGGAGATTACCTTTCTTAAAGTTCTTTAAAATTGCAAATTCAGTTTCCTTAATAACTATGCAACTACTGAAGTTATTTATTTCATTTTGGGTTAATGGTGGCTGTTTATGTTTTTTGAGGAATTAGTCCATTTTCATCTTAATTGTTAAATTTATATGTGTAGAGTTGTTTGTTGTTATTCCCTTATTTTGCTTTTTAAATCTGCAGAGTCTATACTGATATCCCTGTTTCATTCCTGACATTGGTAACTTATTACTTCTGTTTTTCCTTTGTTCATCTTGCAAGATGTTTTGCAAATTGTGTTCATTTTATTGACGTTTTCAAATAACGAGTCTTTGTTTTATTGATTTTCTATATAGGTATGCCTTTTCAATTTCATTGATTTCTGCTCCTCTTTTTATTACTTCTTTCCTTCTGCTTGCTTTGACTTTATTTTTCTCTTCTAGTAAGTTCTTGAAGAGCTTAAATTTTTGATTTGAGACTTTTTCTCTCTTCTAATAGATGCATTTAGAGCTACAGATTTCCCTCATCACTGCTTTAGTTGTGTCCTATGAATTATAAGTTGTATTCTGATTTTCATTCAGTCTAATGTATTTTTAAAATTTCTTTGAGGTTTCTTCTTTGACCCACTGGTTACTTAGGAGTATGTTGTTTACTTTCAAAGTGTTTGGATATTTTTTTCTAACTTTTTATTATTGATTTCTAGTTTAACTTCATTTTAGTCAGAGAATGCACTTGATATGCTTTGATTCTTTGAAATCTTGATATATTTTCCTTAGGGCCTTCAAAAGAATGTGTATTCTGCTGTTGTTGGATGGAGTGCTCTGTAAATGTTGATTAGCTCCTACTTGTTGATGGTGTTGTTGAGTTCTTCTTATATCCTTGCCAATTTTCTGTCTAGGTGTTATATCAACTGCTCAGAGAAGGGTGTTAAAGTCTCCAACCATAACTGTGGATTTGTCTATTTCTCCTTTCAGTTTTTTCAGTTTTTGTTTCACGTATTTTTCAACACATTGTTTGGTGCATACACATTTAGAATTGTTACATCTTCTTGATAGATTAAGGGTTTTTTTTTGCATTATATAAGATCCCTCTTTGCGTTTGGTAATTTTCTTTACTTTGCATCTATTTTATGTGCTATTAATATAGCTACCTACTCTTGCTTTCTTTTGGTTAATGTTTACATGAAAAATTTCCCATTATTTTACTTTCAACCCGTCCTTATTATTATATTTGAAGTGGGTTTCATATGGACAACATATAGTTGAATGTTTTTTAATCCACTCTGTCAATCTCTGTCTTGTAATTGGTATATTAAGGCCATTTGCTTAATGTAATTATTGGTATGTTATGGCTTAAGTCTACTATTTTATTAGTTGTTTTATCTCTGTTTTTCATTTCTCTGTTTTCTTTTTTCTGTGAATTGCTTAAACATTTGTTAGAATTCCATTTTGATTTTTTATAGTGGTATGTCTTTTTGTATAGATTTTTAACGTTTTTGCGCTAGGCATTACATTATATATATGTATATATATGATTTATATAAACAGTCTATACAGTCTACTGGTATCATTTTACTAATTTGAGCGTAATGTAGAAAACGTACCTCCTTTACATTTCACCATCAAACATAATTTTGGTGATGCTTTTGCCATCAAACATAATTTAGAAAATGCAAGAGGAGAAGGGAAGTCTACTGTATTTACTGATATTTTAGTTACCATGTTTTTTTTTCTGATGGTCCAAGATACTTTGCCATTTCCTTTCTGTTTAAAGAACTTCCTGTAGCCATTCAATAACCTTTTTTTGTATCAAATGACGTGAACTAGAAACTTTCAAAATATTATATACTTCATTGCAATGCAAATGGAAGTCTTGCTTCTTCCTTCTGACTTTAATGGAATGCTTGTAATGTTTTTTTCCATTTAGCATGATCTTGAGTTTTAGATTGAGGAATGCTTATATATTTTTATCCACAAAATACCTTTTCATTTTCTTAATTCTCCATTTATCTCTCAGGAAAGTAATGTGATTTCTAGGGCAGTTATATATATTTCTTTTTAAGATTATTTCTAGATAGTTCATGTTTTTATTGCGTTTATTAAGGAGATATACTCCCCAAATATATCTCCTTTTGAATTTCCTTTAAATATATTATTTTGAATAGAAAATCACTAGAAATATTGGAAAAAAAAGGAAAGATATGGAGAAAAAACTGAAAGTTCTGTTTAATATTCTAAACTAGAGATACTATGTGTTAATATTATATGTGTTATATTTTAAATCTGTCATTCCAGTCTGTCTGGAATATTTTTGTGTGTTTTGTGGGAAGTATTATCTGTGTTAATTTTATGTTGATCATTTTTAAATATCTATATTTATATTTTACAAAAATGGTACCACATTAGTATATGATATACTCCTTCCATCTAGCAATATATTATAAACACTTTTCTATTTCATTCAATAGCATAATTTTAATAACTTCATCTATGACAGATGCTTTCCAGAAATTTGTCTCTAGTACCGAAATCCACCTTATCTGTGGTTTTGCTTTCTGTGGTTTCATTTATCCATGATTAACCATGGCCCAAAAATATTAAATAGAAAATTCCAGAAATAAGTAATTTATAAATTTTAAATTGCACACTGTTCTGAGAAGTGTGATGAAATCTTACCTGGTCTCTTTGCTCAGCTTATTTGCTGCTGTATATGCTGCCAGCCCTTTAGCCACTTAGTCAGCCATCTGTGTTATGAGTTTAAAAGAATTCAAGAAGAAGAAAAGTAGGTACAGTACAATAAGATATTTTGAGAGAGACAGAGAGAGACAGACAGCACATTTACATACCTTTTATTACAGTACATTGTTATAGTTCTATTTTATTATTAGTTTATTGTTAATCTCTTACTATGCCTAAGGTATAAACTTTAACATAGGTATAAATGTATAGGGGAAAACTGCTGTATATATTCTGTTGCATATGCAAGAAGCTATTATACTTGCAGAACAGTTTTCTGGGAAGTTGGACCAGCTCAGTTGTTCCCTTTTTTTCACTTGTGGTTCTCAAGAATACCTGCAGAATGTGCTAGGAATGCAACATCCTGAGATAAGAGGGAACTAGCCAGAACAACCTCGGTTCTGTTCTGGTTCCCCATAGAAACAGGATGTCTTTCAACACGTAGGCCCAGCATGTGATGTGACCCCATGGTATAAAACCCGAGGAGCGGGTGCTACTTTCTGGGGTGCCTCAGCTGCTGTGCTAGTTGAGTAAATAAGATTCCATTTGCCCTGGGCAACTTTCCTGAGCCTTGCGAGATCAGCTTACAATGAATCCTCAGCTTATGTTGCCCTTGTTGCCCATCTGTAAGTAATAAACCCAATTCGTGTAACGGGTGTGTGCGTGAGGCATATTGGTAAGCAGTGCACAGTGCACCTACTTAACATTCAGGGGCATTAATTTTATATGCACTTTACTAAACTTTTACGAATTCAAAGACTTTTCAGTTTATTCATAAAATGTCTAAATAGGCAACCATATGGAAGAAGAATGGTAATTTTGTCTCTTCCTTTACATGGAGTATTTTTTAGTTCTGTTTCATGTCATGATCTCAGCTAAATGTTTAGACAATGTTGAATAATGGTGAATGTGTTTTGTTTCCCTTATCTCCCTCTGTTTTTAAATGGGGATGCCTCTATTCTTTCCTTGTTAAGTAGTATTCTGGCTGATGTTTGATTTGCGATAGTAATCATTATTATTGATAATGAGATAAGCACCCTTCACTTTTGATTAAGGTGATCATATATATGATATTAATTATATTTAATTATTTATTAGTTACTAACAGATGTCCTAATATCCATCCAACCATCCAGATAAAATTTCCACTTTTTTAAGTAATATTACTTTTTTCAGGTTTTGGTAAAGGTTTACACTTGATTCCTGAAGGTATTTTTAGCTCTTTAAATAACCTAAATCAAATTAATGTATCATTATAATTAGTTTTTTCTTAGAATTTTGAAAAACTCATTGGTTAAAAAAAATTTGATCCCTGAAGACTTTTTGGAGGTAATTTTTAAATATTTATATCTATTTCATATTTATAATTATTCCATAATTGCTCTCTTCAGATAGGCTACTTCTTAAGCAATTTAAATTATAAGCAATTCAAATTATAGTCTTAGAAATTTTTCTACATTAATAAAATTTTCAGATTCATTACCAAATAATTTTGTATGATACAGCAGGAACAGGCAAGATCCTTGCTTTCACGAAAAGTATGCTCTAGTGGAGAAAGAGAAAAAAAAAGCAACAAGAAACAAACAAAGATTATTTCATACAATAATAAACACTGTTTTGCTCATCAAATGTTTCTAGTTTTCCTTCTGACCATGGGAAGGCTGTACTGTCCTGCCCCCTTGGAGTTAGGTGTGGTCACATGACTTGTTTTCCCAGTGAAACATGAGCAGAAGTCACATGTGTCACTTTAGGATGTACAATTTGCCATAATGCATATTTTCCACTGCCATGGCAATCCTCACTTCTGCCACATTTTATTGACCAAAGCATGTCAGAAGGCCAGTCTAGAATCAAGTAGTAGGGAAATAGATTCTACTTCTTGTTGAGAGGACGTGCAAAGTCACATTGCAAAAGATGTAGGGAAGGGTGAAGAATTGTGACTGTTTTGCAATCAATGTGTCTACCACATTTATTTTCTCCTTTCATTTTTCTTTCCTTTTTAAAATTTATTTAATTTTTAAGCCTTTAAAAATTTTCAGTTGCATGCCTATTTCATTTATATTTTAAAAGCTTATACATTTAGGTCTATCAATGTACATTTTAGTAAGGCTTTTGGGGTATCCTACCAGTTCTAACATGTGGTAGTGTTGCCCTGTAAATGGACTAAAATTGTAATTTTACTTCTTTCTTTGACCTAATAGCCATTTAGGGTTATGTTTTAAAACATTCAGATCATCAGAATTTTCTCTTTACCTTTGACTACATTATATTACATTTTGACTGGAGGACTCTTCCATAAAATTGTGTCATTTTGGAATACGTCAAGGTCTATCATGTGATCAATTTTTGTAAATATTTTTACAATTTTTGTAAATATTCCATGGGTTCCTGAAAGAAGTTGTTGGCATTTTTAAAAAATAGGGTGTAAAGTCTGAAATATATCTATTTCAAGTTCAACAATTCCATGGGTTCTGTGTCATTTTGGAACGCATCAAGGTCTATCATGTGATCAATTTTTGTAAATATTCCATGGGTTCCTGAAAGAAGTTGTTGACATTTTTTAAAAATAGGATGTAAAGTCTGAGATATATCTATTTCAAGTTCAACAATTCCATGGATTCCTGAAAGAAGTTGTCAGCATTTTTTAAAAATAGAATGTAAAGTCTGAGATATATCTATTTCAAGTTCAACACATTAATTATAAAATATGCATTGTTTAAATATATACACACGTATAGGCCAGATGTGATAATCCCAGCACTTTGGGCGGCTGAGGTGGGCAAATCACCTGAGCTCAGGAGTTCGAGACCAGCCTGGCCAACATAGTGAAACCTTGTCTTTACTAAAAATTCAAAAATTAGCCAGGCATGGTGGCCTGTGCCTGTAATCCCAGCTACTCGGGAGGCTGAGGCAGAAGAATTCACCTGAACCTGGGAGGCAGAGGTTGCAGTGAGCCAAGATAGAGCCACTGTACTCTAGCCTGGGCAATAGAGTAAGACTCCCTCTCAAATAAATAAATAAATAAATAAATAAATAAATAAATAAAATAGATACACACATATAATTTATTATATAGTAGTGTGTTTTCTTATTACAAGTGAATTTCTGTCCATTTATAGTCTTTTTTTTTGTTTTAAATATTTCAATGCTATGTCACTAACCCATGAAAGATAATTATTGTTATCTCATCATTGTGGATTATGTATAATTTAATTTCTGGTCCTTATCAGGCATTCATCTCTTTCAGATCTGCTAGACCAGGTGGATATCTATCAAGTTCTCTTTCTCTCCTACAGAGTTAACTAGGTGAATCTTTCACTTCTTAGGGAAGCTAAAGTAATAAAAAATAGAAACAAGTGAATCATTTGTAATAATAAATATAAATGGCTGGAAGTCACCTATTACAAGGGAAGGATAGGATTAAAACATCAAATCCAATTGTAAACAACTTACAAAAAACCTAATGAAATGAAGTACTATTAGTTAAAACTGGAAACAATTCAAATGGCTACCCACTGTAAAATGCTTAAGTAAATTTTGATGTATTGTACAATAGAATATGGCAATGAAACCGAGTAAAATAGACCTGTACACAACAGATGGGCTGAATCTTAAACATCATGTTGAATGAAAGAAGCCAGAAAAAAACACTTATTGCTCTTTTATTTACACAAACTTCAAAAATCTTGCTCTTAGGGAGGTATTTCTAGGTATTAAAAGTCTAAAATAAAACCAAGAAGCATTTACTCTAAGATGTGAGTAAAAAGGAGCATCTAAGGTGCTGGTAAGATACTATTTCTTGATTTGTGTGGTAGTTCTATGGGTATTTGCTTTATAAACATTCATCATATGGTGCATAAAAACATTTTGTATGTGTAATATATTTCAAAGTTTTTTAAAAAGACAAATAAGAAAAATAGCATAGGTAGGTGAAAGGAGGAGGATATATAAAGTAAATGAAATATTTATATTTTATAAAGTAAGTAAAAAATTTATATTTATACTACATATATAAAGTAAATTTATTTATTTATTTATTTATTTATTTATTTATTTTTTGAGATGGAGTCTCACTCAGTTGCCCAGGCTGGAGTGCAGTGGTGCAATCTCAGCTCACTGTAAGCTCTGCCTCCCGGGTTCACCCCATTCTCCTGCCTCAGCCTCCCGAGTAGCTGGGACTACAGGCGCCTGCCACCACACCCAGCTAATTTTTTGTATTTTTAGTAGAGACGGGGTTTCACCGTGTTAGCCAGGATGGTCTCGATCTCCTGACCTTGTGATCCACTCAGCTTGGCCTCCCAAAGTGCTGGGATTACAGGAGTGAGCCACCGTGCCCGGCCAATGTATTTATTTTAAATACAAAACAAACAACAACAATAAAACAATTCAGAGGCAGAAATCATTTTCCTAACTTTAGTAGAAATAAAAAATCTTTATACCTATTGAGCCTCAGTTATGTAAGATGAGTAAGTTCTAGAGATCTGTTGTACAATCTAGTATCTATAGTTAACAATATGGTATTGTGTACTTTAAAATATGTTTAAATAAATATGTTTAGGCCTCATGTGAAGTGTTCTTCACACAAAAGCAAAACAAAACAAAATGTAAAACAACATAAGAAAATTTTCGGAGTTGATAAACATATCTAGGGTCTTGATTGTGGTGATGGTATCATGGGTGTATATACATGTCAAAACTCATCAAATGTATACATTTTTGTGCATCAATCTGTATATCAATTTATATATTTTTAATCTATCAGTTATACCTCAGTAAAGCTTAAACAGAAGAAATCAAATAAAATATCAAATAGCATAGAAAAAGTCATTTTATATTATCATACTTCCTTATCTTTGTGCTTCAAAAGTATTTTTCTTTGAAAAAGATTTTTTCAAGATCCCTAGTTATTCTTTAAATTTTAAAATTTTAATAGCTTATGCCTTGAGGAGATCTCTGTTCATTATCTTTATGAGAGTATGGTGATAAGCCCTGAAAAGCTAAAGCTTTGTTTTAGCTCTGGAAAACTGACTTTAATTACATCTTGAATAATGATTGCATTCCATTTCATTTGATTTGATTCAGTTATTTTTGGGGGAACACCCACCATTTCTTGGATGTCTTTTCACCATTTCACTTATCCTATAGTATCTGTCTCCATTTTTTCCCTGATTATTTTCATCTCTTTATTCATTTCTTATGCGATCCTAGATTGTTCCTCCAGTTTGTCCTCTCCATTAGAAAGCTGTAAAATTGTCTTTTAAAGCATAAATTTATTTTACCCCTTCTGCTTGGGTGTTGGTTTCATTGTACTTTCTTCTTGGCTGATCTTACCAAGGCCCTTACTTGTTCAATGGAGGCAAGTCCTTATAGGAACAAAAGTAAAAATGTTGCAATTTTTCTTCTGTTTTAGAAAAAGCCTTTTCTACCAAAGTATTTGGTCATTAAAAATGTTTTTCCTTGTACTGTAGAATTTCTTCATAGATATCACATTGATTTTGTTCTATTATTGATCCTTGAAAGAGGAGAATTCTATGTAGAGCTAGTAGTGTTAAAGAACAGTATGCTGCCTATTTCTCCTGTCACCATTCAGGGTGCCGTCCAGGGGCCAGCTGCAGTCCCAAATGCCAGCTGCAGCTCCTGCTCAGGTGTAAAGCCCGAATCTACCACATATAGGAAAGGCAATGCTGTCTTTCCTTCCAAATGCAAAGGCAAATAAACTCACATTGAAATTGTTCTTGCTCTATTCAATAGGTTATTATTTGGAAGAATAAGAGCAAATGGGGTAGGTTTTTGGTTTGTTGTACATTTCGCAGGTTCCTTTTAGTTTCACGCATTTTCTTTTAGATGGTAAAACAAATACATGTTCATTGAACTCAGCATAAATCTTACATGTGTCTAAAGCTGCAGTTGCAAAAAGGCACAGTGAAGTTTTAGAGCGGTTTTTTGAGGGGGTCTTTAACCTTTTTCCTCTGGCTGATTTCTTGGTTAGTGCAGGGATGCGTGGCTGAAATAAATTTTTATTCTTGCCTTTGAAGTCTGCTTCTCAAATACTTGTGACAGCTTCTTATCTGAGGCGGATTTTCAATTCAGCTTCATGCTCCAAAGCCTTTTTGCTCTGGGCTGCCCGGTTCATCAGGGTCACCTCCCTTCCCACCCATCTCCAAGCTGGAACCTGTCCATGGGGCTGTCCTGTCGCTCAGGAAGAGGCCTCAATTCAATCATTAATGCACTTTCTCTTTTCTCCCTCCCCTTCCTTCTCAGTCTTTTTCTTCTGTTTTTCTTCCAGGCAATTTTCTCTGCAAAAATTGATGAATGGATTGAGACTCTTGTGGATTGAATTGTGTACCCCTCACATTTGTATGTTGAAGCCCAACCCCAGTGTTATTATATTTAGAGATAAGGCTTTTAGAAGGTAATCAAGATTAAAGGCGGTCATAACCCAATATTGGGGTCTTAACCCAATAAGACTGGTATCCTTATAAGGAAAGAGAGACACCACCAGGGATGCATGCACAGAGAAAGGGCTATGGAAGAACGCAGCGAGAAGGCAGTCATCTGCAACCCAAGGAGAGAGGCCTCAAGAGAAACCAGGCCTGCTGACACTTTGGTCTTTGTCTTCCAGCCTCTGGAAGTGTCAGAAAGAAATGCTTGTTTAAGCCATCCAGTCTGTGGTGTTTTGTTATGGCAGCCCTAGGTGACTAATATAGACTCTGTCTACCCATCATCTGCTAATCTTTAGAGACTTCTTCTGGGGATCTTGCCATATGTCCAGTTTTTTTTGTTTTTATTTTTTTCAAGACAGAGTCTTGCTCTGTTGCCCAGGCTGCAGTGCAGTGGCGCCATCTCATCTCACTGAAACCTCTGCCTCCCAGGTTCAAGTGATTCTCCTGCCTCAGCCTCTGGAGTGGCTGGGACTATAGGCACCTGCCACCACGCCCGGCGAATTTTGATATTTTTAGTAGAGACAGAGTTTCACTACGTTGGCCAGGCTGGCCTTGAACTCCTAACCTCAGGTGATCTGCCCACCTTGGCCTCCCAAAATATTGGGGTTACAGGCGTAAGCCATTGTGCCCAGCCCCAGTTTTTATTACTAATATCAAGTACTGCAGAAATTTTCTCTCCTTTTGAATGTGAATCACAGGTATTTTAAAGGGACATTTGGGAAAGAAGAATTCATTTGGTCTTCTATGAATCTCCTCTGAAACATTTCTTTTAGTTTCTGTCATGTCACTTAGCAGTTATGTTCTATTTTGTTCCATCCATTAATAGCAATAGCTTTAATATCATCTGCCCAATTAACCTGTAGCTTGCAAGCAGCAGGTTATTGTGTTCCATAATTCCTGTCTAGCACAATGTTTATGCTTAAAAGTGCTAGAGGGCTGGTTGTGTGAACATTGATCCTACAAATTGAGTCATTCTTGTTATACCTAACTAAAACAGTCGAGAAGCCGGGGGGAGAAGTAGTCAGAACACATGACGTTGCTCCAAGAATGTAATTCTCTGCAAACCTGCCTAGTGAAATTGCCTGCTGTAATCTTCAACCAGTTTTGTCTAATGGTTTCTGAGACAACCTGCTGCAGCTCTAAGATTACTTTTACTCACCGATGTCACTCAGCAATTGAAGCTTGCCAGCCCCCCAGAGCCTTACTAGTGCCAGTGAACTTTTCAAAGAGCAATACTTAACATTTCTTTTCTTTATTGTATTTATTTATTTATTTTTGAGGCGGAGCCTCGCTCTGTCGCCCAGGCTGGAGTGCAGTGGCGCAATCTTGGCTCACTGCAAGCTCCGCCTTGCGGGTTCACGCCATTCTCCTGCCTCAGCCTCCCGAGTAGCTGGGACTACAGGCGCCCGCCACCACGCCTGGCTAATTTTTTTTGTATTTTTAGTAGAGACGGGATTTCACTGTGTTAGCCAGGATGGTCTCGATCTCCTGGCCTCGTGATCTGCCCTCCTCGGCCTCCCAAAGTGCTGGGATTACAGGCGTGAGCCACCGCGCCCGGCCTCTTTTCTTCATTTTTTAAAATGAAACCTCCAATCTCCTCTGTTGTTTGGACATACCAAAGACCGCCCAGTCTCCGTGTATGGTCCGAACTGCAATTCTTTCTTCCCAAATAAAATATTACATTTCAGAGATTCGTCTCTCCATTTTATATTTTGACTTTGACAGTTCATTGGTTTAAATCCTCAAATTGGACTCAGGGGCACAATGATCTTGATCCTTTCTGTTTCCTACCTAGGTTTAAACGTGAATTCAGATTCCACAAGGTGTGAGGGCAGAGGGGCTGGGGCCTTCTCCCAACAAACATGAGTATTTAGGAGTCCCCAGTTCCGGTTTCCGTATGACATGATATGCTGGTCTGTTGTTTTCCTCAGGGACCTAGAGGCAGATGTAGACAGATAGCAGGTGAGGAGGAAGGGTGGTGCTGAGCTGTAAACAACAGCTGCGGGCTGTAAACAATGGAGCTATATTAAGAAAGTCCTGCATCTGCAGCATTCGGTTCAGTCCTGCCACCCACTGGGCGTACTCCTGAATTGACTTTCCATTGTCAGCTGATCAGTGATAGATGTGAAATGACTTGTTACACACACAGGTCACATTGGGAGGATTCTTAGACATCATATTCTTTGGTGCTTCACAAAGTCTTCTTGTGGCACATGAAATGATTTCAGATGGTGCACAAGATGATTTTACATGGACACATACTAATGTTGAACACACATTAACACTGAATTGCATTTCCAATATTCTTTCCATCTTTTTGGTTTGGGGATGGAGAAAGTATCTGTTTAGTGCTGGTAGGCCTTTTGACACTTCTGTTCATATTCACTAAAAGAAATAATGTATACAGTGGTCCATATCCAAGACAAAGTGCCTTGAATTGGCTTAGGTCAGCAAACGACATAAGAAACAGGCAGTACTAGGCCTCTGCTTGGATAGCCAATGCCTGCTTGTTGGCCTCTCCCTTCTCCCTCTTGCCCCCCACTCTTAGTTGCCCTCACCTGAACCAAAAGTTTAGTCTAATATAAAAGTGTACTAGCCTGCAAAGTAGCTCGTTCCGTCTGTTCTTCATCAGCCTGCCCAGCTACTTAGGTCATAAATCAAATACTTGAAGAGCTTCTGAGCTAACTAGGACTGCAATGCATTGTGGGCTGCAAAAACATGCAGCAAGACAACCCTAAAAAAAACCCACCTACCACTCCTACCTAACAATCAATAGGCAACATCTGGGAAGATTGTGACCCCATAGTACTCAGCCTATGAGGAACAGTGGGAGGGACCTGTGCACTAGCGGATAAGTTGCTTGTTGAAACTGTGCTGGGTGTGCCTGCCTATCAGACACCCGATCTTGCAAGACTGTCATTAAAAGTCTCAGTTTCACTGTTCTTGAGGCCTCTGAGTTCATTGTTTGGGTTTGGATGGGTGAGTTTGTTTCTCACATTCACTATCTCCCCTCTCTTTATTAGAGAGCATTTTCTCTCCTACATTGCATTTCTGCTACTACCATTTGATATCATATAAAAGTCCTTCTTTATGTAAATTAATTTAGCTGAACAAAGTGAGTCTTTTAAAAGACAAATATTAAACACATAATGCTGCAGGTGATGTCTGGATAAGGGAATGATTGTGAAGGTGGTACACAGGGTAACATAGAGATGCTGGCATAGTTTATTATCGACCTCTATCCTCTCCCCTTTCCTTCTACACACAAAGAAACTGAGGCCTCTTTTGGAATGTTTTGCTGAGAGGCTGAGTTGGGAAAGTTGGGATAGACAGTGAACTAGTGGCCTCTGTTATGACCAAGATGCCCAGTTTTGACTTTGACTGTAATCTTCAACCAGTTTTGTCTAATGGTTTCTGAGACAACCTGCTGCAGCTCTAAGATTACTGTTACTCACCGATGTCACTCACCAACTGAAGCTTGCCAGCCCCCCAGAGCCTTACTGGTGCCAGTGAACTTTTCAAAGAGAAATACTTAACATTTCTTTTCTTTATTGTATTTATTTATTTATTTTTGAGACGGAGCCTCGCTCTGTCGCCCAGAGGAAGAGGGGCTGCCCCAGAAGTAACCAGAGGTTGGCACCTCTATGGATCTGGATCATGCCTGCTGCACAGAAAAGGTCTCTGACCAGCCACTCCTTTGCTTGTTCCCAGAAGACAGGGAGAAGAACAGTGAGAGGAGAATTGGCAGTGTGGCCTCCATGGCATTGAATGGTACAGAAAACAGGGGACTTTCAGTCATATGAACTAGCAGTGCCACATGAAGGCAATGAAGCTTGGTGTCAGTGGTTGTTGAGCTTGGGGCCATAAACCATGTTTTGAATTTTTTCATTTTAATCAATCACATAATTATTGCTCTATACATTATATACCTCCAGTGTAAAAAAAATAGAAAAAAACCTTATAGATAAAATTCACATGCAAAATATTTACAGATCTCAGTTGTGCAAATAAGTCCATTTCTTTATTTTCCTAAGCCAGCTGAATCTCCATTAGGAATCCCCATCAACTCAAAGGCAGGAAAAATGAATCTAATCAATGCCTAGTTTTCTCTGTCACTTCAGATTTGAACTAGTCACTGCTGGATCTTTCTTCTTCCCCCATCTCCTTCTTCCTTGGTGACTCCTACATTTCAGACATTATGGCTCAGGGATGGCAGATAGGGAACTGGCTAACATCCTCTCAGGGTCTCAGACCCTTGCCGACCCTCTCAGGGTCTTAGGTATAGCCTTGATTAGACCCCGGTCTCTGTGGACATCACCCTGCTCATCTGACTGTACCTCTGCCTCCTCCTCCTCTTTGGAGGTGTGAGGTTGCCTCTCAACTACTTCTGTGTCCTTTTCACCAGTCCAGCATCAGAGAACCCACGGTATGCTTGCCTCATCCCTCTGATGCCCTGTACCCCACACAGCTTTACTGCCTCTGCTGCTGCCAGGCCACATGCTCACTTTTCCAGGCTCTACCCAAGAAGTCAGACCCTCCCCGCCCTCAGATCCCAAAACTTATTGGGAGGTGGTTCTGTTGTGGCACTTACCTGCTCTTGACTGAGTTAGAAGTGCAGCTTGGGCACAGGGGCCCTTTTTGGAGGCTCTTACCAACCTCTCTCTTGTTTGGCCTCTCCCTTCCATCTCTCCTTCTAAACCTCCTTCTCTAGCTCAAGAAATATTGATCACATGTGGGAATAAAACGACTTACCTCTTGGTCCAAATTTATTATTTATGGAATACACTAAATATAGAAGGCCTAGGTTAAGGCAAATCAAGCTTTTTTGGGGGAACTTCTTCTTTTCTGTGTAACGAGTGTCAACAGACTAATTAGAAGATGCTATAAAGATTTGTGGACAAGTTTTTATGTGGACATAGTATTCATTTCTCTGGGATAAATGGCCAGAAGCGCAATTCCTTGGTTTTATGGTAGTTGCATGTTTGGTGTTTTCCAATTTAATAGACATTAAAAAAGAGTTTCAAAGATACAGAGAAATTGAGAAGATAGTACAGAGAATTCTCTCATAGCCCTACCTGGTTTCCTTTATTACCAAAGTATATTCATATGGAACATTTTCCACAATTCATGAACCAGTCAACTTCCTTTAGCCATTTTTTTAGGGTAGGTACAATTGGCTGAATAATGGCCCTCAGAGATATCAGGGCTTAATCCCTGGGACCTATAAATGTGGCAGAGACTGCAGATGTGATCGAGTTAAAGATTTTAAGTTAAGGAGGTTGTCCTGCATCATCCAGATGGACCCCAAATACAATCCTAAGTGTTCTTCTCAGAGAAGAAGGGGGATTATTAACATAGAAGGGTCGACAAGGAGACCACTG
Organism: Nomascus leucogenys; assembly: GCF_006542625.1. Lineage (NCBI taxonomy): Eukaryota > Metazoa > Chordata > Mammalia > Primates > Hylobatidae > Nomascus > Nomascus leucogenys. Next base: position 96,818,824 of record NC_044395.1, read on the forward strand.
AGGCAGAGATTGGAGTGATGTGGCCACTTTGATAGAACACAAAGAAAGCAGCTCTAGGGGCTGGAGGTAAGGAACGAATTCCGCCCTATAACCTTTCAAAATTGAAATGGTACCAGAGGAATCTAAGAATTTCTCTCTAGTCTAGTTCCCCTTTCTGAAGACAGCCAGTGTTAACAGGTCCTTGTGCATCTTTCCAGAGATATCTGATGCATATATAAGCAAAATATATGTTTATATATTTTCCCTCTCTTTTCACCCAAATGATGTCATGTACATTGTTCTGTATCCTGCTTTGTCCCACTAACAATAACTCTTGAAGACCATTCCATTTAAGTAGTTTTCTTTTTCTTTTTAATGGTTGATATGGTCTGGCTATGTGTCCTCACCCAAATCTCATCTAGAATTGTAATCCTCATGTGTCGAGGGAGGGACCCTGTGGGAGGTGATTGGATCATGGCGGGGCTTCCCCCATTCTGTTCTCATGATTGTGAATGAGTTCTCATGAGATCTGATGGTTTAAAAGTGTATGGCAGATCCCCCCTCGCTCTCTCTTTTCTGCAACCATGCTTCCCCTTTGCCTTCTGCCATGATTGTAAGTTTCCTGAGGCCTCTTCAGCCATGTGGAACTGTGAGTCAATTAAACCTCTTCTCTTTGTAAATTACCCAGTCTCAAGTAGTTCTTTATAGCAGTGTGAGAATGGACTAATACAATGGTTGCATTACATTCGTTGAAAAGATAGATTAGAATTTCTTTATTCAGTGACGACTTTAGCTGTTCTCAGTATTTTATTATTACAAACAGAACTTCAATAAATAATTTTTTACACATATCTTTTTTTGCAATAAAGTATATCTGAATACTCTTGGGATAAACTAAATAGGTGTGGAATTTGTAGATCAAACAGTGAGTGCATGGGCTGAATTGTGTCCCCCCAAAATTCACATGTTAAAGCTCTAACCTCCAATGTGTCTGTATTTAAAGATAGGATCTATGAAGAGGGAGTTAAGATTAAGGGAGGTCATAAGGGTGGGCTTGAATTCAATGTGACTGGTGTCACGTTTGTAAGAAGAGAGACACCAAGAAAGTGAGTCATAGAGAAAAGACCATATGAGGGCACAGAAAGATGGTCATCAGCAAGCCAAGGAGAGAGGTCTCACCAGAAACCAATTCTCCTGACACCTTGACCTCCAGAACTGTGAGAAAATAGATTTCTGTTATTTAGGCCACCTAGACTGTGATATTTTCTCACAAAAGCCCTAGAAGACAAACAGTGCATATGTAATTTTGACAATTATTGCCAAATTGCTGTCCATACAAGTTGGATCACTTTGTACTTTTTCCAGCTTCTGTTCTTCTATTGGCAGACATTTAGGCTATTTTCAACAGATTATAACAAATCATGCTGCAATTAACATTATAAACTTAAAAAAAATAAGGTTTAAGCTGTGTCTTAGAGATTCTGGTACGTTATGTCTTTGTTCTCACTGGTTTCAAAGAACTTATGCTTTAATTTCATTATTTATCCAGTAGTCATTCAGAAGCAGGTTGTTCAGTTTCCATGTAGTTGTGCAGTTTCAAATGAGTTTCTTAATCCTGAGATCTAATTTGATTGCACTGTGGTCTGAGAGACTGTTTGTTGTGATTTCCATTCTTTTGCATTTGCTGAGGAGTGTTTTACTACCAATTATGTGGTCAATTTTAGAATAGGTGCTAAGAAGAATGTATATTCTGTTGATTTGGGATGGAGAGTTCCGTAGATGTCTTTTAGGTCCACTTGGTCCAGAGCTGAGTTCAAATCGTGAATATCCTTGTTAATTTTCTGTCTTGTTGATCTAATATTGACAGTGGGGTGTTAAAGTCTCCCACTATTATTGTGTGGGAGTCTAAGCCTCTTTGTAGCTATCTAAGAACTTGCTTATGAATCTGGGTGCTTCTGTACTGGCTGCATATATATTTAGGATAGTTAGCTCTTCTTGTTGCACTGATCCCTTTACCATAATGTAATACTCTTCTTTGTATTTTTTGATCTTCATCGGTTTAAAGTCTGTTTTATTAGAGACTAGGAATGCAACCCCTGCTTTCTTTTTGCTTTCCATTTGCTTGGTAAATCTTCCTCCATCCCTTTATTTTGAGTCTATGTGTGTCTTTACACATGAGATGGGTCTCCTGAATATGGCACATTGATGGATCTTTACTCTTTATCCAATTTGCCAGTCTGTGTCTTTTGATTGGGGGCATTTAGCCTGTTTATATTTAAGGTTAATATTGTTATGTGTGAATTTGATCCTGTCATTTTGATGCTAGCTGGTTATTTTGCTCATTTGTTGATGCTGTTTCTTCATAGTGGCAATGGACTTTACAATTTGGTATGGTTTTGCAGTGGCTGGTACCGGTTTTTCCTTTCCATATTTAGTGCTTCCTTCAGGAGCTCTTGTAAGGCAGGCCTGGTGGTGACAAAATCACTCAGCATTTGCTTGTCTGTAAAGGATTTTATTTCTCCTTCACGTATGAAGCTTAGTTTGGCCGATTTGAAAATTCTTTTCTTTAAGAATGTTGAATATTGGCCCCCACTCTCTTTAGGCTTAGAGGGTTTCTGTAGAGAGATCCACTCTCAGTCTGATGGCCTTCCCGTTAGTGGGTAATCCAACCTTTATCTCTGGCTGCCCTTAACATTTTTTCCTTCATTTCAACCTTGGTGAATCTGACGATTATGTGTCTTGGGGTTGCTCTTCTCGAGGAGTATCTTTGTGGTGTTCTCCGTAGTTCCTGAATTTGAATGTTGGCCTGTCGTGCTAGGTTGGAGCTAAAGCAGTGTTTACAGGGAAATTGATAACACTAAATGCCCACAGGAGAAAGTGAGGAAGATCTAAAATCGACACCATAGCATCACAATAAAAAGAACTAGAGAAGCAAGAACAAACAAATTCAAAAGTTAGCAGAAGACAAGAAATAACTAAGATCAGAGCAGAACTCAAGGAGATAGAGACACACAAAACTCTTCAAAAAATCAATGAATCCAGCAGGTGGGTTTTTGAAAAGATCAACAAAATAGATAGACTGCTAGCCAGACTAATAAAGAAGAAAAGAGAGAAGAATCAAATAGACACAATAAAAAATGATAAAGTGGATATCACCACTGATCCCACAGAAATACAACTACCATCAGAGAATACTATAAACACCTCTATGCAAATAAACTAGAAAATCTAGACGAAATGGATAAATTCATGGACACATACACCCTCCCAAGACTAAACCAGGAAGAAGCCAAATCCCTGAGTAGACCAATAACAAATTCTGAAATTGAGGCAGTAATTTATAGCCTACCAACCAAAAAAAGTCCAGGACCAGATGGATTCACAGCCAAATTCTACCAGAGGTACAAAGAGGAGCTGGTGTCATTCCTTCTGAAGCTATTCCAACAATAGAAAAAGAGGGAATCCTCCCTAACTCATTTTATGAGGCCTGATCATCATCCTGACACCAAAACCTGACAGAGACACAACAAAAAAGGAAAATTTCAGGCCAATACCCCTGATGAACATTGATGTGAAAATCCTCAATAAAATACTGGCAAACCTAATACAGCAGCACATCAAAAAGCTTATTCACCATGATCAAGTCAGCTTCATCCCTGGGATACAAGCCTGGTTCAACATATGCAGATCAATAAAGGTAATCCATCATATAAACAGAACCAGTGGCAAAAACTACATGATTATATCAATAGATGCAGAAAAGGCCTTTCATAAAATTCAACACCCCTTCATGCTAAAAACTCTCAATAAACTAGGTATTGATGGAATGTATCTCAAAATAATAAGAGCTATTTATGACAAACTCACAGCCAATATCATACTGAATGGACAAAAGCTAGAAGCATTTCCTTTGAAAACTGTCACAAGACAAGGATGCCCTCTCTCACCACTCCTATTCAACATAGTATTGGAAGTTCTGGCCAAGGCAATCAGGCAAGAGAAAGAAATAAAGCATATTCAAATGGGAAGAGAGGAAGTCAAATTGTCTCTGTTTGCAGATGACATGATTGTATATTTAGAGAACTCCATCGTCTCAGCCCAAATCTCCTGAAGCTGATAAGCAATTTCAGCAGTCTCAGGATACAAAATCAATGTGCAAAAATCACAAGCACTCCTATACAGCAATAATAGACAAACAGAGAGCCAAGTCATGAGTGAACTCCCATTCACAATTGCTACAAAAAAATAAAATACCTAGGAATCCAACTTACAAGAAATGTGAAGGACCTCTTCAAGGGGAACTACAAACCACTGCTCAAGGAAATAAAGGAGGACATAAACAAATGGAAAAACGTTCCATGCTCATGGATAGGAAGAATCAATATCGTGAAAATGGCCATACAGCCCAAAATAATTTATAGATTCAATGCCATCCCCATCAAGCTACCACTGACTTTCTTCACAGAATTGGAAAAAACTACTTTAAATTTCATATGGAACCGAAAAAGAGCCCATATAGTCAAGACAATTCTAAACAAAAAGAACAAAGCTGGAGGCATCACACTACCTGACTTCAAGCTATACTACAAGGCTACAGTAACCAAAACAGCATGGTACCATTACCAAAACAGGTATATAGACCCATGGAACCAAACGGAGGCCTTAGAAATAATGCCACAGATCTACAACCATCTGATCTTTGACAAACCTGACAAAAACAAGCAATGGGGAAAGGATTCCCTATTAAATGGTGTCGGAAAAACTGGCTAGCCATATGCAGAAAACTAAAACTGGACCCCTTCCTTACACCTTATACAAAAATTAACTCAAGATGGATTAAAGACTTAAATGTAAGACCTAAAACCATAAAAACCCTAGAAGAAAACCTAGGCAATACCATTCAGGATATAGGCATGGGCAAAGACTTCATGACTAAAACACCAAAAGCAATGGCAACAAAAGCCCAAATTGACAAATGGGATCTAAGTAAACTAGAGAGCTTCTGCACAGCAAAAGAAACTGTCATCAGAGTGAACAGGCAACCTACAGAATGGGAGAAAATGTTTGCAATCTATCCATCTGACAAAGGGCAAATATCCAGAAGCTACAAAGAACTTAAACAACTTTAAAAGAAAAATACAAACAACCCTATCAAAAAGTGGGTGAAGGATATGAACAGACATTTCTCAAAAGACATTTATGCAGCCGACAAACAAAAGCTCATCATCACTGTCATTAGAGAAATGCAAATGAAAACCACAATAAGATACCATCTCACACCAGTTAGAATGGCGATCATTAAAAAGTCAGGAAACAACAGATGATGGAGAGGATGTGGAGAATAGGATCTCTTTTACATGGTTGGTGGGAGTGTAAATTAGTTCAACCATTGTGGAAGACAGTGTGGTGATTCCTCAAGGATCTAGAACCAGAAATACCATTTGACCCAGCAATCTCATTACTGAGTATATGCCCAAAGGATTTATAAATCATGCTACTATAAAGACACATGCACATGTATGTTTATTGCAGCACTGTTCACAATAGCAAAGACTTGGAACCAACGCAAAAGCCCATCAATGATAGACTGGATAAAGAAAATATGGCACATGTACACCATGGAATACTATGCAGCCACAGAAATGGATGAGTTCATGTCATTTGCAGAGACATAGATAAAGCTGGAAACCATCATTCTCAGCAAACTAACACAGGAACAGCAAACCAAACACTACATGTTCTCACTCATATGTGGGAGTTGAACAATAAGAACACATGGACACAGGGAGGGGAACATCACATACTGGGGCCTGCTGGGGATTGGGGAGCTGGGGAGGGATAGCATTAGAAGAAATACCTAATGTAGATGATGGCTTGATGGGTGCAGCAAACCACCATGGCAAGTGTATACCTATGCAACAAACTTGGATGTCCTGCACATGTATCCCAGAACTTAAAAGTATAATAATAATAAAAAAAGGTTTTTGGCTTTCCAGTTAACAATTGTATACCAAATCAAAAGATGGTCAGGTAATTGCTTTAATCAGGAATCCAAATTTGACCTACCCTAAGAGAAAAAAAGAGACTTATTTAGAACATCAAAGAGGCTCTAAAATTCCAAACATACCATGGATTGACCTGAATTTTTCCTTATGAGGCGACCCCACATTTTTAGAAAGGCAAAGCTTCTAAGGACCGTTCACAATGGCAGAAGAAAAGATCTTCACATATATTAGTTAGGACGTACGGTTTTGAGGATTAGATGACCCAAATTCAACTTGGGTTAAACGGGAAATGGAATTGCTTGACTCTTATTACAGAGAAGCCTGTGAAGTTGGAGTTTATTTCAGGCATAGCTGCGTCCAAGAGTGTAAATGATGTCATCAGTCTTTTCTCAGTGCCTTTTTCCTTCTCTTGCCTAGTTGGACTTCATTCTCATGTAGGATTTTCTCATAAGATAGCATGATGGACTTTGGCAGCTCCAGGCATATGAGACCCTTTGGTATCACAGACCAAGAGAGAAAAGTGTCCTTTCTCGCTGTTGTTCATATCAATCCCACAGAAGTACTCTGCCTACTTGGGTCATGTGACTAACCCTAGATCCATCACTTTATCTAAGGAATTGGGAACTTTTGATTGGCTGGCCTTGGTTCAGTGAAGGAGGCAGGGCCAGATGACTGATAGCAATGTCAGATTTACTATGAAAGAAGAGGTTGTTCTCAGTTGGCAAAAGTATTGGACAGATGGGAAAGTAACTGATAGCAACTCTCCTACAGAATATCAAATTGTAGTCAGAATGTTGCTTGGTGAGAATGCAGTCAAAGCAAAAGGATTTAGTTGGATGATTAAAAAGTGCAGTAAATTCAGACAATGATAGTTTTAGGTATTCTTCTAGCTGTATGTGCCTCAATGATAAGAAAGTGGCAGTTTTTGGGTTTATGACTCCCTTCCTTTGGCATGTGTATGTGTGTATCATAGGTCTTTCTGATTATAATTTTCTAAGTTTCCACTAATGGCTATATTAGTTTTCTAGGGCTACCGTAACAAAGTATCATAGAGTAGGTAGCTTAAACAACCAACATTTATTTTCTCACAATTTTGGAGGCTAGAAGTTTGAGATTAAGGTGTTAATGGAATTGGTTGCTCTGAGGTCTCTCCTTGGCTTGTATATGGTCATATTTTCTCTTTGTTTTCACGTTGTCTTCCTTCTGTGTGTGTCTGTGTTCTAATATCTTTTTCTAAGATCACCAGTCATATTGAATTAGGTCTCACCTAATGACCTCATTTTAACTTAATTACTTCTTTAAAGAGTTGAAATGCAGTCACATTCTGAGATACTGGTGGTTAGAAATTCAACATATGAATTTACAGGAAGGGGATACAATTCAACTCATAACAATAATGAACCCTCTCACTTTGGTTAATATCTTTGTTTCATATTTTAATATGTATCCTCAAGTTCTGTTCAAGTTGGAAACCACTGCATTTTGTCTTTTTAATATGACCTTTCATGTGTCTGTTCTGATCTATTATGGATCAAACTTTATAGTATATTGATCTTATAGTGTAAGTCTCAGGAGGTGAACTTAATTCCAATATTTTTAGGGGAAGGGTACCTTTTCATGACTTCCATGTAACACTTAATGTTTATTAAATACCTACAAAGCCCAGAGGCTTTGGTATGTTGTGTTTCTATTTTCATTTCTTTCAATAACATTTAAAATTTTCAGTTTCCAAATTTCTCTTATTACTAATTTCCAGTTTTATTCCATTGTGGTCAGAAAAGATACTTGATATGATTTCAGTTTTAAAAAATTTGTTGAGACTTGTTTTGTGGCATAACATATAATCTATCCTGGAGAATGTTTTGTGTGCTGATGAGAAGGATGTGTATTCTGGAGGTATTGGATAAAACATTCTGTAAGTGTCTGTTAGGTCCATTTGGTCTATATTGCAGTTTAAATCCATTTTTGGTTGATTTTCTATTGTGATAATCTGTTAAATGCTGATACAGTAGGCTGCTGGTGTTTCCAACTATTACTGTATTGGAGTCTGTCTCTCCCTTTAGATCTAATACTTGCTTTACATATCTGAGTCTCTGGTGTTGGGTGCATGTAAATTTATAATTGTTGTATCCTCTTACTGAATTGATTCACTTGTCATTATATAATGGTGCCACCTCTTTTTACATTTTGGATTTAAAAGTCTATTTTATCTAATATAAGCATAGTTACTCCTGCTTACTTTTGGTTTCCATTTGCATGGAATATCTTTTTCTATCCCTTCACTTTTCGTCAATGTGTGTCTTTGTAGCTGAATGAGTTTCTAGTAGATAGCACATGGTTATGTCCTATTTGTTTTTGTCCATTCAACAGTCTATATCTCTTAATTGAGGAACTTAATTCATTCATTTTCAATGTTATTATTGATAGGTGAGGACTTACTTCTGTCATTTTATTGTTTTCTGGTTGTTTTGCATTTCTCTTCCTCGTTTCTTTATCTCTTACTGTTTATCTTTGTGTGGTTTGCTTGGTGACAAAGTTTAGTTACTTTCTCATTCTCATCTGTGTATCTGCCCTACTAGTGAGTTCTATACTTTTGTTTGTTCTCCTGATGGTAGTTATTGCCCTTTGGCTTCCAGATATAGGGCTCCCTTAATCATTTCTTGTAAGACCAGTCTAGTGGTGATAAATTTCCTCAGTTTTTGCTTCTCTGGGAAAGACTTTGTTTCTCCTTCATTTCTGAGGGATAGTTTTGCTGGGCATAGTATTCTTGACTGACAGTTTTTTTTATTTACTTTTAGCACTTTGACTATATTATCACATTGTTTCCTTGCCCACAAGATTTCTGCTGATAAATATGCTGTTAGTATAATGAAGATTCCCTTATATTTGAGTTGACACTCTTCTCTTGCTGTTTTTACACTTCTCTCTTTGCCTTTGAATTTTGACAGTTTGACTATAAAGTGCTTCAGAGAGAACGTTTTGAAGTTGAATCTGTTTAGGGGCATTTGAGGTTCTTGAATTTATATGTGTACATATTTCCTAAAACTTGAAAAGTTTCCAGCTAATATTTTATTAGAGTTTCTCTGCCTTTTCCCTCTCTTCTTCTTGAACTCCCATAATTAAACATTAGTTCACATAATGGTATTTTATAAAGTACATAGGCTTTCTTCATTCTTTTTTATTTTTCATACTCTCTTTCTCTCTTTTTGTCTGATTGGGTTGTTTCAAAAGACTTGTTTTCAAGTTCAGAAGTTCTTTCTTTTGCTTGATCTAGTCTGTTGTTGAAGCTGTTGATGATATTTTTTATTCAATTTATAGAATTCTTCACCTCCAAGATTTCTGTTTTTTAATGGTATCTATCTCTTTGTTGAATTTCTCACTAAGATCATGAATTGTTTTTCTGATTTTGTTAAATTGTCTATCTGTATTTGCTTGTATCTTGCTGAGTTTTCTTATACTCATTATTTTGAATTCCTTTTCAGGCATTTCATAGAGTTTCTTCTTTAGGGTCTGTTACAGGAGAATTCCTTTGGAGGTGTTATATTTCCCTGCTTTTTCATTTTTCTTATGTTCCTTTATTAGCATCTGTGCATCTGCTGGAGCAGTTGCCTCTTCCAATTTTATGGACTAGCTTTTGTAGAGAAAGACTTTTTCCTGTGAGTCTGTCCTATAGTGTTGATTGGGTAAAGTGGTTTGGATTTGGTTACCGGTGGCTGCAGCAGGGTAGCATCCATGTGATTTCTTTGGCTGTAATCAATATCAATGGTGTTTGTAGAGACAGTGATGTGGCTTTGCTGGGGTTGGGGAATGATAGGTAGACTGGTTCTCAGGCCCTGGTAGGGTATGTGTTGGGCATGGTAGTTCTGCTGGTCATCAGTACAGTATTGCCAGTGGTGGCAAGCATTGGGTGATCAGTCCTTGGGCAATGGGGGCATACATGGCAGTGACCCTGGTCTTGGGGGAGGTTTATTTCCTATTCTAGACTACCTGTTTCTTGGGGTGCAGGGCACTGTGTGGGCTTAGGTTCAGGCTTTACAGCTGAACCACTGAATCTAGATGGAGTCTTGGATTCCTGGCTTTGTAATCTTTTGTCTGGTGATGGTGGAATGATGGCAGGGCTCCAGGTATGTGGATATGCCAGGACACTGGCTTCCAGAACAGAATTTACTTTATCAGTGGCTCTGTTCTCAGCATGATGCAGTTCCATAGTAGCTTGGGTCCTGGGGAGTGAAGAACCCAGCATGATTTCCTACTCTGGAGCAATCCAGGCAGCTTTTGTATACTGGGCTTAGGGACTGTGAGGACTGTGGGGACTGTGGGGTCTTTTGTAGCTAGGATTTCAGGCATCTGCAGTGATAATGAGGACTGCTAGGAATCTCCTGACTACCTTTCCCCCTTTTCCCCACTATAGGGAATCTGTCTTGGCTCTGAGCTGATCTTGGCTGGGTGCTTCATTTCCTTCTCTATACTGCCATCTTGAATCTCTGTGATTCAGAGGGTTTCATCACTTCCTTGCTGAATTCCAGTGTTCTGCATTAGACACTCTACTCAAAGTGTAGTTATTTGTTTGTTGTTTTGTCCTTCTTTGTGGAGGAGGTGAGCTTTGACACTTCTAGGCAGCCATCTTGTTGACAACATCTCCCATGTACCTTCCTTAGGCACAATTATACTGTCTCCCTCCTGCCATACTCAGGTACTTATGGTGTTGCCCAATGTCTGGATTATACTGGAAGCTAGAGGTTGAGGGCACTCTGGTGATGCAGTCCAAAAGGCTCATCCACTTGGAGCACAATGTGGGGCTGAGGAAGGAAAAGATGGATTTTCTTGGGGCTTCTTTACACCTTCCTTACCACACTGTACAAGGTGTCTGGTTCTCCAGGCCTTGTAGGCAGATGGGTGAGCATGGTCTCCTATAGCTTCCTTTTCCCCGGAATTCCACAGAGGGAACTGAGGATGAGGTGGGGTCTTTGGATGACCTACTCTTCAGCCTTTGATTCAGATTTCATCACTCTTGATTCACAATCTCGTTAGCTCTTTCTGCCCTACCAATTACTCCAGGTTTGTTTATTCATTTTTTTTGTGTCAATATGGCTGGATCACAGAGTGCTGAGATATTTGGCTAAACATTATTCCTTGGTGTGTCTGTTAGTGTTTTTCTGAATGATATTAACATTTAAACTATTAAACTGAGTAAAGCCCTGCCCTATGAGGTGGGCATCATGCAATTCATGGAAGAACCAAATAGAACAAAAAGGAGGAGGAAGGGTAAATTTTTTTCTCTTTTTACCTGATTGCTGAAGTTGGAGCTGGGAAATTATTATTTTCCTAGCCTTGGACTAAGACTTGTTCCTGCTCCTCAGACTTTTGTATTGGTGCTGAAACTATAACACTGACTTTCCTTAGTCTCTAGCTTGTGGATGGCAGAGTGTGATAGCCTCCATAATTGTGTGAGCCAATTCCTCATCTCTCTCTATTTTATTGGCTCTGTTTTTCTGAAGACCCCTGACTATACAGCAGTGTCTAATGTGCCTAAGGTAATATTTTAAGCAGAGAGAATGGCCAATGTCAGTGTATCTGGACATTTTGAGGACCAGCAAGGAGGCTACTGTGGCTGCAGATAAGTGGGAGAAAAGATGCAAAAGGTAGGGAGTCATGTTCCCTGTTGGCCCTTGAGAGGCCTTTGGCTTTTATTCTAACCATGATGGGGAACCATAGGAACCATAGGAGGGTTTTGATTAGAGAAGTAAATTGATTTGACTTATAGTTTTAACAAGATTAGAATTTGTTGACTGATTGGGCATGAAGATTTAGAGAAAGAGATAAATGAAAGATAATTCTAAGAGTTTGCCTTGAAGTGTAGAGTTGCCATTAAGCAATCTGAGAAAGACTGTAAGAGGAGTGGGTTTTGGGGGAGGATTATGAGTTCTTGAGATAACATTGTATGTAACAGTGTGAAGCGCCTCAAATGTTTTAACTCACTTAATTCTGCCAAGAACATTACCAACTTCATATTATTATTCTCATCTTCAAATGAGAAAATGGAGTCAGAGAGGTTATGAAATGTGCCCCAAATCACACAAGTTGCAAGAGGTGGGGCTAGAATTTAAACCAATGTTAAGGCACTCCAACACCTGGGTTTTTAACCAGTACCCCACACCACAGCTCAACATTGGATGGATAACAATGGCCATGATAATCATACTCACTGATTAAGAATGAAGCCCAATGAGTGTCTTCCAACTTGACCTCTTCTTCTTCCTCCTGGGGTGGGTGGATGAAGGAAATGTCCAAGATGAGGGACCTGATCCCCACTGTGCTAGTTGGCTTGGGCTACCATAACAAAATATCATGGACTGGGTAGCTTAAATAACAAAAAATATATATTTTCACAGTATGGAGGCTTGGAATAGAAGATCAAAGTTTGATTTATTTATACCAGTGGTTTTCCTGGTTCTCCAGCTTGAAGGCAGCAGATTGTGGGACTTCTCAGTTTCCATAATTGTGTGATCCAATTGCCATAAGGCAGGTTTGATTTCTCGGGAGGCTTCTGCCCTTGGCTTGCAGACAGCTGCCTTCTTACTATGTCTTCACCTGGTCATTCCTTTGTACACACACACTTCTGGTGTCTCTGTGTGTATGTCCAAATTTCCTTTTCTTATAAGGATACCAGTAAGATTGGATTATAACCCACTCTAATGACCCCATCTTAACTTAATCAACCCGTTTAAGGCTTGTGATGGTTAATCTTATATGTCAGCTTGACTGGGCAAAGGGATACCCATATAGCTACTAAAACGATTCTGGGTATGTCTGTGTTCATATTTCCGGAAGAGATTAGCATTTAAGTCGGTAGACTGAGTAAAGAAGATCCACCCTCACCAATGTGGATGGGCATCACCTAATGTGTTTAAGGCCCAAATAGAACAAAAAAGTGGAGGAAGGGCTAATTTGCTGTCTCTAAGCTGGGACATCCATCTTCTCCTGCCCTCAGATGTCCGTGCTCCTGGCTCTCAGGACTTTGGGCTTGGACTGAATTACACTACTGGTTTTCCTGGTTCTCCAGCTTGAAGACAGCAGATTGTGGGACTTCTCGACCTCCATAATTGTGTGAGCCAATTCGTGTAATAATGTCTCTCTCTCATAGCAGATTTTTGTACAAAAATAATCCGAAAATGATGCTCCTTTTCCATCTCTCTCCAGAAGCACTAACTGTTCATAAGTTGAAAGTGAATATAATTTTTAATTAAAATTTATGAAAAATTTAGCAATTGTTCTCATTATATATAAAACAAAGCCACATAGTTATTATAGTTTAAACACAATTAAATTAAATTAAAGCTAAAGCTCCTTTGTCTTAAAAACTAACCCTTTCTTATCCTCCAAAAAAATACTGTGAAATTTGAGAGCCCTCACTTAGGCAAACTGGGCAGTTGCCTAGTTTGGCTTTTTATAAAGACATTTATTGGTATCCTGCAATTAGGCATTCAGGCCATTATGTTTACTGTAGCGTTGAGAAAGCTTATTCCCCAAACCTGTATACTAGCTCTGAGAAATTTAGGTCATGTTCCTACTATGTCAACGTTTGAACTCAATCTGCGATCTTATGCAGGTAAGTAGGATGAGGGGGCAAAACAATGCCTCGCTATTTTGCAAGGTTTGGAAATGGAACAGATGTCTCCTGATTAGAGAGGATATTTAGCAATCTTATACACTGGCCTTTACTCACAGCTCTCCAAATTTTCTCATGAAGACATGGTCCTCATGTCTTCTCCTGTTTGAGGAATAAGGAGAAGGCATTTATTACATGTTTTCTGGGACTGGTCAGGATTAGCAAGACAATGAGAATGGAATTCTGTGTTGTCTCTTGACCTTTGTGGAAGACTGGAGTTAATGAAGTGTGGAGTCTTGTGCAAGTTACTTTGACCTTTTAAGCTTTTGGCTCTGTTCCTAGTCTATAGGAATTATAGGGGATTTCTACAAAGGTAAGTGATGGTGGAAGAGGGGGTAGGGAGAATAGAGATTGGGATAAGGGGAAGAGGGAAGAGAAGAGAAGCAAATACATGATTTCTTCTTAACCAGTTCCTGGATTCAACAACTTCTGAGACTTTTTCTCATGGCTTTTTCTGATAGTCAAGAATATAGACTTTTCTTTGCCCACACGATGGCACTAGCTGCTTAGAAAACAGTGTGGCTAAAATCAGAAAGCCCGCAGCAGCACTCCTGAAAGCATGGACAGTGAGCTGCAGCCGACGTTTAGAGCAATTAATAATGCATTAGAAATTTTACTAACGGGGTAATTCACACTGAGTTAATTAGAAAACAATTTTAAGACAGAGAAAGTGGGGGAGAAATGAGTGTGTGGAGATGCTGTCTCTCTGCCACCAGTGCAGGGTGGCGAGTCTGCATGCTCACCCAGGGCTCCGATCTAGCGATGACCTGTTAACGTTCTGCTCCATTGCCAGCTTGAGTTTCTTTACCATCTAAGATGCAGCTTGGATGGGTTAGGGAGGGATGTTCCCTTTTCAGTGTAGTGGAAAGAACGTTGTCCTGGGAGCTGGGAGATCGGATTTGTAATGCTATTTCTGCTACTAATTCCCTTCTGTGACATTGAACAGGAACACTTTGCCCTTCAGGAATAAATAAAACACATGCGTTGGGGCAAGTAACCTCTAAGTTCCCTTCTAGTTCTGGCTTTCAAATTGGTGATGTTAGAAGACAAGAGTTTTGCTAGTTAGAGATGTATAGATCCATGCTTATGTATGTAATCTCAATGTCCATAAACTGCATCTGCTTAATTATGATAAGAGCTCAAAATGCAGTGTTCACACACTCAGACCATGGCTGCAGGAGTAGATTTTGATTGTTATCAGCAACTGGAACTCATTGCTGTCTGGGAAGAAATTGAATTTGAAAAGGTCTCTTAAAAGGGCCTTTGGGAGCCAAGGGGAATAAGTGTAGGCAACCTGCTAAGGGGGGTTGGGGCTTGGATGGAGAAGCAGGTGAAAGCGGGGATGCAGGGAGCACATTGCCTGGAGGAGCAGGGCCAGTGAAGGGCCTGTCAGCACTTCCAGGACTAACCACAGCTAATCACTAGTCTGGGAGGTCTGCGCTCAAGGCTAGAGCTTGGCACCAAATTGTCCAGGCTCTAGTTCACCCTTTCCATTCTTTGTCTCTTGCAACAATTGGCCAATACATGTCATCAGTGTTTTATTTTTAATTTGCTTGGAACAACATGGATCCTAGGCAGCTCTGACTTTGCTATTTTATGATGCAAGTCAAGGTTTGCTTGTCATATGGAAAAGATTTGAAATAAAGACAGTGAATAAAATGTTAGTGTCCAGGCAGAGGGCCAATGGGCCATCGTTTAACTTGTTTTTTTTCCGGGTGATCCAGGGGAGGTCTCACTTCTCAATAGGAGACAAGTGACTTGATTTCAACATGGATGGGAGAAATTGGGAGGTGAAATTGAGAGAAACATGGAAATACTGGTGATGTATACAAATCCAGACTTTTATCAAACAAAGCAATTAGAAAACTGTGTCTTCACATGTACCCAATATTTTGTTATGTCTCATTTAAAATTCATTGAGTACTTTATTTGTAAATATTGTGATTTTTCCTAATCATAAAAGTATACATGACTGATGAAAAGTTGAGCAATACAGAAATCTTTGTTAAATATGATTAAAAAAAAAAGAGAGAGAGAGAAAAAACTCCTCCATTATCTGTTCTGAACCTCACACCCCCACCATTCTTTGATGAGTCCATTTGACCAGCTTACTTTTCCAAGAAAAATCGAAAAGGATTCCATTTATAAATTTTTGAGCTCAGAGAAATTTTCTAACTCTGGTTTGGAGGTTATGGGTGACCAACCAACTCTGTTCACCTTAGACTCTCAGTGCTAAACCAAGGAAAGTCCAAAACAAACCCGCACATTTTGTCACTTTAGTTTCATGTAACTTCCAAGTGAACCTGCAGAACTGAAGCCTGGTCCTTAAACTTGCTGCTTTGTTCTAATACTGTGAGATATTATTGTTTTGCTCTTTCCTTCAAGGGGAAGCGTGAGCATCTGGCCTTTTCTTTTTCTTTCTGTAAGTCCATTGGAAATGCAAGATTTTAAGGAGCAGGAGGATGGGTGGGAAGGACACCCTCTCGCATGTAAGTCATGTTATGACTCCTCTCTACTTGACCTCATTGTATAAGGAGGGCCCAGGGCCACAGAACTTGCTTCCTGATGGTCCTGTTGAACATGAACACTGTCTTCAGGAAATTCTTAGCTCTCACCTGCCTTTTCTCACCATGTTGCCTCAAATCTGATCCTCAGGTAAAGGCTGCATTTCCTTGGGGAAAAACACACTGAAGCTCCTAGAAGCCACAGACCAGTTTCCACTCTTCCCGAGTGTTACTGCAGTGGCTTCTGCCTTGTCTTTAGTGAGCAGAAGCTGTGGCCCCAGGGCTGTTGTGTGGTTAGGCAGGTCCAAATGCAAAAGAGTGGGAGATGGAAGAAGAGCGTCGAATGAAGGCAGTACAGAACAGTGAAATCCTTGCACCTGCCTCCTTGACAGTTTTTGCTGAGAATCAGACAAGCAAGGAATCTCTCACTTACTAGCTGAACACAGAAAGACTTTGAGGATAAAGCTGGTCTGAGAATTATAAAGGGGTTTTGAAACAGAGACAGAGGTGTGTATACACCTATTCATTCTTGAGTTATCCTTAGACTGTTACTACAAAGTGGCTTTCATTATTCTTCTTTCATGGTATAATGAAGTGATTAAGAACATGAGCTTTGGCCATGAGATTCCTGGCCAGGGATTGTGATAATATTCCACCCCACCTTCACTAAGTAGTGGCTGTGTGACCATGGGCAAGTCACTCCATTGCTCTGAACTTCTGTCGCTTCTTTTTAGAGATAATACTATCAAATGCGTATGATTGTTGTGAAAATTAAATGACACATAAAACACTTAGAAGCCTGGCCCATTGCTCTCAATAATGGGGACTAATGTTATCAATCTTAGGTTGCAGGTGATGAGATTGAGGTTCATAAAGTTTAAGCAATGAATCAAAGGCCTGAGTCAAGATTTAAATCCAGGTCTGTTGACTTCCATACTCGAGTAATGTTTAAACTTAGAGTACTTACAAGGAGCATCAACCTTCCTCAGCAAGATTTGACTAGGTTGAAAGGTTCTGAGATTGTTTGGATACCATTTCAAGATAATAATAAAGAAATTCCATAGTGTTGTTAATATCTGATGAACATCTCAAAGAGGCAGGCATCGTTTCAAGTATTTTCCTATAATAACCCTCATTGTATAACATTATTGACTCTTTGAGGTATACACTACTAGCATTTCCTTTTTACAGATGTGGAACTGAGGCACAGAGATATAGAACCCTGGCAAAAGCTGGGGCTTATACTGACTGACAAGACCATTTCCAACCCAAACATTCTCAGGGAAGGAACTAGCAGCTGGTGCCCCAGCAAACAATCACACATGGTTCCACACTCAGGCCCCCCTGAGCTAAGCTTCCTAAAGAGCCAGGTGGCAGCTGGAGCTGGGGTCTCCTGGCCCATGATTGGCTGCCATCATTTGTGGTTAGCCCTCCATGGTGGGGGAGGCTGGGAAGGACAGTGGAAGCTGATAAACAGCTCAGCAGCATGTTCTGAGAAACGAGAGCAAGGAGAGAGCAGAGAACACACTTTGCCTTCTCTGTGGTATTGAGTAATATCAACCAAACTGCAGACATCTCAACACTTTGGCCAGGCAGCCTGCTGAGCAAGGTAACACTCATACTTTTCATGCCTTGAGCCAAAATATTTATTACATTTTTATGTTTCTAACTAGAGGTGCTTGAGTTTTTTTTCCTTCCAGGTGATGAGGGGATGGAATGAGCAAAGCTACATCATTTTTTTTAATGTATGAAAATAAAAAAGGTACAAGAGGCCAAGTTTAGGGCCACTGAAGGTTCATAGAAAGATGCAAAATATCTGAATTACTATAAATGAATGCTATTGTCAGAGGAAGGGTTTAAGGAGTGCTTCTTGAATGAATGTGTACAAATCAGCAGAAGGTAAGGTGTGAGACTCTTGGAAATAAATACTGTTAGTTCAGGCGAGAAAAATAATCAGGAACATAAATTCTAGGGTGGGAGGAAATGTCTGGTTTCCCAGGTATTAACAAGTATTGCCAGGCATTTCCTGAACTAGATTGGCCTAAGTAGGAGACCAGTGTTTCTCAAAATATTCACTCATTTTAGAATCACTGAATGTTTAAAAATGCAATTTCTGGATTCCTTCCCAAACAGCCAGACTCTTTGGGACCTGATGATCTGCATTTCTTTTTAAAAACAAACTCGCTCATGATTCTGATTTGTATTAATTTTGAGAATTGCCATGGTAGAGACCCTGCTTTGAGGTTATGTTCTTGAGTCAGAATTCCTGGCCAGGGATTGTGATGATATATTTCTCTTTCTGAAGTGGTTCATGCAAGAGGTTGTCTGAAGGAAGAGCAAGAATTGTAGTGTTATTTTGTGGATACTTGAGACTTATAAAAAGGCTTTTTATCTTGTCACGTTTTTGATGCATGATGTTTGGCAAAAAACAGACGATAGTATTTGCAGAGTGAATGAATAAGTGGAACAGGTGTGATAATGAGAGGTCACAGTTGAGCACACAGTTATTACTTGGAAATTGTGTACAAAGTTGAAGATGTTAGGAGGGAAGATTGTGGGCCAAGTAACGGGGTATATGTGTGTGTGTGTAGGGTGGGCAGCTGGGATGGAAATGGGAGGCTGCTGCTGCTGCTGTGCCCTGGCCTCCTGAACTAATGATATCACTCACCAGAAACTACTGTTCCTGCACTGTCCAAGCCACCCCAAACTAGTTTGTCCAAATGAATCTGCGCTGTGTGGAGGGAGGCACCTCTGTAGCTCTGATGTCAGATGGCAATGTTGAGATGGCGGTGGCCGGTGGGGACAGGGCTGAGCCAGCACCAACCACTCAGCCTTTGAGATCCCTAGGCTGGTCTACTGCTGAGATCTTTTGTTAGAAGAGAGGAGATCAAGCATTTGCAAGGTTTCTGAGTGTCAAAATATGAATCCCATATAACTCTTTCACAATCCCAACTTCATGCTGTCTACAGGTCCATATTTTAGCCTGCTTTCTCCGTGTTTATCTGAAAAGAAAGAAAAGCTAACAGTGGTGGTCAGATTTGAAATTAGCCAGATCTTAAGCTTTTCTGGGGGAAATTTAGAAGAAAATATGGAAAAGTGACTATGAGCACATATACATCTAGCCTTTAAAACAGTTTTATCCAAAATAAATGTATCACAAAATTAATAAAAATAGTACTTGCTTGTTTTGAATAATTCAATTTTTTTTCAGAAATTAAACACTGTTAAGATTTTAATGCATATCCTTTCAGAATTTCTGTGATTTCATATATGTACAAATACAAACATATATACATAAAGAGAATCCTACTATACTTGCTATTGTCATTCTATTCTCTGCTTTTTCACGTGAGCATCTTTCCATGTCACTGATGCATACAGAAATTGCACATATGCATCAGTGCACACAGAAAATTAAATTTTCTGCATGGTTTTCCACTGTATGTCTGGACCATAGTTTATTTAATAATGCCCTTTGGGTAATTATTTATATTGTTTCCTGCTTTTTCAAATAACAGTTTCTGAAACAAATCTCTCTCTCTGTCTTTGTATAAATATTGTTGCATTCCTGTGGAAATGTTTCTATTGGATAACTTTCCAAAAGGAGATTTATTGCACCGAAGATAATATATTCAAAAATTTTAAAGACATTGCTAAATTGTCTAGTGGGCATTTTATACCAATTTGTACTCCTCCCAAGAATGTATGGAGATATCTTAATTTCTCCATGCCTTCATTAATGCTGAACCATATAAGTAGTTTTAATCTTTGCTGATTGAATAGATAAAAAATATCTAATCTAAATCTAGTTCTTAAAAGTTCTATCTTCTGCCGAAAGTAATACACGTCTATTTTAGGGAGTAAAAATCACAAGTAAGGATAAAAAATAGTGCAGCAATAAACATAGGAGTGTAGATGTCTCCGAACATACGGATTTGATTTCCTTTGGATAAATACCCAGTAGTAGGACTGCTGGATCATATAATAATTCTATCTTTAGTTTTTTTGAGGACCTCCGTACTATTCTTCATAGTGGCTGTACTAATTTACATTCCTACCAACTGTGTATGAACGTTCCCTTTTCTCCACATCCTTGCCAGCATTCATTATTGCTTGTCATTTGGATAAAATCTATCTTAACTGGAGTGAGATGCCATCTCATTGTAGTTCTGGTTTGCATTTCTCTGATGATCAGTGGTGTTGAGCACCTTTTCATATACCTGTTTGCCATTTGTATGTCTTCTTTTGAGAAATGTCTATTCAGATATTTTGCCTATTTTAAAATCAGATTATTAGATTGTTTCCTGTAGAGTTGTTTGAGCTCCTTGTATATTCTGGTTATTAATCTCTTGTCAGATGCATAGCTTACAAATATTTTCTCCCATCATGTGGATTGTGTCTTCACTTTGTGGATTGTTTACATTGCTGTGCAGAAGCTTTTAATTTGATGCAATCCCATTTGTCCACTTTTGCTTTGGTTGCCTTCCACGGGAGTAAATAAATGTAGTTTGGTAGATTTTGGTATAGTAATGCAGGCCAGTGGAGTCAGGGGAGAAATGTGTAGGGAAGTGAGATAGTTCTAAGGAACCTACAAAGATACCTTATGATTGACTTACTCAATGTGAAGTCAATATTAAACTTGATGAGCTCTAGAGACGGTCATGCATTTTAAAAAGAATTACTCAAAATATTGTCTTAGAATACCAGAGAGCAAATGCTTTAAATATAGGCTGGGAAGTAAAATGCTAAACGAGTGAGAAGGCATTTGGGGTTGAGTTCAACCTAAGAGGTAGGGGAGCCACAGGGAAAGACCTAGCACCTGCCACAGAAGAGAATTAGGAAGCAGAATTGAACTATAAGCAATTTTGACGTGTTCGTTGGGCTGCAGTTGAAATAGTTTTTGAGGTTAATGAGACATTTGAAATGGCTATATATTGTTTAACTCTTGCATAGACCTGCATAGGGAACAATCTAATAGGATTTCTCTGTGAATCAAGTCTTAGAAATTTGCTTTTAATTTTTATGAAAAACACCCATTTCTTTGTTTTTGAGACAGAGTCTTGCTCTGTCATCCAGGCTGGGGTGCAGTGGCATGATCTTGGCCCACTGCAATCTCTGCCTCCTGGGTTCAGGCGATTCTCCTGTCTCAGCCTCCTGAGTAGCTGGGATTACAAGTGCCTGCCACCATGCCCGGCTAATTTTTTTTGTATTTTGGGTAGACATGGAGTTTCACCATGTTGGCCAGGCTGGTCTCAAACTCCTGACCTCAAGTGATTCACCCACCTTGGCCTCCCAAAGTGTTGGGATTACAGGCATGAGCCACTGTGCCTGCACCCCGAAACACCAATTTCTGATGTGTAATGCATATAAGATGGAACAAACTTCAGTAAAGCAGGGACTTGAAAAGAGGCTTTGGTAGCAGCTGTCAGCATTAACCCTTGCCCCTCGGTACCTCGTAATCCCACCCCCGCTCAAAGTATGTTCGTCTGAGAATTTGTCTCCATAACTATGTGACCATAAAAATTCTCATCGATTTTGTTAGTTGATCAATTGAGGGAAAAATATATGTTACTTGATATAACTGGTGGGTCAAAAGAATTAACCCAGGCAAATTTGAGATAGGTGGATGGGATGATGGATTGAAAATACAGTTGCTCTTTTTCCAATTATGTACTAAGTAATTTGAGAAAGATTGATCTAATTGGGTCTAGAGAGTACACCTCACATGGCATTGTTAGACTTTTTTTCTGCATCACTAGCAATCTGTGCACTACAACTCAAATCAGTAGGTTTTCCTGGCATATATAATTGCCAATGTTTTTTACCAGAAGAGAAACATTACTCCCACCTCTTCTTATTATGTTACAAACTATAGTGCTAATGACCATCGACCAACAATGACTTTCAGGATGACCTGTGTGAGTTTTATCTGAAACCATGTGAATTTTTCATCTTAAAAGTCCCTTAGAATCTCAGTCTATGTACACTCTGGTTTGTTGCAGGTTTAGAGTTCTGTGTTTTTTGTTTCTAATGTAGACACAGCCTTATAATTTACAACAGCATTCACTAATTAAAATTGTAAGCATAATTACTATCCATGATACTTATTATTAGTTTGCATTCATAAAGCTCAAAATTCACTTCATCCTTTCAAGTAGTGAATAATTAGTTTCTTTGAGTTTGCAGCTTTATCATCCTTTTATGACCCATTTGGAAGAAATAAACAACCAACCTCCTGGAAGACTGCTTTAAAAAGCTGGAAATATATTGTCCAGCTAGTGCAATGAGGCCAATACAATGTGGAAAATATTACTTTTCTTTGATTTTAGTAGCCTGTTTATCTTTACATTTACTGAACAAATAACTATTGAGCACCTAATGTATACTGGGACCCTTGGGGAGGCAAAGATGAATCAGAGATTCTGTCCTCAAAGACCTTAAGGTTTTTCTGGAAGGAAATAAAACTTTACATATATATATTTAAACATTTATATGTGTGTAACAGGTATAAGTAACCATAAACACTGTCAGAAGAGGAAATAGCTCTATGATCAGCACCTAACATGATATATTAAGGTAGAAGATTTAATACATGAATAAATAATTGAATGTATTTATTTTTATTATTTATAAGATACATCAGTGGGATATATTGATATTGGTCTTAATATGACTTGTTTTTGTTGTTCTCAGATACCTCAGCCAGCATGGCGGCCTCTTTCCCACCCACTTTGGGACTCAGTTCCGCCCCAGATGAAATTCAGCACCCACATATTAAATTTTCAGAATGGAAATTTAAGCTGTTCCGGGTGAGATCCTTTGAAAAGACACCTGAAGAAGCTCAAAAGGAAAAGAAGGATTCCTTTGAGGGGAAACCCTCTCTGGAGCAATCTCCACCAGTCCTGGACAAGGCTGAAGGTCAGAAGCCAGTCCCAACTCAGCCATTGTTAAAAGCCCACCCTAAGTTTTCAAAGAAATTTCACGACAACGGGAAAGCAAGAGGCAAAGCGATCCATCAAGCCAACCTTCGACATCTCTGCCGCATCTGTGGGAATTCTTTTAAAACTGATGAGCACAACAGGAGATATCCAGTCCATGGTCCTGTGGATGGTAAAACCCTAGGCCTTTTACGAAAGAAGGAAAAGAGAGCTACTTCCTGGCCGGACCTCATTGCCAAGGTTTTCCGGATCGATGTGAAGGCAGATGTTGACTCAATCCACCCCACTGAGTTCTGCCATAACTGCTGGAGCATCATGTACAGGAAGTTTAGCAGTGCCCCATGTGAGTTTTACTTCCCAAGGAACGTGACCATGGAGTGGCACCCCCACACACCATCCTGTGACATCTGCAACACTGCCCGTCGGGGACTCAAGAGGACGAGTATTCAGCCAAACTTGCAGCTCAGCAAAAAACTCAAAACTGTGCTTGACCAAGCGAGACAAGCCCGTCAGTGCAAGAGAAGAGCTCAGGCAGGGATCAGCAGCAAGGATGTCATGAAGAAGATCGCCAACTGCAGTAAGATACATCTTAGTACCAAGCTTCTTGCAGTGGACTTCCCGGAGCACTTTGTGAAATCCATCTCCTGTCAGATCTGTGAACACATTCTGGCTGACCCTGTGGAGACCAACTGTAAGCATGTCTTTTGCCGGGTCTGCATTCTCAGATGCCTCAGAGTCATGGGCAGCTATTGTCCCTCTTGCCGATATCCATGCTTCCCTACTGACCTGGAGAGTCCAGTGAAGTCCTTTCTGAGCGTCTTGAATTCCCTGACGGTGAAATGTCCAGCAAAAGAGTGCAATGAGGAGGTCAGCTTGGAAAAATATAATCACCACATCTCAAGTCACAAGGAATCAAAAGAGACTTTTGTGCACATTAATAAAGGGGGCCGGCCCCGCCAACATCTTCTGTCGCTGACTCGGAGAGCTCAGAAGCACCGGCTGAGGGAGCTCAAGCTGCAAGTCAAAGCCTTTGCTGACAAAGAAGAAGGTGGAGATGTGAAGTCCGTGTGCATGACCTTGTTCCTGCTGGCTCTGAGGGCAAGGAATGAGCACAGGCAAGCTGATGAGCTGGAGGCCATCATGCAGGGAAAGGGCTCTGGCCTGCAGCCAGCTGTTTGCTTGGCCATCCGTGTCAACACCTTCCTCAGCTGCAGTCAGTACCACAAGATGTACAGGACTGTGAAAGCCATCACAGGGAGACAGATTTTTCAGCCTTTGCATGCCCTTCGGAATGCTGAGAAGGTACTTCTGCCGGGCTACCACCACTTTGAGTGGCAGCCACCTCTGAAGAATGTGTCTTCCAGCACTGATGTTGGCATTATTGATGGGCTGTCTGGGCTATCATCCTCTGTGGATGATTACCCAGTGGACACCATTGCAAAGAGGTTCCGCTATGATTCAGCTTTGGTGTCTGCTTTGATGGACATGGAAGAAGACATCTTGGAAGGCATGAGATCCCAAGACCTTGATGATTACCTGAATGGCCCCTTCACTGTGGTGGTGAAGGAGTCTTGTGATGGAATGGGAGATGTGAGTGAGAAGCATGGGAGTGGGCCA
The DNA here is from genome assembly GCF_006542625.1 of Nomascus leucogenys. Classification (NCBI taxonomy): domain Eukaryota; kingdom Metazoa; phylum Chordata; class Mammalia; order Primates; family Hylobatidae; genus Nomascus; species Nomascus leucogenys. Next base: position 96,843,536 of record NC_044395.1, read on the forward strand.
GTAGTTCCAGAAAAGGCAGTCCGTTTTTCATTCACGATCATGAAAATTACTATTGCCCACAGCTCTCAGAATGTGAAAGTATTTGAAGAAGCCAAACCGAACTCTGAACTGTGTTGCAAGCCATTGTGCCTTATGCTGGCAGATGAGTCTGACCACGAGACCCTGACTGCCATCCTGAGCCCTCTCATTGCTGAGAGGGAGGCCATGAAGAGCAGTGAATTAATGCTTGAGCTGGGAGGCATTCTCCGGACTTTCAAGTTCATCTTCAGGGGCACTGGCTATGATGAAAAACTTGTGCGGGAAGTGGAAGGCCTCGAGGCTTCCGGCTCAGTCTACATTTGTACTCTTTGTGATGCCACCCGTCTGGAAGCCTCTCAAAATCTTGTCTTCCACTCTATAACCAGAAGCCATGCTGAGAACCTGGAACGTTATGAGGTCTGGCGTTCCAACCCTTACCACGAGTCTGTGGAAGAACTGCGGGATCGGGTGAAAGGGGTCTCAGCCAAACCTTTCATTGAGACAGTCCCTTCCATAGACGCACTCCATTGTGACATTGGCAATGCAGCTGAGTTCTACAAGATCTTCCAGCTAGAGATAGGGGAAGTGTATAAGAATCCCAGTGCTTCCAAAGAGGAAAGGAAAAGGTGGCAGGCCACACTGGACAAGCATCTCCGGAAGAAGATGAACCTCAAACCAATCATGAGGATGAATGGCAACTTTGCCAGGAAGCTCATGACCAAAGAGACTGTGGATGCAGTTTGTGAGTTAATTCCTTCTGAGGAGAGGCACGAGGCTCTGAGGGAGCTGATGGATCTTTACCTGAAGATGAAACCAGTATGGCGGTCATCATGCCCTGCTAAAGAGTGCCCAGAATCCCTCTGCCAGTACAGTTTCAATTCACAGCGTTTTGCTGAGCTCCTTTCTACCAAGTTCAAGTATAGGTATGAGGGAAAAATCACCAATTATTTTCACAAAACCTTGGCACATGTTCCTGAAATTATCGAGAGGGATGGCTCCATTGGGGCATGGGCAAGTGAGGGAAATGAGTCTGGTAACAAACTGTTTAGGCGCTTCCGGAAAATGAATGCCAGGCAGTCCAAATGCTACGAGATGGAAGATGTCCTGAAACACCACTGGCTGTACACCTCCAAATACCTCCAGAAGTTTATGAATGCTCATAATGCATTAAAAACCTCTGGGTTTACCATGAACTCTCAGGCAAGCTTAGGGGACCCATTAGGCATGGAGGACTCTCTGGAAAGCCAAGATTCAATGGAATTTTAAGTCGGGCAACCACTTATGAGTTGGTTTTTGCAATTGAGTTTCCCTCTGGGTTTCATTGAGGGCTTCTCCTAGCACCCTTTACTGCTGTGTATGGGGCTTCACCACCCAAGAGGTGGTAGGTTGGAGTGAGATGCTACAGATGCTCTCAAGTCAGGAATGGAAACCGATGAGCTGATAGCTTGAGCCTTTTAGTGAGTTCCGAAAAGCAACAGGAAAAATCAGTTATCTGAAAGCTCAATAACTCAGAACAGGAGTAACTGCAGGGGACCAGAGATGGGCAAAGATCTGTGTGTGTTGGGGAGCTGTCATGAAAATCAAAGCCAAGGTTGTCAAAGAACAGCCAGTGGGGCCAGGAAAGAAATTGGTCTTCTGGTTTTCATTTTTTGCCCCTTGATTTATTGTATTTTGTATTGAGATATGATAAGTGTCTTCTATTTCATTTTTGAATAATTCTTCATTTTTATAATTTTACATATCTTGGCTTGTTCTATAAGATTCAAAAGAGCTTTTTAAATTTTTCTAATAATATCTTACATTTGTACAGCACGATGACCTTTACAAAGTGCTCTCAATGCATTTACCCATTTGTTATATTTATGCAGAAATATCTTACCTCAGGACAACTTTGAGAAAATCAGTCCTTTTTTTATGTTTAAATTATGTATCTATTGTAACCTTCAGAGTTTAGGTCATCTGCTGTCATGGATTTTTCAATAATGAATTTAGAATACAACTGTTAGCTACAGTTAGTTATTAAATCTTCTGATAATATATGTTTACTTAGCTATCAGAAGCCAAGTATGATTCTTTATTTTTACTTTTTAATTTCAAGTAATTTAGAGTTTCCAAATTTAGAGCTTCTGCATACAATCTTAAAGCCACAGAGGTTTGTAAAAATATAGGTTAGCTTGATGTCTAAAAATATATTTCATGTCTTACTGAAACATTTTGCCAGACTTTCTCCAAATGAAACCTGAATCAATTTTTCTAAATCTAGGTTTCATAGAGTCCTCTCTTCTGCAATGTGTTATTCTTTCTATAATGATCAGTTTACTTTCGGTGAATTCAGAATTGTGTAGCAGGATAACCTTGTATTTTTCCATCTGCTAAGTTTAGATGGAGTCCAAATGCAGTACAGCAGAAGAGTTAACATTTACACAGTGCTTTTTACCACTGTAAATGTTTTCACACTCATTTTTCCTTACAACAATTCTGAGGAGTAGGTGTTGTTATTATCTCCATTTGATGGGGGTTTAAATGATTTGCTCAAAGTTATTTAGGGGTAATAAATATTTGGCTTGGAAATTTAACACAGTCCTTTTGTCTCCAAAGCCCTTCTTCTTTCCACCACAAATTAATCACTATGTTTTTAAGGTAGTATCAGAATTTGTTTAGGATTCACAACTAATCACTATAGCACATGACCTTGGGATTACATTTTTATGGGGCAGAGGTAAGCAAGTTTTTAAATCATTTGTGTGCTGTGGCCCTTTTGACAGAAGAAAGCAACACAAAAGCTCCAAAGGGCCCCCTAACCCTCTTGTGGCTCCAGTTATTTGGAAACTATTATCTGCATCCTTAGGAATTTGGGATTTTCCAGTTGCTGGCAATGTAGAGCAGGCATGGAATTTTATATGCTAGTGAGTCATAATGATATGTTGGTGTTAATTAGTTTTTTCTTCCTTTGATTTTATTGGCCATAATTGCTACTCTTCATACACAGTATATCAAAGAGCTTGATAATTTAGTTGTCAAAAGTGCATCAGTGACATTATCTTAAATGGTATGTATTTGGTGCTTCTGTAGGGATTGAACTCAGTATCTTTCATTAAAAAATACATCGGTTTTCCTTGCTTTTTATATAAGAATATCAAAGTCATTTCTAATTTAGTTGTCAAAAACATATACATATTTTAACATTAGTTTTTTTGAAAACTTTTGGTTTTGTTTTTTTGGAAATGAATGGGCTACTAAGCCACCCTTTCCCTTCATCCTGCTTAATCCTTCCAGCATGTCTCTGCACTAATAAACAGCTAAATTCACATAATCATCCTATTCCCTGAAGCATGGTCGTGCTGGTTTATAGATTTTTTTTACCCGTTTCTACTCTTTTACTCTATTGGTGGCACTGTAAATACTTTCTCGTATTAAATTATCCTTTTCTAACACTGTAGGAACTATTTTGAATGCATGTGACTAAGAGCATGATTTATAGCACAACCTTTCCAATAATCCCTTAATCAGATCACATTTTGATAAACTCTGGGAACATCTGACTGCAGGAATTTCAATATGTAGAAACACTGCCTATGGTTTTTGCACTTGTTGTTGAGATTGCAATATCCTAGACCCTAGTTTTATACTAGAGTTTTATTTTTAACAAAGCCTATTGCAAGTGCAATTACATACTCCAGGGAAATTCACCACACTGAATCGAGCATTTGTGTGTGTGTGTGTGTGTGTGTGTGTGTGTGTGTGTGTGTGTGAAGTATATACTGGGACTTCAGAAGTGCAATGTATTTTTCTCCTGTGAAACCTGATGCTACAAGTTTTCCTGCCAAGCCACTCAGGTGCATTGCAGAGATCAGTGGTAATGGCTGATGAAAATTGGTGATTGGTCGGTGAGGTCAAAAGGAGCCTTGGGATTAATAAACTGAGAAGCAAGAGGAGGAGAAAAAGATGTCTTTTTCTTCCAGGTGAACTGGAATTTAGTTTTGTCTCAATTTTTTTTCCCACAAGATATAGATGAAGATAAAGATTTTTTTTGGTTGAGAGTGTGGGTCTTGCATTACATCAAACAGAATTCAAATTCCACACAGATAAGAGGCAGGATATGTAAGTGCCAGTGGTAGTTGGGAGGAATAAATCATCATTTGGATGCAGGTGGTTTTTGATTGCAGATACGTGTGTGTCTTCAGTGATTGTATGACAGATGGTGTATTCTTTTGATGTTAAAAGATTTTAAGTAACAGTAGATACTTTGTACACATTTTATATTTTCTTATTTTAACTACAGTAATCTACATAAATATACCTCAGAAATCATTTTTGGTGATTTTTTTTGTTTTGTAGAATTGCACTTCAGTTTATTTTCTTACAAATAACCTTACATTTTGTTTAATGGCTTCCAAGAGCCTTGTTTTTTTTTTTTTTTTGTTTTTTTTTTTCTGTTTCAGAGAAAATTCAGGTACCAGGATGCAATGGATTTATTTGATGCAGGGGACCTGTATTTGCATGTCAAATGTTTTCAAATAAAATGAAATATGAGTTTCAATACTTATTTTTATATTTTAATATTTCCATTCATTAATATTATGGTTATTGTCAGCAGTTTTATGTTTGAATATTTGAAATAAAAGTTTAAGATTGAAAATTGTATGTATTATAATTTCTATTCAAATATTAATAATAGTATTGAGTGCAGCATTTAAAAATTAACATCTTTTACTTTGAGAGAAATACAGAATAAATTTGGTGGTCTTTGGATTAAAGGACAATAGAATAATGATTGTGTGTAAAATTTATCCTAATGTAGGGTGAGACAATTTCCCCCAGATACATAGGATAAATGGTAAATCTTTTTTTTTGTTTTTTAACTGTTTTGAGACTGGTGAAAATACAGACTTATTCTCCAGAAAATTCACATACTTATTATATTAGGCCATTCTTGCATTACTATAAATAAATACCTCAGACTGGGTAATTTATAAAGAAAAGAGGTTTAATTGGTTCACAGTTCTGCAGTAAGTATGGCACTAGCATCTAATTCACCTTCTGGTGAGGCCTCAGAAAGCTACAATCGTGGCATAAAGGGAAAGGAGAGCAGGAGCATCACACAGAGAGAATGGGAACATGGGTGAGGAGGTGCCACACAATTTTACACAACCAGATCTCATGTAAACTTGCTGAGCAAGAATTTGCTCATTGTCATGAGAATAGCACCAAGCCATCTATAAGGGATCTGCCCCCAGAATCCAATCACCTCCCATCAGTCCTGACCTCCAACATTGGGGTTACATTTCAACATAGGAATTGGAGGGGACAAATATCCAAAGCATAGCATTCTGCCCCTGGCCTTCCAAATCTCATGTTCTCCTCATATTGCAAAATACAATCATCCCTTCCCAACCATCCCCCAAAGTCTTTATTCATTCCAAGTATCAACTGAAAAGTCCCAAAGTCCTAAGTCTAGAGTCTCATCACTGGAGACTCAAGGCAAATTTCTTCCTGACCCTGTAAAATAAAAAAAAAGTTATTGACTTCCAAGATACAATGGTGGTACAGGCATTGGATTGACATTCTCATTCCAAAAGGTAGAAATTGGCCAAAAGAAAGGGGTAATAGGCCCCACACAAAACCCAGAAGGGCATACATTAAACCTTAAAGCTCCAAAATAATGCCTGTTGACACCATGTCCCACATCCAAGGTATGTTTCTGCAAGCGGTGGGCTTCCAATGCCTTGGGCAGCTCCATCCCTATGGCTGCACAAGGTGCAGCCCCCATGGCTGCTCTCAAGGGTTGGAGTTGAGTGACTGCAGCTTTTCCCTGCTGAGGTTGCAAGTTGCAGGTAGCCATACCACTCTCGGGGCTAGAGGGTGGTGGTCCCATCCCACAGCTCCACTAGGCAATAACCTGGTAGGGACTTTGTATGGGGGCTCCAACCCCACATTTCCCTTCTGCATTTTCCTAGTGGAGGCTCTCTGCAAGTGCTAACCTGTAGAGTAAGCTTTTGTTTTAGCACCCAGGTATTCTCATACATCCTCTGAAATCTAGGGCGAAGCTGCCAAGCCTTCTTCTCTCCTGCATTCTGAGCACCTGCAGGCATAAAGCCATGTGGAAGCTGCCAAGGATTATGGCTGTGCCCTCTGGAGCTGCAGCCTGAACTGTATCTGGGGCCCTTGGAGCCAAAGCTAGAGCTGAATGGCCTGAATGCAGAGAGCAGTGTCCAAAGGCTGTGCAAGGTAGCAGGGCCCTGGGGCTGGCCCCTGAAACCATTCTTTCCTCCTAGGCCTCTGGGCCTGTGATGGGAGGGGTTGCCTCAAAGATCTCTGGAATGCCTTCAAGACCTTCCCATTGTTTTGGACAGTAGCATGGCTCCCTTTTCATCGTGCTAATCTCTTTAGCCAGTGGTTGCTCTGTAGCTGCTTGAATTCCTCCTCTATCACAAAGCCAAGCTGCAAATTTTCCAAACTTCTACTTTCTGCTACCATTTTAAATATAAATTCCAAATTTAAGTCATTCCTTTTCTCCTGTATTTGATCTTAGGCTGTTATAAGCAGCCAGGCTACATCTTAAATACTTTGCTGCATAGAAATTTCTTCTACTAGATACCCTAAGTCATCACTCTTAAGTTCAACCTTCACAGATCCCTAGGATGTGGACACAATGCAGCCAAGCTCTTTGCTAAGGAATAACATAGGTGACCTTTACTCCAGTTCCTAGTAACTTCCTCATTTCCATCTGAGACCTCGTTAGCCTGGCCTTCACTGTCCATATCTCTATCAGCATTTTGATCATAACCATTTAACCAGTCTCTAATAAGCTACAAAGTTTTCCTCATTTTACTGTCTTCTTCTGAGCCCTCCAGGCTCTTCCAATTTTAACCTCTTCCTGTTACCCAGTTCCAAAGCCACTTCCACATTTTCAGGTATCTTTATAGCAATGTCCCATCCCTTGGTACCAATTTTCTGTATGGGGCCATTCTTGCATTGCTGTAAAGAAATATCTGAGCCTTGATAATTTATACAGAAAAGAGGTTTATTTGGCTCACAGTTCTACAGGTTGTAAAGAAAGCCTGACACTAGTGTCGCATACTTCAAGTGGGAGCAAGGGGTGGGAATAAGGTGCTCCACACTTTAAACAACAAGGTCTTGCATGAACTTTTAGAGCAAGAACTTGCTCATTATCATGAGGACAGCACCAAGCCACTCGTGAGGGATCTGTCCCTGTGATCCAATCACCTTTCACCAGGTTCCACTTCCAACACTGAGGGTTACATTTCAAGGTGAGATTTGAAGGAACAAACATCTGAACGATATCACTTATATACTCAAAATTTTGGTCAGAGTTGTTGACTTTTCCAGGGTCACTCAGAAAATGGCAGAACTGGCTACAGTCCAAGTGCTTTTAGTCAGTGCTTTCAATAATAATAATAAATAATAGTAATAATAGCTACCATTTTCCAAACTTTTTTTGTGCTAACCACTTTGCATACATTTTCTTATTTGATCCTTTTGGAGTGGATACTCCTATTATCTCCATGTTACACTTGAAATAACTGAAGCTTATCTCAGCTAGAAAATGGCAGAGCCACATCCACACATTTTTAACTACCATAGACCCACCTTAGCTGGAGGCTTCCCAGCTCCCTTCCAGCCAGGGCTGAGATTCAGTCTGGCTGTCTCTCTACAGCTATACCATTTTTTAAAAAATATTGAAACATGTTTGTATTTGTAGGTAAATAGCCTGTGGCCCAAGACCCAAGTGCCCTTATGCTACTCTTGCAGCCCTGCTCCATTTTTCAGGAACTGTGGATCACTCCACAATCCAGCAAGTAAATTGCAGCACTGCTGGAGGCCTCTGGACCTGGGTTTTTAAATATTTGAATATTTGAGTGCTATCTCTACCTTTCAGAATGTAGCACCTTCTTACCTTTTAAGACCCAGGTAAGGTCTGCATCCTTCTCACCCTTTCTAGTTACTTCAGCCTATATATTCAATACATATTTGTAAGATGCCTTCTGTGGGCAATGTGGGCTTGGCACAGGAGATACAGTGGTGAAGAACATAGACAGTTTCTGCTCACAAACAGCTAGGGAGAGATAGACTTCAAATTAACGATAGGACTCTAAATGCATAGCCACACACTCTAGTAGGTGTTATGAAGGAAAAACACTAAATGTGATCAGAGCACAATAGGTGCAGTATGAAGTACAATAGGACAATAGAATTTTACCTGCAGTTATCAGAGAAAGCATCTAGGAAGAAGAAACTTTTCAGTGGAGACTGGGAGAAAGAGTGGGTGAGGTCAGGTGGGTTACCTGGAGTGAGAGACCTGGAGTAAACTTAGTCTGTGGGAAGACTGTGAGGAGAGAGCAATTGTCAGTGTTTAGGAACTGAAGGAAGGTAAGTGCACAGGAGCAGCCTGAGGGAGGAGCTGCTTTGGAGAACCAGGCAGAGGTTTTATCATGCAGGACCTAATGGACTTGAGTCCTACCAGAAGTGCAAAGGAAAAAACCACTGAAGAGTTTGAGGCAGGCCAATGAGTCAATCCACACCACACCAGCAGTGGGGCACAAGTGAAATGCTTTTGGAAGCTATAAAGTGTGAGGGAATTGATCCAAGTTTGAGAAGGGTTATGCATATAAAGCTAAATGACGGAGTAGCAATTTCAAGCACTTTTTTTTCTCTTCAATGATACACTGCCTCCTAATTCACATGTCTCACTTCTTTAGATAACTGTGCCCAACTCGAGGCAGGAGGAGATGAAGGAAGGTTCTGCAGTCCTTGACAGCCTCATTTTTAAAAATGAAGTCAGCGTTTCTTTCTCTGGCTTTTTTCCTTGTTTCTTTGCAAATTTTCTTTTTTCCCTCTTTTGGCCTTTATATAATCTTTTTCTTCTTTTTGATGATGACAACATATTTGTGCCATTGCAAAATACATACCAACTTACTTGGAGGCCAAGACCTGCAAATTATTTTTATACTGAGGTCTGATCAAGGTCTAAATAAATACCTAATCTCACATAGATTTTTTTCATCTTTTTCCTCAAGAAACTAATACGTTTTCATAGTAGAAAATTGATGATTATCCATCGTTTGCATACACACAAACCCTGCCTCTTTTGTGTTATCACTATACATTTTGCATAGCATTTCAAATAGTCTTTTCTACATTTCCAGTTATCTTGGTCACAGCATCTCTTCAGCAGGGCAAAAGAAAACAAAGGAAACTTAGAAATATTTCAGCCCAATTTCTTAATTTTCCCAGTATATCCCAAGTTAAAGGAAAAATGAACTGTTATTGCATGGACAGCCTGGGCTACACAGTTTCAAATTTGTCACCCATTGCTATGAGTTTATTATTTTATTGTCCACAACTCTCTTGTCCTGCGCCTTTTCCCCATTCTATAGTGAGAGTATTAATTCACTAAAGGTGAGTCTTATGTTTTATATTTCTTTTGCAGGTCTCATGGTATTTAATGTGAATCTTGGATTTTCAGTAAATGCTTACTGATGGATACCCTGAATGAGCCTACTGGTAGAGGAATTGAGCCATAGGTTCAGGGGATTTTTATTCTTAACCAGCCTCTTAAAAGGACTGGTATTGATAACTTTTCTATTCTCACAAATTGTGATTTAAGTGAATATATACATTTTTTGGGTTGATATCTGGAGACAGGATGAAGAGTTGCTCTTCTTAGAAATAAGTGCACAATGTTAGATGTTTCTTGACAGAATTAGGTTTGGAAAATGTGCTATCATCTATGGTAAAGTCCAAGTCAGAAAGCAGTATTCTATGCTAGAGTGGAGTTTTGTGGCATATAAGTAATTTGGAATTCTTGTCACTGTGTATTACAATGGCTATCTATTCTATTAAAATTTACCATGATATCTATTTTAATCCTGTGTGAACTCTTTTCACCAGAAAGGAGAATAAATATAACCTAAGAGCTCATCTCCTTCTGTGAATTTTGCTATACTTTTGATTTCCAAGTTCTGTGAGATATTTTAATTGATCAAGATATTTGGAACACGTAATTTATTTCCACAGCTCCTCCTTCATATATTAAAGAATCAGAAAGATAGTAAGACAATAGCTGCAGAAGTGAATAAATTTCAGTCTCTAAAGAGTGAACTTAATTCAATTCAATGAACATTTATTGAACAGCTATAATGTATGAGAAGCTATGCCTTCTGTTGAGAACATGCAACTGAGAAAGAAACTTTCTTTTAAGGAGCCCATTGTCAAATAGCTTCTCTATTTGAAGATCAGGCATATACATAAATGTTTATAAGTTGATAGGTGCTATAAAAAGAGATGGTTTGGATAGAGAGGTGAGTATTCCACACTTTTTAAACGAACGGCTTTACAGAGAACAACTAAATCTTGAAAGATGATAGTTATTCCTGAGGGCTCTGTTCTGTTCCATTGATCTATGTCTCTGTTGTGGTACCAGTACCATGCTGTTTTGGTTACTGTAGCCTTGTAGTATAGTTTAAAGTCAGGTAGCGTGATGCCTCCAGCTTTGTTCTTTTGGCTTAGGATTGACTTGGCGATGCGGGCTCTTTTTTGGTTCCATATGAACTTTAAAGTAGTTTTTTCCAATTCTGTGAAGAAAGTCATTGGTAGCTTGATGGGGATGGCATTGAATCTATAAATTACCTTGGGCAGTATGGCCATTTTCACGATATTGATTCTTCCTACCCATGAGCATGGAATGTTCTTCCATTTGTTTGTATCCTCTTTTATTTCATTGAGCAGTGGTTTGTAGTTCTCCTTGAAGAGGTCCTTCACATCCCTTGTAAGTTGGATTCCTAGGTATTTTATTCTCTTTGAAGCAAATGATACCGCATAGCTACAACTATCTGATCTTTGACAAACCTGACAAAAACAAGAAATGGGGAAAGGATTCCCTATTTAATAAATGGTGCTGGGAAAACTGGCTAGCCATATGTAGAAAGCTGCAACTGGATCCCTTCCTTACACCTTATACAAAAATTAATTCAAGGTGGATTAAAGACTTATATGTTAGACCTAAAACCATTAAAATCCTACAAGAAAACCTAGGCAATACCATTCAGGACATAGGCGTGGGCAAGGACTTCATGTCTAAAACACCAAAAGCAATGGCAACAAAAGCCAAAATCGACAAATGGGATCTCATTAAACTAAAGAGCTTCTGCACAGCAAAAGAAACTATCATCAGAATGAACAGGCAACCTACAGAATGGGAGAAAATTTTTGCAACCTACTCATCTGACAAAGGGCTAATATCCAGAATCTACAATGAACTCAAACAAATTTACAAGAAAAAAACAAACAACCCCATCAAAAAGTGGGCAGAGGACATGAACAGACACTTCTCAAAAGAAGACATTTATGCAGCCAGAAAACACATGAAGAAATGCTCTCATCACTGGCCATCAGAGAAATGCAAATCAAAACCACAGTGAGATACCATCTCACACCAGTTAAATGGCCATCATTAAAAAATCAGGAAACAACAGGTGCTGGAGAGGATGTGGAGAAATACGAACACTTTTACAATGTTGGTGGGACTGTAAACTAGTTCAACCATTGTGGAAGTCAGTGTGGCGATTCCTCAGGGATCTCGAACTAGAAATACCATTTGACCCAGCCATCCCATTATGGGTATATACCCAAAGGACTATAAATCATGCTGCTATAAAGACACATGCACACGTATGTTTATTGCGGGCTATTCACAATAGCAAAGAGTTGGAACCAACCCAAATGTCCAACAACGATAGACTGGATTAAGAAAATGTGGCACATATACACCATGGAATACTATGCAGCCATAAAAAATGATGAGTTCGTGTCCTTTGTAGGGACATGGATGAAACTGGAAAACATCATTCTCAGTAAACTATCACAAGGACAAAAAACCAAACACCGCATGTTCTCTCTCATAGGTGGGAATTGAACAATGAGAACTCATGGACACAGGAAGGGGAACATCACACTCCGGGGACTGCTGTGGGGTGGGGGGAGGGGGGAGGGACAGCATTAGGAGATACACCTAATGCTAAATGACGAGTTAATGGGTGCAGGAAATCAACATGGCACATGGATACATATGTAACAAACCTGCACATTGTGCACATGTACCCTAAAACCCTAAAGTATAATAAAAAAAAAAAAAAGAAAGATGATAGTTATTAACCAGGGAGAAGGACTTTTCAGGTGGAGGATTTCCAGCATCGATAGAGAATAAGTACTAGGGGTGTGTGTAGAGGGAAGGATGGGCCTACAGAATCATATTTTGCCTTAGTGAGACATTTGGATTTTTTTTCTCATGGAAGATGGGAAACCACTGAAGAGTTTTCATCAATGAAACATCAGATTTTTATTTTTGAATGTTCATTGTGGTCTCGGCACAGTTAGAGGATTGGAAGAAGACAAAGTGAAGGCAGGGAGACCAGTTAAGAGATTGTTTAAATAGGAAAGGCAAAAGGTAATAAAAGGTAATAAAAGGTAATAAAAGCAGTGGCAATGAATATATACAGTGTGTATATTAGTCCGTTTTGACACTGCTGATAAAGGCATACCTGAGACTGGGTAATTTATACAGGAAAAAGAATTTAATGGACTTACAGTTCCATGTGGCTGGGGAGGCCTCACAATCAAGGTGAAAGGCAAGCAGGAGCAATTCATGTCTTACATGGACGGCAGCAGCAAAGAGAGAGCTTGTACAGGGAAACTCCACCTTATAGAGCCATCAGATCTCATGAGACTTATTCACTATCATGAGAAAAGCAAGGGAAAGACCTGCTCCTGTGATTTGGTTACCTCCCTCCGGTTCCTCCCATAACACATGGGGATTCAAGATGAGATTTGGGTGCAGACACAGCCAAACCATATCACACAGCATGTACTTTTGTTTTAGCTTACAAGAGCTATTTTGGTACCTTTTATTACTATTTCAGGGTAAATGGGGCTATTGCAGTTGGGATGTTTAAAATATATACTGTGTCAGATGCTGGCTAAATGCTTGTCACTTACAGTTCTTTTTTATAGACACATAGTTAAACTACATTTCCCAGCCTCCTTGCATCTAGGTGGGGCCATGTGACTAGCTTTTGCCAATGAAAGAGAAAATGATTTTATCATTTTCAGGCTGAAACATTTACAAGTGAGTTTGCCTTCCCCACATTTTCTCTTTCTCTTTCTTTCCTTTTTTCTTTTTGTATCTGAAGTCTTGGGGGACACATGATGGAGATAAAAATGGTAGAGTTGCCAAACAGAAAAAACCTGGATCCCTGAGACAAATCTTGAAGGCGAGTCACTCAGGTGAATAACCTGATAAGAACACCTGCATTGGATTTTCCATGAGCAAGAAATAAACTTTAAACGACTTACTGAAGTGTTTCAGAGCTTTTGTTACAGCAGCTAGTGTTAATTACCCTAATACATATTTTCCTATTCTTACCTTTGCCGTCAGCCAGAAGTTTGTTGTTCTCATTTAAGCTCATATCCCTTGCTTCTTCAGTTGCTTTAAGCTTTTACTCTCTCTCTCTCTGTGTGTATATATATGTGTGTGTGTGTGTGTGTGTGTGCGCGTGTGTGTATATCTGCAATATCTATATAAAAACATGTATATTTAGCACTTGGCACTCTGCTGGATACTGGAGATTCAATAATAATAAACAAGATATCTGTCATGATGGAATTAAGAGATAAGAGGAGGAAAAGAGAAGTTATAAGTAATTAAAGTAATTATAACAAATGTAACAAAGTATAATTAGTGTTCTGCTAGATAAAGGATACGTCACTTTGGTTACTCACAATAAAAGACAGATGCAACTCAGTAATGTATTTAATTCAATTCAGCTTAACAGCACTTTGCCTAAGGTATACCAGGCATTATATTAAGTACTTGACATAAAAATTATAAAAAACATTGTTCTAGTCCTCATGAAATGCACAGTTGGTTAGAAGAGTCAGACACTTAGAATACTTACCAAGTAGTACTTTTTTACTCATTTAGGTGTAACAACAGAAATAATTACAAGGTGTTGAAGCAGTACCAAGGAGGATGTGATGGACCCTGTGTTGTATAATACTGTGAGATAGTACTTGACCAGTTTTCCTCCTAGATCTCTCTTTTATCCAAGATATGACTGTGAAAATTCTATGCTTTGGGAGCTGGTGCATTGGCTTATTCCCATAACCCTAGTACTTTGGGAGTCTGAGACAGGAGGATTGCTTGAGGCCAGGAGTTCAAGATTAGCCTAGGGAAGATATGGAGACCCCGTCTCTGCAAAAAAATAAAACTATTAGCTGGGTATGGTGGTATGCACCTGAAGCTCTAGCTACTCGGGAGCTGAGGTAGGAGGATTTCTTGAGTCCAGGAGTTAGAGGTTGCAGAAAGCCATGATGGTGCTACTGAACTCTAGCCTGTGTGACAGAGTGATACTCCATTTCTAAAAAAAAAAGAAATCTAAAAATAAGAAAGAAAAAGAAAAGAAAGAAAAAGAAAAAAGGTCTATGCTTCATGGGGAAATGGAAAAAAACGGAAAATATTAGCATTATGTTTTGAAGAGTATCTGATGAGTAAGAGCTATTCTGTCATGCCCTCAGTCATTGAGTATTCATTCTTTCGTGCAATAAATATGCATTTGGTAAGCATGATGACCAGAAACTGTTTCCATACCTAGATAAAGATTTTTGAGAAGTGAATTCGAGACAAAGATGGAGTGAGTAGACACTGTGGGTCCCAGGGAAAAGAGCTCTTTGTACAATATACCTTGGGCTGAGCTGTGGAGTTGGGAAGAGTAATAGGAATCCCAGATTAGTTTCTGGGAGTCAGGAGCAGTGAGGATGTGCATCTTACTTCTGTGTTAGGGCCCAGGAAACCAATAACATCCAGAGATGAAATGGTAGTGATGTGTGTTTAGCCAGTGATAGTTCGGATGAGAATCTGTGGTCCAGCAAGCTGCAAGAGTAGTAGGATGGGCCCGAGAAAGGTACAGAAATAGACAATTTCCTAGATGGTCCCAAAGAGACCATGTGGCCATGCTGGGAAAGGAAGAGGCCAAATGATCTCCTTGTCATCATGTGAGCCCACCAGAGACCCAGAAAGCAGCCTAGAGAGGGCTAGACATAAGGACGACTTGCAGTGAAGACTGGGCTGCAATTCAGGATCATCCTCCAAGTCTGATAATGGCGATGGATGTCGTAGCTGAAGTTAATGAGGAGGAATGATGACCCTAAGGACCAGATACTTCACCTTCCTCACCCATCTCCTGACAACTCAGCATTATATTTCTCTCTGGAACCTGGATGAAAAGTTGGGTGAAAATAGTTAGAACTCTAAAATTGTTGAAATTGTATTTCCAGCATACAGTCAAAGAGATGCATAATACAATGTAAGCTGAGTTAGAGAAAAATACAACCAGGTTTATTTCTTGCACCCTGAGTATGTAAGCTGTAAAAGATAGTGGGGTTCAGAGAGGGCTTCTAGAGGGAGGAGGTATCTAAATTAGGATGTAAAGAGTGAATAGAACTGGGCCAGATGGACCAGGGCATTAGCAGGAGCTGCAAAGTGCAAGAGGGAAAGTATTCTCTGCAGAAGGAACAGCTTGCTCAAAGGCCCTGGGGTTTAAAACAACTGGGGGGACTCACTAGGAGTGTTATCAGTTTGGCATTTTGGAAACTGAGCATAAAGTGTGAAGTGAGTAGTGGGGCTAAGAAATAAGCCAGGAGGACATAGGTCAATGGACCATTCATACTATGCTAAATGAGTGATTTATCTCTTTACCAAACTTCATGTTCTTCGTTTTATCAATTTATGGTCTACCAAAAAGAGTATTATTTCTGACAAATCTGATCTTATAATTTGACTTTCAATGCAAGATGAGATCACATACCATCAATTATATCTTCTAATCTAGATTGTTTTATTAATCCTCTTATTAACCATAATTCAAGACCATTAGTCTTCCTCCCTTCAGGCTACCTAAAATATTTTTATGTAGTCCTTGATGATGTGTCATCTATATTTTGTATATGTCAGTTGGAATGTGTATTATGTATGTTTATTATGGTAAAATCTCTGGCAAATACCCTCTTAAATAATTTTTACTCAGAGTGTCTGGATTTATTTCACAATGATAGAGAATAATGAATCTATGTTTTTGAACACACATATAGCAAGAGTATACATTATTTTTCAGTTTATAATAATGTGCTTGGCCCTTATAACTGCTTACTATATGGGCAGAGCAGAATATGATTTTATTTTACTGATGAAAAATTGGATCCCTGGCCCCTGCCTGCCTCTCTGGGCTCATGCCATTCCACCCCTACTTGTTTACTGTGTTTTAACCAGGCTGACCTTTCAGTTCTTCAAATGTAACAAGCTTCATCTCTCTGCAGAGCCTCTGGAATAAAAATTTCTTTTTCTTTATACTTTCTCTTTCCCCTAACACATTGAACTCACCTGTACTTATAGGTGTGTATAGTCCCCTAAAATGATTACCTTGGGAAGCCATATACTTATTTCTTGATACTACTCCTGTAGTCTTGTGCAAACAATTTGAGACTTTCCTTTAAAACCCATTCATAAGCCATATCAGAAAATCCATTTTGTTAGCTTGTATTCACACTTTGTTTTTGACCTAAAGTAGTAGTGTAATACTGAAAATCTCACTCTGCTAGATTTCAAATGACACTTGTCTGTTTCCAGAAATTAAACCCATCTTTAATGAAGAAAGGGGTGCAGCTGTTGAACATCTTCAAAGGAATGCATCATGGATTCTGAAGGTGATTGATTGAAATGTGAGTCCCTGAAACATTTTAGGCAAAGACAATATTGTTGAAATAGGTGTCTGCTCTTCTAACATGGCTCATTTGAAAGTTTGCGTTAGCTTATTAGAAAAGCAGTGACCATTATCTTAAAGTCACATCGAAAAAACTGATTGCTGAGATGACATAAAAAGACTTAATTGTAGTCAACTATATAATCTGTATAACCAATCTGCATGCTCTTGAAACACATACATACACACACACACACACACACCACACACACACACAGGCACACACACATCCTCCCCCAAAAGTGGCTATACTGGTGAGATCTGAGTTTGACTATGAAACTCAGTGAGTTCACAATTGAAGCACTTAGATTACCATATCTGGATTTCATTGGCTACAAATAAATATGTGGTAATAATTCTTTAGCCACCAAATCACTGTAGACAAGTCAAGAAGACAGAATATACCTACTCCTTGGGGAAATTTCACTTTTGGACTCTGTAAAGGATATTTTCGCTCCAACTTGTGCCATTTTCTACTAACAAATAGAAAAAAAAAATCAAAGTGGAGTGATCCTGAAAAGATTACTTTAATTTTGCCGTTATTTAGGTAACATATCTTAATAATTAGAGTAAATCAATATAAACAGAAGATTTTTATATTTTATTATTTTTATATAGGTGGCAGAAACAACAAAAGATCAAATCAATGTGCAACGATTGTTCAACAGGAATATTCAGCGAGCAACATTATTGAAACAGAGTGAACATGATTCAGTTTATCAAAGTTAACTTCAGTATCTGGGACATGGAACTTTCAGCAGAAGAACTTGTGCTCCAGCATTTCATCTCTTGTATAATTCATGTTTCCCCTAAATTTTCTAGTTGTACCTTACACACTGTAGACTTTCAGTGAAGAGTAAGAGTCTTCACTGTAACTGTGGCTGAAGCTCTTAAGATAAGGTTTTTCCAGAATTTTTTTTTTCAGGAAAATATTTCAGGAGGAAAGACATTTGTTTCTAAGGTCATCTAGTTATCAACCGATGTCTTGAACCCTTAAAATCAACAGTCATTTTAACTAGTTTCATCCTAGTGAGTGTCTAATTAAACCTTGGCAAGATCACTGATTTTATAATATTCACTGGCAGCAATCTCCACATGTTAACTACACACACACACACACACACATGCACACAAGTACATTTCTTTTCCTCCATTTAAATCTTCTGCCTGTAAAAGTCATGAAATTCTTTAAACTTATATTATTTTGGGAAATAATATTATTCTTCTCCATGAGATTTATTTGGTGGTCCTTTCTTATTGTATTCTTATTCACTTCCTTTTTCCAGAGTACTAAGTAGCAATAGGCTCCAGTTTTCCATGAAAACTCTCACAAATAATTAGTTAAAATGACTGACTTTGGCACATCATTCATGCATCATATAATGGGGAGGGGAAATCCTTAAAGAAAATGCATGCAAATAAGTCAGGAAAACATATCAAACTTGATGTAGATTCTTTATTTCTTCTTTCGTGTCAGTGGAGAACATTATCTATCTATATGTATACGTATATTTATATTTATATCTACATCTGTAAAGCTACGAGAAACTAACTTGTTCATGGGCATAATCCAAGGGGTTGCTTGAAGGTACATAAAGAACACTAATGTGGGATGTAGTAGATCTTGCTTTTAAGTTTTGGCCAACTGCCAAATTGTTATGTTGCACAAAATAATCAATTTAATTCTTTTGGGTGTTAATTTCTTTATTGGCTAAATTTGTCATAACCACTCTATAGGTTATTTGTTACCAAGACTCATATAATAAATATAAACATACCTTGATGATTATTACTGCTTCTGGGTGTTTAAGATTTGTTGAATAAAAAAATCAGATCAGAAATTATCAGTTAAGAATAAATTAGTAAATTGAGTATTTGGGTAAAATATTTTCAAAATGTATAGGTTCTAGAATGACTTTATTTACCATTGCATTATAAACACGTTTTTTCTGGCCCTTAATTCATGTAACTAAAAGAAAACATAGGCATTTTAAATAAACAAAAACATTTTTAAAATCAATCTTATGATTTTAAAAATAGGTTCAAAAATTTCATACACCTGAATCTGAAAGGCTTTTGCAAAACTAATCAAACAACCTTCTAAGAAAGGATTTCTTGGCAGGAGTCAAGATTTTTCCAGAACCTTTTTTACGGAGGGATTTCATTGGAGGCTTTTTTAAGGGCAGGACTCTTTGGGGAGTGTGTAGAGCTCTTGCTATCTCCACATGCTCATTGCAGTAATACTTGTTGCTTCCTGCTGACAGATGGATGAGTGTGCGTTCTGCCAGATCCATGCACTGAGCGTGGACCCAGTGCCCATCCCCATGAGAGCAGTAGATCATGGCAGGTTTGTTGAGCTCGGTTGAATAGAATGGTACCCATGTGTTGATATCCACATCACAAGTAGGGCAGCATGTAATCCAGTAGCCTGTCTCAGACTCATCTTCTTCATCGTCTTCATTATAGGTGTCAAATTCATCATCACCGTCAAAACTATTTGCTTCTGCACTGAAACAAAATTCTTCGGAGTCTTCAAAAGGAGTGGAATCCCCTGGATCTTCTGTTGATGTCTGACTGTTTGTGAATATCGTCTGCTCTTCATTCGTATCATCTTCAGCACATTTCAACGTATAGAAATAGAATGCCTCTGAAACAACTTGTTTATTGTCTCCTGGTATGCCAAGAAAAACAGTTCCATTTCCCATGTTGCTTCCAAACCATATCTTGCTGTGCTTAATGTCTGGAGTCCAATCTGGGGTCTCCATCTCACGAATTTCTATCTTGTTGTCCTCTAAAGAGATGATGTTGCAGATCATTCTTTTTTGATTTTCAAGCTGATAGCCACCAACAATAACAAATTCATCATTGTTAGTTTGAGTGAGGATTGCACTGGAGACAGAGATTCCTCCTGGCAAGACTGTGCAATTCACAGCTGGGCTACCCAGGGGAAGATCAACCCTTATTCTGTACAGGTTGGCAGGCCGGATATTATTGGCAAGTGAATGTCCTCCTAAAATATAGATGGTGTCATTTTTGGCAATAGAGACGTGAAAAGATAGCCCATCCTGAAGTTCTGGAAGAATGTATGATGTGGCACACCCGAATTCAAAATCCACCAGGAAAACATGGGGCAGGCAGTCAGCTACACTATTCCATTTTTCTGTGGTTCTGTGGGTAGAAGGCATGTATGAGCGTCCTCCAAAGAGAACACCCATACTTTTCCCTCGGCTATACACCACATTAATGGAATGACCATATCGGGCTTCAGGAACATCTCCTACCAAGTCTTTCTCTGTGCAGCGAAAAGTAACCTTTTTGTTGTTCTTGCAAACAATAGACATGACATAAATCTTATCTGAAACCTCATTGTTTGGTGTTTTCCCTCCATGGATGATGTATTGATGCTTTTCAGACTCCAAGCTGCCTTTGAATGTGCAAGTGGCTGGGTAGCGAAGAGGAGGGAGGTAGCAGGAATCCTTAGAGAAAATCGTAGGCTTCAGTTTGACGTGGTTATGCTTTACATCCAGATGGAAAACTCCAGTGGGGCAGGATCTTTTGGGCCAGCCTTTTTGTCCAAAGAAGAAAACTTGTCCATCAAAATTCATCAGTGAGAAGCCTGGTTGAATTAAGGCTATGTTATTACTGACTGTTACCATCTGCAGAGACATACTTTCTGATGGCACGTAGATTTTTGTCTGAAAGAATTATAAAATAAAATGACTTAGAGATCGCTTCATATAATCATCGTATTTAGATTCCTTCACATGTGAATAGCATTTTTTTTAAGTCGTCCCACACGCTTGCAGTGGGACTGAATGAGGAAAATCCAAGGAGTTAGGTCAGTAAAGAGCCACAGAACCTTTACTGCCATTCCATCCAAGGAGCTGGAACATGTTTTAGCCACGGACTATGCTCCCTAGGATTTCTGGGAATTGTAGTCCTTTTCCTTAAAGAGTCACCACGCGTCAGCTGAAAGAACCACATTTCCCAAGAATCCGTTCTCTCTGGGATGTGTCGCTTTGGAAATCTGTCTTTGTTGCTCTGGGAGAGAGGACTCCTGGAATGTGTCTGTGAATAAAGACTAGCCGAAGGTGTGAAGTGACTAGATGGGAGCAAAGGAGGAAAACTAGGGAATGGAAGGTGAGAGTGGCTGACACCGACCCAACGTCCGGGTTGCCGGAAGGCTGCAGCGTCCGGAGCGGTGTCGGGCAAACGGCTACCCTGGTATTGCAGGAGCCTCTCCTGGGGACTTTTGAACAGGTGACCCGGCAGGAAGCGCAACTGCTTCTGTTGGAGTGCGGTTACCTGGAGACCGCAGTCTGAAGGGACTCCCGGCAGAGATGTCGTTACGGTGTCCTGCCTGTCTGGATGCTTAGGAGCGCGACTCAAAACTACACCCCTGACGACCCTGGAGGTGCTTGGGGCGGGAGGTTGAAGGCGGCACCGAGGTTACAAAAGCCGTGACTGTCTTACAGAACCGAAAGATGGATCTTTGAATCCCTAGAGTGCAGGGGAGACATTGCCTGTTAATGATTTTTACCACTTCTACATTTAGTAATAGAAATACAGTTATTAGGTTTTAACGAGTGCACTTTAAAGGCCCTTTGTTTTCTTCACTGTTTTTACTACTGTTTTTAGGGTTCTTTTAGGGAAGCAGAGAAGGTTCCTAAACACATCTCCTTTTCACCTTCATTCTAGGAAAATAGAGTTAGTGGCTTTTTCACATGTTTCCAGTCCGAGAACTTATAGATAATACTTTAATAATTCTGTAGTAAGTAAGCAGGGACTAAGCATAGAAGTGTTTGAATTATTCAGGATTTCATACTTGTGTTACAACAAAAAGAATATTTACTAGATGAAGGAAGCTTGATAAATTTCTATTTTATTATTGTTTACTTTAGAGAGATGTGGAATACACTCCCTGTTTGCAGTGTGAAGTCCTGTGCACCAAATGTTAAAGGAAACAAAATAGCACAGAATTAATTCTTAATATGCTTCAAAAGCAGTATAAACAATGGCTAAGAGTATGGACTCTGAATGCTTACTGGCTGGATTCAAATCCTGGCTCTGCCACTAACTACATGACTTTGGGCAAGTTATTTAACCTCTGTGTGCCTCAGTTTCCTCATCTGAAAACTGAGATAATAATTTTACCAACCTCATATATTGATGTCACTTATGATTAATAGTTGAATATACATAAAGTACTTAGAACAGAGATTTGCATATAGTAGATGATAGTTATGATTATTTTAAAATTTACCAAAAATAAGGTCTAGTGCATACACATCTGCCAGTAATGGCAGTTAATAAGGTTGGAGAGGATGAGAAGGGGCTTTAGGATCTGGGAATCAGGTCAGTGGGTATAGGTAGATAAACATTTGAACTAAAAGAGTTGGATAAACATATATGATGAGGGTGCTGGTAGTAGTTAATTTATTAACAGAAGATAGTTAATATTTTATTCTTCTTGTCACCCATTGTCTAACTGGGGATAATCTTGGTATCTATTCACTGGGCTGTTTTGAGAAATAAATGGGATAGCACACGTAAATCACACAGAACAGTGCCTGGCACATAAACACTCAATAAATGTTAGTTGATACCATAATTTATCTAATTTATTCCTCCTGCAAAGATTCCTTGGACTATTTAGAATCTCTGGTCACTCTAATGAGATGTTGGTGGTTTTTTTTTTTCTTTTTTTCTTTAAAGAGCTTCTGTAGATCAGCTGTAATTTACTGCTGAATAATCTGTTGTTATTATTTTTAGTCTGCTTGGGAGACTCGTAAAGGGGTGATCTTTTAACAATTATCTGGTGGGTTATTAAAGCAGGTGAGGAAATGGTGTCTGAGAAGGATTATTATCGAAGTTATGAAAACAAGCCTCTCTCCCTCAGTTGTACATTCAGCAACCTGCCCTGCTTATAAAATAATCTGGGCAGTGTTTTATTTATATCATGGCCTACCCAAGCCTACATGAGAGAAGGCATCTGAGCAACTATGAAAAATGCTATTCATAGAAACTAAAAGGAGACATTATTGACCCTCACTTCAGAAAACTGTAGGTGATTACACTCAGCCTGAGTGATTATGATCAGAGAGCTGTCCCATTTTGGGTGGGGGGAACACTGAAGCCAAGGCCTGCTTGTTTCAAACAGCTGTGATGACTGTTACTGAGATACAAGGCAAGCCATACCGTGGTAATGGATTCCAGATCCAAAGGGATTTTTCAAGAACACTTGTTTTAAAACAATGTTTTCATTGTCGCCCCTTGGTTTCATTTTAAGGTTGCTGTAGGAATTTTGGCTTCTCATAAGTGAAAACACGATTATTGTAAATTACACAGAAACATTTTCTTGGGCAAGACGTAAGGAGGATTGTCCATTTTTGTAGCTTACTCTAGGCCCCTAAAGATTTTTGAAACAGGGCTTTTGACCTGTTTTCCCTTTGATGCTCTGCTTTTGGCTCATTTCATAATTTCAAGGCCCTAAAAACAGTGGTAAAGTTTCTTATTGCTAAGATGAATTACCTCCTCTTGTAACACAGTTGAAGGGTGAGTAATTAATCTTTAGATTACTTACTTTAACCAGATGATGTATGCATTTAAAGAATAAACAAGAACATTGAAAGTGTTTTCACATTATTTTGCCACATTTAGTTTTTGAAATTTTGCTGTATTGACTTGAATATATTTTTAACTGGAGTAGACTATTGTATCTCTTCCATGGTTTCAATATGACTGTATTAGTCACACCTTGCTTTTTAAAAAGGGTTTTTAAATGATTATACTATATCTAAAATAACCTACTGAAGTCTTTTCCTTTTAATAGGCTACGTAAAAACAGGCAGATTTAAAAGAATAAGACCCTGTTCTTCAGCTGAGGGAGGCTTCAAGGTCAACACATTAAAGATTCTTTGTAAAGGACAGAAATATAGGACCAATAAATATATACAATTTTCCCAACCCCATGCTAACATTCTTCAGCAGGGAGATTTTCATTTATTCTCTTTGATGCTAGGGCATAGTTGAGTATAATAAAAGGACTCATAGTATGAGGTCTGGGTTTATAGTTCCTCATATCTGAACTGACTTTTTCTTTTCCAAAGAAAGACACTGTACTCTGAAACATTAAATCTTGCTAATCCGTGCTGCCCGTGTTTTCCTGATTGCTCCAGAGTTAGCAGGTAACCTCATGTAAATAACTTCAGGCATTTAATGTGTGAATAACACTATCTTGCACTGTTAATCAGGTTTGAGGCATATATTATTTTATTTCTGCTGGCAGTAAAACTAGGATTAGGTCTTCTTTCCTATACTTAGGCCAGAGAACGATTTATATACTAGGATTAATAATAGTGCTCTACCTAAGAATTAAATCCCTGAAGCAGCCAGAGAGCAGAAAGCTCCACATTTTCCAAATTCTACTCATCCCTTCCCTATCTAGACACCAAATCTACTTGTAACTAACACACTGCCAAAGTGTGGCATCTTCATTCCCTTAAAGTTTACTAACATAGGCTCCCATTTTTTAGCTTTGGTAGAAATGAAGGTATCAGACCTACCTGAAGGCCAGAGGGGCTGCTCACGCCTCTCTGAATCTTTGCCGCTAAACCAGGTATTAATTGTCAGCACTTGGGGAAGATTCACTTACTGCCCACTATGGCAAGCAGAAGGCTGACTATAAAGAGAGGGTGTATGTGTGCCTACAGATGTTCTTATGAACACTGATCGAATGGGAGTAACTGACTGTGACCTTTTTTTTTTTTTCTTTCTTTAGATGGTTGAGGGAGATACCCACCAGGGTGTACCCTTAGGATTTAACTCTTTGACTACTAGCAACAATGGCAACACAATTCACTATTTGTAAAGATAAAAAGAAATCTGGTCAAAACTTGATTTTTAAAAATTAAGAACATTTTAGAAAAACACAGAAGAAATACATATAGTTTCTATGGTTTAAATAAACACTATTTTGAATCAAATGAGAAAGTATTTGTCCTAAAGCAGAGACCACTAATACCAATGCTATTCATTTTAACTCTGAGGTACTCTTTTATGGTCTCATTTTCTTTAATGCAAGGCTCAGAAGGAAGGATTTGTAATTATTCGAGGCCCTCTACCGACTTTATATCAGGCAGCTACTGAGTAATAATACAGTGTAATGATTAAGAAAATGGGCTTTTGGGGTCAAGCTCACCTGGTTTTCTTTGCCAGCTCTGCTATTTTTCAGGTAATAGAGTCATCTTAATCCTTAAGCCTCTGTTTTTCAGGTAGAGTCATCTTAATCCTTAAGCCTCTGTTTCTCTGTCTCTGAAATGAGGATAATAGAAATATTTACTTCAAAAAGTTGTTGGGAAAAGATTAAATGAGACAATGTATGTAAAGTGTTCAGCCAAGGAAGAGTTTAATATTCCATAATGATCTTGATAGCAAAAACTACCTTTATAATTTCTTTTCTTTTCTTTTTTTTGAGATGGAGTCCCGCTCTGTCTCCCAGGCTGGAGTGCAGTGGTACGATCTTGGCTCACTGCAACCTCTGCTACCCAGGTTCAAGCGATTCTCCTACCTCAGCCTCCTGAATAGCTGGGATTAGAGGCACACGCCACCACACCCAGCTAATTTTTATATTTTAAGTAGAGATGGGGTTTTGCCATGTTGGCCAGGCTGGTCTCAAACTCCTGACCGTGGGTGACCCACCTGCCTTGGCTTCCCAAAGTGCTGGGATTACAGGAGTGAGCCACCTCGCCCAGCCTATAATTTCTAATAGTAGCATAATTTCTAAATGCAACCTAATTTACCTAACCTTCCACTATTGTTGGTCATTTGATCAGTTTCCATATGGCTTAGATGATAAAATGTAATGATCAGAGCTAGGCAAATCTGGGTTTGAGTTTCAGTTCTGTGACCTTTTTGAGTGTCAGTTTTCTTATCTCTAAAATGGGAATAATAACTACCTTATTAGAAGGATTAATGGATTAAAATGTCTATAGAATGTACATAGTAAATCTTACCTAATGATGAAGATGCTGTAAATATATTTGCATAAGTGACTAATTTTTTGCAAAATTTTAGTGTACATTTTCAGGGTCGATTTTTTTTTTAAACAGATGTGTGTAGCTCAATTGATTGGTTGATTCTCATCATTTGAAATGTCGATCCGTCCTTTAAAAAGCATCATCATCTCTTCTAGTTCCTTCCGTGATGATTTTTTTAATCTGCAAGAGGATATTGGGTTATTTCGCTAACCTATTTATGTGTCATATAAGGTGTTGTATAATGATTAAGATACTTGAAATTATAGCAACCATAAGGACAACTGTCATAAAATTGATATATTGGATGTCTTCACTGTAAATACAAAGTAAGAAATGCAAAAATAGAAACCATGGATAGATTTAGATGTGTTTTAGCCTTTGGATTTTACTAACATCAAAAAACAGGCAATTTTTAGCATAACAATTAGTTGCTGAATGGGTTAGTTGTCTCTTAACAAGACTAGAAATTAGTAGCACATTTGAAAATGGGTTTTAAGACTTCAAGTCCTTGCTATACCATTAGGAGCGCATTAGACTTACAGTGATCTCATACAAGGTTCCTGATCTCCAAAAGTCCTCAGTATTGAAACTAAATATAAAATAGTAAACTATATTTATTGAGCATCTACTATGTACAAAGCCATGTGGAGAATTAGAAAAAAAATCAGACACAGGTCTTGCCCTTAAAGCAGGGGTTGCCAATCCCTGGGCCACGGACAGGTACGGTCAGCAGTCTGTTAGGAACAGGGCTTCACAGCAGGAGGTGAGCCGCAGGCCGGCAAGTGTTACTGCCTGAGCTCCGCCTCCTGTCAGATCTGCTATGTGGCATTAGATTCTCATAGGAGTGTGAACCCTGTAAGCTGCGCATGCACGCGAGGGAGCTAGGTTATGCGTTCCTTATGAGAATCTAATGCCTGATGATCTGAGGTGGAATAGTTTCATCCTGAAACCGTCCCCCTCACTCTGGTCCATGGAAAAATTGTCTTCCATGAAACTAGTCTCTGGTGCGAAAAAGGTTGGGAACTACTGCCTTAAAGAACATATGTGATAGTAGAATGAAGCAACTTTTGGTTGCAGATGAGCATGCCTTACATTCTTCCCACATTCAGCTTTTCTTAAAAGTTCTTAGAAGTTCATTAAGAAATCACAATTATAAGTTGCTCAGCCCATTTTTAAGCCTTGAGGCAAAATCAAATTCAAACTCCTATAATAACATATTGATTTATCCTTCCTTACATTTAAAAAAAAACGGTACACCATCAAAGTATACAAGTCAGTGAAATTACAGAGTAAAACAACCTTTATCTTATGGGAAAGATAAAAACTTAATAATGGGATATCCTGGCCTAGTAATTGGACAGAAAAGGAAACATAATTGGAAAAAAAAAGATGGAAGCCAACCTCAAGCCCAATCCCTTTATTTTTACATTCAAACTACTCAGGATCAGAAAAGTTTACATAACTTGACAAGGGTAACACAGCTGCAGTGGTCTGTGGATATGGTGGGTCGGAGGGAGGCAGAGGAGAAACACTGTTCTGTGAACTCATGACAGCGCGTTTCAAGAAATGTAGTGCATCTCTCAAGTGTTTCCATCCCCATTTTATAAATGGAGAAACAGCTTAAACTTCATTGTCTCTCAGTGAGTTAACAAGTGTTTGGAATAAGGTCAGTGGCAACTTTTCATAGCTTTAGGATAAGCATAGACAATGATTAGTGTTTTACTAAGTGGCAGATTTTTGAGGAAATAAAATAAATTATGTTGGAAAGGGAGATGTTTGCCTTGTTGAATGAATTCCACAATAGGAGCCACAACTGAAACTGACAAAGAAAAGAGGAAGGAAGAGGAAATGTATAGAAGGAAGCAATTTACAGTTAGTATGATGGGTTTTCAAGAGAAGAACATGACAAGTGACTTGACATTTTTTATTTAAAGCAATTAGTTACATATGGCCACCTGACCAGAATGACTGGTATCTTCCTAAAAAATTTCATGATCTCTGATTTAAGGTGGATTCTTTTCTTGAAAACAAAATAGAGAAAACATTTCAGAGTAGTTTTGCTAGAAAAATTTTCTTGCTAGAAAAAATTTACTGAAATACTTTATTTTTAGAGAAGGAAAGGAGTTAGGAGTTTGTCATTCTTTTTATTTTTTATTTTATTTATTTATTGATTTTTTTGGGGACAGGGTCTTGCTCTGTTGCCCAGGCTGGAGTGCAGTGGCATAATCTTGGCTCAACTCAGCCACCACCTTCTGGGCTCAAGTGATCCTTCCGCCTCAGTCTCTCAAGTAGCTGGGACCACAGGTGGACGCCATCATGATCAGCTAATTATTTAATTTTTCGTAGAGGTAAGGTCTCACTATACTGGCCAGGTGGTCCTGAACTACTGGGCTAAAGTGATGCCCCTATGTTGTCCTTCCCAAGTGCTGGGGTTACAGGCACGAGCTATGGTGGGTCGGAGGGAGGCCTGATTCTTAATTTCTGTCTTTAAGTATAGAAACCATATTGGCAAAAAGAAATTATTTATATATGTATGTGCATGTGTGTGTTATGTTTTGTACATTGAGGCAAAATTGCAAATAAAGTATTGAGTGAAATTGGAAACTGGGGAAGCATCGTATTACCTCTTACAGCCCATTTATTATTCCACAGTCTTAGGAATTTATAATTCAAAATAGCTGGGAAACAAATCTAAAATCTTACTTCTTTTAAGAGAATGCCAAGTGAAATAAAGGTTGATTTTATTTGCAAGATCTGGTATTTTGAAACACTTAGAAATGAACTACTAGGTGATTTAGTTCAGTTGGTCTACACCTGCTCCTAACCAGCTGTGTGGGTTTTGCTTTAGAGTAGGCTTCTTGGTATTGTTTAAAGTCCTGTGCACCGTGCAGGTGGCTAACAGGCTCAGGAAGTTGGAGAGAAGGGGACAACTTTAATTAAGAGTGGATGCCTTTGTGTCATAGTATGCAGTATAGATAAAGTGACCATTAGTGGGACATTGTATCTTATGTGAGGGTGGGATTAGGTTTGAGCTAATAAATCTTTTATGATTGAAATATTGTGTGATTATAGAGCTATAAAGTTGACTCAGAAACCCTACTGCTTTATGGATTCACAGTTTTATCAGGAGTCTTGAAAAAAGTGTTCACTGAATTACTCGCTGTTACTACCCATAACTCATTGATATAGTTGATAGCATTTCTGAGGCTAGGAGATCAGTTTTGGACATGGTTGAAATATGTGTATGGCAAATTTTTCTTGATAAATGTCTAGAGGTCAGTTAGTGTGCTTATAGGAGTTTTGTTAGGGGGTGAAGGTAGGGTGTTTACTTGTAATTCCACCCAACTCTAAATGATTAAAAAAAAGAAACCAAAGAAGCAAAAATGGTAGTGAAAAGGCATTCTTTTTGATTTCAAAAACAATGGATTTCCTGAGATTTGTCTTATGAGTATATTCTACAGAGACCATGTACACAGTTAATCTGTTTTTAAAAAATGATAGGGAGTGAGTGGGGAGAGTTCAAATGCTTAATTGGTTTGCATTTTTCTTTGTTTAATAGAATTAATAACTGTGTAATTGAAAACAATCTAATACTTAGTTGACCTGCCTCAGTGAGTCAATGCAGACATTTCTGGATTGACTTAAACAGCTAGGAGGAAGAGTATTCTTGGGGAAATAAAATCGGTATTATACAATCTGCTGGTGAACAGAAGGGCTTAATGAATGATAGCCTCAAGAAACCTCATTAAAGTAGCTTGGGTGAATGAACAGGAAAGGGAAGCAAATCTTTCCAGAGGGAAGTTTCTGTTTATGCATGTAATTTTATAGATTAGTATTAGTCTATCTCCCAGAGCTTTCTGTAGGGGGAAAACAACACACCTGGTTCCAACATTCTTGGTAAACTTTTAGTGATAATTTTCTTTTCCTAAATATCTTTTGTTTTAATTGACTTATCCTTCTTTTCTGTTTCCATCCCCCATTTTTAAGCTAAAAAAAATTATAGATTCACAAGATGAATTCACAGGAGGTTCCAAAGAGGTATATAAGGAGGTCCCATGCAGCCTTGGTCCAGGCTTCTGCAATGTTAACATCATGCATAAGTTTAGTATAACATAAAAATCTGAGTTATTGCTATTACAAAAATGGAGTATTGTATAGAATATGTAAATTAAAGCCAGGCACAGTGGCTTATGCCTGTAATCCCAGCACTTTGGGAGGCCGAGGTGGGCGGATCACTTGAGGTTAGGTGTTTGAGACCAGCCTGGCCAACATGGTGAAACCCCGTCTCTACTCAGAATACAAAAATTAGTCAGGTGTGGTGGTGTGCGCCTGTAATCCTGGCTACTCCGGAGTCTGAGGTAGGAGAATCACTTGAACCCAGGAGGCAGAGGCTGCAGTGAGTAGAGATTGCGCCACTGCACTCGAGCCTGGGTGACAAGAGCAAAACTCAGTCTCAAAAAAAAAAAAAAGTCAATATGCAAATTATAAGTCTCTTTAGGGAAGGACCTAGATCTGTTTTTGTTAAGGCATCCTTTGTGCTATCTTTGTTTATAATCTGAACCCACACTTTAAAAATTATACGCAGTTTTTAGGATGGATGTGCTCTCTTTTCCTTTAGGTGAGAATTTGTCAAGGAGAAATGTATAGCTATTAAGACATACTTCTATTACTGCTACATGGAATGCAGTTCATCTCTCTCTTAAAGCTTTGTAGTCAACAATAATCCCCAAACTTTTCCTACCTCCTTCCAAATACTTCTTTTAATATTCACAGCAAAGGGCTATACCTAGGGGAATTTAGTAATATATGGAAGTCTAGATGCTTATACTATCAACTTTTTTGGTGATAATGAAGAGTGCTATGCCTTTTACACGTTAGAAAAGGCTGCTGATAAAAGCTCATAACTTGAAGTGCAGTGTATACTTTGATGCTAGGATTGTATGTTTTTTATTTCATCCTGATGAAAAACAATAAAGGAGTGTAGGTTCTTTTCTGTTTTGTAAGAGATGTTTTGTTTTATATTCTGCTTTCCCTTTATTCCTTTTGTTTCTTCTTTTGTTTTCTCATTTGTTTTGGTAGGTCTCTAATATATAATGATGTAATATGTGCTTGGCCTCTGGCCTTTTGAATGTTATTGGGGTATGGAGCATAAATGGAGGCATGAATATACCTGCCAGGGTAAGATTGCTGCTTTGTGCTTAATTTCCTGATGGCTTCAGATATACCTTAAAGTTCATAATCATGAGCATCTCATGACTATTTATGATGAGAGAACCACCCATTACTGCTCATCAATAGAGTCATTAGTTGACAGAAACCTCACATGAAGTTTCTTTCCCATACTCATTTATTCTCTATGATTGGACTAGATAACCTTCGGGTTTCTCTCAAGTCACAGAATCTGAATTTCTCATTGGATGTTTTTCTTTCTTCTTGATATTATCTGAAAGACAAAAAAATTAGAGGATGCAAAATTGTTGTAGTTCAGTCAAGGAGGAAGAAATCAGTTCATATTAGGCCTGTTCTAATCATGTCTGTGCAGTCTTATTAAATCTCTGCAGTTAGAGTACAGTTTGGTCTTTTGGAGATTTGACCATTTACACAAATATAAAAGGACACACACCTTGTGCAATTGTTGCAGTACAAATGTTGATGCTTTTATTTCCTTAGGCAAAGTGATAATATTTTGATAATATCCCATCTTACCTTTCAGTATAGCAGTAGATTCTTACTGAGCAGAAGAATACAATTTTGAGTAAGTGGGCTTTGATAGACCTGCAGAACTCTCAGAGTTTTTAACCACCTCCCCACCGCCCCCTTTTTTTTTTTTTTTTTTGCAGACATATAACCCTAGTGCTGTTAAAAAGTACGCTGTGCACTTTCAGAGAAGCAAGCTTGTGGTGATTTGCTTTTTTAGGTCTACTACTCCTATGTCTGAAAGTTGCATTTTGTTTGAGTAAGTTCATTAAGCAGGGATCTGAAGGTAAACATCAAAGGTGTGCTGAATCAGTGGTGACAATTTCATGTACCATATTTCATAATAATGTTCTTTCAGAGAGCACATAACATTAACTAGCTTAGGTGGTTGTTAGCTTCATTATTTGATAGCAGAAAACAAGACTTTAGGGAGGTTATATGATTTTTCTTTCTCTCAGTGACTTGGTAAAAAGTGAACCCTATTCCTAACCAGTCCTGTGGTCTTCAAGTGAAGTGTAGTAGTCCAAGGAGCAGTGCATGCTCCCTGTATTTCCTTCTGGGGGCCGTGATTGTGAAAGTGTTGCTTGTGATTTACCAGCAGATATTTATACACATTTACTTATCACAAGACGTTTTGAGTCGTTCTTGTGGAGCTCAAAGCCTTAAAACATAAAAACCAAACCAAAACAAAGAATTCTGTTATCCAGGCAAGTGTCTCTCTCCCTCTCTCCCTCTCTTTTTCTTTTAGAAAAAAACTTCATGATAAAAACACAAAAGTATGTGAATGGTAATTGAAAAAGCATTGCTTCCTTTTAGAAACCCACTAGGATTTGCATAAACCACTTGGCTGTCTGATAAGTCATTATCTGTTCTGTCAGTCCCTGGGGACTTTTAATATTAGGTTTGTATTTTTATAGAAAAGGCAAGTTCTAAATTTGAAGATGGGTATTGTTAAACTTTTCAAATAATGACAGTTTGTGAAACTGCATGTTCCAAAAGTCCTTTAAAAAGTCAATAAGGCCAGGCACAGTGGCACACGCCTGTAATCCCAGCACTTTGGGAGGCCAAGGCAGGCGGATCACCTGAGGTCAGGAGTTCGAGACCAGTCTGCCCAACATGGCGAAACCCTGTCTCTACTAAAAATACAAAACAAAATTAGCCAGCCATAGTGGCAGGCGCCTATAATCCCAGCTACTCGGGAGGCTGAGGCAGGAGAATTGCTTGAACCCGGGAGGCAGAGGTTGCAATGAGCCGAGATCGTGTCAAGAGCGATACTCTGTCTCTAAATAAATAAATAAATAGTCAATAAAAACATGTCATCTCTGTATTGGGATAACCACACAAAATTAAAGGCCTAGAAGTATTTTGAATTTGTGCTGGCACAATCTGTTAATTGTTTGCTTTCAGTACTACTGAGATGTGTTGGATAATGCTCAAAATATGCCAGTTTGAGAAGTGGAAAAGAAGTTTAAAGGAATTTCTATTAACACTCTTAAAGCATTATGAGAAGACATTTACAGGAATGGAAACCACAACCTGGCTGCATCTGTTTGGTATTTGTTTGCTGAAGTAACTTACCGAAGATGATTTTAAAGAAGAGATTGATAAAATAAACTGTTGAAATTTTTCTAGGCTCCAATTCTGGAAAAGCAGATTGACGTGGAAATTCTTGTAATTAAGTATACATCCTACTGTAGTGAAATAATAGCCACCTTTGAGTTTACTTATCATTATTTACTGTCTAGCTACTGCAAACACAGTTTATTCAGCTTTGCATTGCTAAAGCCTGGCAGTGTTACAAGTAAATGTGCATAAGCCATAACCGATGCCTTTTCATATATCTAATTTTTTTCAGGTACAAATAGCTTGAAACAGTTTCTTTTGTTTTAAGTTGGTACCCGGCTACATTTTTAATTTTCACTCAGTCCTCTACAACTCCATGCTTTATCTGGGGTTGTAATACAAGAGGAATTATCTTGATTTATCTTTAGGTAACATCGCTGCCTTCAAAGTTGAGTGGGCACAGTTATAACAGGTCTTTGTGTAGGCAAAGGACAGAACAGTAAGACTGATCCATCATCATCATCGTCATGGCTCACATTTTTTGAGATGCCATGCATACTCATTTAATTTTCATAGTAATGTTGTGAGGCATGTGTAGTTTCATGATGCTTTATTTAAACCCTCAGGGTCAGATGTGCTTCAGAATTCAGAACTTTTTGGAGTTTAGAAAGAGAATCAGTGCATATGCCATATATTATACAAAATCTCTAGGCTGGTTCTGGGAAAGCATCTTATATGCAAGCACATTGGTATTTCTACAGGGAAATATATGAATAGTAACGCTGAGTAGAATAAAAGCCGTAAGTACTCTCATGTTAATTCAATCAGGTCTTGTCCCCAAATGCATTTGGGCATTATCTTATGAAAAAAATTTTTTTTTCCTGAGCTTTTTAGTATTTTGGAATTGAGGTTAAGGAAATACAGACCTGTACAGTTGTAATCCCCCCCGCTTTTCTTTTTATTTTTTTTGAGACGGAGTTTTGCTCTTGTTGCCTAGGATGGAGTGCAATGGTGGGATCTGGGCTCATCGCAACCTCTGCCTCCCAGGTTCAAGCGATTCTCCTGCCTCAGCCTCTTGAGTAGCTGGGATTACAGGCATGTGCCACCATGCCTGGCTAATGTATTTTTAGTGGAGACGGGGTTTCTCCATGTTGTTCAGGCTGGTCTCAAACTTCCAACCTCAGGTGATCCATCTGCCTTGGCCTCCCAAAGCGCTGGGATGTAATCCCTTTTTATAGATACGGGGAAACAGAGACCCAGAGAGGTCAAGTAACTTGCCCAGTGCTACACAGGAGTGGCAGAGCTGGGCTGTGACTATACAGCTGTTTGACAGAATAGGCTAGATCTGCATATACTAAAGTGATGATCTGTGTATGGTAACTTATTAAATTAAAGCTATAAAGAATAACATATAATATGGTTCCATTTTTAGAAAAAATCTATTATTCTCTATAAACATTATAGGGAAAGATTTAGAAGTACATTCTTTAGACTCTTGACAGCATTTACCTCTGATGGTTGGGAACTGGCAGAGTCAGGAGATACTTAAAGGTTTTTATAATTTTATATCATACACATGCTATTTGTATTTTTAAAATGATAAATGTATAAAGGAAAAGTGGGAGAAAAAGTTAACAGATGTTTACTCTTGTTTCAGATAGAAGGAAGCTTGGTGCTCTCCTTTCCTTACATTATTGGAGAAACCCCTACTTTTTATGGTTCCCCATGTAGTATACTGGCTACTTAGGCAGTAATTACGTGTCTTCTTTCTGTAGATAATTTTCTCAAAGCTATGTAAGAAGAATACTTTATACAGAATGAATGGAGTTTAACAAGGTGAAATATCATAAGTGAAAATGAAGTCCAAACTGTGCTTGGATTGAGGCATCGTGTCTCAGCTGACAGGTTTTCAGTTAGCACTGTGCTAAATGAATGACAATGTGGAATGGCCACTACCAGTGTGAATGTGAGCGCTAGCTGTATAGCATGAGTGGAATATTGAGAATGTGAGTTTGTCTAATCTCATCGTATCTGGAGTCTTGTGTTCATTTGTGGATGGTATATATAAAGGGATGCAGTCAATGTGAAATTTTTTCCAGATAGATTGATCAAGAGGATTTAAGGACTTGAAACCATGTCATATAGGGCACAGGTGAAATAATTGAGCAAGTATAGTTTAGTGTTTTGCTAGCTTCTAGCAATACTTGACTGTTGTACTTGCTCAAATGAGTAATGTTAGCTTAATATTGATTGACTGCCGGCTCTATGCCACATCCTGAGCTATCAAGCATTTGGGATACAAAGATGAAGAGATGTGGACTCTGCCTTTTATGTCTCTGAGTCTAGTAGAGAACACAGAAATGTACACAACTGTTTCCAATACAGCATGATAAATTTAACAGTAGACCCTAGTACAGAAGCAGCACAGATAAATTAAGATTAACTCTTCCTGCAGTAGTGGGAGATGGGAGGATAAAATCTTCAGAGAGAAGTGGAATTCTGAGCTGGGTTTTGAAAAATAAATTTGTTTCCATGAATGAAATGAGAAGATTGACAAAGGACGGTATAACCTTGTTCAAATATTTGAAAATATGTCATGTATAAGAAAGACTGAAATTTTTCAGTACAATCTCAGGGGCTCAGAAACCAGTTGGGGTAGAGTACAGGGAGACAGATTTAGGCTTAATTTTAAAAGTTTTTAACAGAGCTGTCCAAAGTCTTTTTTGGAATGCTCAGAGTTACCAGTCCCTGGATGTGTTGATGCAAAGGCAAGTCAACTCTTTGCCAGTGATAGTAGGGAAGAGGGGGCGGGGTCACCCGATGAATAGAGTGACAGATAGTGAAGTGTTTAAAGGCATGGTTTCTAGGATCAGACTTCTTGAGCTAGCTCTTCTCCGTACTGACTCTGTGACCTTATCTAGGACTGTTATGATAACTAACAAAAAAATTGCTCAGAACAGCACCTGGTACACAGTAACTGCTAAATAAGTCACTAAGCTATTGTCATTGGATGGGTGGTTAGTTGAGTATTCTTTAAAGTTCCTCCTACCTTGAAAGACTTTGAGTTTCTAATTGTGTAATTGGGTGACAATATTCATATGAATATATGACAATATTCTTATGAGTTAAGAAGATAGTAATGAGCAGACTGAAGCAAAAAATAAAATGTGATAGTTAACAATTCAGCAGCAAAGATATGAGTAAAAGTCTGGTCTCTTGAACTAGAGGTCATTGCTCTAGTAACTATCTTGATCTTTGTTTTGAAGCCTTGGAATTTTTCAACCTACCCATCCGGAATATTTTCAAAGGGGCTGATATTGCCTGATTCTCTCTAGCTGGTATTTTTATGTCTTGCAGATACTGTGGCCTCATGAATAGGAATGTCTGCCCATATGTCAGGATTGGAAATAATGGATGAAGATCAATTAATCAAAGAAGTCTTGGATAAATTCCTTAAATGTCATGAGCAAACATATGATGAAGAATTTCTGAACACTTTCACTCATCTTTCACAAGGTAAAATGGAGAAGTAAACTTTCTGCAGCAATGGAGATAAATAATTTTATTATAAATGTATGTTTTTGCTGCCTCTTAAGAAAGACTATTTAGTGAACATTCATTCTATTCATTTATCAGGTAATTCTTACTAGGGCATTCGTGACTGATGCCCTAATGTTACTGATGATATAAATACCAGTCTTCATACATCCAAGAGTTATGTGATGGTGTCAGAGCCACAGAATTTGATAACTAAAAATGACTTGAGAAATCATTTAGTATAATCCTTTTATTTTTTAAGAAAGCCAAATGCAAAGAGTGGAGGTTGTTAAAAGCCTACTTTAAAAAATTTCAAAGAGAAATAGTGTAGTTGGGATTACACTGCACACTTCTGGATCCTGGGATCACCACTTACTGGCCATGTGATCATGGGCGGGGGTAGTTTTTGAGTAAAAGAGGAATAATAATAGTACTTCTCTCAAAGGTTGAGAAAGGTTAATTGAGATAATCCATGTGAAACTCTTAGTGTAGTGACTAATACATAGTAAGTACTTACTGAATGTTAGATATTGGTATTGCTGTTGTGATGCTGCTGCTGCTGCTGCTGTTGTGGTTTCTGTAGAATGGAAACAACCCTTTAGACTGGATGTGATGAGGCCAAACCCATGTTGTGTTTTTCATTATTTGTTTTGTTTCCCTCATCCAGTGTTATTGCTTATTAATTGAGCCAACATTTGAAAGTTGGGTAATTTTACACGAAAATCTTGATTTGTGTTTTTTTGTGGGGGGATCCAGTGAGAAGATCTGTTACTTCCTCATGGCAATATCAGCTAGAGCTCAGGAGCCCTTGCCCAGTGAGCTCCTTAGTTTGTCATGCTCTCTGGCACTCACACAGTCTAAAAATGTGAGCTTACATTGTCTGCTTCATTCATTCAAGTGGCCCGCTAGGCATTTGAGTTGTTATCTTCCTTCTGGGTTCTGCTTGAGATTGCCATCAGCTTGCTCTCAACCTTGATCCTTTCTGGGTCATTGATCCACATTTTTGAGACCATTGGTTCTCTACCTAGCTATACATTAGACTCACCTGACTTGCTTTTAGAATGTATTGACATCAGAGCCCACTCTAAAGCTCAGCTAGGATCAAGGGATTCGTATTTTATAAAAAAAAATCTCCTTTGGTGCTTCTAATATGTACTCAAGGGTGAGAACAGGGAGTTCCCTAATCTTAAGGTACCTGACTTCATGATTTGAGTAATGATTCGTGTGTCCCAAAGAAATGTAAAACAAGAGTAGTAGTTATAAGGAAATTATAGTTATAATGTATAAATGTAAAAGAAGAGTAGTAGTTATAATGAAAAGAAAATGTGATTCTAACCTGTTTCTTTTATCAGGCAAGATATAATTGATATCTGTTTTGTTTACACCTAAACAAAAAACATAGGTGTGGTGGTTTTTGTTTATACTTAATGGAAACGAAAAATTTAGGAACTAGCTAGTTAACTTTGGGGCTGACTGTGAATGATCTGTTTGGACATAACATGTAGATCAAATTAATCTTGATAATGACCAAATTATCTTTTAGTCTGTGAACCTGGGTTTAGGAAGATACCTGCTTTGTTCGAGACTAATCATTTAGTTTGTGTTTTCTGGACCCAAACAGCAGTATGAATGGCTGTGGTGGGGTGGTGGAAACAAGGGTAAAATTGGCAGAATTAATGAATTTTGGTATGCTAATGACATTTTGATAATTCATATTATTTTGGAAATCATTTGTAAGGCTGACTTTATTTTTGTACCCTAGAAGAATAAAAACTTTTTGCAAGGACTTTGACATATTTAGGGGGTTATAATACATTTACTTTTGTGAAAAGGGGTCTTACTCTGTTTTCAAATTCCAGTATGATCATTGCATGCTGAGAAAGAAACTGTTGCAGATGTGATAACTTCATTTTGGGTTCAGTTTTGGACCCCAAATTGATCTGAAATAAATGATGATGCAAGTCACATAAACTGCATCTCCAAGCACGCTAGTTTTTTTGTTTTTTCTTTCAAAATATCCCTAGGCACCAGTGCACGTTATAAACTAATGACCTGAAAAAATTCCTCTTAAAGCACAAAGAGTTATGAGTGTAAAAATGTGTCTTAAATCAGTAAGTGTCCTTTTTTCGCTTGAAACATTTAAATACCTTCTGAGAAACCAGGACTTAGGGACAGGCCTGAGAGTTGAGTGATAGCCAGCAGAATTGATCAAGGTAAATGTGGTTAGTTCTGTTTAAGAAAGACATTAAAGGTGTATTTCCAAAATTCCTATTTTCCCTGCTTCTTTCCAGGCCCTTCATTTGTCTCAATGTGTTTAGTTGTTTTGTTGATACACACTGAGCCTTTTCTCTGTTAAAGTGGTTATCACCATGCATACTTATGTACATTTCTTTAGTAAGTTTAGTTCCCAAGTCCATTACCATTTCCACTGATTGACTGTTCTATTTCTTTTTATAATAGTTGTACACCAGAATGCTTATGGGATTCATTTTCTTTCTAACAGTGTTAAAAGGGTCAGTAATCCTATTAAAAATACTTCTCTGGAAAAAATTAAATTATAGCCTTGTTGAAAGAAATTCTCATTACTGCCTCAGACTCTTGGAAAACATTTGGAAACTGTTAATATTATAGCATAATTCTCACTACAGTACATTTATGTTGATTACGTTTTGTGGTTTTTTCTTTCTTAGAGCAACTAGGTTTTTAAAACGTGGTACATGATTGATAGTAAAGACAATGTTCTATCAAAATGTTTAAAGAGACATATTAATTATTAGTTTTAAACGGCCAATTGTAAGTGAATTCTCAATAGTATCTTCAGTTCAGGAGGGTAAATCAAATTCTAAGATATGTTTTAGAAAATTAGCATGCAGATTTTTTAAATAATTGGTAAAGACATTGTTATGTTGTTGACATTGTGGACAAAGATAAGCAGCTAAGTTTCAATCTTTTGTATCTCAGTTTCTCTGTGAATGTAACGAATTTATAGGACTTTCTAGAATATCTGTTTAAAAGGAAGAAAAGGCTTCTTTCTTCTTGCCTGTCGTATTTCTATCATGTTTTCTAGGTTATAGAAACACTGATGTGAATACTTATATTTGATTTTTTATTTAATTAATTCATTAATTAATTCTGTGAGTGTCTTGTTATGGTCCAGATATCATTTTAGGTGCTGAAGATTAAAAAGTAAATAAAATATAGTTTGTGTTCTCAAGCACTCATAATCCAGTGGTAGAGATAAATAAGCAAGCAGGAAATTAGACTAATGCATGACAAGTATCACAGCGGAGACTGAGAGCTTATAGGAGGGCCACCCAGCCTGTGGTTGGAGGGAGGGCAATAAAGTCTAGTCCTCAGAGGGGCTGCTTGAGATGAGTCTAGGATAACTGCTGAACCCGAACTTGCCTTGGGCTTCAAGACATTAAGTAGAACCAGGAAAGTTTGACAGAAAAGAGCTGAAACTGAAAGATGTTAAAATGCCTCCATTAGTGATGGTTCTTTGGGTCACGGTTGCATTGATTTTGGTACCGATATATCTCTATCTTCTTTAAACAATACATCTTCAAGATGAATATGTAGCCTTGTTTTAGTAAAGTTTAGAGTTACTTCTAAACTGCTGAAAGAAAAAGGCAATTTCTTTTAATTGCCTTCCACACCAGGATTACCACATGATCCCATTTTTTGGGAAGAATTTGCTCCAACCTTTTAGAGTGGTAATTACTGCTCATGTTGCTGTCACATAGAAATTGTATAATTAAGAAGCCAATGACTTAGAAATTGACATTAAATCTTTTCAACTCCTTTTTATTACATATGGTAACTGTTGGGAGTTACAGTAGTTATTTCCAAATCTCTCTTTCTCTCTCTCACATGCCTAGGATCCAGCTTTCCAAGTGATTCTAGAGTTTTTATATTGCCACATAATAACAGCTTTCTATTCACTGCCATAGTTGTCTACTTTAACCTGTTTTCTTCTGTGTAGATCAAAGATTTTATTTCAGATTTTGATGTGTAATTTCGTTCCTCGTTTTCTTTATGCTATTCTCATTTCACTTGCAGTACTTTGTGCTTTTAGCATTTTATTGTTCTTTTAACATATCTTTGAAAAAAATTCCTGTCAACTCAACCTCCCTTTTTCTCTTCATACTTGTTAATATTTGAATTGATTTTCCTATTAGGTAGAACATTGTGTGTCTGAATGTTCAGGACAAATGGCTATGCCTGTGGCTTTATAAATTGGTGGAGGGCTGGCCTTTGATAGTTCCAAACTCTCAGAGTTTCAACACCATTGAATAGGTTTCAGTTTTTCTCAGATTTTAATAATATTGTATAATCATGAGATTAATCTATATTTACTTAATTCACATTGAGTTATGTAAGGAGTGATGCCAGTGCTTTTCCAGCATTACAAATTTCATGAATGGTGTAGTAACCATATGATTTGTGATCATACAGGCCTGCACTGTCCAACACAGTAGCTACTAGCAACATGCAACTATTGAGTATTGGAAACATGGCTAGTGCTACCCAGGAAGAGAGTTTTAAATTTTAATTACTTTAAATTAATTTAAATTTAAATAAAAAACTGATATTTAATTCATTTATTAGAAAACTTTAAAAGGTGTTTGGGACAACTTGGGTAGGTTAATCCGTTTTTTTAAAATGTAAATTTTATGAAATCTAAATACAGTTCAAGTATTTCTGATGAAAATTTACTATCTGAATTGAGACATGCCATAAGCATAAAACACACTGGATTTTGGAGACTTGTATAAAAATAGAATGTAAAATATCTCAATATTTT
The DNA here is from genome assembly GCF_006542625.1 of Nomascus leucogenys. Classification (NCBI taxonomy): domain Eukaryota; kingdom Metazoa; phylum Chordata; class Mammalia; order Primates; family Hylobatidae; genus Nomascus; species Nomascus leucogenys. Next base: position 96,885,025 of record NC_044395.1, read on the forward strand.
TATATTGACTATATTTGAAATGATAATATTTTAGAAAATTGATTTAAATAAAATATATTATTTAAAATGGCATTACTTTTTATTTGTATATTTATTTTTTAACATGTCTACTTGAAAACTTAAAACCACATATGTAAGCAGCTCTACTATAGACAAGTAGTTCTCAAACTTGGCTGAATATCAGGAAGACTTTTGTGATGGCATACTTTTATAAAAGTATAGATTTCCAGGCTTTTGGCTTATTAAGTGAAACTATAGCAAGGGGTCTAAAATTTTTATATTCTCAAGGCTCTCTAGGTGATTCTGATATACCACTAGTTTTGAGAACCACTGATTTAGGCTACAGATTCTCATAACGCAGTCTGTTAAAAAGCAGGACTGTCTGTACTGCTCTAAAATACCAGATAATTGCTTAAAGTGTGTTTCTGTTTAAATTGTAGAGTTTGCAGAGACTGTCTAGTGCTCTTTATTTTAGATTCATTTATGGATATATTACTAAGTATTTGTCTCGAGTAACTTATTTAATTGCCACAATGATGCAAGGAATTAGCTATTATTCTTCCTTTTTATAGCTCAGGGAACTGAAAGTCATTCTAGATTAAATAATTTGCCTGAGGTCAGATCAAGGATTCAAACACCAGACATCTGACCCTCCTCTGTACAATTATACTTCTCTCACAGAAACATCTGGGAGTGAGAGATTATTAAAAAACAAGTCTAATTTACTACTGATAGCAGCTAACATTTATTAAGTTCTAGGGATTAATGCTTAGCTCTTCACATGTATCATCTCGATTAATCATTATAATGACCTAGTGAGTTTTTTCTTACATTTTAATTTTTATCATTTTATTATTTTTAACTTACAGATGAGGAAACCAAGGCATAAAGTTAGGTAACTTGCTATTATGGACTGAATTGTGTGCCTCACAAATTTACATGTTGGAGCCCTAACCCCCAACATAGACTGTATTTGGAGATAAGGCCTTTAAAGAGATAATTAGGGTTAAATGAGGTCCTAAGGGTGGGCCCTAACCCAACATGACTGGTGTCCTTATAAGAAAAGATGGAGTTAGACTATGGTCCTAGTCAGATTTCAAAGCCCACACCCTGAAGCACTTTGTTCTCTGCCTTCCGTAGGGCATCGGGCAGTTCTTCTCAAGACCTGGGGTCACTGGTGTGTAGATAATATATGCCAACAGGAATGGATGTGCTACCTCAAAATACACTTACCCTGTCTTCTCTAGAGTATCAGCTCCATGCAGCTGGTGTCTTGTGGGTTTTCACCACTATTGCACTAGTGTCTAAAGCAGTGCCTGGTGGGGCAGAATGTGTAGATGCTTAAATATTGGTTGAATAAATGCAGTGAAAAGAAAAGAAGAGAATACAGAATGACAGGCTGGCAGACAGGAGGGCCTTAGGTACAAGCCTGAGGATCACCCACATTTAGTGGATGGCACAGAAGGGAGAGCCTGAGAAGGAGGCTGTGTAATGATGCTCAAGTTTGGATTTTGATATACTATGTAATTGGGAACCATAGTAGAATTTTAAAACAAACAAACAAAACCCAATAATACACATTGCTCATGATTTTGAAAGGTAGAGCAAAGAAGAAGTGGAGAAACATCTGGAGTCAGGGAGACTAGCTGGGGGCTAAGCAGAAGTACATCGCTGGACTAGGGTAGTGGGGGAGAAAATGGAAAGCAAAAGGGCCTAGGAGATGCTGCCAGTGAGGGAATGACTGACAGCACTTAGTAACAGGGTACTGGCAGAGGATTAAGGAGAAAAGAGTCAAGGAAGAGTCACAAGTATTTTGCCTGGGAGATACTGAGGCCCACAGAGGCCAAATGACTTCTTCAAAGTTACACAGTTCTCATTTCAGGAGTCTTTTAATTTTTTTTTTTCTTTATTGAGCATTCATTCTGTCAAGAGCTTAGAATCTTGGGTTGGGATTTGGTTTACACTTCTGGACTGATAAATTTTGAGTTGCCATTTCAGCCAAAAGAATATCATTACTCATACTTGACGGCTTCTAAAAAATATAATTAAAAATGAAACCAGTGACAGCACATAAAACAACACATTTCTGAAGTTGACATATCATCTTGGTCCCCTAAGCTATTTTGAATTTGAACATTAGCAATGCATCTTTAAACTTCCATGAGGCTACAAAGAGAGGCTTTTCCCAATCTGAAGAATGAATTTAAAATCTGCTGTAGAAAAATACCATAGAGAAAAGTATAGAAAGCAGCTGGCCCTCTTACCAATTTCAGAGCAGGAAAGAAATTTCAGTAGAGCATAAAAACAGCTTTCTCTCATGAAAGAAAACACAACAAGAAAAATAATCCTTGCTGTGTAGCATTTTGAAGTTATTTTCTGTCGTGTGTTAGATAGAGACCAGAGGGCTTAACATTGTTTTGATACCCTTGCATCTGGCAGATTGCCTGTCAGAGGAAGTTGGAAACGAACTGACCAGCTTTATGCTTCCAGGTGGCACTGAAGCCACATTTTCAGTGCCGTTGTTATCAGTCATTTAATTCCCTACTGAATATTGAGTGGTGTTTTTAGTTCACAGGCCATTTGCAGTGTCTTTCTGTTTCCTTTTTAACGTTAGCCACATTAAGAAAAAAAAAGGCAACTTGGGAAGCGCTTTTGCGAATGTGAATTTAACAGTGAAGAGAGGATAATTGAAAATATCATGGCAAATAGCAATAAACTTACTTTAACTGAAGACACAGGCCATGGGACATAGGCCATGGGGATAATGTTACCTCGAGAGAAATTTGCAGAAGACGTCATATAAGGACTTGCTAATAAAAGTAACTGGGCAATTAAAAAAATTAATTAATCTTGCATCCCAAAGGAGCAAGTAAGGAAGTGGTATTATTTTAAAGCTTTTTATTGATGTGTTTTTTAGTATTACCAAAAAGAATAAAAGGGTAAGAAAAAATGTTGATAGTTTTATATTGATCATAAATTCAGTAACTATGTGTATGTAATCTCTTTATCACAACATAACATCAAACATCACACAGAACACTGAAGGAAAAAAGTATTGAATGAAGTGAACTAATTTATAGCAGAGTCCTGTGGAGGAAACAGCATCAGCAGCATTAACCTGTTTTTTCTCTTTGGGGGAACATCTGCAAGCTGTAATTAAGCAATTTTCATTTGTTTCCCTATTTCTTTTGTCATCACTAAATGACTACACTTAGGGAACAAATTGACAAATTATGAAACACAAAAAAATTGCTGGTTCAGTTGCAGAAGGAAATTTCCCCTTTCAAATTATGGCAGATTTTGAGCTGATCAAGCCATTTTGTTTTAGATATATTAGCATAAACCTTCAGCTGAAGTTGTTATAATTCATATTCATTTCAACATGAATATTTGGTTCATAGATAATCATTTGTTTTTTGTGACTGCTGTAGTTTACACGTAATTGGATAAGGAAAGAAAATGTATTTAAATCTGCATGACATTTTGAATTATAATCATTAAATTTATTTTTGGCAGTGTTTTTAATGCATAGTATTTTGTTCCAATAAATACCTTTTCTAATATGCTTTCTCAGTGAAAACGTGGAAATTAAAAAATTTATTTTTCATACATATAAAAGAATCATTTTCTTTGAGTCTTTGAAAAGAATAAAATTGTTTGATTTACTTGAAAAGATACACATCTTTTCAATTTATATATATATTTGATAATTTTATGTGTACATATAAATTAGTGAGTTGAACTTTTGTAGACAAATGGGATTTTAAACTTTTACAGAATGAAAGAGAACTACTAATAGCGAAATAAACTTTTAAGGTGGTCATTATCAATCTTTAGCCAATTTAAACAATATTAAGTGGGTGCATATTTGTTTTATATGCATTTCTCTTTAACTTGAGACATTATTTTTATTCGTTGTTGCTAAGTGTATCATTACTTACAGGGAAAGGGTAAATTGTTCCACTTGAAACTGAGGTGGTCATAAGACTGTGTCCTTTGACTCAATTGAATGGGCATGTTTCAGATCTGAATGGTTTTAGCAAAATGTTCTTTTATCTGTGAAACAATAATATTTTCTTTGAAATGGTCAGCTAAACCCAAAGGGATACAAACAGGAAACTTTATTTTAACCAAACCCTTATATGAAAATCAAACCACAATCTGTCTAGTATGTGATTTTTAGTGTCTTTTTTTTCCCTTAATTTGGATTCATTCCAGAGGAGGTAGATTTAAGTGACGCCCATCAGCTTACTCTTCTTGCAGTTCATTGCATCCTTAGCACAGAGAGGAATCATTATACCATTTTCATGTGTTTCCCAGACTTAACTTGCCTTTGCATTTGATTTTGTTGTATATGAACTACTGTTTAGAAGATTGGGTTTGTAGGGAGTCATCTAATTCTGAGTGTTGAGTTTAGTCCCTAATTATAGTGTCAATCCAGGTCTTCTTGCTAATGTTGAGGTCATTTTAGTATTGATGGTTCCTTCTGTGTTTTAAGCATTGAGCTAGAATCTGGGAATACTCAGATGAACAAAACAGGGTCCCTACCCTAGAAAAATTCATCAGCTGATATGTCATTCCTATTCCAATCTGCTTATAAAGGATGATGTGACTCCCAAATGCTCTAAATGTGTGAAGGCAGAATAGCAATCTATATGTTTATAGATTGTATAGTTAGAGGTTGATTTGGTAAGGCAATATTAACTGTTTGCGTAGTATTGATTAACATCATATCCAGAATATTGCCATTGGTTTTGGGGTCTCAGTTTTAGATTGAATAAACAGTCTATGAGTTAATAAAATAACAATAAGAGTGATTAGAACAGTGGATTTTCAGACCTTTTCCTTCTTATTTTACTTTAAGCTCTTATTCTGGTTTTTTTTTTTTCTTTTTTTGTGTGTGTGTGAAGGCTGTCCTGGAGTTTCCTGAAAAAATGAGAGAATGTAAAAGGCATGTATAATTTAAGTCTCCTCTTGAACTGCTCTAATGCAACTTGCCAATGTTTGAGTCCTATATTATTGCAAATGTGTTCAGCAGATGTTATTCTACTTTAGAAAGTTTGAAAACTTCTTCTAAGAAGTAAATACTTCTAAGAAGTATTTCGCTTTTTAAAAAAGAGGGAAAGATTACTCCTAACTTTCTCCAATGTAGGTGAGTTAAAGAGGTTGCCTTAAGTAAATGCAACTTTGTGCGGGTAGGCAATAGGACATGATCTTAGGGTGAAGGAAAATCTTTTAGGTTGCAGATATTTAGTTTTATAAATAATTTACTATATTGCTTTTTTAGTTCTCATTTTGTTATGAGCAGGGCCAGTGTAATGGGAAGGGACACTTCTATCCTTGGATTCAGAAGACCTTGGTACTAGTCCAGGCATATACTAATTTCTTAAGACGACGGGCCTGTCACTTACTCTCTGAATCTGTAAATCAGGGCTAATTCTGCCTGTTTGGTATGTCTGAAATTGTTGTGGTGAGAATCAGATTAAATACACATGAAAGTATTTGGTAAATTTTAAAGACTTACTCATGTGTAAAGTTTTACGATTAGGGGTTCTATTTCTCTAATATGAAAGAGAAAAACATCAAGGTTAAATATGAAAGGAATCTTGAATGTAAATATAAAAAATGTAAAATATTGTCTACAGTGTTAGTTATTATATACCCCATTTCTTGAAGTAGTTAAAACCAACTATGTATAGTACATGTTGTATTGTGTACATGTATGTGGTATATTGTATGGTGTAAGAGTACAATTCAGGGAATGATCCTACACTGGCCTCTGGTGGATGGACACAATACTATGTCTACATATAATCATCAGGCAAATGTATTTACATGCTTTGACCAAAGATAAAGTATCAGATTCTTCTTTTTAATTATCATTGTTAGATTTTACTTCATGGAATCTTTACTTGGGAATTTTACCTTATGTACACATCACCTGGGAGGTACTTATTAAAAAGCAGATTCCTAGGGATTTTGCCCCAAGATTCAGTAGTTCTAGTAGTGTGCAGGTCAGGAACTTTGACTTTCAGACCAGCTTTGAGAAAATACTCTAAGTGAAGGGAGGAGTTTAGGGAGATAAATGAATTTTTCAACATTTTGTGCCCATTTTTGTATATGTTACATTTTTCCTATGAATAAGGTCTATAGCTTTCATGAAATTGTGACATTCCCCCCCAATCAAAGCATAAGAACAATTATTTCACTTTAAATATGACATTTCTGTTGAATGTCACCATCGTATATTATTTAAAAGGCATTTTGACAATGAAAAAGGATGATGGGTTATAGGAATAATTGTACTGTGATCTTGCGGATCGCAAATACATAGGCTGGGATACTATAGCTTACAGAATTTTAGGATGGGCTTTAGTTCAGCACACGTTCTGTCCCAAGTCTGAAGGATCATAGTGCATGTGTCTATAGGTCAAAGCTACTCCATCACAGGGAAATGTCCTTGCCACTTCTGTCTATTGCTGCCAGATCTGTGTTCTTTGTGAGTGTTTTGCCATTAGCAAGTGCACAGACAAGAGACTAGGGAGACCACACAGGCTGTGGAGGCATCTCATTGCCTGTACTTTCAGGAAATGCCCCTCCAATCATTTCGCTGTTTCTGGTAACTTTTCTGTTGTATATTTCATACACGAAGGTACTTGGTAGTTTTAAAGACTTACACAAGAGTAGAATTTTATGATTAGGGTAATTATTTGTGACTTAAAAGAGAGACATCAAAGTTAAATATTAAGAGAATCTTGACCTACAATAGAAAAAAATGTAAAATTATATATATATGTGTGTGTATATATATGTGTGTGTGTATATATATATATTTTTTCCTCCTTCTTCATTATTTCCAGGAAAACCATTTTAAGAAGGAAGAAGATGCATGTAGGTATTCTCCCTAGATTAAGGATGAGAAACTTCGTTGGAAGAAATGCTTTTTTGCCTCTACAAATAAAAGTATAGTTTTTAGTTTTTTTTGTTCATAGTAGAAAAATTAGAAAATACTTAGAGGCACCAACACCCACACACCCATGCACACACTCACACCCACACACACACAGCAAAACAATAAACATGCTCTTTCTGTAGCAGTAGAATTTGTATCTACTCTATGGCCAGCCAAAATAAAGATTACATCCCAGTCTTCATTGAAGCTGGGTATAGTCATTTAACTAAGTTTGTGCCAATGAGATGTGAGGGGCACTGGTATGTGCAACTTCTGGGTCACATCCTTAAGACACGTGCACTCTTTTTATCATTTTATTCCTGGCTGGAAATTGGGAATCATTAGAACAACTCCTTTAGGCCCAGACATGGAAGCCACGTGCTTAGAATGACAGAAAACTCCAGCAGCCTGAATCCCTGGGTCGTTTCATGGAACAAAGCCTACCCACCTTTCCTAAACTGTTACATGAGAGAGAAATCAAATTCTTGTTTGAGCTGCTCCATTTTTTGTGCTTCCTTGATATGGTAGCTGAAATCAGCCTTAGCTAATTACAGAGAAGTGAGGTATGTGCTTTCTTCTTCCTTTTCTTCATCCTCTTGCTTGGAACAAGGGTTTGGGGGGATGTCATCCTGGACCATGTGGAGAAGGTTGGTGCTGTAGTCATGGCAGAGTAGAAAGATAGAAGCCTGGGTCAGATGACTTTGTGGAGCAGAACAATCATATTATCCTTGGAATATCTATATCTCTTACTGTTGCGTGAGTGAGAAATAAACTTCCATTTTGTTTAAGCTGTTGTTACTTTAGGTGTCTTTTTATGTAGGCAAACTTATATGCAGTTAACTAATAAAGTCATAGTCTATTGTCCTATAGATAAACCATGGTTGTATGCATCCTTTCTGAAATTTATGTTTATTAATATGTATATATGTATTCAGTTATTAGTTAAGAACATGGAAGTTGGAGACAACCAAGATTTGAATCTAAACTCTGTTACTTTCTAACTAGGTGGTCTTGGGAAACTTACTTAACATTTCTGAGCTTCAGTTTTATCATATGTAAAATAGATATAATAACTTCTACCTCACTGAGTTGTTATTAGGATTAAATAAAAATATATAAAATGCACATAAATATGTTTATTTATATTTATAGTACCTGAATTATTGTAAAGGCTCAACTTAATATATTCATTCACTTATATATTCAGCAAATTTATTATAATTATTTTATAAAAGTGGGCTCATAATACTCATAGTTTTTGTAACTCACTTTTTTCCCCTCACCACTCTACAGATAATAAGTAACTTGCTTTTTCATGTAACATTATATTATGAACACCTCGTAGCAATAAATATTATTTACCAGTGTTTTGATGACTTCCTGGTATTCAGTTGTATGGATATTTGTTTAGCCATTCTCTTTTTGTTGGATATTTGAATTATTTCTAATTTTTGGCTATTACAAATGATGTTACATTGCACGTCCTCATTCATTTGGTAAATGTTTGTTGAATATCTACTATGTGCTAAATGTTACTCACAGAAGTGAACAAAAGACACAAAGATCATTGCCTTCAGAGAAACTGTATTCTAGAAGGGGGAAACTGAAATTTGTATTCTAGAAAGGGGGAAAACAACCAGGGCACGGTATAGGGAATCATGAGTGCTGGCAGGAGTATTTAGGGTTGCAGTTTTATATAGTATGATCTGGTAAGATAAAATTTGAATAAAGTTGGAATGAGGTGAGTCTGCAGATATTTGAGGCCCAGAGAACAGCGAGTGCAGAGGCCAGGTCATAGCAGCACCTGCCCAGCTGAGGACCAGCAAGGAGGCCAGTGTGGCTGGAGTTGCATGAGCAATGGTGAAAGGAGTGGAAGCTGAGGTTAGAGGGCATGGAGGTAGGGAAAGATCGGGCATGGATAGCTTTGTAGGTCCTTGCAAGGGTTCTGGCCTTTGTTTATTTGTTGATTGATTTTAGTACCAACGTCTTTGCACCCTTCTTATTTATGGCCTTTGGATACATTTTCACCCATGGAAATGCTGGTTCAAAGATCTGCAAAAATATATGTCCTCGATTAAATAAAAATGTTCAAGGGAATAGATCAGACATTTTTTGGCTTTGCAGTGAAATATTTGCCCACATACTTCATCATTTCTTTTGGATACATTCTTAAACATGGAAATGTGAGCTGAAAGATATGTAAAATGTTATGTCTTTGAGTGAGTAAAAATTTTAAGGCACTAGATTATATGTTTCTTATAAGCAGCGGCCATGTCACATAATTTTCTTAACTCTTCTTCCAGCCTAGCAGAGTGTTAAGCACATAGTGAACTCTCAGTGTGGAACTTCCTGGTTGAAGGGCTGAATATAAATCTATGTTTCAATCTTAATTGTTACCCATCCTTTAGAGTGGAGAATGAATATTTTACTTTACAGGAACTGTGAGTAAGTTCCTGACAGTGAGATCCCTGCTCTCCTTAGGGATACATTTCAGTGGGAATAGACAAGCAATGAACAATTTAGGAAGGTAATTGCAGTTTATTTCATATGAATTTGAAGAAAACAGCCCATGTGATAGAGAGTGACCTGATCCTATGACTCTGATGGTATGATGGAGATAAGGTGATTAGAGAATTATAGCCTCAATGAGCATCAGCATTTCTACCATTGGGTGTGGAGGGAAGTTCAACTGCATAGTTACCCTGTGGTTTTATTTCGTCATGTGGGGCAGCATGGAATTGGATTAGTGATGACAGTCCTTAGGTCAAACTCAGTGTCATAATTAAGGGGGTACAGAATGTGGAAACACTCCAAATGTTTATCAACTGGTGAATGGAAAAATAAAATGTGGTACTATTCATACAATGGACTATTATTTGACAATAAGAAGGGAAGTGCATACTCCAACAGACAAACTTCAGTAATGTTATGCTAAGGGAAAGAAGTCAGGCTCAAAAGACCACATATCATATGATTCCACTGATATGGAATATCTAGAAGAGACAAATACATAGCAACAAAAAATAGATTAGTGGTTGCCTGTGGTTGGGAGTAGGAACGGGGAGTGATGGCAAATGGGCTCCAGGCACCTTTTTGGGGTGATGGAATGACCTAAAAATGGAATCGTGGTGATGGTGGTACAACTTTGTATACTTCCTAAAAATCATTGAATTGTACACTTTAAATGAGTAAGCTTTGTGATGTGTAAATTACACCTCAATAAAGCTGTAGGGAAGTGGAGGTATTGTTCATGGATACTTAGATCCTCCCTGAGTTCTTCACTAGATAAGCATGTGTCCTTGTGATCCTGGGTTTGGCTCAAGAACTACGAGGATCCTGCTTGTCTGTAAATATCACCTATTAAGAAAATAAATCAATTGTGCATAGACTTGTAAGTTTAGCGTAGAAAAGGGCTGTGGTGCAAAAAAGAAACAAACTTGGAGGTAACAGATTCTACCTTGTGTTGACATTGTCACCAGCAGCTGTTGCTCTGTTAGGAATTCTGGAGCTGTAGGAGGCTATGCCCAAATATGCTGCATCTGTTCCCAGTGTGGGCCACCTCTTTTGTGGTCTTGACTAAGTCAGTTGGGAAGGTAAGCTCATTTTATGGGATGGGTATGTGTGGCCTCTTAGCACCAAACTGTTATCTACTTGGCAGGTTGCTATCATCCTGTATTTGCACCCACCATCACTGAGATTATTTAAAAAAAAGTTATCTAGGGCATGCCAAATCATATGTGAAGGTACAGTACAGATTGCAGTGGAAAGATAACGTGATGATTCTGTGATACCTGGAGAGGAAACGTAACCAGTTGGAGATAGTGCCTTCATTTTTGTTTTAAAAACAAAAGAGAACTCACTTGTGAACTCTTTTCTTTTTTTTCTTAATCTCTTCAGGCCCCCATAGCTGAAGCTCCCCTTACTTCTCACCTGGGTTACTATGGTAGCTCCACACTTTCTTGTCTCTAGTACTTGAACCACTTTGATCCATTCTATCCATTTGTCTTCTTAGAGCACAGCTCTAATTTTGACTCCCCAGGATGTAGGTCAAGTACAGAGTTTTTGTCAGGCCCTCCAAATATACCCCGTCCATGTGTCCCCAAATCTTCCTGGAATAATCGGCGATTCTTACTCAGGCCTTGTGTGTTCCTACCTTGAGGGCTTTGCTCATAGAATTTTCCCTTTGTAAAATGACCTCTTCACAGTGCTCACCTGTTGAAATTGTAGCTATCTTTCAAAGCCCAGCTCAGATGCCTTAGTCCTATGTGAAGCCTTTTGTGATTCTCCCAAACCAATTATGATTTTACCGTTCTTTGTCTTTGTATCTCTCTTATATCATGTGCCATCGGTGCCTTCTATTTTGGTGGCTTGCATATATGGCTTAACTTCCTAGTTTGTAAACTCTGTAAGGACAACAAGGACTGAGTCTTAACCATCTTTGTCACCTTGCACATAGTTGATGACCAGGATATAACTTTTGGATTGAATGAGCTCCGTAACTCAGCCACCACACAGAATTTTTTTTGTCTGAAAATAAGCTTTCAGAAACATTACACTCTCTTCATATTTTTCTCTCTGTAAGTGCCTAACGCTGGACATTTCAAAAGTTTCAACTTACTGCTATTGTGTCCCTCATCTGGGGCTTTTCACGCACATTTTTCCAGGCCAGGGTTGTGCATTTGTGCCTTGGCAGGTTGATGGCTATGACTGTGAATAATGAGTCAATTATCATCCAGCCTCAGGGAAAGCACAGTTATTCCTGACTGGCCAGACTGAGGTAATCCTGTCCTCCCTATGCCCTTTCAAATGAGGAACATAAAACTGTTGGGATTCAGAGCACTACAAAGGGAATTTAGACAAAGCATTTGTCTGCCGAATTTAGCTTCTTTGGATTTATTCTGATTTATGATTGATTGGTTTTTAAATTGCTTATTTAGTTCGAACGACTATCGCTCCAGGGGAGGCCAGATACCAAGGAGCATGTGATCAAGAAGCAGTGGAGTGAAGTAGTTTGGCTGGACAAATCAAGAGCAAATATTGTTGTCCAGAGAAACACTGCTCTAGGCAAGGAATATAATGCAAAAATCACGCCCTGACTTTCAGAGTACCCAACCTTGTTATAAGCATGATGGCTTATCCCCCGTTCTCTTTGCAGAAGGATTTTTGCAATTGCCTAGTGTTGCACAGAATTGTCCCCCCATGAATTTTTTTTTCCTTCTAGCAATATATTCAATGTCTCCTCTCAACTGAGAACATGCTCTTGATTTATATTGCTGTTGACCAGAGTGTGGAAGAACAGACACTCCGAGGTTGCTGGCAGATTTGGTTGTGAATTCTAATGTTGGTTGTGCTGATCTGTGAAAATTCTCCTGCAAGTGTGATAATGCTTCTCATTGCATGGGCACTAGTCTGGCTTTTGTACAGATTAATTTGAATTTTTAAAAAAGTTTCTTTCAAAATTGAGTTCTTTAAAAATAATCACTTTTATCTGGAAGGTATATAATCAATATGTGGTTAGTGTTTAATTTATCAAGACATCAAAAGTTTCAACCTTTTCAAGGTGTGTAACCTTTTTCTTTGGTCTGAAATTAGACCCAGTAGGTGTAGTGGGGGCCTTGTAAGGGAGATCTGTTGGAAGCTTGTCTGTTTGGTATCAAAAGGAAATTGAAATTCCGTTGCTTCAGAGTAATGAAACCTTGAAAAACCTTTAGAAAAAAACTTTCGTCTCATCTGTATTGAAGTTTTGACTCAGAAATGCCCAAAGGAACACTTTTTCAGGTCTCAATAACCTACTTGTTCTCTGAAATATTGCTGTTAGATTTCTAAACCGTATTATGTCTGACACTTATTTCAAAGCAAGAAACATTAGGGATAAGATGAAAGGGTGGAAGAGGACCCTGATGAAAAACAGAAACAGAAGAAGATGAGACGAACACTTGGGTGGCACATTTTTATTGCACCAGGATTACTATAGGAAGCGGCATCTGGCTCTCTAGTCAGGCTTTCAGCCACTTCAGATTCTGGTCTGTGCCAGCATCTGCCATTTTGACATTATCATATTGAAAAATAACTTTTTTCTCTATCTCATTGTGCCAAGATATTTATTATTTGCTGGATTTTAAAAACAACGATAAAAGCCTTTACAAGGAGCACTTCTGGGTCTTAGGAGGGATATAGCATATATTCTTGTGACACCAATTCTGAAATTTAGAAAGGAGCCTTAAACTGTAGCTTTTGTCAGAGAGCGAACAAGTTCTTTTCTACATCATCCAGTCTGTTTTTTAAAAATGAAAACTTTGTGTTTATAAAAGGAGAATTTTAAAAAGAGTGGATGAGAATTTTTGTTAGATCTGAGATCCCAATAATAGTTCAACATCAGGATCAGAAGCTGGGACTTCATTATATTTTGCTCTTTATTTCAAAGGAGTTTCATCTGGTTACCTGTCACATAACCTGGGTGTTTTATTGGAAATAGTAGAGTACACTGAGTGATTGTGAGAACAAATAGAACTCGTCCTTGTAGAACATCTTTGATTTTCAGACATTGCTGTGCTTTTCAAGTATTTAAGTCAATAGATTATTACAATAGTGTGCTGGGTACATAGTATTTTCTTAGTAATTACTAGATTTAGGTTATACTTGATTTAAAGGATGAGCAGGGAAAACTGAAACTGTTTCACCTTTTATTAGAATAGAGCACTGAGGCATGGCAGTAGCCACAGGAAGTCTGCTTTCCTTTGAACATTGATGAAGTTTGAGGAACCCTTTCATCCCTCAGTTAACTCCTATTTCCAAGTGTCTCCATGCCTATCTTGCTCTACTCTGCTACCAATGCTTTTTGCCCTAGGACTGATTCAGGACATCTCTGTGGCTGTAAAAGTAGAAGTCAGGGAGACTAAGTCCTAAGACCATTTCTTCCTCATTTATCTCATCTTGTATAGGGCTGGTTACTCCAGCGTATTCTTAGCAACCCTCCCCACACTTTGCTCAGCACCCCTCAGCCCTCCACCCACAGAAACCAAGGTTGGGTGCTTCACACCAGAATTTCCAAGGATTTATTGAGGCAAAAGGCAAGGGCCACCTCTCCCACTAGTAGCTAGTTAGAATTCACTGGTGCTGGTGCAGTAGGCAGTAGTAGAGAGCTGGCCTGAGCTGGTGTTATTTATGGATATGACCTTTTTAAAGAGAACGTGATGCATTTCATATTTGTGTTTTCCCTCTCTGGCTTATTAATGATGTGTTATAGATTAGGTCACCTTATCTCTGTTTCCCATCAGTATATCTGTGTTTTGTCCTAAAGATACCCTCACAAGTCTTAATTCTACCAATGATAGGGTATTCAGAAGCAAACAAATGATTTTAACTGGATTTTTACCAGGCTGTGATCATTACAACAACATGAATCTCACTGATTTTGATGCCATACACTGACAGGTCAAGAGAAACAAACATGGGCACTGTGCTGGGTTAGGCTATCTGTAACCCCTTCAGTTAGGGATGTCCCTAAGGAACTCACAGATAAAACAATTGCTGAGTCTCTGGAACATTTTTATAGTAGAGGCTAGTAAGGGGATGGAGTAGGATTCTCCAACCCAACAATGGCTTGATTTCTGCCACTTGACTTTTTTAAATTCCTTTATCACTCTTTTAGTGATTGTTGATGTAGGTTCCTGTACTTGCTGTTGTCAGAAGAAGCAAGTTTCAGTTCTGGAATGTACCCTGCACCCTTAGTTCTTCTTCGACTATTGTAAACCATTCTTCCTTGTCTCCTTTCTCCTTTCTGGCTCCCTGCCCCCACCTTTCTGCTTCTTTTTTCCTCTATTCTCTAAAGACCTTTTCTTTTCATTTGCTGCATTAATGCAGGAAGCAAGGCACAGTGGTTAGGAGGATAAGTTCTAGAGTCAGAAGGCGTGTTCAGATCCCCACTCTGCTACTTAACCATCTGTATAGCCTTGAGCAAGTTACTTTCTCTCTCTGTAGGCCTTGGTTCTCTAATCTGTAAGGTGAGGATAGTAACAGTGTCTACTTTTAGTGGTATTCTGAGGATTAAATGAAATGATTCATGAGATGCTCACAAAAGAGTGCCACTCAATGAATGTTAACTCTGATTATTTTAATATTACTATTAATATTAAAAATAATGTTATGGCTTAAACTATTACCTCAGTGTAATTGATGAACAGATATTTACCTTCTGTGAAATCTCTCCCAGATTTTAACCTACATTTGCAGCTGCCTTTGGGTCATGCCCACTACAATTTCAACTGGCACTTCAAATGCAATATGGCCAAAGCTAGATTCATTATCTTTTATCAAAATTATTTCATTTCCCCCACATTTCTTTTAATAGCATCATGATATAATTGTCTTAGTCTCTTAATTTAGGATTACTCGTAGATGCTTTCCTCAGCCTAAGTAGATAATCATGAATGTACATGGATTTAGTACAAAGATATTCATTGTTTGTAATTTTAAACAGTCAAGCATAAGGAATTGGTTAAATAAACTATCTTACATTTATATAAAGGAGTTCTTGATAACTATTAAAATTACATGGAATATTCAATAACCTGAAAAGAGAGACTGCTGGCAAGTTGAGTTATGTACAGTATGATTCCATTTGGATTTTTAGAAGTGCATGGATACATAAAAAATATTTATGTATCCTGAAAAAACTTTGTTGTGGCCTTTCTGGCTTGTAGGATTATGAGTTATTTTCATATTTTACTTTTTTCCCCTCATAAGTTTTCTAAAATCATCCATACCTTGCTTTCATATAAAGAAAAAATCCCTCAAATTTAGAAAAAGATGGGATAGCTCATGTCTAAGAGTCTCACAAATACTGTATTTTATTAACTTTTTAACAGCGACCAAGAACAGTGCTGGATATGTAATAGGCACTCAATAAATATATGTTGAGTGACATAATGTTATCTTTCTATCCAATTTTAGAAATCACTTTTAACAGTTCAGGGTGCTTAATGCCTCAAGGGTTCGGTTTGTAGAGTTCTTTGAAAAGTATTCTTTTTTGTTGGAAGAAACTTTCTCAATATACACAAAATAAACCAGATTTGGTGTTGTGGATGTTTTCTAATAGTGCATAACTTCTTATTTCAGAGGATCATGTGTCCAAAAAGGGAGTGTTTGGAACTGATTCTTCAGAAAACATTTTTACCTCAGCAAAAGTTACTCATAAAAATGAAGCAAATGACTACCACCTTAGAAATAAAACCATCTTTCTTCATACTTCATCACAATGTTTGAAAGAACAGGTAATACCAACATAGTACATGTATAGAAACAATCTGAGAAGAAAAGAATTCTTCATGAATCAAATAAAAGAGACCCTACTAAACACTAGACAGTTATTAGATCTGTAATTCCTAATTCTAGAAGGAGTGCCATTGGGGCACTTTATTGAAAGTCATCATTACATGTATTTCATATTGTTGACAGCTATTGTTTATGATGATAACTGGTTATCCCCAATTTTTGTTCAAAAGTTCTTAAGGATCTGCCATCTATAAATTATTGAAATTATTTCTTTTAGCTTGTCTTCTATTTGGGACAAAAGAGTTCCTTTCTATAATTCTCTGTGTAAAATGGGACTTTCTTTCACCTGTCCTAGATTCATCTCTTTCAAACTCAAGGTGGAATCGATTATCTTGTTTTTCTCTAAGATTTGGTCAATAAATGTTAGATACTCTTTTTCTAATCTTGAAGACTTTATAGACTCTTCACATTCTCCTCAGCTATGGTTTTTAATTATCAAGGAATTATAGTGGAAACTGTTCTGCTTTTTAAGCCATTTAAGTTTCTAATTTCTGCTTCATCATGTCTTCCTTGCAATATTGTGGACAGAATTGTATATTGCGTTTTTTTTAACAAGGGAACAAAAATCTCTGTGTTAGAAATATGTTTATGTACAGCAGATGCCTGTAATTCTTTATTTCCTGAACTTGCTTCCAGAGAGATAATTGTGGGATATGAACTTTTTTCACTCTTTACTGGCAATGACTGACCATTGGGATTATATTATATAGAGAGTCTTTAACCAGCATTTGAGAAACAAAGAATGGTTGAATGACATTGTTTTCTAATAACTTGAAAATGTTGTGTTAGCATTCTCTGATTTGTTCATCAGAGGTTCATTGGGATGGGATAGGAGTGGGGAATATTCCTATTTTACTCATGAGAAGACTGAAGTTAAGTAGTCTATTATAGGTTACGCTGTGGATGAGTCTACAGGACAGAAGTAGAATTAGAGCTCCTGAAACCTATTCCCTGACCTCCGCTATGGCTTACTGAATTTGGTCTGTTATGCTTAGCTAATTAACAAAAACGGGAAGGGGAGTTTTGTCCTCTGAAGGGCTACAAGATCAGCTTCTTTATTTTCAGTTGTTTCATTTTTCCATCAATATGTGATGGATGAAGGCCAAAAAGTATTTTTTCAGATAGTGATGGATGAAGGCCAAAAAATTGGCAGTTCTTTTCAAGGTGATCTGAATTGCGCAGAAAAGGTGAAGGTAAGGCATGTTTTAATTTTCTTGGCAAAAACCAAAAACACAACAAACAAACTAAAAACACAGGACTCATTTACTGTCCCTTATACAAAGTTGGGGAATTCAGCAGATTTTGTCCTTACAATTTTTTTTATTAATTGATGTTTGAATATCTTTAACTATCCTTGGTTAGCTGGGTTCTGGATCTTTTTTTCCTTAGAGCTTAATAAATGAAAGGGGTGCTTTGATAGAGAAACATGACTCCAGTCCCCCTTAGCATACACCACTAAGTAAATAACAATATAGTATGAGAGAATTTCAAAATTTAGTAGTGAAACCATTATGTGGAAGATAAATTTTTGCCTTTACTTGGATGCCAGATAATAACTGCAGGTATGTACTTAAAAGCAATGGCAGTACCATTTAAAATTCCTGTGTAATAGCTATGGTCTCGCAAGTAAAGCTGGGGAAAGAAAGACCCAGCCTGTCTTTTGAATTCCAATTATGAAATGTAAATCTGTAATTTTATGGTATTTTGTTATGCACATGTTTAGGTCATGAGCATGAAAGGCATTGCAACCTTATTCCTTTACTAGGTCTCATTCGTGCCAGTGGTGAGATCATTTTCTTATTTACACTCTTTGATATTCACTTGAGATGAATTAGTTCACGTCTAAATGTTACCATTTTGTTAATCTAAAATGTCTCATTGTCAGCTTGCAGTGGAAAGCAGTATTCCATGTGGAATAGTTTTTCATTGAAACGCTGCTATTGTGTCTGTAAAGGTCATTTGCCCTGCTTTTTACCTTTGAAGTAATTTTCAGTTTTATTTGCTCAAAAGAGAGAACACTTGAGTTTTTGCCCTGCTCACCTCTCTTGTGATTTTGTTTTGAATGAACTTTTCTCTCCTGCTTTCTTTGGTTTCTTCTCTCTGGCTCCTCAGAGTGCTATAAGAAAGCACGGTGTTATGACAGTAGCCAGAGCCACCGCCACCATTTGCTTGACAGGCAAAAGCAATAAAATGAAAACAAAACCCAGAAACACTGTTTTCAGCTGTCATGGTGGTGGTATATATTCTGGGACAGAATCTGGAACAAAGTCCCTTTTAAAAAACTCTCAGACTGCTTTTTTCCCTTTCAGTGCAGAGGCCTGACTATGGTGCCTACAAAATCCAGGCCAGCTTTCAAATTTACTGCTTCTATCAGATGTCTCTTGGGAAAGCACAGTGACCACAAAAACCTTGAGCTGGGACTCAAGCGTTAATGAGAAAAGTGGATTTAGCTGTTCAGTTAGGTGTTGTGGAAGTGGATTCATTGACTTTTCACTGCAGTTTTTCTTTAGGTCTATTCTGCTTAAAAATTATGTTAATTCTTTTTTTCTAGGTAGATAATTTCCTAGATTTAGAAGATTTGGACGTGGATGAAGAGATTAAACCCCAAATGAGTGAGGGTATGCTTTCTATTTCCTTTCTATACTACCTGACCTCTTTCTAGAAACTACAAATAAGGCTTTAGACAGCTTTCCTGTTTTTGGCAATTCTTACCTCTACCTCTCCTAAGATAGGAAAAACTAAAGTTGTGAGCTATTTTTTTCAGTAACAAAAATTTCACCTGAAAGGTCAGAGCTTTTTGAAGATTGTGAAACCTTTGGTCTTAAATGAAATAAAGGTGTGCTCTCCCCTTAACAATTCATCACAGGATTGATTCTTAGGTAATTGTCTCAAGTGGAGCCATTGTAAGTCAAATCTTTGTTTCCTAGATGTACAGTCTTGTAAACTGAGATTATCTTTGAGGGACACATAAAATACCTATTAATCATAAAAATCATAAAAATGTCAGAATTGATCACAAAAATAAGGCTGTCTTGCCTGGTATTAAAGGTTACTGAGGCTGAACCAAGTTTCAGTGGACTTGAGTGAACTAATGTCAAGACCTTCCCACATGTAGAATAACATGCAAAGCCTAGGCTGAAAATCTACGCAGGCTTCAGTGAGCTATTCTAAAGAAAATAAAAGAAAATCCATTTTTTTGCTTTTAAAAATATTTATTATGTAAATTAAACCTTTAATACTAAAGATATATTGTAAATGTTTCTTCTGAGGCATTTTTCCACATGGGCTGGATTGAAAAAGGCTTCATGTTAGTCTGTTGATATTTATTTAGAGGAAAACTTTTTTCTTTCTAGTTAACATTTCTGGATAGGCATAGGTATTCTTTGTTTCTCGAAGGACGTTTGAAATATGTTCAAAATCAGGAGGTTTTTTTTTTTTTTAAACACTCATTCCTGATTTAACATGCAAGAATATATCAAAGTCAATGCCTAATGTTACAGAAGGGGCAGTTTCCACGGAGGTTTGGTTGTTGATATTTAACTATTGTTTACTGTTTTTAGGTAGTCATAAGCATGTTTTATGGTCATTAGTGTTGGGGGAGGATGGCTTATTTATAATCAGACAGAAGTTAAAGTGACTAGGTAAAGTTGGTTTAGGGATGGTGACTATCTGTACATTGGTTGTATAAACCTCTACTCTAGCTTCTTCAGCTGCTTGAATTTGAAAGGCTTTGGTAATTGGAAGAAATGAACATTTTTATTCTGCTTTCAAACATCAGTCTACTCCATGAAGGGATTGCTTCTCAAGCACACTATTAACCAGTAGATGTTGCAGATTCTTTAATTACTTATTTGGTTAAGTGAGATCAGAGGTCTAAAGGGATCACATCCTCCAGGGAGAGGTTCTCTAACTTTAATACCCTGAGTGGCTCTGAATTTCTATAATGAGAGCAGCACAGGGACTCCAGTTGGATTAGAAGGGAGAGCTAAGGACTTGTCAGGAAGCTACCTTTGTAGAGGAAGCACACTGTTTTGGGTTTTGGGTGATTTGAGGGAGGGAACCTTGTTAAAAATGCAGATTTCTGGATCACCCTCCCAATAGAGAATCTAATTCAGAAGGTCTTTGGTGGCATCTGGTGATCTGCATTTTAACCAACACCCCAGATGATTCTAATGTAATTAATTTGAGGATAACACGTGGAGACAAATGGTTCTAGTCTGCATGTAATACTTACGCAATATAAAATAAATTTCATAAGAGGGCACAAAAGTACATGTTTTGGGTGCTTTTGTGATGGTTTAAATTTTTCACTTCTTGCCAGTATGAGAACTCTGTATATTGACATAAACCGACATAACTAACAGATCTGATTTTTGTTATGTCAATCTTTTATTTTTTTCTAACTGTCGCCCAGGCTGGAGTGCAATGGCACGATCTCAGCTCACTGCAACCTCTGCCTCTCAAGTTCAAGCAATTCTCCTGCCTCAGCCTCCCAAGTAGCTGGGATTACAGGTGCATGCTGCCACGCCTGGCTAATTTTTTTGTATTTTAGTAGAGACAGGGTTTCACTGTGTTGCCCAGGCTGGTCTCGAACTCCTGAGCTCAGGCAATCCACCTGCCTCGGCCACACCCCACCCCACCCCCCCGCCCGAGTGCTAGGATTACAGGTGTGAGCCCCCTCACTTGGCCCTTCAATCTTTTAAATTGCCTTTTTACCTTCTCCAGTATTTTCACATTGTTTTCTTCAAATATTTTTTTCAAGTTGCATTTTTCAATTACTAGATTTATTTTAAAATATTGATAAAAACATCTTACTAGTATGATTTTTCCAGAAATCAGATAACAAGCCTTCTTGTATTTGTGTATAAAAGATTACTGAGGCTGAACCAAGACTTGAATGAACTAGTCAAGACCTTCCCACACATAGAATGATGTGCGAAGCCTATGCTGAAAATCAACCTAGGCTTCAGCAATCTATTCTAATTACTGAAAAGGCCACCAGGGCTTTACAATTTTCATAATGCTCAATCTGGGTCATTTAAAGGAAAAAGGAATTAAATAGTTCGTGCCAAGGTGAATTTTAGTTTGGGCCTAATTTGTTTTACACTTCAGGAATGTGAGCAGAAGGCAAATATTTATATCAGATGGGAAATGTGACATTTTAAATAGTAAAGTTGCTTGTATAATTTTGGCAGCTGGGAGGTTTACTGATTAGATTCTGTTGTTATTGTTTAAGCAACAGATTTGCCTGGGGCAACAAGGAAGTGGCTTGCATATTGTTTTTCTACCATTGACTTTATTTGTTCACCCCATTCACTCTCATAAATATTCTCTAAGATTTAGGAGCGTGATTTTTTTCTAATATTTGTTTTATCATTTGGCAGCCCAGGTGGAAAGATTGGAGATGGTTTTTCAGTGGAGCCAATTCTATTAAGCAATGGTATTAAGCAGTTTTCTCAGGGTAGCGTCTGCCACAGATTTTGGTGCACTGTGTCTATTTGACATCAAGTTAACCTATTCTTCCTTTTTTGAATTTGAGATAAGGTAGTTAACCTGGTGACTGTCATGCCTCAGACAAACTGGCTCAAACTTTTACTCAGCACAATTATTGTTTGGATTAGTTATTAGTTATTGTGGTGAGGCCATTAGAATAGGAAGATTTTCTGTTCATTTTTATTTTTATCCTTCCTCAGTGGGCCCAGCCCAACCTCTTTTCTGGTCGAGTGCAAGTAGCTCAAGAGACTTTTTTTTTTTTTTTTTAAATCTACCTCTGAGATTCATACTGTCTTACACACATCTCTTGGTCAGCAGGTGTACTTATGTTGTGGCTGATTGTATTGACTGAGAATGGGCACTGATTCCTGCTCAAAGGTTGGCAGCCTTGTTTGATTTTTATTTTCAGGTTCTCCAGTACTGTACTTCTGCCTTAGTCCATTTATGTTGCTGTAAAAGAATACCTGAGGCTGGGTAAAGAAAAGAGGTTTATTTGGCTCGTGGTTCTGCAGGCTGTGCAAGAAGCATGGAGCCAGTGTGTGCTTCTGGGGAAGCCAAAGGGGAACCACATGTGCAGAAACTGCATGACAAGAGAGGAACTGAGAGAGAGGGAAAGAGGTGCCAGGCTCTTTTCAACAATCAGTTCTTTTGGAAACTAAGAGTGAGAACTCAGCGAAAACTCACTCACTCTGGAGAGAATGGCACCAAGCCATTCCTGAGGGATCCACTCTCAAACCAAGCACCTCCCTCCAGTCCCTACCTCCAACAATGGGGATCAAATTTCAACATAAGACTTGCTGAGGCCAAACAAACCATATCCTAACCATAGCAATGTCCAGTCATTTTTAGTCCATTAATGGGATTAATTGCCATTAATGAGCAAGTGCATACAAATGATGACATCAGTTACCTCTTTTTTGAAAAAAAGTTCTTTCCTAATTTGCAACTTTAAGCAGCTTTAGGCCACCCCTGAATGACTAGCGACTCTTAGTCGACAAATATTTAAGAACTGTGGCTGAAATCCTGGTTCCTCAAGTCCTAGGCTACCCTGGTAGTTCTCCAACACCTTTAAATAGTTGATTTTTGTAATTTATCTAGCTTTTCTAGTTGTTGATGGTGGGAGGGTTGGACTGACATTAGCTAGACCAGCAGACTCCTGAAGATGTGGTCTAGGAACCCCTCAGAAACCCTGAGGTTGGCAGGTCATGTGTTGATGTTTGCATTGAAGTTGGAAAAGCAATGCTGGGTGAAGATGCTGGCACCTTATTGTGAATCAAGTTTGTGGAACCAAATTATACTAGCAGTTGTCATCTTCACTGTCATAAATTTATAATCAAAAACAAATGCCAGTTTCCACTGAAAATTTCTTGAAGTAGTAAAAATTATTAATTTTATTACATCTTAATTCTTAAGCATACCTCTTTTTAATGATTTTTGTGTCAAAATAGTAAGTGTTCATAAGGCACTTCTGTTACATACTGAAATACAGTGGTTGTGGAAAAACACTTGGGTGATTGAGTGGTGTGCTGAACTAGTTTATTTTTCTCTTTCATGAATCACCGTTTTTATTTGAAAGTGTAACTGACAAACTATATTTCTCAAAAATGAATAAAGTGAGCCTGTCTCTTCAAGTCTAATAACTAATAGTATTCGTTGCCAATGATAAAATTGGCAATGGATCAAGCGAAAATTAGATTTTTAGAGAACTTGTATCTAGTACTGTGAGCTTGACAGCTTCTCAATATTTAAAGGCTTTTCTGGCAAAATTGGTGATATTAACTAATGTGATTTTTATACTGTATAATGAAATATGTCAACATTTGGAAGATCTGCATAACACAGTGAACCAATATTTTCCAAATGACCAATTAATAATGTTTACAAAATTATACATAGGGGAAAGATCCATTCAGTGTGCAAGATAGACCAATGGATTTTAATGTAGCAGTACAAAAAGCTCACTGACAAGTTTTCAGAATGCTCATGGAAAATAACCTTTGAAAACTTTATCATTTTTCAGATCATGGTGTAGTATCAAAGAAAAATATCCACAACTATATAAAAAGACTATTAAAATACTCCTCCCCTTTCCAACTACCTATCTGTGTGAATCTGGATTTTCTTTGCTTCAACTAAAATAGCATATTTCAAAAATTGAATGCAGAAGCAAATAGGGAATCCAACTTTCTTCTGTTCAGCCAGATATTATAACAGATTCAAAAAAATGTAAAATAATGCTTCTCAATATTTTCTGTTTTTAGACAATTAATTTTTAATAAAAATACTTATTTTAATATGTAATTTGATTATTTGTAATGATTCCAATATACAAATATTGGAACACTTGTCAGTTTTAATTCCTGATATGGTGAGTGTTGATAGACATAACCCATATAAACAAAAGCTCTTTGAGATCTTCAATCATTTTTAAGAATAAGGACTACTGAACAAGACTATCATAGCTGGAAGCTCTATTTAGAAGTCGCCTGTTGTCATTGGTTTCAAAGAACATCTTTATTTCTGCCTTCATTTCGTTATGTACCCAGTAGACATTCAGGAGCAGATTGTTCAGTTTCCATGTAGTTGAGCGGTTTTGAGTGAGTTTCTTAATCCTGAGTTCTAGTTTGATTTCACTGTGGTCTGAGAGACAGTTTGTTATAATTTCTGTTCTTTTACATTTGCTGAGGAGTGCTTTACTTCCAACTATGTGGTCAATTTTGGAATAGGTGTGGTGTGGTGCTGAGAAGAATGTATACTCTGTTGATTTGGGGTGGAGAGTTCTGTAGATGTCTATTAGGTTCACTTGGTGCAGAGCTGAGTTCAATTCCTGGATATCTTTTTTAACTTCCTGTCTCGTTGATCTGTCTATTGTTGACAGAGGGGTGTTAAAGTTTCCCATTATTATTGTGTGGGAGTCTAAGTCTCTTTGTAGGTCTCTAAGGACTTGCTTTATGAATCTGGGTGCTCCTGTATTGGGTGCATATTTATTTAAGATAGTTAGCTCTTCTTGTTGAATTGATCCCTTTACCATTATGTAATGGCCTTCTTTGTCTCTTTTGATCTTGTTGGTTTAAAGTCTGTTTTGTCAGAGACTAGGATAAAATTGATAGACCGCTAGCAAGACTAATAAAGAAGAAAAGAGAGAAGACTCAAATAGACGCAATAAAAAATGATAAAGGGGATATCACCACCGATCCCACAGAAATACAAACTACCATCAGAGAATACTATAAACACCTCTACGTAAATAAACTAGAAAATCTAGAAGAAATGGATAAATTCCTGGACACATACACCCTCCCAAGACTAAACCAGGAAGAAGTGGAATCCCTGAATAGACCAATAACAGGCTCTGAAATTGAGGCAATAATTAATAGCTTACCAACCAAAAAAACCCCAGGACCAAACGGATTCACAGCCGAATTCTACCAGAGGTACAAGGAAGAGCTGGTACCATTCCTTCTGAAACTATTCCAATCAATAGAAAAAGAGGGAATCCTCCCTAACTCATTTTATGAGACCAGCATCATCCTGATACCAAAGCCTGGCAGAGATACAACAAAAAAAGAGAATTTTAGACCAATATCCCTGATGAACATCGATGCAAAAATCCTCAATAAAATACTGGCAAACCAAATCCAGCAGCACATCAAAAAGCTTATCCACCATGATCAAGTGGGCTTCATCCCTGGGATACAAGGCTGGTTCAACATATGCAAATCAATAAACATAATCCATCATATAAACAGAACCAAAGACAAAAACCACATGATTATCTCAATAGATGCAGAAAAGGCCTTTGACAAAATTCAACAGCCCTTCATGCTAAAAACTCTCAATAAATTAGGTATTGATGAGACATATCTCAAAATAATAAGAGCTATTTATGACAATCCCACAGCCAATATCATACTGAATGGGCAAAAACTGGAAGCATTCCCTTTGAAAACCGGCACAAGATAGGGATGCCCTCTCTCACCATTCCTATTCAACATAGTGTTGGAAGTTCTGGCCAGGGCAATCAGGCAGGAGAAAGAAATAAAGGGTATTCAATTAGGAAAAGAGGAAGTCAAATTGTTCCTGTTTGCAGGTAACATGAGTGTATATTTAGAAAACCCCATTGTCTCAGCCCAAAATCTCCTCAAGCTGATAAGCAACTTCAGCAAAGTCTCAGGATAAAAAATCAATGTGCAAAAATCACAAGCATTCTTATACACCAATAACAGACAAACAGAGAGCCAAATCATGAGTGAACTCCCATTCACAATTGCTTCAAAGAGAATAAAATACCTAGGAATCCAACTTACAAGGGATGTGAAGGACCTCTTCAAGGAGAACTACAAACCAACTGCTCAAGGAAATAAAAGAGAACACAAACAAATGGAAGAACATTCCATGCTCATAGATAGGAAGAATCAATATCATGAAAATGGCCATACTGCTCAAGGTAATTTATAGATTCAATACCATCCTCATCAAGCTACCAATAACTTTCTTCATAGAATTGGAAAAACTACTTTAAAGTTCATATGGAACTAAAAAAGAGCCCACATTGCCAAGACAATCCTAAGCCAAAGAACAAAGCTGGAGGCATCATGCTACCTGACTTCAAACTATAGTACAAGGCTACAGTAACCAAAACAGCATGGTACTGGTACCAAAACAGAGATATAGACCAATGGAAAAGAACAGAGCCCTCAGAAATAATACTACACATCTACAACCATCTGATCTTTGACAAACTTAACTAAAACAAGAGATGGGGAAAGGATTCCCTATTTGATAAATGGTGCTGGGAAAACTGGCTAGCCATATGTAGAAAGCTGAAACTGGATCCCTTCCTTATACCTTATATAAAAATTAATTCAAGATGGATTAAAGACTTAAATATTAGACCTAAAACCATAAAAACCCTAGAAGAAAACCTAGGCAATACCATTCAGGACATAGGCATGGGCAAGGACTTCATGTCTAAAGCACCGAAAGCAATGGCAACAAAAGCCAAAATTGACAAATGGGATCTAATTAAACTAAAGAGCTTCTGCATAGCAAAGAAACTACCATCAGAGTGAACAGGCAACCTACAGAAATGAGAGAAAATTTTTGCAATCTACTCATCTGACAAAGGGCTAATATCCAGAATCTACAAAGAACTCAAACATATTTACAAGAAAAAAACAAACAACCCCATCAAAAAGTGAGCAAAGGATGTGATCAGACACTTCTCAAAAGAAGACATTTACGCAGCCAACAGACACATGAAAAAATGTTCATCATCATTGGCCGTTGGAGAAATGCAAATCAAAACCACAATGAGATAGCATCTCACACCAGTTAGAATGGTGATCATTGAAAAGTCAGGAAACAACAGGTGCTGGAGAGGATGTGGAGAAATAGGAACACTTTTACACTGTTGGTGGGACTGTAAACTAGT
The DNA here is from genome assembly GCF_006542625.1 of Nomascus leucogenys. NCBI lineage: Eukaryota > Metazoa > Chordata > Mammalia > Primates > Hylobatidae > Nomascus > Nomascus leucogenys. The sequence continues at coordinate 96,912,237 of NC_044395.1, forward strand.
TCAACCATTGTGGAAGACAGTGTGGCGATTCCTCAAGGAGCTAGAAGTAGAAATACCATTTGACCCAGCCATCCCATTACTGTGTATATACCCAAAGGATTATAAATCATGCTGCTATAAAGACACATGCACACGTATGTTCATTGCGACACTATTCACAATAAAGAGTTGGAACCAACCCAAATGTCCAACAATGATAGACTGGATTAAGAAAATGTGGCACATATACACCACGGAATACTATGCAGCCATAAAAAAGGATGATTTCATGTCCTTTGTAGGGACATGGATGAAGCTAGAAACCATCATTCTCAGCAAACTATCACAAGGACAAAAAACCAAACACCGCATTTCTCACTCATAGGTGGGAATTGAACAATGAGAACACTTGGACACAGGAAGGGGAACATCACACACCGGGGTCTGTCGTGGGGTTGGGGGAGGGGGAGGGATAGCATTAGGAGATATACCTAATGTAAATGACAAGTTAATGGGTGCAGCACACCAACATGGCACATGTATACATATGTAACAAACCTGCACGTTGTGCACATGTACCCTAGAATTTAAAGTATAATAATAATAATAATAATAATAATAATAATAATAATAAAGAAATGGCCTGGATGGCTAAAGTGTTTTTTATCTATATCCTTTTTGTATTAGGATGCCCAAACTTTCAGGAAATGTTGGCCATTTTATGTGGTAACCAATGAACAGATTGGTTAATTTTATAAATATGCCAGGCAGATTAAATATTATTGTATATAAATTTTCAGATGTCAAGTAGATGGCTCACTTTGTAACACTGTATTAGATTACATGGCTGTAGTCTTTGACTTGCCGATCATTGACAAAATACAGGGACAAATGGCATGAATAGCTACTTTTTAAATAGTAGAATTTCTAAACATGTGGTTGATAAAGAAGAGATTAAAATACTTCAACCAGTCTTGCCACCCAACCTCAAGATTCATTTTTGAAAGTGGCCCTGACTCTATAATGCCAAGATGGTCGCATTTCATTAAGATGAAAACAAAGCCTTTGATTGTTTTAGAAACAACAACTATATGATCAGATTAAGTGTCTTAAAGCATTTCTGTTTCAGAAAGTTATACAGAGAACTTGAAATTTCATTTCCTGCCATGAGTGAATACAGTATTTTTTTTCTCCTGAGAGAATATGAGTATATATAACCCACCCACGATTGTAAAACGGCTAAATGATTGCAGTAGTTTTCTTTATAACATATGCCTTGCCAGGCTCTTCTCATTTATATTGTTTTTGCCCTTTTATAAATCTGTCATCTTTAGAGTTAGAGCCATTCAATTTTTTCTTGATTATTCTTTGATTGATTTTATATGTGAAAGTCTTATTCCTGTAACGTTTAGTTTTTGAGGGTAAGGGCTATACTCATTTTACATCATCCACAACATCTTATTGGCAGGCAGACTCTTGATACTTGCTGTTGAGTTTAAAAGTTGAGGTGTACAAAATTCATTTTCTATCTCCAAGTATTTGTTGAGAATTCACTATGTATAAGTTGCTGTGTTAGGCACTAATAGATATGCATTGGTGCATTTCGCTTTTACTCTGAAGAAACAAATGGCAAGAATTTAAGACGTGGAGAATACTGAGTCTTGTTATTTTGAAAGAATTGTTCCCATGGCAGTAGAATTATTATGAAAGAAACCATTTTTGTTGAAAATCCTACCTTCTTGGCAAATAGATTAGAGAAGTGAAGTTTCAGTAAAGAAATTGCAGAGTTATCCTCCTCACTGCACAATACTGTCAGCCAGAACGATGATTTTAAATAGCCCTGAAAGCAGAATTGATTTTGATTTCATATTTGAACTGACGTTTGCGCTGTCAGCCAATGGGTCAGGTAGATAATGGTTTTCGTGTCGAGAGGCCCAAGCCTGTCTCTTGTTGCTTTCCTTGTTGGTGGGTCCCTCACCAGATTTGTACCCGTCCTGGGCTGTTACATGAGGACGCTCAGTGAGGGAGTTTGGCTTTGAACTCATAAATAGGTGCATTAGAAAACTAGTCTTCCCACCAACCTCATTGAATTTTAAAATGTTGTTTCTCTGGGTATGAAATGTTTGGGAAATGTACTTAATATTGCCTAACCATGCTAGTGTGTTATAGTAGTGACATTTGTTGGTTCTAAGTTTGAGTGTTTAATTTGATCCAGTAAAATAAAATATGTTAATGAAAATGCTTATTTAAAGAAAGTTTGTAATGTGACATTGTAGGAGAGGAGCATGGGCTGTGTAGATAGACTGCCCAGCTCTGCCCTTTTTAGCTGTGGGATATTGAGTGAGGCTACTGTCTGTTAGCTCATTGTCTGTAAAATGGGAAATAATAGAGCTTTTGGAGTATTAGCTGAGCTAAAGCATATAAAATGATGAGTATGTAAGTGTTGGCTATTTTTATTGTTTTTATTTCTGCTAATTAATGAAATCATAGTCCAAGATTTCAGTAATTAGTCATAGCAGAATTACCTTCTTTACCATTTCCCCTCCACAGTTCTGTTTCCTGGCTGTCTGTGTTCTCTGTTGCTGGAGTCATAAGAATTTTGTAATTATATTTTTTTGTGAAGGGGATATCTGTAGTGTTGAGGGATTCATTTCAAATAAGTTTCAGTTTTTGAATATCAATACCTGCTCAATTATCTCCCTATACATGCTGCCATTTGCAGCAGTCAAGTCATGCCTGTTATTAATTAATCACTTCCACTGAGAAGTTAATTAGTGCCTTAATTAGGATCATCTTTGAGAAGTAGGCAGCATCATCCAGTCGGCTCCAAGTTGTTGGCTAGCTCTTGCAAGCCCTTCTGGTCCTATGAAAACAGACTGAGGAGGAAACCTGTTGTGCTTCTATTTGTTTTTTTTGTCCTCCTTAAAGAAAGCTGTGGAAGATCATCAGTTGTCTGTGATGCATCCATGTATTATCATACATGCAAAAATCAGGAGACATATCTGCTTATAATGGATCAATCAGAAAACCAAGATTGGTTATTGAATTCTTGAGACTGTGCTTAACAAGCAGGAAACACGTTGCTGTTGTTCTTTGCAAGTGTTGAAAATTAGACCATGCATTCTGAATATGACAGAGTATTTCATTTTTCTGCTGAAAGTTAAAGTACTTTCCTTCTGGCATTACTGTTTTTTAATATATATTTTTGAAATATGGCCATATTTTTACAGGATGAAATCAGTACTCCATTTTCTTTCTCTTTATCCCTCCAGGAAAATATGGGAAAATGAAGCAAAAGTAACATCTTATCACCTTATTTTCGTATAAAAGTAGAAATTGAGTTGAGAATAAAAGGACAATCAGGTTACTCCAAAAACAGTACTCCTCCAGACATTTTGGGGGGACTCTTACGTTTGCAAAGATGAAATAAAAATAAATGCACTAATGGCTTCTATTATGAGGAAAGGGCAATCCCTTGAGTCCAGTTCCCAAAGGAGGACAGGCATTGTGAAATGGACCTACTTTACATGAGCATATTTGCTTCATTTTCTTCGACTTCTGGGCATTTAAATGATTTAGGTAAATTGTGAACTTGGCAAAAGGCTCAATTGAAATGTTTTGTATCCAACAGATTTGCTGCTGCTTCCGGGAGAAGTGGAGCAGGATGTAAGCACCAGCATTCCTTCCTGTATCCCTTTTGTGGCCCAGCCTCCTACCTGTGAAGTGAAGCCAAAGCCCACTGTAAAAAGAATGGACAAACAGACGGAAGAGGTACTCCACAGGGAATTCAGTCATTCTCCACACTGCGTTGATTTTGTAATTCATCCCTTCAAAGAAATGCTGTATGCTTCTGTATTTCTCTAAGATTTGGGAAAATATAAAATTGAAGTTGCTTAATTGGTTCCTCTCACATCCATCTATCTCAAATGCATACATTTCTTTTTAAACACATAGAGCAATTATGTTTTTATGTGGAAACCATTTTTGTTTTACAATGTATGCCATGCTACAGATCAGTGCTACCCAAGGACTGCACAATAGAAAGGATGGACAGTTTTCTTGCCCTTTTTAGTCTGAACTGGCTGTTTTTATTATTATTGATAAGGTTCTATAAACTTTTGAATTAGTTGAGGTAAGGCCAGGCTGCTATAACAGAGAATCCTAATAATAATTCAATGGCTGAAAAGAGATGGATGTTTATTTCTCTTATTTACAGCCTATATAGAGCCCTTAAAATGAGCAGGTGGCTCCTTTTTGGGGGGTCATCAGGGACCCAGGTTCCTTCTTTCTGGATGTCCATTATATTTTAGGACATTGTCCTCACCTGCATGTTCCAGGTCAGGTCATCATCATACCTAGAGGGGAGGAGAGAAGAGCATGGGGGCAGCATGTTTCCCCAAGGCTTAGGACTCAGGGTCCTTAATTTCAGCTCACATTCCATTGGTGACCACTTAGTCACATGTTCATACTGGCCACAGGGGAGGCTGAGAAATGTCACCTAGCCATGAAAATGGAATCTATGCCATATATTTACTCGCAAATGTGCAACTTGAAAGTCATCTTTTGCTATCATTTTGCAGCTCTTCTACATATGCTTAATAAACATGTATCAATACAGGCTGTTGCTAACGCTGGTAGTGACCTTTCTCACTCTCCTTACTGGAACACAAAGCAGGATCAGGCTCAAGTTGTTGTTAAGGGCTCTTTATTATTGCTTTCTAACAAAATCCTTAGGGTCTTTTTGGATTATTTAATCATGAGGTACTAGTCTTGTTACTAAAAGATATTCTGTTATAGAATTAGCCATTCAGTCAGAAATAATCCACACATTTCAGTTTTAAATTGCCACTTTCTAATAAGTACTTTTGTTCACTGACATCATGAAAGTATATCCAGGATGCGTGCAGGCTTATATTAAACTCCCAAATTGATTACCAGCTAAACTGGTAGGGACAGCCACCTTTCAATATGCTTTTTGAATTATAGATTGCTTTCTCTGAGTTGTGAAAAGCTAAAATTATAAGGCTATTTCTAGAAGGACTCAATTTCTTTTTTAAGATTTGTTCATGCTGTTGACTTCACTTGTGGCCATACAAGTTATTGGACCAGCCAGTAGGCATGGCACCTAGTACTTTTATAGAAATACAGTTTTATTTCAGTACAATTTGAGAATATATATAATCTAGTACAATTATAGAAATTGTTACAAAGTGATTTTAATTAATGGGTTAAGAAAACTGAATGATTTCTGGAATCTATCAAATAGCAGTGTAATTCAAGTTGAGACCCCATATATGGTGGTATATTTAAGAGGAATATAAACTGCTTACCAGAAATGTGGACATTTTAAAATGCTGGAATCAAAATGATACAAGCCACAGATGAAAAACTTTTGCTGTTTTTTGAATATCTGAAGTAACATCTTGGTTGGGAATTTTTATTTCTAATTACTATTTTTTAGAGTAACTTTTCACAACCGTCTAGAATCACAATACAGGTTGAACATTCCTAATGGGAAAATCCAAAATGCTCCAAAATTTGAAACTTTTTGAGTGCTGACATGATGCTCAAAGGCAATGCTCATTGGAGCATTTTGGATTTCAGATTTGGAGATTAGGGATGCTCAACTCGTATATATTCTGCAACCCTTCCAAAATCTGAAATCCAAAACACTTCATCTCAAGCATTTTGGAGAAGAGATACTCAACCCGTACTGTACCAACACTGCCTTGGTTTGATAACATTCATCTTATTTTAAAGTACCCAGTGCTAGTAAAAGAACATAATCATTAATTTACAGCAAATGGGTTGTGAAGGGCTTACTGAAAGGCCATTTTGAGTTAGAGATGATAGTTTCCTTCTGTGATTTCAATCTGAAAAGCTGAAAATGTATTCTGGATGTCCTTCCTAACTTTCTCTTAATTGCCTGTTAAGAATCCATCAACTTTCTGATATGAATTGGACCAACTCAATGTTTTACCTAATTTTGTTTTTTAAATTTTTTAATTAACATATAATAATTGTATATATTTATGGGGTATAGTGTGATATTTTGGTACACATATATGTGTGTGATCAAATCAGGGTAAGTAGCATATCCATCACTTCAAACATTTAACATTTATTTGGTTCAGATTTTTTTCCCTAATTTTACCACTGGTTCTTTTTTTTTAAAATATATATATATTTTTATTATACTTGTAAGTTCTAGGGTACATGTGCACAATGTGCAGGTTTGTTACATATGCATACATGTGCCATGTTGGTGTGCTGTACCCATTAACTCGTCATTTACATTAGGTATATCTCCTAATGCTATCCCTCCCCCCTGTCCCCACATCACAACAGGCCCCAGTGTGTGATGTTCCCCTTCCTGTGTCCAAGTGTTCTCATTGTTCAGTTCCCACGTATGAGTGAGAACATGCGGTGTTTGGTTTTTTGTCCTTGTTATAGTTTGCTGAGAATGATGGTTTCCAGCTTCATCCATGTCCCTACAAAGGACATGAACTCATCCTTTTTTATGGCTGCATAGTATTCCATGGTGTATATGTGCCATATTTTCTTAATCCAGTCTATCATTGTTGGACATTTGGGCTGGTTCCAACTCTTTGCTATTGTGAATAGTGCTGCAAATGGTATTTCTACTTCTAGATCCCTGAGGAATCGCTACACTGTCTTCCACAATGATTGAACTAGTTTACAGTCCCACCAACAGTGTAAAAGTGTTCCTATTTCTCCACATCCTCTCCAGCGTCTGTTGTTTCCTGACTTTTTAATGATCGCCATTCTAACTGGTGTGAGATGGTATCTCATTGTGGTTTTGATTTGCATTTCTCTGATGGCCAGTGATGATGAGCATTTTTTCATATGTCTGTTGGCTGCATAAATGTCTTCTTTTGAGAAGTGTCTGTTCATATCCTTTGCCCACTTGTTGATGGGGTTGTTTTTTTCTTATAAATTTGTTTGAGTTCTTTGTAGATTCTGGATATTAGCCCTTTGTCAGGTGAGTAGATTGCAAAAATTTTCTCCCATTCTGTAGGTTGCCTGTTCACTCTGTTGGTAGTTTCTTTTGCTGTGCAGAAGCTCTTTAGTTTAATTAGCTCCCATTTGTCAATTTTGGCTTTTGTTGCCATTGCTTTTGGTGTTTTAGACATGAAGTCCTTGCCCATGCCTATGGTCTGAATGGTATTGCCTAGGTTTTCTTCTGGGGTTTTTATGGTTTGAAGTCTAATATTTAAGTCTTTAATCCATCTTGAATTAATTTTTGTATAAGGTGTAAGGAAGGGATCCAGTTTCAGCTTTCTACATATGGCTGGCCAGTTTTCCCAGCACCATTTATTAAATAGGGAATCCTTTCCCCATCTCTTGTTTTTGTCAGGTTTGTCAAAGATGAGATGGTTGTAGATATGTGGTATTATTTCTGAGGGCTCTGTTCTTTTCTATTGGTCTATATCTCTGTTTTGGTACCAGTACCATGCTGTTTTGGTTACTGTAGCCTTGTACTATAGTTTGAAGTCAGGTAGCATGATGCCTCTAGCTTTGTTCTTTGGCTTAGGATTATCTTGGCAATGCGGGCTCTTTTTTGATTCCATATGAACTTTAAAGTAGTGTTTTCCAATTCTGTGAAGAAAGTCATTGTTAGCTTGCTGGGGATGGCATTGAATCTTTAAGTTACCTTGAGCAGTATGGCCATTTTCATGGTATTGATTCTTCCTATCCATGAGCATGGAACGTTCTTCCATTTGTTTGGGTCCTCTTTTATTTTGTTGAGCAGTGGTTTGTAGTTCTCCTTGAAGAGGTCCTTCACATCCCTTGTAAGTTGGATTCCTAGGTATTTTATTCTCTTTGAAGCAATTGTGAATGGGAGTTCACTCATGATTTGGCTCTCTGTTTGTCTGTTATTGATGTATAAGAATGCTTGTGATTTTTGCACGTTGATTTTGTATCCTGAGACTTCGCTGAAGTTGCTTATCAGCTTAAGGAGATCTTGGGCTGAGACGATGGGGTTTCCTAGATATACAATCATATCATCTGCAAACAGGAACAATTTGACTTCCTCTTTTCCTAATTGAATACCCTTTATTTCTTTCTCCTGCCTGATTGCCCTGGCCAGAACTTCCAACACTATGTTGAATAGGAATGGTGAGAGAGGGCATCCCTATCTTGTGCCGGTTTTCAAAGGGAATGCTTCCAGTTTTTGCCCATTCAGTATGATATTGGCTGTGGGTTTGTCACAAATAGCTCTTATTATTTTGAGATACGTCCCATCAATACTTAATTTATTGAGAGTTTTTAGCATGAAGGGCTGTTGAATTTTGTCAAAGGCCTTTTCTGCATCTATTGAGATAATCATGATTTTACCACTGGTTCTACACACATACATAATTGTGTATAGAATTATGTGTATAGAATTACCTTGCCTTAGTTACTTTATTTTGATGAAATTTGGAAGTGTGAAGCTGCTTCAAGCTGCTTTGTTCTGTAGACAGAACAAAGAGAGTTGTTATTAGGAGGATGAAAAATTGGGATACCTATCCTCTCCCCCTGAAAACTGTAGAAGAGGTCATAGAAGAAACTTGTGTGGTATTTTAATAGGAACTCTCCTGTTTTTCCAATTCATAATAGGACTCTAAAAATTTTCACCTTTAAAGACAGTTTATTTACCATATTACTTTGTATAGTAGCCTACAGCTAAATGCCGCCATTATTGATTTAAGCATTAGTTCTATTTTCTTTAATTTACCTATGTGATACTATGAATGAAAACAATCTCTCCATCCGCAGTGTCTCTGTTAGAATAAGTCACATGAGCAATGTTAAGGGGACTCAAAGTTTTCCAACAGTGTACAAATTTTATTCCCTGAGAGGCAAAAAGGTTTCAATTAGATTTGAAATTAGACACCTGAAATCCACATATTTCTTTCAGCTCCTTAGGCAAAAATAACAAGTTAAGAACTTAATTCATGGTTGTTTTTTGTTTAGCAGCAGGGGACTTGGTGTTCCATTGCACAAAGTCTTTACTGAAATAAATCATAATTTCAGTTTGTAATCTGAAAACCTTGGCGTCTTATAGCTTTGAACTCTAACATGAACTGAACTTGAAAGAAGAGAATTTCCAAAGTATGCCACAACAGCCAATAACTGAAATATATACATAGAAATGCAACCTTTCTGTATTTGAAAAGCTGTCATTTAGAAGACCACAGTGATATCTTCTGAATTGCAGTGTACATCTACTTGGGCTCACTTTGAATTACTTATGTGTCTCCTGTCTTGGAAGACTAAATTCACTCATGCATGTCATCACAAGCTTACGTAATTAACATGCAAAGTCAGAACTAGTGGCGAGCTCAGTGCCATACATATAGTAGGCATACGGTAAACATTTATTAAATGAACACATAAATAAACAATAAACGTCACCACTAAATGGGAGTGATTTTCTGGTATACAGTAATAACGTGGTTGGGGTCATTCTCTATTTTCTATTTGTTCATTCCCGTCAACATGTAAACATGTTTAAGTCTTTCTTATCCTTAACAAAATGAAACAAAACAAGGAAAACAAGCTTCCCTTCATCTTGGACCCCTCTTTGGCTACTGTCTGTTCTTATTTCTCTCTTTTCATCCAGAATTGAAAAGCTATTAGACTCTTCAATATATTGTAAAATATCCTTGGCTCCAATTGCCTGCCTGGATGTTTTCAGAATGAAGGCATCAATTGCTTTATGATTGCCAAATCCAGCGGACACTTTCCAGTCTTCCTTTTAATGGATTTCTCTACCATGTTTGACACAATTGACCTTCCTCTGGCACTCTTGCTTCATTGGTTCTCACTTCACTTTCCCCTGTGATTCTTTATTTTATTTTATTTTTTTTATTTTTTATTATACTTTAAATTCTAGGGTACATGTGCACAACGTGCAGGTTTGTTACATATGTATACATGTGCCATGTTGGTGCGCTGCACAGGAAGCCAAATGTCCATCAATGATCTCCTGTGATTCTTTATGTATTTCTCAAATTGTGTTTTCCCTGACTCCTTTGGGTTTTCTCTCCATCCATCCCTTAAGAGTTGGTGTTCCTTAGCGTTCTGTGCTTAACCTATAGTTGTTCCCAGCCTACATACTTGAATCCGTCTTCATCTCCAAATTGGTATCTCTAGCTTCATACCTTTTTTTTCAGTTTCAAGTTTGTATATTCAATTCATCTAGATTTCTTCAGGTACATTCAAATTGAACTGTGCTTATCTTTACCCACTTCCCTTTCTGCATTCTTCCTTTTCTTACATTTCCATATCCAGTCATTTATCGAGTGCTGCCGATTTCACTTTCTACAGATTTTTCAAGTCTCTCCTACCAGTCCTCTGTTCTCATGATATCTTACTGAACTGCTTTAGCAGGTTCCTGAGTACTCTTCTGGCTCCAGGCTTATCCCACTCAAATCTACCTTCTGTTTAACCTTCATAGTGATCTGTCTCATATAATTTCCAACAGGGCAGGGCATTTTTTTTTTTTTTTTACTCCAGCACCTGTCTCATTGTAGGTACTTAATAAAAATTTAATGGATGAAGGAATTTATCTGGAATGCATAGATGACCAAGTGTTTTCTCTGCCTTCAAAAAATTCTTCAGTGACTTTTCATCATCTCTAGGATGATTTGGCACCATATTTGTCTCTTGCTACTCTCCGACTTACACTTTGTGCTCTGACAATGCTCACCTACTTTCAGACTCACAAATGTGAAATTCTGCATCTTATTTCCATGGTCTGCTCATGGGAACTCCCCCTGTCAGCAAAGCTCTCCTTCGTCAACTTGTAAACTAATGTTTACCCTTTAAGAGTCAGCTCAGATATCACCTGTTCCAAGACGCCTTCTCTGATTCCTTCCCAATCCCCTCCAACTTAGTCTGGGTCAGGTATTCCTTCTGTGTTCCCATCACCCTGTTCTTACCACGTTTTACTCTAATGATTTGTTTATGTGTTTATCTCATTGTTTGTGATTTCATATAGGTCTTCATCTTTGTATCCCCAGCACCTAACACAGTGACTAGAATTTAATAGGAATGTAGAGTTTGTGGAAAGAATGTAAAATATCTGAATGACTGCAGAGGCTATTCCTCTGACATTTCGACTCAGGGATGTACTGGCCACATTACAGTATATCCCCAAAATGGTTTAGAGTATCCTGAATGTCATGTTTTGGCATTGCAAATGTGACATTATTACTATTCTTTATTTCTTGCTTTAATATCTCAATATCTAACTGATTGCCTGGAAAATCTAATAGCTGCTGTTGATAACCCTTAATTTCTTAGTGAAGAAATTTATATCTTTAATTATATTTTTATACATTGAAGGATATTATAAATGAATAATCTTCGTGTTGACATTATCTTTACTGACTTGCTGAAAACTTTATTCCATGTTATTGTTACGGTTAGTACCAAGTGACTGATGAAGAAAATCATCCTCCATGACAGAAAAGAATGTAAATGTATTAAAAAAAAACTTAAAGGAAAATAAGATGTTTCCATTTAAGAATAAATTTCTACATCTCTAGTACCATAAGTCTGGATATTATAGCCACAAGGTAGTTTGAGACCTCAGGGAAGGGAGAATCTTAAGAAGGCAATGGGTTGGGCCGTATCTAGAACCAACTTGGCCATGGGAGCCCTGATCAGAGTTTAGAAGTAAGTCCGAAATACTGGCCTTACTTTATCTGGGTTGCTAGGATGAGGTAGGTAATAAGTGAAGTGATGTGTGGGGAGGCTAGTAGGATTTTCTGGAGAGTGACAAAACTCAATCAAGAGTAAGAGGCCAGGTGCGGTGGCTCATGCCTGTAATCCCAGCACTGTGGGAGGCTGTAGTGGGTGGATCACTTGAGGCCAGGAGTTTGAAACCAGCCTGGCCGACATGGCGAAACCCTGTCTCTACTAAAAATACAAAAATTAGCCAGGGCTGGTGGTATGCACCAGTTGTCCCAGCTACTCAGGAGGCTGAGGCAGGACAATTGCTTGAACCTGGGAGGCAGAGGTTGCAGTGAGCTGAGATCATGACACCGCACTCCTGCCTGGGTGACAGAGGGAGTCTCTGTCTCAAAAAAAAAAAAAAAATAGAAGAGTAAGTGAAGCTTCTGCACTTTCCTCTCTATGCTTCTGTTTCCCTTTTTTGCATTCCTCTATTGGAGAGCACAGCACGTGATACTGAAATCATTCCTATACTTCTGTCTTCTCCTTGAAGTTATGAAACCTTATAGACAGAGATTTTGCTATAATCACTTTGTGTTCCCAGAATCTGCTATATAATGTTTATTGAGTGAACAGGTAAAGGGAAGGGAGGTGGGGATTGAGGTTATTTGTGTTCTGTAGAGGGAGTCGGAGGCTCCACCATACCAGTGGTATGGTGTCACTGAGATTTTAACATGGCAAACGGATTTGTCTAATTTGAAATTGTATTCTAACCCCTAAGTGAGAGTTGGGTGAAGACAAAGTGACTGCATGTAGTGAGGATGGCTAGTAAGGTGTAGGCAGGTTTTAGAGGCTTGAAGGTAGAATTTAAAGACCTAGTATAGGGGACACATGCAGGTATGGGCAGCTTGAAGCTTAATAGACATGTGATGAAAGGCCTTTACCCAGGCATGAAAGGGCAGCAAAATTCCCATCAGACTGAATATATTGGTGGAAACAGGGTCTCCTCCTTATGTTTTGCCAGGATCAGCTAGAATCGGCTCCAGATGGGGTTGTGGCCAAGCCTGCAGGCCTCAGTACTTACTGCTGAGTAGAGCTGGAGACAGCAAGAACGCTTAACATTCAGGAAATGAACATCTTGTGTCATTGTGTGTGTGTGTTTCTGCATTTGAGCCATCTAAGCAAGATTGTCCCACTGTCACTTTGGCTGTGTTGATGATAAATTTAATCTCAGAAAGTGATCAAAGTGGACTGATCAGCCTTGCAGGCTGATTTGCTTTTTGTGTACAGCTGGGTTTTAAGATAGTCATGGTATTACATGTAGCCTTGAGTACAGTTTTCTAATGGTAGGCTGTGAGAATGGATCATCTTATTTAGAAAAGGTCTTCTCTCCAAAGAGCTATGACTTGGCTTAGTGAAAACTTCCAGGTTGATTCTTGCTGGTGTTTCTGTTGAGCAGGTGAGGCTTTATTTGAAGCAGATTACCCTGGATCCAAATATTGCTTCTCTCCCTTACTAACTGTGTATTTTGGGAAAGTTACTTAACCTTTCAGTTATAAGGTAGGGGTAACAGTGACTACCAGCAGGGTTGTTTGAATATCACTGCTGATGCCACATGGTTCCTAGTATCAGGGCTGACACATGGTGGAAACTCACCATGGCAAACTCACTGTGGAAACTCAGTGGCAGTTTTGTCAGGAAAGCACTAAGGTCCTTTCTAATAAAGAGGAAATGAACACATCTCCAGAAGTTGTTCTCCTGCTGATTTTACTAAGAAAGGATGATAAATGGCTGAGCATTTGCTATTAGCACTGCACATCTAACTTCAAAACATAACTTGTGGAACAGATAGGAGATAACTACTCATTATTTTTTCTTTCACCTTTAGTAACAGCAGATAGTTTCTGAGCTACATGCTACATTTTTACCAACATTGCATAAGCCATCAATGAGATCATCTTCCATGCAAGAATATTTAAAGCTGATTATAGCTTTGGGACATTTTTTCATTCTTGCATAAACCATAGTTTTCAATTATTTCAGCATCACTATGCATATTGTGGAGCTACATAGAAGTACTGGATGATTTCACTGTATCGCACACCATTTGTTTTTGGAGAGGCTTTTTAGGGGGCGATACAAGAGATTTAAGGCATACTCTTGGTTTACTGGAAAATATGCTTTTTTATCTGCCTTCCTTTAGGAAGTCTTTAAAACTCACAAATCATGAATAGATTCAAAATTATTACATCTCTTTGTAACTACTTATAAACTGTAATATTTTTAAATTCTTGCTAAAAAAAAGAGATCCTGGACTTTTAAATTTAAAATATGTTCCAAGTTTTACTCTTATTAGCCAAGAGTTATAGGTATTATCTGAAGAAGTATATTCAATGTAGGGTATTTTTATCTTTAAAAAGTACGTTTTATTGATATATTTTTTTTAGCAAATGGTGAAAATCTATTTAAGGTTGATAAAAATCTTAGTGTATGTTTTTCTCACATTTTAATATAACTGTTGGTTTTTCTGTATGCTTCTGTAGTCCTGACACTACAAGTGGTAAAATGTATAATGAGTATATGCAAGGGAGACTTTCTGATTCTTGCCTTGGGCAGCATTAGTTAATGATATTCATTCAGATACAGCATGGTACAAATGGGGCATATTAAGAGGCTTAAATTAGGTCAAATTGAATAATTGAATTTATTCTTTTACTTAAAAACAGCTTAATCAGCTGAGAGTGCTGAAGTCTGAAAAAAGGTTTAATTAAATATTAATAGGGAGTTAATTTTTCAACTTTATCTTCATTTACAATGATTGTGTATGTTTTTTCCTCCTTTGTTACCTTTTATAGATACTTGGAGATGAAGTTCAAGCCTTTTCACTTGATGAAGAATTTGATTATGACAATGTGACGCTAACCTCCAAGTTTAGTCCTGCAGAGATAGAGACCATCAAAGAGCTATGCAAGCAGAAGAGAAAGGACACCAGCCCAGACTTAGAGGAACCCTGTGACTGATTCACAGAGGCATGTTTTGTGTGTGTGCTTATTTTAATTTTGTTCTTATTCAAGCAACATTAGAATAAAAGATAAACCTACTATAATTCCCTTTGTGGAAATTTACATGTGTGCACTCATTTATCAGAGTTACCTGTTATTAGGGATATAGAGCAACAAGGCCAAAGAGATTGCTGCCCTTACAGAATTCTCTCTCGCCATGTTGTTGCTGCATCTTGTGGCTGGTTGGAGGAGATGGGAGTGGGAAATGGGAACAGGAAGCAGCATCTACGGAAGGATCCATTTTGATGAAAGCATTGCACTAAGCGATGTGGGGTGCTGTATCAAAGGTCAGAAACATGATCCCACTTTCTTGAGAGTAAAGGACAATTGCACATGAAAACACATTGTAGCACGTTAGAGAAAAATTGCCAATATGAGTAGGTCTGGGTCCTAGCTGTCCAGAGATAGTGCTATCAATGTGAGTGTTGTTGAGAGCTTAGGCTTCTGGAATTGATTGGGAAAGGCTTTACTTAAAAAAGGATTTGAGAATTGATGATATGTCATATATTAAATTCTTGCATTTCATTATTACCATGAAACCATGTGTGATAACGGTTACAAAGTTCAAGAAATGATCTCTATTTTTAGAAGCTTAAAATACAACTTGAGAAGGCAAAACAACTAGAGAATATAAAAACACATGATGAAGTGCTAATTATGTAGCATACGCATACATGCGTTAAGAGAAGGAGAAAAGAGGGATGAAGGCCCAGAGGAAGGGGGAGTAATATGTTTCAGTTAATTTTTATTATTGAAGGAATTAGTAACAAATTGAATGTACTTAACTGATTTTCTTTTCTCTTTCTTTTAAGTACACTTTGTTTTTCAGAGCAGTTTTATGTTCACAGAAAAATTGAGGAAGACAGCACCGTTTTCATACAGCCCCTGCGTCTCCCCGACATAGACTCCCTTACTGTCAATATCCCACACCAGAGTTGTTTTCTTTTTGTTGTTTTGTTTTTTGCTATTAGTTTGTGTGTGTGTGTGTGGTAAGAACTTAACACGAGCTCTACTCTCTTAAGTACAATACAATCTTGTTACCTATATGCACAGTGTTGTGCAGCAGATCTCTGGAATGTATTCATGTATAACTGAAACTATACCCAGTGAACAGTAACTCTCCATTTCCCCCTTCCCCTAAACCCTGGAAACCTCCATCCTACTTTCTGCTTCTATGAGTTTGACTTTTTTAACTCATGTAAGTGGACGTGAGGTATTTGTCCTTCTGTGATTGGCTTATTTCACTTAGCATAATGCCCTTCAGGTTTGCCCATGTTGTCGCATATAGCAGGATTTCCTTCTTTTTTTAAGGCTGAGTAGTATTCCATTTTATGTATGTACTACATTTTCTTTATCCATCCATCAACGAACATTTAGGTTGTTTCCATATCTTGGCTATTGTGAATAATGCTGCAGGCCTGTGCTTGTATGCATGTACTTGTGCTTGTGTGTGTATGAGGAATTGTGTGTGTGTGTGTTTGAGTGTGTATATGTATTCATAAAAATGCCATTTATATTTTTTACAAAAGAATGCTCTTGATTTCATGTTGCCCTAGAGTAGAAGTTTTTGAGGCAGAAAAGGGGGAAAAACATTACAGTCCAAGGGAATAATGCACAGAGGTGTAATGGAGTGTGATAAACTATTGCTTGGTTAAAGTAAAACCATAGTTTTCTAGTGTATGGGATAATGGGATAACTGCAGGAGAGGAAGTTGGAAATGTAGATTGGGGCCAGATTCTGCAGGACTTGTGTGCTGTAGACTTTATTCTCTAGTTGATAGGGAGCTATTTAATGTTTTCATGCAGAGGAATAACACGATCAAAAATGTATTTCAGAAAGATAACTTCAGCGTGAATGTGAGAGGTAAAATGAATGTAGGTCAATCAGGGAGACAAGTTTGAAGGATAGTCTGTGTGGGTAAAAGTGGAGGGCATAGATTTGATGAGATTTGGGAGCAGAAGTAGCGAGGATTTTTGACTAGTGCATTGTGGAAATGAGAGAGCAATTGTGGGGTTAAGACAAGATCTTAGTGTGCAATCTATGTACTCTCTGACTTGAGATAACCTTGTTATATAATTTTTCACAGGATTGGATACTCTTTGGGCTCTCTCTATATAGCATTTTGGTAGTTTCAATTAAAAAGACTACTTTTTTTTGAGACAAAAGTTCTGTCACTCAGGCTGGTGTGCAGTGGCACAATCATAGCAGTCTCAAACTCCTGACCTCAAGCAATCTTCTCACCTCCACCTGCTGAATAGTTTAGGACTACAGGTGTAAGCCACCATGTCTGACTATTTTTTAAAACTTTTTTTTTTTTTTTCAGAGACAGGGTCTCATTATGTTTCCCAGGCTGGTCTCTAACTCCTGGCCTCAAGTGATCCTCCTGTTTTGGCCTCTCAAAGCGCTGGGATTACAAGCGTGAACCACTGCACCCAGCCAAGACTTCATCATTTTTACAACATCTCCATTTTATGGACTTAAATAGTTTTATAATAGAAGAAACAAAACCACCTTTTTAAGTGTTTACAAAGAACTACATTTCAGTGAAGTATTTCATTACTTAACTAGGCAGAGAAGAAGGCAGGTGGAACATTTCTATCTGTAGGGTTGGTATACTATGTCTTGGCTTCATTCCTCTTGACAATTTTTGATCCCTGAATTATTTGAGGGGAAATTGTGTATTATGGCAAAAGTGACAGTGGAAAATGAGTCCCTTAAAGCCTTTGAATGAAATTGTTTTGTCTCCATTGTACCATTACCCTTGCCCTAACTAGCAAATACTTCTTCATGACTGCCTTTCAGTCTTAGCAATCCCTTAAATTGATGGAAATGGTATGTTTTACACTGGTTGGCAAACCCTAGCCAAGTAATCCTGCACTTGTAAGGATGGAAAATGCTTTCCTGGATTAGGCTGTGGCAACAAAAATAAGATTAATAAAGAGTAGAATATAAGGAGAAACCTCTGGGTGTATACACCAAAATGGGAGGAAAGAACATGAAAATTTGAAAAGTACCTTTAAATAATGTGACCATTGCAACACGAACTAAATCGAAGTAGAGCAAATATCACTTGAAGCCTGTCGCACCAATCCTGGCTTGTTCAGCATGGTGACACACTGAGTGATCTTACTACTTTCAGGATCCATCTTGTGTGGCATAGCACAAGAAAAAGAAGAAAGATTCTGCTCCAATGTTGAATTTCCTCGACTCCCTTTGTCAAGAATTCTCTTTCATTTTCCTCCAAACACAACTATATTCTCATTTTGTTTATTTATTTAGACACAAATCTCCCTCTGTCACCCAGATTAGAGTGCAGTCTCATGATTATAACTCACCGTAGCCTCGAACTTCTGGCCTCAAGCGATCCTCCCACTTCAGGCTCCTGAGTAGGTGGTACCACAGGTGCATGCCACCATATCGAGCTAATTTTTAATTTTTTTATAGAGACTGGGTCTCACTATATTGCCCAGACTGGTCTCGAACTTCTGGGCTAAAGTGATCCTCCCAACTTGGCCCCCCAGAGCACTGGGATTACAGGTGTGAGCTACTGCTCCTCGACAGTATCCTCTTTTTAAAAAAGAACTTTTCCCTATGTGTTAAGTTACTGTGGTTGAATTAACATACAAAAAAGTTAAGGGAAAACGAATTTTCATTTCATTTGCTTGCTTCTTGGAAGTTGATGGTAAGTGAACACAGTAGCATGTGAAATGACATGAAAGACAATCTTACTGAGAATTTTCTAGAAAAATATTTCTCCATATGTAAAAAAGCAATCCATGCTCCTCACCATGGCTTACCCAGCTTTATGTAATATGGCCCTTATGTGACTCTCCAATCTCATCTAGCACCATCTTCCTCATTTTTTACTGTGTTCTGGCCAGTTTGTTTTTTGTTTGTTTGTTTTTCAAACACTTTGCCTTTTTTCCACCTTAGGGTTTTCATTCTTGTTTTTCCTTCTGATTGGTCTTCCCTGGTCTTCATTTGGCTGGATCCTTGTTATTATTCAGGCCTTAGGTGAAATATATCTTCCCAGAATCTCCCTCTGACAGCCCTATTTAATCTTTTTCCCACAAGCCTCCATCCCTATCACTGTGCACCCTTGTTTTGTTTATTATCTGACTCTCCCTTTAGAACATGAGCTACAAGAAGGCATGAACCCAGTCTGCCTTTACATTGCAGCTGCCTCAACCCCTGAAAATGCCCTGCAATAAAGTAGGGGTTCAATAAATATTTACTAAATGAATCAAACCTAAAAATATAAGCTTAGTAGCTTGAAGAACTTGGAGGCCCATTTCATCAATTCAATTTGGTTAGATGTATATTGAACACTTTTTGTATTCAAGGCATATATAAGTTTTTTACTTCCTAGACCAATCTGATGGCCAATGCAAATTTGGGAAGCCTGGCCTGTTGTACAGAACTGTTCCATGTTCAACAAGTTTCTTTCTTTTATTCATCAGAATCCCATAGAGAATTGAGAGAAAGTTGGTTCTCATGGGAACTTTACCCACTCCTCAGTTGCTCTTTTGAAACCTTGTTATGACATCTGAAATTGAAAATGCTATTCAGGAGCAATTCATGTGATGTGATACTGATATTAATACAAGCATTATTAAGAAATTATTTTTAGGCAGCTAGAAAGGGTGAAAGTTCTCAGTGAAATTTTTTTTTATTAAAAAGCGACCCCCAAAACATTTCTTTTCTAACAAAAAGTGGCTTGAAAAAACAGACCTACAATCATTGATATGCCAATGCCAGCAGCTAAAAGCCAGGTCCACCCAATATGGCATCTCCCGCCCTCTTTTCCTTGTCACCATGTGTACCAGGTGTTATGGCAGCCTCCAGATAAAACCATGTGTACTGGCATCATGGCAGCCACCAGATGGAGGCCACATTTGTATAATAAAAGACTAGGGTGGGAGGGCCAGTCTTTTCACGGGCTATGTAAATGACACACCTGGTCAACCCAATCCCCTGAGGCCTATGTAAATCAGTCACCGCCCCCTCAACTTCTGTACAAACCAATTGCATTCCGCCACAAACGAGGCCCTCTTCCACCTGCTTTCTCAACACGAGGAAGCATTTTCTCTCTCTTTTCTTTTTCTGTTAAAACTTGCCGCTCCTGAACCCAATCCTCATGTGTGTCTGTGTCCTGAATTCTTTCTTGACTAGACCAAGAGCCAGGGTATATACCCCAGACAATGAAGCCGTTTCATTTTGAGTTCTCGCCCAGGATCTGGATCAGAACAGAAGATAGACACATTGGAGTGGTGAGTATGGAGCGAACCTCAAATCCATCCTTTAATCTCAAGGCTCTCTTCCAGCTATCCTGTTGCTAAGTTTTCCTTTCTTTTCTATACGCGGTTGCTACGTCTATTCTCTGTGTATGTGATGTGTGGAAATTTTTACAGTTCAGGGAAACAGGTCTGTTAGAAAAGATTGGCAAACGTGGTAGGCAGTAACTTAGTAAGCATCTCACTCTACCATTTCACTGGTGAGCACACTGTATTTCTAAGCCAAACGCGCCCCCTAGTGGAAATAGAAATCCTCTTGATGAGGCATGTTGGGGGTCCTTCCTTTGCCATACAGTGCACCTTCCTTTTGCGCCACCAGAAATCAGGCTCTAAGCCCCCTCTGTGAACAGGAAAGTTCTGCCTTCAGCAGTTAGGAGTAAAATGCCCTCTATAGCCAAATTTTAGTTCTGATCCTGTCCCAACAGCAGGAAAACGGCCATTCAGTCCCTACGTTCTTTTAAGAAACCTAGTCTGTGTTTCCAGTTAGAACAGTACTTAATTAACAAGAGGATTTTAGGTTCGGAGGTTAATGGGAACCGTTTTTCTAAGGGTAAATGCTTTAGCAAAGGGCCATAATAGGAGAATATAGAGTTCAATCTAGCACACCCCCCATTAAAGGGGCCTTGTCCAATTACTTAGTTTTTCTTGAGATTCATTTTTTTTAAGGGAGGCACACGGGTTGCACAGGTCTAGGAATTCAAAGGGAAATCATAGCAGAGGACTACAGCTGCTTGGAGGAGCACAACTAGGTCCAAAAGCTTAGTTCCTCTGGTGCCGTGGCTTGGAGGGTCATGCCTACAATCATGGGTGGCACATTTAACATGGTGCCAGGACTTGAGAACCAAAAAGAGAAAGCAGTTGTGGGGATGCTCCCACTGTCTTCCCCTCCATCCTGGGTCACAAAGAAAGAAAGGAGACTAAAAGGATGCTTTTATTCTTGCTTCTCTTTCTAGATAGGTACTATCTTCAGCCTGCACTCCCCTGAAGTGCATTCTGAGGTGCTGGGGGTATCTTTCACCCTGAGACTTTAAAGAAAAAGCAGCTCATTTTCTTTTGCATAAAGGCATGGCCTTTTTACTAGACCTTTGCAAGCGTTGCAAAATCAACCCAGCTCTTCTGGCAATCATATCAGGCAGGCCCAAAGAGAATAATTCTCCGAAATTAGAGAAGCAAGTTCCAGGGAAACCATCTGAGGATCCCCCTCATTTGGGACCCCTTCAAGTTCCCTTCTCATTACAGGACCTTAGGCAAATAAAAGGAAACTTAGGCCAGTTTTCTGATGACCCTGTTAAGTATATAGAAACTTTCCACAACTTAACTCAGGTCTATGGTGTTTTTCCTTCTTTCACAGTTTAAAATGGATCTTTTATAATGTTCTTCCAACCTGGGAAATGTTAATTTTCCAAACCTTAAAATGCTTGGCTTAGAGTTGAGCTAGGGGGAAGGGAATCCAGAAGCCTGACATGCTGGAAAAAGAGTAAAAATTTACCAGCCGAGGCTGAGCGCAGTGACTCACGCCTGTAATCCCAGCACTTTGGGAGGCTGAGTTGGGTGGGTCACGAGGTCAGGAGTTTGAGACCAGCCTGACTAACATGGTGAAACCCCGTCTCTACTAAAAATACAAAAATTAGCTGGGTGTGGTGGCAGGCACCTGTAATCCCAGCTACTCAGGAGGCTGAGGCAGGAGTATCGCTTGAACCCGGGAGGCAGAGGTTGCAGTGAGCCGAGATCGCACCATTGCACTACAGCCTCGGCGACGGAGTAAGACTCTGTCTCAAAAAAAAAAAAAAAAATTTACCAGTTGAGCTTTTGGCTTCCCTCTCCCTGTGCAAACTGGTAAAAAAGATCATAAAAATAATGAAAAAGGATTTGTGAGGTTGGTCTTAAGCTGTAGCCAATCTGGTGTGCTTTGTGTGTCTTTCTGTATGGTTCTGTCAAAAGAAAGGGTATCTTAGGTTAGGATGCAGGCCCAGGACCCCATAAGGCTGCTGTTCATGCCAGCTCAACAAAATAGTAACAAACATGGCTACAGGCCTCCATCTTGTTTCAAGTCCTTTGGAACATGACCTGTAACCACATGGGAATTCTTTGTTTTAGCCTCTGCCATTTTAAATGGTGGCTGTCTTCTTGGGCTAAGTCAGTTCCTGGGTGAAGGCCACAAAATCTGATAAGCCACTTTTTTGATTTGGGTGGTGCCAGCTCAAAGGTAGGGCTTACAAAATATCTTAAGCACTGATCTTGAGAGCAGCGGAGGGAGGATCGGAGTTTTGTAGCCTCCAGCTGCTTGGCTCCTGGGCCACGGTTTTAATCTTGTGGCTAGTTTCTTGGTCTGGTCCCCAGGCAAGAAGGAAGTATATCTGATGAAGTGGCTGTTATCATCTTTGTTTTAGACTATAAACTGTAAATCAGGCTCCTCCCAACATTGGTTTGCCCCACCCCCAGGGATGGGCAAGGACAGCTTATGGGCTGGAAACAAAATGGAGTTGGCTGGGTTGAATGTCTTTCACTGTCTCAGTGACAATTTTGCAATGATCGTTTCAAAAATTGCCTATCACCCACTTCGAAAATATCTTGTACACTTGTGGTTAATCATAACCTAATTAAGGTTTGTTGGTTTCACCAGTGAGGTTACCTTTTGTAAAGTTCAAAAGCTGAAAATCTTAACTGCTTGGCATGGCTAAAGTAGAGTAACAAGGGATTTAAAAGGATTTTCTTAAAGAGCACTCAGCTTAATTAAAAGTGGATATTCAAGTTATAGGTATATTTAAAAGGCCTTTATGCTTTTCTCTTCTTGGATCTTGTTTTGCTGGAAAAAGGTTTTATTTTTTCTCAGTCTGCTGAATTGTTTTTCTCCATTTTTTGTCTTGCCACTCTTAATGCATGCATGAGAGGCCCTAAGATAACTTCTGGTAGCATGGGACTCCGTGGGAAAACAGAGGAGGTGCCACAGACTTTGTTTTGGGGAAAAAACCTCTGTTTTCCTCATGAAACCCCAGGAATTAAAAGCAGATAGTTCCCTCTCAAAATCAAAGGCTCTGTTCTGTTTTGCATTGTGTTGTTTGGCCATTTTGAGTTTTGGGGGGTATCAAATTACTTCACATTAGGAGAGAGCTTTGGTGTGTAAATAATTAGGTAAGAAATACACACTTTAAAAGATGGCTCTCTCTCCTTTTGGGGATCCAAAATCCAGCATAAAAAGGCATCCTTAATTTTCTGGATCTGTCTTTGCCTTTAGCTGTGCTTGCTTATTAGACCCTAAAAATGCATGCCATCCTGGCCCTATTCCTCCAAGGGCTCCACCCTGAAGCCAGTAATCCAGTTATGAAAGTGTCAAATAAAAATCTTACAAGTGCTGAATCTTCTGTCTGTGTCACTGTGTATGTGTTGTGTGTGATGTCTATAAAAAGAGCTCAAATTAATTGGCTTAAAGAAAAAATAAGCACTTAAATATTTTTTAGTTCATGTGACTTTAATATTTCAGCTGGTACATAACTAAAATCACTTACTGGCTGGGCGTGGTGGCTCATGCCTGTAATTCCAGCACTTGGGAGGCCTAGGTGGGTGGATTGCTTGAGGTCAGGAGTTTGAGACCAGCTTGGCCAACATGGTGAAGCCCCGTCTCTACTAAAATACAAAAATTAGCTGGGCATGGTGGCAGGTGCTTGTGATCCCAGCTACTAAGGAGGCTGAGGCAGGAGAATTGCTTGAACCCAGGAGGCGGAGGTTGCAGTGAGTCGAGATCACGCCCCACTACACTCCAGCCTGGGCGACAGAACAAGACTGTGTCTCAAGAAACAGCAACAAATAAAAACACTTACTAATCAGGTTTTTCACCAAAAATAAAAGTTGCTAAGGGTTAAGAGTGCAACATGTATTTGAGATCATTAAACAATTTTACATTCAAGGCATATAAAAACAGTGAAATGTGTTTTTGAGTAAAAGATTATAAGAAAGCATGGAAATGTAAATTTTGGCCTGGGATAAGGGATTATCTTACATTTAATAAGATAAGCTAAATGTTTAAGTCACTTGTGGAAAGATTGTAAAAATTAATCTTGCAAAAATGTGTAAACATAACTAAATTCAAAAGCATATTACATGGTCTTTTCATAAATCGAGCACTGAAATAAAAGCACAACAAGGGTGTCTTAAGACACTAATCTGCCCTTTAGTAAAAGAGGTTATAAAGGGCTTGTAAAGCTTTCACCTCATGGTCAAATTGGTTAAGATTAGATGGAATCATCTATAAGCTTTCATTTAAACAAATTGGGATTGATATTAATAAGTTAATGCAAGGGTAAAATTTGGCTTTGAACAGGATTTTCATGTAATAGTAAAGGCTAATAAAAATTTTTGCTTTTTGAGTCATCGTTTTGGCAAAATAAATAATTTATGGCAATTTGGAATTCTAGTTCATAACATCAAGTGTTTTAAACCTCTAACATTTAACAGGCATCCCAAAATCAAACTTTAAGTTTCAAAATTATCTTTCTGGTTGCCTGGCTTTCTGGATGGTTCAGAGGGCCCCTGAAACATTCAGGAAACAGGTGAACAGGATTATTTGACATGTTTCGTCACATGAAATTGCCAAAACGATGTCCAATCTTCTTTAAGTTATATTTTGGTGAATAATACTAATATATGTTCCAAA
The DNA here is from genome assembly GCF_006542625.1 of Nomascus leucogenys. Lineage (NCBI taxonomy): Eukaryota > Metazoa > Chordata > Mammalia > Primates > Hylobatidae > Nomascus > Nomascus leucogenys. The sequence continues at coordinate 96,936,911 of NC_044395.1, forward strand.
ATTGTATGGGATTTCTAAAATTTTAAGGTCTAAATATATGCTATCAATTGTAATTAAGGGTAAAGTTATAAGCCATGGAGATAACTAAATTTCTTTGTCAGTCATTTTTTTTTTTTTTTGAGATGGAGTCTCGCACTGTTGCCCAGGCGGGAGTGCAGTGGCACGATCTCGGCTCACTGCAAGCTCTGCCTCCCGTGTTCATGCCATTCTCCTGCCTCAGCCTCCTGAGTAGCTGGGACTACTGGCACCCACCACCATGCCTGGCTAATCTTTTTGTATTTTTAGTAGAGACGGGGTTTCACCGTGTTAGCCAGGATGGTCTCGATCTCCTGACCTTGTGATCAGCCTGCCTTGGCCTCCCAAAGTGCTAGAATTACAGGCTAAGCCACCACGCCCAGCCTGTCAGTCATGTTTTTAACTGTAACTATCCTGGAAATTTTGTCATTCGAAGACCATTTTGTCTTGTTTTGTTCCTTCTTAAAAGATAGGTTATAATCAAGCTATAAAACTTGAACAGGTGTTCTCAAGTGTGAGTTTTTAATAGCCTTGAAGATTGTAACATTGGAATAGAGAAAGAATGTATGGGATTCATGAAGAACTGAAATGTTCACGAATGTCAAGCAATACAAGAGTTAACTAAATGGACTGCACTCAGAAAGTTAAAGCAAACTTTTTGACTTTTACTTGGAATATTGCTGATCCTTGTTTTGTTTTTCAGAGTTGAGAAAACTTATTTTGAACTATTTATGGCCTTTAATAATTGAGTAAGGTATACTCCTGCAAACAAAATTTGGAGCATGTTTGTTTCTGTCTGACTGGTTCCCCTAGAAGTTGGAAACTGCCTGTGAGTACTCTTAACTTATGGAAATATAGTTGTTTGCATCAGTGCAATAAGAATCCATTTTTCTTTTTCAACAGGACACAACTGGAAAAGCTAGGTATTTTACCAAAGCCTTGACCGAAAGAGTCTATCTTTGCTTGCAGTGCTGATAAAAACCTCTTGGGGAGAACTGGCCTCATCCCTTGTCTACACGGTCCCCACACAGGGTTCCTAACCTGTGGTCAGCAAAGAATGTCGCTTTCTAACAGGCCCAGGAGCTCCAAGTTTATCTTGGGACTTCAAGAGAAAAGGATCACCCAACTCACAGGATACAAACTCATGGCTGGGCTTGGCTTTAAGAGGTCTTATCTGAGATTCCTTTTGAAACAGAGTGCCATCAAAGCCAATCCAAAAGGCTTATATAGAAATAATTATTCTTACTGCACTTTATGCAAATAATCAGGTGAAATATAAGACTAAAGTTTATTCTACAAACAACCCAATACTATTATAATTTGCTTTTACCAAAAATGAGGACTAGAGAGAGAAACTATGCTCTGAAGCTTATCATTATGCTCCAAAGCTTATCATACATTTGTCATTAAATCATAGTCTCATTAATTGTTTTTCAGCTCTTTGCCTACATTTTAGACTAACCTTACTTATTCCTGTGAATCAAGTGGTGATCTCCTGCAGCTTGGAAGAAACAAAAAGGGATAGGTAATGTGAAAATCTAGATCAATATGCTAGTTCTGGGCAATTATCCTGTAAATTCTGCCAGGTAATGAGAGTGAATAGGGTGCCCATAACCCAGAGCTTTCCTTGTTTAGGGAAATAGAACCAAGGAACTTCATAGATCCCCAAAGGGAAATTCTATATCTTAGCAAGTAAAATTTTAGATGGAAATTATCTACTTACACCACACTTGCAGGAATTGCTCTACTCACTCTACTATTTGTAGTAGAGCTATACACAGTAGCACTTTTTTTTTTTTTTTTTTTTTTGAGGCGCAGTTTTGCTCTTGTTGCCCAGGCTGGAGTGCAATGGCGTGATCTCGGCTCACTGCAACCTCCACCTCCCGGGTTGAAGCGATTCTCTCCTGCCACAGCCTCCCTGGTAGCTGGGATTACAGGCATGCACCACCACACCTGGCTAATTTTTTATTTTCAGTAGAGATGGGGTTTCCCCATGTTGGTCAGGCTGGTCTCGAACTCCCAACCTCAGGTGATCCGCCCACCTTGGCCTCCTAAAGTGCTGGGATTACAGGCATGAGCCACCATGCCCGGCTGGTAGCACGTTTTAATTGAAATATTGGACAGAGAGTTTCCATTGCTGTAATATTTTGTTTAATTATTATCCTTATAGCAGGGATGATAGCTGCCAACAAAAGGGAAGCATGAAAGTTTTACTGAGTTTGCTAGAACTTCTTACTGGGTTTGGTAATATGTCACATCCTGATTATGCAAAGACGGTTATAAAGGAAAGAGATTTTCTGTGGAAGTCATGAAAGGATTGATAATTGCAGGAAAAATGTAGCCAAGGTTAACACTAAAGTTATTCTAGCCACCCAATCCAATGCCACTTTTCCTAAAAGGACTGTTACTTTTATATGAATGTTTCTGGTCATGTACAGCGACATCTAGTGGAGGCAAACCGGTATTACAATTCACTGGTGTAACTTAACAGGTATCAAACTCTACAGTCATAGTTCTGGTCTATAGGACCTCCATTAACAGTGGTAATCTCAATACTCATATTCTAACCCTATATTTTAAACCTTCTTATAAAATTTATCTCTTTTCACCTAGAAGCAATCAAACCCCAAATGGTGCTGCAGACAGAGCCACACATGGACACACCATTCTTCCGAGAACACTTAGATCGACCTCAAGAGGAGGCCCAACTGCTGTCCCCCAACAAGATGCCCCTTTTTAGCAGGAAGTAGCCAGAAAGAATCGTCCTCCAACACCCCCTAACAGCAGTTAAGTTTATGTCTCTAGAAGGGGGGGAATAATACAGGAGTTATTAAGAAATTATTTTTAGAAGTTCCAAGGTGGCTGAATAGGAACAGCTCCAGTCTACAGCTCCCAGCATGAGCGACAGAAGACGGGTGATTTCTGCACTTCCAACTGAGGTATCCGGTTCATCTCACTGGGGCTTGTTGGACAGTGAGTGCAGCCCATGGAGTGTGAGCTGAAGCAGGGTAGGACATTGCCTCACCTGGGAAGCGCGAGGGGTCGGGGAATTCCCTTTCCTAGCCAAGGGAAGCCATGACAGACAGTACCTGGAAAATCGGGACACTCCCACCCTAATAGTGGGCTTTTCCAATGGTCTTAGCAGATGGCACACCAGGAGATTATATTCCACGCCTGGCTTGGAGGATCCCACATCCACGGAGCATCCCCCACAGCAAGTACAGCTGACTGAGATTGAACTGCAAGGTGGCAGCAAGTCTGGGGGAGGGGCATCTGCCATTGCTGAGGCTTGAGTAGGTAAACAAAGCAGCAGGGAAGCTTGAACTGGGTGGAGCCCACCGCAGCTCAAGGAGGCCTGCCTGCCTCTGTAGACTCCACCTCTGGGGGCAGGGCATAGCTGAACAAAAGGCAGCAGAAACTTCTGCAGACTTAAACGTCCCTGTCTGACAGGTTTGAAGAGAGTAGTGGTTCTCCCAGCATGGAGTTTGATATCTGAGAATGGACAGACTGCCTCCTCAAGTGGGTCCCTGATCCCCAAGTAGTCTAACTGGGAAACACCTCCCAGTAGGGGCCAACTGACACCTCATACAGCCAGGTGCCCCTATGAGATGAAGCTTCCAGAGGAAGGATCAGGCAGCAACATTTGCTGTTCTGCAATATTTGCTGTTCAGCAGCCTCCACTGGTGATACCCGGGCAAACAGGATCCGGAGCGGACCTCCAGCAAACTCCAACAGACATGCAGCTGAGAGTTATGACTGTTAGAAGGAAACTAACAAACAGAAAGGACATCCACACCAAAGCCCCATCTGTACATCACCATCATCAAAGACCAAAGGCAGATAAAACCACAAAGATGGGGAGAAACCAGAGCAGAAAAGCAGAAAATTCTAAAAATCACAGTGCCTCTTCTCCTCCAAAGGAATGCAGCTCCTCGCCAGCAATGGAACAAAGCTGGATAGAGAATGAATTTGACGAGTTGAGAGAAGAAGGCTTCAGATGATCGGTAACAACAAACTTCAAGCTAAAGGAGGATGTTTGAACCCATTGCAAAGAAGCTAAAAACCTTGAAAAAAGATTAGATGAATGGCTAACTAGAATAAACAGCATAGAGAAGATCTTAAATGACCTGATGGAGCTGAAAACCATGGCACGAGAACTACGTGACACATGCACAAGCTTCAGTAGCTGATTCGATCAAGTGGAAGAAAGGGTATCAGTGATTGAAGATGAAATGAATGAAATGAAGCGAGAAGTTTAGAAAAAAGAGTAAAAAGAAACAAACAAAGCCTCGAAGAAATATGGGACTACGTGAAAAGACCAAATCTACGTCTGATTGGTGTACCTGAAAGTGACGGGGAGAATGGAACCAAGCTGGAAAACAATCTTCAGGATATTATCCAGGAGAGCTTCCCCAGCCTAGCAAGGCAGGCCAACATTCAAATTCAGGAAATACAGAAAACGCCACAAAGATACTCCTCGAGAAGAGCAACTCCAAGACACATAATTGTCAGATTCACCAAAGTTGAAATGAAGAAAAAAATGTTAAGGGCAGCCAGAGAGAAAGGTCAGGTTACCCACAAAGGGAAGCCCATCAGACTAACAGGAGATCTCTCGGCAGAAACTCTACAAGCCAGAAGATAATGGGGGCCAATATTCAACATACTTAAAGAAAAGAATTTTCAACCCAGAATTTCATATACAGCCAAACTAAGCTTCATAAGTGAAGGAGAAATAAAATCCTTTACAGACAAGCAAATGCTGACAGATTTTGTCACCAACAGGCCTGCCTTACAAGAGCTCCTAAAGGAAGCATGAAACATGGAAAGAACAACCAGTACTAGCCACTGCAAAAACATGCCAAATTGTAAAGACCATCAAGGCTAGGAAGAAACTGCATGAACTAATGAGCAAAATAACCAGCTAACATCATAATGACAGGATGAAATTCACACATAACAATACTAACCTTAAATGAAAATGGGCTAAATGCTCCAATTAAAAGACACAGACTGGCAAATTGGATAAAGAGTCAAGACCCATCAGTGTGCTGTATTCAGGAAACCCATCTCACATGCAGAGACACACATAGGCTAAAAATAAAGGGATGGAGGAAGATCTGCCAAGCAAATGGAAAACAAAAAAAGGGGTTGCAATCCTAGTATCAGACAAAACAGACTTTAAACCAACAAAGATCAAAAGAGACAAAGAAGGCCATTACGTAATGGTAAAGGGATCAATTCAACAAGAAGAAATAACTATCCTAAATATATATGCACCCAATACAGGAGCACTCAGATTGATAAAGCAAGTCCTTAGAGACCTACAAAGAGACTTAGACTCCCACACAATAATAATGGGAGACTTTAACACCCCACTGTCAACATTAGACAGATCAAAGAGACAGAAAGTTAACAAGGATATCCACGACTTGAACTCAGCTCTGCACCAAGTGGACCTAATGGACATCTACAGAACTCTCCACCCCAAATCAACAGAATATATATTCTTTTCAGCACCACATCACACTTATTCCAAAATTGACCACATAATTGGAAGTAAAGCACTCCTCAGCAAATGTAGAACAGAAATTATAACAAACTGTCTCTCAGACCACAGTGCAATCAAACTAGAACTCAGGATTAAGAAACTCACTCAAAACTGCTCAACTACGTGGAAACTGAACAACCTGCGCCTGAATGGCTACTGGATACATAACGAAATGAAGGCGGAAATAAAGATGTTCTTTGAAACCAATGAGAACAAACACACAACATACCAGAATCTCTGGGACACATTTAAAGCAGTGTGTAGAGGGAAATTTATAGCACTAAATGCCCAAAAGAGAAAGCAGGAAAGATCTAAAATTGACACCCTAACATCACAATTAAAAGAACTAGAGAAGCAAGAGCAAACACATTCAAAAGCTAGCAGAAGGCAAGAAATAACTAAAACCAGAGCAGAACTGAAGGAGATAGAGACACAAAAAAACCTTCAAAAAATCAGTGAATCCAGGAACTGGTTTTTTGAAAAGATCAACAAAATTGATAGACCACTAGCAAGACTAATAAAGAAGAAAAGAGAGAAGAATCAAATAGATGCAATAAAAAAGATAAAGGGGATATAACCACCGATCCCACAGAAATACAAACTACCATCAGAGAATACTATAAACACCTCTACACAAATAAACTAGAAAATCTAGAAGAAATGGATAAATTCCTGGACACATACACCCTCCCAAGACTAAACCAGGAAGAAGTTGAATCCCAGAATAGACCAATAACAGGCTCTGAAATTGAGGCAATAATTAATAGCCTACCAATCAAAAAAATCCAGGACCAGATGGATTCACAGCTGAATTCTACGAGACATACAAGGAGGAGCTGGTACCATTCCTTCTGAAACTATTCCAATCAATAGAAAAAGAGGGAATCCTCCCTAACTCATTTTATGAGGCCAGCATCATCATGATACCAAAGCCTAACAGAGTCACAACAAAAAAAGAGAATTTTAGACCAATATCCCTGATGAACATCGATGCAAAAATCCTCAATAAAATACTGGCAAACCAAATCCAACAGCACATCAAAACGCTTATCCAACACGATCAAGTTGGCTTTATCCCTGGGATCAAGGCTGGTTCAACATACACAAATCAATAAACATAATCCATCATATAAACAGAACCAAAGACAAAAACCACATGGTTATCTCAATAGATGCAGAAAAGGCCTTTGACAAAATTCAACAGCGCTTCATGCTAAAAACTCTCAATAAATTAGGTATTGATGGGACATATCTCAAAATAATAAGAGCTATTTATGACAATCCCACAGCCAATATCATACTGAATGGGCAAAAACTGGAAGCATTCCCTTTGAAAACTGGCACAAGACAGGGATGCCCTCTCTCACCACTCCTATTCAACATAGTGTTGGAAGTTCTGGCCTGGGCAATCAGCCAGGAGAAAGAAATAAAGGGTATTCAATTAGGAAAAGAGGAAGTCAAATTGTCCCTGTTTGCAGATGACATGATTGTATATTTAGAAAACCCCATCATCTCAGCCCAAAATCTCCTTAAGCTGGTAAGCAACTTCAGCAAAGTCTCAGGATGCAAAATCAATGTGCAAAAATCACAAGCATTCTTATACACCAATAACAGACAAACAGAGAGCCAAATCATGAGTGAACTCCCATTCACAATTGCTTCAAAGAGAATAAAATACCTAGGAATCCAACTTACAAGGGATGTGAAGGACCTCTTCAAGGAGAACTACAAACCACTGCTCAATGAAATAAAAGAGGACACAAACAAATGGAAGAACATTCCATGCTCATGGATAGGAAGAATCAGTATCGTGAAAATGGCCATACTGCCCAAGGTAATTTATAGATTCAGTGCTATCCCCATCAAGCTACCAATGACTTTCTTCACAGAATTGGAAAAAACTACTTTAAAGTTCATATGGAATCAAAAAAGAGCCCGCATTGCCAAGACAAGAGTAAGCCAAAAGAACAAAGCTGGAGGCATCATGCTACCTGACTTCAAACTATAGTACAAGTCTACAGTAACCAAAACAGCATGGTACTGGCGCCAAACCAGAGATATAGACCAATGGAACAGAACAGAGCCCTCAGAAATAATACCACACATCTACAACCATCTGATCTTTGACAAACCTGACAAAAACAAGAAATGGGGAAAGGATTCCCTATTTAATAGTGCCGGGAAAACTGGCTAGCCATGTGTAGAAAGCTGAAACTGGATCCCTTCCTTACACAAAAATTAATTCAAGATGGATTAAAGAGTTAAATGTTAGATCTAAAACCATAAAAACCCTAGAAGAAAACCTAGGCAATACCATTCAGGCCATAGGCATGGGCAAGAACTTCATGACTAAAACACCAAAAGCAATGGCAACAAAAGTCAAAATTGACAAATGGGATCTAATTAAACTAAAGAGCTTCTGCACAGCAAAAGAAACTACCATCAGAGTGAACAGGCAACCTACAGAATGGGAGAAAATTGTTACAATCTACCCATCTGACAAAGGGCTAATATCCAGAATCTACAAAGAACTTAAACAAATTTACAAGAAACAATCAAACAACCCCATCAACAAGTGGGCAAAGGATATGAACAGACATTTCTCAAAAGAAGACATTTATGCAGCCAACAGACACATGAAAAAATGCTCATCATCACTGGCCATCAGAGAAATGCAAATCAAAACCACAATGAGATACCATCTCACACCAGTTAGAATGGCGATCATTAAAAAGTCAGGAAACAACAGGTGCTGGAGAGGATTGGAGAAATAGGAACACTTTTACACTGTTAGTGGGACTGTAAACTAGTTCAATCATTGTGGAAGACAGTGTGGCGATTCCTCAAGGATCTAGAACTAGAAATACCATTTGACCCAGCCATCCCATTACTGGGTATATACCCAAAGGATTATAAATCTTGCTGCTATAAAGACAGAGGCACACGTATGTTTGTTGCAAGACTATTCACAATAGCAAAGACTTGGAACCAACCCAAATGTCCAACAATGATAGTCTGGGTTAAGAAAATGTGGCACGCTATGCACCATGGAATACTATGCAGCCATAAAAAAGGATGAGTTCATGTCCTTTGTAGGGACATGGATGAAGCTGGAAACCATCATTCTGAGCAAACTATCGCAAGGACAGAAAACCAAACACCGCCTGTTCTCACTCATGGGTGGGAATTGAACAATGAGAACACTTGGACACAGGGTGGAAGACATCACACACCAGGGCCTGTTGTGGGATGGGGGAAGGGGGGGAGGGATAGCATTAGGAGAAATATCTAATGTAAATGACGAGTTAATGGGTGCAGCACACCAACATGGCACATATATACATATGTAACGAACCTGCATGTTGTGCACATGTACCCTAGAACTTAAAGTATAATAGAGATAAAATTAAAAAATAAAGAAATTGTTTTTAGGCAGCTAGAAAGGGTGAAACTTGTTGGAATTTTCCTTTAATAAAAAGCAACCCCTAAAACATTTCTTTTCTAACAAAAAGGGGCTTGAAAAACCAGACCTGCAAGCATTGACATGCCAATGCCCATGGCTAAAAGCCAGGCCCACCCAATATGGCATCTCCCGTCCTCTTTTCCCTGTCACCACCTGTGCCAGGTGTCATGGCAGCCCCCAGATAAAGCCACGTGTACAAGCATCATGGCTGCCACCAGATGGAGGCTGCATTTGCATAATAAAAGACTAGGGTGGGAGGGCCAGTCTTTTCCTGAGCCAAGTAAATGGCACACCTGGTCAACCCAATCCCCTGAGCCTTATGTAAATCAGCCACCGCCTCTTTAGTCCTCTGTACAAACCTGATCGCGTTGCGCCACAAAAGAGACCCCCTTCAACCCGCTTTCTCAACGTGAGGAAGCATTTTCTCTCTCTTTTTTTTTTCTATTAAACTTTCCGCTCCTGAATCCACTCCTCATGTGTGTCCGTGTCCTAAATTCTTTCTCAACTGAGACCAAGAGCCAGGGTATATATCACAGACAATGGAGCCATTTCAATATTGCCAACATTGTGCACTAAAACATGTGGACTTAGGACCAAAGGAGAACTAGAAAGGGGAAGTGAAGAGGTAGGAAGAACAATTTCATTTTTGTAGCTGTCTGTAAAGCAGAATCCTTTATCCATTCATTAAGAATGTTAATGTTCGTAAGAGTTATCAAATTTTAGAGGTGGACTTAAAGCCTAATTCCCCTGTTTTCTTTGTATTTTATGTATTCTGAGGGCAGTGTAAGCCATGAGAGGGTTTTAAACAGAGGAGATGTGTGATTTTTACTTATATTTGAGGGAAGATGGGTGGAAAGGGAGCTGGGCTTAGGGGGAGGTGATTGAGAAGAGGTGAACCTAGAGGGGTGTGCAGGGCCAGATTGCACAGGAGTTTTTCGCTTTTTCTCTCTGGAATTTTATGTGATCTCAATTTTATATTCTCAATATTCTGATTATGGTGATATGTGTTGGCATAGGTCTATTTTCATCCTTTGTGCAAAGTACTCAATAGCCTCTTAGCCTGGAAATTTAGATCTTTCAGTTTTGGGAAATTTTCTTGAAATTTTTTCTTCCTTCCATTTCCTCTTTATTATTTTTCCAGAATGTCCACTTTTTAGATGTTGAACTTCTTATATTGCTACTGTAATGTTTTCCTATTTTGATTTGCTTGCTCTATTTTCTGAGATTGCCTCAACTTTATCTTGCGTATTTTTATTGCAATGTGTGTAATATTTTCTTTTTTTAATTTCATCTTATTTTAACTTTGGAGAAAAAGTCATTTCCTTTTTTTAAAAAGAGGTAACCACCAAGAAAACACACCCTTCTCTGCCAGAGTTGCAATAGGACTAGACTATCAGAACATGTCAGAACATGGAGATGAAGACAGTGTCTTATCCTTTATAAGGTTGAGTATAGTGCATGTTGATGGGAAGCACATGAGTTTATGATGTTGAATAAATGAGCAATAGAGATTGGGTGTATTGAAAGAGGGTCTTGGGTATTCTTATCATGCTGGAGAAAGCCTCAGGTGTGACCCAGTTGTAGCTAGGTAAGTTCTAGGATCTCTGACACTGAGAAAGGGAAGAAGTGCATGAGTGTGTTGGGTCTTCTCTGGAGAGGGCTCCCTTGTGCGTGCACAAGTCGTTCACATGTTCAGAACATTGTACTCTAAAGCAGCACCTCTTTCTCACCCAGATATTCCTCCATCCTGTTTATAGCACCACATTGGTGGCCAGAGCCTCTGCAAAAATAACCTTTTGATTTCAATCTCTCCTCTGTATTCCACCTGCCATGATTCAGGCCTTTATTTTTACTTACCTCTTTTGGAAGCCTTCATATTTTCTAATTAGTTTCTAAATGCCTCTATTCTCTCAATTCTAGTGTTGTTTTTTTTTTTTTTTCGGATAGAGTCTTGCTCTGTTGCCCAGGCTGGAGTGCAGTGGCACAATCTCGGCTCACTGCAGCCTCCGCCTCCTGGGTTCAAGCGATTCTTCAGCCTCCTGAGTGGCTGGGATTACAGGTGCACACCACCATGCCTGGCTAATTTTTGTATTTTTAGTACAGATGGGGTTTCACCATGTTGGTCAGGATGGTTTCAAACTCCTGACATCATGATCCGCCTGCCTTGGACTCCCAATTGCTGAGATTACAGGCATGAGCCTCTGCGCCCAGCCTATTTTTACTTATCTCCTTTGGAAGCCTTCTTATTTTCTAATTAGTCTCTAACTGCCTCTATTTTCTCAATTCTAGCATATTTTATATGAATCTTTGTGTTGCTATCCTTTTTTTAAAAAAAAAACACCACTAGCTGCTCATTCTCTATTGAATTATTAAAAATGTATCAATTTAAAATTAAAGGACTCATTCTCGTGCACCCCAAGATACCAACAAAACTGACTACACGTGTCTCCTGAGTGTTTCATTCCACCTAATGCCTTTCTTCTTCTTGTTCTCTCTTTCTGGATGGTCACCCCTCATTTCTGCCCAAGGAATTTCTGCTCATCCTTTAAGATGCATCCCAGGGGTCACTTCCTTCATGAACCTTTCAGATTCTCCCAACCAGGTGTCGTTTCATCCTCTGCAGAGCGTTGGAATGATTGTGTAACACTCTTGGCACTCATCACATTCCGCTTTGTATGGTAGTTGTTTACAGGTTTTCTCTCAACCTCAAGGGCAAGGCCAAATCTCATTCACTCTTGCCCCTTAGTAAAGCTCTGGATCTTGCAATTATTTCATCATTGACTTCATTTACTTAGAAAACCCAGGTTGAGTACCGCAGAAATGGATCACATTAAAATTTATATTCTTTCAACTAATATTTATCTGGTGTCTGGTTTCTTTGTTAACATTTTCTTATAGAATCAGATAATTAATGTCATGATTTATTAATCCATTGAATTTACAGTAAAGAAACTAATAAAAAATGTCTGCACAGGCTGCACCAGAATGTTGATTTATAGAGATAACAATCAGAAAGTTATTCTCTCTAGTACAAAAGTGGGGAAAGAAAGACCCAATGATATAATTCTAATGTAAGTAGATTTTGCATGAAGGAATATAGGAAGACATTTTAGTGTCAAAATAATAAGTCAGTAACGAAGGTTATGGTACATGATATATAATTATAGTACTTTTATGTCTGCAAAAATTTATAGTCCTTTTTTTTTTTTTTTTTTGAGACAGAGTCTTGCTCTGTCGCCCAGGCTGGAGTGCAGTGGCACAATCTCGGCTCACTGCGACTCCCGGGGTTCAAGTGATTCTCCTGCCTCAGCCTCCCTAATAGCTGGGATTACAGGCGCCTGCCACCATGCCTGGCTAATTTTTGTACTTTTAGTAGAGATGGGGTTTCATCATGTTGGCCAAGCTGGTTTTGAACTCCTGACCTCAGGTGATCCGCTGCTTTGGCCTCCCAAAGTGTTGGGATTACAGGCATGAGCCACCACGCCTGGCCATGAAGCCAGCTATTTCCAAGTGTCAATAAGTTCCACAGATTAGTCTGGGTTGCCTTTTTGTTTTTCTGAAGTTGAGTTTGCTGACCTTTCTCAGGGGAAAAACATACAGAATTTGTCTTTTTTTAATTATTATACTTTAAATTCTAGGGTACATATGCACAACGTGCAGGTTTGTTACATACGTATACATGTGCCATGTTATGGCAAGGACAGAAAACCAGAATTTATCTTAACTCCATTCTTTATTCCTTCTTATTGTTCTGGCCTGTGGGCTTTGCCTACAGCACCTGCTTCTGCTTTCCCCATTTACTGATCCACTAAGTGTAAGTGTAACATATAGAGGTCTGTGTTGGTTGTTGTTTTGTGTTCAAACAGCTGAACATCTGGCCTCTCATGTGCAGGTGCACAGAACTCAGGAGAAGGGGTTTTAATTTAAGATAAAAAATAAGGATATGTGCTAGTTGCAGATGAGGGTTTGGATGCTGGACTGAAGATGCTTCTGTGTTCAAAAACAAGGACATATGAGTCCCTTATAGGTCAGGGACAATGTACAGTGCTGGTCATAATATTCATTTTCTGAAAATGTCTTCACTGACATAATGGCTTCTGATTTGTGATCCTGAACAAGTCTATTATATTTTATTTAGTTATTGTCCTCAATTTGCAAGGTTCATAGAGTTTCACACAGATGGCACCCAAAGTGCTTACTTCTCTTTGTGCTGAAATTAAGCTTGAATATGCTATATATCAAGTAAATAATCCGTTCCATGCCATTACAAGAGTTTAGAGTGAGAGATGAAATAAATTTTGCAAAAAGTGTGCCCACATGTTCATTTTCTCCAAATAGCATAGTCATTACATTTAAAAACAATTATTGGTCAAAATAGAAAGTATTAAGAAAATACTAAGTATCAGTTGAGGTCTACCACATGTTCAGCAACAACTTAGGTGAGATGTGGGAGTAGGAAAAAGGAATACTTTATAACATCACAGAGAGGCAGATTTTGGCACAGGGAAGAGAAGTCACTGCAATACCTCAAGGAAGCCAGTGGTGAGCTAAGAAAACACTAGTTTGACCCATTGCCTCAATTAAGTATTTATCTTTTATAGCTAAGAAGAGAAGTAAATAGCCTTTCTTTATACTTTCTAGAAGTTGAGCTCAATGTTCTTTTGGAGACAGCAGGCTCATCTCCATTATGTAGCGCCAATGACAAATACCTGTATATGTCTGTGTTTCCTTGGTCTGTCTCGCTCACCTGTTAAGACACCTTGCTGCACAACAGATGGCACATGCTTATCCTGTGGCAATGAAGAGTTGACATCAAAGGCCAAGAAAACCTTGAAACTCATCCCTTTCAGCCCACAAGAACAGCTTCTCTCTACCACAGGCGATGAAAGCTGGAGATAACGGGGGCATTCCCACCGCTGCACTCTCTCTTGTGGCCAGCTGACAGTTAACACAGGTGGGCGTGAGGTGCTGCCCACCTTTTGAAGGTTGTCTGTTGATGGGGAACACCACCTCTCTGAGCTCAGGTCTCTGCTTTGGCCCGTGGAGCTGCTTCTGAGAAGTAACCAGGTGGTGGATACCTGCCTGCTTTTCAGAAAATCCGAGGTGGCTGTCAAGACCCCCACTATCATTCAAAGGCCGTCAGGTAAGGTGGCCGTTTGAGGGGCCACTTTTGTTCTTGGTTTTCTTCAGAAGTCGAATTGGATTGCCAAACAGCTTGCTCAACTGCCTCTTCCCATAAGCTAGATGGGAGGAAGGCTGGGTCTGTGTAACTTGGGGTGTGCACAACTAAAGTGCATAAAAAGAGAAGCAAGTGTTAAATGAGTCTGCCATTCCCCAAGCAAACATCATTTCATTGAAGTTACACTGTGCTATTTTATCTTGACCCACAACCAAATGGAACTTGTAATACATTATCACATACGAGATAGTTAGCTCATTAATAAAACCCCAGGCAGGAGATGTAAACAATGAAAACTCCCACACATTACCACTATAGTGCACTACGATATTTTTCCTTCTTTTCATCAAAATTCTCCATGTAATTAAATCCCAAGTCAGTCAGCAAAAAAATCCTCATCTTTATTTATTGCACTTTTTTTGAAGTGAATTAGTTATTTTTCATACTGCTAAGTAGAAAATAAGCACAAACTCTGGGTCAGTGCCGAAAGTTTTCCTTATCCACAATAAATATTTATTGAATGCTTTTGCTCTGCCACTGGCACTCGAGAATTATCAGTGAATGAGACTGAACACATATTAGTAATCAATGCTACAATGAACATCAATCTGATTGAAGTGAGAGTGAGCATTTGAGTGCTCAGAGAAAGCCTCACTAAGGAAGTTACCAGTAAACTGAGTCTAGGATGCAAGATGGCGCTGAGCCTGCCACGACCTGGGGAAAGAGTGCTCCTGGTTGAGTCAATAGCTGGATTAAAGACCAAGTTCAGTGTTCAGAGGAACATGAGGAAGGCCTATGTGGCTGAAGTGCAGTAAGGAAAGGCAAAGGTTGCTAGAGATGAGATCAGACAGGTGAGGGCTCTGGAGACTGTGACGTTGCTGGCTACGATAGTGTATTGAATTCTAATCTCAGTGCCATGAGGAGCCATTAAGTTGTTTAAGCATTTACTGTGCTTTATACTTTAAGAGATCAACTCCACTTGATGGGTTGAGATGGAGTCAAGAGAATAAGCAGGGTGACCAGCTCACAGGTAGCCTTGCAGCAATCCAGGTGTGGGGTGATGGTGGCTTGGCTTGGTTGTTATTGGTGGAGGTGCGGAGGAGTGGATGGATTGAGGACTTGTTCTGGTGGTAGAGTTGATCAACATATAGTATGGGATTGTATGGAAAGAGTAAGTAAATGAGAGGAGTTGAGGCTGAATCCTAGGTTTTTGCTTCATAGGCTTCTCTTCCATCTCCAAGGGTTAAAGCCAGGGATAAAGAAAAAGGTGTTGATTAGGGATTGGGATTTGTCCAGAACTTTAAAAAATAACACTGTATGATATTGTATGAGGTTTCATTCTCTATTATACCTCACGTTCTCTGACTTGGATATAATACCTCTCTGACTTGGATAGCCAGGTGCTATCTTCCCTCTTTTCAGGTAAAAACCTATGCATTATTTAATAATACAATCACTTTGCAATATCCCAGCCTCATTCTCATGTATCTCAGCATCTAAAAGAGGTTTTAGGCCAGTCATATAAATATCATCAGTGCCTATAGCACCTAATGTAGACATAGAAATTGCTTAATAAATGCCTGAAATAAAATTGAATAGGGATCTAGGGCAATAGTACTCAATGTGGTCTGCAGTCCTGGGTGGTTGTGTGAACTGTTTGTTATGAACCATTTGTCACTGCTCAATGGGAGGATAAGTTTAGAAATGAAGAGACAACATTTAGAAACTTTTATAACAATTTGAAATTACTGTGACATCCAAGCAGCATTTACTTGTATTGTATTTAATAAAATATCACTCTGAGATGGATTGGGAATTTAAAATAAGACAACACAAAACTGACCTTTCACCCCAGATAGTTTGAGAAGCACTGGTTGAGGGAATACACAATGTCATTGCCTTTCCAATTGAGAAAGATCTATGTGATGGCATCCCATGGCAGGTCAATGGCATTTAGGGGAAACGGAGCTAGTTCCTGCTTGCTTTCTTTGTTTTTTTTTCCAATCACAAGTGAGTCCTGGAGAGTCCAGGACTCTCCTGATGCGTGTAACATCTGTGAGTTTCTGAAAAGTGGAAAAAGGGAAGGAATTCCAGGAGTCCACTTTGTGGGAAAGAATACAACTGAACTTGAATAGGCAATAAAAAACTTATATGTGGAGAGGGCCAATCTTATCCCTGTTTCCTTCTAAGGAATGTTCTGTAAGCTGCTCCCAACAGGCAGTTTGAAATTGCTTTGCAATTTCAGAGACCCATAAAATTTGGAGTTCGAAGGCACTTTGGAGACTGTTTGCTTCAATTCCCTCATCCTACAGATGAAGGGACTGATGTCCTAAGGATACCTTTTGAGAAGAACAATTCCCTTTGGGTCCAGAATCCCGGGATAGAGGGCACCTGCTGATCTTTTTCCCCATAAACCGAGCTGAGGTTGTGGGTTTGTTTTTCACACTGCTCATTTTTCAGGGTTGTGATTTTGATCAGTTTCACAAATCTACATCCCTGTGGAGCTCATGAACCCATTTTAGTACCTTGTTTTGACATAAACCGAAGTCCTGTTCAGTTGTAAATTTGGGCTGGGAAAAATACAATCTCATGCTACAGCAGCCTTCCTCGGTTTGTACATCTGTCATTGGAAATATTTGCCAAGAAAACTTCATGTAGCGTTTTTCATGAGGAAACCAAGCAACAAGTGTGATTGGTCTATACCCCCCGCTCCCTCCTCTTCCAGTAGGATTTTATGAGCATTTAATTGCTTTATTGAGGGTTTTCAGTTAGTGAATGAGAGGACGGGTTCTGGGGTCAGAAAAAGTAGCGTTTGAGTTCAGCATCTTTTAGTTGGGTGATTGTATAGATAATGCATCTGCTATGGGCTTGCTTTACTCATCTTCAAAGTGGAGGTAATATTACTTACTTCACAGTGTTGTGACAGTTAAAAGGAATGATATGTGCATACACCTAGCATGCTGCCTGCCATAAAATAAGTAGTACTTAATAGTAGGTTGTAAGCAGATGTATCTGTCAAGGGGAAGTGAATAATGAAAGCAGGGGACCAAGTGACCAGGTTGGCTGCCCAGTCAAGTCCAGTGTGAGGAGCATCTGTTGCTGAGATGTGAAAAGAGGCAACAGACTTTACTAGGTACTGAATGGGGTAAAGGGAGCCCCCAGGTGGGAGCTGCTAGTCTCTCAATTCCTTTATTTTCTGGATGGGCTTTTTCCCAAGCGGAGAATTAGATTTGGTGATAATACAATCTATCTGGGCAATCTCAGAGTGAGCCCAAGTCCTACAGCTGTGAGTCTCCATCCCAGGGGTTCATTTGTAAAAAGAGGAAGGTTTCCACCTCCCTGTTTTTGGTCCCCGTGAAAGTTGGCAAGCAAATGAGGATAGAGCTGTGGATTAGAAATAAAGACAGAGACCAGGTGGTTTACTAGCACAGAGGAAGTCAGGTCTCAGGGAGAGCAGATGTCTATAGCCAGGATTGGGATCTAGTGTGAGGCTCTCAGTTTCACACCCCTGTGCCACAGAAGGCGATGTTACAGCAAATGGAGCTGGGTTGATTGAGCACATCAAGCGTCACCAAGATGTGTGGTTTTGAGCAAATTTCTCATCCCCTCCATGTCTCATTTTTCTAAGATGAAAATAGGGTTAATCCCTACCTTGCAGGACTATAATAAGGACAAGAGAAAATGCATATTAAATGTCTATCACAGTGTCAGGGATGTCCCAGATGGTAAAAACGTTAGCAGCTATTCTTATTTATTAGTGCCTCTTCTGCTTCCTAAGGGATATAAAGTCCCTTGAGGTTGAAGAGTCCAGAAAGATGTATGTATGACAGTCCTTTCAAACTCCAGTAAATAGAACGGTTTACTCAGACTAGCATTTCCAAAGGTGAGTTTAGAATATATAAAGCCTTGAGATGCTGAAGAATAAAAAGCTTCTATGGCCAAATATTTGAAATCTCTCCTTTCGGAATTTCAAATTGTAATCTAGAACAGTAAAGGCTCTGAGAAGTCCTGTAGTAAAGGTCTTTTTGCTTAAGCTGGTATGGAGCATTTCCCAAACTCACTGTCTCTTTTCTTTTTTTCTTCATTCCTTCTTTCCTCTCTCCTTTCCTGTCTCCTAGAACACTCTTAAGATTTTGCTAGCTTTGAATATGGAACACTAAGGCCTACTTTGAATGTCTGAATAATCCATTCCCAAGTCTCGGCTAGTGAAATCCCCACAGTTCTCCAACATAAGTAAAAAGTATTGCCTGGAGAATATTCCGTCTTATTCTTTGTCAATACTTCTGAAAAACAGCTTTTTCTTCTGTGGATTAGCTCGAAGCTGACTGGATTTTCTAGAATAGCACTTCTCAAATCTTAATGTGCATGCAAATCCTCTAGGGAACTTGTTAAAGTACAGATTCTGGTCCTGCAGGTCTAGGGTGGGGCCTGAGATATTCTAACAAGCTCCCTGGTGATGTTTGTTGGAGAAGCAGACTCTCAGGTCTTACCCTGCATCTACTCAGTCAAAATATGCACCTTAACGCGACCCCGCCAGGTGATTTTTATGCACAGAAAAGCTTGAGAAGCACTGGTCAGATCAGGGTTCCTCAGTCTCAGCTCTATTGATACTTTGGGCCTGATAATTCTTTGTAGTGGGGACCATCCTTTGGCTTCTGCTCCACATGTCAGCAGCAACCTTCTTCCAACTGTGGCGACCAAAAATTTCTCCAGGAATTGACAAATGTGTCTTGGGGAGCAAAACTGCCCCGGTTGAGAACCGCCAGTCTAGATCCATCAAACTGTCTCCTCTTTTTGTTCCTGAGCCATTCAGACAGATTTTAATGAGATAATCAAGTGACTATTGCCTATCCATGGTTCTCAGTGCTGCTGCATATGGCAGTCATCTGGGGAGATTTGCAGATTCTGGCTCACTAGATTTGAGGAAAAGCTTAGAAACTTGTATTTTTTAAAAAAAGGAGTAACATTTAATTTGTATCAGGTACTGTTCTAGAAGCTTTATTTTACATACATTAACTCATTTAGGTATCATAAAACTCCCTAAGTAAGTATCAGTATTATTTCCATTTTACAGGTTAGGAAATTGAGCCACAGAGTAACTTCTTAAGCTTGCAGAGCCAGTACTAGAACCTGGCTTGGAAGGGGAGATGTCTGTCTTTTTTTTTTTTTTTTTTTTTTTTTTTGGCTACAATTAGCTTTCTCAAAAGCTCAAAAGATGATTGTAGCAGTAAAAAAGGTTGAAGGTTGTCTGTCTGGAGTCAGTCAGCACTTGGGAATAGTGTCACAGTTCTGGTGGCCCTGATGGTGGCTGGTATGAGGACTATACAGCCTGACTCTCTCACCCTCTTGATAGTTACCTGTTTCAGCACTTGGAAAGATTGGGCTACTGCCATTTTCAGAGTAGTATCCTTATGCTAAGATTATTGAATTGTTTTTTTCATATGGACATAGTAATATAAACAATAATAGAATTGTTTATTTGATATGGACATAGTCCATTTCATATGGACATAGTAATTGAATTGTTTATTTCATTTTGACCCATTTCCCCCAGAAATTTGATAGAATTAATTGACTTTTCTTGATCCATTATTATCCCCCACTCCCCAAAATGTTTGGCTTACATCAGGTAAAAGCTTATATCCTGAGTTTCCAAATTAAATCAGGGAAATGGAAACAACATACACTTCCTAGTGACACTTTGTGAATGAAGAAATAGTTGCTTTAAAAAATCTAGGGTTTACGTGAGCAGCACTAGTGTTACTGACATCTTCAGTCTATTATGAATGATTATCATTTATTTTTACCTCGCTTGATACAGAATGATAGTGTTAAAGCTATAATTAATTACACTGGTGAGAGCTGAATTGTGAGCCACATGAGAACAAGATAAAACTTTAAAAGGCCTCAATGCAAGGTTCTTCACTTAGGTCCAAACATCCAGGCACACAAGTTACTAGGAATATTTCCTGGAATTACTTCTAGGATTAAAGCTGTTAAAAAATAATAAGAGCTAGAATGAATAAATATTTACTCTATTTCAGACATCGTTATAAGGTCTTTAAATATATATTAACTCATGTAGTCTGTTTAACAACGCTTTAGGGTAGGTATTATTATTACTAGCATCTTACAAATGAGAACATTAAGGAACAGAAGTTGTCTACCTTGCTCAAAGTCACACAGCTGGAAAATGGCTGAGCTGGTATTCCAACCCAGGTGCTCTGCTTCTAGAAACTGGGCTCTGCATCACCCTTACTGGCTTTCAATTGGGATTATATCAATTCTCTGTGATGATGCTGGTGGCCCTGTGCTGAATTGGACACTTCCTATGTCCTACATTAATTTTAAAAATGAGGATCAAAGGAGTGTTTGTTGTAATTTCATTTGTTTTATTGGCAAAATCTTTCAAAACATAGATTCCATGGAAGTGTGGGGAAGTGTATGATAAAAGGGACCCTTAACCATTGAAGATAGTGGGCCAACATGGGTGGTGACTATTCATGGTACCGTAATGTTACTCCCCTGCAATATTTCCATGTCAGAGAAGAATTCCCTGGAGTTACTCAGGAGGAAGTTTAAGGGGTCACAGGAATGCTGGAGTAGAGATCTCGGACCAGGGAAACCTATTAAGGGTTCCCATTTGTCATGGAGGCTGCCATGTCTATTGTCTAAGGCACTTCTTTGGCTTTCAGCAAAGGTTACCAGTCCTCTTTATGGTGATGAATATTGCAAGTGAACACTTCTTTCAAGAGAACAGAGATGAACAAACAAGACTAGAAGTTCTTTCTCTCCACTACTCTCCCATTCTAAGAACTACTAATGATCTTGTCCCTATCTAGACTATTAAAATACATAGCTCTGAGCTTTTACTGAAAGAAAGAACATGTTTCCATCATTCTTTTTGCCCTCTTCTGAGTATTCTGAAGGAGCTCTGGTCAAGGGTTCCAGGAGCTCTGAATGTAGCTACTGGCAGCCCCATAATAAATTTACTACCTGAGTGTCCCATAGTTCCCCATAGCCTGGGAGCTATTTCAGTGGAAAGTGTGATCTTCACTGAAGAAGTATTCCAGAACTCTGCTGAGTTGAGATATTTTGGAAAATCCATTCTTTTAGAATTCTCATTTAAAACCTAAAAAATAAAAGATATGAAAATCAATTAACTTCACACATGAAAAAATTCCTCGTATGTTTAATCTTCCTTTATATAATTTCTTGATTATGTTTGGAAGTAAATTGCCTTGATTATACCTTGGATGGAAAGGAATGCCATTTAATTAATTTGAAACATACTGTAGAGATGCTGATTTGTAACACAGAATGATAAATTAGGTTGAAAGCAATAAGTCTCTCTGATAGGAATGAGCTGCAGTTGGATTTTTATGTTATTTTGGGCTGAGTGGTGGACTCAGAGCTCTGCTTTCTTAAAGGGACAAACCAAAGAATTTCTGCCTTATGTGAAGGTCAGGCTGGATTTTATTGGCTTTTGGTTGCCTGATAATTTGTGAAATTATTTTGTCAACCTCACCTGTTTTTTTGTTGTTGTTGTTTTGTTTTTAATAGACATGGTTTGACTAGGCTGGAGTATGGTGATGTGATCATAGCTCAGTGCAGCCTCAAACTTCTGGATTCAAGTGATCCTTTCACATCAGCGTTTTGAGTACCTGGGACTAAAAACGCACATACCATGCCTGGCTAAATTTTGTTTACTTTTGTAGAGCTGGGGTCTCACTACGTTGCCCAGGATGGCCTCAAACTCCTGGCCTCAAGAGGTCCTCCCACAGTCCTGTGGTTACAGGCATGAGCCACCGCTCCTAGCCCTCTTCTTCCTTTTTTTAAAGACAAATTACCAAAGTCATAAACTGAGACACTGGCATATACAAAGCTAAGAACTCTGATATATATTTGAATGACAGAGCTGGATAAAACAATTCTAGAACAATATCTAGTGGCCATGAGGATATTATCTCATCTAATTTTTTAACTCACTTTTCAGCTGAGGAAACTTTGCAGCGAGATTAAAGAACCTGACAAAGGTCACATGGTTAGTTAGTGGTTTTGCCTGGTTTCAAAGTCAGATCTATTTGATTCCAAACCTATGCTCTTAACTGTTCAGCTTTGCTGCCTCTTCTGTGGCTCTTAGGAATTTGGGGACCTCTTGTGTGATTAGTGGCAAAATCCAAGTTAGTAAAGATGCTTAGTCTAACATTTTTGGTGCAAAAGTAATTGTAGTTTTTGCTATTAAAAGTAATGCCAAAACCCACAATAACTTTTGCCCCAACCTAATAGGTGGCTTGTGAGTTTTAATGCAGGGATTTAGGTACCAGAGAGCCTCCTGTGTCTTTTATTCTTTAGTTATCTTATGTGACCCTATTTAAATTTAGGGTTGATAAAAGATCTAATGCAATAAAAAGCATTATTAGTCTTTGTTATGAGGCCATTATTTATTTCCAAGTGTAGGGTAAATGCATCTGATAGCAATAATGTAAGCATACCCTTAAAATGACCTGGTATGGCAGACACACCTGAATGTGTGTTCTGAGACAGGGAATCTGGGAGCAGCTGACCAGAAGTTTTCATTCCTTGTCTATGAGGAACATCTGAGCCCCTGGCCATCCCATGGAACATGGGCCATACAGGGGATGGGGCCCTGAGTTTTGGGTTAAATGAACCCATCTAGTTAGAGGCCATTAAGGTGAGGGTGTTAAGTGCCAGTGCTATATAAACTGCATGCTGTTTGCAAGCCGTTGCAGTTTTCCTGCCCAGCTTGCTGCCACTGGGCTGTATGCAGGGTGGTTCTTCTGGCCAGCCGGTGCCACTGGCCCATGCAGTTATCCTGTCCAGTCCGGCCACCACCAGACTCTCTCCCTTGTATGTAAGACCCTGATAAAACCCTATGTCTCATTTGCTGGCTCTAGTCACTTCTTTGGCCTCTTGAAGCTAGTACCATCCCCACTGGAGTTGATAGGGGTTTGCCACGACACCAGGAAATTCTTCAAGTGTAAGTAAATGTATGGAAACTGTTTAAAGGGTTTAAAGTATGTTGTGCAATTAAAACAATGAACAACACTTTCAATGAGCAAATCTCTGAATATTTTGCTGACAGAATTTTTTATAATAGATCATTAGGGTGAGGTAGGGTGGTAGCTTTATACTAATGTCAAAGGGATCCCTTTCTTTACTTTTTGTATCCTGACTTCTTGAAAATCACTGAACTATTGGTTTCTCCCTTTCCTTTTTTTTTTTTTTTTTTTTTTTGAGACGGAGTCTTGCTCTGTCGCCCAGGCTGGAGTTCAGTGGCGCAGTCTCGGCTCACTGCAAGCTCCACCTCCCGGGTTCACCCCATTCTCCTGCCTCAGCCTCCCAAGTAGCTGGGACTACAGGTGCCCGCCACCACGCCTGGCTAATTTTTGTATTTGTAGTAGAGACAGGGTTTCACGGTGTTAGCCAGGATGGTCTCGATTTCCTGACCTCGTGATCTGCCCGCCTCGGCCTCCCAAAGTGCTGGGATTACAGGCGTGAGCCACCGCGCCCGGCGGTTTCTTCCTTTCTTAACAGAAGAGTCATCCTTTCAAAAGAAGCCTCTCTTCATCAGAGAAAGCTTTATAAAAGTCAGCAGGGCCTGGAGAACTGTGCTTAAGCCAGATGTTTACTGTACTTTGAGATACATCGAGAAGATGTTAAACAGCTTCCGAAAACCTGTAATTGATTAATATGAGTTATATAATCCTCATTTCTCAGATGGAGAAATCAGGCCTATAATAGTTAATGTTAGAGGTTATCCAGGATATTATAGAATTTTTCTTCCTGATATTTAATTTCTATTTGGTTTTATTTTAACCCAAGGCAACTGAACATTCAGATACATTTAATTATTTTAATCCCATGGCATAATGTTAAAATATCTTAAAATCACATATGTAATAAGCATGCAATATGGAAAATCTGGAACACATACACAAAGCACAAAGGAAGAAAAACCTCTTGCCAATCGACTAAACTTCTCTAACAAACA
Organism: Nomascus leucogenys; assembly: GCF_006542625.1. NCBI lineage: Eukaryota > Metazoa > Chordata > Mammalia > Primates > Hylobatidae > Nomascus > Nomascus leucogenys. The sequence continues at coordinate 96,961,131 of NC_044395.1, forward strand.
TAGGAGAACAAAGTGTTATTATTGAATAAGCATTGAACCAGAATGGGATACACATCCACGGCAATCCATTAAGTGATTCTGGCAAAGACAGAAAGAAGTCTCACGCTTTTACATAGCCAAGCAGATGCAACCCGTTACATACATGTTCTCAGGATAAACAAGAACTGATCCTCAAGAGGACTCGCCGGCACCATTTGTTATAGGCAGTTCATTCTAAAATCACCTGAAATTTGGGGGTGACCATCCGCATTTTATAATAGCCTTTATCCAAGGGAAAAACGAAATTCCCACCTCTTTATGATAGGAGGCAGACTTGCAATTTGGATCCAGGCATCAGCTGAATTTAGGTTCCTACCCTGCCCAGGAAACTGAGAGATAGGAGCCTTATTTTCCTTAATGATTATATTTCAAAGAGACATTCCCAGGTCCTTGTGGAAACATTCCTGGGTTGTAAAATTGGTAAGAGGCTTCTTTAGCTTTTAAAAAGATTTAGATACATTTCAAAGTAGCAGAGAAAGCTTACACTTACTAGTTTTCTAAGGTAAATGCCCAAAGGGCATGGGGGAAGGTCTCTTTCCTTTTTCTTTGCAACAAAAAGAATTGGCTTTTTTTTTGGTCTGATTTGTATTTGCCCTGCCACACATATTATCAGCATCTCCGTGATCCCAGCAGGGCCCAGAGCCTGCCATGGGCCTCAAAGAGGAGAGCTGCAGAGATCGAGCAGATATTCTAGGCACAGGGAATGAGGTAAATTATTTGTAGTAGTTTGCAACTTTTATGTTGAAGAAGTCTGTCCTGGGAGAAAAGTTTTTCTCCCTTAAATTTGACCCTTTCCTAGAAGACAGCCCTAAGAAACTGAGTCCTATGGCTAATGAGACTAACAGCATTTGTGATGCACACAGCCTTGCTCTGGAAGTCTGTCTAAAGCAAAGCCAGTGGAATTTGATGTCTTAGCTCTAATTGTTCCTGTGGGGGACCACTCCTGACCTGCTGGGGGCCGTGAGCTCCTCTCCACTCATTGTGCCGCCCGGACGAGGACAAGGCTGCAGGACACCCAGGAGGACCCGATGCTGTGGTTAAAGCCTCGTAAACGGAGAGCCTGGAATAGAAAAGCAAGTAGGAGGTGCTCCCAGTGAAATGTCTGGAGATGGGGAAAATCATGGTTGGTTTTGAAGGGATCATAATCCAGATGACTGGGGAGGCTCAGAAACAGAAGGAGCTTGATAGAGCTGAGGCCGGCAGTACCTGGAGGGCCTTTTGAAAGAAAAAGATCAACTTGGTACAGACTTGCGCTCCATGGACAAATCTGTCTCTGATCTTTTCAAGAAATTTGAGAAACAGAAGGTGACTAAAGGCCGTGGAGAGCTTGAAGAATCACTGAGGCTGTGCGTTGAGGATTACAGAGTGAGAATCAGAAAGGCAGGCTGGAGATGCTGTGGGAAAGCAGACTATGCCGCCCCCAGATCCACTTCTTTGGCATATTCTGAGCCAGTTATTCAGAAAAACTGCAGACACAGAAATAGCGCTGAAAAGCTATCATCTTGTAGAGGAAATTTGCATCTGTCCACATTGGTAAAGCAAACAGGGGATGCTGGCAGAGGTTTTCTCTGAGGTCCCCTATTCTAGGTCTAGGAAAGATGATCTCACAGGCAAAGGAGACTGAAGGTCTGTCACTTTTGAAGATCTGGCAGAGGAACTTAATCACAAGCTCCCATCTCTTCTTTCTGAGGGCTGCTCCCTGAGATGATTCAGCATAATAAGACAGGTTTTGCTTATCCATGGCTTCCTCCCCTTATTCCCCCAGAATCTGTCACCACCTTCCCCCAGGAGCCCCAGCCTCTAGTTTTTTGTACAGTTATAAAAATTTCAGTCGTCAGTCCTTCTTCGGGTCTTCTATTTCGTGTGGCTTCCATGTGCATGTACACATAATAAATTTGCATACCTTTTCTCCTGTTAATCTACTGTCAGTTTGTTTTATAGCCTCAAATGATCAAACCTTTGTGGAGAAAGAGAATTATCTTTGTCTCTGTGGTATTAAGTACTGAAGGTTTGTTTGTACAGGAGAGAAATTCGATTCAGCATGTGAGTTAATCGTGCAGGTCTACAGGGAAGGCCCACATGGATGCCATGGCTTTTCAGGCCAGTCTGATGGAGCAGATGTGGATCCATTCACTGAGCAAGGCCATGGAGCAGGAGACTGAAGAAAACAATGAGAATCTGTGATCTGATTTCAGAGGTGGAAAAACTGTGTCAGCCACAGGTGACTTTCTCTCTTTCCTCCTGTCTGTCCATCTGTCTGTCCATCTGTCTGCCTGACCCTGTCCACAAGCAGTTCTCCTGGACTCTCTTCTTGTGTTTTCCTTTTGGCAGAAATTTAAGTGATTCTCAAATGAGATACCTACAGAAAAGTAAGTATAAGAAATTTTGACTTCTGGATGTTACACTTCATGCTCTATTTGGCTTATTAAATGTTGATGCTAATCTTTTTTTAAAAGCAAAGAAAAACACACAATCCAGAATAACATTGGAAACATTTAGTTCTACATCCTCTAAGTCTCTATGTAAATGGACTGTTTCTTTTCTTAAATTATTTTTTATTTTTTTATTTTACTTTAAGTTCTGGGATACATGTGCAGAACATGCAGGTTTGTTACATGGGTATACATGTGCCATGGTGGTTTGCTGCACCCATCAACCCACCTAGGTTTTAAGCCTCGCATGCGTTAGGTATTTGTCCTAATGCTCTCCCTCCCCTTGCCCTCCATCCCCCGACGGGCCCTGGTGTGTGATGTTCCCCTCCCTGTGTCCATGTGTTCTCACTGTTCAACTCCCACTTATGAGTGAGAACATGCGGTGTTTGATTTTCTGCTCCTGTGTTAGTTTGCTGAGAATGATGGCTTCCAGCTTCATCCATGCCCCTGCAAAGGACATGAACTCATTCTTTTTTATGGCTACAAAGACTTGGAACCAACCCAATGCCCATCAGTGATAGACTGGATAAAGAAAATGTGGCACATATACAAAATGGACTTTCTTTTTTTTTTTTTGAGACGGAGTCTCACTCTTTCGCCCAAGCCGGACTGCAGTGGTGCCATCTCGGTTCACTGCAAGCTCTGCCTCCTGGGTTCCTGCCATTCTCCTGACTCAGCCTCCCGAGTAGTTGGGACTACAGGCACCCGCCACCGCGCCCGGCTAATTTTTTTGTATTTTTAGTAGAGATGGGGTTTCACCGTGTTAGCCAGGATGGTCTCGATCTCCTGAACTAGTGATCCACCCACTTCGGCCTCAAAATAGACTTTCTTAAATTACATCCAGCACTCTCTTAAAGGGTCTTAATGAAACCAATGCAGACATGTTTTGATATAAGATTTTTTAGTAGCATGTACTTCACATGTAGAAGCCTGCACAGAACAAGACATTTTGCATAATATTTAATTAGTGGATGTTTGCTTCGAAAAGCCTTATGTGACCCGTGAAGCAATCAAAATAATTATGGGCACAAATTGCATATGCAAAATTGAGACCCTGTAGGTGTCCTCATCCACTCTGCTTATACCTCAGGGAATTGTTGGATGCAGGCAAAAGGGCTCTCTGCAGCCATGAGCGTGCAGTGGTGGCTTGCTTTCTCTTTGCTTCAGTGCTTTCCCTTTAAGCAGCAGGGAGATTAAAAAATAAAAAAATACAGAACTTCACAATAGCAGAGGAGGAAGAGGAATGAGAACTCTGCAGAGTGCCTTTTGAACTACCAGCTCTAGCATTTATTGCCTTCGCCACTCATTTGTGCAAGTCTGATCTTGCCCTTTGTTATTCAAGAGTAGAGTCCTTCTTCCTGTTAGATTGAGGTTCCTCGAAGCCACAAACCACGTCGTATCCTTTCTGTGCTGCCTGTAGTACTCTAATGGTGAAGATGTAGTGGATACTCAGTAAGGATCTGGAGAATTGAACTGGAGAGCCATGATGGAGTACAATAGGATGGTATTTTTGAGATTTCTTTTTCTTTTGCACTTCCCCACACATAAGCTCTGTAGTTTACTTGAGCATCCTCCTGCCTCTTAGAATGGTTACAAGAGGGTTACAAGAGGGATACAAAAAGTTAGTATTCCAATTTTGATATTTAAAGTAGTATTTTTTGGTTCTGCAGTAAAACAGAATTTTAGATGTTTTAAACTCCTTTTACTCCTTCCCCTGGTTTTTGTTTGTTTGTTTTTACCAGTTCAAGAAGTAGGCCTCAGGTGATTAAAGCATTAAGATTTTACAAGTGTAGAGGCTACTCCCCTTGCCTGACAGCAGGCAGGGCACAAGATTTAATGCCCCAAAGGAGAACAATTGTTAGAAGAAGCAAAAACTCAAGTCTACCTCTTCTTACATGGCATTGTGAAAAGAGGGGGTGCAGGGAATGAGGAAGGGGTGAACACACAGGTTTTGATTTTTTTTTCCTGGGCCTGAACCCAGAAGATGGGAAGTGCATGCATGTGTGTGTGTGTGTGTGTGTGTGTGTGTGTGTGTGTACCACCAGCGTCTTGTTATTCTAGGAGTGGATTTGTTTCACAGGTTGCCCCTCCAGCATTCTGTGGGCAGCTTCATTAAAGGACACTTGTCAGCATAGCCTGGTTAGGCTGAGGAGAACCTGGGTTTGGCTTTCCTGAATATCTCTTAACTTTCAAATGACTGAATGTTCCTCATGCCCTAGGGCTAGCTGCTGAATTTTGTAGACCCTGACTGGGGAATATGGCAGGAAGGGGTTGCTTTCATGGACAAAGGAGCCACATTGCTGAGGACAGCAGGGCAGGGCTTCCTGGCCAGGCCTTGGATGTGTCCACCCTGCAAGCAAGAGCTGAGTCCGGCATCCTGAGTTATAACAGCCATAGACTTTATAGAGACGCCCCAGCAGAATGCCCAGGGCACAAGGTCATGCCTCGGTAGTCTCCAGGGGCAAGCCCAGCCTGGGTCCTCTGCAGCAGATACCAACTTACCTCTCTAGGACTCCAGCCGGCCCCCTCCCCTCTGCCTCCTCAAGGTTGCACGAGCCACATCCTTTCTCCCATAGCCAAGATGCATCGTAGGAGGAGCAAGGGAAGGGAGCTCTAAAACCCTGAGCATTTACCCAGGTCATTCAAGCAGAGATGTGATGATGCCCAGGAAGTCTAAATTACTAGGTCAGACAAGTATCTATTTCTCTTGCCATCAACTGGGTGAAAGCCTGTGAAGAAGACCAGATCAATTACAGAAGAATAAAAAGGCTATTTATTTTTGTACTTCGGAGTGCAGTATAAGTGAATATTGATCCTGCTACAGTGTGTGGGTTTTTTCATGTTTCTTAAAATTCTTTTAGAAATGAACATTTCCTAGCCTTCTCTGTAAACTCCAAAGTTAGACTCCAGTTTATAAAGACATCAGCAGGAAGCAGTGCCTCCCAAGGTGGAGGAAATATGGAAAAAAAGATCCTTCCTGGCCAATTCAGAAGAGCTGAGAGAGAGCATGAGAGAATTAGCATGAGTTTGACCAGTGCTGCTAGCAAGCAGATTCCAGCAAACAGATATACATATTCTTTTAAATCTCCTACTGTGCCTTCAAATGGTCATCCCAAATGTTTCATTTTACATTAAGTGCCAGCTTGCCTCTAGGGATGAGGATAAGACATTTTGAATTTAACTTCTTAATTAGGAAACACCAAAGCTGTCATTCATACTAAGAGAAAGAAGGAGCCTTCACTTCCCACTGCAGATAATGAGACTTTCCAGATATTAATTGTATGTGTGTTTAGCTTTGAAATGTAGTATTTAAAGTTTCGAGAATTAGAAATAGCATGGATATAGAGGACCTGGCCAGGCCCTGTCATGCAGTAGGGTCATTAATAAATGGGGATAACTCTTAAAAAATAGAGTAACCAGAATTTTTTTGGGGGGTGGATAATAAATTCACTTTTCAGTCTTTAAGTACTGCACATCAGCTCTAAGGCGAAGTTGTGAAGAAGTTACTAAGTGACTTATCAGAAGCATCCTGGTTGAAAGGAGAGGGAAAGTTGCTACCATTTATTCTGTGCCAGGAACTTGAACATCTTTTCATGCAATACCACATTTAATCCTCTTGCTATTCTCATGAAGTAGAGAAATATGTATTGATTCTGGTTATAAGAAAACTGAGGCTCCAAGAGTTAAACTGACCTGTCCACATTACCAGCTGCTGAGTGTGAGGGTTGGAATACAAACCTAGATCTAAGACCCATGCTCTTGGTGTGACACCACCCTGCTGCCTCATGGCAAAGGTGAGAAAACCTAACAGAGGGATTCCAAAATTGTACTTTGTACTTCTCCTCCTTTGTAAAACTGATATCCATGATAGATTTTTAAAAATGAAATATGTCCTCCCTCTTAGATGGCTAGCAATGTTTGCTGTGGCCAGGTCTGTTTTATTATCTTATCCAAAACACATGGCCCGGTGCTTGGTACATTGTACGTGGTCAGGTTTTTCACTGGCTAATTATAAGTAAGCAAATGCTATTGGAATCTAGAAAGTAAACTAATGCAAATTTGGGGGAGATTGTTTTTTGCGGATACATACGTTTACTGATATGTCTTTGATTCATTTTGAAAATTCTTTCCCTAAAGTTATCGACGGATTGTCAGACTCTTTGATATTTACACTAATCTTAAGTCCTACATGATTAATAAAGAAGTAAAAAATGTTGAAGATCAGGCAGGTGAACTGCTGGAGTGATCACTGTTAGAGTTTCTGAGTTTCTGTTCTTTTCCAGGATAAGATTTGGTTCCTAATGGTTGGGCATGGGCTCTGAAACCTGGAGAATCAGAAAGGGAATAGAACCTGTGATTTAGATTTCTGAGCCACACTTAAATGGCTGGCAGCTGAGATTCAGGAATGGCAGAGGCTGATGAAGCTGGAGTCATACAGTAGCTACTATTAATAACAAGACGAGCAGAGTGGGGCAAGAACTCAATGAATCGAACGAGAGGGGACAATGGGAGCTCAGGCGGGTAAACCTGATTACCCAGTTACTGCTGTGTCTTGTGTCCATCTGGAAATAGGCCTTGTCTCTTCCCTACCAGCAGAATTCTCAGCTGAAAATGCAAAGGTCAAACACTTAAGCCTGTTTTAATGGGGGTGGATATTATTTCTGCCTCAGCCATTTTCAGCTGGAAACCACAAGATGGCAATGTTGCATCATTCCTTGCAGGACCTTTACCCATGGCTGTCCTGACTCCAGGTGAATTCAATTGCTAAGCAATAAATTGGGAGATGCAGGATCTTGTTGGTTTAACCAGCTAACATTATACTTGTATTTGGTACTACTGATTGTGTTTTCCTTGATAAAATGTAGCATACTCCAGGAAAAGTAATACATTTTCACCCCTTGTTAGAACACTCCTGTAATTCCAGCAAATAACACAGACAAGTCTGAATTTCAGTCTTCTAGACCCGGTTTTCCCCAACATCAGAGTAATTAGTTTTATCCCATCTAGCCAACACCTGCTTGAGAAGAACATTTAGTGTCATAAAACAAACCACCCACCAAGAAATAAGGAAACTGAGAAAAGCCCACACAGCAACGTCACGTTGCCAAGCTCAGCTCTAAAACAAAGCCTTACAACCCACCCTGGTGGATTCTCTTGGAGGAAACTCCATTTTCTAATCTAAGTTTCTGCATGAAAAAACTCTGTTCAGAGTCGTGAAATGCTCTTATGCGAATGATATTGTTGGAATCTTTTTCGTTTCTTTAGAAGTCAATTTCTGAGGACAAGTTCAGGTTTAATTCTTTCAGCAGACCCTCGAGTCCTCGGTTTTTTAATTGTGTTTGAGGAAGAGACTAAAATGAAATTTGGTGGTGTGATCAAACACCAAGGGATTTGGTGCCTTCCCGAGTATTATGGGCATAGATCAAATACTGAGTACCTTTCGATGGTTATTAAGGTGAGGTTACAAGGGTTACAATTGTTTGCCCTAGAAAAGATTCAGGTGTGAATGAGTTGCTTTCATGGAGGAGATTAAGGGAAAGGATGCTGCTAGATCAGTGGTTCTCAAATTTTAGCAGGCATCAGGATCACCTGGATGACTTATCAAACTACAGATCACTGGACTTCACCTGGAGAGTTTCCGATCCTATAGGTCTATGGTAGGGCCCGGGGATTTATGTTTCTGACAAGTTCACAGGTAACGGGGATGCAGCTGGTCTAGAAGTCATGCTTTTAGAACGCTGATGCTGGACGTGTTTTCTCTAAAGGACAGGTAACTGGGTGATTTTCATTTAGGTGCTTTGCAGAGGATGTTGAAAGATACTGACTCAATAGAATGAATGCTTGCTTTAGGATCTAGAGATGTGAATTCAAATATAGGCCCTATAACTTAGTTGCTAGATATACGAGGCCAATGACTTAACTTCCCATAAGCTCCCTCTGTCGTCTAGAAAACAGGATTGTACTCAGATATCAGGATTTGAATCCTGGCTTTGCTGATTACTATGTGACTTTGTTCAAATTACTTAGCCACTCTGAGTCTGATTCCTTATGGGTAAAAATAGTACTTCTGAGTTGTTTTAGAAGTGAAATATTTGATACAAGGGCACCGCTCATAGGATTTGTTGCTTCTTTCCTTTTCTTTGCTAGATTGATATATGCATGCATCTGAAATCAGAAAATACAAAACACCATAGAAACGTTGGTTAACGTTTCATAGAGAAACTGCTTTAGGAAAAAACCTTCCTAGATCCTTTAGATTGTCTGTTTTCCTTAACCAGCTTAGTCTGTTTGGATAAATTGGCTATTTTTAGCCAATTGTGAGTTTCTTCTTATAATTGTTTGAAATCACTGGAGAAACTCAAAGTTTGCCTAATATATTCCAGGCTGCAGGAGGAAGCACTGATAACGCCTGGCATTTTTTCCAGATTGGGTTGCTCAATTTTGCTTTCCCACTTTTAAAGACAAAAATAAAGAGCCAAGAATTGAATGGCAAAATGCAGTTTGGCTTAGAGAATGGGAGTCACCTGGGTCATGAGATCCTTCTGGATCCCTTTTCATGTCCCAGGGGAGGCTGGTACCCAAGCAGAACTGACCAACTGGTTTTCACATTATGGGAAGTGTCTACTTGATGTAAGTATGATTTGTTATATAGTGAAAAAGTGATTGGTCATATGACTTGGTTTGGAGATGTTAAAGGCCTAATTCTCTTTCTGCCATTGAAAGGTATTCGATATTTCACTTAAACCCATTGTTCTTGGGAAGGCATCAAACCCGAGTTGTGCGACCTTGGGTTAGTCATTTCCCTTCACTGAGCCTCAGTTTCCCCATTACAACGTGAGGGATTTGCATAAGATCAGACTTCTTATATAGCAGTCTGTAGGTGGGATCCATGGACCATTCAAAATGCCAAATCTTTTGATTGTGCAATTTTATGTAGAGAGGATCTGTGGCTTTCATTAGATTCTGAAAGGGGTCTGTTGCACTAAAAAAAATTTAACCTCAGGTGTTATTAAAGATCGTAGTCAAGTCTAAGCTTGCATCTCTGCCAGTGATGCTAAATAATTTCGACTGAGTTTTCAGTGACCAGGTGAAATAGATCCTATAGCTCATTTGGTATTGTATAGGTACTGCTTTTTAAGTAATACCATTAAAGAAAATCAAATTTTAAACAGTGGTGAAAAGTTTGGGGAAAGATCAATGTCCAAGGAAAGGATAAAGCCATAGAACAGCTTACTGGTATCACACAGCAGCAGTTTTGTGAATGTACCACTGTCCATGGAGTACAGCTATTGTGCCTTATCAGAATACTCACAATTGATCAGGTTTAAGGTGACGGATACTCACTAATGCAGTCCACGTGAGACTGATGAATAAACCGGAATGCCAATGTGATTATTTACAGTGAGGGATGACTTCTCTCTGTGCCTGGATGGCTCCTTTTGCAGGACTTGAGTTACATTATTAATCAGTAGATTGTTAAGGATTTAGAGCAAAAGGATGCAAATAGTTTTGAAAAATGTTCCTTTTGGGTCAGGGTGAGGTCCCCAAATCACTGATTATGTTTCAGTAAAGAATCCCGTAGGCTTTCTGTTTCCTCCTATTCAGTGTTGACTTATCTGTCAGTGGGGCTCCTTGTTTCCAAGTTCTTTGGGGATATGATTCACTTGATCCCCGGATACCACTTAAAAAGCCATGTTTTTTTTTTCAGAGAAAATATTCTTAACCATCATTGTGTGCAAGCCAAGTTAAGTTGATGAGATACAAGACATACTTTTCTAGTCACAACACCCATTAGATTGTTAATCCATGTTGAAAGCAACTTGAGTGGCTAACTTCATATAACACAATGATCATACCATCATTATTCTTAACTTTCTTTTAACAATATTGGTGAAACTGAGGCTTTTGTTCAAATATATTTTTATCAGTTGTTCTCACTCTAAAATCCAAGTCTCTTTTCTAGTTCCTGGGGTCTCTTCTGTTTTCCATGAAAGGATATTGATTTCTTGTTCCTCTGCTAACTTATCAGACAAACAAATCTCTTACCAGTTTGGGGATGATAATATTTATTTACCCTGTGTATCTCATGTAGGCATAATGAGATCATCAGGACGTTCCTGCAAAACCTTGCTCACCTGAGCAGGCGTTTTCTAAATTAAATCAGTAGTGTTATAGAGTTCTAAATGTTCAGAGAAAGAGAGAGAGAGAAAGAAACAGAGAACATACAATGTAAGTGTGCCTCTTGGCAAGCAAGCCTGATTTATAATAGCATGCATTTATACAAAAGAGTCAAGACATTTTTACTATTCAAGAGGATCTCCTCACCAATTCTCACTTGGCAAACCTATATTATGATTTGATTTATAAAAATTATTTACCCCTAACTTGTCAGAAATATGCGCACTGTATAAAGTGAAGCACTGAGTTGGAATTCATGCTGCCTCATTCTTGGGATGCTAGTGATGCAGAGGAAGAAAATTTCAGTAACGCAATCCTGCAAAATAGGATGCTAGGTAAAGACTCCTCGACCTCTTGGTTCCATGCAATTGTTGGCAATTTTATCAAAGTCAAGCAGGAAGTACAGACATAAAACAGGTGAGGTTTCCTTTCTCAGACCCTCACTCCTCTTTTGCCCCTTTTATTTCTACCCTTGACCGTGCACTTGCCTCAACCACTCAGGTTATTGTCTCCAGTAGTCTTTCAATTCCCTGTAAACATCAGGACCCTGGAAAAATGGCTAAATTTGCCAAATCTAAGGCATGCTCATTGACCATGGTTTAATATATGATCCATCCTGTATGTTATTTGCATTTTAACAGAAAAAAGATCAAAGGAGTACATTTCTGGTTCTAGAATTTCAGACCATGGTAAAATGGTAGGTCAAATTTTGAGGAAGAGGTACTGGGGGTGGATGGAAGGATATGCTGTTTCTGTCCTATTAAATCAGATGTTATCTCACATTAAAGGGCCTGAAATCTCTGCATTTGATTCTAACTATGCAATTGATATAAATAACAAAATGGTTACTGCCACTACTTTGAGATTAAAGCATGCATTAACCTGTGGGGTTATTTTATAGTAATTAAGTGACAAAATCTCTCTGACGTTGGTGTGTATTTTGAAGGCTTTTGTAGTTGATTAGCAGAGGAGTGAAGCTGAGGAGCTTAATCAACCACTCAAGTTGTTAGTTTCAACTTTATTCCGTCACCATGTTTGCTATGCTGTATTAGAAGAAGGCAGGAAGGAAAACTTCATCCATTGACATGTTGCACATGTGATCTCAGTCTCACTGAAGGTTGAAGAAGATTGCTCTTACATTTCTCAGTCGCAAGCTATGCCAAGCTATGCTGCATGCTGACCTTACGGTAAGGCCGAGGATCAGCTGGGGAGTGAATGATACTGATGAGGTCAAGGTCAGGATTTCCATTTGGGTAGAGCCAGTTGGTTTTGTCCCTGCACAAAGTCTGTTTAATGTCTTCAGCCATGCTGGAATCATTGATCCCAGGGTAAAAAGGATGATGGAATGGGAGTGTATCCATGTAAACCCTCCCAATGTTGGAAAACATATCCAAAGGTATAATCTATTGATGGTATAGTAGTGGTATCACCTTTGTATATAAAGAATAGCACCTTCTCCCTCCCTCCCTCACTCACTCATCGAATATTTATTACAGCTCATACTCTATTCTGGATACTGGGTTTCATGCTGAAGAAATGCTAAGATTCATAAGAAATGTCCCCTGACCTCAAGGATATTACAGTAAAGTGAGAAATAGACTGGCAAATATTTAGAGTACTTTGTCATATATATTGTGTTAAGTGAATAGTGAAGGTGTAATTGATTATTTCAGAAGGGAATCATAGAAGGTTTCTGAAGGAATTGTCTTTTGAGTTGGGTCTTGAAAAATGGGTAGAAGTTAACCAGGTTAACTGGTTCAGGGGTGGATGATGGAGATGTTTCACTTACAAGAAACGACTCACTACACAGAAACCCTGGACCGGTATACCAATGGCCTGTGGTTTTCTGTGGCTAGAGTGCAGGCTGATGGGTAAGTGGAGTGGTAGGAGATGAGACTGTAAAGGAGGTAGGGGCCAAAGGGGGCTCCTGGGACATGTGAGAATTTAAAAAATATACCTGTTGGGCAATAGGGATCGTTCGAATATCTTATCTGGAAGAAAGTGTGGTTTGTGATCTAATTAAATTTTTAGAGCCGGCCGTAGTGGCTCACGCCTGTAATCCCAGCACTTTGAGAGGCTGAGGCGGGCGGATCACAAGGTCAGGAATTCGAGACCAGCCTGGCCAACGTGGTGAAACCCCATCTCTACTAATAATACAAAAATTAGCTGGGCGTGGTAGTGGGCACCTGTAATCCCTGCTACTCGCTACTCGGGAGGCTGAGGCAGGATAATCGCTTAAGCCCAGGAGGTGGAGGTTGCAGTGAGCCAAGATCACGCCACTGTGCTCCAGCCTGGATGACAGAGCAAGACTCTGCCTTGGAAAAAAAAGATTTTTTTTGGAAAAGAGTTGGGTTAGTGGATTGGAGAAAGAATTTGTCGTGTGACCAAAAAGGGAGGCTGATGTCAATGTCCAGGTGAGAGTAAGGGGACCCAAACTGAGATAATTGTAGTGAGTCTAGAAGGTAAAGGACAGCTTTAGGAGCTACTTAGTATAATTGGCATGACCAATTGTATAGATTGCTGTAGACGGGGATGGGTGGGAGTTATAGCACAAAAAGTAGAAAAAACTCATAAGACAGTGAACAGAAGATATTGGGGGTATTTTTCTCAGAGAAATTCGTGTAAATAAAGGGCTTGTATTAAGTGTTCTAGATTGTTTTCTCATCTCTGAACTCCTATGATATTTTGATAATTTTATTTGGAATGATGCCACCTACCATTGAACTATAATTTCTATTCTCCTGGATAGTGGGAATAGAAAGTTGAATAGACAGAATCCTTCATCTCCAGCAGCTCATAATCTATTGGGGGGGGGGGTGGCGGTGATAAGTAAATAAATAAGTGCAAATGAGTATGGTGTGTTTTCACCCAGGTATGTGTGAAGGACAGGCATGGCAGTATGCATTTAGGACGTGCATTAAGGGTCTGGTGTAGAAGGGTGAAATAATTAGATTTTGAGTTTTAGAAAGATTATGGAAGTCTCAAAGGTGGATTAAAGTGAGGCCAATCAAGAGCTGGAAGACCAATGAGGAGGCAGATGCTCAGTTGAAAAAGCAGCTACTTTGAGCTACAAGGCTGGCCCTATGGCACTGTGGAAAGGAACTGTGCCTTCTGAGTTCTGGAGCTCTCCGTAAGTTCTAGCATTGCCTCAGGGATGAATCTCATTATTTAACCTTGGTTTTGCCTTTGGTCATTTAGGGATCCTGAGGAGTTCTGTCTTCTTTTTTACTCCTACTGGTGATGACAGCATGCATTGGCGATAAGGACTGGACATTGACCTTGTGATGAGAAGATAGAATGGGGAATGAGGGTAAGGGAAGGGTAAAAGACAAGATCTAGAGGGTGCTGTTACCATAGGGGTGAGATCTGGGTGCGTGCTGGTACGGGAAATTTGCATGAGGCTCCCAAATGCTTGAATGGTAGGAGAATGCAATAAAAGGAGGCAGGATGGCCCTGAATGGTAAAAGGGAAGGAACTTCCCTACATTTTGCCATAGTCCAACCCTTAGTGGTTCTTCAGGTAAGATTTTATATTATAGCTGTAGCAATAAAAATAACAATAAATCGGGTGCAGTGACTCACACCTGTAATCCCAGCACTTTGGGAGGCTGATGTGGGCAGATCACTTGAGGTCAGGGGTTTGAGATTGGTCTGGCCAACATGGTAAAACCCTGTCTCTACTAAAAATACCAAAATTGGCCGAGTGTAGTGGTGCACACCTGTAATGCCAGTTACTCAGGAGGCTGAGACATGAGAATTGTTTGAACCTGGGAGGCAGAGGTTGCAGTGAGCTGGGATCATGCTGCTGCACTCCAGCTTGGGCAACAGGGCGAGACTGTCTCAAAAATAAAATGAAGTTAAAAAAATACCCAAATAACAATAAATTACATAGTTTTAAGCATTTTACATATATTATCTCATTTAATCATTATAGCCACTCTACAAGAAGACTGAAGAAGCACAGAGAGGTTAATAACATGCTGAAGGTAGAGCCAGAAAGTGACAGAGCTGGACTTTCAGCCTAGGTAGCCTGGCTCCCGGATCCATGTGCTTAATCACTGAGCTGTCTCCCAAACTCTTTTGGCAAGGGAAGACATGAGCCCATAAATCCCTGGATGATGTCTGTTTCTTTATCTTAGCCCTTCTAAAGTAAGTCACTCCAATGCTATGTTTGGTTTAAAATAGGGGACGAGAGGAAAGGATATTTTCCTTGTGTCTGTGAATTCCAGGTGACAGTGAATAGACAAGGAGGAAATCAACAGGAACTGAAGGATTCCAGGATGCCTATGATGCTGGCTGGACCTCTGGGGATGAGCTAACTGCATTTGAGGGAATACTGTCTTATTAGATCTAAAGGTTATGTTACTGAACCTGTGTCTTTCCTCATTAGCCTGCCCCTGGAAATGCTGGACAGCTGAAGCCACGATGACAAAGGAGAAGATTAGAGACAACTGAGTCCTAACCAAGTCACGGACCTGGAAGATGAAAAGGTGAGTCTTGTTTGAAATTGCACCTCCTGGGCCCACTTCAATGCCCGAGCTTTCAGGCAGAATTGTGGTGCACACACTTTTCTTTATTTTTAAAGGCAAAACATTGATTGTTCTGGAGACAAGAAACTCACCTTAGCTGTGAACTAATGCCTCAGTCGAATGTAGGGATCAGTGTCTCCATGGCTTTCTAACCCCTGGGCAATGTTTTATAGCAATTACCTGTACAACCAGTTGCTATAGTTACCTATTGTCTATGCTTCAAGAAGAGAAATATCTAGCTAAGCTAGTTAGCAGAAGAAATAGGTGCTGAAGTCTGACAAGAAAGAATGGGACATGCAGAAAAAAAATATTTTTACTCACATAGTGACAAGTTTAGAGCATCTAGCCTACTTACAGGCCAGTGATCATGGATCTGTATCTCCTTTGCCAAGTGAATCATCCTAATTCACAAAGATGAGACCAAAGCAGCCATGTTTAAAATAGGTGGCCACACTGCCACCTAGTTGTAACTGGTTGGATCAGGGTGAACACCTAACCCAGGCTGGGGCAATCCGATTCTGTCCCCTGGAAATCAGGACTGAAGTCTTTCCAGTCTGTCTGGATAAATGGCAGGGCCTGGGCCGGGCGCGGTGGCTCATGCTTGTATTCCCAGCACTTTGGGAGGCCGAGGCGGGCGGATCACGAGGTCAGGAGATCGAGACCACGGTGAAACCCCGTCTCTACTAAAAATACAAAAAAATTAGCTGGGCGCGGTGGCGGGCGCCTGTAGTCCCAGCTACTCGGAGAGGCTGAGGCAGGAGAATGGCGTGAACCCGGGAGGCGGAGCTTGCAGTGAGCCGAGATCGCGCCACTGCACTCCAGCCTGGGCGACAGAGCAAGACTCCGCCTCAAAAAAAAAAAAAAAAAAAAAAAAAAGGCAGGGCCTGTTCTATGTAAGCTTGAAAGAGTGGGGACCATTTTCTATCTTATGAAATGAGGAAAAAAGAAAGCATACTTGTGGAGGGAGAATAAGCCTATTTGCAGAGGAAGCAGTGGGGAGAGGAAATGTAGCTTAGGAGTTTTTTTTAGTTCCTGTCCCTTTCTGAAGCAGGGTTGCATTTCTGCCTTAGAGCATTTTCTTTCTTTCTTGTATTCATTATTATTATTACTCATTTTTCGTTCTTATTGACATGAATTAGTTTCCATCACTTCTCACTAAAACTTACATGGTGCTCTAACGTAAGTTATGCTCAAGGCCCCTGTGATGGGTTGAATTGTGTCCCCTTGAAATTATATGTTGAAGTCCTAACTCCCAGTGCCTCAGAATGTTACTGTATCTAAGGATAGGGTCTTTAAAGAGGTACCTAAATTAAAGTGAGGTTATTAGGGTGGGCCTTAATCTACAATGACTGTTGAATTTATAAGAAGAGATTGGGACACAGGCATGCATGGAGGAAGTCCTTGTGAAGATACTCATCTACAAGCCAAGGGCAGAGGCCTCAGAAGAAATCAACCCAGCCCACACCTTAATCAGACTTCTAGCCTCCAGCATTGTGAGAAAATGAGCTTCTGTTATTCAAGCTATCCAGTCTGTGGGACTTTGTTGGGTCAGCCCAAGCAAATGAATGCAACTGCTATGCACAACATGAGACTATAATTCCTCCTCCCTCTGCCCCCACCAGAGGAAACTTGATAATCGACTAACTGCTATCCTTTTCTTAACAGTGATCCATAAAAACAATAGCAGAAAGATCTTTTACTTTGGCTAAAAAGCCAATAACTGGCATTCAAGGCCCCTGATGGAGTATAGCTCTAAAGGAATACATCCTCTTAATGCTCTTGTTTGGCTTAAATTAAGTCTTCAGCTTCATGCCTTCGCAAGGAGAGGTGCCTGCTAAAGCTTCATTCAATTTTACATGGGAAGATGATTGCTTTTTCACTAATTGAGATGAATGAGAACCCTTTCTTCAATTCATTTAAACTCAGGTGAAAACAAAAGGAGTCACTTTGCAGAAAGAAGTACAGGAACTTGCAGATTCCTCCCTACTGCCCTTGAGTTCTGAGGTCAGTGTATGAAAAGTCATTTTCATCAGTTATCGTCACATTAGAGAATTAGGCAAAGAAAAGCATCCAGGTTTTTCTCACTTTTAATCAGGACAAGATATAGGAAAATGCTGTTGACATTTCAAAAAAAGTTGAGAGAAGTGAAGGCCAAGAGTGAATAGAAAAAGATGTTGATTTAACTGAACTACAGTGGCACTTAAGAGGTCGCTGAGCAGAGACAAGGTGCAAAGGAAATAGGAATAGTTTATAGACTCATAACACAATATGTGCCAATAGAAGCAGCAACCAAAAGGATTCTCTCATTTGTGTGTGTGCCCCAAGGCAGTTTTGGTTTTTTTGAAAGGAGGAAAGGAGGATTTTATTTGGAATATGTTGTGTTCACATGTTCCTGCAAAGGAGAATAGACATGGCAAATAAGTTTCAACTCATATGCAGCTCTGCATATGTGGATTATTACCTCCCTGGAGGATTGTGTTGGGATGGATTCTGAGGATGCATTCGGATTTGGTAGGAAGGAGCATCAATTAAGGAGAATTAATGAATGAATATGAATATGAATGTCGTGCACATGCACTGGTGGGACAAAAAGTCAATCACTGATGGCCCTGGGTCCAAGCGGGCTCTGTGAGAGTTTTTAAAAAAATTTTGTCCGGGCGCAGTGGCTCATGCCTGTAATCCCCAGTGCTTTGGGAGGCCGAGGTGGGCGGATCACAAGGTCAGGAGATCGAGACCATCCTGGCTAACACGGTGAAACCACGTCTCTACTAAAAATACAAAAAATTAGCTGAGCGTGGTGGCAGGCGCCTGTGGTTCCAGCTACTCAGGAGGCTGAGGCAGGAGAATGGCGTGAACCCCGGAGGCGGAGCTTGCAGTGAGCCAATATCGGGCCGCTGCACTTCAGCCTGGGAGACAGCGAGATTCTGTCTCAAAAAAAAAAAATTTTTATTTCAATAGTTTTTGGGGAACAGGTGCTTTTTGGTTACATGGATCAGTTATTTACTGGTGATTTGAAATTTTAGTGCATCTGTCACCTGAGCAGTGTACATTGCACCCAATATATAGTTTTGTTTGGCCCAGCTGGTCTTTTTTTTTTTTTTTTTGAGATGGAGTCTCGCTCTGTCACCCAGGCTGGAGTGCACTGGCGCGATCTCGGCTCACTGCAAGCTCCGCCTCCCGGGTTCACGCCATTCTCCTGCCTCAGCCTTTCCGAGTAGCTGGGACTACAGGTGCCCGTCACCACGTCCGCCTAATTTTTTGTATTTTTTAGTAGAGACGGGGTTTCACCGTGGTCTCGATCTCCTGACCTCGTGATCCGCCCACCTCGGCCTCCCAAAGTGCTGGGAATACAAGCGTGAGCCACCGCGCCTGGCCCCAGCTGGTCGTTTAAAAACATTTGAACTAAACATTTAAGAGTAGAGAGATTTCATATGTTTTTTTTTTTTTGCCCCCTACCCCTACCCTTCCACATTTTCAGTTTCTTTTATAAACTCCAGCAATACTGGGTATTTCTGCATGACAATGGCAGGATGGAGCTGGGTAGTGGCTCAATTTAAGCATGGCCCCTGTGGACATTGGGCTGTGTGATCCCAGGCCCCAGGCTAATTATACCTTCTGGGCTCAGGGATCATGTGGCTGTGGATTGAGGATGTGGTTGGCAGATGGCCTCAAAAGTCAAAACCTTAAAAACATTTTAAGATTATCCCAGCCTAAAAAGCAGAATAAAGGGTTGGCAAGTATGGCCAAAGCGGATGTCTTTTAGTAGTGAGAACAAGACCACAGACCGTAGTGTTCCCAAAATATGTGCTGACTGCAGTCTTTTCTGGAGGGGATGGGCAGTCCGAAGTTCTGTGAGGAGAAAGCTGTGACCTATACAATCTAGATTCTGGAGAAGTCCTCTTTGCTCTATTTATGCTACTTCGGGGCATCACATTTAATTGGTGCAAAAGTGACACATCTCATCAGTCTACCATTTTTATTCTACCATAAAAAAATGGAATTAGTAGTATAGACTAAGCCACTTCTTTGAACTCTAGATCCACATGTCCAACTGTCTATTTCCTATCCTTGCTGTTTTTGTCATATAATTCAAACACAAGTGTCCAAAATGAAACTCATTCTTCCCTTCCTTCCCCACGAGATCTGGTTCTTTCTGATGTTTTTATCTCAAGGAATAGGACTTCCTCCATTCAGCTATAAAAACCGGGAAGCTTTTCTCTTTATCTGCTATCCCCTCACTCTTTATCCAATCATGAATCCCAGTCAATTTTGCCCTAAGTATCTGTTGAATCTTCCCACTCCTCTCTGGCTTTCCTGCTATCAGTCCTCTGGCCTCACTCCAAAAGTTTTTTCACATGGCAGTCACAGGCACCTTTATGAAACCCCAAACTGGTCATGTCTTTTTCCTGCCTCAACATGGTTCAATAGCTTTCTATTGCTCTCAAGATCCAAGCCCCACATTCTTTGCCCACACTTGCATCCTCACAAAGGCTTGGCATTTGCCTTTTACACACCTTGCAAAGCTTGCCACCTTCCCTCGTATCTTAACAAATGCATTTTTATAGGAAAGCAAATCACTCCAGTTCCCAGCCCAAAGCATGATTAAACGAGATGTTTCTGTAAGAGAAAAAAAGAGACAAATTATTTTGCTTTTCTTGGGGTGATACTTGATTTTTAATTTATTCTTTCAGTACTTGCTGTGATTGTAGCAGTCAATTCCAATTTTTTTTCCTGCTGCTTAAATGTCGGCAGCCCATCTTTACTTAGAACTGATAGAAGTAATTGTTTCAGGTACTTGAACTGAATAGTGATTAAGTGGCCTAGGACCAATTTGAGGGTTAGCCTTCCAGTCCTTCCAGAAGCAAATTTTAGAAAAATCTGGTTTGGGACTATAGTTCTATAGATCATCTTACCTTCAGAGGGCCAGCATCCTTTGAGTTTACTTTCTTTTTTTTTTTTTTTTTTTTTTTTGCGACCACGTCTCTCTCTGTCACCAGGCTGGAGTGCAGTGGCGTGATCTTGGCTCACTGCAACCTCCGCCTCCTGGGTTCAAGTGGTTCTCCTGCCTCAGCCTTCTGAGTATCTGGGACTACAAGTGCGTGCCACCACACCTGGCTAATTTTTTGTATTTTCAGTAGAGACAGGGTTTCACCATATTGGCCAGGCTGGTCTTGGACTCCTGACCTCGTGATCCGCCTGCCTCGGCCTCTGAAAGTGCTGGGATTACAGGCGTGAGCCACCGTGCCCAGCCGAGTTTACTTTCTTGGTTGTCTTAGGAGGTCAAATCTTAAACTCTGAGTAACCATTTTGTGCCAATTATTAATAAAAGAAGTAGATAATAGTCTATAGAGTTGTGCTGCCCAATAAGGTAGTCAGTAGCTATATATGGCTATTTAAATTTGTTAAAGTTAAATAAAATTAAAAATGTAGTTTCTCAGTTTGAGTAAGTGTATTTCAAAAGCTCAATATGCACATGGCTAGTGGCTACCACATTGGACAGTAAAGATGTAGAATACCATTACAGAAAGTTCTGTTGGATGGCTTCCCTCAGCAGAGATCTTTGCTTGACATGTAATGTATCTATAGTAACACATATTCATTAAGTTAGTAATCAATCTATTATTTTCCATGATAGTTGCTGCTATTTGTTTTTCGTAAAATCATAAGAAATGTAAATCCATGTGGTATGGAGGGAAGGAAATAGGCCAAATGATAAAACATGGAAGGTAGTGGAATCTGAAGAGGGAGTCCCTTCTAAGGGTTCTTGGGGTGTAGAGTGGAGTAGGCTGGGTTTGGGTGGTTTTGTCCTGTACCATGCTGGCTCCCATGTGGACACAGACAGGATTATCATGTGATTTATGTCCATAGAAAATCCCAATCTAGGGCCCTTTTCAGTTTTTCGTAGGATTGGGTCAATTATTAACGTGAAAAATGAGCCACCCTCACACGGGGAGTTGGACAACTACATGCAAGTGATGTGCACCTTCCAAAAAATTCCTGCCTTCTGCCACAACACTGCTGCCCATTATCTGAAGCATCTGCTACTTGTAAAGTGCCTGCAGAGCTACACTCTCAGTTTGCTGCCACTTGGTTTTCTCTTTGTTTGCTTTCTGAGACTGTAGAAAAGTGGACAATTCTATTTTGGTACCTGGTGTAGGTAGGTGATTTGATTTTATTATAGTTCAGCTGAGTGATTGCCATTGTTCGCCTATATAATAATAATGAGAATAATAACAGCCAGTGTTTATTAAAGACTGACTCTGTTTCAGCCTTTATGCTGAAGACTGCATGTTCTTGATCTCACTTAATACTTATAAAAATCGGCCGGGTGCGGTGGCTCACGCCTGTAATCCCAGCACTTTGGGAGGCCGAGGTGGGCGGATCACGAGGTCAGGATATTGAGACCATCCTGGCTAACACGGTGAAACCCCGTCTCTACTAAGAATACAAAAAATTAGTTGGGCGTGGTGGCGGGCGCCTGTAGTCCCAGCTACTCGGGAGGCTGAGGCAGGAGAATGGCGTGAACCCGGGAGGCAGAGCTTGCAGTGAGCCGAGATCGCGCCACTGCACTCCAGCCTGGGCGACAGAGCGAGACTCCATCTCAAAAAAAAAAACTTATAAATATCTCTGAGGTGGTTTATATAGTGGTTAGGAGTACAGGTCTCCATCCTGGCCCTACCATTTGCTAGTTGTGCCTCTGTCTCCTCGTTAAAGGTGGTTCATGGTACTTTCTTTACTTTTTGTTAGGATTAAATGAATTACACGGAAACTACTTAGAATAGTATTTGCATGTAAGAAACTTTCGATAATTATTCTTACTATTGTTATTCCTTTTTTTTTTCCCAGACTGAGTTTCGCTCTTGTTGCACAGGCTGGAGTGCAATGGCGTGATCTCGGCTCACTGCAACCTCTGCCTCCTGGGTTCAAGCAATTCTCCTGCCTCAGCCTCCCGAGTAGCTGGGATTACAGGCATGCACTACCACGCCCGGGTAATTTTTGTATTTTTTAGTAGAGATGGGGTTTCTCCATGTTGGTCAGGATGGTCTTGAACTCCCAACCTCAGGTGATCCTCCTGCCTTGGCCTCCCAAAGTGCTGGGATTACAGGTGTGAGCCACCGCCCCCAGCCTGTTATTCTTATTTTTACTAGTGTGAAAACATAGGTTTAAGGAGGCTTAAGGAGGTTGAGTAATGTTCCCAAGGCCATATTTTCATATATAGAGGAGCTAGGGCAGGAACCCTCACCATTCCGATGCCAAAGTCAGATCCTTAACTCCAACTGACTCCTTCTAAGACATGACTATATCCAGCTATGTCGATGTGTTAACAAGTAAGATAATATATATGGGAGTGGTTTAGAAATTATGTCAAGGTAGGATTATCATTGTCATCAACAAGGACTATGTTAATTGAATTTTTCTCTGATTTATAACACCAGCAGTTTTTTTTCCCCCAAAGAAGTAAATTTGCTTTCTCTAGTTCCTTAAAAAGGGAGGTTTTCATGCCTATGACTTCGATCAGAGCTGCTGGAGAGTTTCCAAATTAGACTAAAATAACATATTCAGGGATTAGTCCTGAGGAACACAAACCTAACCTTCACGGAAGTGAAGGTGCCGATTAGCATTTCAGAATACTAAACATCCTAGGTACTGGTTGGCAATTATTCTCAACAGAGATTTATGGATGTTGATGTGTCAGAAACTGAACTGGGTAGCAGGTGTATAGAAATAATTTAGACATGGTTCCTACCTTAAGGGGCACAGAATTTGGTGGAGGAGGAGAATATATAAGCAATGTTTTCTAAGTTGTCTGGGGAAATTTGTGTTCATAGAAGCAATGACATTTAATCTAGATCTTGATGGACAGTCTGAGAAAAGTAGAAAATTTCTAAATGGAAAGAGAAAGAACAAATCACAGGGACCTACTGAGTTATTTCTTGATTAAATAAAGTCTTTTGAGAGGATGAGAGCTTAGAACACACAGGGACAAGTTTCTGGAGATAAACTCGGGCAGGCAGGCTGTGCTGAGAATCATGCTAAGAAATTTGGACCCTATTCCAGACATTAGGGAGCTATGGAAGGTTTTAGACGAAAGAGTAGCTGTTTAGAAAGATAACTTGGCACCTTTATGGAGGATTAATATGGAAGAGGGTTGAGCCTGGAGGCAGAACAGTTGATTGAATATTCCAGATAGTCCAAGTGAGGTCTGAATGTTGAGGGAGACGATGGATTCAAGAGACATTTTAGATAAAAAATTGGCAGGGCTTGGTGACTCAAAATAAAGAGGTAGGATAAAGGAAGAAGTTCAAATCCTGTTATTTAGTGCTTATGATGTGCCTATGCTGTGCTAAGCACTGGAAATACAAAAACAATTAAGGAATGGCTCCTGTGTTTAAGTAGCTGGAAAGAAATAAAAGTATAATAAATACATAACAATATAATATTATGCTTGCAAAGATAGATAATGTGTAAAGAATCAACACACAGGAGGCTGCCAAGAATGATTCTACGTTTTCTAGCTCCAGGGACTGGTTGGTTGGTGGTGTCTTTGAATAAGAGAGAGAGAGAGAGAAAAAAAAAAGGAATAGGAGTAGGTTTCTGGAGGTTTCTAAAGCATTGGTTTTGGTGTACACAAGGCAGTTGGAACTTAAGATATTCTTGCTATAGTCAGACACAATCTAGCTCATTCTGGATTTGCAAGAGTTACAGAAAAAGGAAAACAGTAATTGTCTTTTAAAAAAAACCCTGCTGGCATGTTTTTCCTTTTAAATGGCTTTGTTATGAATATAAAGTGAGAGAAAGACTATTAAATGCCTCTTTACCTCCCACAGTCCTGATTTGGGTTCTAAAAATTCTTCCTACACTAATTATGAGGGTTCTGCCTATTCACCCTGAAAACTTCTGGTTCAATTATTATTATTATTTTTGTAGAATTAGCACTGAATGCTAAGCTTGTTTTTATTTTGCAGGCAAGAGATATCCTAAGATATTTAGAGGGTCTCATAATCAACATTGCTTTCTAAAGTTCAGGTAACCTGTACCTTTTCAGTGACCTGTACTTTATATGGATTAGACAGTAATTTATGGGTAAGTGAAGATTTTTGCAAACAATTTCATAGTCTGCGAAGATTAATAAAAGAGCCATGTACAAATATGTGAACTTAAACAACTATCTGGAAAGCAAGTTTAACAAAAGCCAAAAATGAGTACAGTATCAAAATCAGCTAAGAAATTACTCTAAACTCTGTAAAATTTTTCTTTTGTCAATAGAAAATTTCTTCTAGGGAGGTCAAGGAACTTGGATAATGCTGCCCCACTTTCAGCACTCATTTGGAGCCTCAAATATGCGAGTTCACTAGAGAATAATTATAACCCTGATGTTAGGAATCATGGATGACATATGATTATAGGTTTTCCATATAATAATGGGAGGGAAGCTTTATGCCTCACTGTGTTCAGAAGAAAAGAGATTATAAGTTGGAAATGAGCATAAACAGATCTGGGCCATCACTTATATGAGCACAAAGAAGGCATCTGAGGCCAGCTGTATTAGGGTGGAATGTTCTCAGCCTTTTGGTTTTCATGGACCCACTGAGTGGTGAGGTTTCGGTGGGGAAAGTAACCTTTTATTTTTCCAACACAAAAACTCACCATCTCCTATCACTGTGCTTTAGGAATGGACAGTTTAACACCCAAGTACAGGAAGGACATTGTGTGGCAGTGATTGCTGCACGTTCAACAGAAGCCACGGCCAGACTGCAGTTCCCAGCCTCCCTCATAGTGAGATGAGCCATCAGGATGTGGCACAAACGAGGTTCATCACTTGCTGTCCCAGCCTATAAAAACCTCCCACACAATTCTCTCTTTAGCTTCCCATCTGTAGGACAGACACTAAGCATCCTGCATAGGACCCAAGGGCCTAGTGGTGACTGAATCACAGGGAGCCCAAGTACCCAAATGACCCTGTGGAAGGCCACCTGTTGACCCAGAACATTCTTACTGGATTACAAGTGAGTAATGCAGAGTCAACTCACACCTCTGAGGAGGGGACATTGACCAGCAGTGCTGATATCTCTGGGAGCTCCATGAGGCTTATTCTGGGAATAGGGAAAAAACTGGAAACTGAAACCAACTGCTTTTAGAACCAATGACTTTCACCAGGTAAAGAAGTAGTGCCCAAGTGACATTTACAGTTATGGCAAAACAAAACAACCTCCCCCAGAACCATCAACAAGCAACAAACCCAAACTAAAAGCCAGCCCAGGAAGGTGCATGTCCCTTATCTCTCCTCCATTCTTGCAGTCTCCTTCCAGAACCTGCTACTGGCAGAACCTTCAGGAAGAAGTTGGCAAAGCCGAATATGCTTTGCAGAATTCCAGGCCCACTGTCACAAAACTGAATATAGAAAAATGGCTTTCTAGTAAAGAGGCAATAACTTAATTACCAGCACAGCAAGACATATACTTTCATTGTATTAAACCACTAAGATATTTGGTATTTGTTACAGCAGCTAATACAAACAGATATTTAAATGGGATACATTTAGTTTTGTGAAAACTCACTCTAGTTTCCTTGTTCTTTTTTCTTATTTTATTAAGGAATTGATGAAAATTCACCTCCTGTCACTGTTCATGGGGATGGGTGTGGAAACTATTGGTGTAGATAGCTCTACTCTCTTTTCCAAGTGTGTGTGTGTATTCTCAGATGTTCATAGAATCCTGTGTGTGGGTGAGCGTATAAAAGGAAGAAAAAAATGTGTTTGGGGGCAGGAGCCTTCCATCTCCGTCTTGGAGATTGGAAGATGAAGTAGATGAGAGAAACTTTGGATTCAAGAGCTGCTTTGGGGCCTAGGTGACAAGGTGTGGCATATAGATGGGAAAGAGTTGATATTCTGTATATATATTTTTCCCTCTTTTTTAGAGATAGGGTCTTGCCGTGTTTCCCAGGCTAGAGTGCAGTGGTTCATTCACAGCTCACTGCAGCCTCCAAGTCCTGGGCTCAAACAATCCTGCCTCAGCTTCCTGAGTACCTGGGACTATAGGAGTGCCCCATCACACCTGGCTAATTTTGTATTTGTCTCACTATGTTTCCCAGGCTGGTCTCAAACTCCTGGGCTTAAGTGATCCTCTCACCTCAGTCTCCCAAAGTGTTGGGATTACAGGCATGAGCCTCCATGCCCAGCCTCTATACTTCTTTTTAAAAATTAATTTTGTTGCTCAAGGTATTCCAGAAATAGCCATTGTAGTTGGCTCCATGCCCCTTTGACACAATGCCTCCATCATTGTGGGTCTTCTTCTTTGTTTATTATTTATTTATTTATTTTTTTTTTTAGTACTTTGTAAATTTCTGACATTCTAACCTGTTCCAGGCTCACTTGTGCATTTTCTGCCCTGTTCCTATCATTTCTACATTTCTTTATTGGACTTCTTTGAATGCATTCCAAGAAGGCACCTGAGCTGGCCTTCCTGGCCTCAGCTCTTCCCCTTATCCCCCTTCTGTCACTGCTCTCACTGTGCTGGTATCCTAGCTATTCCTGGACAGGCTTAGCTAGGAATAGCTACCACAGGACCTTTGCACTTGCTACTCCCTCAGCCTAGGATGCTCTGTTCTCAGATTCCAGTAGCTCATTGCTCACTTCTTTTGGGTCTCTGTTCAAATGTCACTTTATTAGCAAGGCCTTCCCTTGTCACTCTGCATCATCCCCCATCCCCTGCCCACCCATGCTCATTCTGGACTCGAATTGCCATCTGAACACATTATATACGATATTTTTTTCTCGATTATGATCTGTATCCCAGTGATAGAAGATAGGTTTTGTGAGAATAGGTTTTTTTTGTCTATTTTGTTTACTTCTATATTCCTGGTACCTAGGAGAGCTCCTGGCCCATAATAGACACTTATTACATATTTGTTAATTATTATAATATTGTTTTTGCTGATTCCTGACATGGACATGCCACTCATATCCTATGACCTTTCTTTATAATGTACCTTCTATTTTGTCAGTCCCGTATTTAAAACTCTTCAGGTGTTTTCTCTTTACTGTCAAAATAAATTCCAGACTCCTTCAGATGGCCTGCAAGGCCTTCTCAATCTGTCCCTGTCAAGACCTCCAGCCACACCTCCTGTCACTCATCTCTTTCCACTCTACTTTCCTGCCATATTGAAATCCTTGCAGTATCCAGTGGATCCATGGTCCCTTTTACTCTCTGGGTTTTGTGCATGGCCTCTCCTCCTTTGAAGATAATTTCCACCCCTTTTATCCTTTATGGTTCAACTTTAGACATCATCTCTTCCGGGAAGACATTTTGCCCTCAAGACAGGGTTAGTCCAATAGTACTAGATATTTACCTCCATCATAGCATCCACTGTGGTATATTTTGATGGCCTGGTTTATTGTAATTTAGAACAAGTCTGCCTTATTCTGCTCAGGCTGTTGTAATAAAATACCATAGACTGAGTGGCTTAAACAACAGAAATTTATTTTCTCACAGTTCTGGAGGCTGGAAGTCTGAAATCAAGGGCCAGCATGGTCAGGTTCTGGGGAGGGCTCTCTTCCTGGCTTGTGTCCTCATATGACCACTCCTCAGTATGTGTGTGTGGAGAAAGAAAGACAGCAAGCTCTTCTTCTTCTTACAAGGCCACCAATCCTAACAGATGAAGACCCTATCCTTATGACCTGACCCTTATGACCTTAACTTTATTTCCTTCCTAAAAGCCCTACTTCTCAATGCAGTCACATTGCAGCTTAGGGCTTCAATATATGAAATTCAGGGACAGAATTCGTCCATAGCAGAAATCCTACTTTGAATTTTATTAGTTAAAACATTAAGCACCCCTCAAACTAAGACTCACATAACTATTTCCAACAGAAGACGTATAAGAATGAAATGGGAAAGAACGAAGGACGAAGCTGAGCTATGAGGAACCCAGCAGGGAATGAGGAGGTTGTGGCTGGCGTATCTGCTACTGAAATGCTGGAATCTTTCAGGAACTTTCTACCAAGATCACACTGAGTGAGGGTAATGCTCCATGTGTGAAGACTGTGTCCCTCTTTGGCATGTTTCAGACAGTGTCTGATGCTGGAAAGATGAGTCTAGGACAATGGTGTTGTAGGATGCCTTCAATTAAAAAACAGATGAACAAGACCAGGGGTCAATCAGCATTGGAGATCTGTAAGGAGGGGCAAACTCCCACTTGCAGAAACTGGAGCCAGGTGGGGTTTAGGACTGTGTAACAAACCTTGTACTAAGGATGTTTGGCAGAGTAACAGGGAATAATTTGGGGTTCTCGTACTAAGTCCTTTGTTTCAGGGGTACTGGAATGGTAATGGGAAATCTGAGGAGCAGCTCAGTCAGGAAGGGCCCAGGGAATGCTGCATGTCTGGGTGATGGGCACACCCCGAGAATTCAGCAGTGCAGAGCCTCCCACGGCTTCACAGGAGCCTCGCTAGGACTGGATCACTGGATCCCAGGATTGGAAACCTTCTTAACCCCTGTGATTATTCCTCTAGTCCCACGAGCCTTTTTCCTCACAGTTCTGCCCTCCTGGAGTTTCCAGAGTAACCTACAAAATACAAAGAAAAAGCCATATCATTGTAACTGGTAACTTTATGTTATTATCAGGATGTCAAGGGCCTCCAGGGGAGAGAGGAGTATAAAGATTTAAGCTTTGGACCCAGGTTTATAGAGATCACAGGAGTCTCTTCTCCCCAGGAGGGACTCTCTCCTCTATTAGGAGGGGAGACTTCTGATGTTAAAACTTATGACAGCCAAGGCAAGTAGTGCCTCCAGACTCCTACTGCCCCAGGCTTTTTACAGTCAAGACCTTCATCAGGCATCTGGATATCCAAATTGCCTACCTTTTACATACCAGAGGGGAACAGGGAGGATTATCAGGATGTCTTAACAGAGTTATCTGTATTAACAGAAAGAATAAAACATTTATTTGGAGATTTATAGAGCAATGAAATAATTCTGCTTCATAACTACCAAATCCCAGTCCGTGGGAAGGATGTGGATAAGATTTCAGAATGGTTTCAAAATCACTTTATGATTTAAATGGTTTCTACTCTGTGGTTTCTACTTCTCTGATGTACTTTTCAGCCCTCGCATCCAAGGTGCCCGTACGCCATGAACAACTTGCACTATTTTGCAAACAGCAGGATGACAGAGAGATGAGTCCAAGGTGACATTTGGACTCATATTCTTTAAGCCTCAATTTTTTACCTGGAAAATGAGTATAATAAGATGCTGCTTTCTGTAGGGTTGTTAGTGAAACAGTGCATGTAGATTGCTGTGTAGTAAGCATCTAATAAACAGGAGCTGTTATGATCACATTCACATCTCCCATACTAGAGTATCCACTCCACAGGAGGACAAGAGATGAGGTTATTCACCTCCAGATGATCACACAGTCTGTAGCACATAACAATTGGTCGGTGATTGCTCAATGAATAAGGAAATGGACTGAACTACTCTTTTTAATGCTATCAAAAGTTTTTAAATCTTAGTAATAATATGTTTTAACTTGTATGTGCACAAGTCACCTAACATGCCAGTTAAAATGCAGAATCCTGGGTCCCATCCCTAGAGATTTTGATTCAGTAGGTCTGAAGTGGAGCTCAGCAATATGAATGCAAGAGAGGTTCCTCAGATATTTCTGATGTAGGAGGGTCTTGGTCTAAACTTTGAAAAATACTTTTAGGTTTATTGGTTTACAAGTTGAATCGTGCATGGGAAAAGTGATTTCTGTATATCAGTTGGGGTTCAGGGAGGACAAAAGAGCCACTATAAGTATTGTGGGAATAAGGGATTGACCATAGAAATTTGAACTTATGCAGGATGGTTGGGAGGAACTGGGGAAGGGAAAGTCTGGAAAGGACAGTCGGAGAACCAAACAGTCGCTAAACGTGATTATTAGGAGACCTGGTACAGGTGGGCAGGTCACAGTGTGCAGGAAACCCCCACATCCTGTGTGTGTCTGACTGCTGGTGTGGAACTGCAAAGAAGGTTGACAGAGAAGTCTGGAGAGGCTGTGCCTCTGAAGGTTTCCTTGGGGCTGCTTTTGTTTGGTGGGGCCGCTTTTGTTTGGCGGGGCCAGCATTAGAAAGAAGAGATGGAAACTGGACCCCAGTCGCTGCATTCGTATCTGTCTGTCACGTCTGCCCACTGTGACCTTCTGAGAATAATGACTTCTTCATTTCTTCCGCAAGTTCCTCTTTTGGGTAACTCTAACTCAGATCCACATAGGACAGAAGCTTCTGGACCATGTAATTTCCAGCTTTCATCAAGTGGACATAGCACACTCTGACACATCTTAATGCACTAAAAATTACACATTTGACACCCTCTCCATTCTGCTGCTTTTGGCCTCTGAGTGCTGGATCTTCACTCCTCTTGAGTTTTTGTGTATTTCAAGAGCACTTTTGGGAGAATTCCAATGTTTTATGAGTAAGAAGTTTGTAACTTTTTGCAAACCCAAGTTAATTTGGCATGTTGGGAAAACATGCACAGTGAGCTGCATCCTTGAGCCAGCCTGTCATCAATAAATAAAAGACAATAGATATATATGTGGCATGAGTGTAATAAGTTTAGAGTCATATTATTAGGGAAATTGGCATGTTAGTATTCAGCCAATTACAAACATAGAGATATAGGTATATCCTTAAGATGGGCATCCCTGAGCAGCTTCCAAGATGATCTTTGTGAATGAACAGCTCTGGAGATGGTGGAATCCTGTCTGCCAAGCAAAAGTGGAAGATGACTGTAGTAGGTTGAATAATGGCCCGTGTATTAATTCATTTTCATACTGCTATGAAGAAATACCAGAGACTGTATTTTATAAGTAAAAAGAGGTTTAATGGACTCACCGTTCCATATGTCTGGGGAGGCCTCACAATTGTGGTGGAAGACAAAGTAGGAGCAAAGGCACGTCTTACATGGTGGCAGACAAGAGAGCATGTGCAGGGGAACTGCCCTTTATAAAACCATCAGATCTTATGAGTCTTATTCACTATCATGAGACTTATTCACTATTATGAGAATTATTGACTATCATGAGGACAGCATGGGAAAGACCTACCAGGTCCCTCCCATGACACATGGGAATTGTGGGAACCACAGTTCAAGATGAGATTTGAGTGGGGACATAGCCAAACCATATCAGCCCCCTAAGTATCAGGTCCTAATCCTTGGAACCTATAAATGTTGCAAATGAAATGTGTTATAAAATTGTATAATTTTTAATAATTGTAAAATATGTTACAAATGGTAAAAGAGTCTTTGCAGATAGGATAAAGTTAAGGATATGATAGGATAAAGTTATGGGGATATTATTGTGGATTACTGGGTGGGCTAAATGCAGATTATTGTGGATTACTGGGTGGGCTAAATCCTTTGCAGATAGGATAAAGTTAAGTTATGGGGATATTATTGTGGATTACTGGGTGGGCTAAATGCCAACGTAAGTGTCGTTATAAAAGAGACAGAAGATTAGGCACAGAGACGGAGGGAGGGAGGAGGTGACCACAGAGGCAGAGGTTGGAATGATTTGGTGTGACCAGCCTCTAGAGGGGGCATTGCCTTGCTGACACCCTGATTTCAGCCCAATGGTACTGATTTTGGACTTCCAGCCTCCAGAACTATGTGAGAGTAAATTTCTGTTGTTTTAAGCCACCAAGTATTTGGTAATTTGTTACAGCAACCACCGAAAACTAATGTAATGTACTTTTTATTTATTTATTTATTTGGTCATCTGCTTCCCCATCTCCCCTTTGGAGTAGAATTCTCTGCTTGCTGCAACAGAAGGGCTGGTAGTGGCTAGGGGAGAGGGAGACTCCCTGAGCTGTAGCAGGGGGCAGCTGGCTTTCTGGCACTTTCCAGTCCTGGCGGGAACTTTGAACGTCTTTCCTTTGTAGAAGCAAGTGTTACTGGCAGAGCTCCACCTATACGGAAAATACCTTTTTGTTCCAAATTGAGCCCGGTGTCTGCAAGCCCTCCAATCCTGGGATCACTGTTTCTTTTGCAGACATATAAAATAATTTGAGTCCTAGTCATCCATAATTTTGGGACTTGGTGCCCTCTGACATTCTGAGGAGTGGTTCCTTATCTTGGTTGTTTCTTGTCCATTCTAGAAGTCAGTCTAGATGTCTCTGTTAGTCTCCTTTGGCATCTAGTGTCAGGTTCTGCAGGCTGCTGTCTTCTCCTGTGCTTCTAGGTAAGAACCATAACCGTCTCTTCATCCCCAAGGCATGTGATGGAGAATTAGTCGAGGTTCTGTACTGTTTGAGGATATTACTCTCTGTCTCCTGGGACCTTGTATTAGTTAGCTAGGGCTGCCATCACAAAGTCCCACACACTGAGTGGCTTAAACAAGAGACATTTGTTTTCTCACAACTCCTGAGGCTAGAAGTTTGAGATCAAGGTGTGTGCAGGGTTGGTTTCTTCTTGAGGCCTCTTTCTTTGGCTTGTAGGTGGCTATCTTCTCCTTGTGTCTTAACATGGTCTTCCCTCTGTGTCTGTCTGTGTCCTAACTTTCTCTTATAAGGACACTAGCCATATTGGATTAGGGCCTGTGCTAATGGCTTCACTTTAACTTAATACCCTATCTCCAAATATAATCACATTCTGATCTACTGGAGCTTAGGACTACAACATATGCATTTTTTTTGAGGGGTTGAAGAGCACAATTCATCCCATAACAGATCTGAATTTCTTGTACTGAGGCAATTCTCATGATGCGCTTACATGGTAAGCACTACGTAAGTAATGAGTTATTCAATTGTAGCGTTATTATTTCTGTCCTCTCATGCAGCTATAGAACTACCACATTTGTGTATATATAATGTATCTATTATAAATGTATACATATATACACATTTCTATGGCACCTCTCTTAGTAAATTGTTTTAGTGATTTCATTTAGGTAATATATCTGGGTGACTTGTTTCCGTTTCCCAGAAGCCTTGGGGATTTCTAAAATATAAGGCAAACCTTCTTAATTTTAACTCATTTACCCATTGAACAAATACTCATCAATCATGCTGTGCTGGCCTCTGAAGGTCACAATGTTGACTAAGACTGGGCAGTTTACAGTTCAGTTTAAATGTCACGAGGAGGCAAGTACAGTGTGCCAGTGGAGGCTGTCGGAAGGGCCCCGTGATAGAATAAGCTCGTCCACAATTTCTTTGACATTCCTCTCCAGTGAGAGGTGGTATATGTATTCCCTTTCTTTGAAACTGGGCTGATTGTGACTGTGTTGACCAGTAGAATATGGCAGAATTGGTGCTTTTCCAAGGCTTTAAAGAAGCAGCAGCATCCTCACCCAGAATGCTTGTTTTAGGGGAAGCCAGTGGCTTGTCACACATCTGACTATCCTGAGAACCACCTCTAACCATTCAAGCCATCTCATAACCATCTCGGCTCTGGTGGGATGTCCTAACGTGCCAAATTATGAGCTCTATAAAATGGTGGTTTTTTTATACTACTAAGTTTTGGAGTTGTTACCTAGCAATAGGTAACTGAAGCAAGACCCTAATGCAGACATGGAAGATAATTAAGAAATCCTATATATCACATATCCAATATTAAAGCACTGAGTGCATGCAGACACAGAATTCTTGGACAATGCCCATCTGCAAAATCCACTCCCTGCTTTCACATGTGAAGGCAAAAGGCAAGTGTCTCTTCAGACATTAGGTCTTACGGTTCTTGCTCTGTTGATGAACTCCATGGAAAGTGCTGATTTTGAACATTATATAAACTACTACCTGTGGAGCCCATCGGTCTCCTGGGGGCTGGTGCTGCAATTTGCTACAGTGGCCCCTCTCCAATGGCTCTACGGATCATTACTACAGGCTGCTTATTCAGCCTTTTGTCTATCCATGGTTGCATGCCACAGAATCTACCTAATTCTGCTACTTAATGTGCTTTGCCAAGGGTCCTGCCCTTCTCTCTTCTTGCTAATTATTTTTCTCTGTCCAAAGTGGCTTTTTTCACATCACTGGGTCCAAACATCCCTGGAAACATTATCCCTGCAGCTTTCATGATACATTGCAGAAAAGCAGCATCAGACAGAGATTCAGGGTGTGAACACTAGAGGTAGACTGCCTGAGTTTGAAGCCTGATTTTGCCCCTTACACCCAGCATGACTTTGGGGCCTCTGGGCTTCAGTTTCCACAATGACAAAGTGAGAAAAATGGTAGGGCCTGCAGTGTAGGGTCTATGTGATGATAAAAAAGAGATCATTCATGTAAAATGCGCAGAATAATGCAAGTATCCAATAAATATCAATTTTTATAATTCATAACATGCATCTTGTAGTATTATTTGTAGGAATTATCTGCTTATTTATGTGTCTAAATTCTTTGAGGATAGTGTCTTGAGCACTGTCACCTCCCTAACGCTCTGCACAATGTGCAACATACATTAGGCACTCAATAACTACTTTCGGAATGAGTGAAGGCTACAAAACCACTTAAAAACTGTGTCTGTCAGTGGAAGGTCAATAATATCTTCATAAAAGAAAGGTAGCAAAATTGTATAGAAGCTTGATTTTGTAGAATACGCTCTATATCATTCCAAGAATCAAAAACAAATTTAATTAAGGGGTTAAGTAAAACAACTGCATTCATAAATATGGTTCTTACACATGATTTTTTGTTATTAATGTGTGCTTAAGGTGCTTGATAATGTAAAGCTGTAATGATCAGCTTCCTAAAGAAGTTGGGGTATAGGAATCCAGAACCTGAAACCCCTTAATTATTCATGGAGGGGCCGCATAAATAAAGAACTATTTATTTATACATAGGATCCACCTGTTTAAGAAGGAATTTAAAGTGGCATACAGCTACTTATATAATAATTTATTATGAGACGACACATTGAAATGAAGTAATGTAATTGAGTCCTAAGAAAAAGATAAGTTAAAAAGTTAGATGAAGCTGGAAATGAAATTTGTTTCCAAAATGCTTGCTATGCAATCCTATACATTTTCCAGAGGCAGGTCACAAATTTGAACTTTCTACTAGTTTTTATGTGAAAATCATAAAAAAACCAATTACATGAGCCACACTTCGGAATAATAATGCTAACAGCTAGCATTTATCACATGTTTACCCAGTACCAGCTGAGGCTCTTAGTGGCTTGCATTACCTCTTAATCCTTATAGAGATCATAGAAGATAGGTACTTGGCCCAGGCCTTGCAGCTGATACACAGTTTTTAAACCAGGCAGACCAACATTTGAAACCAGGCACCTTGGCTCCATGCCTACCACTGTTTAAAACAAGAACAGCTAGATTTCATGTTAAGAACTTGGAAGAAATTTTCTTTTGTTGGTTCTTGAATTTTTCTGGGAACCTTTTTGTAAAATATAGGAGACCCTCCAGTCAGAAACAGAAATTGGGTGCATGCTCATCTAAGGCAGTTCTCAAAGTGGACCCCAGACAAGCAGCATCAACCTTACCTGGCATTTGTTAGAAATGCAAATTCTTGGTCTTCCCAGGTCTACTGCATCAGAAGCTTTGGGGCTGTGGTCCAATAGTCAGCATTTTAACAAGTCCTCCAGGTGATTCTAATGTGGGCTCAGGTTTGAGAACTGTTCTAAAGGGAAAGGAGCTTCTGGAGCAGAAGATGTCTGGCTTCTCATGACTTTGGTAGGAACTTCAGAAGGTAGAACAGCTCATGAAATTATGGTGCCAGTATCAGAGACCAGAGGGACAGGGCTCATATACTTAATACCCTAGAAAACCAGGAGATGCTATAAAAAGCAGTGACTGTGTTCCTGACCAATCTGTCAAGTAACAGGGAAATGCAATAATAGAACTTGCAGCTCCCACTTGGATGGACAGAGCAGCATGTGGAGACCCACATTATGAACTTTTGCTCCAAGAACTACCAAGGGAACATACCAGGAAAGCCGAGAAAATCCATCTGAAGGAAGTGGATTGCCACCGCAGGCTCCCTGGGACAGCTGAGGAATTGTGAGTCCGTTTGCTTTCTCAGCTGGGAGGCTTGTAGCCTGGGGCAAGTTCTCAGCCCTGCTCACTGGCTGCCTGGAAATAAACTCGGTGCTGTTGTGGGGCCATGGCGGGAGTGAGATGCGGCTGCGGGCTGCATGGCAGCTGGGAGAGGCTTGTGACTGCTAGCTTCCCCCCACTTCCCTGGTGACCTGTGTGATGCAGCAGACAGCCATAGTCCACCTGAGAACATAACTTTTTTGGCCTGGGAACCACCCCGCCACCCACCACAAATCTGCTGCAAGGCCTGCCCAAGGAGAGACTGAGCTCAGACATGCCTAACCCTTCCTCCACCTGATGGTCTTTCGCTACCCACCCTGGTAGCCAAAGACAAAGGGCATAATCTCTTGGGAGCTCGATGGCCCTGCCCACCACCTGATCCTCCCTATACAACCACAGCTGATGGGCTCTTGAAAGTGCCACCTCCTGGCTGGAGGCCAACGAACACAAAACCAGTGCATTTAACAAAAATGTAACCAAGGACCCTCGCAGAGTCCACTTCACTCCCCTACTACCTCCACTGGAATAGGTGCTGGTATCCATGGCTGAGAGACCCAAAGACAGATCACATCGTAGTACTCTTTGCAGACACTCCCCAGTACCAGCCTGGAGCCTAGCAGCTTCACTGGGTGGTTAGATCCAGAAGGCAAGTAACAATCACTGCAGTTTGGCTCTCAGGAAGCCCCATCCCTAGGGGTAAGGGGAGAGCACCACATCAAGGGAGCACCCTGTGGGACAAAAGAATCTGAACAGCATCCCTTGGGTCCCTGACATAGTCTACTCAAATGAGAAGAAACCAGAAAAACAACTCTGTTAATATGACAAAACAAGCTCCTTTATCACCTGGAAAAGACCACACTAGCTCGCCAGCAATGGATCCCACCAAGACAAAATCTCTAAATTGCCAGAAAAAGAATTCAGAAGGTTGATTATTAATCCAATTAAGGAGACACCAGAAAAGGTGGAGTCCAACTGAAAGAAATTAAAAAAAATTGATATAGGATATAAATGGAAAAATCTTCAGTGAAATAGATAGCATAAATAAAAAAAACAATCACAACTTCTGGAAATCAAGGACACACTTAAATAAATGCAAATTGCACTGGAGAGTCTCAGCAATAGAATCGAAAAAGTAGAAGAAAGAACTTCAGAGTTCTATGATAAGACTTTCAAATTAACCCGAATCTGACAAAGACGAAGAAAAAAGAATTTAAAAAATGAACAAAGCCTCAATGAGTTTGGGATTATGTTAAATGACCAAACCTAAGAATAATTGGTTTTCCCTAGGAAGAAGATAAATCTAAAAGTTTGGAAAACATATTTGAGGGAATAATCAAGGAAAAGCTCCCCAGCCTTGTTAAAGATCTAGACATTCAGATATGGAGAAGCTCAGAGAACACCTGGGAAATTCATCATTGCCCAGGCACATAGTTTTCAGGTTATCGAAAGTCAAGATGAAGGAAAGAATCTTAAGAGATGTGAGGCAAAAGCATTAGATAACCTATAAAGGAAAACCTGTCAGATTAACAGAGCGTATTTCTCAGCAGAAACTCTACAAGCTAGAAAGGATTGGGGTCCTATCTTTAGCCTCCTTAAACAACACAATTATCAGCCAAGAATCTTGTATCCAGTGAAACTAAGCTTCATAAATGAAGGAAAGATAAAGTCTTTTTCAGACAAATGCCAAGAGAATTTGCCACTACCAAGCCAGCACTATAAGAACTGCTAAAAGGAGCTCTAAATCTTGAAACAAATCCTGGAAATACACCAAAATAGAATCTCCTTAAAGCATAACTCTCTCAAGACCTATAAAACAATAACAATAAAAAAAGTATTCAGGCAACAAACAGCACGATGGATAGGATAGTACCTTACATCTTAATACTAACGTTGAATGTAAATGGCATAAGTGTTCCACTTAAAAGATACAGAATGGCAGAATGGATAGGAATTCACCAACCAAGTATCTGTTGTCTTTGAGGGACTCACCTGACACACAAGGACTCATATAAACTTAAAGGGGTGGAAAAAGATATTCCATGCAAATGGACACCAAAAACGAGCAGAAGTAGCTATTCCTACATCAGACAAAACAAACTTAAAGCAATGGCAGTTAAAACAGACAAAGATGGACACTATATAGTGATAGAAGGACTGGTCCAACAGGAAAATATCACAATCCTAAATATATATGCATCTAACACTGGAGCTCCCAAATTTACAAAAGAATTACTACTAGGCCTAAGAAATGAGATAGCTGGCAACATAATAATAGTGGGGGACTATACTCCACTGACAGCACTAGACAGGTCATCAAGACAGGAAGTTAATAAAGAAACAGTGGACTTAGGCCAGGTGTGGTGGCTCACACCTGTAATCCCAGCACTTTGGGAGGCCGAGGCAGGTGGATCACTTGAGGTCGGGAGTTTGAGACCAGCCTGATCAACATGGTGAAACCACATCTCTACTAAAAATACCAAAAATTAACTGGGAGTGGTGGTGGGTGCCTGTAATCCCAGGTACTTGGGAGGCTGAGGTAGGAGAATCTCTTGACTCTGGGAGGCGGATGTTGCAGTGAGCCAGGATCGTACTCCAGCCTGGATAACAGAGTGAAGCTCCATCTAAAAAAAAAAAAAAAAAAAAGAAAGAAAAGAAAAGAAACAATGAGCTTAAACTACACCCTAGAATAGATGGAATTAACGGATATTTACAGAACATTCTACCCAGCAACTGCAGAATATACAGTCTGTTCATCAGCACATGGAACATTCTCCAAGATAGACCATGTGATAGGGCACAAAACAAGTCTCGGTAAATTTAAGAAAATTGAAATTATATCAAGTACTCCCTCAGACTGCAGTGGAATAAAATTGGAAATGAAAAGGAATCCTCAAGGCCGGGTGCAGTGGCTCATGCCTGTAATCCCAGCACTTTGGGAGGCTGAGGCAGGTGGATCACCTGAGGTCAGGAGTTCAAGACCAACCTGGCCAGCTGGGTGCGGTGGCTCACACCTGTAACCCCAGCACTTTGGGAGGCCAAGGCAGGTGGATCGCCTGAACTCAGGAGTTTGAAACCAGCCTGGGCAATGTGGCGAAACTCCGTTTCTACAAAAAAATAAAAAAATTAGCCAGGCATGACGGCGGGTGCCTGTAATCCCAGCTACCTGGGAGGCTGAGGTGGGAGAATCCCTTGAATCTGGAAGGCAGAGGTTGCAGTGAGCCGAGATCATGCCATTGCACTCCAGCACGGGTGACAGAGCAAGACTCCATCTAAGAGAAAAAAAAAGGTACCCTCAAAACCAGCAAATACATGGAAATTAGTTAACCTGCTCCTGAATGATGGTTGGGTCAACAATGAAATCAAGATGGAAATTAAAAAATTCTTTGTACTAAACGGTAACAGTGACACAGCCTATCCAAACCTCTGGGATACAGCAAAGGCAGTGCTAAGAAGAAAGTTCATAGCATTAAATGCCTACATCAAAAAGTCTGAAAGAGCACAAATAGACAATTTAAGGTCATACCTCACGGAACTGGAGGAAGAAGAACAATTCAAATCCAAACCCAGTGGAAGAAAGTAAATAACAAAGATCAGAACAGAAATATTAATAAATGAAATTGAAGCAAACAAAAATACAAAAGATAAATGAACCAAAACCTGGTTCTTTAAAAAGATAAATAAAATTGATAGACCATTAACAAGATTAACCAAGAAAAGAGATGTTCCAAAGAAGCTCAATTAGACATGAACAGGAGATATTACAACCAATGCCACAGAAATACAAAAGCTTGTTCAAGGCTATTATGAACACCTTTATGCATACAAACTAGAAAACCTAGAGGAGATGGATACATTTCTGGAAATAAACAACCCTCCTAAATTAAGCCAGGACAGACCAATAAAAAGCAGCTAGATTGAAATAGTAATTAAAAAATTACCAACCAAAAAATGTACAGGACCAGATGGATTCACAGATGAATTCTATCAGACATTCAAAGAATTGGTGCAAATCATATTGACACTATTCTTAAAGATAAAGAGGGAATCCCCCCTAAATCATTCTATGAAGCCAGTGTAACCCTAATACCAAAACCAAGAAAGGACATAACAAAAAAAGAAAACTACAGACCAATATCCCTGATGAACACAGAAGCAAAAATCCTCAACAAAATGCTAGTTAACAGAATCCAACAGTATATTAAAAAGATAATCCACCACGTTCAAGTGGGTTTCATACTAGGGATACAGGGATGGTTTAACATCCACAAGTCAACAAATGTGATACACTACATAAACAGAATTTTAAAAAAACCACATGATTATCTCAATAGATGCAGATAAAGCATTTGACAAAATCCAGCATTCCTTTATGATTAAAATCCGCAGGAAAATCGACATAGAAGGGACATGCCTTAAGGTAATACCAACAGACAACGTTACACTGAATGTGGAAAAGTTGAAAGCATTCACCCTGTGAACTGGAACAAGAAAGACAAGGATGCCCACTTTCACCACGTCTATTCAACATAGTACTGGAAGTCTTAGCCAGAGCAATCAGACAAGAGAAAGAAATAAAGGGCATCCAAACCAGTAAGGAGGAAATCAAACTGTTGCTGTTTGCTGATAACATGATTGTATACCTAGAAAACTCTAAAGACTCCTCCAAAAAGCTCCTAGAACTAGTAAATGAATTCAACAAAGTTTCGGGATACAAAACTAATGTACACAAATCAGTAGTTCTGCTATACACCAAGAGCAACCAAGCTGAGAATCAAATCAAGAACTCAACTCCTTTTATAATAGCTGCCAAAAAATAAAGTACTTAACAAAGCTGTGGAGCTGGTATCACAAAGCTGGCATAGCTGCAACAGGGATCCTCTTATGATTTTAATATAGATAATACTGCTTTTATAGTCAAAATTGTTAAGAGCTTTCCATTGTAATTAGACCACAATTTACACACCTTAGCATGGCCGACAAGGCCTTGTCTGATCTGGTCCCTGTTTTTCTCACCAATCTAATTTTTGCCTCTCCCCCTTACTCTACATGCTCCAGCCATATTAGTTGACTCTCAGCTCCTTGATAGTGGTGAATTCTCTCAGCTTTTGTTTGTTTGGGAACAACTTTCTTTCTCCTTCTTATTGAAGGATAATTTTTCTGGGTACAGTATTCTCATATGGCAGGTTTTTTTTTTCTTTGAGCACTTTGAAAATGTTGTTCTACTCTCTCCTAGCCTGCATGGTTTCTGTTGAGCAACCTGCTGCCAGATGAATTAGAGCTCCATTATATGCCAATTTACTTCCTTTCTTTTGCTGCTTTTAGGATCCTTTCTTTGTCTTTGACCATTGAGAGTCTGATTCTTATATGCCTTTGGAAAGTCTTATTTGAGTTCAATCTGTTTCATGTTTTCAGATCTTCTTGTACTCAGATACTTATATCTTTTTCAAGTTTTGGAAACTTTTCTATTATTCTTTGAATAAGCTTTCTACCCATTGCTCTTGCTCAGCTTTCTTTTGAACACCAATAATTCTTAGATTTGGTCTTTTCAGGTAATTTTCTATTTTTGTGGGAGGCCTTCATTCCTTTTCATTATTTCTTCTTTTGCCTCCTCTGTGTATTTTCAAATAGCCGGTCTTCAAGCTCACTGATTTTTTTTTCCTCTGCTTTGTCCATTCTGCTGTTAATGAGTTTTTCAGTTCAGAAAATGTATTTCTCAGTTCCAAGATTTCCATTTGATTTTTTAAAAATTTCAGTCTCTTTGTTAAATTTCCCCAATACATTTTTGAATTGTTTTTCTGTGTTATCTTGGAGATCACCGAGTTTCCTTAAGACTGCTATTATGAATTCTTGGTCAGAGAGCTAACGAATCACGGTCTTGTTAGGGTCAGTCACTGAATTTTTGTTTTTTCCTTTTAGGGGAGGTCATAGTTCCCAGTTTGCTGTTGTTTCTTGTGGATGTATGACAATGTCTTTGCATTAAAGGGTTAATTATTCTAGTTTTCTCTGGTTTGTTTTGTTTCTTTGGATATATTTGCTTAGCAAATACTGTTAGATCACTGCTTCCTTTTTGGTTCTAAGCCTTGTGCCTTAAGCCCAGGTTTGCTTTGGCTCTAGTTAATGACAGGAGCACTGCTTGTCCTGGATGGGGTTAAATTTCAAAGGCATTATCCCAGCAGTGTGGGAAGGCTGGCTAGGGGTTCATGCCCAATGGACCTATGAAATGTACCTCCTACAGGGTGCTGCTGCTTAACAGCCACCTGATTTGGCATCTCCTTTGGGCAAGTTACAGAGCAGACTTTCCAGGGCTCAGGATGCTAGTCCCACCTCCTCCCTTTGTCTCTGTCTGTCCTTAGGGATATTTCTTCCTTCAGGCAATCACAATACTTCCCATGGGTTAAGGCAAGGACAGGTCTCCTGCCAGGCCACCTAAGATAGTGTGAAAGCTGGATAACCACCTCAATCTCACTTTTTCCAGCGTAGGAACTGTGAGTTGGGTAAAATTACCTGCACACTTGTTGCCAGGAAGAATGTGGGTTGTGGGGAAGGGCATCCTCATAGCCTAGATGGTAGGTAAATTCTCCTATCCTCTGCTCAGAGGTTTATCGATTCTCTGTGACCTCAAGATCTATCTCATCTTTACATTTGAGTCCTGGGTTGTTGCTGGCGAAAACTTTGGTACTGTATATATTTTTTTGGTTTTCTGTAGGGGAGGATGATAATGAAGCCAGCTCACCTCTGTACCACCATTTTAAAACCTACTCTCAGCTCCTCGAACACTCCAGGAACTTTGCCAACTGTGGATCTTTGAATAATCCCAGTCCACTGCCTGGAATAATCCTCCACTTGGTCCTTGTATATCAAAATCACTCTTATCCTTTGGGTCTCAGACTAAATGCTATCTCTTCATGGAGGCCTTTCAATCCAACATAAAATATCCAAGGTATCTGTTTTACTCAGATGTTGGCACCTGACTGGAATGACTGGAATAGCTAAAGCTTGCTTGGCCTCTCTTTCCCCATATCCTTTTCTAAGCTAGCTTGAGCTTCCTCACAACATGGTACTCTCAGGACGTATATATTCACATGGGAGCTAGCTTCCCCTAGAACAAGTGTTCTAAGAGAGAATATTGCTACTTCTTTAAAGTCTGGGTGAAGCATCACTTCCGTCATATTTTACTGGTAAGCACAGTGTCAGAACCAGCCTAGACTCAAGGGGAAGGGACATAGACATTTCCCCTCAATGGAGAGAAGTATCAGATAATTTGTGGACAAGTTATGCTATCACAGGGCCCTTCCTACAGCCTCCACTGGCACACAGTACTTGCCTTCCCATGACATTTAAACTGAATTGTAACTGCCTTGTCTTAGTGAACATTGTGACCTCCAGAGGCCAGCACAGCACCATTGATAAATATGTGTT
The DNA here is from genome assembly GCF_006542625.1 of Nomascus leucogenys. Taxonomy (NCBI): domain Eukaryota; kingdom Metazoa; phylum Chordata; class Mammalia; order Primates; family Hylobatidae; genus Nomascus; species Nomascus leucogenys. The sequence continues at coordinate 97,004,742 of NC_044395.1, forward strand.
CAATGAGTAAATGTATGAATGAAAATTAAGAAGGTTTGCTTTATATTTTAGATATCCTTAAAGGTTTTGACAAACAGGAAACCCTTGAAGCCACGAAGCTTCATGAGGAATCAAGTCTTTCTTATTGACTGTTACTTCCTCTGTATTGGTACAGTACCCGGCAGGTATATTACATCCTCAGTAGCTGTTTGTCTAATGAATAAGTGAAAGAATGCATGTCTATCAAAGCTAGTTCCACTGCCCTTTCAAAGGCACCAATGTTGATTGTTTGTATGTAAACCTCAAGCCATTTTTGCTGTACCAGCTGCAGAGCCAGCTCCATTTCTGTACTTCCTATTCTTCTTATTTCTCTAGCCCCAGATAACTCTGGGGAGCCACATCCCCAAGGACTTGACATTATACTTCACATATGTATTCTCAGATATTGAAGCAGGGGTAGAAGTGGAAGACTGTTTTGAAATTCATTGAGCTCAGAAAAAAATGCCTTCAGAGCTAAGAGGTCTGTCAGTTGTACAGACTTCTGGAGCTTATTTAGCCTTTTCTTATAGGGGCACATGGGAAAATAGGAAATTGGAGGACTTGTAGAAGGATGCAGTAAATGTGATAAGTATACGAAGCTCTTTTCTGTGTGCTCAAAGAGGATGCAAACGAGGACTATATGAACATTACTAGGGGTCCTGAGGGGCTCAGAATTATAGTCAATTCTTGTAACGGTATTTTGCTTTTCAGCTCCATATGATGGTTTCTTCTTGGGGCTTTTTACTCTAGTGAGTTTACTTTTGAGTACTTTGGATTCAGAGTTTGCTCACAAGGGACCAGGACAATTGCTTGTAAAGGAAGGGATTCCTCTGAATCTTGAGCTTTGGTTTAAACTTCCCTTTTGAGCTTCAGACCCTTATATCAGACTGCATACCACAGATCTCACCTGGATATCCCACAGCTATTTCAAACTGCACTTGCCCAAAATAGAATTCATTCTGTGTTCCCACAATTGAGTTCTTATTTCTGTAGTTTATATTGAGATCAAAGGCAGCAGCACCTTCCACACAGTCATCTGCCCAGAAGCACAGATATCATCCTTCAAGCTTCCCTAAATGTTGGTGGTAATAGACAATGTTTATTGATAGCATCCTATGTGCCAGGTCCTGTGCTAAGTACTTTATGTACATCAACCCCCTTAGTCATCACTGGAGCCTGTGACTAAGATTATGTTATTATCTGCATTTTAAAGCTGAAGAAACTGAGGTGACTGCAAAAGTATCCCAACAGGTCTTTTTGCCTGAAGCTCTTCTCAGATTTATCAACTGCATGGCAAGCTGATTTCTCTTTTAAATAAGCAGACCTGCATGTACCATTCCCTTCCTTACAAGCTTCACTGGCTCCCTGTTGTCCTCAGAATGTAGCCCAAACTCTTAGCCAGGAGTACAGCACCCTTTATGACTTGGTCACTGAGCACCCATCCAACCTCATTTCCAGTGGCTCTTACCTTGGCCCCCCATCCCCTCACTCCCATGTTGTAGCCATGTTGGATACTTGCCAGCACTTGAAATGTGCATATTTTCCAGCCTTATTTAATTCTCCATCCTAAAAATACTTTGGGGGAGCCCACCATATGCTAGGTACTGTCTTAGGCACTAGTGCCATAGCTGTGAACAAAACAGATCAAGGCCTGCCCTCATGGCACTTGCATTCTAGTGGGGAAGTCAGACAATGCACAGGCAAATAACTGCATAGACCATGTACTGTCAGAGTCCTGAGTGCTGTGCAGGGAGATAAAGCACAGAAAGGGGACAGAAAGTGACAGCAGGGTTCTATTTTATTTGAGATGGCCAGAGAAGGTACTTTGCAATGGCCCTGAAACAAGAACTTTCCTGGAATGTTTGAAGAACATCAAGGAGGCCAGTGTGGCTGGGAGGACGTGGAACCAAGGGAGGTCTCTAATATACCAAGGAGCCCATCATGTATGGCCAAGACCTTGGATTTTATTGCAGATGGGAGAGGAAATTATTGCAAGTTTGAGATGAGAGAGTGATGGAATCCGATTGATATTTCACAAGGATCATGCTGATAGCTGTGTGACTGTTGAACAGACTGTAGTGGGGTCAGAGTGGAAGGAGGGAGACCAGGTAGGAGGCACCTGTGCAGCTCTTGTTCCCATTTCAGGAATGTTCATTCCCCACGCCCCTCCTCACCTTTGCCTGGTGACTGCTACCCAGCTTTCTACAGCCATCTCAGGAGTATCTCCATTCAAAAATCTTCCTCAGTTCTCTTCCTCTCTATGCTCCTGATGCAGAATTTTATGTATTTTTAATAGTATGTAATCTCACTATTTTGTAGTCATGTATATATCTGACTTTCGTAATTAACTGTGAGGTCAATGAATCCTTAAGAGTGGGATCTATTTCTGTTTCTTGCTTTTCTTTGTGTTTCTAGCTCCCTGGCATGGCACCTGATAGTGTTGATAGGACTCAGTGAGGATTTGAGAAATACATGAGTGAATGAACAAAGGAACAGCTCATCTGGCTGATACTAAACATTCAAATGCTTATTTGATTGAACAAAGGAGGGTTCAAATAATTCCATTCCGTCAAAATGGTCTATGTATTTATAGGCTAAATTTAAAATATAACTTGCATATATAAAGGCATCAAATTTCAGAAATTGTTGTGGAAACTAGATTTGTGGAGTCGTGGAGAATTCCTTTTGAATACAGTGCTATCTGTTGAAAAGAGCTCCAGGCTGTCAGCTTATTGACTAACCTGTTTTGTTGTTGTCATTGTTTTGTTGTTGATACATAAGGATTGTACATATTTCTGGGATACATGTGATATTTTGATATGTGCATACCATGTGTAGTGGTCAATAGAATATTATTCAGCCATAAAAAGAAAGAAATCCTGTCATTTGCAGCAATGTGAATGGAACCAGAAGATACTATGTTAAGTGAAATAAGCCAAACTTTGGTCACGATTTCCATCACTCACAGCAGCCCTGGAGTACCAGCACACTTAAACAGCACAACCAGGATCAGTCAAACAGAACCAGAACCATTTGTTTTATGTTGTTAAGGATTTTTGCAAAACTCCCTTTAGATTCCCATGGGTGGAGTGTGGCTTATGGCTTCTCAGATTATTCATTTGTTGAATGGACTTCAGTGAGTTTTCTGTAAGCCCCTGCCTTGCTTAAAATAAATCTGATATAAGCAAATCTTTATTTTTGAAAAAACAAAACAAATGACTGAAAGGTGATTTATTTGATGAATGAGTTAAGAGATTATAGGATTCCTTTAACAAGCCTCTTGAATGCATTTAAAATGATGTAATTTGTTAAAGAAAAGCATTTACATGGAACTTCTAAGGGCCCAGAAGTTAGCAATTAGATTCGAGCAATTCTAACTTGGACAGTTTCCATCAGCTATACTCTGTGGGTGTCTGTACTAGACAGTGCTCTGCTGGTATAGAGGGGAATCTCAAGGGAGTAGAAGAGGCCAGATTCTGGGTCTCAATCTAGACCTGCTGTGTCCAAAATGTAGCCCCTAGTCATATGTGGCTATTGTGCCCCTGAAATGTGGCTAAGGCTACCAAGGAACTAAATTTTTAACTTAATTATAATTCATTTTAATTTAAAACTGATATCTGATTCCATTGTTAGAAAACTTTTAAGTATGTTTAGAACAACTTTAGGTCTGTGGGTCTTTTTTAGTTATAAATTTTGTATACTTTAAATATAGATCAACTATTTCTGATTTTTCTGATGAACATTTAGTGTACCAATTAAGATGTACTGTAAGTATAAAATGCACACTGATTTTGAAGACTTTAGCACAAAAGGTTGTAAAATATCTCACCAATGCTTTTTATACTGATTACATGTTGAATTAACATTTTGGATATGTTGGGTGAAAACATTTTAACAGAATTAATTTCACTTGTTTATTTTTACATTTTAAATGTGATTATTAAAATTTTACAATTACATACATGCTTATTACATTTCTACTAAAAAGTGCTGGGAGTCTGTGCTAAGTATGCCTATTACCTGTGCACTATCCATATCCTGTTCTAGGTGAAACCACACAGCACAATGCACTCAGAACCCTGGCTTGGTGATCCCATCTAATTAGACCAGCATTGGGAAACCAGGATTGAGAACCAGTGTTATGATATTTGCTTACTCGCTTGGTCCCTGATGCAGACTTTTTCTCTAGGGGTATAAATAAGACATCAGAAGAGCTCTACCATCCCTCCCAAGAACTTCTTAAGTAGAGCCAACCAAATTTTCTCACCTGAGGTTTTGGAATCAAGACACAAGTCTTGCTGGTAAGAAGCTGTTGGACATGGGACTCCAAGGTGATGAATTAGAGATAGCTTCCCGGGAACCCGAAGCCTTGCTTGGGGAGTAAGAGCCTTAGAGGATGCCAGTATGCAGCGTGGAGAGGGGGCCCACATGCAGAGTCCTGAAGCTTAGGGAGAAACACAGTGGAGACTTGGCTACACCTCCCACTTGGGGTTTTGTGAGATTCTCTTGTATCTTTCCCATAAATCTCCCTTTGTTTAACCTAGCTGGAGTGGATTTCTGTTTCTTAGTGCTAATGATTTTCACACAGACAAACGTGATTAGGGAAACAAGTCAACTATCAGGAACAATAAAAAAGCATCAAAATTTACAAACACTGAAGTTAGAGGAATGAGTATGTAAGTGCTGGCGATGATAATGTGGTATGAGGAATAGTCTGGAACAGTGGTCCTCCAAGTGTGGTCTGGGGGACCCTGAAACCCTTTCAATGGGATCTCCATAAAGTCAAAATTGTTTTCTAATTATACCAAGCCTTTATTTGCATGTCTTGCTCTCATTCTGTCATGAGTGAATAGGGGAATTCTCCAGAAACAACATGATGAGGGATATAGCAAAAGCTTAGATGCAAAAGTATCTACGAGAACCCAGCTGTCTTCTGTTAAAACATACATTAGAGAGATTTATAAAAATCAAATACAATGCCATTCTTCTCACTATTTTTTTATTCTTGAAAATATAGTTAATTTTCATAAAACTATGTTAACATGTAAAGGGTTTATTAAATATGTTACATTTCTCCATTTTAATCACTAATGTGGTAAACATTGATGGATAGAACCCACATAAACAACAGCTCTTTGGGGTTCTCTATAATTTTTAAGAGTGTAAATGGTCCTGAGTAGAAAACAGTAGGATAAATCAGTGAAGAGTTTATGGAGGGAGAACTGGTTTAGAGTTGCCCTGAGGTCTTATTTTCTGTTTATAATGCCTGTGTCTAAATAGGGGCCAAGCAAGGGTGTAATTACAGTGGTTCTCAACCCTGATATCAAAATCACCATGGGGGACTAGAAAAACACAGATCTTCAGGCTTCTGTCCCCAGATATTCATATCATAAGGTCTGAGAGGAGATCTAGGAATCTGTATTCTTAAAAAGTGCCTCAGCAGTTTCTTTGCACAACATGCAAAAAGGAACAAAGAAAATACATCATTTAATTTCAGAGAGATGGGCTGTGGATGATGAAAAGCAAATGAGGGTGCCTGCTCCCACCTGGCTGCTGGCTTTTTTCTGGCAGCTCTGTGGGTGAACTGGGAGGCATGAGGCTGGCTGTTGAGGTCAGAGGGGACTGCATGCACCAGGTGGCCCACATCACCTAGCTGCTTCTCTGATGGCCTACCTGAGCTGATGCTGTGGATTCATTCACAGGTGCTCAAGGGCACACCCTGAAACCCATGAACCCACCAGAGTTGAGAATGGGAAAAGACGAGATACTGCAAACACAAGTTAGTCCCTGTGCCTTGTTTCTAAGCTTTAGCTTTTTAAATAATGTTCTCAGGACTGGAAGTGGATTCTGAAGCAGAGGCTAGCTATAGTTCAGGAGGTAGGCTGGAATTTGTCATTTGTACAGTAAGGTAGCAGAAAGTTTTCTTGCAAGAGATTGAGAGAGAGAGAGGTTCTTGTTTCCTTAAAAGAAAGGAGTTCCCCCATCCCTTCCCTACCTCAATATCTTGCAGACACGTATTGATTTCTTCTGAGGGCTTAAAAGGTGCTGTGTTTACCTCCCCTCTGCTCTCACGTCCATTCACAGGAAGTCAACGGGAGGGCTGGTGTGGAATTTTCTTCTCACTGTGCAGTGATACATTGAGATGGATTATGGGCTTATTTTTGGCTCCCTAGAATGTTTTCCTTTCATTTTGTTTCTTCTGGAAGCAAATGGTGCTTTCCTGGGCACAGGGGTACTATATGATTCAGGACTGTCCATTCATAACATCCTATCCTTGGGAACAGGGGCACCACGTGGCACAACTCTAGTAACTCCAAATGCTTTCACTGACATGCACGTCAATGTAAATGGCGCCCCCTGGTGTGGCATGACAGGACAGCCCTGTCTTGGAAATGGAGCGGTGGGAGTTCGTCGCAGGAAAAGAAGAGGAACAACCAGACTCTATTTCTAGAATTAACTTAGGAAGGTTGGGAGACAAAAATCTCTTTCCACTAGGGTTGCTAAACAGGGATGCAGAGAAATGAGCTTGGTTGTCACCTTTCTGTCTGCATGCCGGAAGATTGTTGTGGGAGAGAATTATGCCATCATACCCAGCAAGAAATAGACACTGAAGACCGTGAGAGAAAAAGCTCTGATGACATAGGTTGAGCCCCTGGATCCACTGAGCCTGAAGTGAGAGCCATTTTTAGATTTTTAAATTCTATGAGTCTATTAAACTTACATTTTTGGATTTTTAAATTCTATGAGTCTATTAAACTTACGATTTTCTTTAAGCAAGTTCAAGTTAAAGTACTGACTAATGTCTTTTTTTTTTTTTTTTTTTTTTTTTTTTGAGACGGAGTCTTGTTCTGTCACCCAGGCTGGAGTGCAGGGGCGCGATCTCCACTCACTGCAGCCTCTGCCTTCCGGCTTCCAGCGATTCTCCTGCCTCAGCCTAGCTGGGATTACAGGTGCGCGCCACCATGCCTTGCTAACTTTTTGTATTTTTAGTAGAGATAGGGTTTCACCATGTTGGCCAGGCTGGTCTCAAACTCCTGACCTCAGGTGATCCGCCCGCCTTGGCCTCCCAAAGCACTGGGATTACAGGCGTAAGCCACCGCGCCCGGCCTAATAGACAAGTGGATATTTGTATGTAACTTGGTGGCATGCAGACATTCAGGGAATTTAAAAAACCTCAACAACTCAACAGCACATTCATACATGCCAACTATCCCACAGATAAGACATTTCCATTTTATCGTTTTGAGCAGACTGTTCATTTAGATTTTGTTGGCTGCAGAGAAGAGGTTTAATATAGGCATGATATTCATCATAAACAGAGTAAAGTAAATGTTAGCACTATTTGAAAGTATGATGTCAATTAATAATAATACAAGAAAATCTGTGTAATATTTTATGTCTTTGTTTTCAGAAAAAGATTTCCATTTCTAAATTTATCTCACATTTTACATGCATGATCATGTATAAATATGTATTATTTGGCAAAAATGTCATTACCTGATTAAACAGGTTCTGTAACTTTCTGGCTCCATTTAATTTATCTCATTGCTTTTATTTTCTTTTTTTAAATGATTGATGTGTTGAGAATCACTTCATGCATTTTGCTGTCATTTTAATTTCTTTTCCTTGAATTATCTGTCATGCTTTGTCCACCACTCTTAGATTAACTTATAAAGCATATTAACAATTTCCCTTAATCTATTTTGTAAATATTTTCTTCTAAAATTTCACTTACCTTTATGTAAACTTCTTTGTTTTGCCATCAAGAATGCCATTCTTATTTTCCACTGATTTTTCTAATTGCAACATAGTATAGCTCATTATAAAGCAATCGAATGATATAGTGGCACATTCTCCATTTCTGATGGTCTAGACTGGTGCTACAATAGAACATGTAAGTGTCCCATATCTGTGCTGTTCTTTTTTTTTTTTTTTTTTTTGAGATGGAGTCTCGCTCTGTCACCCAGGCTGGAGTGCAGTAGCGCGATCTTGGCTCACCGCTACCTCTGCTTCCCAGGTTCAAGCAATTCTCCTGCCTCAGCCACCTGAGTAGCTGGGATTACAGGCGCATGCAACCATGCCTGGCTAATATTTTGTATTTTTAGTAGAGACAGGGTTTCACCATGTTGGTCAGGCTGGTCTTGAACTCCTGACCTCATGATCTACCTGCCTCGGCCTCTCAAAGTGCTGGGATTACAGGTGTGAGCCACCATGCCCGGCCTCTGTTCTGTTCAATAATTAACCACAGATCACTATTGGGCTAGTGCAACTGAGAAAGTAAATGTTTAATTTTATTTGATTTAAATTAGATTTGAGTAGCTTCTTGGGGTTAGTGGCCCCTGCATTTTTCTGTTACTCTATTTTGCCCTCAGCTTAACACTGGAAAACAGTTTCATTTAAGCTTGAGAGAGAGAGGAGATAAGACAGAGGAAAAAAGTCGAATGGCTGATCTGCTTGTCTGGACGTGGAATGAGAGTCAGGAAACTCTGATCTCAGGACCAGACTCCTTACCGACTATGGGATTTGGTAAATCATCATACCCTTCATCTTGGAAACAGAACTGACATCCTAACGCAGAGGCTGGGGTATGCATTTGGTGTTAGAAGGGCTGAGCTGGAGATATGGTTTCACTGCCAAGTGACAACATGAGGTCACAAATTTGCCTTCCGTGGCTCCACTGTCCAGTGACTTTTACTTGTTGCTCCTTTACTTTTCTATGGTTTAATATTCTACTTCCCAGTTCAGATATTGAGAGAGAGTGTTAAATGGCTTTTGCTTGGTCTAGTCCTTTCCCTTTGATGCTCTAATGCAAACAGCTTTCTTTATGGGCTCTCTGCTGGGTGCTGGGGAATGCTCTGGGCTGCCATCTGGAGGGCAACTGTTGAGGTGCATCTGGTCCCTCTGATTGGGCGAAGAGGTGGAAGGTGACACACTGCCACCTAGTGTCCGAGTGTCCATAATGCCTAGGGACATTACAAGTCTTGATTAGTAACATACTATCCTGTAGTCTCAGAATAACTATGTGAGCTAGGCAGTGGTTACTGTGATATGAATTTTGTGATTCTTATTTTACAGATGAGCGAATGGGTCCTAAAAGCCACATAGTCAGTGGAAGAGCTGAGCCTGGAAACTGGCCCCACTGACTTCATCGTATCATGGTTTAGATCCTGCCGTATGTGGCTGCCTGCTGTGCAAATGCATCAAATGCATACCCAGCTACCTATGTCATTGTTGAGGTGCCTCAGGTTGTTTGTGTGTGTGGAGGAGGGGGATAATGGGAAACAGTGGATGACTGAAGGCTGAATCTGCAGTTATAAAATGGAAGAAAATAATGAATATAATAAACGAAATTGGGATTATGGTATTTAAACATCTCATCAATCGATCATCAAATGATCAGCCTAGATCAGTAGAATTCCTGGATGCTTCAGTGAGATAGGTATTCAAGACCACATCAGTGCGAATAGTCTAAACAATAATGCCAATGGCTTCCAAACGTCTACAGTGGTAGTTGCTACTTTTGGGGTCTCATTTCCCCGTTAGCACTGGACTGTGAAACAAACAATGGCTTACATCTGTGAAGGGATCAATGCCTCTATTCAGAAATCACAGGAGCTCAACGCAGGAATAAAAAGTGATCTTTCTTCCCAAGTGTCAACTCTAATTGATTGGCGGTGGCTTTTTGGAGAACTAGACTGCACTGAGAAGGACTTGAAGGGGTTTGGAGTAGGGAAGTATGCCGTTAACTGGTTAGTGATGTTTGCCAGAAGGACTAGATTATGGAGTTTATTAGGGCAGGGACTGGCTTATGCCTGTTGTATTTCCTGGTCTGTTCCAGTACCTAGAAAGGTGCCCTGCACATGGCACATACATATTTGTGAAAGGAATGAGCATTGGAGGAGAGGAGATGATACTAGGAAAGCTAAGTGTTTGCCATCCCTGGTAGAGATCAGGGAAGAATGAGAAATCCTAGGAAGCCCTGCGGAATAGTCTTTTTAGGTGTTGGGTCTGCTGCTTATCTCTAGCAAGTTGCTCCTAGATCCCTACCTTGTCCTTCCAAGCCAAGGGAGGAGCAGCAGCTGGAGGTGATATTACAAAGTGCCTTAATGTACTCCTCATGTAAATCTGGTGCTTTGAATGTTGATGCTGCAATTGTTTTGCTGCTCCTTGCTTGCAAGCTCCCTGGTTCATTGTTCTGTCTTTGCATTTTGGATTCCTCCAATCTCCGGCTCTTCAATATGACACTCGCTTTACTCTTACCTGATTACCCTGTTCCAGCCCACAGTGAGGCCTGACCACACCACTAGAAATAATAATAGCCATTTATTTAACAAATGTTTACTATGATCCAGGCGTTATACTTTGTATATAATATGTCATTTAATCCTCACAAGTGCCTAATGGGATAATGACTTATTATTTGCTGATGAAGAAGCTGAAGCACTTAGATACTAACTTGCTTAAGGCCACACAGTTGAGTAAATGGCAAAATTCAGGACTTTCTGACTTCAGAGCCCATATGCTTGACCATTATATGATACTGTTTATGAGCTCACACTGAGCTGTTTGGTCTTGATCCATGGCTAGACTCTGATCTCTGAGAAAGTTATGAACGACCCTCCAAACCGTGATACAGTGCCCCTTGTGCTGGTAAGTAATACATCTACTCAGAGCTGACACATCTCCTTTTGTCTGCATGCGGAAGCCACTCTGGACAGCTCACAAACTCTAACCCCCTAGACTCTGTGCCTGTGCTAGAAATGCATCTGCTCAAACAACAGCCATCCCTGGCTTCCCAGCCCTCCTAAACAGAAATTCAGTACTTACAGCCTCTTCTAATCATACAGTGTGTCCAAGGACATCCTAAGTCATTATTGTTGTGCTTTCCAGCAAATCTAATTAAATTCTTGTCTAATTGTTGCCTGCCAGTGTTCTCCTTCAGGATGCCCATCAAGGGATTTCCGCACAGTCACCTTTGGAAGTGAATTTCAGTTCTTACCAACTTTGGTAGCAAATTCCTCCTTATATCTAATTATATCTAATTTATCTAATTTAGATTACTCTGGACTTTTAGGCCCAATTTTTCCTCGTGTTACTTTGCTACAAAAACGAATGCTACTGATCTTCACCTCCTTTTCATCTTTTATGGAGATAAAGATCTCAGCTTGCTTTCCTTTACCAAATTTGTAAAATAAGAAATCTTTTTTTTTTTTTGCTTAATCTTTTCTTTTAGAGTTGTGTATTGATTTTCTATGACTGCCATAACAAATTACTACAAACTCAGTGGCTCAAAATTTAGGCCAGGCATGGTTTCTTATGCCTGTAATACTAGTACTTTGGGAGGCTAAGGTGGGAGGATGGCTTGAGCCCAGGAATTCGAGGCCAGTTTGGGTATCAAAGTGAGACCCTATCTCTAAAAAAAAAAAAAAAAAAAAAAAAAAATAGCCAGGCACAGGGGTGTCGTTTCAGCTACTTGGTAGGCTGAGGTGGGAGGATCGCTTGAGCCCAAGAGTTTGAGGTTGCAGTGAGCTATGATCGCACCCCTGCACTCCAGCCTAGGTGACGAAGCAAGACCATTTCAATTGGGGTTTGAGGTGATGATTCTAAATCTACTCCTGAAATAATAAAAGGTTGCATTTTATAAAATGTTCTCCTTTTCAAAGTATTTCCAGTTTTCCCTACCTAGAGTAGCAAAATATAGTGCTTAAGAAGCTTGGGTTTTTAACCTAGTTGGACCTGGTTTCAAATGATGTTTCCGCCACAAACTTACTGTGTAACTTAGGGCAAGTGGATTAGCTCCACTGAGTGTCAGTTTCCTAATCTATAAAATGGTATTGATAATAACACTTGCCTACATTGATAAGGCATGTTTTGGTTTTGCACAAAACCAAAAAATCGAAATCAAATTATTTGAGCAAAAAAGTCCAGGAGCCATGGTCGCTTAAGGCAGTGCTTGGTCTAGGATCTTGAGCCCATTTTCTCATTCTTTGCTTCTGTGCTCTGTGTCCTCATTAATGGCTCTCAACTTGCAAGGATATCCTCTGATGTGGCCAAAGTGTCTGCCGGCACATAATGGGGCCATGTGCTCCATGTTCAAGCTCTGCAGGAATGAAAGAAATGATCTCAACATTCTTGGTGAATTCCTGAGGTTTCTTCTGACTGCACTGCTGAGGTCTTCTCGGCCCAATCAGAGAACCAACCAATCACTGTGGTGAGGAAGAGAGTAAAAATCACTGTGGTGAGGAAGAGAGTAAAAATCACTGTGGTGGGGAAGAGAGTAAATTGATTAAGCCAATCAAGATCCACCGCTGGAGCTGGGGTTGAGGTCAATGCCACAAAACCATGAGGGCAAATGGCAATGAGGGGTTGCTTTTCATAGGGAAATTTAGAGCATTATCAGGAGAGAGAGGGAATGGATGCTGGGTGGCAAATAGCAGCAGGTGTGTCCAATTGGCTCCTTCTCATGAGATAATGAATACAAAGTATCACAGTCCTTGGCATGTAGGAAACGCCCAGGAAATATTAACCTATTCACTTATTATTTTTCTACCTCTTAAGTGTGTGTGTACTCGTAGAGTTGTGTTTTGGTTTTCTATGACTGCCATGACAAATGACTACAAACACACACTGTATATGTGTGTGTGTGTGTGTGTTGTATACATACACTTAAGAGGTAGAAAAATAATAAGTAAATAAGCTAATTTTCTTCTACCTCTTAAGTGTGTGTAGAAATAAATAAAATAAATTATTAAATAAAACAAGTAAATAAGCTGATATTAGTGTTTTACCTCTTAAGTGTGTGCACGCACACACATATATATATACACACACACACATATATACATACACACACTTAAGAGGTAGAAAATACACATTCCCACAAATGATATGTGAATATGTAGAAAAAGTAGAAAGTACAGATGAATGGAGCAAGCACCTTTTATTGCTTTTATTGACAGCATTCCTCTTGTGGGAAGAAGGGCTCAGGACAGCCTTTTTGCTGATAGGAAACTGAGACCCTTAGTGGAAGGAAGACTTGCCGAAGTTCACGTAGCGGCAGGATGGGAGCCAGACCCGAGGCCCCTTGGCCCCCAGCCCAGCTGTCTTTTTCTCTTGATTGCCTTGCTTTCATTAGCTGTCCTGCCTTTTCCAGGTGCCTCTCTGGAGCTGGACTTGGCAGCTAAACTGACAATGATATATTTCCCTAGGAGTCCCAGGGAAGGGGACTTTGGAGCCACTATAAACACGCAGGTTAAGGACAACAGCTACGTCTGGAAGCCTGCAGAAGCTTCCATTCCAGGAAGTGCTGTCTGCTCTGCTGTTCCTGTGTGTACCCCTTTTGCTGTCATAGTCTGCTTCAAACCTGTCATAACACGAGAAACTGCCAATTAGGGAGGCCATTTCCAGCTGTTCTGTTCTATGCTCACTTTATAGCAATTTCCTCCCACTTTCTCCAAATGTTTCCATTAGGGAGGGAAGGGTCCCCAATGTAAGATTGCTCCCTGATGTTAGCAGGACACAAAATAGCCAAATGTATGTCAGAAAGCTGAAATCAGTTATTGCTGACAACAGTAATAATGGTGTCTGGAATATGACCTAGTTTATTGCTCAGCACCTGGTCTTAGTTGATAATTTTTTTTTTGAGAGACCAACTGGTCATGTAGGCATCCAAAGCAAAAAATAGCAGTGTGGTTATGGTAGGTACAAGTTGAGAGAGAGAGAGAGACAGACAGACAGAGAGGGAGATGGTGACAGGAGAGAGCACAGATATGCTGATTTATTACCAGTAACAATTGCTACCATTCATTAAGTGTCAGACACTGGCATATGTGCTTTAAACACATTTTCTCGAACCTTTACAACTATACAAAATAAATATCTTTATCCCTGTTCCAGTGATTAGAAAACTAGGGCCCAGAGGGGCTAAGCAACTCACCCAATGTCACACAGCTACTAAATGAAGAAGCCCAATTCAGATCCAATTCTGTCTGATTCTAGAGCTCTTTATACATTATGCTACTTCTTGTTTATCATATTCAGCTGGTGTCTTCTGGGTCACTTTCCCATGGAAGTGTTACTAAAATGATTTCACACACACACTAACCAGTCTTAGGCCTTGCTTCTCATTTGGATTAGTTTTGAGTAATGGAGGGTTCCTGTAATGGGAGTCTGGAGATGCTGAGGGGAAGGGCACGCATGCATGCTTGTGTGTGAATATTAATTGTGTCTTTTCTAGTTGCGGCCTAGATCTGTAATAATGTTTTATTAACTGTGGTCCTATGTCTCTGCTGGCAACCCACTGTAATCCCGGGGCAACAGGCTAGAAAGTGACTAATGAGAATAATTTCTTGATCGATGGGGCTGTTCTTTCTGGATTTAAAACGACCTTGTTAAAATGACACAGTCTCATTTTCACACTGTATCTTCAATGTCTAGATATAAAAACCCTAAAAAAATGAAATGTTCAAGATCCTTGGAGGATGGCCTCTAGATCCAGTTTCTTTTCTGCCCCAGCACTCTAAGCCAGGCTGAGCCAGCAAAGCTCAAATCCTCAGCTGCTCACAAAATCCACTAGTGCCCAATGTAGTTCTGGGCAGTTGTTCTGAAATGCCTCACCTGCCCTTTCCTTTTGCTGTCATGCATTGCTTGCAAATGTCTCCATTTCTGCTAAATAACCATTTAGTATTTAAACTCCTGGCATGTGCCTAGCATTGTCTCTCTCTCCTCTTTGCTAATAGCTACACTCAATGTGGGCCCTCTAGGGAAGTGGACAGTGTAGCAATGTGCATGGAAGTAACGACCCGTCTTTCAAATTAATTTGAGGCACTGATCAAGACTTTATGCCTTAACATTTGTTTTTCTTTTCATCAGGCATCATGCCCAAATTTTTATTCTTAGCCATTTATTTATTTTAACTTTGAACAGCTTTAATATTTGGAGAACCTTACAATATTTACATAATCCTGAGAGGGCTGACGCCTAAGAGACTCAGCCGTGATGCTTTTGACGACTCCCTAAGCACACAGCTTCTTGGGAACTGGATTTGGATCAGGTGTCTGGGACTAGGAAAAGGCACAAACAGGCATCAGGAGAGGAAGTAGAGGAAAAAGACAACAAAAGAGACAAATATGCATTTCTCAGTTTTGCAGCAAGGCAACCCTTTCCCCAGCCAACAATTAGAGGAAAGTTCCTGAAAGGGCTAAGGACCCTGTGACACAGACCCCGAGGGACTATATGACAAATACTCCTTTTGACAGGCAAGGGCAATGCTTCTTCACAAAGAGGTTGCACATTTCCATCCCTGTCAGAATAGCATCTGGAAAATGCCAACGATAGCATCCTATACATCCCCTTCCTTCTAGCTGGATGGATCCCAGAGCTAGGTGCTCACACAGGCTGGACTAGCTACTTGGTGCAACAGGAAGGAAATAATCTTTTTGATGGAGTATGAGAGGATCAAATGAAGTGAAGGATGAGACACGTTGCTCAGTCCAGGTAGAGGGGGGGGCTCCTTTCTGAGTAACAAAGGCTCCTTACTGCTGCAAGAAGTCAGACTCTGGGCGGCCCTCCAAACCCTGGTAAGGACTTTGATCTTTATCCTAAGGAAAACAGGAAGCCATATAGGTGTTTGGATTAGAAGATTTTGGGGAGAGTGACATACATTCAAATCCACTCAGAATATCTTACAGGGATGGTGAGGCCTCAGTGCTGCCCGCATTTTCTATACCCCATTGGTTAGTTTTGGTTGATGCGGGTATTTGTTCTGATAGAAAAGAATAACAGATGCAGTTTTTAGGAGGCAGGAATCAGAGACAGAGAAGTAATGGTTTATATCAGTTCTTCCCGACACTTTTAACATCATTTAACATAGCATACATAATGATGATTACATTCCTATAGCATATTAGGGAAATGAAGAAGATTGCTCAGAGCCTGAGTAAGGGGCTCAACACCTGGGACACCTGGAAGCCCTTTGTAGCACAAAAGGTGCCCTGATGCTCTGGTTTAGAGGGCAGCAGGTAGATTTTAACCCTTTCACTGCTGCTCCCTTCTTTGGACTGCACCTCTCTTACCTGCCTTCATGGTCTCAATCCATCTCTCCACAGTCTCTTTGCTGCCTCCCCGAGTGTGTCCATTCTAAACAAAACGTGCTGCTTTTGATTTGCCAAGTGTCTGATGGGCTGTTGATGGAACAGACAGGCTGAACCCAGCCTTTCATCAATGTCGGTTGTAGAAGCTGAATTATGTCTCTGTCACATCTTTGACACCTCTCTGTTCTGCAAGTCCTATTGGTGGGGAATTCCCTGTTTATGAGTGACCCATGGTTCAGCCATCTTTCAATTAAACTTATTAAGAAAACAGGCCTTTGCATTCCACTTGAGGGAAAGGGCATCTGAATCTGGAGAGGCATTCGAGGCACGGGGAAACAGTTGGTTTGAATAAGGTCACAGATTAATTAGAATTGGGCTTAATTAAAGCTGCGTGAGCATCTGGACAACTTTGCCAACACAGGGGATCGTCTGGGTATCTTTGAACCGTCCCTTTCTCTTCTGGGCACTCATTCTCTGGTTTGGGCCTTGATTCCAGCTGCCGTGAGAGACTGCTGTGCCCGAAAGTGTTTCCAAGTCAATTATGCAGGCTTCTCTGAGGCTGCTTAGTTCAGTTAGAGCGCTATTCTAATGAAGTCAGGGTCTGAAGTTTGCTCTCTGCATGGGCCTTAGTTTCAGTCTGCTCTGCAGCCCTGATTATGTGTTTCCTAATATGAGGAGAGAACACACTGCTTGGGGATGGAGTGGGTATAGGAATTGGGAGCATCTTGTTCCAGCCTTCTCACATTTCTTCCTGTTGAGGCAGGCATGGCTCCAGGTACCGCTTAAATTACAGAGGTGTTCGGCTAGTGCATCCCTGCAGGGTCCTGGGGGCTAGAGCCTTGTGAATGAATTCGACTCTGATGAAAGCACAGACATGGCATGCTATGAAGTGGCCAAGCTCTTCTTTCTCTTCATCAATCCCCTTTTCACCTGCCTCCACTTGGAAAATTAGCTGATAAACTAATTTATACTAATCTGCAATAACCAATAATAACATGTGCCCTGTATTGACGAAGCAATGCATTGTTTCTAAATCAGTGATTTTCAAACCATTTTCAAACCATTATGGACCTGTGTTTAGGGTTGTGTGGGTGACTGACTATCCCAGTGTACATGGAACTGGGGGTTTCCAGAGTATAGAACACACAGTGCTAAATCCTGGAAAGCCCTGGGTAAACCAGCATGAGGTGGTTAATCTAGGGATTTTAGGAGGGATGACTCTCTCTCTCTCTCTCTCTCTCTGTGTGTGTGTGTGTGTGTGTGTGTGTGTGTGTGTGGTGGGGTGAATAAGGTGAGGATGGCAGTACCCAGTGGTGGCTAAGAATGGGGTGCCTGCCTCTACTTCAGCCACAGAGGCAACACGTTTTACATATTTTATATTTTAAAGTTGGTTGAGATTTTCATTGAAAAGCATTGGCAAAGCTGTTCTCTCAAAGAATGAAAGTGAAAAGGAATCTATAAGGAATCAGAGCAAGGGAGATGTCCAGGTATAGAGAGTTCCTGAAGTCCATTTTTCACCAAGAAGACACCTGCTACTCTGCCAACATGAAAAGCAGGGTTTAGCTGTTGTCACAGCAGGGAAAGGAGGGATTATCCTTGTGTGGAGACTAAGAGGGAAGGGACTGTTTTGAGAGCACAGTAATATTTGACATTATAATTTGTGCTTTTCCCTGTATTTTCTTCTTTCATTTGCCCATTGAAGGAAGGGTCCAGGCACTAAGTTTCCTTCCCTCAGGAGAGTTTGTGTCAAGGTGGAAAGCAGAGGTTATCTACAAAACACTTTTCTTCCTGGCTTAGGGAAGTGTCATCTAATCAGAGCTCAATGGTAGGAAGTAGAGGGAAGGTTTTTGTTAATTTTAGGGGATGAAAGACTGAAGTTGTTATAACAGCAAGAGCCTAAAGAGATGGCAGGGCCTCAGAAGACAGTAGTATTTGTGCACATGGGAATTTGTCCAAATCACATTTCTATTATCTATCTATCTATCTATCTATCTATCTATCTATCTATCTATCTGTCTTCTATCTAATCATAAATCTAATCTATTGTAATCTCAAATGTAGTACGAAAGAATGAACCTGCCTTCCTCTGGAGGCTATTGGGACATCTGGCTGTTTTACTCATTCACTACAAAAGCCCAGTCTCTCAGGTCACCCATTGTTTTCATGGCCCTTAATGACGATGTAGTTCTGAGCTAGCCTGCATACTTCCATGCCTTTTCAAACCTTTCCTTCTATTACGCTTTTGAAACTTTCAGGTTACCAAGAGCTAATGCTCCTATAATCTTCAACATTTTTGAGTGCTGTATTTTTACTCTAAAGGAAAAAGCTGTCCCCTGATGATATCACTGGCTCTGCAGACTTCTTATGTGATGCTTACATCTCCCATAAATCAGAGCCTGGAAGTAGATAAAGAATGTGCCTTTCATATTTCCATTTGCAGTTTCCAAGCTATTTCTTCTCTATTCTTAAAAAAAAACCCAAACCCTCCTCCTTCCAGTCTTAAAATAGTAGAATAAGGAAGTGTTTCTACTATTTACTTTTAGATTTAAGTAAAAAGAAGAAAAAAATAGAAAATGCAAGTTCCATCTTAAAAGAACATTAGGAGACACACATACCTCAGAACCATAATATTTGAGGAAGGGATGTCAAAAACAATAAAAGTCAAATCATGGTTCTGCTATCAAGAGAATGTGTCAATGGCTGCTGATCTCAGACGAGACTTACAGAACAGTTCTTCAAAGTTCGGAACATACCCTTAGGGGTGAAGCTTTGTTGTTTTAGTTGGAATTAAGTTGAAATGCATCTAACAGAACATCTAAAATAACAGAAGTTTGTCCGAAGACTAGAGGTCTGTAGTCCATAGCTGGTTAGTGGCTCCACTGTTATCAAGAGATCAAGTTTTTTACTTTTTGGCCTCATTGTTTCTGCTCTTTGGCTCCACCAAGAGATCAGACCTTCTGCTTTTTGGCCTCACCATTCTGGTGTGTGGCTTCCATCTTTAGAGTAACCTCCTGATCTAAGAGTTTGCTGGAGCATCAACCATCAAATCCATATTCTAGGCAGTAGTAAGGGAAACAAGATCTTTCTCTGGCTTTCTGTACTCTTTTGGTAGAGACGTTCCAGAATTCTCCCACAGTGTTATCCACTAAGAACCTGACTACATGGTCACATAGAGCTGCAAAATAATACAAGAAAAGCAATTTTTAAAGCTATTTATATTGCTACATCCAATAATATAGCAGTTCTGGTAGAAGAAGAAAAGATAATGAATGTTAGTGGCAATTAGTGATCTTGGTCTTATTCTTGTTTGGAACAGGGGAAATATGTGAGGACTAGTTAAAGGAACTTTGTTAGGCCTCACTGGTAAACAGGATGGCAGGCAGGCTTGAATGAGAAATTACATATATTGTCAGGAAGCAAACTGCGGATGAGGCAGGGTGGAAGAGAGAATCTATATTGTGAAAAGACCAGATGGCTACTGGTTACTGTTGACTGTCAGGAAGAAAAGTATAAAAAATTTAATTCGACTTACAGTTTTACACAAAAAAGAGAACTCTTTCTAGTTTGACGCGTGGTTCTTGGTGCGCACCCTAGGTATTTCCTACAAATATTTAGTTTAAAGACTCACCTCACTCAAGAATAACAATGAAAATGGGATGATCACAGGATTTGTACAAAGATGCTAGAAGAAAAAATGGAAGAAAGGGAATTTAAAAAAATCCAGTGGCAGCTAAAGAATACTCATCAGAAAGATGTTGCCATGGAGAAATAAAAATTATGATTAAACGTATTACCAGTAGTGAAAAATAACATAATAAAGTAATTGCCACTAGAAAACAAAAATCAAAAGGTGAAATATCAGAAGGAGGAGCTGCAGGAGCAGTCAGAGCTCAGGGCACACTTGGGGAAGAAAAATCAGCTCAACAAAGGAATGAATGCAAAACTGAAAATGATAGACATGGTTGAAAATAAGATAAGGGCAAGCAAAATGTAAATTCACATGAGCATTTTTAAAAAGACTAGGACAAAAATAACATACCAAAGACAGACACAGGAAGTCCAAAATACCCATAATTGGTGTTAATGATGAAGGTAACCCAAATAAGAAAAATATAAAGATATGATTTAAGAAAGTTTTCAGAAATAAAAGAAAATTGCATCTATAGATAGAAAGGTCATATTATATCCCAGGAAAAATTGCCTTGTTAAGTAAAAAGAAAGCAAGGCATTGATTAGTATGAATGATAGATAGGCTATAATAAATACAAAATATTTATTTTTGTATGTTATAAATATCTCTGAAATAATCTCCAAAAACTGGCTATAGTGCTTGACTCTAGGGAGGAGTATTTTTTTTTCTTAATTGAGACTGCTACTTGCTTACCAAATATTCATTCTCTTGTACATCAAAATACAGAATTCTCACTTTGCTGTGTGATATCACCATCCTGATATTTACCACGTCTCTTCTAGCTTAAGTCAGTGGTTCCCAATTAGCAGATATCCCTCCCTTACCCTTTGGCACATCTGGCAATGTCTGGACATAGTTTAAGGTGTCACAAGGAGTGGTGGGGTGTTTTGTTCTACTGGCGTTGGAAGGAATGCTAGCAGGGATTATGCTAAACATCCTATGGTTCAAAGGCCAGCTCATTACAGCATAGAATTATCCCATCTAAAATGTCCGTAATGCTAACATTGAGAAACCCTGGCTTATGTGTGGATGTAAACAGATATAATGTGTGGAACTTTTGGGAATCTCTTTAGAAAAAAAAGGGCATGCCTTCTTCCTACTTCTTCAATCCTGCTGCTTAGGAAGTGGGTGTAATGTCTAGGTTTGAGCAGCCATTTTGGACCCTGAGGACAAGGGTCTTACCTGAAGGATGGTGCAGTAGGGAGCTGGAAGAGCCTGGGTCTTTGGTGTATTACTTTCTTCTTTGCTTTATTCATTAATTTACCAAATATTTATTGCATATGACAAATGGCATAGGCCTTTGCAGGCAATTGTAGGACTTTGGCTTTTACTCTTTGTGAGATGGGAAACCAATGGAAAATTTTAAGCAGAAGAGAGACACAATCTGACTTAGCATTTTATAGGATCTCTCTGGCTGCTGGGAGGAACTAAATTGGGGGCTGAGGAAAAAGGAAGCACATGGATAGAATTATTGCAAAAAGTCTTACAATCAATGATGGTGGCTTAGACTGAGTAATAACATGAAGGTGGTGAGAAGTTGTTTTATTCTGGATATATTTAACAGGTTGGCCAGACAGGATTGATTTGTTAATGGATTAGATGCATAATCTAAGCGAGAAAGGAGTCAATGATTACTCCAAGATTTTTTGTCTAGAGTGAAGGAAGGATGGGATTGCCAGGTATTGAGATGGGAAAACACAGTAGAACCGATTTGGTTTTGGATAAGTTATATTAGAGATGCTCATTAGAAATATCAACTAGGCAATTGACTTATGAGTTGAACTATATGAAGTCACTCACTTTTGACCTATGAAAATGGCAATTTTAGATAGTTCAATCTATATAAGTCTGAAGTGTAAGAGAGTTCTGAGCTGGGTTTATAAATTTTGGAGTCATTGGCATTTAGATGTCCCTTGAAACCAGGACACTGGATGATGTCATCAAGGGCAGGTATGTAGATAGGCCTTGCTAAACCAAAGCCAGCATGTTAGTAGAATTGGCACCTCTACCAGACTGGGAAAACATTTTCCTGTGTTTCCTCAAACCCTGAGAGAGAACGATGAAACAAGTGACCGACATTGAACTTGTTTCAATTCATTTGTTTTCTGAGCATTTGCAAACATTTCTCTCTTTTTGTTTGATATGGTTTGGACCTGTGTCCCCACCCAAATCTCATGCTCAATTGTAATCCCCAGTGTTGGAGGTGGGGCATCATGGGAGATGTTTGGATCTTGGGAGCACATTTCTCATGAATGGTTTAGCACCATCCTCATTTGTACTGTCCTCACAATAGTGAGTGAGTTCTCATGAGATCTGGTCATTTAAAAGTGTGTAGCTCCTCCTCCTCTCTCTCTCTCTCGCTCCTGCTCTGGCCATGTGACATGCCTGTTCGCCCTTCACCTTCCACTGTGATTGTAAGTTTCCTGAGGACTCCTCAGAAGCTGAGTGGATGCCAGCATCATGCTTCCTGTACAGCCTGTAGAACCATGATCCAATTAAACCTCTTTTCTGTATAAATTACCCAGTCTCAGGCATTTATTTACAGCAGCGTGAGAATAGACTAATAAAGGGATCCCCACCTCAGGGCCATGGACAGGTACTGGCCTGTGGCATGTTAGGAACCGGGTCACACAGCACGAGGTGAGTGGCAGGTGAGTGAGTAAAGCTGAGCTCCGCCTCCATCAGATCAGCAGTGGCATTAGCTTCTCATAGGAGACTGAATGCTCTTGTGAACTGTGCATGCAAAGGATCTAAGTTGAATGCTTTTTTTGAGAATCTAATAATAAATGTAATGAGCTTGAATCATCCGGAAACCCATCCTTTAACCTGTCCATGGAAAAACTGTCTTCCATGAAACCAGTCTCTGGTGCCAAAAAGGTTGGGGATCACTGGAATAATACAGTGTTCCTTCCCTCTTTTATCTACAGCATCGCAACCTCTTTAAGGTTTTGATATCTTTCCATGTATATGTATAAGCATAACATAAACATGGAAAAGTGTACAGATCATAAATGAATTTATGGTGAATTTTCACCAAAGTGAACATATGTGTCCGTAGCATTCATATCAAAAGCACGTTTTTTCACTAGCATTTCAAAAACATCCGTTATGCACCCTCTCATTCATCACTGTCCCTGCAAACATAATTGCCATCCTAACAATTAACACCATAGTAGTTTTCCTTTTTATAAATTCTGCTATTTATGGATATTTGGGGACATTTCTAGTTTTTGGCAGTTATGAATAATGCTCTTATAATTATTCTTGTCAATGTCTTTGGATGAATATATTCATTTTTGTTGGCTGTCTACCTAGGGGTGGAATTTCTACATCAGAGGATATGCGTGTGTTCAGATTTGGTAGACAAAGTCAGTTTTCTCAAGGTGGTTGTATCAATGTACCTTTTTTGCTAGCCATGTATGAGAGTTCTGAATACTCAACAACCTCATCAACATTTGGCATTTTGTGTGTTTTCTATTTTGGTTTTGAGTAATAACATGAATTTGTGTTTCTGGCTAAATACACATCATGATTATCCATTTTAAAACAAGGTGATGTTTCAGGTCAGGAGTTCAAGACCAACCTGGCCAACATGGTGAAACCCTGTCTCTACTAAAAATACAAAAATTAACTGGACATGGTGGTGTGTGCCTATAATCTCAGCTACTAGGGAGGCTGAGGCAGGAGATTCACTTGAACCCAGGAGGTGGAGGTTGCAGTGAGCCAAGATCACGTCACTGCACTCCAGCCTGGGTAACAGAGTGAGACTCCGTCTCAAAAAAAAAATAAAAAATAAAAAAAGGTGATGCTTAAGACAAATTTATAAAACAATTTTTTCATATAAGTCTTTTAGCTACTGGGTGAAAGAAATACTTTCACAGGGTCTCAGAAATCACATTACATAAACAACCTCTTACTGTTTCTTTGGGTAAAGTTGGCCCAGAGCTGGGAGCAATTATTCTATTATTTCCAGACAAATGTGAGTCTGAACTACATTGCTTGTTGCATATTGAAAGGATAACTCAGGGAATTCAAGATCAGTCAACAAGTACAAAGGAGTGACAGAATCAAGAGTCAGGACATAGAAAGTTGGACATTTAGGGGATTAAGAAGGAAGGTCCTGGGTCATTGCTGAAAATCTGGCCATGCATCCAGGTATCTGAATCACCCTTTCAGTTATTCACGTAGAATGTGGATTATTCAGGGTTGCCACTCAGGGTGCAGTATCAGAAAGGAGAGAATTATACTCAGAATTCCCAATACTTGGCCCTAGTCTTTCTTAAAATAAGAGATCTTTATGTGCATCTCTTCCTGTTGTCTCAGAGTTTTGGCAGAGGCCCTAAAAGGTGAAAAAGACACACTTAGATTCCAAGTGAAATGCCACCCTAAAATGAAGTATAAGGCCATTGATGCAGGGCATGCCAGTAAGACTGTGAATGGGTTTTGCGGCCATCTGCCTCTAGTTCACATAAGAGGCTGGGAGAGAATTATCAATAACTGTGCATTTTTCTTCCCCTCAGTTGGTGTATTAATCTGTTTTCATACTGCTGTGAAGAAATATGTGAGAGTGGGTAATTTATAAAGAAAAAGAGGTTTAATGGACTCACAGTTCCACATGGCTGTGGAGGCCTCACAATCATGACAGAAGGTGAAGAAGGAGCAAAGGCACATCTTACATGGTGGCCGGCAAGAGAGTGTGTGCAGGGGAACTGCTCTTTATAAAACCGTCAGATTTTGTGAGACTTTTTCACTATCACAAGAACAGCATGGGAAAAAGCTGCCCCCATGATTCAGTTATGTCCCACTGGGTCCCTTCCACAACACATGGGGATTATGGGAACTACAATTCAAGATGAGATTTGGGTGGGGACACAGCCAAACCATATCACTTGCAGAGGGCAGTAGTGTTGCTTCCCATCACCTTACTCCCAGGGAAAGGGGCATCAGGGGAACCTTCAGAAAGTTTGACACTGGTTCTTAAAATGTAGGAAATGTGAGACTTCTGTTGGATACTCCCCTGGGTGAAGATCAGAGGAAAAATTCTCTGGCTACAGCTGCTGGCTTGGCTGTATTGGGGGTGATCTGCATGGAGCAAAAGTGTCTGTTTTCTGGGGGTCAGCCTGTATCTCTGTATCTCTTTGTTTTTTTAAATCTCTCTCTTTCTCTCTCTCTCTCTCTCTGTATTAGGCTATTCTTGCATTGCTATAAAGAAATACCTGAGACTGGGTAATTTATGAAGACAAGAGGTTTAATTGGCTCAAAGTTCTTCAGGCTTTATAGGAAGCATGGTGCTGGCATCTGCTCTGCTTATAGGGAGGCCTCAGGAAGCTTTAAATCATGCCAGAAGTTGAAGGGGTAGAAGGGATGTCACCTGGCGAAAGCACGAGCAAGAGGAGAGAGTGCGGGGGGTGGGAGTGCCACATGCTTTTAAATCACCAGATGTCACGAGAACTTTCTGTCATGAAGACAGCACCAAGCCATGATCCAAACATCAGGAACTACCTCCAGCACTGATGATTACAATTCAGCATGAGGTTTTTTGGGGAACAAATATCCAAACTCTGTCTCTTTCTCTCTCTCTCTCTGTGTGTGTGTGTGTGTGTTTGTGTGTGTGTGTGTAATGAAGGCTTCCTTTCAAAAAGACTGCTTGGACAGGCAGAAAGACCATATTGGTAGAAGTCTATGTAGAGAAGAGGCATCCTCCTCCTCAAAGCAGTGCAGAGGTTTCCTGAACAGGGATTTCTGAAGAACCTGTCAAACTGCCCCCACGAAAGAACCAGCTCCACACCATGAAGGAACCAACACCAAATTACAATGGTCACTGCCACAGAGACTGTGCCAACTCTACCTTTTTACCCTCATCCTTTATTCCTCTGAGCCCAAGGATGAAGAGCTTTGAGGCCATTTCTAGAATCTTGCTGTGTGGGGAGGAGTAGATGGTGTGGGACACAGCTGATGGACACATCCCTGTCCCTACTGCAGGCTCCAAGACTGAGGAATGCCTCGGGAGCAGGGGAGGGAGAAATCTTACATTGCATGAGGTTTTGAGTTTTGATTATTACACTGGATGAGGTATTTTGATTACTGAAGTGAGACTATTCTTGATTTGAAGGGACCAGGAAGTCATGGGCCTGCCTGACAGTCATCTGGGCTGAGGATAAAGGGATTCACAGAGTGGGCTTAACTGGGGATTTGAGAAAGACTAAAGATGCATTATAATTGCACCCTATCCCATACAGCCTATTCTGCATGGTGAGTTCGTTAGTAGATGAACTAATATCCCTCTTTATAACAATGCTCCAAGGGCTAGATATTTGCTGGAATTCCTAAGAAAAGATTTCAGTCAGTCTCATACAGTGTGTGGGTCTCTATGGGACCTTGTAATTCTTCCTATTCACGCTCTATTAATGACAAAATGTGCAATATTTATAATCCTGACTACTAAAGCTCTGAAAAGACAGAATGCTTTTTGTTTCTGAACTTGACTGTTGTAAAAAAAAGCAACAATTTATGATATTCCTTATAAAGGTTTGATCAACCAGGTCATATAAAGAGTGTGATCTGGGTTCAATATAGATACAGTCCAATAACCCAAAATTTCTAGATTGCATTATAAATAGTAAGATTTGATGTTTACAATAACATCCACAGGGTACACAGGATCCTGAATCTTAGACATGAATATTTTTCAAATGTCTTTCATCTCCACCAGTATTACTCTAGTCTAGTCTAAACCATTATGAGTTTGCACTTTGATTCTAGGGTAGCCTCCTGATTGGTTTTCCTTCTAATTTTGTCTTCCTCTAAACCATTCTTGACATGACAGCAGAGTGGTTATACACTTATTCATGTTAGATTGTGAGTGTTAACTAAGAAATTGCTTATCATAGAGTCTGGCTTATTATAGTTGCTCAATAGTAAATACTCATATTGCTGCAGCCTCCTCTACCACTAGCTCTTTTCCCCATAATAACAAATGGTCACCCCACAGCCTATTATTTTTTCATCATTATCTTCATCATTTCCTTCTACATCATCCAAGTCTTTTTAGGACCAAATCTAAATGTGCTAATGGCTTCATGATCTTCCTCTGCTTACCTTTCAGGACTCATCTCTTGCCATTTGTCTCCTTGTATCTAACACTCCAAACAAATTGCGTATTTTAGTTCTTCAGAAATTCTTGTTCTGTTTCAATTCCATGTCTCTGCACATGCTATTTCTTCTGCATTGAGCACTCTTGGTCCATGTTTGGATATCACTTCTCAGAAACGTTCCCTGCTCCCTAAACCCTGGGTTGAGTGACATTCCTATGTGTTCCCATGAACCCTCTACTTCTCTTCTCATAATGCATGTCCTGCTATACTGTGATTGCTCCTTTACTTGTCCATATTCCCTTTCTACCATAAACTTTGTGAATGCAAGGACTGTAAAAAAATCTGTGTAGGTCAGTTTCACAGCTCCACAGTGGTTCATAGTGGATCCTCAATGAATGAATGAGTAAATGAATGCAAGAATGAATCTACAATATAACAAAGTAAGAGTTATTATTTATTGTGATTCAATATAGAGAAAAATCTTAACTATATTTCTGCTAGTTGAAAAAGAAAAAAAACATTGGAGAGAAAAAGTATTAAACATTGAAATAAAAAGTAATTCTCTTTGGCAATCAGTTGACCAGAAGGTTCAAATGTGTTGAACTCCCCATGCCATCCTTGAGCATGTCTGCTAATCAGCATTTATTGTTTTTTTTCTCTACATGGATATGATTGGACCTCTGTGGTTATCCATCAATCCTGAGAGATTTTACCACTGAATTTGAATCTTTGCATGCCCTTTCTCCTGCCTGTCTAATACAGCTTTCTCAGTTTTCACAAGATGGATGGCATGGTAGAAGCCATTGATATAGAATCAGGGGATTTCAGATTGCATGAGACTTTCAAAAATACTTGGAAAAGTCGTTCTGCCCCACAGATTCAGAGCTTGAAGGGAAATCTCCGAGCCGAACACTTTATGTGCATTTTCACATTTCATCATAACCAATGGCTGCCTTCAGTGAAAGTCTGATATCACACTGATAAACACCTGCTGTGGTCTTGTTATGTGTCCGTAGCCTCTGCTAAAATCATCAGCTAGTTGGAGACAGCACTAGGTCTTACTCATTCTTGTATCTCCAGACTTCAGTGCGATTTTTATTTCCCGGAGCTACATTCTCCCAAAATCAAGATAAAGAAGCAGGACTGGAGAACCTCTGAGAAAAACATCTAGCTTCAGACATTTTATCTCATTTTTAGGTCAGGCATGTGATACCTGCCCTTTTATCTTTTTGGTAATATTGGGAATTTATACTAATGGCAGTCACTATTGTGGATATTATGAAACAATAGCATCAGTGAGCCTTTCTCTTTTTTTAATTGCTGTTCCAGCAACCCCTAGAATACTGTCTGGAACATAGTAAGCACCTGATCAGTATTTATTGATTGCAATAATGAACTATTCATTTTTGAGCATCTTTGGTGTCATCCTGTGTAAGGGTTTTACATAAGTTATTTCATTTTATCCTCAAAAAAATTATAAAAGACAGACATTATTCTATCCGCTTTAGAGATCACAAAACTGAGACTAGGCGAGGTTTAGAAAACTGGCCACGTTTTCCCAGCTAATAATTAATAGAACCAGGACCAGGGTTTGGATTCAATTTGGACTAACTCTGAAGCTTGTGCTTTTTCCAGAGTGTCATACCACTTATTTGTAGCATTCTAACTCCCTGATAATCTTAGCAGGCTTCCTCCCGAGAGTTCAAATCTGGTGCATTTTTGTGCAGGAAATGATAATGGGGAGAAGCCTTGGGAGAAGAAACTAGGAAAGAATAATGATCCTCATTTTAAAGATCCCCGTCACAATGTAAAAAGATCTGCTTCTTCAAAAGAAAAAAGGTGGACCCCAAAAAAGATAATAAAGATTTAATCCAGCTATGCAACTATAAAACCTCCCCAAGGTTATTAACTTGCAAGGAATAACTCAGATTCTCCCTGAAAAAAAAAAAATGAATCCCATATTTCTTCTTCATAGAAGAAGCCAAGCAGGCAGTTGTTGATGTTCTTTATTAGCAAGTTACAGCATTGATAGCCTTCCTTTCCCCGTTTTATCTTCTCTCCTCTTATCGGCTAGTCTGATCAGAACCAGAGCACTGGGGATATTCTTTTATTTCTTTTCATTTTATGATACTGTTGTTATCACATAGTTTATGGTTCCCCTTGTATGTGTCATGCAAGCTGCCATAATTCAGCCGCTACATCACGTTCATTAATCTAAAGACTTTTGAATTTTGCTGTGAGTTCTCTAATGATTTGTCCACAGTGGAATGTTTTTGAAAGAAAAGAAATTAATTTAAAAAGTTTTTTTTTTTAATGTGGCAACTGGAAAATTTAAAATTGTACATGTTGGCTGGCTTGATGGCTCATCTCTGTAATCCCAGCACTTTGGGAGGCTGAGATGGGTGGATTGCTTGAGCCTAGGAGTTCAAGACCAGTCTGAAGTACATGGCAAAACCCTGTCTCCACAAAAAATACTGAGGCGGGAGGATCGCTTGAGCCTGAGAGGCAGAGGTTGTAGTGAGCAGAGATTGTGCTACCACACTCCAGCCTTGGTGACAAAGCAAGACACTGTCTCAAAATAATAAAAAAAAATTATTCATGTGGCTCACATTGTATTTCTACTGGACATTATTGGCCTGGACCCTGGGTCACCATCATCTCTTGAACCCACCACCCATAATAGTCCATGATTTATTTCTTAAAGTTGCAAAAGCCCCAATTTCTCTGCCTCTGTGCATTTATTTACGCTATTCAATTTCAGCTGCCAGGTTGCCCCTCTAATCCACACACTGAAATTTTGTTCCTCTTTCAGGCCTAGCTAAAATACAATTACCTTTGAAAATATTCTTTAACGCCCCTCCTCAGGTTTTCCATGCTACTTTATTGATATTTCCAGTTTGGAACGTGTATTTTAGGGCTAACAAACCCCTGGCATCCATGCGGATATTGTCCTCTACTTTGTCCACAGCAGACATTGCTAATCTATCACAGCGCTGTCATAGTGAACCTGATCTTTTTATGAGAATCCCCAGTACAGCACTCCAGGCAGCTACTTTCAAAGAATCAGAGGAGAGGCATGGTTTGAAACGTTGAAGTGCATGAATAGCCTGGATGCCCCAGAGTCTAATATTAACTGTGTGAAGATTTCCTGTTCAAGTAGAACTCTCGGGGAGGGATCCAACATCATTGCTTTCAAGAGAGAATGGGTGTGAGGGGCCATATTTTTGCATAGTATCTTTCTTTCCCTTTCTTCTGATATACCAATTAATTGTTTTACAATCGCTTTGCCATTGTCTGTATCTTTCTTTCACTCTCTATATGTATATATATAGAATCTATATATATCTATATCTGTATCTATCTATCTATATATATATAACTTAGGCAGTGTGACTCTTTCAAAGCAGATTGGTTGCTGAGGAGTCTAGCTAAGGACTATTTTGGGATGTTGTAAGCAATGGAAGACCTCCATGCTGAGACAAAGCTCTTCAGTGGTACAAACATAGGAAGCCTCTCTTTTTATCCCTTTTGTTATAAAGGTTGTCTTGGTGATGGGAAAGGTTAGAGTTGGAAGAAAACTGGAGAAGAGAAAACTTGTATAGAAGTTTCTTTTTCTCAATGAGGAAGGAAGAAGTATTACTTCTTTCTTCCTGTGGAGTGGGTATTATGTGATTAACATAATTCCCCAACTTTCTTAAGCTAATCATTCATTGCTGGTCTTGAACACCTGGCTTTAAGCAGTCCTCCTGCCTTGGTCTCCCAAAGCACTGAGATTACAGGCATGAGCCACCATACCTGGCCTTGTTTTATTTTTCTTTCATATTTGTGTGACTGATACAGGAGAGGAAGAAATGCCAGGTGCTCTGGCTAAACATCACCACCAAAACCTTTAAAACAGATAAAAAGGCAACAGCATTACATGATTTGCTTTCAAGGGATCTGAAATCTAGTTGATGAAGTGAGATAAGCAGAAGACAAATTACAGAAGAGTGAAATAACAGGGTGACAGAGCAATAGAATGGATGGATTAGGAAATAATGTTGCCCAACACGTGATGCAGAAACTAAGTGCAATGGCTCATCAGAGAGGAATATCCCTGTTGGGAGGAGTACAGATTTTAACACGAGTGTGCCCTTCTTCAGGAACTCATGCCAAAAGACACATCAAAGGTGATACAGTATTGTGGTAATAAAGCCCAGCTCTTGGCCAGTATTAAAGTCAGACTCACTGGATTCCCAGTGTATGCCTTAAAATCCAGTGAGAGGATGCTGGCTCCGGACTTACAGGGCTGTTGGAGAATAATAGGAAGAGAGAATGTTCTTCTGATCAGTGAAGAAAAGCGTTTTTTGGCAGATGGAGAAGAGAAAGAAAACCATGTTGGCTACAGGAATCAGATACAGGATTGTTTCTCCTTCAGCTTTCTGGCTTAGCTCTGGCCTCATCAGAACACAGGCCCTTTTCCCTGCTTACTTCCCAAACAATTCTGGCCAAAGGGAAGAGTCTCTATTAGATTATATCTGGGATGAAGCAGAGCAGAGACACTTATTCCTGAGTGGAATAAGATTCATGATGCCAGGGGTGGGAAGGAACCTGATGTCTTTGGAGATATGACATGGCCTCATAGGAATGTTTCTGTAGCCACTGTAGCTGAACTGACAGGGACAACGCAAGACATGCATAAGAAAACCCAGTAATTAATCTATGGAGACACCTTAGAAACAGATCAAATTCAAGATAAGGTATCTCATGGCATTTCAATTCTGTTTAAAACTGGAATAAAATTGGCATCGGAAAATGCTCTCTTTGATGCCAAGGAAGGTCCATAATGCTACTGTGAGCTGCCCCCCTCTCATCAATCTGTCTTAGTCTGTTTTTTCTTTTTAAAAATTTTACTGAATTTTAATTTTTTTCAGCACTGGACTTGAACTGGGGCACAGGAGAAGTTACGAACACTCCCAATGATAGGTGAGGATCTCTAGAAACCCAGCCAATGTTATTCTTCTATGTTTTCTAAATCATATGGAAAACATGAAATTCTACATGGAATCCTAAAGAAAGAATTAGATCTGACTTCAGGTTTTTTTAAATTTTATTTATTTATTTTTTGTATAAACCACTTCTTTTCTCTGCACATCATAAAACAATTAGCCCCACAAAACAATGATACCTATCATTTATTGAGCATTTTAAAAGCACTAACCACAGCATTTAAGTACTTTATACTCATTACCTTGGTCTATCTCCAAAATAACCCCATGAGGTATGTGCAATTATCATTGCAATTTTAAAGGCAAAGAGTGGAGATTTCAGTAAGATTAGGTAATTTGCTCGAGGCAGTTAGTAGCAGAGCCAGATTCGAACCCAGGTAGTCTTACTACAAAATCCACACTCTCCACATCTATGTTATACTGTTTCAACTAAAGAGTTCCCCAGCTCCCTTTCAACAATAAATGTCAATGATCCTGTGAGTATTTATTTCAATGGGTATTGATAGCAACTACTTTCAGAGCCATGAGTTTTGGGGGATGGTTTTTCTGACTTGGTTCTCACATTTTATATTTGTTTGAGTTATTCTAATTAGGTGTAGCATAAGAAGACATGCAGTCTACTAATATTCACTAATATTTACTTTGTGTTTCAAAGTTAAGAAAAAAAAACCTCTTGTCCATGGAATTTGTCCGTAGAATTTTTCATTTCATCTTTACAGCAGGCTGTTGGATTAGGAAGTAGGCAAGGTAAATGTTACTATCCTCATTTTGTAAGGGCTTGGAGACTTAAAACATTTAGCTAAGGTTGCTTAGCTAGTCAATATTGGAGACAGGAGCGGAATCCTGGTTTTCCCAGCATATTGTGTTATGTTGTTTTGGGGTTCTAGGAAAATCCATTTTGTCCTGGAGCACAAGGTAAGAACTTGGAGAAAACCTCTGCCATGATTTCTTCTGAATCCTGCGAAAATTCCTTTTCTGCAGTGTCTCAAATGTATTTGAGAGCTTCTGTGTACTCTTGTAGGACAGAATTCCATGAAGCTTAACTGATATTTGCCAGGTGGCTGAGCCCTGGATGAGAAGAATACAGCACTGGGAAAATGAAATAGAGTAAAACAGCTACATCACAAAGGAGTCCTAATGCAGATTTTTCCCGGGCAGATGCTCCAGCATTCTGTAATGTCCCTTGTTTGGGGGGTGGGCATTGGCCATTTAGCCAGACAACCTAAGCACCGCAGTGGGGTGGGGGGTGGGGGGCGGGGCGCAGGCATGTAACCACAGCCTAGTTACCTTTCTTTGATCACAAGGAGAAACAAGGGTACCAAATACCAGAATAGTTGATCTCTGGACAGCATCTCACTGATGGGTTTGCTGACCCAGGCAGCCTCATTATCATTTTTGAGACATACTTTGTGCTTTCCTCCCACCGAGGTGGCTGGAGCCTAAGCATGCATTTCCACCAGAGCCTCACTCTGTGGTTTTGCAGATGGGCACTTATTCCTCCTGGATCATCTGCAAGCACTCCAGGGCAGCTGGTGTTCATCCTGGATGTCTCATCCCCTGGAAAGTGGTCATTTCATCCATTAAAAATAGCAGAGACAGCAGTGCACCCTGAGGATTTGCCCCAGTGATGTCTGTGCTAAGGATTTGCCAGGACTCACACTGCAGTTTGACTGAGCAGATTAGTGAGGATGATTCAAAACCAAATCTGATAGTACCCAAGAGGACAGTGATGGATCTTTCCTAAATCATGAGGTCATTCCTACCACTGGCCACGCCCTGCAAGTTCTGGAAGCCTCGGAGTCAGAGGGTCTGATTTATTCTTGGCAGCAACCAGGAGGGTCCTTGTGTAGATGCAGCTGGTGAATATAATTTGGCCTTGAGCTCTGACAGCTCTGGTCTCTATCATTATTATTCTCTACTCTGGACCCAGGAGGCAACTTCTCGTTGACTAAATTCAGGCCAGAGGCAGAGACCAGGTGACATTTCCCTTTCAGGGTGGAAAAACCTTGTCTTATCTTTGACAAACTACTTGTGTCGGCCAAAGCCTTACACATTAAAATTAGTGCTAATTTAATCTCACAGGCCTCAAAGTGAAGGACAGCCTCTCTTATCCAGGAAGGTGCCATGATGCTGGCATTTCCACCCACATTTTTCCTTAAATACGATCATTAGTGGCATCTTATAGAATGATGATGACTACTAATGAGTCCCTTATTTATACATAATACTTTATACTTTCCAAAGCATTGTCACATATATCATCGCACTTGATTCTCAAATGTTTTTAAAAATATATAGAGTTGTTAAATATTCTATTCTCACCCCCAAAGCCAAAACACTTTCACACGCATAGCATATCAATGTCTCAAAATTTTAAAGTTTTCATCACTTGCTTTTCACGTTTTCCATTTTCCTCTCATCTACAATGTACTCGACCTTTTTGCTGGCTGTTTCCTTATGAATTATACATTACCTAGTATCTCAAGTGATTTAAGAATCCTAACATTTTAATGCGTGTAAAACAAGGCAAAAATAAATGCCAAAAAGTCCCCTGCCTCAGCCAGCTGGAAAGAACTAGGTAGGGCTATAATACCTTGGGTGAGTGATTGTCGCACACTCAATAGAGAAGGAAAAGGAGCCACCTAAGAGACAAGACAAGCTGTTAAAAATGCAGCTGCATCTTCTTAAAGCAATAGGGAAATAAAAGAGGCAAGTAGAACACCAGAGGCATATCTCATGGCTGCAAGAAAAGAAAAGATGTCTGTGCTAAGGATTTGCCAGGGCTCATGCTATAGTTTGGGCATATTAGTGAGGATGATTCAAACCCAAATCTGATAGTACCCAGAGGACGTGATGCATGTGAATATATGAAAATACTGATGGATCTGAAAATATAGAAATATTTCTGTGGCCACTGTAAATATTTCTCTCGCCACTGAAGTGGTCATTAAGGCATTTTCATTCAGAAAATGCCAAGCAAAGACAAGGAGTTTGAAAGGTGTGATGGCAGAGATTTGGTTCTCACTGGGCTCTTAGGGGCACCGGCTTCTATAACTGTCTATAGCAGCTTTAGTTCAGAAGTCTGTTGAATGTAATTCTCCAGCAGAAAAATAAAGTGGGTATGAGGAGGCAAGTTTCATAGGTGTAAACAAATCCATAGCCTTTGTCACAGGACTAAAAACCTTTGCTCTTTAGGTCAACTCAGGTGATGGAGCTCACTACCATTTCAGCACTGAGGTGCCAGGAGACGGTGCTCAAATAGGACACAGAAACTGAGAGGATGTAAATCAATTGAATAGAATCGAAAAGCACCTCTAATAAAATAATCTAGTGATTGGGGCTGACATAGTTGCAAATTCTTAAACTTTTCAAGAAGACAAGAGTATCTCTGAAATGCTATTTTGTGAGAACCCCATCCCTCATGTGTCATGACCGTAGGATTATGATCTACATGTTATGATTAACATCTTAATGAGAAGTTTCTCACACTTGAGTGTAGGATCAAATGTAATGAAATCTAAACAACTGTGATAGATGTTCTGGCATCTTGATGAGGTTGAATCCCGGAGAATCCTTTCTGTTTTCCCTTTCTCCTTAGATTCCTCTGAAGACTCTATTCTGGTCTTTGTCAACAGTTAATATGAGGCTAGATTTCTCCAAGTACTGGTTTGGGAATATTATTTTGCAACTTCACAAGGAGCTGCGATCGACTTGTTTTCTATATAATGTGGGAGTGTAATTTGGATTTATGAGAATTTGAGATTGAATGAATCCAACTTCAGAACTTCTTATAGAGGTGTATATTCCAGTGGAAGATGGCTTAGGCTGCATTTGATGAAGGAGTTTCAAATATATTGACATACTTCATGATGACATTAAGCAGATTACTTGGAGAGTAAGGATTTTGGACTATAAAGCATGTGGACTTTGGAGTTGCTATGGGCTTTAATTTATAGGAAATCAAGAATTTGAGGTTTGAATTTCTATTTCTTTCTGCATATTGGATAATGAGCAGAGGTCATATTTGACCTTGTGTGTTTGATATTGGAGGGTCTTTATGTTGCTTTTTTATTTCTATGAGATATTTGTGGAGCTGTATTGACTAAAGCAGGTAAGCATAATTTGGGATGGGAATTAGAGTCATGGAGAAATTTAGCTTAGGATACAAGGTGGCCTTCGATTTAATTATTAATCAGCTATTGCTGCAATAATGCTGTCTAACAGATGACTTCAAAACTTAGTGAATTATGACAGCAGGCATTTATTTTCCTCACTCATTTAGCCTGCAGGTCAGCTAGAGAATTTCTACTTCAGGCTGCTGGTTGGCTAGGCTTGGCTGCAGTGGGTTTAGGTGTGCTTCATACGTCTCTGTATTCTTCCTGAATGAACCAGCTGCCATATTCTTTTCATGATCAACAGCAGGTGCTCAAGAGAGCAAAAACACATGACCTCTTATGGCATCGGCTCAGAACTGGACACTGTCATTTCATTCACATTCTATTGGCCAAACCCAGCATCATTTGACCAGGAAAATACACTGTGCCCACTCTTTTGCACGGCAGGATCTTAAAATAGGACATGAATGATTGAAAACAATGTGTAATCAATGACAAGTAATATGCTTCTTGTCTTGTTGCATCTGTTATTTCACCTTGTGTTCATTTAGAAGTGTGGTCAAATATCATCCTTTAAGTCTTCTATAGTTCCTACAAGTTTAGGCTTATTGACTACTTTCTTTAGGGGCTTACCCCAAAATTATAGAATTAGAATCTTCCTAGATGGGCTTCAGGAATTTATATGTTTAACAATCTTGGTAGATAATTTCAATGGACTGTTAGATTTCAGTAGTGGTCTGTTTAGTTCAGGAACTCAGCTTCTATTCAACAGTGAGTTAATTTATCACCTAGTTGTTAATTTGTTGAAAAATTATGTGTATGTGTAACTAGTTCAAGCTACATTAGACTTTTCACAATCTTTTTGACCCATCTTGCAATTTTCAGCCTTGTCCGTATTACCCTTTATATCCAGAATGCCTTTGACCCAAGTGTTCCTATCTAAATTCTACTCCACCCCAAATAAGTGATATTTTAAGGTCCATTTCAAGGGCTATTTTTAGCTATTATTATTAATTCAGCTAATAATTTTTCAATATATCTTTTCTTATTTTGTGTTTCTGTATTACTTATCAGGTCCTGCATTTTACTAAAGGTAATTGAATATGTATCTCCATCCCCCAATTAAAAGTATCTTGATGGCAACGACATGTCCAATTCATCTTTGTGCCCTCCTCAGCTCCTTGTAACTGTAACTTTTCTCATTTTCAAAACTTAACTATGGTTCCCCTTGGATGCAGTTTCCACCTGTGTCTTTGTTCCAGGTCCTCATCTATCCTTTCTCCCTTCAATCTTGCTGATTTTAAGACACCATAGGCAGTGTCTTTAGGTTTTTGAGCCTTCCTTCTTCTGATATCACTGTATCTATACAAACCTCTCACTTTGTCTTTGATTTTCCCTATTCCAGCTTCAATTTTGCCATTTTTGACTCTTCTAGTTCTTCACTTCACTAAGTATATTGCAGCAGGGGATATAGATTTTTTCTTTTAAGCCTCTGGCTTTACTCTTCCCTTGAGAGCTTTCTCTATATTATTTTGAAAAATATCCCACTGATCCCTACCCCTTGAAAGAAGAGGAGGCTTTCTTGTTCCAGTTTTGATCATAGATTTTAATCATGTTTCAAAATTTTTTCCTAATCAAACTGGAGCATTTTCTCATTGTGTATATATTTTATGCCAAATCCTCCAGCTCTTCAACAATTAATTCTTGCTATTTCCTTAGTGTGACCGGACAGGGGATTCTTTTTTACTTCACTACTACTTTCTTGTGCATAAATCTTAATGATTCTAAAGGGCCGCATTCTTCTTTTGATAAGTACACTCAGGACTTTTAGGAATGTGTCACTGACTCTATGATGCTATCAGTGCATTCTACACAATTGGCTTTCCAAGGTCACTTTAATATCCTCCTTGCCTTGTCATTTTATGTGGTTAAAATCTCTTCCTACCACCACAATTCTTGCTGTCAATGGGGAAAGTACTATCCCCTTAAATATATTTCTTTTCCTTTCCCATTTTGCCGAAAAAAATTATAAAGGAGGGTATAGGCTTTCCCAATTTTTATGTAACTGCTGTTTTGAACTATACAAATGACAATGCAACATAATCACAATTTTCATTTTCATTTTTTTTGTATCCCATAGTCTTTTTAAAATTCATTCAGGGCTAGGCATGGTGGCTCACACCTGTAATCCCAGCACTTTGGGAGGCTCAAGTGGGAGGATCACTTGAAGCCAGGAGTCCAAGGCCAGCCTGGACAACATAGCAAGCCCCTGTATCTAAAAAAATACAAAAATTAGCTGGGTGTGGTACTGTGTTCCTGGATTCCCAGCTATTCAGGAGGCTGAGATGGGAGGATTGCTTGAACCCAGGAGTTTCAGGCTGCAGTGAGCTGCAATCACACCATTGTATTCCAGCCTGGGTGACAATGGGGTCCTGTCTCTTAAAAAAATAAATAAAATTTATTGAGTGGGGGAAATCTCCTGCCCCCACTTCCTTATGCTTATGGTTTTTCTGACTCCTCTTAGGTAATATAATAGAAAGTTCTCAGATGGCTTAAGTTGCAAAACAAGACTTGAACACAGAAATTAGAATGTCAAGGCCAAGATACTGAACAATGAAGATTTAACATCAAATTCTCTCTTTCCTTTTTAGTTGGGGCTTGCAGCTCAAGGCTGGCACTGGCAGGAGGGCAGGGGCATGGTTGACTGCTTTCTGTGTTTCTGTCTTCCACCTTCCTTCCCTTCTTCCCAGCTTGCTACTAGTTGCTGACTCTTCCAAGTTCAGAGTGGTGAGACAGAAGAGGGGGAAGATGATAGGAAAAGTCTACCTTGAACTAGCAATAGATGAAACTGGTTTCTAACTCTTTGGCACAACAGCTATTTACAGGTGATTCTTTCTCTCCAGGGCAATATCGAAGTTTATTTTAGAGATTCTCATTCTGGAGACCTTGCTCCATAGTTCTTTTGAGTGAAGAAAATGCATTTCCTACCCCCAATTGTGGGTCCTTCTACAGTCTCTAGACATCTAACATTTACTTCCAGCTGTCTTGTGGGCCTCTCTTCCCTGTTAGACAGCCCCAGGGAACAAGACCTGTGCACCCTGTAAGCTGGTGCCCTTTCATGTGTGGCCCCTATCTGCTAATGTCAGCCAGTCCTGTCAGCTACCCCTATCACTGCAGGCTGATTAGCTTTGTCAGGCCTGTGTCAGGAACCAGTCCTCTGCTCCCAGCTACAGTGAATACATTTCAAGCCACTAGCTTTTTATTCATTGGTCAATTTAAGTAGGCGATAAAATTGCTCTTCCTTCGAGGGTTATCTTGGACAAAAGAACAATACAGGGTTCTGTTAGAAAGGAGGGATAGGCAAACAAACAAAATCAAGGCTCAGGAAATCCAAGCTTCTACGACTCTGCTTTCGTTGTTGCTGTTGTTGTTACTCACTGAAGGTTTTCTTGCTCTCCCAGGTTGGGGTGAGGCTGGACACCTCCTTACTTACCATTGGTGCAGAAGCACCTAGAGCAGCATCTCCCAAAGCTTCCTTCTTCTCTTTGCCTTCCCTAGTGGCCAAGCAAGGTTAATCCCAGTAGGCATCTCATTTCTAAGTGAGATTCATTTGACTTCCCACAACTGCCCTGTGAAATCGTAGACTTGGGAAAAGTGACTCAAAAATGTTCACTGACATGTTTTCTATCTGAGAACATGTCTCACTTTCTCTTTGATTTTCCCTTATTCCAAACCCTAACACATGGTTCTAAGCTCTTTATACCAAGCTGCCGTCTGATACTGAGCAGATTCCCACAGACACTGGCCTGCATCTCTGGCTCTCAGAATCTCCGTGTCTCCTGTGAACAGATTTATGGAGAACCTAGGAATTATCAGAGCCATACATATAGTATTTGGCATTTTCTTCCCGGCATGGGAAGGAACAGGAGCCACTTCCTTTCTGGCTAGGAGATGACTTAGTTTTAAATTTCATATCTTCTATTCAAAGGACATCCTTGTTACTTCTGGCCAGTCACCTTCTGGAACTTTAAAATCTTACCATTATAAACCAAACTCCTCTGGCTGCATGGACAGCTTTTCTCTTTACATGAGTTATGCTGCAGATATACCCAACGCACACCTACAGGCAGCCTTATGCATCTTGGGTGCGTGCTTGTCTGGCTTTGCTTACAACATGCATATGTAACCCTAAGTTTTCATCTTTCTGGAGCTGCCTTCTCCTCTACTATCTAGGTAAAAACACCCTCTTCCATGTGACTGCAGAAAGTCTAGGCCCTTTCACAGCTGTTTCTGAGGATACTTGGGAGGTACTTACCTCTCCTTGCTATTTACAGTCTCCATTTCTGGACCCTTTCCTTGAGCCGTTCTCTGATCACTCTGTTTATTTCCCAATACCTCGGGGTTGCTCTCTTCTTCCCAGGCTGCTGGTATGGCCATGCAGTTTGTATACTGCACAGCTCCAAGGGATGCTTTTCATTCCAACACAAATGTGAAGGACCTCCTCCAGAGTTGACAAACATGGCACACCCTCTGATCCCTGTCTTTGTCACACAGGTGATGGATCTGTCTCTTTGGTACCCAAACAGTCCCAATACAAAGCTGCTTTGTGCAAAAACAGAACAAGAAAACTTAAAGTTAGTTGTCAGATGTCATTTCACAGGCTGGTTCTTAGTTTCTGTCATTTGGTGGTATGTCTCCAACCAGGCACATTTCTCCTCAAGCTACCTGTCTACTCCTATATTGCTAAAGACACTTTCTTTATTAGGTCAGAATCCCCTTTTCCTCCAACGTCCAGAAGAAGCAATAAATCAATTAACAACATAATATCCTCCCAAGGATGCCAGCTATACAAAATGAAGACAGCCTGTTCCTCCCTCCCTTACTTCCCCATTTCCTTCATTCCTCCTCCTTCACTCCCTCCTTTCTATCTCTTTTCCTTTTCCTTCCCTCCCTCCCTCTCTTTCTCCCTTCCTTCCTTCCTTGCTCCCTCCCTCCATTATTTTCTCCCTCTCTTCCTCCCTTCTTTCCTCCTCTATTGCCCCATCCCTCTCCCCTCCTTCCTTGCCTTCCTTCCCCTCTTTTGCTCTTACTTCTTCTCTCCCTCCTTTTCTTCCTCCTTCCCTTCTTCCCCCACCTTCCTTCCTTCCTTGTCTCTTCTTTCTTCCTTCTCCCCCCTTCCTCCCTCTGTTCCTTTCTTCCTCAGATACTTATATATTGACTCCTATGTGTCAGGCATGATTCTAGGTTCACGCGATTCAGTGTTGAACAATCAGACAATGCCCCTGTCCCCATGCAACCCACATTCTACTAGTAACAGAGTAATACATAAATATATCATTTCAGATAGTGGTGCTTATTATGAAGACAGACCAAGCTGGGGAAGGGGATAGAACAGGGACTCTCAATCTTGGCTTCATGTTAGAATCACCTAAGGGCTTTAAACATCCCCACAGAGCTTCTGATATGATTGCTCTAAAGTGAGGCATTGCTAGACTTTAAAGCTCCCCAGGTGATTTTAATGTGCACTAGGCCATTAGAAGCCACGGGGATGAGAAGAACGGCATATGTACCACTTTAGATAGGGTAACAAAGAAAGGTTTCCTGAGATGACACCTGGATAAAGCAGGGATGTGGCCAAAGGAAGATTTCTGGCATAACAAAGGTGTTTTGGCTAATGTTTGAGCACTGATTTGTAGGGGTTACAGATTTCCGTGCCATACATAGTCTCACCAGAACTGATTTCAAACCACCAGTGTGATAGCACTGAACGTGGAGCTGGGAATAGATGGTAGCATTTGGCTCCTGTGAGCCTCTATGAGCTGGTTTCAGCATACCACTAGCTAAGCAGTCTAGGCAAAAAGAACAGGCTGTGCAAAGGCCATGCCACTTCCATTGTTTTGCAGGGTAGTTCAGCACCTACTAGGCTAAACCTTTCCCTTTGGGACCAGGCTTTGAACATTTCCTTTATATAATCAAAGCATCCATGGAAATATTTCTCCTTCCCCTACAAAGCCCCACAGACAAAGAGAATAAACTAGTCTTTTCATACAGATGGTTTCTGTGTCCCCTCCAGAGTTTTAGCAATGGCTTTATATTTCAAAGTGGCACTCTTTGTTTCTCCTTTCCCTTTTTGATTCTGTCACACAGTATTCTGCATATTTTATCTTCGACTTACCAAGACCAGGCTTGCTTTTCGTCTCTGCTTCTCCAGTTCCTACAAATTCTTAACACTTTGAATAATGACTTTGTGTTAGTTCTCCCTGAGTCTATTCTGTGATGCTAACAAACAAATAAACAAACAACAGAACAATCACAAAGTCCAAAAGAGTTGAGAGACTTGAAGCCCTCCTTAAAAAATATCTTCAGGAAAGAAGTAAACGAAAACCCTTTATTTCCTGCACTAAACAAAATTTCTCTTCTTTTTGGACATCTTATTGAAATAATATTAAATCAAACAAGCAGGCTGAACAATAAATGGAGAGTCATGAACACTATGAGACCTAATCAGAAGCAAAGGGAATTATGGTGAGTGGTTCTTCAATTGCATAATAATGACAATTTTTACCTCAGCAAAGTATGCTTTCTTCCCTAAAAGCAGACAGAATGTCAAACAGAAGTTGTAATTGGATGATGTGATTTACATACAGATTAATCCATTATTAGTCTAAGTGAGAATCTTGATTCAGCAAGATACTTATCATCCAATTGCTTTGCTCACATAAATCCAAATGACTCTGTAACTTTAATTGTATTGCATGTTCCAGAAATATTGTCCATGATTACACCCTGTTTGCAATAATTAGGTGGTAATTAGCATTACAAGTGTCTTTTAAAAAAATACTATCATTAGAGAGATTGCTAAATGAATTACCTGGCACAGGGGACTTGATTTTCTTGGCATAGGTACCTTTCTCCACAGAAGGGGCAGTGGTGCTCAAAGGCATTCTCAGAGAAAGCCTGTATTAGTCTGAAATCTCTGCTGTAACAAATCACTGCAAACTTAGTGGCTTAAAACAACACAAATTTATTATCTTGCAGTTTCTGTAGGACAGAAGTCTGGTACACTTTGGTCTGTTTGGACACCCAAAAGGCCAAAAGCAAGGTGTCAGCAGGCTGCATTCTTTTCTGAAGGCTCTAGGAGAGAATTTGTTTTCTTGCTCATTCAAGTTGTTGGCAGAATTCGGTTCCTTCCTCCTATAGGACTGAGCTCCCTGTCTCCTTGCTGGCTGTTGGCTGAGGCCCATTCCCAGCTTTTCACGGCTGTCTGCATGTCTTGGCTTATGGCCCCCTCCATCTCCATAGTCAACACT
Source organism: Nomascus leucogenys (assembly GCF_006542625.1). Classification (NCBI taxonomy): domain Eukaryota; kingdom Metazoa; phylum Chordata; class Mammalia; order Primates; family Hylobatidae; genus Nomascus; species Nomascus leucogenys. Next base: position 97,048,049 of record NC_044395.1, read on the forward strand.
GGCAGGCTGAGTCTCCTGCTTTGAATTGCTCCTGCCTTTTCTTCATAGCATCTCTCTGACTTCAGCTGACATTAGTTCTGTTTAAAGGGCTCATGTTATTATATTGGACTCTCCTGGATAATCCAGGCTACTCTCCCCATTTAAAGTTTCTTAACCATAATGACACCTTCAAAGTCCCTTTTGCCATGTGAGGAGACATATGCATGGGTTCCAGGGTTTAGGGCCTGGACATCTAAGGGAATGGGGAGGGGTGCATTATCAGCCTACTACAGAGCCTGAGCCACATGTGTTTCATTAGGCATGCTGTGTCTTCTCAAAAATAACAGCAGGATACTAGTCATTTCTGTCCTTCTTGGAGTAATGACTGACTCAATTCAAGAAAGACAAAAGGACAACAGAATGCTTTGCTGTTTAGACTACATCGAGATGCAACAATAGGCAGAGAAAAGAATTTCTGTTAAGTAACTGGTTGATATTTTTGAGAGTGTCTCATAAAGAGCTATTGATTTTGAAAATATTGGCTTGTAAGATGCTAAACATTTATTTATTTGTTTATTTGAGACAGAGTCTTGCTCTTTTCACCTAGGCTGGAGTGCAATGGTGTGATATCGGCTCACTGCAACCTCCACCTCCCAGGTTCAAGCGACTCTCCTGCCTCAGCCTCCCCAGCAGCTGGGATTACAGGCGCCTGCCACCACGCCTGGCTAATTTTTTTGTATTTTTGGTAGAGATGGGGTTTCACCATGTTGGCCAGGCTGGTCTCGAACTCCTTACCTTAGACAATGCGCCCACCTCAGCCTCCCAAATTGCTGGGATTACAGGCGTGAGCCACCGCGCCCAGCCTAAACATTTATTTATTAAAAAAGGGTTTATTTAGTTCTGTATTTTTCATTTTTTGTCCATCACGTATGAGTCCATGAAGACAGAAGTAATGTCTGTCCTGTTCACTACTGTGTTCATAGAGCCAGGAAGAGGACCTGGCATAGAGTTGCTCAATAACTATTTTCAATAATACATATTTATTGAATGGATTATTTAGCAACAACTATGACAGCAGTTCCAGGAAATCTAGCAGTGAAAAAGGCAGACATGGTCCCTTCCCACCTGCTCTTTAACAGACATTAAACACATGATGACATGACTAATTATAATGAGGATTGATATGGTTTAGATCTGGGTCCCTGCCTAAATCTCATGTCAAACTGTAATCCCTGATATTGGAGATGGGGCCTGGCAGGAGGTGATTGGATCATGGAGGTGGTTTCTGATGGTTTAGTACCATCTATCTAGTGCTATCTTGTCATAGAGCTCTTAGGAAATCTGGATGTTTAAATGTCTGTAGCATCTCCCCCACCTCTCTCTTCCTCCTGCTTCAGCCACGTAAGATGTGCCTGCTTCCCCTTCACCTTCTGCCATGATTGAAGGTTTCCTGAGGCCTCCCCAGAAGTTGTCATGCTTCCTGCATGGCCTGCAGAACCATGAGCCAATTAAACCTCTTTTCTTTACAAATTACCCAGTCTCTGACATTTCTTTATAGCAATGTGAAAGCGAACTGGTAAAAAGATAAAACTGAGAATCTTAAAAGTGGTAGAAGTGTACTTTACTATTTGAACTTAAAATGTACAATTGTCCACCAATATTTTGATGTAGCATCAAGATATTTTGTTTGAATAGGTTTTGGTTGCACGAAGTTCTACATTTTCCTACTTAAATAAACCATACCCCAAATTCGTATCTATGATTGTCAGTTTCTGCTTCTCTTCAGTGGTGTGAGGACTCAAGATCAGGGTTTGGCAAACTATGGATCACCATCTGTTTCTGTATGGCCCAGAGCTAAGAATGGGTGGTTTTACATTTTTAAATGGTTGAAAAAAATTAAAAGAAGAATAATATTTTGTGACATGTAAAAATTATATGAAATTCAAATTTCAGTGTTCATAAATAGAATTCATTGGATCATAGTCATACCCAATCATTTACATACGATCTATGGCTGCTTTTATGTTACAGCAGTAGAGTTTAGTTGCCACTATACAGCCCACAAAGACTCATTATGGCCCCAAAAAGCCTAAAATATTTACTATGTGACCCTTTAGAGAAACTGTTTGCTGATCACTGTTCAAGATACTTGAATAGTAAATTGAGGGCATAAACTTTGTAGATTCCTACACCAACAATTTTCTTGGTAGTATGTGTGTATTGAAAAGGGGCTTCAAGGTGAGACCAGTAGGCTACTTTCTAAGGCATTACATCTTATATCAATAATTTTTGGCGACTCCACTCTATTCGATATTTCCAAAACATTGAAATGTTAATCAACTAAGAAGGGAAACAGCTCTCCTTCTTAGTTGATTCACATTTTATCAATTTACACTATCCTCAATTAAATTATACAAAGATGCCAACAGGTATGTATTATCATAAATTAGTTTTGAGATGAACACAGTTGACTCCTGGTAAGCAGACATCTCGAAGAGTGAGGCAGAACTATATACTGTTCCAGAGAGGAGCCCACTAGCTGTAGACATAGTGAGGTCGTCTGTCCGTGTATTTTATGGAGGAATGGAAAGGTCTGGTTAATGCTGCAAGTTGGTCAAGTGAGAGCTTCTGCAGCAGATAAGAAAATTTAGTACAAATTAAACATAAATTTGTATAGAATAATTAGAACCATGCTTTTCTAGACGTCATTTATCCATCATGCAAGGAAACTTGCATCTAGAATTTTGAATTGTTAGCGTTATTAATGTGGGGAACTATTTTACATTACAGGGCTTTAAACCCCTAATATAGGAGACTTTCTTGCCAGGGCTCTCAAAACTCTGATTTTACTTTTATAGAAACCTTATCTTCCATCCAAATATCAAGGTGAAATCCCTTATCCCACTCTGCTTAGAATTCAGTCAATAATTACAGTCATTTTCCATGCTTTCCTCCAAGATAATTTTCTCCTGCAATCTCTTAATTCAGGGGAGAGTTATCCATAAAATCTGCTTTAAATTTTTTTAAAAAATGCCCAGTCATATGATTCTGTGCCTCATTAAATGAATATTTTATCTTTGGAATAGTAATTTCAATTTATTCAAATGAGGGTAATCATTGCAAAGTATAACATATAATTAAAAAGTAACCTCTTAGCCAGATGCAGGTGTTAAAAATAGAGTTGATGCAGGTTTGGTATCATTTTCAGTTTAGAAACTTTGTCTTTTCATATTTCAGTGGTTCCTTTAGCCCTGGAACATCATCTCAATGAGCAATTGGCTTGTTTTTATGTTATAAGGACTTGGGATTGCAAAGTCAAAAGGAACCTCTGTCTATCTTTCCTAAGTTGCCTCAGTAGATGCAATATGATAAAAGCATAGCATTAAGGAAGAATGTTTTCTTTCTTTTTAGTTTCTGTCTCTGGAGCTGAGTTAAAATGGAATACAGTCATTAAAAGGTTATCTAGAGTAACAAGCTCTCTGCCAAAAGCAGAGCAGAAGGCTCTATTCCTCTGCGAGTTGTTTTATGAAGTAGCTCATGGCTGACAATCAGTGAACTAAATCCTCCAACAAGGAGAGATTTACAAGGACTTGTCTATAGAGACGAAGTGTTTCTACAGACTTGAGAAGAGCTGGGACCAGGGATTAGCAGCCCTCCACACAAATACAGCTTGTGGCTTCAGGATTCCACAGCTGGGAGCTTTCAATAGCCACTCTGTGTAAATATGCCTATGGAATTGAGTTCTAAATATCGATCGTCCCGCATACAGGCTTCATATGGCTTCCAGGGTTTATAGATGGGCTAACCAGGTGTTCTCCAGACACATATCACAACCATGGAGCTCTTTTTCCCGATTTCTTGGGAAGCTATGGTGCTTAAACTCTCTCCTTCTCTTGCTCCGCCTCCCAGCACTAAAGAAAGGGCTAACCAATTTAAGTTTTCACCGCAGTCTCCTTTCTTTTGGCTCACAACTGTGTATTGTCCATTGTTATTGGTATTTCCTGGCAAGTTTGTTAGGTATTGGCTGTGGTGAGGTTATTGCAGTATGCCCATGGACATTTAATTCATGACTTTGGATGTGACTCCTAATATTCAAGGGTTAATTTTGTTAGGCCCAGATGAAAGAATTAATAATCAGAGATAAATTGCATAGGGACTTACATGCGTAGAATAACACAGCTGGAAGATACATTAAAGATTATCCAGGACGTCTCTATCATTTTTTTTAATATGAGAAAATTAAGGCCTACAGAGGTAAGAGACTTATATATGGCCACAAAGATGGCCTAGTTCCATATGATGATTACACCTTGCAAGATTATAATAAGCCACATTGCTTGTGCACTATCAAGATATCATAATTACAAGTATCTGCTGTGAAGCCAGATTTCCCGGGTTTGAATCCTATCTCTGTAATTTACTAGCTATACAACCATGGAAAATGTGTTTTACTTTCTGTGTCTCAGAGTATTCATTGACAAATGGAGATAATAAGGGCACTACTTCATGGGGTTGTTTGTTTATCAAATTAGTAAATACACATGAACCACTCAGAACAATACCTATGAAGAGTAAATGCTCATGTTGGCGCTGGTGCCATCACTACTATCCTATTACTGCCACTCCCTACTACTACTACTAGTTCTTGACTGATTTCTCCCAACTCAATGTGATCTGTGAACCAATAAAAAAATTAAAAAGAAGAAATATGCCATGTTTTGCATTTTCATCAGAACAATACATATGAGCGTGTTTGTGTATGTATGTGTACTATGTAGGTGTTTAAATCTATTGGATGTGTATATCCTTTGTGTAAAACTATTAAATAAGATCAGCCAATTTTCCCCTGAACTAAATAGGAACTGACTCAACATTTCATCACTCTCAAGTTGCTGATTTGTAAGTATTAACACTCCATTTTGAATTTACATGTGTCCTTGTGGGACGTATATCATGATATATATTACTGGGGTGTGCCTGGGGTTGGTACTTCCTCCTTTTTTTCAATAAGTTGAGTCATAAAGCAACTTTGTTGCTTCATTTTGTCTCAGTGCTCACAATGTAGCCCATGTGTAGGAGGTAGGAAACAGGAATTTACATATTCTAGTTACTCTTGGAATGCTTTTTCTTGGGAGGAGTATAAAATTGGTGGAGTAAATCCTCTACCAAAATAAAGAGAAGGCCTGATGGCTTATACTAGTCTCACTTTGTTCTGAAGAGCCTTCACTCATGGTCTTGCAGAAGGTACTTATTTGAAGACTGTTTATAGTAGCTCTGTAATTACAAAAAAGTGGAAGCAACTTAATGACCATTGAGAAGAAAATGCAAAACCAAATTGCAATTTATTTATATATTACATAGCAGTAAAAATGAATAATCTATAGTGATATAAAATAACTTAAATGAGTGTTGAGAACATAATGATGAATAAAACCACAAATTCCAGAAGAAAGTCTATAATGTGGCACAGTTCTTATAATGTCTAAAAACAAACTACAAAATAATATGTTATTTAAGAGTACATATGTATGTGGCAAAACTCTCACATACATATGTATTTACATATTAATTTCTAAGTAATAAATTACTGAATCAATAAAAATGCATGCATTGCCCAATGACAACATTGTATTATGAATAATCCAAGTCTAGGCACCCGAGGTCCATAGGAAGAAAAAATAATTTCAAAAAGCATAATCTCATAAGCCATTGTTTTGCAGGAAATAAAACTTCAGCATGTAGTGTGTACAGAATAAAAACCACAGAGTGTGACTTGGGAATAAAAAACTGTTATTTAAAAGTCCTAAAATTTTAAAAAAATCTTATGTGATAACATCTGTCCTCTGTAGGCTTTTCACTCTGTGATTGCTGGCCAAGACATTGCTATTTGTATTTGAGTCCATGGGGTAAGGTTATGAGATAGCCTTTATAGGACTTTGTTTAAAAGAAATAAAATCTGGGCACATTTCCATTCCCTCCAGTCCTGCTGAAGCCCAGAGTAGAAAAAAGGCAAGAGATTCCGAGGACTCATCGTTCAAATACATGGAAAAAAGCCAGACGAATCCTTTTTTCTACTACTGGCTTTGCTTTCATCTCTGCTGTTTGTTTCCTTACTCTGGTGTGTAAAGAGGGGGTGAGTCCCAAAGCAAGAACAGGCCAAGAGAAGATGCATGGCTCAGCTGCTGAGCCAGTGAGCCACCTGAGAGCAGCACGACATGTTTGAAACATGTGTCTGGGTTTCTCTTCTCCCTAAACGCCCGACCTTTGTTGACTTTCGAGTAGCACGGCTGCCGCTGAATAATAACGAAGAACAAACTTGCAAATCATAAAGTGCAAGGATGGGCTTACAGGAGAGGGTTGGGATCCACAGGCTGTTTTCTTGATTTTCCCTTTATCTCTTGTGATGCCAATAAAGAGGTACTTGTGAGAACAGCTTAGAGTTTTGAGCCTTTTCTGACGATACTTTGACTTGTAATTTTCCAACTTTGAAAACTTTCTTCCTCAGGTCGCATGTGGAGAAAATTGGGATGAATTTCCCCTATTTCACTGCAATGCTAAGAGAAAACTACCGCCCTCCGAAGGGCACAGAGAAAATTAAACCAGTGTAACCCCTTAGAAGTAAAGGACAGTGAACAGACCAAAGTGGGCTGCTGCTAGTCTCATAGTTTTTGGAAGCATTATGTTTTATATTAACTAATGCAAAGTCTGCTTTCCATTTAGCAATATGCCTGAGCTTGTTTTAATAGAAAAGAAATATATATATATATTATATATATATATTTTGTTTGTTTGTTTTGTTTTTTGCTTGCCAAATTGTCTAAGCAAAACGATGTTTCTGGAATATGTTTGTGCTATGACTTCTGGTATCCCTGGGGTACATCACCATATATTGCTAGAAGTATTCATACCTTAGTTAGAAAAGTATAGAGTTAGACATTATTGGAAAGTAACAGTATTGTCTTTCTTCATATGCCAGATTGTTTCAATCACACACGAGTTAAAAATTTCAAATTAAATTGATTAATTTTATCAAATTGATTGTCTCAGTAATTATTTGGCTAAAATTAAGCTCAAACCACAGATGGATAACCAGTATTGAGGCTAATTATTACTTTGTTATATGGATGAGAGAGAAAACAGACTAAATGCTATTGCAATATGTAGAAAAATCTAGCATATGATATGTTATTGTCAAAGCAGCCTTAAATTTGTTTTTTTTGGAACTAGGAGACATATAGATAAATAAAAACACACACAAACATTAAATGACTGGATATTTATAATGATGATATGTGACTAAGGTATGTTTGATCGAACTCATGATCTAAGAGCTGCACTAAAATTGAGGGTCTGCCTTTCCCTTCCACATTTCTTCTCATTTGTTCTGTTTGTCATTAAAATCACTTAGGAAGGTGGTTTTGCCACTTTTTATTTGTATAGAACTTGTAAATTTGTATAATCAGTTACTACCTTTCTCCTGAGCCCCAGAATTGTGTATTCCACTAAAATATCTTTAAGATATTTAAGAAGTATCTTGAACTTAACATGGCCAAAGTAGAACTCTCCCCCACATTTCAGTAAGTGGCACCACAAACTACCAGTCGCCAAAACTTCAAACCAGATGTTGTTTTTGATTTTTCCCTTTTCCTCCTCATCCTACCCCATATTCAAACCATCAACAACATACTTAGCTTTTTCTATAATACATGGAAAGACACTGTCTATGTCCCTCTATCTCATTGCTATCACTTGGGTCTAAGACACCCTTATTTCTTTCCTGAGCTTGGCTTTCACTTTTGGCTGCTCAACCCCTCCCATTCCCCCAGCAGCCAGAGTGAATTTTTAAGAATGTAAATCAAGTTGTGTTGCATGCTTGCTCAAAGCCCTCCACTGGTGTCCATTACAGTTGGGTATAATACTTTCCTGTGCACAAAGCAATGGGAAATCAGTTCCAAGTCTCTCTCTAATCTGCCTTCCCCACCCTGTCCCCCTGTGTCTTGCACTCTGGCCCAGTGGCTTCATTTCTGTTTCTGAGTGTCTGGTTTCTGTTCTGGGGACTTTGCTCTTGCTGCTTGCTTTGCCTAGACTGGCTACTTCTGGATCTTTCCATGGCCAACTCCCTTCCATCATTCAGGCTTCATCTCAAATGTCACTTCCTCAGTGAGTCCTTTCCTGACAAAACTATTTAAAGCCATCCGCTCCCCTTTGTCACTCTTACACTGTTATCCACTTTTAGTTTTATTCTCTTAGTAGTAATAAACTTCTAATATTGTTCTGTATTCATTTATTTGGAGACTACAATTTGAGCTTTGTTGTTCATTATTGTATTAATATCTGTAGCACTTGGCTCAGTGAATATCAAGCATTTCCGAATGCCTGGACAACCTTTCCTTAACCTCATTTGAGTCTTATAACAAACCTCTGGGTGGGCAGTGTTATCACCTTTTCTAGAGATTGGCATCTTAATTTTTGGTGTTTTTGGGTTTTTTTGGTAAGTCCATAATGTATATTTCTAGAAAGAATGCATAGTTCTCATTTCACAGGTGAAGAAATCTCTGGGTTCAGAGAAGCCAAGTTACTTTCCCCAATGTTATACATTATGTAAATGGCACAGTTGCATCTAAAATATGTCTTAAAAATTAATTTATTAATTAACTTTCCCCAGTTTATTGAGGTATAACTGGCAAATATAAATTATATGTATTCAAGTTGTACAACATGATGTTGTGATATATGTCATTGTGAAGTGATTTAGTCCTGGCTCCTAGCTATTTGCTATTTCCCTGCTAACTTGTTACTTTCCTAATGGCAATTTCCCTAGTAAGAAACTCTGGAAGAAAAATATTGGATGGTAAAGAGTACATTTAGTTAGGTGCTCAGGAATTGAATCAATTTTTTAAACATGTAATCAGTGTATTCTTCAATGAACTTCTTTACTTTCTTGTTGTTCAGACAATTCTAGTATGGGCTCCATTCATGTCCTAGTGGGAAATGTTGGCATAATAAGGTTGGAAATGTCACTTTGAAACCCTTACTATTGTTTTTTCCTGCTATTCTTTTCCTTGGTTCTCTCTACCTAGCGAAATCCTGCTTATCCTGCACTCAGTAAGTAGCAAGCTTTTTGAGTGCAAGACCTTGTCTTGGAGGTGATATTGAAGAGTGTTATAAAGTTAGTCTTTGGCTTAATATTTTTCAAGCTCAAATGCAGGCTATTGCTTGCTAATTTTGTGACCCTGGAAAAATCTGTTTTCTCATCTGCTAAAGGTACATAATAATAATACATACTTCCTAGGATTATTAGAAGAATTAATAATAACTTGCTAATCCATTATTATACTCAGTGTTGAGTACATATTGAGTATTCAAAAATAGTTAACTATTATTTTCCATCTTTGTACTTCTAATACCTAAGCACAGAAGCTAGCATATGGTAAACATTTAACGACGTTAATTAAATGAATCCAAGGGCCATGTTATCATCTGGATCTTTGACAAACTTTAGTAGGCTTATCCCTTTCATCAATTTCCTTAAAGTTAAACAGGAATTGAGAATTCTACCTATTGTTTCCCTCTAACATTTGTTATACCTTACCTAACCAAACCCACTTCCTACCCTAGAGTTATTTGACAGATTTTTCAAATATACAAGTTCTTTCAGCATAAATTATTGTTAATAAGAAAATGTGTTTTGTCGAGACAGCCTCTGCTTTCTTCTTAGATTTTAAATTGCCAAATTCTAATTTATAGAAGTTGATGATATTCCTCCTAATACCTGGTCTTTTGTCCTCAGGCCAAATTACCCACCATTAGTATCTCTCCAGAGCACCTATCTCTTAGTTCTGGCATGCTCTGTTATCTTGTCTCCCTTGTTGATGGAAACATATCATTTTTCAATATTGCCTTTAAGCTGAGAAATTCAAATGTACACATGGGTTTTAGGAACCAGGAGAATACGTGCCACGTGCTGCCTCCTTCTGAGTTTGTTGCTGCTGAAGGTGAAGCCCAGCATGTTTTCTGTTTGCTGATTATGTATACCCAGTCACCAAAACTTCAAACCAGATATTGTTTGGGAACAAGGGAAGTGACTGGGGAGCCTTCCACAAGGAATGAACTTACCATTTCACAGACCTATGCTGTTCACCCAGATAGAGACACTGCATTTTTCAAGTTATCAGTTTTAGTGTTGTGCTTGTGTAAAGTGGAGATACTGATATGTACCTAATCGTGTCACAGTAAAGTTTGACTTTGCTATCTAAGATGTTCATCTAAAAAAAGACAAAAAGAACAGGAAACTTAAATGAATCAACAGAGAATACTTTGTAATACAAATCCCAAGTTTTAAAAAACTCCTTCTGTTCTGTTTATCAGTCAATGTTGGGTCAATATTACGTGTAGAATTATTTTTCTTTATATTCATAGCCCATGTGGAAAGATAGCTTCTCTTTTCAGTTGAATGATAGAAAGAGAGTTGCATCAAACATCAGAATAACTATATTGGATAATCAAGTTTTTAAGATGTGAACAGTGACATCAGGTAAACAAGAAAACACCCACCCCTGATCTTTCCAGAATCACAACTCAGAATAATGAACCCATCTAGCAAAATAAATTCATCAGAAGCTCTCTTAACTGATCTATGCTTATCCTACTTAGCACATCAACTCAATCCTTTCTCTCTAAAACATAGATGACCATGTGCTGCTCACTACTAGGTTCTGGGCCATTACCTGGTCCTCTCTCACACCTCTCCTCTCAGAAATTGAGTGATGTGCTTACCAAGACACAGTTGTGCTTAGTTCCAAACCTTTCTATGTCATTGTATTCATTATACTATATTCTGTAATTTAAGATAATGATTTTTTTTGGAAAGGAAATATAATTTCTTTAAAAAATAAGTTGAATGATTTAAATTCATTGATAAAGATGAGATAGAAAAATAAAATTGCTTTTGAATTAGAGGTAAGACCACTTTAGAGGATTAGAAAAAAAAATTGGAAGGGTGCTGGCTTTACTTCCTTTGCAAGTATCTTCAAAGTATCTTCAACTTCTTGCTTTACTTTAAATAGGACAAAATTATAAATATTACATGATGTGTTATGGTTACGTTTTGTTGTAGAAAGAAGATAGAGCACTCTACCTGTGTGTCTACTGTGTATCTATCTATTCAAAGGAACATCTTGAATCTGCATAGAAAGATTGGAGAGCGAATGTACACCTATACATTTTAAGTTAAAATATCAAGGTGTATATGTATATTTTGGAGGGTCTACTTTATCATTTTCAAATAATTGACTGTCTGAAGGTATCAGCTAAGCCAGACAAGAGGGCTTTTACTCTGATCACAAACCTCATGAAACTGATGGTTGAACATGATGAAAAGAGAGAGAAGTTGTTCAGGACCAAGTGACTTCTCTTCCCAAGGTCTCAGTTTCCTTTTCTCTGAAATGAAAGGGTTGGACCTAATCAACCAGAAAGTTCTTTCTAATTCTAATATTTTGTATTTCTTGATAGCAATTTGGCCAAAGTAAAGACCTTTCCTATTAAGTTACCTGTTAGATGGCTTTTCAGTCCCCTGTACTTCTCTCAGGTATACTTTTTTGAACATTGTATTGGCCTGGAATATTTATTTGAGTTCATCCCGGTCTCTTGTTAATCATTCAAGAATCACTTGTCTGGAAGAGAGATCCAGGTTGAGTTGCATTTGGTTTAGATCCATATTAGAGCATGTTACTCCCTTGCTTAAGGTCTTTCAAGAGCTCACCCTTCGGTACAGGGCATCATGCACCTTCCTTAATATGCATCTAAGTTTTTGCATAATCCAGCCTCTACAGAGTATTTTAGCCTTACTCTATAAATTTCTATTACTGAACTGACTTGATTTTCCTTATTCCAAGGTGCTGTTTATACTTCTGAGACTTCATGCATGCTGCTTCCTCTGTCTAGAATGTTATTCTTCATTTGTTTTTTGCTGGTTAACATATATATATATATATATTTTTTTTTTTTCTTTTTCTTTTTTTTGAGACGGAGTCTCACTGTGTCACTTAGGCTGGAGTTCAGTGGCATGATCTCAGCCCATCACAAGCTCCGCCTCCCAGGTTCACGCCATTCTCTTGCCTCAGCCTCCTGAGTAGCTGGGACTATAGGTGCCCGCCACCACGCCTGGCTAATTTTTTCTATTTTTAGTAGAGACAGGGTTTCACCGTGTTAGCCAGGATGGTCTCGATCTCCTGACCTCGTGATCTGCCCACCTCAGCCTCCCAAAGTGCTAGGATTACAGGCGTGAGCCACCATGCCTGGCCAACTTCTATATGTTTTTGAATATTTAGTTTTGTTGCTCCTTTCTTTAGGGAGCTTTACCTGATTACCCCAGGCCAACCCAGTTACTTCTTCTATGTCTTTCTTAGAAATCTAAGTTTACGGCCGGGCGTGGTGGCTCACGCCTGTAATCCCAGCACTTTGGGAGGCTGAGGCGGGTGGATCAGGAGGTCAGGAGATCGAGACCATCCTGGCTAACACAGTGAAACCCCGTCTCTACTAAAAATACAAAAAATTAGCCGGGCGAGGTGGCGGGCGCCTTTAGTCCCAGCTACTCGGGAGGCTGAGGCAGGAGAATGGCGTGAACCCCGGGCGGGCGGAGCCTGCAGTGAGCCGAGATCGTGCCACTGCACTCCAGCCTGGGCGACAGCGACACTCTGTCTCAAAAAAAAAAAAAAAAAAAGAAATCTAAGTTTACTACCAACATTTTAATATTCCACAACATATCTCTTCCACTAACCTGTAACCTCCTAGAAGAAAAAGACTGAATCTGTGTTCCAGAACCTGTACATTTTGCAGCATGGGGAAGTAGTTCAAAAATGTTTGGTCAAATGCACTGTTGTAAAACATGGGAGTTTGCAACCGGATGTGAAAAAAATATCTAGACTGCCTGGCTAAAACCTTCATTTTGTTCATGAAGAAACTGAGTCCTACATGATTTTCTGACTTTGCCCAATGTTTTTACTAACCCTGGAAGCTACAATTCACCCCACTGTGTCTTGTCCTTAGCTTCCCTCCCTGGGATACCCAAATTCACGAGCATCTGACTCACAAGTTCATAGGAGAATATAGCTATTGAACAAGAGATAAAAATTAACATAATGAAAATGGGTACTGGAATATTTCCACCCCAGCTCATATTCCAAAAATGAACAGAGGTTAAGGCCTAGTGAATAAGCCTTCCCATAACTTATCAAGTAAGCATCTTCTGTCTATACCCCACAATAGCCATCACAGATCTTAACTGAGGCTACGTCTTGATGTTTTTCTTTAAAGTCTCATCTTCTCTTGTTATGGGGGCTTGAATCCTTGTGATATATAGCCAATTAGCACTTAAATGTTTTGATCTGGATAAAAATTCTGCTGATATTAACTACTCGGTAACCTTGAGGTTACTCCAAGTTCAAATATTCTAACTCTGACTATCCAACCACACCCCAATCCTAAATGGAAAGTTGTAAAATGTTTTAGTAGAAAAGAATGAAAGATGTTATTGAGTATAGAATTAATCATTAAAAAGGGACCACTCAAAAGGAAATTAAAGGGCAAAAATGATGAGCAAGGCAAGTTTAAAAAACCCCAATCCTTAAAGGTGTATGTCGTTTAAGCTTGTTATTCAGAAAAGTTAGAGATAATTTATTTTTCCAAACTGAGACATTTTTGAGAATGGAAAAGAGGACTACTAATAAAAGCACAAGCACAAACCAGGACTGCCTTTGCAAAATCAGAACATATGGTTACCCAAAAAAGCTCACCTCTGTCCAGTTTAGTTTCATTGCTTCAAGAATGTTCTCCTAGATAAGCCATGTGCCCAACAGTTGGGCTGAGAGTGTCAGATGTGCTTCTGATCTGGTTTTCTATCTCTTCCCATCCATTCTGATCCTGATGCTTCATTTCACCAAACTCCACTCTCACAGCTTCCCATTTGCCTTGCCTTTCCCATTGGAAAGACATATTTGACTTTCTTAGATCTCTCTTCTTGGCTGCATGTGACTTAACTCTTCCATTTGTTATATGATTTCTGACTCCAGTGATTTTCACACTATTTTTGGTGGCATTCTAGGTTTCAGGGGTTCAATACATGTTTGATTTTCCTTTAAGTTTTTAAAGATATATTGCCTACCCGTAATTATTTTGCCTCACACAGGGGATGAGAAAGGCTGTGTGGGAAGATAGCTTGCTCCCATTTTCCATTAGAGCAGCTCTCCCTTCTTCCTCTGGCTGTGATCAGGCCATTGTGGGCACCCATTTCCAATGCTTCCAGCCTGTGCCCAAGCTCCTGGGCATCAGGAGGCAAGGAATCCAGGCTTGGGCCTATGCTGCAACTGCATTATGATGAGTGTCCAGCATACCCTGAGCCTTACTCAATGCTTTAGGGAGGATAACCCTGCTTTCACCTGTTTTAAATATTTTGCTTGAAAAGACTTTAACCATTAAATTTGCTTAAAAACCATGACTCTAGCTTACACCACAGTAACTGACTTTCCTTTGTTTTAGCTCCCAGGTTGCTGTGTCTATGCCTGTGGTGGGCAGCTTCTGAAATAGCTTCCAATGATCCCTGCTTCTAGAATTTACAATCTTGTGTATTCCCTCTCTGTTAGTGTGGGATGGACCTAGTTGTTTGCTTTTAACAGATAGAATACTATAGCAAAGGTAATACGGTGTTACTTCCAAGATTAAGGTGCAAAAGCTTGAGTTACTTGAGTCTTGCTAGCACTCTCTTTTCCCCTCCCTTGCTCTGATGAAGCCAGTTCCTATATTGTGAGCTTCCCTACAAAGGAAACCTCATGGAAAGGAACAAAGAGAAGCCTCAGACCAACAACTCATGAGGAATTAAGACCCTCAGTCCAACAGCCCATGAAGAACTGAATCCTGCCAACAAGATGAGTGAGCTTAGAAGTGAACCTGTCCCCAGGTAAGCCTTGAGATGACTTCAGCCTTGTAAGAAGCCCAGAACCAGAGGATCCCCCTATGCTGTTCCCACAGTCTTGATCCAAAGAGACTATGAGATAATAAATGTTTTAAGCCACTAAGTTTTGGAGAAATTTGTTATACAGCAACAGATAACTAATACAGTGTCTCATCCAAAAGGTCAATTTCAGCCTCAGCCTTGCCCCATATTCCTTTGGCCTCAGGGGAATGAACAAGTCATAAACATCACACAGACTTCAGAGAACAAAGACTATCACTTGTTCTTTTAAATCCTGGATCCAGGCCTGGTTCTGTATCCTGTTATTTACATGCAGAACTCCAGTAGTTCCATCAAACCGTTGTTCAAGTATTCAAATGAATTCAAAACTACTGCTTGGGAAGACAACAACAACACTTTCTCCTTTTGCAGTGTACTGCCTGTACACAAGTCAGACAACAACTTATAATTTTTAATTTCCTTAGTAAAATAATAACGATGGTGTCTTCATTTAAGAACTTAAGCTTCTCCTTGCAATCAGCAGCACAGGGCACTTGCATGGAAGGACTTCAGTCTGAATTTGACTGTTATACATTGTTCAATAAAAGTCCTTCTGAGAAAATTGGTATGTCAGTATTAGAGAAGTTAAACCCTTTATTTTTATCAGATTTTTAAGGCTTTATCATGATATCAAAGCACACCACGAGCTAGCCACCTACTGGAATGTATTACTCTGATTCTTTATATAAGTGCCTTGACAAAATTGCAATTTAAATTTACTCCTTAAACTTTGAAATAAAGAATGGCCATAAATGGAGCTATAGTGATAAGCTTTTGTAAAATCACTTCCAAAGACACCATCAGTTTGTTGTTTGCTGTACGTACATCATGATAAACTTTTTTCAGTTCAAAACTATGAAACAGGCATATTTCCCCGGTAAACTGGTATATGTGTTTTTTACTAAACAATAAGAATGATGTAACATACTAACTTTCTCATTTTGCTTTGGCTGCTGCGAAATATGGTTATTTTCTGAGAAGTTATAGTAGCTACCCTTAGCGTAAGTTTGTTACTGTATCTCTTTTCGGCTCCACATTTTAGTATTCGTTTAATTAATTTTCTTTTTATTTATTTGAGTTTTATATTGTTTTGGCGCCTTTATATTTCAAATTATCACATTTTAGGAAGTTAGGTGGTGAACTGCTGCCCCTTTAACATTTGAAAAAAGGTCTTACTAAGTTAAGCAATAAATTATTTTTTTTACTTTAATAGTAAAAACCTTTTCACAGAGGATTGAAAACATTTTTTAGAATTTTGTAACTTAATAGGTAGATATGTCTTATTTTTTATTTATTTTACTTTATTTTTTTTTGAGACGGACTCTCGCTCTGTCGCCCAGGCTGGAGTGCAGTGGCGCGATCTGGGCTCACTGCAAGCTCCGCCTCCCGGGTTCACGCCATTCTCCTGCCTCAGCCTCCCGAGTAGCTGGGACTACAGGCGCCCGCCATGACGCCCGGCTAAATTTTTGTATTTTTAGTGGAGACGGGGTTTCGCCGTGTTAGTCAGGATGGTCTCGATTTCCTGACCTCATGATCCACCCGCCTCGGTCTCCCAAAGTGCTGGGATTACAGGCGTGAGCCACGGCGCCCGGCCGATATATCTTATTTTTAAAATCCACATTATTAAGTAAAATGTCACAGTGGAAGGCATGAGATCCTGGCTTTGCCAGGCAGAATTGGACCTGGAAGTAAGCCAAGTGAGGCTGCAGCAGCGGGGGGTCAACCTTCTTCACAGAGCAGCGGTGGGAGTGGGCATCTGTGGAGGAAAACATGATGGAGGCTGCCGTGTCCAGTTCTGAATCTGTGGTGAGTATTGTTCTTGTCTGGGTAACTCCTTAGTTTGTACCTCTGGCCCTCTCAGTGTTTCTGTGAGCCACCTACTATCCTGTAACAAAAGCTTTTTATCTGCTTGGATTTTATTGTATGCAACTAAGAAACCTGAGAAACACAGGCTTACAAACACAAGTACCTTCAGGGGCTAGTCAAATAACAAAAAAGACTGATATGGGTCAGTATAAGAGCCAGGGAACAGTGAGTCAGAGGGGAGGGGGGATGTATATGCCCCTCCTAATGGGATTCAAATTCAACTTTTCTAAAACATTCTTTTCATCAAAATTAACTTGGTAACATCTGCGTTCTAAATTTAGCTTATGGGGCTCCCAGTTTGTGACGTTTGACACTGAAATTTATTTAATGGGTTTTTTTTTTTAATTTGAATTTAGGGAATTTCTTGCTTGCCTTTTTAAAAAATGAAGTCTGCATTTTCCACCTAAATATTTTGCCATCTTAGCAACATGGTTGTGACTCTGTGGATGCCCTGGGGTTCCTAAGAAATTCTCTTATACTGATTTACCTTATGGTGGGGACAATCATGATCCAAAGTAAAGAGAAAGGAATAATCCTGGATTATGGATGCTGGATGCTCCTGGCCGATAGCAGCAACACTCTTTTTCAGCAAGTCCTCATTCCTTTATCACAGAGAATAGACTCCCAGAAAAACCATGTGTTCTGTGTCTTTTAATGGCCCAAACAGTTCCTGACTTGTAACAGCTTTTAAAGCAGCCACAAAACTGGAAGTTAGCTAACATTTTCAATCCTGGGATATAGTAGAAGCGAAAGTTCTGTGGCAAGTGACGTGTCTGAAAATTGCACTGGAAAGAGTGATCATTAGGAGGACTGTTGGCCCGTTTCCAGAGTGGCAGGTGTCTGGGATAATGTTCAGGGGAAACTCATCTATTTCATCCTTCCCCTCAAGAGCTGGTTAGCTTTAGTCCTTGAAGCAGTGAGATTCAGCACCTAATTCTCTGTGTTTCATGCAGAGAGATGCAGTGCTTTAAGCCAACGTTTCATTTGTGGTTTTAAAACTGTATTTGGATTGCATTCTGTTTTGTGATTCATGTATACGTTGCCTCATTCCTTTTCATTGGAACGCCACATCTACGGGCCTCATTATCTCTAATAGATCTTTTAGCTCTCTCAGGGTTATGTGGTTTCAAAGTTTTACAAACTCATTCGTGTCATTCTAATTTAAACACGATGTTGTTATTCCTGCATCTATTTTATGAACTACCCTTCTGCTTCCTTTTCTACTTACTGGGTGTTATGGGAAGTGGAAGGTAGCATTCCAATCAACTGTGGAGCTAAAAAGTCTGGGTAATTGCATTTGACAAATGTTGAAACCCCATCCTCCAAATATTTGCAACACTTTCCTTCCTGACACCAGCAATAATGAAAATGTCATGGTGCTAATGAAGGATTTCTACTGCGGTTCCTTGAACATGGTCCAAATAATCATCGTCAGGCACACACCATTCAGATTTCTTGGTATAGTCTTACCCATCAACTGAAGTTAGGCCTCCATTTATTTCAGGATGACAAAGATATATTTTTTTCTGGACACTTATCCTGGAAGCTTTGAGAAAAGGCAAAAAAGAGTTTGACTGTGAAAATAAAATGATAATGGTTGTGTGTATAAGAAAGTCATCTTAATCTTATGTGTTTGCTTATTAAAGCTCCCACAGACACAAGAAGAGAATGACCATTTGGGTTATTGTTTTTCAACAGAGAAAGTGTCACACCAGAATTGTAGATTAGCAGAGTTGGGAGAAAGGTTTAGAAATGATCTTGTCCCATGCCCTTTATTTGCAGGCAAGGCAATGTGGTTTAGAAAGTGGTAGCGAGTTGCCTCAGTAGGATATGAGGGTGAGGAAGGAGGAGTTGATGGACAAGCAGATTCTCCGTTAGGACATAGCTTCCACCTTCCTGGAAGGGAGTGACAAACAGGTGAGATTAAGTGACCTTAGTGGAAAATATGAATCACCAGTGGCAGAATATTTTTTGAAATACATCTTGATTTATTTTCCTTCTTCATTTCTTCTCTCCCTACCTCTCTTCCTTCTTTTCCTTACTTTCTTCTCTTATTCTTGTATTTACCCCTTGAACTTTTCTTCTATTAATTCTACCTTGTAATTTTAAACCAGAAGTAATTTTTGTCCTCTAGGGCACATTTAGAAATATCTGGAGATGTTTTCAGTTGTTACAACTGGAAGGTTTGCAACTGGCATCTAGTGAATAGAGACCAGTGATGCTGCCAAATATACTACATGCATAGGATACCCCTGCCTGTGCCCACAACAAAGAATTTTCTGGCCCAGAATGTCAATAGTGCTAAGTGTGAAAATCCTGTCTGGGCTGATTCTTTTCAGTAAAGAGAAGAGACCAGAGAATACTTGGAAGGGAAAAGGAGATATGATAAGGTACTTCTCAATTATAGAGAAGGACAATGGGAAACTACTTTAGTACTGAGAAGAGAAATCTGGGGAAAGAGTCTGAGAAGGGTGAGAGGTGAGAGTTGACATTACCCTGTGAGCCTTCCACCTCCATTGGGCCATACCTTGGAAGGAACAGAAATGCAATAAATAGCGAACTACCGACATCAGTTTGGTAAAATCCTAGAGCAGGATTCACATTTTTTGACCTCTTAGCCTTTGGCCTAGTTTAGAAGACTTCATACTCCTCAGAGAGAATCCAAATTCAGCTGGTGTCTTAGCTACTATGGACCTAAACCCAAGTTGTTAGTAGAAGTGGCAGAGGAAGATGCTCAGGCCAGGAAGACTGAGATAGTGCCCTTGGCTCTCCACAGTCCACACTAGCATGGAGGAGGTCAGGAGATTACTGTGTGCCACAGAGGGCTGCTATAGGTACTGGTTGAAGAGTTCCTCAGGGGTGTCTCTGAGTCAAGGAGTGAGAAGACTCTGAAGTGGAGAGCTGCAGGGCATACCACCGTTGCTGAGCGTTCAGATCCAGACACAAGCCATCCCTGCAGGCAGACCAATGGACCTTGACCACATAGAAGTGACACCAGCCCACACATTCTGCGGCAGCTGTGATGAGCTCTGAAGCCCATTGCAAGCAGTAGAGCACCACAACCCCCTGCTCCATGTCACCCCACCCCATGATATAACACGAGCATCACCTTCTATCTAATGTCTGGAGAAGAGAATGAGAACTGAAGGAGAAAGGAACCCAGAAAGGCCAATTACCTGAAAGAGATTATGTGTTAAACTAGAAGAGACCAGAAGCTTATAATTAGCAAGTACTTTTTACTGTCAGCAGTAATGAATGCTTAAGGGAAAATGAGAAATATAAAGTTAACTTCCCCCTATTTACATTCAACCTCACTACATTCTTACTCTGTGGCCATATGACTCCAGTATCTAGTACTAGTTTCTTTTTCAACACTCTTGTCCACATCCATCATTTCCTCAGCCACATTCTGTCTATGATGGAGCATCTCACCTTTGAACAAACACCAGTTGCTAGGTTGGCTGCTCACCTGCCTTTGGTCTGTTTTTTCTTCTCCCATCTCTGTGGATATCCTCAGTGACAAAGGAGCTGTCTGTGTATTAAGATCACCTTGTCTTAGTGGAGAAATTTATCAGTGTCTTGTATGTCCATGAGACCCATGTCCTCTCTAAACACTGCATAGGAGATCCAGCTACATTCCTGAATACACCAGGGCCCCATAAGGAAACATATGACACTCTTAAATGGGGAAATTGAGGCATGCTTAATAAAGGGTCTATTTGAAAAACTGTGGACAGGGTTAAGGGACATGAACAATAGATGAAGAAGTGTCTCAAAACCAGTAATGGTAGTCTGAAGGGGAAAGAGGAGGTGGTGTTATTGGAACCCAGAGACATCTCTAGCTATAGAAATAACCTTTGGTAGAGGAAAAGAGTCACGGCCAATCTGTGGCCCAGCAGGGAAAAAAAAATCAGTCAGGAAATATCTCGATCTCAGTCTCTTTATACCCTTTGATCTCTTGCTGGTAACTCTTTTTGGTCAACTGAACTGGAAACTAGGAGACAAGGGAGCTCCGTGGATGGAACTCATAGAAATCAGCGTCTGGGACGCAGGAGAAGGCTGCAGAGGGTGTCTTTAGGGACGAAATGAGAATATCCAAAACAACAATGTTTTTAGATGTTCTTTGGGTCTAACTTAGAGTTTGGACTCTGCCGTGCATTAGAGCTTGAACAGTTTTTAATTTTTCTGTAAATTAGTTTCCTCTTCTGAATTATGGCAATATAAAAAACAGTACCTTCCTCATTTAGTTGCTTTGGGGATTATGGGTAGTAATACATGTAGCACACTCATAGCAGTACCAGGTGCACAGTAAGTGCTCAGAAAATGTTAGTGGCTTTTATTTTCCTGGTTCTTTGGTCTTTAGCAGGACAGGTAGCAGGGGTTCTGATTTCAGGATGCTGTACAGTCATTTGCTCCTCATGCGCAGGGTGATGCCCTGCCAGGGAAATCCTGAATTTGAAGCAGAGAATTAGGTAAACTCTACCTGATAGTACTGCTGATTTCACACTTAGTTTATTTTGCTTAGATTATGAGTCTGCTTCTTCTTTCTTTAGAGGATGATTTTGAGAAACTGTTCTCCAGGAAAAAAAAAATTGGTCACAATTACAGCAAAACTTTTATTGTTCTGTTGTAAATTAGGCGACTTATTTTAGGTTTTCATAGCTCCTGTAGTGTTAGATTGGGTGACAGAAAAATCACTAGGCCCTTCACTTAATTCAGAAACAAAAGCTGGCCTGCACTCTCATTTGATGTAGTTCATGCTGTGGTGTGGCACCCAGATCATCCTGCCTGCTTCCAAGATGGACATGTCTATTTCCCAGTTATTGGAAATATTGGTAACTGACAGATTCTAATGACTTTCTCTTTCAAATTTTCCCCTGGCTGAAGAGAGTCACCTTGTCCATACCCAGTGGCTGGTCAATATGATTTATAAAGACCTGGCTGCCTTGCCTCAATTTGAGAAACTTTAAGGGGGTCAAACCTTCTCCTTTGCCCTCTGTGGGATCATCTGAAGCCTTTGTTGTGACTACATTGCAGTTTAACTTTCCCCCCTGCACTGTCTTGCTTTCCTCACTCCCTCTTGTGTATCAGTCCCAGTTTTTATACTTTAACAAACTTCCTACATGCAAATCTCTGTCTTGTAGTCTGTTTCCAGAGAAATCTCACCTGCAACATTTGGGGTTAAGAGTTATTTTTTATAAACCTTTCTACACACTGTTGTATTATCTGGAATGCTCCATAAGTGTTTATTGAGATGAACAATTGCACCTGAAAAGCTGACTCAATGGGACCCTAGATTTAGGGTGATGCGATTCTCACAAAGGTCACTATTTTAATCTTTAGGATTGATTTGGATAACTAGATTGGTTACGGATGGTCTTCTTTCCTCCCTCACTGTTGCATATGTATTCTACAAATGCCACATTTTCCACCAGAGAGGACCCCTTCTTCAGAGAGAGGAGAGCTGTACTTTAGTTTCATAATGGTTGGGTTTCCACAAAAGAATTGCCATTCTGAAGACCAATTTGACTTGGCATTTTTATTATGGAATTATGTATTCCAATTAATCAGCCCATAGACAGTAAAGCTCCATTTTGTACCCTTCACAGTGAATCTTTGAGTCTGTGCCAGATTTTATAGTGTTAATGTATGCTCAGAGCTCCTTAGGCAGAAATGTCCACCAGAATGCTGCCCAAGACAGTGGTGCTGTTGCCTCATGGCCTGATGTGACTCGTTAAGACTCTTATTCTAGCACTGCTATAGGAAAGTCGTGTTTGAAATATACTATTATGATTATGAGAGAATGTAGATTCATTATCAAAATCTTCCTTAACAAATATCAATGTTTTGGTAGCTTTCAGATGTCTGGGGGCATTGGGTTGACTTTGCCAAGTTAAAAGACACGCTTCGGTTTTGCCAGCTGGTTGGAGCAGGTGTACCAGTAATGGCATTGCCCACAGTGCATGCTTTGGAGTGCAGGCTGTGGGCTCTGCTTTTAATGGTGCTAACTTGATTGAACTCCTGGCTTTTATGAAGATTTGCCAGGCTTTCAGGGCAGATTCTGTCCATGCATAAGTAGCCCAATAATGTTTGCTCATATTGCTGAAAGTTAGTTGCACTCTGATATTTCCATCATGGCACCTGTGCCTGAATTCAAGTTCCTGCATCATAATCAAATTATATCATCCGGATTTTTAATTTAAGATCCACAGCTGTAACTAAGTTAGGAAGCAGTATAGGGTTTACTGTGACAAAGTTTTATTTACAGTGGGATTTGCTTGGGAGTCCAGACCTCAAAAGAGAATTATTTTATGGACCCCTACCAGAATGAAATTAATGAAGGTATTGAAAGCACTGATTAATCTGTAAAACATCAAGAATAGTGTTAAAAGCCAGATGGAAATAGCTTCCTCTGGTGAATGATGAGCTCCTGTGTGGTAGGCTGAGGTATGTGACGGATGAAGCAAATGTATAACTACAATTCTAGATTAAGTCATCCTTAACAAAAAGGAGGGATTAGTGTAATATCTCGAAAACACTTAGGGCTTTCTTTCCTTTCCAATTTTGCTTTAAATTGAAATGTTGCCTACTTTAAGTTTTTGGTGAAACAGATGCACAGAGACACACAAATGGTTACATTTTAGAGAGGATATAGAAAATGGTTATTTTGAAATAGTTAACTTTGGACCTAACTGAGATCAGGTTTGAGAGAAATATTTACAAGAGAGGCTTGTGAAGAGAAAAGAATACAGTCAACTTCTAAGTGTAGAAGACTTGAGCAAACTTGAATTGTCCCCACATCTCTCAAAGGGAGAAATGCTTGATATCCATGGAGAGTTTGAAAAGTCCATTCAAATCTATACACTGTGACTAATACGGCCTATTAGGCAGCAGCACAGATAGATATTTCAGTTGTAGGAAAGACACATTCTCATGTAGAGTGAAAAGACTCACAGGAGAACTGTATATTATTTAAAAAGTTAAATGTTCATCTAGAAACTGAACATGATGCAATTTGCACAAAAAGGTGAAAAAATACATCATAGGCATACCTAAAATAAAATGCAAATGTTCAGTTATAAAACCCCTAAGAGTCGTATTTAAGGAAAGGAGACAGGGAATGGTGTGGACTGTCACTGGAACTGAGTCTCAGGCAGAATCAGGACTTGAGGACCTGGCCTGGTTGCAGCTGATAACTGCCGAGTTTCCAGCTAGGGACAAAGTGACATGTCCAAAGGGAGCACAATAACTAAAGTTTACACTCTAGGCAACTAGTAAACACTGGCATGAAGAGATCACAGGGAGTCTAAGGAAAATTAATGAGGCATTAAATTGAGGGTGGGCCTCAGAGATGGTGAATTTAAGGTTAGGTGTTACTAGAAAGGCAGTTGTATCATAGAAAGCTATTCAGGGCCCCTGCCACAGGACTAGGCCTCACAGACAGACTCTAGCATGTCAGAAAGGACAAGCAAGAGCAACACAGAGCTCCAATTTTAGTAGATATCTGGGAGAACCATGCAAGATTTAAATATAAAGACACTACTCTAGAATACAAGGCTGAATTCAGTTAGGAAACTGTGGTTGAACGGTGGAGATATAATCACTTCCAAGATGAATGGGAGTCCACTTCTTTCATACTCAGGCACTCTTTGAACTAAATTTCTGTAGGTATGCTTGCTATTAATGGATGATTGCAGGATGTCCTAACAATCAGCTAGTTCCAGTGGAATGGTTCATCTAATGGTTATCAAGTCACCAACTCAGTAATATAAGCAGATATAATCTGATTCTCACTATACCACTCACTCTTTAATCTTTTCCGTTGGTCCATGGGATGCCTGGAGACTAATTTAGTTTGCTTCTGTTTTCATTATTCTTGCCAGTAGTGAATCACTTTGCTCCATCAGCAGCAGATTCTCTTTTAAAAGCAAATCAATATATCTAATGGGTTTTCAGAACGGGTACTTATGATCAATGTGCATTATTTATCACAGAATTGCCTGTGTGCATATTTTTTTCTTTAAACACTTTTAAGAAGGCAACACTCTAGGTATGCATATGGATATTATGCATAATAATCAGAAAATTAATAATTTATAAATAAAATACTAAATTAGCCTTGAAATTAAAAGAAACTCTCATCTTTCTCATCACTTGGGATGCTCTCTTATTGTTCTGGATGATTTCTAATCGATCAGTGATAAGATAAATGAAGACATGTATATATGCATCTATAGTATTATTTAATGATACCTAATAATTGCGGCACAAATATAAACACACATACATGGGAAAGATTATAGAAATAAAAAAGAAGTTAGAAACCATGTCAAAACAAGCCAGAGTTAACGACACCGTGCAATAAATTTGTGCATGAGCTTCCTGGCTGTCAAGTCAAAAAAGGAGAAGGTTATCTTTCTCTGATAAAAGCATGCAGGCAAACTTTTCCTGGCACTGAAATCAAGGTTGTATAGTGTGGTAGTTAAAACTGTGAGCTTAGGACTCAGTAGAAGTGGTTTTGAGTTCCAGCTTCCCCACCTATAAGTGTGGATCCTTGGGTTAATACTTTCAACTCTTTGAGTCTCAGTGTCTACATCAGAAAAATGCAAACAGCAATACCTCATCCTAAAGGTAGCTGAGAAGTTTAAATTACCTAAGTTTAAAGTACCTAAGGCAGTGCATGCTACATAGTACCTGCTCAATAACTACTAGTCAAAACCCCACAACACACAGGGGCCATGCAAACCAGAAAATTCCCCTGCAGGTGAGACACCAATTTAGGGGAACATAGGAAAAGCCAAAGTATTTATTTAAAACAATAGTGAAAAGTTTATAGACATAAAAAGTTTAATTCCTTTCCTCTTTGAATTTTTATAAAGGTAAGATGAATCCAAAGTGAGTATTTGAGGCTCATAATAATTAATATCTGTTGCTAGCTTTGCTTTGTACTCATTTCAGCACTGTACGGGAATAAAAATATTTGCTTGATCTGAACTACTGCTGAAGTGTCATAGTCTGAGAATAACACTTGGGCTTATTCATTACTTAAGAGGGTTAACTGAGAGATGTTTATAGTTAAGTGGCTTAAGTATTTTTAAATGTGTATCAGCTCCAAGTTACAAGTTAGAGGCATGCTTAATGTTTGAGAATCTATAAGACATCTTTTGTCTACTCTGCATAGACTGGAGCCTTGAATGGTGTGCTCATTGTACATGTGGATATAAATACCGTGCTGTGTTGCTTGATGCCAAATCAGCGTCTCTGCTACCTCCTTCTACAATCTGCTGCACTTTGGAGAATCCAAGAGTGACATTTCCAGGCACCTTTTCCCATATGGCTCTGCCAATAGAACCAGTGTACTAGCTAGTGAGTGGCACACCATGTCAGATCTGGAAGGCACAAGAAGGGAGGCTAGTATTCTCCTGAGGCAGTTGCAGCCATGACAGGTGGTCACATGTGAGGTTTGAAGCAGCTTTCATCACACTGGTGCCCAAGCTGAGCGCATCAGTGGTACTGCTCGACCCTCACACTCCAAGCTCTTTCAGCAACTGGGTAAGCCTCTAAATCCCATATGTAAAACCTCTCATTGAATAACAGCCTCAGTTTTCCTGACACGATCTTGATTATTTGCACATACTCACACTCATTTATTGAGCACCTATTACATAACTTATTGTAATCATTTTACAAAAATTATTTCATATAAGCCTTTCAACAGCCCTACTAATGCTCTCATTTTACAAATGAGGAAATAGAAACTCGGGCAATTACAACCTCGTTTAGCCCCAACAGCATTTTCCCATATATTCTACCTTCATACTATTACTATTGATTGAATATCTATGTTTCTTTCTAAAACACATTATTTTATGTGTATACTAATGTGCTGTTCTCTTTAGCCCACCGAAGGACACCACTATAGCAATTCCCGTTTCTCTCGTACATTATTAAATATCTCTTCTTTACTGGGTTATTCCTGTGGGTATAAAAACATACTTTATTTCTTCCATCTTAATCCCACTGTTCTTTCCAGCTGTTACTCAGTTTCTCAGTTTCCTTGAATGTCAAATCAAAATTTTTCTTTGTCTCCAATACCTCTTCTCTGATTCTCTCTTAAACTCAATTTAACTTCTTGTCAAAGTTATCAATGACTTCCGTGTTAAACCCAAAGATCAATTCGCAGCCCTCATCTCACTGACCTATCAGCAGCATTAGATTCAGTTGATTTCCCCCTCCTTGGCACACTTTTCTTCGCCTGTCTCCCAGAGGCTGGCTAGATTATCTCCTGCTTCACAGATTGCTCCAACTCAGTCTCCTTTGCTGGTCTTGCCTCTTCTCTCAGGCCTATAAAGATTGGAATGTCTTAAGGATTGGTCCTCTTTTGTTTTCTTTCCTTCTGTACTCTCACTCCCTTGGTAGCCTTATCCAGCCTCATGATCCATAATACCAGGTATATGTCAATGTCTAATAAATGTTTATCTCCAGTGTAGACTTCTCTCTTGAGCTTCAGCTGCTGGCATCTAGTAGACGTACCAAGCTCAGTCTGTGCAAAATTACACTGCTATCTTCCCTTTCAAGCTTGCTTTTCTCAGCCTTCCCCATCTCAGCGGAAGGCAACTTTGTTTTTCCTGCTGTTCAGTCAAAAGACGTTGGAGTGATCTTGAACTCCACTCTTTTTCTCTCACCCATTATTTAATCTGTCAGAAAATCTAGTTATAATACCCTCAAAGTATACTAAGGATCGGATTGTTTTTCAACATGCCTTCTACTACCTTCACTATGATCTTAGCCACCATCCTGTGTCACTTACTGATGC
This sequence comes from Nomascus leucogenys, assembly GCF_006542625.1. Classification (NCBI taxonomy): domain Eukaryota; kingdom Metazoa; phylum Chordata; class Mammalia; order Primates; family Hylobatidae; genus Nomascus; species Nomascus leucogenys. Next base: position 97,075,717 of record NC_044395.1, read on the forward strand.
AATGGAGTTTAACTGGTTTCCGTGTTTCCATTTTTTTTCTGTGGTTGATTCTCAGTAGTCAGATTAACCTGTTTGACATAAGTCATATCATGCCATTTCTCCACACAAGGCCTTAGAAGGGTTATTTATTGTCCCCTCACAATGGCCTACAAGGCCCTGCATGATATGGCCTCTTTTCCTTATTTAACTTCTTTTCATCTTTTTCCTTTCACTCTACTTTGGCTACGTCAGCCTCCTTGCTGCTAGAAATGAACCTTAGGGTTTTGCACTGGCTGTTCCTTCTGCGTATAATGCCATCTCAGTGGATAACTGTGTGGCTCACTTCTTTATCTCCTTCAGGTCTTAGCTTAAATGTCACCTCCTCAATAAGGCCCACTCTGACTACTATACTTTTATCTCCATGTTGTTATTTTTTTCTATTTTTTATTTCAATAGTTTTTGGGGGAACGTGTGGTTTTTGGTTACAGGGGTAAGTTCTTTAGTGGTGATTTCTGAGATTTTGGTGCACCCATCACCCAAGCAGTGTTTTATCCCTTGCCCCCTCCCACCCTCCCCTCGAGTCCCCGAAGTCCATTCTATCATTCTTTTGCCTTTGCGTCCTAATAGCTTAGCTCCCACTTATAAGTGAGAGTATACGATATTTGGTTTCCATCCCTGAGTTACGTCATTTAGAATAGCAGTCTCCAATTCCAACCAGGTTGTTGAAATGCAATTATTTTATTCCTTTTTATGGCTGAGTAGGTGTCTATACCACATTTTCTTTATCCACTTGTTGGTTGGTGGGCATTTAGGCTGGTTCCATATTTTTGCAATTGCAAATTGCAGTGCTGTAAACATGTGTGCAAGTGTCTTTTTTCATATAAAGACTTCTTTTCCTTTAGGTAGATACTTAGGAGTGGGATTGCTGTATCAAATGGTAGTTCTACTTTTAGTTCTGTAAGGAATCTCCATACTTTTTTTCCATAGCAGTTGTACTAGTTTACATTCCCACCAGCAGTGTAAAAGTGTTCCCTTTTCACCACATCCATGCCAACATCTATTATTATTATTATTTAATTATGGCCATTCTTGCAGGAGTAAGATGGTATCTCATTGTGGTTTTAATTTTAATATAAAATGATATATAATTTATTATTTATTCCTTCATTCCCCTTCCCTCTTTCCAAATGTAAGCTACATGAGAGGAATTTTTTTTTCCTTGCTGGTTTCATTCACAAGTATCCCAAGCTCTCCTAAAAAAGTACCTCATGTATAGTGAACCATTAATACTTTTTTGTTGAATGAGTGATGGAAATTAAGTTATTTGCCTAAGGTCAAAGGATGCAACCTCCCATAGAGCTGACTTCAAAGACTGGGCTCTTTTCTGTATGTCAAATTACCTCTCAATGATCTATGTCTTTACAATATGTTTCATGATCGCCTCACTCAATCTTTAAAAGTGATTTTGCTGTTAGGGAGTTTCGCATCTGGTCCATATGGAACTCTTGGTTGCCTCTTCCCAAAGTTACTTATAATTTTGGATGTCAGAAAGGAACTGACTAATTTTTTTTTCTCTTGTTGGAGTATCTACCCTGTGTAAACCAATAACACTCTAATCATGGCTCAAGCAGGCAGAACTGGAGAAGATGACCCCACTCTCATGAAGGTAGACCTGAACAAGACAATCCCAATCACTAGCTAAAGGAGAGGTCACTTCTATTTAAATTATTCTCAATTACGTTTTTATCCATGTTGACAAAGTTATTAGGTATAATTTGAGAAAATATCAAAAGGGTGTGTGTTTCTGGGCACAGATGATTTCTTCTGTGAAGACTCTCCCATGTTAAGTGTGTCTAAGCTTTGTAGTATGATGACATTACGACATTACGTGGGGTATATTCGTTTACAGTTTGTTTCCCCCACTAGACCAAAGCGAGTACCTTGAATGCCAGGACTACTTCTCATCTGCTGTTTAATTTCCTTCTTACTTTATAACTCTGCAAGGTGTTTGCAAAATAACAGTCAATCCATGATATGTATGCGTGTTATGAAGATGGAAGAGGCAGCTCCCTCATGGGCTAGATAACAGGGGGAATGCAGACAGAAGTGGCATAGAGCTGATGGTCCAGAGTGTGAACTTTGGACTCAGGAGGGCCTAGTCCCAGGACTGCCTCAGATATTTACCAGCCTGATCTTCAGCCTCAGTTTATGCATCTGAATGCTGACTATGTATATATATTTAAAGTGATGACTAAATATAAAGTTTTACCATAAACCTTGAGTTATGTGCCTTATAAAATGAATTCATTATTCTCATATTTCTACAAGACAAATCTGATTGCCTCTCTCCCTTGCTAATAGCCCTCCTGTGGTGGGTTGAATTGTCCCCACCACCAAAAAAAGTTATCCAACTTCAAATCCCTGATACCTGTGAATGTGACATTATTTGAAAACAGGGTCTTTGCGGAGTAGTTAAAGATCTTGAGATTAAACCATCCTGGATTTAGGGTGGTCCCTAAATCCAATGTCCAGTGTCCTTATAAGAAGACAGAGAAGGGAGATAAGCCTCAGAGACACAGCTCATATGAAGATGAACAGCAATTGGAATGATGCTGCCAGAAGTCAAGGAACACCAGGAGCAACCAGAAGCTGGAAAAAGCAAGAAAGGAATCTCCCCTGGAGACTTCAGAGGGAGCATGGCCTTGCCAACTATTGGATTTTAGACTTCTGGCCTCCAGAACTGTGAGAGAATAAATTTCTATTGTTTTAAGCCATCAAGTTTGTGGTGATTTGTTATGGCAGACCTAGAAAACTAATACATCTCCCCATAACCACCACAGAATCAATTCTAACTCCTTAACTCAGCATACAAAGCACTGTTTAGCTCATCTTATCCTTGCCTGTACCTCCAGCCTCTTCTTTTGACACATTCATTTTTTCTATTAACTCTTAATCTTTGTCTCCCCCTACACTGATCCTTCTGCTTGGAATGCCATTCCCACCCTTCATTGCATTGATAACTCTTGGTCCTTCTTAGAAACCCAACTCAAGTGTCATTTCCTCTAGATCTACCCTGCCTATATGGTAGCCACTAGTCACAGGTGACTGTTGAATACTTGAAATGTGGCTTGTACGTGAAAGAGCTGATTTTAAAATTGCATTCACTTTTAAATTTAAAAGCTGAAGCACTATTAATTTTTAAAAATCTTGAGTTCATGTAGAAATGATACTATGTTAGATATTAATTTAGAAAATAATATTATTGAAATTAATTTCATTTGTTTCTTTTTCTCTTTCTTAACATGGCTAGTAGAATATTTACAATTCCATATGTGGCTGATATCTATAGGCTTGCATTGAGCATATTGAGCCTATTCTCTGTTACTAAGCACACATGTACCTCATTATATGGAAATAGTACTTTATGTATCAGCCTCCTCCATTAGGAAAGTGGTTTTTTTTTTTTTTTTTTTGAGATGGAGTCTTACTCTATTGCCCAGGCTGGAGTGCAATGGTGCAATTTCGGCTCACGCTCACTGCACCCTCTGCCTCCTGGGTTCAAGCAATTCTCCCTGCCTCAGCCTTCTGAGTAGCTGGGATTACAGGCACCCACCACCACGCCTCACTAATTTTTGTATTTTTAGTTTCTCCATGTTGGCCAGGCTGGTCTCAAACTCCTGACCTCAGGTGATCTGCCTGCCTCGGCCTCCCAAAGTGCTGGGATTACAGAAGTAAGCCACCTCACCTGGCCAGGAAGTTTTAGTTGGTGGGAATGTAACTCATTTTCTTTTTGTACCCGTGTGCCTAGCCCAGTACTTGGTACAGAGGAAGTGCTCAGTAAAGCTTGGCAGAAAATAGCTTTAGATGAGATGCCCATTCTTGGCACCCCTGTAGCATGCCTTTGGTAAATCAGCAACCGCCCGAATCATAGTTGTTAGTTTGGTGGTCTGTCTCATGAGACTGGGCCACAGGAATACAGAGGGCATGTCTTCTCTGCCTTTGCGTCCTTGTTGTCTGGTACATAGAACTGCTGAATACCAATCCGGATGGTATGAGTTTCTGTTGGGTCAATATTGTGACAAAAATATCTTTCCTCTGACTTCAACCCACTTGCTACAATTTAAGCAATCTGTCTTTGAGGCTGGCCTCTGGTGATGAAGAGCAGCTCTTCAATCATAACCATCTCCCCACTGATTCCCTTGGGTTCCCTCTTTCCCTTCTCATCTTCTTGGTTGCTCCCTTGTGGATTCAGCAGTGGCACACGGTGCTCTGGGATGAGTCCTGCTAGTGCTGATGCATCCTACTCTCTGCCACTTGTGTAAAATCCCTATTTCCTGACTCATTTCCAGTCTTGGATTGATTAGGTGGCAGGAGTAAAGTCTGTGTGATAAAGAAGCTTTTGTGGGTGAGTTGGTCCAAACCAGCCATCCAGCCTTTAGTTTCACATGCCTCCTGCTTGGATGTTATGACTTAAACAAAGATTGTCTTGATCTATCAGCTTAACCAACACTTGAGAGTAGACTTTCATTCATTCAGTAAACATTTATGAATTGAGGCAATGGGTTGTGAAAGCTGCTAGACACTAGGGTTGAGATGGGAGGCACAGGGTGAATGAGTCATATTTGCTGACCTCAGTTTGTCTGAATTCTAGGGGAGGTGATAGGTCTGCCGTCAGTGCAATGGGTGCTGTGATAGAGGGAAACAGAGGGTCAGAGAGGCCCACAGGCAGAGCAGCTCGTCCATTCTCCACTAAGCATCAGAATCAGAGAGACCTGAGTTTGAAATCTGATTCTGTCCCTTACTAATGGTGTGATCTTTAAAAAAAAAAATTTGAACTTCAGTTTTCTTATCCACAGTAACAGGAGATGTAATCTTTATCTGTAAGATTGTATTGAGGATTACGTGGAATGATTTGCACAGTATGTTTATAATTGTGACCACTTCCAGTATTCAACGAATGGCTATTATTATTATTTCCTTAGATTTGTCATGCCTGTGATGTCTAGCTTCTGAGACGATGGCCCTCTCTTTCCTTCTTGGCATATATTAACAACTATGGGTTTTGCATTCAAAAGAATAGTGTCCAAGACTCAATGATACCCAGGACACCAACCCCTTTTTGCAGCCACATTGGTTGACTTGCTTTTCCCAGCATGTTTGATAAAATCATACCAAGAACCATATCTCACACATTCCTTTGCTTGGAATTCCCGTCTCTGTCTTCTCCATCTACTGTATTAAAATCTTATGTGGCCGTGAGGCTGTCTCAGGAAGCCTGTCCCTCCCACCACTGTCCACAGCAGCTTGTCCCTTCTGGGAGTTTCTGCAGCAGCCCTGGTCAGCACATTCAGGGGGTGCCCCCATGTTGCAGCCTCCTTATCACAACTTCTCATTTTCCTCCAATCCTGTGAAGGAATTTTGCTTTATACATATTCTGTGTTCTTACCACCATTTTCAATGAATAGATCATTAATAAACAGTTGTTCCTTAAGGGAGAATCTAACACACATTCTGCAATGTTTTTCCCCGTGTCTGTTGGGAATAATTTTGGCTGCAAGTAAAAGAAAATGTGACTTAACCCAAATGGTTAAGAAACTAACCCCCCCTCCCAAAAAAAAATTGTTAAAAAACCAAAGGGTTCTTGTTTAAACAAGAAGAAGCCTGGAGGGAGGCAGTGTTAGTGTTCACTTCTTAGCTCTGTGATGTTAAGGTGTTCTGTTGGGTTGGCATCTCTGTAATTCTCCTGGCTTATCATATTTCTCATGCTTACCAGATTTCTTCTGCAGCCCCAAAACCCTCTTCTTTATGCAATTATGTCCAGAGAATAAGGTAGGAAAATATAGAAAAGAGAGAGAAAGAGAAAGAGAGAGAGGTCTTACTGAGGGTCATTTTCCTCTCTTTATCAGGGAGGGAAAAGCTATCTCAGAAATCTCCTTATGTCTATTGGCAGGAACTGAGCTCCATGGAACCCTTAACTGTAAGGAAGGTTGAAAATGCAAGTAAGTGCCTGCCTTTTAAAATTTCTACAGTAGGAGAAGGTCCAGGGTCAAGGGTGCTGGCAATGTGTGTTAGGGGTTAAGCGAGAGTGTCTTCCATGTGTCCTCAGTGTAGAGTTGACATAAATTAGTACCATAGACATCATTACACATTAAGGGAGAGCTCATAGAAAGAAACACCAGGCAGTGGAAACTAGCAAGCTTCTGGGAGTAGAATATGGAGGCCAACTGCATCCATTCAGAGGAAGGCTTAGACTATTCTTTTTTTTTTTTTTGAGATGGGGTCTCACTCTGTCACCCAGGCTGGAGTGCAGTGGCATGATCTCAGCTCACTGCAACCTCTGCCCCCCAGGTTCAAGTGATTCTTCTGCCTCAGCCTGCTGAGTAGCTGGGATTACAGGCACCTGCCACCACGCCTGGCTAATTTTTGTATTTTTAGTAGAGTCGGGGTTTCACCATCTTGGCCAGTCTGGTCTTGAACTCCTGACCTCGTGATCCACCTGCCTTGGCCTCCCAAAGTGCTGGGATTACAGGCATGAGCCACCGCATTCAGCCAGCTTTGACATTTTAAGACTATGTGAGAATGGATGCCACTCGGATAACCCAAGTTAGGGAATGCACGGTTTGGGGAGAGGGAATGGTTTTGGGAGAATGATAAAGAGATAGGTTTGGTATGAGTTTTGGAGCTTGGATCAAAGCAAGATGTAGGAGCAAGAGTAGTTGCTGCTGGAGTAGAGGTGGGTTGGTGAAGCAGATTGGGGGATGTTAGATGAAATGTTCCTTTGAGTATTACCTTTGGTTTGTTTTCATAAAAGCTAACCCAGAGATAAGGATTTGGGTGTAAATACTTTCTTTGGGAGATGATTGGGAGCCTGTGGCAGAAGTGAGGAAAGGCAATAAGGAAGGGAAAAAGCTAATAAAGGATGAATTCATGAGCATATCACCACCATGGGCAGTTGAAACTTTATCCTACTGTGGATCCCTGAAAGATTATTGTAAAATATACTCCAGAATTATCCTTCCAATGAGATGAAGAAATTGAAATATCTGTCTACCATTTTCCATCTCTCATTGGTGGGGTCAATTCTGTCTGCATTACCTGCCTGCAGCTTTTGACCTGTCTTACCATGTGGGGTTGAGCATGGCTCCACAACCAGAAGATGATATAGGGTGCCATTGGAAAGTATGCGAATTGTGTGCAGGTAGCATCTGAAAGGGGCTGAGATGCTGTGGGGAGGGCACCCACCATTTCTGATACTGTTAGCATCTCTTCGTGATCTAAAAGGGAATAAGAGAGGAGGTACAACAGCTCATCTACTGCAGGCACAGAGAAAATAGTTCAGCACTCACCCTGAGGATGGAAGGCAGTATAACCAGCTACTGTCTTTTCAGTGACACTCTGAATCAATGGTTCTCTGTGCAGACACCTATAGGCACATCTTGAATAGCTATGTGTACTTGGAATGAAACAAGAGCTGCAAAATTCTCCTTGAAGTTTAGGTATCTGTAAGTTTCTCATAGGAGCAATGCTGGATACTTTTACAGTCCCCTCTTAGTAAAATCAGTCAGCCCAGAGTCCTGCTCAAGGCATGATTTCCAAGACCAGGGGTGGGTGAGAGCACATAGTTGGGCCAGCCACCTATGGCATGAGCTGGTGTGAAAAAACAAGAGGGGAGATCAGATAACTTTCCTGAGAATTTAAGTTTGAAACTTGGAAAAATCTGTTAGTTTAAGTCAGTTTCTGCCATCATTGAGGCTGAAGTGGAAAAAGAGTCCTAATAACCAATATATGTTTATCTTCCAATAAATAAACACCCTCCATTTTTAAGTTAACTTGAGAGGGTCTCTGATGCTTGTAACTAAAAGAACCTAAAAGGAAACATGAATGTGGATTCATTTCCATTTAGATAGTTGATCATGGGGCTATATTGATTTCTTTACTTTGAGATATTCCCTTTCTCTCTCTCTCTGTCTCTCTCTCTCACACACACACACACACACAGACACAGACACACACACAGATACACACACAGACAGACACACAGACACACACATACACACCCCAGAGAGATAAAATGAATCAACTGAGTTGGGTTAATAGTATTATAAAGAAATTCTTTTTTTTTCTATCTTTCATTTTGTACTTAAAGACGTTCAGATTGAAATATTCATTGGCTCTCTCCCTGAACATTTTGAAACTGCTCTATCCACCCACCTGCCCTCTGTTTTTAGCCTTCACAGGTCTTAAGGCTTTGTCTTTTGTGCAAGTTCTTCTAGATTGATATTTCTTGGTTTTCCAGGGCAGTCTTGATTTCAACTATTCTGTCCCATTGTCTCCATATACTATCAATGTCCCAGAACTGCCAATATTTTGGCATTTAAACTATATCTCTCAGACAGCTTAATTCCCAGAAGTGGAAAAAAGTTCTTTGTTAGATTTTGTGTCCTCATATTTGGTTTGGAAGATAAGGTCATCATAGCCTTAGTCTGCTATTCTTTCAGGTCTTGAAATTTGTGAGTTGTCACTTGCTTCTCCTTGAGCAGGTATAACTTATGCAGCCTTCATCATTGAAGCACTGCATTATATGAAATGAGACATGTATCAGAATTTATTATTTTCATGCTTCCTTGGAACACCTATTACTGGGGATCAGCACATCCTATGGAATATTCAATGGAGGAGAAAATAAAGTGTGGACATCAGTCCTCTGGAGCTGAGTGAGCTCCCTGCCCCATACCAGTGAGGATTGGATGGGAGGATGAAGCTGAGTTAAGAGTGCTATGCCATTCTAAAGACATGCAAATCTAATTCTTCTTCTCTCAAAAACATTTTGTATTTGCTTTCTATGGCCCTTAGAGATAAAGCAATTATTCTTATTAACTGAATGGTCAGAAACAAAGATGTATTTCAGTATGATGCTATGACCCTATGGTGCTCATTGCCCTTGTTGAACTATCTTTCCCTAATTGACCTTATCCATGACTAGACTCTGAGGTTCATGAGGGTGATGGAGTGTGGTCCTCCTACATGCTTAGCTTGGTCCTGGTTCATAGTGGGTGATAAATATAAATGTGAAATACATGCAGGATTGTGTTCTCAGAGGCAGCACTCTCAGGAGTGCGCTGGATTAGTGTAATTGTTACTGAATTGTATGTAGTAGATTCTTAAATTTTTTTGGTCTCTCCTATTTCTGAAGAGTTGCAGACATATGATGCTTGATTAATTTAAACAAAATTTATGATCAGGACCATCTTGTTGTCATAATTATTCTCTTTTTAAATGTTTACGCTGGTAATGAGGATGAAAGTTTATTTACTTATGGGTTGAATTTGGCAGTTGAAAAAAATAAGTAAATTAGTTTATTAATTTATTAATTAGACTTCTATAGTCATTTTAAACAATTGTTCATTTGGCTGTTTTCTTATTAATTAGTTTCCTGATTATTTGTTAAATAATAAGGTATATGTAAGTTCAACATTTCTTTCATTTTACCCTTGTTTCTGAAATCCAGTCTTAAAAATGGGAATGGTAATAACTCAACTTTTGCTTAGATAGCTAATAGAATATTGAAATAATAAATGAGAAATTAATAATCCAAGGAGATTCAGCATAGTGAAGATGATGATAACTGCAAAAATGATAGCTATTTTATTGAGAGATAAATGTGTGTCAAATATTATCATAAACTTTTTGCATGTAAAACTAATATAGCTCTTGCACAACTGATGTTACAGATGAGGAGAAGGCACAGAGTGATTAACTTGCCCAAGGTCCTACATAGAGCTAGTAGACTGAGGAGTAGAGACTGAGATCCCCCAAAACTATAAGTGTATATTGTGAATCATAAGGAGAATCACTTGGGTTTCCGTTCTAAGAAAGGGAACCAGTGGTTTGGAGATGGAGAAATTTTATTAAAAAAAATTCACTTCTTATAAGATGCAAGATCCTATAAGTTGTCTGAACTTCAAGATGGCAATCTACTTGGCTATGGATTTTTCAAGACTTGTCTTTGAAGTTAGATTGACAGTGAGAGGCTTAGTGCCTAAAAGGGACAGGTAGGTTTGTTCACGAGGTTGAAACTCCTGATTAGTGCAACCTTAGTATTATGTGGGTCACACCTCCACCAGTGAGTCCACATTGTTATCTATCTTAGCTTTTCCAAATTGTGCTTGTGAACATTACTTACAAGATATACGAATGGGTGTTAGGTTCAAAGTAAGGTTCCTTTGATGAAATAAATTTGGAAGATTATATCTAACAAAATGAAATTAGTTTCATGACACAGTATTCAGGGTTCTAAACTACATCGTGAGTGTCCAAGAGGGACATAAAGTAGGTAGCATTTCTCAAACTTATTGATGGACTTTTTCAATTTTTTTTTTCTAGAGAAGCTTATGAGACTCAATGGCTCACAGAACATACACATTTTTGGAAATGCTCTTATTTCTACATTGTGGAAATGAATATTTGTACCTCTTTATATAAAGAAATACCATCTAGACACATGTTATATATAAGGGGGAAGATAACTCAAAGAGTGTGTAAGGTAGTGTGCTCCAGTGGAAAGAGATAGAAGCTTATAAATTTCACCGTTTTCTTCTAGTTCTCTTTTATTTGCTGTGCAATGCTGGGTAGAAACATGACCATTGTGTATCTTTGTTTCCCTATTTAAAAATTAATGATGAAACAGGATGATAATGGTGGGGAGAATGGGGAACAGGGGTGGGAAGAAAAGAAGAAAAGGTACTTGATGATTAGAAAAGGAAACATAGTATCAAGTAGTTAGGCAAAAGCAATAAATTCAGATCTATTGCACAGCATGGTAACTATAGTTAATGACAATGTATTGTATATATGCTAAGAGTGGATTTGAAAGGTTTTTACCACAAAATAACGATGAGAAGTAATGGACATTTTAATTAGCTTGATTTTGCCATTCCACAGTGTATGCATATATCAAAACATCATGTTATACATTGTAAATTTATACAATTTTTGTCAATAAAGATTAAAAAAATTATTGACAGAACAAAAGTAGCTAATTGTCATCATATGTCTAGTGTGTTCATTCACTTGTCATTCATTCATGCGTTGAACAGCTATTTTTTTTCTATTTACTGTGTGCTAAGAATTGAAGGATGAATAAAACACGTTTTCTGCCCTTTTTGACCTCTTAATCTGAGGATGTGGGGAAATAAACAATAAAGAAGGAAGCAAATAAACAAAAATGACACAACCAGCTGTGAAATTGAAAAGAAATAAACTTGAGTGAAGTGATGGAGCATAATAGAATTAATTTCAGCTTCATAAGATATAAGGACGTGTTCTCTAAAGACCCAGAGGGGAGCAGGCCTCCCATTGGCCTCTTTGATAGGGGAGGATGATTGATTTCTCCCACCCCCACATAAACCTTCGTGGGGCTTCCCATGATAGCTTTAAAATAATCTAGCATTTCATTGGTGAGTCATAAATGTAAGTGAAAAACTATGTTTATATTTGTGATAACTTCCTGCCCAGATGTGCCTTGAAATGTTTCCAATTCTAGCAAATGTCCTGATACCCCATTATGATTTTAGTGTAGGTGGAGCAGAGGAGAGATCCAGTGCTGGATGCCCAAAAATTTGTGTCTCAGCTCTGCCACGAATGGACTGAGCCATCTGGGCAATTCACCTGAACTTTCTCAGCTTTATTATTTTCCCTTTTGAAAAATGAGGGCATAGGAAGCATTGTCCCCAGTGTTTTCTAGCTGTGAAATATCCATTCCAGGTTCCTTAGGCCCTTGGTCTTTTTCCACTCTTGTCTTCAGCGTTTCAGTTCTGATGTTGATGCTGCATCCTACTCTCTTGAACTGTCACTTGTGATTTAGCTCATTCCAGCAAGTTTATGAGCTTAAAGGAACCGGCAGGTCTCAGACTTCTATATCACACAAATAGAAAAGTTAAGAAGTCATCCCCCATGCTAGCCATTTGACGCTTGTGAAAGGCTAATTTAATACAGGAAAGTTTAGGTAACTTCAGATGGAGGTGCCCATTTACTCACTGCCATGGATCAGGCAGCTCAAGTTAATATCTACACTAATTGAATACATGAATCAGAGAAAATGATGATTTGTCACGAGTATGTGTTTGCTTAAAAAATGGGAATAATGAAAAACTAACAGAAGACAAATTGAGCTGTAAGAATTTTGTAAATGGAAATTTCTGCCCAAAAAAAAAAAGAGTACAAAATATATCGAGGAGCCTTGGAGACTCCTAGCCGAGCTTCTCATTTTTTCCTGGCTGGGCCGTTTTTCTTTTTAGGTATCGTTCGGTATCATAAATAAAATTGTCTCTGCTGGAAAGGCTCTGAAGACCTAGGGAGAAAGGGGAAACTGCTGGCTTTGCCTAATCAGAATAAACAGATGGGGCTTACTCCTAGGAATCCTTCATTTTTAGACACTGGCGTGTGTGTGTGTGCGCGCGTGTGTGTGTTTGTGTGTGGCGTATGCACTCAAGTTCATCTTGCATTACCTGGCTGTACGCTCCTGGCATGGCACCTGAAGACTCCAGCTCAGTTTTCTGGTAGGTTATTGTCATTCTTTGTCATTAATAGGAAAAATGTAGTGGACCTGCAGATGTTCTGCCCAGATTCCTCCTTTGATGAAGGACTTACTGTCCCAGCTGTTGGGATTGCCTCAGCTACAGAGGACCACCTCCCTCAGTGTCAATCCCTTTACCCAGGGTGGCCCACATCCGATCAATGATTGATGCAGGGGACGGTGTTCTGGCCTTCTTACCCCAGCTTAAGATAACGCTGAAGCGCTCCTGATGACTCCTCAGTCGGCAATACATTGTAGGGATGGCGTTGCCGCCGACTTCTCCCTCTGCCCAATTCTGCTTCTTTCCTCCCTCTTTCCCACAGGTTGGTCCCACGGGCACTCCTTAATAAACATCCTGCAAAGCCAGTCTCCAACTTAGAGTTGCTTCTGGGAAACCTGTGACAGAAAACAATAATATGTTTGTGAAATGCAAATCGGATCCTGTTATTTTCTTGCTTAAAGTGTCTCTAGGTGGAAGTCCAAACTCCTTAGCAGGGTTTAAAGGTCCTTCAGGAACTGAGCCTTCCTCATCTTTTCACCTCTATCTCTCATTGCTGACAACTTGCACCCTGAGCTCCAGTTTGGCATCCTTCAAATGTCTCAAGCATTCCTATACTCCGAGACTTTATATATAAATAATAACTTTTTTTTTTTTGCCTTGCTCTTGCCTTCCTTGTTTTCTTGACAAACTTCTATCAGTCCGTCAAGACACATCTTACATCACAATGACAGTTCACATTTATTGGGCCCTTCTGATGTGCTAGGGACTATGGCTGTGCAATGTGCTTTTTAAAGTTATAGGCATTTATGAGGTAGATATTATCATCATTTCCATTTTGCTGATGAGAAAATAGAGTACAGAGAGTTTTAAAAACTTGCTTAAAGTCACAAAATTGGTACACAGTGGAGCCCAGACTCATGGAGGTAAATTTACCCTTATTCATTATACGAAACCACCCTCTATGTTTCTTGAGAGAAAACACATTTTACATTTCTTTTTAAAAGGTCTTTTAAAAAGACTTTTTTATATTTAATTTCAACCATTTATAGAGACCTTCCTTTCTTTTCAGCTTTATTGAAGTATAATTGATAAATAAAAGTTATATATATTTAAGGTATACTACTTGGTGTTTTGGTATATGTATACCTGTGAAAGAATCACCACAATCAAGCTAATTTATTTCCAGCACCTCACTTAGTTACCATTTTATTTTTCTGTTTTTCTTTTTACTGGTGAGAGCACTTAAGGTTTACCTGCTTAGCAAATTTCTAGTATACAATGTAGTATTGTTAGCTATAGTTACATTGGTGTACATGAAATCATCAGAACATATTCATCTTGTAAAACGGAAAGTTTATACCCTTTACCAACATCTCCCCATTTTCCCTCCCTTCAGTCTCTGATAGTCACTATTCTACTCCAGCTTCTGTGAGTTGGACTATTTTAGATTCCATATAGATGTGAGATCATGCAGTATTTGTCTTTCTGTGTCTAGCTTATTTCAATTAGCATAATGTCCTCCAGGTTAATAATGTTTTTGCAAATGGCAAAAATTTTTTCCTTTTTTGAGTCTGAATAATATCTCATTTTACATATATATACATGTATATCAATCTATATATTTATGTCTGTACCAATCTATATATCACTATATGGAATATATCAGTACATCACTATGTAGAATATATCAAGATATTTATATATTAGTATATATATCAGTATATTTATATAGATATATAAATATGGTATATATAATATATATTATATAGATCTAGATCTATATTAAATATGGTTATATCTATATATTGAATATATCATAAGTATATACATATGTATAATATGTATATTGATATACAAATATACATGTATATCGATATACATGTGTATACTGATATAGATATAGACATATATATGTAGAAATAGGTATATCTATATATTGATATATAAATATATACATATATTAATATATGTAGACATAAATATATCTATATATAATGTTGATATTATATAATGTAAATATATAGATGTACCTCTATGGATGTACCTATGCCTACATACATATTTATCAGTCTACATATATTTATCAATTTGTATATTGATATAATAATATATCTATATATCATATATTGATCTATATATGTTTATATATCAATATATCTGTGTCTCATATATTGATATATATCTACATATAAATATCTAATATATCTATATATCTCTGTATTTAGGTATCTCAATGTATAGATATACCTATGTCTATATATATGTATGTCTATATCTGTATCAGTATCTATATGTATCAAATTTTCTTTTTTTTATGATAACTTTAAGTTCTGGGATCCATGTGCAGAACATGTAGGTTTGTTACATAGGTATACATGTGCCATGGTGGTTTGCTGCACCCATCAACCCATCATCTACATTAGGTATTTCCCCTAATGCTATCCCTCCTCTTGCCCCCCACCTGCCAACAGGCCCCAGTGTGTGATGTTCCCCTCCCTGTGTCTATGTGTTCTCATTGTTCAACTCCCACTTATGAGTGACAACATGTGGTATTTGGTTTTCTGTTCCTGTGTTAGTTTGCTGAGAATGATAGTTTCCAGCTTCATCCATGTTCCTGCAAAGGACATGAACTCATCCTTTTTATGGCTGTATAGTATTCCATGGTGTATGTGTGCCACATTTTCTTTATCCAGTCTAACACTGATGGGCATTTGGGTTTTTCCAAGTCTTTGCTGTTGTGAATAGTGCTGCAATAAACATACATGTGCATGTGTCTTTATAGTGGAATGAGTTATAATCCTATGAATATATGCCCAGTAATGGGATTGCTGGGTCAAATGGTATTTCTTGTTCTAGATCCTTGAGGAATCACCACACTGTCTTCCACAATAGTTGAACTAATTTACCTCTCACCAACAGTGTAAAAGCGTTCCTATTTCTCCGTATCCTCTCCAGCATCTGTTGTTTCCTGACCTTTTAATGATCAACATTCTAACTGGTGTGAGATGGTATCTCATTGTTGTTTTGATTTGACCAGCGATGATAAGCTTTTTTTTTTTTTTTCCATTCATCCATTGACAGACATTTAGGTTGTTTCCATATCTCGGCCATTGTGAATAATGCTGCAATGAACATGGAAGTAGAGATATCTTTTTTAGATACTGATATCATATTCTTTGTATATATATCCAGAAATGATATCAATGAATTTTTATTTTCTTGAGGAACCTTCATACTGTTTTCCATATGGCTATACCAACTTTCATTCCCAGCAGCAGCGTACAAGTGTTCCCTTTTCTTTAATCATAGGCTAAGGCTGGAACATAGTAGAATTTCGAGGAACATTTGCTGAATAAGTGAACAAACACAGTAATGGCTTCCCTCAGTCCCAGCCCCATCGTGCTGAGTGAAGGAGGATGGACGCTTCTTGCCTTAAAAGGATGTCTCTTGCTGAGTAGGCAGTGGTCTTCTCTGAAGTTTCTACTCCTGTCCATAGCTCCCAGCTGCCCACATTTGGCAGTTTTCTGTTAGTCTGTTTTGGTTAAGGATTCAGCAGTGACTTTTTCCTCCTCTGATGCCCTCCACTGCATCTGGGATCAGAATCAGAACCTTCCAGAGCCATCTCTATACAGCAGCTTATGAGCATCTTCTTTGCTGAGTTTCCTAGTGGGATTCTAGAGCTGGGAGCATGAGTTTACATTCTGCTTTGCCATATTCTGATTTGATGCTTTCAATTCAGTTTTTTTAATTGCAAGACAGGTGCAATCATAATTCACAGACTTTTGGTGAGGATAAAATTAGATAGTGTAGGTATCAAAGTTCTAAATACCAACAAATATTATTTATTGTTAAAATGGTTTGTTCTAGTTGTCTTTCAATTCAAAAGTTGTCACAGTCAAAACCCTCAGTCCCATCCCATGCCCCACTCCTCCTCCCTACTCCCAAGTCCCTCCTCATATTGTTCCAGTTTTCTTCTCTCATCAACTACCAAAGTAATTCATCCTCAACACATATGTTTCCTATGGTAAGAATCAATCCTCTCATAGAATTTCTATTCTGGACTTTGACTAACTGGATTCTTATGTCTTCCAGAAATGATAAAATATCAGCATCTGCAAACACAAACAAGATAAAGAAATTGAAACTCTGAGAAGCAGAGTGACTTGCCTAGAGGTCACAGAGTAAGCTGAGGGTCCAAAATCCACTTCCAGGACTAGGACCCTGTTCCTTTGGGGTCTTACCTTCAGACTTACTTTTGCATTTTACGCATTGAAAGGGTTACAGAAGAGCTTCAGTGCTTTCTTGGGTGACTTTCTTTGATTCTATAGGAAGCTTAGGTGGTCTTTTGACATGCCCCTAGGGCACTCTACACATCCATGTAATGGCACTTCCACAATTGCAAGGAACTGCTGGATGGCTGTTTTCCCTAGTAGACTTTAAGCTCCAAGAGTGCAGGGTCTGGGTCTGTCCCATTTACTATCCTATATGCTTGATAGGGTGATTGTCATATAGAAACTGGTCACTAGTGTCTATGGGAATATGGTAAGTGGCCAATAAATACCTGAGACTGACTGATCAACTGCAGAGTACATACTGCGTTGTGAATCCTCCTCATTCTTCTCTAGTTGGACCCATCAGGAAAACAAAGACACGAGGCTGAGTGTTTACATTCTCAGGCCCCATCTGTTGCCCTCTCCCCTTCCTCCTGGGCATGAAGATCCAAATTTTCTCAGGTAATTTCCCAGTTAGATTCCTGAATTATTTCCTCTGTCATCCACCTTGTCTGTTACCATTATCAGAGCCAGTAAGTGAAAGAAAAGAGATCGGGTCATCAGGTGACTTGGTAGTTTCCTTTCAGTCTTGAGATTCTATTATTCTCATCATTCATTCACTGTCATTCACACATGCAACAAATGTTTATTGAGCACCTACCATATTCCAGTATGTTCCAGGCACTTAGGCACTAGAAATACATTGGTGAACAAAACAAATACAAACCCCTGCCCCACTGAGCTTACATTCTAGTGGAGGGACATGGACACTACATATTCACATAAATTTAATAATAGTATTGCTGTGGAGGTAAATAAAATGTAGTAGTGAATAGGAATTCTGGGAGAATTGGGTGTTTTAATTTAAATATAATTATTTGTAACTTCAACTTTTACTATAGATTAAGGGTTACATGTGCAGGTTTGTTACATGTTACATATTGCGTGATGTTGAGGCTTATGGTACAACTGATCTCATTACACAGGTGGTGAGCATAGTCCCCAATATATGGTTTTTTAGCCCATGCCTGCCTGCTTCCTTCCCTCTCCTGTCTAGAAGTCCCCAGTGTTCCCCATCTTTATGTCTATGTGTATTCAATGTTTAGCTCCCACTTAAATGTGAGAATATGTGGCATTTGTTTTTCTGTTTTTGCATTAATTCACTTAGGATAATGGCCTCCAGCTCCATCCACGTTGCTGCAAAGTATGTAATTTTATTCTTTTTGATTATTGCACAGTATTCCATGGTATATGTGTAACACATTTTCTTTATCCAAGCCACTGTTGAAGGGTACCTACCTATGTTGATTCCGTGTCTTTGCTGTTATAACTAGCACTGCAATGAACACACAGGTGCATGTTTCTTTTTGATATAATAAATTATTTTCCTTTGGGTATATACCCAGTAGTGGGATTGCTAGGTTGAATGGTAGTTCTGTTTTCTGTTCTTTGGGAAATCTCCGAACTGCTTTCCACAGTGGCTGACCTAGTTTGCATTCCTACCAGCAATGTGTAAGTGTTCCCTTTTCTCTGCAACCTCGCCAGCATCTGTTATTTTTTGACTTTTTAATAATCGCCACTATGACTAGTGTGAGATGGTATCTCATTGCTGTTTGGTTTTCATTTCTCTGATGATTAATGATGTCAATCATTTTTTCATGTTTGTTGGCCACTTGTACGTCTTCTTTTGAGAAGTGTCTGTTCATTTCCTTTGCCTACTTTTTAATTAGTTAGTTTGTTTTTTGCTTATTGATTTAAATTCCTTGTAGATTCTGGATATTAGACTTGTCAGATGTATAGTTTGTGAGTATTTTCTCTCATTCTATAGGCTTTTTCCTTTTTGGTAATTTCTCTTGCTGTGCAGAAGCTCTTTAGTTTAATTAGGTCCTTTTTGTTTTTGTTGTAATTGCTTTTAAAGGCTTAGCCTTAAATTATTTGCCAAAGCCCATGTTGAGAAGGGAAATTCCTAGGTTATCGTCTAGGATTTTTATAGTTTAAGGTTTTACATTTAAGTCTTTAATCTATCTTGAGTTAATTTTTGTACATGTTGAGAGGTAGGAGTTCCAGTTTCATTCTTCTGTATATGGCTAGCTAGTCATCACAGTATCATTTATTGAATAGGTAGTCCTTTCCCATTGCTTATTTTGGTCAGTTTTGTCAAAGATCAAATGGTTACAGGTATGTGACTTTATATCTGTGCTCTTTATTCCGTTCCATTTTTCTATGTGTCTGTTTTTATACCAGTACCATGCTGGCTTGGCTTCTTAGCCTTATAGTATAGTTTAATATCTGTCCATATGATGCTTTTGGCTTGTTCTTTTTGTTTAGGATTGCTTTGACTATTTGGATTCTTTTTGATTCCATATTAATTTCAGAGTAGATTTTTCTAATTCTGTGAAAAATGACATTGGTATTTTGATAGGGATAGCATTGAATCTGTAAGTTGCTTTGGGCAGTATGACCATTTTAACAATATTGATTTTTCAAATCAGTGAGCATAGGATATTTTTCCGTATATTTGTGTCATCTCTGATTTCTTTCAGCAGTGTTTTGTCATTCTCCTTGTAGAGATCTTTCACATCCTTAGTTACATAGATTCCTAGATACTTCATTTTTTCTGGCTATTGTAAATGGGATTGTGTTCTTGAGTTGGTTCTCAGCTAGAATGTCACTGATGTATAGAAATGCTACTAATTTTTGTACATTAATTTTATATCCTGAAACTCTATTGAATATGTTTATCAGTTCCAGGAGCCTTTTGGGAGAATCTTTAGGGTTTTCTGTGTATAGAATTATATCATCAGCAAAGAGAGATAGTTTGACTTTTTATTTTCCTATTTGGATGGCTTTTATTTCTTTCTCTGCCTGATTGCTCTGGCTAGGACTTCCTCTACTATGTTGAATAGGAGTGGTGAGAGTAGGCATCCTTGTCTTCTTCCAGTTCTCCAGGGAAATGGTACCAGCTTTTGCCTGTTCAGTATAATGTTGGATATGGATTTGTCAAAGACGGTTCTTTGTATTTTGAAGTATGTTCCTTTGCTGCCTAGTCTGTTGAGAATTTTTATCATGATGGAATGTTGGATTTTATTGAAATATTTTTCTGCCTCTATGAGATAATCATATGATTTTTGTTTTTGATTCTGCTTGTGTGGTGAGTCACATTTATTGATTTGTGTGTGTTGAATTAACCTTGCATCCTAGGAATAAAGCCTACTTGATCATGGTGAATTAACTTTTTGATGTGCTACTGGATTTGGTATGCTAGTATTTTGTTGAGGATTTTTGTGTTTATCTTCATCATGGATATTGGCCTAAAGGTTTCTTTTTTTGTTGTGTCTCTGACAGATTTTGATATCAAGATGATGCTGGCTTCATAGAATGAGTTAGGGAGAAGCCTCCTTTCCTAAATGTTTTGAGATAGTTTCAGTAGGATTCGTTTCAATTCTTTGCATGACTGGTAGAATTTGGCTGTGAATCTGTATTAGTCTGTTCTCATGCTGCTATAAATAAATTCCTGAGACTGGCTAATTAATACAGAAAAAGGGTGTAATTGCAGTTCCACGTGGCTGGGGAGGCCTCAGGAATGTTACAATCACGGCAGAAGGGGAAGCAACAGATCTTCACATGGTGACAGGAGAGAGAAGAATGGGTGAAGGGGGAAAGCCCCTTATAAAATCTTCAGATCTCGTGGGAACTCACTCTCTATCATGAGAACAGCATAGGGGGACCATCACAATAATCTAATCACCTCCCACGAGGTCTGTCCCCCAACACGTGGGGATTACAATTCAGATTACAATTCAAGATGAGATTTGGGTGGGCACACAGAGCCAGACCATGTCAGAATCCATCTATTCCTGGGATCTTTTAGGTTGGTAGGTTTTTAAAATTACTGATTCAGTTTTGGAATATGTTATTTGTCTGTTCAGGTTTTCACTTTCTTCCTGGTTAAATCTTGGGAGGTTGTATGTTTCCAGAAATTTATTCATTTCTTCTAGATTTTCTAATTTGTGTGCATAGAGGTGTTCATGGTAGTCTCTGAGGATGTTTTGTATTTCTGTGGGATCATTTGTAATGTCATCTTTGTTATTTCTGATTGAGCTTATTTGGATCCCTTTTCTTTTCTTGGTTAATCTAGCTAGTGATCTATCAATCTTGTTTATTCCTTTGAAGAAACAATTCTTGGTTTCATTAATCTTTTGTGTAGACTTTTTGGTCTCCATTTCATTCAGTTCTTCTCTGATTTTATTTATTTCTTTTCTTCTACTATCTTTGGGGTTGGATCATTCTTTTTTTTTCCTAGATCTTCTAGGTGCAATGTTACGTCATTAATTTGAGATCTTTCTAACTTCTTCATGAAGGCATTTAGCACCATAAAAACTTTCCTCTTGACACTGTTTTAGCTGCGTTCCAAAGATTTTGGTAAGTTGTCTCTTTATTTTCATTAATTTCAAGGAACTTTTTAATTTCTGCCCTAATTGTGTTGTTCACCCAATAGTTATTTAGAAGCAAATTGTTTGTTTTCCATGTTCTTATGCAGTTTTGAGAGATATTCTTGTTTTTTTTTTGTTTGTTTTTTCTCACTGTGGTCCAATAATGTGCTTAGTATGATTTAAATTTCTTTTTGAATTTATTGAGACTTGCCTTATGACCAAGCTTATGGTTGATTTTAGAATATGTTCCATGTGTAGATGAAAAGAATGTATGTTCTGTGGTTGTTGGATGGAATGTTCTGTAGATGTCTATTAGGCCCAATTGGGTAAGTGTCAAGTTTAAGTTCAGAATATCTTTGTTAGTTTTCTTCCTCAATGATCTATTTGGCACTGTCAGTTGGGTGCTGAAGTCCCCTATGTTATTGTGTGGCTGTCTGAATCTTTTTGCAGGTCAAAAACTTGTTATATACATCTGGGTGCTCCAGTGTCAGGTGCACATATATTAGGATAGTAAACTCTTTTTGTTGAAATTAACCCTTTATCATTATGTAATGCCCTTCTTTGTTTTTCCTGATTGTTGTTGGCTTAAAGTCTGTTTTATCTGATATTAGAATCATGACTCTTGCTTTTTTTTTTTTTTTTTTTTTTTTTTTTTTTTTTTTGCATTTAGATCTTTCTCCATTCCCTTACTTCTAGCCCATGGGTGTCATTACATGTGAGATGTGTCTCTTGAAGACAGCAGACAGTTGGGTCTTGTCTTTTTATAAAGCTTGCCACTCTATGCCTTTTAAGATGGGTGTTTAGATCATTTACTTTCAGGGTTAGCGTTAATATACAAGATTTTGATTCTGTTGTCATATTGCTGGTTGTTTGTTTTGTAGACTTGCTTGTAAAATTGCTTCATATTGCCTGTGAGTGATGTGTCTGAGTGTTTTTTTTGGTGTGTGTGGTAGCAGGTTTCAATGTTTTGTGTTCATGTTTACCTTCCTTTTAGGGCCTTTTGTATGACTTGTTTGGTGGTAACAAATTCCCTTAGTGCTTGCTTGTTTGAGAAGGATTTTACGTCTCCTTTGCTCAAGAAACTTAGTTTAGTGGGATATGAGATTCTTGGTTGGAATTTCTTTTCTCTAAGAATGCTTAAACATGCCCCCAGTCTCTCCTAGTTTGTAAGGTTTCTGTTGAGAGGTCTGCTGCTTGCCTGATGAGGTTCCCTTTTTAGGTGACCTGATCTTTTCCTCTAGCTGCCTTCAATATTTTTTCTTTTGAATTCACCACGGTGAATCTGATAACTATATTTCCTGGGAGTGGTTGGCTTGTATAATATTTTGCAGTGGTTCTCTGTATTTCTTGATATGCCCTTCTCTCTAGCTAGATTAGGGAAATTTTCATGGACTATATTCTCAATTATGTTTTCCAAGTGAATCTCTCTCTTTTTCTTTCAGAAATATTCATGAGTCATAGATT
This sequence comes from Nomascus leucogenys, assembly GCF_006542625.1. Lineage (NCBI taxonomy): Eukaryota > Metazoa > Chordata > Mammalia > Primates > Hylobatidae > Nomascus > Nomascus leucogenys. The sequence goes on from NC_044395.1 coordinate 97,098,439, forward strand.
TAGTCTCTTTACATAATCTCATATTTCTCAGATGTTTTGTTCATTTTTTAAAATTATTTTTTCTTTGTTTTTGTCTGATTGAGTTGCTTCAAAGAACCAATCTTCAAGCTCTGAGATTCTTTCCTCAGCTTGGTCAATTCTGCTGTTTATGCTTCTGATTATATTATAAAAGTTTTGATGTAAATTCTTCAGTTCTAGAAGTTTATTCTGATTTTTTTCTTAAAATGATTATTTCGTCTTTCAGCTCCCAGGTTGTTTAACTGTATTCCTTTTATTTCTTGGATTGGGTTTCAACTTTCTCCTTGATCTTGATGAACTTCCTTGCCATCCATATTCTGAATTCTGTGGCTGTCATTTCAGTTATCTCAATCTGGTTAAGAACCATTTCTGGGGAACTAGTGTGTTCATTGTAAGGTAAGGGCACACAGTGGCGTTTTGAGTTGCCAGAGCTCTTGCACTGATTATTTCTCATGTGCAAGGGCTAGTGTTTCTTTAACTGTGACGTAAGTTGAGTATAGTCAGTTGGCTTTGTTTCTGGATGCTTTCAGAGGGCCAAGACTGTGCAGATCTTTTTTTTTGTGGCTGATTTTTTTCCTTTAGTTTTCACAGGTGCTGTATATTGGCAAAATATTTTAGTGTTGTGGTTTGGGCTGTTATTCAGTAGGTGAAAGTTAAGAGTTGTGGCCAGCAGATAGACTCTTAGCCCATGGATCTTTTACATTTTGGTGCATATTGGCTGTAGTGCTTTATGGGTATGAGGGAGAGACATGACTCCCTCACCTGTTCTGCTCCTGGGTCTTGGAGGAGCCCCCTCCAATTACTGTTTTCATGCCAGAATTTTCTTTGTTAGGTGTTCTGAGCCACAAGGCTCCCTCAGGAAGGGGATATGGTTGGCAGACAGGCCATAGCCTTCCCAGGCCTACCTGGTGCAGGGAGGCCTGTCCTACTCCCCTGCTGGCCTGTGAGAACTCAGGATTCTTAGCCCTCACAGTATTCTAAGAGTGAAGGCTCCCCACCTGCTTGGACGCCAACCAAGCTAGCAAGTCCCACTCAGCTAGGAGTAGCAGGAGTGGGTGGTGTCATCTGATCCACCCATTGAGTGCTTCCTAGGGAACATGGGGCTGTTCCCACCCACAGAATTTTGCTAGAGGCAAGACTGTATGCTGGAAACCCCAGCTGGTGTGTCTCACCAAGCTAGGAGCAACGAGGGTGGGTGAGGTCTCCTGTTCCACCTTTCAGGTGCTTCCTGGGGGGAACATGGAGCTGTGTCCCCTGGCAGAGTTCAGCCAGAAGCTGAGCTGCTGTGCTGGAAGCTAGCACCAAGCCTTGTCTGGCAGGGGGAATGGTCCAAACTTACTGCTTCCAGACACCATGACTATAGCCTCTATAATGGCTGTGGCAGCTAGCACTGGGCTGGTCCAGGGTCCAAGGCCTGTGGGAGGTCCCCATGGACTTGAGTGTCACCTTCATAAAAACTCTAGGTGGCTCTTTGTATCAATCTAGAGTCCCAGGGGGCTAAGGTGATTCTCTCATTTCCAGGATTGTACAGGTCCCTGTGGGAAGTGTGAATCCCCCAGGGGCTCTCACTCATTCACCTTTTCTCCATGTTGGGGAACTCCTTTTGGCTCCATGTTGATTCCAGATGTGCTGCTGCCAAGCTTCACTGTTCTCTGTTCTCAGTGTTCCCTCACTTCCTTGATGGATCCCTAGGAGGTTTTTTTAGACAATTGGCTTGTGGTGTCTGTGTTTACTCACCACTCTCTCTGTGAGAGCAGCACACACCAGCTACTTCTAGTCTGCCATCTTGACTCTCTCTTGCTTTAATTTTATATTATTAGGTATCTGAAAGTATTAGATAGAAAATCTCAAGGGGGTGACCCAGATTCTGCCTTGGGCACATCCAAGACAAGGAAAGGAAGAAAATCCTGCTTATGACACATTCCTCCCATCCCCGTGTGACCTTTGCTGCTCCCTTGAAAGGTGTTCAGTTCCACTTAGGCTGATCTAGCCTTGCTGGGGCTGAGGCTTCACAGCTGAAGATAACTGAGGATGAGGTATTAGTTTCTAAGGAAAAAATCCCCATAGGCTAATCTGGCATCAAGATGATTAATGCTTTTTACTAACAAATAAAAGTTTAGGAGTCCCAGGGAGTTCAGTCACCTTAATGCCATTAAAGCTATAAATACTCTTTGAAGACATAGACTGTTGGTATTGAAATATCAGACTAATGATCCGTAGTGGCTGTGGAAATTTACCACTTCCCTTGAGAAGTGACTCTGCTCATAGCCTGTAGAACCTTCTGAGTCTGCTTATCCTATTCAAATTGTATGTTATCTTCCAGGGTTCTTAGCAGTACCATTGGTCATCTTCGAGGAGAGGATAGACCCTACTAAAACCATCACTTAGGAGGAGGTGGAGGGCTTTGCCTAGGGTGCCTTCATTAACTTCTGTTTTTTACTCCTGAATTCATTTTCTTCTACAAAAAAGCTATTAATGTGGTGTCCAGATCCATTTGTTTCAGCCATTTTCCTTATTGTATTCATTCTGCATACTATTAGGATCAATTTCTTCCTATGGGATCCCTGGATCTTATGACAGGACATGAACTCTTGTTCTGGGGAAAACTCACGAAAGCACCCACATTGATCAGGGTAGCACAACATCCCAGCTCCTGGGCTTATTGTACTTTCATAGGACCCATATGCACTTTGGAGACACAAATCTCAGATGATGAAAAATTCAATCCAAGGAAATGCAGTAATGCCACATGTCTTTTATTTTTGAATCCTCAGAGTCTAGAACTGTGTTCCAGCTTTGAAATGAATAACTTAAAAATAATATATAAGTATGAAAATGCAGTGTAACTTATGCTCTGCACATTTTTGGATTTGGGTATGCCTGGAGATCTGGGATCTTGGGTGGGTGAAGTAGGGGGTAGTGAATGGAACATGAAGGCAGTTTGTGGAGGCCTATTTGTGTGGGGAGCCACTTTGGGTAGGAAAGTATCTTAAAGGGAGAAATATATGTGCATGAAGGGCTTGGACTATTTACATTGTTTTGGTGATGGAGGTGGGGCAAGAGTAGGTATTATTCTGCATGTAATGTGGTACCAGTCCCTTCCATGTGGTACTCAGTCCAATTCCATGGAATTGTAGCTGAGCTGCGGGGGAAGAGAGGACATTCTGCAATGTATTTCATTACTACTCTCTCCACTTTATATTACACTCAATTGGAGGGGTCTGGCAGTGCTGTGCTGGTTATCCCACCCCTTGGTGCCACAGACCACTTTCCAGTTTTGGCTGTTCCAGGGAGTGGGTAATGGCATCAGGTAGGAAACTATAGTAGCCTGAGAGAAGACAGCAGAGGCAGTGTGGTAGTAGTGTGCCCAGAAAAGACACATAGTTCCTGACTAGATTTGCATGTGTACATATAAATAAACTCCCATATATGCTTATGGGGGTTGGGAGTCTTTGTCAGAGGCTGAAGTTTTATATGATCAGATGGTGTCAAGGATAGAGATATTTTTATGGTTGTTGTTAATGTAATGTCACCTGGACCTTTAGGCTGTGGAAGTGTGTGTGTATGTGCATGTGCATGTGGATGTGTGTGTGTATTCCTCAAATTCAGGGATACTCAATTGAATCTCTAGGGATCCTTAGAGATTGGAGGCTCTTTCACAGCTTCTCTGGCACTAATTTGAAATATGGCTAGGTCAGCATGTCTGGATGACTTTCCAGTTGGTTTCCCAGGAGAAAGAAAACAGCTCAGAGCACTTGTTCGTCCAAAGGTTTAAATGCACTAGAGTCAAGATAATTAAGGATCTCCAGGAGAGCACAGAGAAGAGTAATTGAGAGAAGCCAAGTGAAAAATAATGTGGAGAGAAAGGGAGATGAAGGGCATTAATACACAAGAAGTTGACAGATCCTTGTTTAGATGATAGAAGGGCTGAGATGATAACAAGAAAGGTTGGGACAAGTTGTAGCCAAAGGAAATTTCATTTGAACATTTGTCAGGATGTCTAAAATGAGGGATCTATTGAATGAAGGGCACAGAAAGGGAATCATCTGACTCGTTAAGAATGAGCATTCCCCTAGCTGAACAAAGATCAGCAGGCTGAGGGGGGTAGCTAAGAAAATACCATTACAACCTCTGCTGCTTCTAACCCTGACAGAGATGGAACAAAGCTGAGTTTTGAAGGCAGAATTGACACCATGATGATGGAACTTGTGTCTTGCTGTGCCAATGACATCCAGAGATGTGAGCAGTTAAAGGACTAAAATGAAATGGAGCCAGAAGATCGATATTATTTGGCTGCACAAGCAGTTGGGAGCCTGCGGTTCACAGGGGGCTCCATGCTAAGTGCTTGATTTCTTTTCTGCTTTTCAAGAGAGACTAGTAGTTCAGAGAGTCCAATGCTCCTGCTCCTTCCTTCAACTTGGAGACATCGGTAGGCAGAACTGAAGTGCAGTTTGCTAGAAATGCAACACTGTTCTGGATGAATGATGGTTTTATACAAGATAATGCCTTTCTGAGGTTGGAGCACTGGCTTTGAGACTTCCCCATTCAGTGCAAGCTGGACCAAGCAGGCCTGTGTCAGACTAGGACAATGAATCCAAGGCAAGTCATACGATGACTCCCTGTTGTTAAAAGAGCATTCATGTACTACCCAGCACTGTGTATGCTCCAGTGAACATGATACTTCACTGTTATCCTTCCTGTGGGGTTATGCCAACCATCCCAGTTTCCCAGGATGTAGGACTCTGACTACTAAAACCAAGAGAGCCCCTGGCAAACCGGGATGGTAGTCACACTAGCATAGGAGAGCCTTATTAGGTATGCCCTGTGCTTAGTGCTTTACCTGATTTATCTCATGCATTTCCTCTGTCACTTCTGAGGAAGACTGTTATTTGTTGCCATTTTATGGATGAAGATAGCCAGGCAAAATCACGTTAGTTAACTTGCCTAACAAAATGTTAATGTCCGTTCTCTTTGGGTTGTGAGAGTCCAAGTGAACTTTACTGTTTTTCCATGTTCTATACATTGTTTAAATTTATTAAATGAACATGTCTTATGCCGTAATATAAAAAAAACCCAATTAACCTATTTTCCTTGTGGGAAAGTAAGTAATTTACCAACATCATGTATTTAATGAGTTGAGTCAGGAACCCTGCATTGATGAATTCCCAACCACCATAGCAGCAGGACTGGCTTAAAGAAGAAATTCCCTCATTTTAAGGTCTTTCTGGTTCTTTAGGCAGTTTCCATCCTCACCTCTGACTGCCTTAGAACCGAACCAATTTATGCTGAATTCTCTATAATAAGAATGTTAGAAGGAGTTTTCTTTGTGTAATAGCTTCTCAACTAGGCAGAGTACTCCTTTGGCAGTGAGAAAATTTCTTTTTAGCTACAAGATGCCAGATATGAGAATCTTACTCTTAGCATATTTAATTAGCACCCTGGGGCAAATGCTGATAAAGTCCTATTTCTCATGATTATGGGAGAGTATGTGGAAACCCAGTGGAGGGCTCCTAAATTTCTCTATTTTATCACCAGGGCTGTCCATCCCCTGCTGTCTTGCATATCTGTGCAGTTCCAGTTGCTGCCTCAGAGAGAAAGGGCAGCAAGGAAGGTCGGCCAAGTGACCCTACCAAAGGAGGAGGGGCAGAGGAAGCTTTGAGCTTAGCTGGGCTGAAGTCCTCAAACTTACTTGGGAAACAACTCTTTTCTATACCTTCCAGGTTTGCCTTGAATGTTCCAAATTTATGGGACTTATGCTCATCCTAAAGCAAATTCCTCTGTTTGTGTTTCCCCTTAATAAGCCTGAAACATTTAAGTGGATTGGAAGTCTCCTTGCAATGATTCTCCCACTCTGACTTGTACACACTTATGGCACTAGTTTGTTGGGAAGCGCTTTGGTATAGTGATTGAGGCTCTGGAATCAGACTGCCTGAGTTTGAATGCCAACACTGGCCTCTTTTGGCTGTGTGACTTTGTGTAATTCATCCCTGTAAGTGTAAATGTTCTTATATATAAAATGGGATAATAATCATACCTAACTCATAAGACTGATGTCAGGATTAAACAATATAATATACATATATTACCTGCTTCAGAGTAAATGCTCAATACCTGTGTTTTCACCTGGATTTAACAGGGGCAGGCAGGGATCATGAGGAAGCTTGAACTCACAGGCATGAGCTGAAGCTATTGTCCATGAGTTTTCTGGAAGGGAAGGTCACAAGCAGGCTGGAACTACATGGTTATGTTCATGATGTTTGGGAAAGCCTCATTCCTGCTTTTAAAGTCTTCTAATTGATAAAGTTAGAATCACCCAGGATCATCTCTCTTACTTAAAGTCAACTGCTTAGGGACTTTAATTACATCTACCAAATCCCTTTACTCCACTACCTAGATTAGTGTGTTTTGCTGAATAACCAGACCCTGTAACTAGCCAAGGTGATGCCCCCAAAAGCCATCCCCAACTTTTGGCTGTGATCATTTATTTTAGTTTCCTGTGTCTGCTGTGACAAATTACCACAACCTCGGTAGCTTAACAGAAATACATTCTTTCACAGTTCTGGATGCCAGAAGTCTGAAACTAGAATCACTGGGCTGAAATCAGTGTGTCAGGAGAGTGGCATCCCCTCTGGAAGCTCCAGGGGAGAACCAGTTTCTTGCCACTTCCAGATTTTGGTGACAGCTAGCATTCCTTGGCTTGTGGCTACATTGTTCCAATCTCTCCCTCTCTGGTCACATTGCCTTCTCCTTTTCTATGTAAGTCAAATCTCCCTCTGCCTCTTTCTTATAAGGATGCTTGTGATTACATTTAGGACCTATCCAAATAATCTTGCATCTCAAGACCTTTAATGTAATCATGTCGGAAGAGACATTTTCCATATAAAGTAACATTTACAATTTCCAAGGATGAAAACCTAACATCTTTGGGGACCATTATTCAGACTGCTACATCACCTCCTCATGTATTTTTGGAAGCTTGCTTTGTGCCAGGGACTTTGCCAAGCTGTTGGGAATACTAAGATGGAATCGTCACAGTCTCTTTCTTCAAGGAGCTGACTGGTAACAAACAGAGAGTCTTCAGGTACATGAGGAGCCTAGCAGTAATACCAAGAGGTGAGCCAAAGTGCCTCTGGATGGTTATTTGTGACATGGTGCAGGATTTTAGAGGAGAAAAGAGATCACTTTCAACTGTGAAGATCTGAGAAGGTTTCACGGAGAAGAGAGGATATGATTGTCCAGAGCAATCCATTTCAAATTTAAGCATGTATAACATCACCTATGAAACTTCTAAAAACACAGATTGTTGAGCCTTACCCCCAGAGTTTCAGATTTAACAGGTCTAAAGTAGGGCCTAAAGTGTGCATTTTAAGCAAATTCAGGGGTGGTGAGGATGCTGCTGGTCTGGAGACCACACTTTGAGAAACACTGTTCTATACACATAAAGATGATGGTGGGAGGGGAGGTAGCTCTTTCCTTTCTTGAATTAATTTAGGTCACAATTTAGAGGTCACTTTGTCAGAGAGCACTCCTCCTTTAAGACAGAAAAAAACTTGTCACTTTAATTTTCCCTGCTACATTTCTTCATATTATTTATCATCACTATTGAGGGGGTGGTGTCTGTCTCTCCTGCCAGGAGGTAAGCTTCATGAGGATGCAAACTCTGGCTCTTTTGTTCACAGCACTTAGAAAAGTGGCTAGCACATGGTAGGTGCTCAATAAATATTTGTCAAGTGAAAAAGTGAATGATCTTAGGTCTCATGTAGCTTAACGTTCTTTAACTCCTCTGACCTTGTTCCTTCAATACTAAACCAGTCACTTCATCCTAAGAGCAAGTATTTAAATAGAATTAAATCAGTCAAGTTGGCTGTTTGAGAGGACTTTTTCATTTTTTTCAATATGTTCTAGTTGACACAGTCTATGCAGAGCTGAAGATAATTTGGAGTTTCCTTAAGCAGTGAAGAAATGCCCATAAAGTAATTAGGTTGGTTTAAACTCATTTAATTCTTAATATTTCCATTTTTGAATAAATATTTCATGCATTGCTTTTCTGGTAGGCAAAGAGCCAGGAAATTTCAACAATAATGTGTGTATATAATTTCTTTTTTCCCCACAGTAGCACATTTTGAAAGATATCTCAACAGGTTATGACAAGTAGAACAGGAAAATATTATTTTAATTTCCCTGGGTCAATTATTAGAATTACTGAAAAATATACTTAAATCACACTTTATCAGTGTGATCCACTCTGAGGAGGAGGGTAAGTAAAAAAGGACTGGACTGGTTTATCATAATTTTGTGCCCAAAATGCCAAAACAAATCAAACCCATTGGACGCATCTGTCTTCCAGCTATTGAATATAACCGTGAAAAGGGGGATTGAGCCTGTCTAAATGCGGCATGCTGCTATAAAGCAGGTAGTAAAATCTAAAGAAAATTTAAAACAAAGTACATCTTATGAGCTATGTTCCTAAATTTTCCCTTCAGAAACAGATGTCACATAATAAACCGTAATAAAAACTTTGAACATGTAGAAGGACATTTTGAATAATTAGAAATTTATTTTAGTCATCGAGTGTGATGATAACTACAGGGCTCTTCTCTAATTTCTCTCCTTGAAGCAGAACAAGAGAGGTAGAAATGAGGTCAGGTTAGGGGCAACATGCTCTATGTGGAAAGGTGGGGTGATCAACTCATCCCAGTTTGTCTGGGACTTTCCCAGTTTTAGCACTTACTATCTGGTATCCCAGAAAACCTCTATGTTCTGGGAAAACTTGGACAACTGGTTGCCCTAGGCACAAGCTGGCTGTCTTATTAGGTAATGACTTCCTACTACTAAGGATAGTACACAGAGGTTGAATGGCCATTTCCCTGCATGAGGTGGTTCAATCTCTAATGAATTTTAGAGGCTGGCTGGCTGCAATTCTCTCATTCTCCAGACAAGTAAATCCTCATCTCAAGAAGCTAAATACCTAATTATAGTCATATAAAACAGCATGTACTTGTGCAGATTCCTATTTTATCTTAACTTCAAAACAAAGGTGGATGAATTTATGAATTCTTAACAGTTGATCTTTGCTTTTCAAGGTCTATTTGACAAATAATTCACTCCCCTTCCAATGATATACACTTATATGATGTTTAAATGTCCTAATCTTGTACCAATTTTTTTTTTGCTTTTGTTGGTAAAAGGACTATTTTAAATGTGTGTGTGTGTGTGTGTGAGAGAGAGAGAGAGAGAGAGAAAGAGAAAGAAAGAAAGAAAGAAAGAAAGAAAGAGAAAGAAAGAAAGAAAAGGGGGCAAGGAGAACAAATACTATGTGGTAGGATTTTCTTTTCTTTCAAATTTTATCATTTATTAGCTCTTCTAGTGATACTTTTCACTTGAAACAAAAGCTACACACCATTTGTTTTGGAGGACAACTTATGAAACTGTCATTCCCTTGTGTATTCTCCCTTTGGGATATGGGTGATGTGTGGGCATCAAGGAATCTCAGACTGTAACCTTGAACCCATAGCCTCAGAGTGATAGGAATGGGTGGGTTTGAGTGGGTAAGTGGGAGGCAGCACAGCCTAACTAGAAGAGTGAGGTTTACTTCCTCATTTCCCTGACATCCCAGGTCATTACAAATAAACAACTGGCTTTTTAGATTAAATTGTGTGTCTGCTCTAGAAAGGATGAAACAGTTCCTTGGAAAATCAGTATGTGTGAAAGACTGTAAAATGGCCACCCAGTATTAATTCTCTTCTTATTTCTTACTGACAGATTCCTCATTCTGTTTGAGGCAGCAATGTGAGCCATTTAAAACACTCAATTTCCCAACTTCATTTGCAGGTTGGGTGGCCATGTAGTATAGTTCTGACTAAAGAAGTACAGGCATAAATGCCCTTTGCTTTTCCTTTACTGGAGAAGCAGTGACCATATTGTGACCACAAGGCAACAGTCATGAAGAAAAGGGCAAGGAAATCTCATAACATCAGTTTTGACATTTTTGAGTCGGTGAATGAACACCTACTTCTAGAATTTTTGTTAAATGAGATAACTTGGTTAAACTTCTGTTAGTAGCTACAGTTGTAGGATTTTCTGTTTCCTGCAAGTAATTGCTTTCTAACTGATCCAGGCTAGTATGATACAGCGGAGAATGTGCCACAGGACGAAGCCAGAAAACTGTTCTTGGCTTCTTTTTTTCTGCTTTTATAGATGATCTTTTGAGGTCCATTTTAGGTCTGAGAGGTAGAATTCTAATTCCAAGTCATTTTTGAAATAGAATTTGTTATTTCTTCTAGTGTGTGTGTGTGTGTGTGTGTGTGTTCAGGAGTATCTATGACAGTTAATAGTAATAATGAAGATTAGTCTAAACCAGAGCCTATTTTCTTGCTGCTCCCTACTAAGTTTCTCTGGCAAAGATGTTTGTCTTCTCTGGGTTACGTTTAGTTCAGCTATGGCAATTCTGTTATGTATCCTGACCTTCTACCCAAAGCATGTGTTGAAATTGATTAATGTTGATGAATTGCCTTGAGTTTCATGAAGATCTGAAATTATTACAACCTGAGGAAGGAAGGGCCATGCTTATGTGACTAAGACAGACAAATCTATAACAGAATCTGTGCAATTTCTGTTTTTCTTAAGCTGCACTTGTGAATGGACCCCTGTTCCTCCTTCTTCACTCTTTGTAGCACCATGGAGTTAAAATGCAGTAAGTTGAAATGACTGTGCTCTGAGTCTATCTGATGTCACTGTTGTTACCTTGACACAGAGGCAGGCAAGGTTTCATGACTTGTTGGAGGTCATGAAATCCACCCACTTCAGGGATGACCTTGATGTCTTCCAAGAATTCAGGCTCTGATAAGTATAATTAACTCTAACCAGTGGGAAATCTCAAAAGGAACAGCTTCTTCCTCAATATTGAACTAATGAAGAAAGTGAGCTGCCATTTAAGATAAATATTAACATGCTGCCAATAACTGAGTGAAGGTTTGGAGATATTTATCAGTGTAGTTTTTTCACAGAAGAAGGGAAAACAAAATGTTGATTGCCATGGTTCCTCAAACTGAGAAACAAAATGACAGGGATTATTTCAATCTTGTACTCCTACCAAGCTTCCTTTTTTACCAGTGCCTACCCTTCCAACTCTCTCATGCCCATTTAATGTTAATAATTTTCTGGGGCAGCTGACTACTTTTTCCTCCTGTGCTCCCCTTCATGAGCTGGCTACAAAGCTTGTTCCTTAGTTACCTCTGATACCCTCTTTAGAGGTCCATGTGAATTTTTTCTCTTGCAGCCTGTATCTGAAGGTAAGGTAACAGGAACAGTTACGACAGTTACTTGAGGAGCAATTTTGCCCTTTTGGTGAGATGAGAGGGAAGAAAATATGAGCAAAGATGAATCTGCAAAATATTTCCTTATATTATTGTACTTCTAGTTGGGGACTTAGAAGGGAACCTACAATTCAAGTCATTGTGCCCATGTCATTAGTGACATGTGGCTATTGACTATTTGAAATGTGATTAGAGTGACTGAGGAACTGGATTTTTAATCTTTTAAAACTTAACATCATTTAGATTTAAATTTGAATAAGCATATAAGCTTATTCTTGCCGTATTGGACAGTGAAGATATATAGTACGTAGGAAAGTTCTCAGAGTTCATATGTGGGTTCAAGGGTTATTTTAAGGAATCCTAGATTCAGGAAGTAAATTGGTCTCATTATCCCAAGCCATTATTGAGAAATGATGGGTGTATAAGAACTCAAACTTTATCAAACTTTTTCTTTATTTTAATGTTTTTTTTTTATATTTTATGTGATTCTACTAAGCATATTTGAAGAATGCCGGGCCTGGGCCTTTGTGAATCAAATATGTTATATTAGACAGGAAGGGGATATTGGCTACAAGATAAAAGCCCAGGCTTAAAAATGTGGCACATATATACCATGGAATACTATGTAGCCATAAAAAGGATGAGTTCATGTCCTTTGCAGGAACATGGATGAAGCTGGAAACTAACACAGGAACAGAAAACCAAACACCACATGTTCTCACTCATAAGTGGGAGTTTAACAATGAGAACATATGGACACAGGGAGGGGAATATCACACACCAGGGCCTGTTGGGGGGTGAAGGGCTAGGGGAGGGATAGTATTAGGAGAAATACCTAATGTAGATGACGGGTTGATGGGTGGAGCAAACCACCATGGCACATATATACCTATGTAACAAACCTGCACGTTCTACAAATGGATCCCAGAACTTAAAGTATAATAAAAAAATCATAAATGTGTGACTTCAATGTCTGATTCTACCATTTCCTGGTTGTCTGTTTTTGGGTAAGATAAACAACCTATGTGGGCCATAATTTTCTAATTTTAAAATGAGGAAAGTAGCTCCTATACTCTGAGGTACTTGCTAAGTGTTAAAATGAGATAAAATAGCAATAGTAACACAGGCCTTGCCATAGAGGAAGCGCTTAATCAGTTTGTCTGTGTATGTGTGTGTGTTTGTATGTGTGTTCATGTGTGTGTGGAAGTCTGGGTTACATACCCATACGCCCATATAGCTTCACTAGCATTTTACAGTTATATTTATTTTTTGATAATCTATACATATGTTTACATGTATATTTATAGAAGTGTGAATATGCGTTTAGGAACATTACTTCTATCTGGCATCTGGTAGTAAGTTGCCATGTGGTATAAATGTCCAACATTAAAAAAAATTGTCCTATATGTATTTGATCATTTTTATTTTGTCAACAAACATTTCCTTTTTTTCAAAGCATAAGTGTGCAATATGCCAAATCCTTCATCAATTCCCTAGCCCCTGCAGAGTAAGCCCTATCCCCATAGGACGGTGTGCTTTCAGTTTGGCTCCCACTCATCATTCTAATTTCAGCTCCTTCCGTCTATCCTTCCCCCAGTAATTTCATGTCATGATTTAGTTTCCTTTAGTCCCCAGACACATCTTACTCTTTAATGTCTCTATACGTTCACACGAACTGTCTTTTTCATCTGGAACACCCTCCATCCTGTCCTTTCTGGTTTTGGGAAGCACTAATTCTGTTTGAGACCTAGTTATAATGTCACTCCTTCTCATGAACTCCCATCCCCTAGGGGTTCTTATTTCTGTACCTATTTCATTGGATTATAATTATTTGTTCCTGGACTTTCCCCTCCACTAGTTCCTTAGTTACCTCTGATGTCGTCTTTAGAGGTCTATGTGAATTTTTTCTTTTGCAGCCTGTATCTTAAGGTAAGGTAATGAAAACAGTTATGACAGTTACTTGAGGAGCAATTTTGCCCTTTTGATGAGATTGGAGGGAAGGAAATATGAGCAAAGACGAATCTGCAAAATATTTTCTTGTATTATTGTACTTCTAGTTAGGGCCTTAGAAGGTTACTTACAATTCAGGTCATTATGCCCACGTCATTAGTCACATGTGGCTATTGACTATTTGAAATGTGACTAGAGTAACTGAGGAACTGGATTTGTAATCTTTTAAAATTTTACTTCATTTAGATTTAAATTTGAATAAGCATATTGACTTATTCTTGCCATACTGGACAGTGAAGGTATTTTGTACTTAGGAAAGTTTTCAGAGTTCATGCATGGGTTCAAGGGTTATTTTAAGGAATCCTAGATTCAGGAAGTAAATTGATCTCATTATCCTAAGGCACCTGAAACACAAAAACAAAGTCCATTTGAGTTTACCAATTAATATTTTTATTTACAAGAAATGTTAACTCACTTTTAGAAAATAATCTATTATGCTTGGCTTCACTAAATATTACACAGTAAGGGCAAAACTAGGGAAGAAATATTTGTTCATTCTAATAGAATTAATGTCTCTTTCTTTGCTCCTTCAGGATTGGTTAAAAATTGTTTGTTTTCTAAGCTCGCGCTAATAGATAATTACTTTAGTTCCACGGAGGGTAACAACAGACAGGTAAATTCCAGTACCTGAAGGGTACTACCCAATAGTGTAGGACTCCTATACTACAGGACTCCAAGGTGCAATTTAATAAAGCATAAACTTAGTTGTAATCTTTAATTCCACTGGGGTACTACTGTATTTGAGCCTATGAAGCAATAATTTTCTAAATTGCACCCTAGTGGCCCAAATGTTAATTCAGCTTCCTGAGATTTCTAGTTTAAAGTCAAGGAGTTTGTTCTACACTGTTAAATCTTGGTCTACAAATTTTATTTCCTTTAAACCTCTAGATTAAGAAATCACAGCTTTCAAAATGAAACTGCAAATTAATAGATGGAGGAGGAATCATCCATGAATTGACTGACTGAACTGCATACTTTTTTTTCAGATGCTAAGAATTCATTTTGATTCAGTTTCTAGCAAGCTTGAAGCAAAGTTTTGTGATCAATTTTGGTAATTAACTATCTCAGGAGTCTAGTTATATGTACTTTTTATTCATTTTAATTTCATTGGTCTATTTTGACTTTTATTGCCCTGTTTTATAATGTGTTTGGTTTTGTAAGCTATATCTGGTAGTTGCAAATTTCCTCTCTCCACACTCAGATATACAGAGAAAATGTATTTCTTTTCTATCTTTATTGACTAATAATATCCCATAGGAGTCCTACATTTTGGGTGGGCTAAAGCAAATTTAGCCCAATCCAGAAAATAGAATACTTTCTGGTAAAAGTAGATTCTGAGGTTCTTATATTTCTAATTTTCGTATCTCCTCCATTTTCATCTTTTCCCAGAGGCTACTGGGTATATAGTAAGTGTGGCTTATATGGCCCCAAGGGGAGGTGATAGTTGTGAAGTCATGGGATCCAGCTATATCTGCCCCTTTCATAGGATGATAGCTGTGGAGGGACTAATAGTGTTGCTCTCTGGGTTGCAAATGTGCTGAGGTGTGAGAGGTTGCATCTGGTAGAGGAGGATGCCCTTCTGTCCTCTTGATTTTTATGAAGAGTGATTTTTCCCAAATCATACTCCTGTGGCCTCTTGCCTTACTCCTCATTCTCCTCCTGACAGAGAGGGAGTGTGTACCTGGTTAGAAGGCAACAGGTTTCTTGATTGTTTGCAGAAAATCTATCCAAGGTGCTGAGTGTGGTTCCCATTCTTGTCAGTGAGACGCAGTGGCTGGTCAGCCTTAAGGACTGACACTCCTCTTGGGTGTGCCGTCTCGAAGTGTGGCCATGGGTTTGGATAGGGAATGACCTGGCACATTTGGCTCTCACACAAGCTGCCTCCTTTGATCCATATACACCATTAATGAATGATATTTTGACCTTCATCTTTACTCTTGTATTGTATTTCTAAAATTCGAGGTCCTTGAGTGGTGAAGGGTTTATGTCTTCCTAACGTATCTAGGTGCCCCTCAGATACTCCTAATGTATCAGTGTCTTTAAGAACATAACAAAATAAAAAATTGGAATTTTACATTCTTGGAAAGACTCTTGGGGAGTCAGAAAGATTAATTCTTTTATTTTAATACTTTCTTCCCTTCTTTTTTCCATTTTTCGGTTTTGGTTAAGACTCAGTTTAGACTATTTGCCCGAACTTTGGCCAATTAAAAGACTGCATCACCTCTGGTGCATTTCTTCACAGTAACTTTCAGTAATTGGACAAAGTTACTGAAGTTACTTTACTGAAGCTAAAGTAAGTAGGGGATGAAAAGCATCGATCTTTGTCAGGGGCACGATCTGGAACTGTGGGACTTGTTCCCTTGGCATTCTTCCGTATACCTCTCTGCCACTCTCTTGCCACCACCACAGGCCAATTTTGTTTGTGAATCTTAGAGAATCAGATGGCAGCTTTATAGAAATAGAGTGAATTTTGTTAATGAACAAAATTCATTGTGATGTGATGCGATCAATCTCAGTGTGGGTAGAGGAGAAAAAAGCCTGATAAATTATTACAGATGCAAAGGCCAACAAAAGACAATATTATTAAAAAAAACTTGAGTCTGAGATGCTTTACTCTGGGGAATTAGACTGGCACTGAAACAGAGCAGGTAGCCTCAGGAATGCTCAAATTTATGAAGGCCAATAAAGCATAAACTTTGCATGTTTTTCTTGAAAGTCTGTAAATGGGGATGTTATAACACCTACCTGACAGAGTTGTTTCTGACATTGAATGAAATCAGGTAGTAAATAAGAATCACTTCAGCATGTATGACTCAGATGTATATCTCAACAACATGACAAATTACTGCACGTTATTTGTGTTTGATTGTTAATGCAGTGATTGAAACAATGATTATTATATCCAAAATGCCAAGAATTTGATGTATTTATAAAATCCTGCAGCACATTCTTTTGTAATCCTTTCGTAATTTTAATAGACAATCCCCAACTTTTAATTTTTTGGTGGTTTAAGTAGTTTACTGCATTTCAGTTTTCTTTAAAAAATGGCATCTATTTTCCTTTTTCTCTTTCCTGGGTGCAATGAGTGTGGATGTGATACATTTTTCAGGGTGTGAAGAAGCTTAGGTGTTTTTAGAGAGATTTTACTATTACCAGGCTTTTTTCACTGAGAAGCAAACTCAGCTTACCAAATCCTTGTTTGTTTTGCAATAGACGAAGAGAATGGTGGTGAAAAATGGACTGTCAGATTTGTACTGATTTGATGTGTCTTCCCAGCTAGCTGTGCTGAGCATTAATGAGCAGGGTGCAAAAATAGTTATTTTGAGGTGCAATGTATGGTTACTTTAAAATAATATAGGCCTTTACATTCAGTCTCAGGCAAACTAAATCCTTGAGCTAAAACTGCATCCTGATTTTCTGAATAACCATATGTAATACCAAGAGTCACTATAATTAGAATTCTGCAGTGTAACACAGTGGAAGAAATGATGAATTACCCATTTCAAATCTGCTATCCCATTGCCATTTCATCAAATACATAGATGAATAATTAGTCATCATAAATTCACTTCAGATTATTTATTGAGCACCTATTTGGTGCTTGGGTCTGTGAAGGATATGAAAGCTTTCAACAAGGATTTGCCAAATGCAATGTAATTGATAGGAAAGGATACTCACAAGAAGAGTTAAGGAATTATATGAAAGTTTAAAGTGCCTAAGAAATTGGTAGACACAATAATTTCATTAGGAGTTTAAAGGAAGTGGAGATTCCTGTGGGCAGTTAAAGAACACTGATTGCTAAGGATGGGTAAGGGAGCAGGGGTCAGGAGATGAGGCTTAACTTCAGATCAGGGCCACATCACAAAAGATAGGCAGCAGCCATGGGGCTACTGCTCCATGAACTAATTAGCTTGGCTGGTGAAGACAGTCTATGAGGCAGAGTTCTGATTGTGAGTTAATACTGAGCTGGAGAGTGGGTGACAACTTTACCAAGGTCTTGAAAGCCATATGGAGGGATTTGGCTTCCTTCTGTAGGCAGGTGTGAACCACTGGAGAAAGCCAATAGCTATCCAGATAGTGACTGTGGTTTTGGAACACGTCTGAATATGGGTGTTTGTGGGCAGTGCTGTTCCAGGTCTTCACTGGGGACAAGGGGTGGAATGCTTCATTGTAGAGAACAGTTCTGGAAACAATTCCTAGGAAATGCTCCTTCAGACCTGGGAGTGAGGATGCTAGTATGTGGCAAAACAGAGCCAGTAAAGTGGTTACCCACTATGGAGGGACTGCCTAAGGTAAAGGGATTCCTCCCTAGATGACATTGTTTCTTTGCCAAGGAACAGGATATGCAGGCTCAATGGTGTGAGGAGTATTTTTGTCGTTGCAACCTAACTTCTGTGGCCAGTTTCTACACTGGCTCTTTCTCCTGAATTGCAATCATTTTGAGATTGCCTATCCTTAGCCCAAGTGAGAAAAAAGACACAGGATAAGAAGGGAGCCCTTCTTGGAAATCCATCTTGCAAATGGTTGCCAAGCCAATGTGTTTTTAAAATACTCCTTTTATTATGTCACTTTTTGTTTATAAACTAAAAATAGCTCATTAATTCCAACTTATGCTTTGTAAGTCTCTTTTAAGGTCAGAACCCACTTTGACTGTCTATGTATCTATCTATTTATCTATCTATCTATCTATCTATCTATCTATCTATCTATCTATCTATCTATCATCTATCTATCATCATCTATCTACCTACATACCTATCTATCTATCATCAGCTATCTTCCTGCACCTCATCATCTCCTTAGGTTCCCATCATTATAGATTTCTAGTCTTCATTTTAGTTAGGCTAGTTCCACACTAGCCATAACTGTGTCCACTCCCATAGACTTAATTATTTACCTAGCTTGGAAAGTGCCAAATCTATGGCCTTGATCCAAATCCTACCCATTCTTTTTTTTTTTTTTTTTTTTTTTTGAGAAGGAGTCTCACTCTTTCACCCAGGCTGGAGTGCAGTGGCACAATCTCGGCTCACTGCAGGCTCTGCCCCCCGGGGTTCACGCCATTTTCCTGCCTCAGCCTCCCGCGTAGCTGGGACTACAGGCACCTGCCACCTCGCCTGGCTGATTTTTTGTATTTTTTTAATAGAGACAGGGTTTCACCGTGTTAGCCAGGATGGTCTAGATCTCCTGACCTCGTGATCTGCCCACCTCGGCCTCCCAAAGTGCTGGGATTACAGGCATGAGCCACCGTGCCTGGCCCCTACCCATTCTTTAAAATCTATCCTAAGCCCCTCCTGTTTCATAGATGTTCCTATCTCAACTTGAACCCTGAATGATCTTTGTATTCCCTGGACCATTAAAAGACTTGAAAAACATAGAGCATAGAGTTTTAGAGGACCAACATATTATAATATTGAAGACTCTAGAACAAATTGAGTTATAGTCTTTAAAATTGTATGTCTACTTCGATTTTTAAAAGATCAAGAACATTAACCTGCAGAGGTTCAGCCTCCTTTTAATGTATTTCTAGTGGCAGAAAGATGCCAGCCCATTCCCTTTTGTTTCAGCAAGGTTTTTCTTGTCTTCCTGTTTGACTATAGAGGTGGGGCAGAGAACAGGCTAGGTGCCTTTATATTTAGTGATGCATCACAAATTTATTGAGCAGCAATTATTATTATTATTTTCTTTTTTTTATTATTATACTTTAAGTTTTAGGGTACATGTACACAATGTGCAGGTTTGTTACATATGTGTCCATGTGCCATGTTGTTGTGCTGCACCCATTAACTTGTCATTTAGCATTAGGTATATCTCCTAATGCTGTCCCTTCCCCCTCCCCCCACCCCACAACAGTTTCCGGAGTGTGATGTTCCCCTTCCTGTGTCCATGTGTTCTCATTGTTCAAGTCCCACCTATGAGTGAGAACATGCAGTGTTTGGTTTTTTGTCCTTGCGATAGTTTACTGAGAATGATGTTTTCCAGTTTCATCCATGTCTCTACAAAGGACATGAACTCATCATTTTTTATGGCTGCATATGTGCCACATTTTCTTAATCCAGTCTATTGTTGTTGGGCATTTGGGTTGGTTCCAAGTCTTTGCTATTGTGAATAGTGCCGCAATAAACATACGTGTGCATGTGTCTTTATAGCAGCATGATTTATAATCCTTTGGGTATATACCCAGTAATGGGAAGGCTGGGTCAAATGGTATTTCTAGTTCTAGATCCCTGAGGAATCGCCACACTGACTTCCACAATGGTTGAACTAGTTTACAGTCCCACCAACAGTGTAATAGTGTTCCTATTTCTCCACATCCTCTCCAGCCCCTGTTGTTTCCTGACTTTTTAATGATCGTCATTCTAACTGGTGTGAGATGGTATCTCATTGTGGTTTTGATTTGCATTTCTCTGATGGCCAATGATGATGAGCATTTTTTCATGTGTTTTTTGGCTGCATAAATGTCTTCTTTTGAGAAGTGTCTGTTCATGTTCTTCGCCCACTTTTTGATGGGGTTGTTTGTTTTTTTCTTGTAAATTTGTTTGAGTTCATTGTAGATTCTGGATATTAGCCCTTTGTCAGATGAGTAGGTTGCGAAAATTTTCTCCCATTTTGTAGGTTGCCTGTTCACTCTGATGGTAGTTTCTTTTGCTGTGCAGAAGCTCTTTAGTTTAATTAGATCCCATTTGTCAATTTTGGCTTTTGTTGCCATGAGCAGCAATTATTTTTAAGGTATGGTACTGAACACTAGAAATGCTAAGATTTAGAAAATGTCTTTTATTTCAAGGTGCTTATAATGTATTGTGAATGTGAGCTTGATCCAGATTAGTTGATCAATAGATGTTTGTGGATGAAAGAAACAGAGGCAAGAAAACCAACTATTATCATGGATTTTTAAGAATATCATCTCTTAGATTAGATTGCCTGACTTTGAATCTTGGTTCTGATAGTAGGTATTTACTGAACATTACAACATAGGTTATTAGATTTGAATGAGAAAATGCATATAAAATGCTTAGCATAGTGTTTGACACGTAGGTTCTCCATACATGTGATGATAATGACAAAAATAAGTCTGATTCATTGGACAGAGGCATGGGCAGAATGCTATGGGAACACGGAAGAAGGTCATTCTCCTCAGAACTATGTGCAGGGAGGGTGGGAGGGACTGGCCAGTGAAGTAGCATGTGAGGGACGGCTCAGAGTAGCTGGAGCTGTGTGCTCTTATAGGAAAATGTGAATAGTGACTGAGCAAAACCAGAGTTGACCTTTAAAAAACTGGAAGATGGCACAAGTGTTCTTAAGCTTCGTTAGACATGTCATCAGGAAAGTGGCATTATTCTATGAATTCCAAGGCAAGTACTACCTTCCGAGACAATAATTGATTGAAATAGTTTACCATGTACTAGCTCTGTGTTCAGTGTTTTTTGTGAAGAATGTCTGAAAATATCTATAAATAAGAAGGATACAGAACCAAAGAAAACACCGGGCAACATATCAATTGCTCACCAGCACCTGTATTTCCAAGAGAGCATTAGATGCAGAGTCTGGTGGCTTTTGTCTATAGTGAGATCCTAAGCTTATTGGTTAAAAATGTACTCACAAGACTAATGATAGAGGGCCAGATGGACAGTGTTCTGTTTTTTTATAATCACGTGTAGAGTTTTGCTGCTGCTTTTCCTTTCAGTCACTGGGATAGAAGTTGTTATTTCTACATATTTCTGGGTAGTGTTTAATACTCTTTTTTCTGTATATCTCATTTGCTGAGTTTCAAGCAAGGTGCTTTTTTTAAAAGACAGAAGAGCTTTATAGGTTTATCACATGGCTTTTTTTAGCCCCAAATATATAATTATTATTTAGTCAAGGCATAGAGTGCTAGCTAGTCACATTAACGTATATCATATATAATTGATACTCGAACTCTTTAAAAGTATCTCAGAATAATGTCTATAACGTGATTTCAATTTTGTAATTATGTATGTATTCATACAAATGCAGAAAAACTTAGAGGAGTACACAATGGTGTTAGAAGTCAATCACTCCAAGGACTATAATTAGGTAAAGACATGGGCTTTCATTTTCATTATTTATATGCATTTGAATTATATTAGTAGGGTAACAAGTATACCCAAATAGAGCTAATGGCTGTAACAAGTATACCCAAATAGAGCTGATGGCTCGAAGAACATAGAAGTTTAGTTTTTCTTTGTATAACAAACCCAAAGCAGTTCCTAGACACTGAGGAAGGGTACAAAAAAGCTCTACCTCACACTCAGTCATTCAGAGATCAATCTTCAACATGCAGCTTACAAGGTTGCCCTGGGTACTGATGTCACATTCAGTCCCTGGGCATTGACACAAAGGTGGCAGAAGAAAAATGAGCATAGAAGATTATTCATTGGGGGTATGTCGTATGGTGTATGTGGTACATGGTGGTAGTGTGTCTCTGTGTATGGGTGTGTGTGTCCATATGTGTGTGTCTACAGGGCAGGCTTGAAAATGGCACTTCTGCTCATATTCAATTTGCTAGAACTCAGTTATGTGACCACATCTAATTGCAAGAGAGGCTGGGAAATGGAATCTAGCTGTATTTCCAGGAAGAAGGGAGAACAAAGATTTTGGTGAACAGCTAGAAGTTTCTACCAGAGTCAGGTTTTGTGGTTACCAAATATCCAGTGCTCCCTTCTATCTACATAGAGAGCACACTTGCCTTCTTTCTTAAGGAAGATAACACAAAGTTTCATCTAAACTCCATAGAAAATTCCAAGGCAAGAGTCCCTGGGTGATGCACAGTGTTCTCAATCATATCCAGATGTGATTCCTAGTGGTTTGGTGACCTGTGTATTAAAAAGATGCATTCTCTTCCCCCTTTCGACCATCCACTGGCAACACACACACACACACACACACACACACACACACGCACACTATGATGGTGGACCTGCAACAAGATAACTGCAGTAAAAACTCCCATTCAGGAATGAGAAGAGTCATTGGTTCATGGCAATGATGGAACCCTGCTGGGCAAGCTTTGTGACGTCCCCCTTTCTTGGCAGTAGGGAAAGTTCCTGAAATAAATCCTGATTCTGCCACCTTGGAGGAACTCCCTCATCTACTGAATGACCCTGGTTCCCTGCTCTAGGTGCATCTTCCTTGTTCATTATCCTCCATGACCCTGCATCAATTGAGAACCAGGAATGTACCCTCCTCAGGGGTTGCACAGTACTCTCATCTTGCTTTCTGCTGTACCAATAACAGGGCCTACCTAAGAATTCTTTAAAGGCTTGAATAGTTAAAGCTTTTTTAGTTTAGGCACAGGATTCTTTGGCGATATCAGTTCCTCAAATATTTAGTTGCCTTGTAATCTATTTGCTTTCAGTGAGTTCCATGTGAGTGTAACCATACCTAAATTCTTTCCTAAGACACAACACTTAAACCTTGTCTCTTTCCTCATTTCTCAACCCAGGGCCTCTCTCCCTCAACTTACTGGTGGCTCTTTGGCAGCCATTTGAAACTACAGGCTTAGGTGGAAAGGAGACATATTTAATATGATACTTGCCATAATGTTAAATACCTCTGTTTAACTAACAGAAATTGATGGAGGCTTCAAGGCATATTTTCAGGCTCATTTCATATGATCTGTTGTTCAGTAGTGGTTAAATTCTTCAGTTCTGCAAAGCCTGATTTTCTGGACATTCTCCGTTATCTTTCATTTCTGCTTGCAAATCAACCAATTCTTTCTTGAACTCATTTATATTTCTTGTAAATCTTTCCTAGATGCAACAAGTCATAGTCAACACACTCCCCTAATGTCTGTTTTCTGATCACTTACCCCATAGCTACAAGCAAGGGAGGCACCTGGCCTGCCTTCCAAGACAGGTTTTACCAAATTCTTTGTCACCGTATATCATGGGTCTCCAACTGTTGAGCCTCTGTTAAGAGTTTCCCTACCCCATGCTACTTGGCCACCAACCCATTGCCCCATATGTTAGAATTTTGTTATGGAAGTATGCCACTTGAAGGCATATATTTCTGTATAATTAAAGAGCGTGAATTTCTATGACAAAAATACACTAAGTCCATCAACAAATATTGGATAAAGAAAATGGGGGTACATATATACACAATGGAATACTATTCAGCCATAAAAAGGAATTGTTATAGGAGTTACTAAGAAATTATTTTAGGCAGATAGAGAGCAAAAGGGGTTCTTGGGAAGTTTTTGTTTCTTTTAAAGCAGCTCCAGAAACGTTTCTTGTCTAGCAGGAAAGCCCCAGCTCTTAGAGCTGGGCAGGCAAGCTTTGATATGCAAATGCTGGCCCTTAGAAACTGGGTCCACCCAAACGTGGCAATTCCCGCTGTCTTCTTGCCCTTGCCCCTACTTGTGCCTGGCAACATGGCTGCCCCCACATATCCCCACATGTATAGAACATCATAGCACCCTGTATTTGCATATAAAAAGGTCACAGTGGGAGGGCCCATTTTCTCCTGGGCTACGTGACTGACACACCTGGTCAAACCAATCCTCTGGGCCCTATGGAAACCAGACACCACCTCCTCCAGCATCCCAATGTAAGCAGCCACTTTTCCACCACACATGGGGTTTTCTCTTTGTTCAAATCCCCCCTCCCTCTGTCTCTGTACAGGAGACCTGTTTTCTTCTTCCTTCTTTCTTTCTTGCCTATTAAACTTTTCTCTCCTTAAAACCACTCTGTGTGTGTGTCTGTGTCGTTAATCCTATGGGCGAGACCCTGGTGTTCCTCCAGTCATCGGAGCCATATCAGAACGAAGTCGTGTCTTTTGAAGCAACATGCATAGAACCGAAGGTCGTTATCTTAAGTGAAACAAGCCAGACAGAGCCAAATATTGCATGTTCTCATAAGTGGGTACTAAAAAATGTGTACACATGGATGTAGAGAGTGGAGCTATAGACAATGGAGACTCAGAAGGGTGAGATGGGGATGGATGATGAGGAATTACCTAATGGGTACAATGTAATTATTTGGGTGATAAATACCCTAAAATCCCTGACCTGAACTCTATCCAATCTATGCATGTAACAAAATTGCATTTGTACTCCGTAAATATTTATAAATAAAAAACTCTTAAGTTATCTACTGTGTTATATACAAACACAATAGAATCTTCTTTCTTGCTTAGGTAAATAATCTAGGCTTGCTCCAGTTTAGCATGGGATGGGCTATGCTTTTCACGGTCATTCAGGAATCCAGGCTGATGGAGTCTCTGCTGTCTTCAACATATAGCTTTCAAAATGATCCTTGGCATTGTCATCCAACAACCAAGGAGGTCAGTGAGATAAAAAAGAATTGCCTGAGAGGTGGAACAGGCTGACACATGGCTTCCACCACTTTTGCTCACATCCCACTGGCTAAAACTTAGTCCCATGGCCTCAACCAACCTCAAGAGAGGCTGGAGAATTTGTTTAGGCCCTATGCCCAGGTAGAGGAGAACATATATTTTATATATATATATAAAATATTCATATTTTTATATAAAAAGTTTAAAATTTTTAAATTTTTTAAGTATAAAATTTTTTAAAATAAAATTAATTTTTAAATTTAAATTTTTTAATTTTTTAAATTGTATTTAAAAATCTTATATTTTATATATAAAATGCATATTATATGTTTTATATCTACGTATTTTCAAGACAGAGTCTTGCTTTGTTGCTGAGGCTGGAGTGCATTGGCATGATCTTGGCTCACTGCAACCTCTGCATCCTAGCTTCAAGTGATTCTCATGCCTCAGCCTCCGGAGCAGCTGGAAATACAGGCATGCACCACCACACCTGGCTAATTTTTTGTATTTTTACTAGAGACAGGGTTTTGCCATTTTGCTCAGGCTGGTCTTGAACTCTTGGGTTCAAGTGATCCACCCAGCTCGGCCTTGCAAAGTGCTGGGATTGTAGGCGTGAGCCACTGCACCCAGCCATGAGAATAGATTTTAATCAGCAGGTGGCAGATATTGTTTGAATTTTTAAAAATCCTGTATTTCTGTAATAAAACCAAATAATTGTATTTGTTTTTCTTATCTTCTGTTTGAGCAACTTTGCTACTTGGAATTTATTCTAGAAAAACAGTTGGACAAGTGAACATTGATACGTGTGCAAGGATGTACTGCAGAATTGTTTGTAAGAGAGGGAAAATTGGAAATAGCCTAAGTGGTAAATCCTCAGGAATTGGCTACTAATGTACCCATTAGGACAATGATGTGAAGAACTGTATTCATTGTTATTCACATATGTTTATATTATATCAAGTGAGCAAAGGAGATCATAGAACAATATGTCTGGTGTGACTTTTATCTTACATATTTGTGTTATGCATTAAAGTTTTGGAAAATATCAATAATGGTGATTCATAGATGATTATATTATGAGTAATTTTAATTTCTTTTCTATTTTTCTTTACAGTTATTTGTGTTTTGTATAGTAAATGTAGATACTTTGGTAATTAAAAAGTAGATATTGTTGATACCACAAGTATGGACAACTTATTTGCACGGTTCTGCATCCTATGTCCCAGTGTGGAGACTCTTTCCCTGTGTAGTCATCATAGCTGTTAGTTAGGAAAATAGCTATTTAATTGGAATTTCCTGGGTTGCTCTATGTTTTGTTTATTCAAGTGTTCTCCAAAATTTTCCTCTGCAACCAATAGTAATATAGTTCTTTATAAAACACTTTCACGTAACTTCATTTAATTCCTATAGTAACTGAAATAAATAAGCAGTTATTCCTATTCAGAAAAATGAAGTGACTTTGCTATTGGCATATCTAGCGAGAGCTGGGGCCTGGCCTTGGTTGAGCCCAGTTTTTCTCTGTGTGGACTTGGCTTACTCCACCCTGGTTGTTCTCAACCCTGGCAACATCTTCATATCACTTGGGAAATTTACCAGTTCTTTGGTCTCTCCCCTGAATAAGTAAAGAAAAAATTTCTCTCACTCTATCTATCTATCTATCTATCTATCTATCTATCTATCTATCTATCTATCTATCATCTATCTATCATCTATCTATAGTTTATATATTGTTGTCATTTTTGTTACTATTTTATTACTAGCTGTCTTTTTGATAGTTTTAATTGGTTTTCATATATTATCTCATTTGATCCTTATTAGAAACACATAAGGTAGATATTACTTTTCTTATCACAAATGAGGAAACTAAGGCACAGAGAGGATAAATCACTTGCCCAAGAAGATCCAGTTAGGAAGTGGATCAAGGAATATTTGAGCCTACATCTATTCGCCCCCCAAGACTGGGCAGTTAATCATTTTTATAAATGGTAAAATTTGGTCTTGTGTGTAGGTCAAGACATCAGAAGATTAGAGTTGTAGTTCATATAAATAGCCAAACTAGGAACTCAATGAGTTTAAGCTCAATATAATCCTGTGAACAAAGCAACAGGATAATTTGAAATGTCAATGTGACATTCTGTTCTACAGTAAATTAATAAGATGTGACTGGAGGCCTTTCTTGTCAAAGCTGTAACAATCGCAAGCCATACTTTCTCTCCCCTTTAATCTCATGCTATGACAATAGGCAATCAGTAGAAACATCCTTCAAATATCAGCTGAGTCCTTTTCATACACAAAGGTGACATATTGGCAGCATCCACTTTTGTTCATTTCTTTTGGAAGAGATGTAGCTTTAAACACTATGATGTGATGAAATGAGCAAGGTAAAAACAGAGGCAGTTTTCTATAATTTGGTATTGATAGAAAACACTTTGATCCTCTTCTCATTCCTTTCATTGCTGAAGTGATGGTCAGTCGGATGATCTGAGTGACTTTGAGGCATGGGCAAAAAGCTGGGAGGTCCCAGCAAGTATTACTCCTCATGTTTCAGAATCCTTTAATTTTGGACATGTCTTTAGCTACATATTCTTGGTTTCCAGTCTTGAACGTGGCTTTGGGCACCTTCACTTGATCTCTGTGCTACCTCCTGGATCCCATCTAGACCAGCCCAGTATCCCTGTTCTGTGGATTATGTTCAGAACCATCTCCATACTAGCAACTTTCTGGTACCCATCTAGCAACTGGCACTTTAAAAATCAAAATTCTGTTTCCCTAAGGTGGCTAAGGAGAGAGAACATCCCCATGGGTGAGATTTGTTGCAACTTGTTGCCATAATTCTTCTATTAAGAGAGATGAGAGGCCTCTCAGCTAAAACTACAAGGAAACAAACTGCCATTTCCACCTGCAAGTGTCTATGATTTTGACAGTATGGACCTTTCTATGCTCGGGGTGAAGTTTCCGCCTTTTCTTTTCCTGAAAGATGAGGTTGAGAGGGGCACCTTTAGCCCAGGCATGTGTGCAGACAAGTCCTCAGAGCACATGAACACATGAAAGACCAGAACTCATTGAAATGTGGCATGGAAAATACTCACTGTTCAAACTGGAAACCTGGATCCATCTGTCTGTAATTCTGTATTTGCCTTATTATTCACATCCAAATCATCGGT
The DNA here is from genome assembly GCF_006542625.1 of Nomascus leucogenys. Lineage (NCBI taxonomy): Eukaryota > Metazoa > Chordata > Mammalia > Primates > Hylobatidae > Nomascus > Nomascus leucogenys. Next base: position 97,126,259 of record NC_044395.1, read on the forward strand.
GGCTATCACCACCTCTAACTCTAAACATATGTCTATTATCTGCCCACTTTTCTCCATCTCTTCTGCCTGCTACCCTAGCCTATGTCTCTATTATCTCTTATCTGCTGTCCTGTGATAACCTCCTAGGTGGAGTTTCTACTTCCATTTGTGTGTTCCTACAGATTATTTTCCTCAGGGCAGTTAAAGTAAACTTGCAAATCATAGACCAGATCGTCTGACTCCCCAGCTTTAAAACCACTGGCTTCCCAAAAGATCCTATATGATCTGCTGCCAGCCTATTCCACTGACATCACCTAGTCCCACTCTCCCCTCGGTCACCAGGCTGAACCACAGGACTTTGTTCATGGAATAGGACAAGCTTGTTTTAACCTCAAGGCATTTGTATCTCCTATTTTTTTCTGCCAAAAAGTTCTTTGCTGGGGTCTTCCTAGCTTGGAAGAACCTTCTTAGTTTAAACATTTCTTAGTTGAGACATTACTGCCTATTTATTCTATTTAAAGTAGTCCTTTTCTGCCCGTCCATCATGTCTGTTTATAGAACAAGTATTTATTGGATGCCTGCTATGTTTCAGATACTGGGAATAACTCAGCTAACAAGACCAACAGAAATTCCTGCCTTCGTGTGCTTCACATTCTAGTGTCCCATCAGGATGTTTAAATTTCTTCGTAGCGCTGATTTCTATTTGAGTTATTTATTGGTTTGCTTGTTTTAATCTTTCTTTCTATAGCCCACCCTTGGACAGACTGGGAAGAATAAATCAGTTTTGGTTTTGCAGCATGCCCATGGTAATCTGTCTCAGGAGGCAGACATTAGAAGAATCTGTAGACATAAAGAATCAGAGTTGGAAGAGTTTGTTGTCCTTTTTTGTTACTCCCTCCTTTGCTTAGAAGAACATTTTGAGCATGAGCACGCTTACACATAGTCTAAGAATGATACTTGTCAAAGACAGTTCATAGATGGCATCATTAATACAATTTAGAAACAATAGTGCCCCTACCCCAGTATCTATAGACTGCTGAGTTTTGCTTCACAGAATAGAATTTTCAGATGCTGTCTTTCTCTATATTGTGGTTTGTGTGTAACAATTACCTGGTAATTCAGATTTTGAAGCCCGGCCTCTAAAGAGTCTGATTATTAGGTCTAAGGTAGAACCCAGGAGCTTGCATTTTTAAGAAGTACCCCAGGTGACTCCGTAGTAGGTTTGTGGACTGCAATCTGTAAAATACTTTGTAGAGCATAGCCTGATATTGTAAACGAGGACTTTCTATGGTCCCGTGTGCCAGAGAATGTGCACTTGTAGGATCTCCTAAATTTAGGTGACTGTGTGTCGAGGTTTGCCTGGGATGACCCTGGTGTATGTCTGTTTTCCCAGCATAATTATTAATAATGACCATTCTAACTATCAAAAGTGTCACAAATTGAATGGTACATTTCATAGTAACTGTGTATGTATAGAACTCTTACCCAAGAGGCTATTGTAAGAAGCTTCCTTTTTGGGGATAAAAAGGTAGACTTATCTGAAAGAGATAAAGTGGGAATCTGTCCACCTGCTCTAGGTCTTCTATCATGGAATTTTTGAACTATATCCACACTATGAAAGAGCAATTCCTTATATTCTAGGGATTCCAGTTCCTGCTTCCTCCTTATCTGATATTCCTCCTTATGTGATATTCCTCTGACAGACTTACCATGGAAAGTCACATTTTTGCCTATGCCTGTGCTGTCCAATACCGTAGCCAACAGGAGTATATGTCTATTTAAATGAAAATTTACACTAATTAACATAAAATGAAATTTAAAATTCAGTTGTTTAGTTTTGCCACATTTCAAATGCTCACTAATCACAGGTGGCTAATGGCCACTGTCTTGGACAGTGAATTATAGAAAATCTCATCATCATAGGAAGTTTCTGTTGGACAGCACTAGCCTAATTTGTGTTTCTGTGGTTTTTACCCGCTCAGATTTGTATTCAGTATTTTTTGTAGTTATGACTTGGGAGAAATCAGAAAAATAATGCTTTTAGAAGTTACATTACAGATTATCTAATACAATCTCTTAATATAATTTATACTTAAATATATTAAGTTATCCTAGCTAATTGCTTGCTATCAAACTATCCACCTGCAAAATGGGATCACAACAGCTCTTCCTCAGAGTGACATTGAGGCAGCCTTCCAGCACATGCAGATGCCAGCTGAGTAAATAGCATCTCATGTCATTAAATGGTACACTGACTTTGACATGTTGCTATAAACTCCTTATCATAATTCATTATGAATGTGTTAGGGAAATTGACTTAAAGCAGCTATATTAAAACAGCCATGAGTCTGATTGAGTCCAAAGATGAATTACACATTCTATTTCGTTATCTCGTTAACAGTAGTTTCTCTTAATGAGATACTTTCTATTTCCGATGGTGGTGTAACATGGCTAGTACTTTGAAAACTTTGAAGAGCCCTTAAGTGATGCTGTTTGCAGCCCTTCAGTCCTATTTGACACCTCCAAAGGAAATGGTAAACCCCGTTTCTGTCTGTCCATTTGGTTTGATATGACTGATGCTCTGGCCTTCTTCCAAAGAAAGATTTTTTAGTTCAATACCTCTTCCCTCCATGGAGCACTCTCTCTATAGGATGGTGGATCCATTGCTCTGGGAGAATGCTTTGAGATATGTGTGTTGTGCTTGAAAGACAATGCATGAAACACTTGTTTGATCACTGGTTTGGACTTCACTTTCTTTTTTTTTGAATCTTTTTTTTATTATTATTATACTTTAAGTTTTAGGGTACATGTGCACAATGTGCAGGTTTGTTACATATGTATCCATGTGCCATGTTGTTGTGCTGCACCCATTAACTCGTCATTTAGCATTAGGTATATCTCCTGATGCTGTCCCTCCCCCCTCCCCCCACCCCACAACAGTCCCTGGAGTGTGATGTTCCCCTCCCTGTGTCCATGTGTTCTCATTGCTCAATTCCCACCTATGAGTGAGAACTTTCATTTTGGTGGATGTGTGAAGAGAAGGGCTAGGGCAAATGCCTATAGGCAAGAGAAGAATCATAAATGTGTTCTGATTATGAACTCATGTATTATGTACCTACTATACCACAGCGGCACATTTGCTTTCAAGAATCCTATGGGAAAATTATAATTTTCCCCTTGTATGAGTGAAGAAACAGGCTCGGAGAGAGAAAGTAAATATCTCTGGTTGTACAAAAGGGATTCAGGATTCTTACCTGAGTTGTTAGGCTTCAGAGCCACCATTCTATCTACCATATTATTCTGCTTTACTTGTACAGTAAAATGCATTTAGATGTATTTTCTCATTTGATACTACATTCTATTAGGTGGAATGGCAGGTATCAATATCCCTGTTGCTTAGATAGATCCTCCATCCAAGTGGAGCAGTGAGTTGCCCGAGGTCAAAAGGCAAGTATGAATGTCTGAGGCTCATATATACACTTAGCCGGATAGATAGGGAAACTGTCAAAACACCAAAATAAATAGGAGATATTGCTGGAAGCTGGTAGCATTCTGTCCCTAAAGCATGATTTGGAATGCAGCAGAAACTCTTGTCAAGCCAGCGCACTTTATGTAATGAAACATTTGTCCTGTATGTTTCAACGGGATCTCAGGAGCTCTTCTGCTGTGTCACAGAATGACATTTCATAGGACTTTCTGGAAAAATAGAAGCGTGTTTAAACACCAAATAGCATCCGAGAGGGATCCAGAGACCAGTGATTAAAGGCACATGCTGAGGGCCCTGGGAATGCTGATTTCAGGAATTCTGGCATGCAAAATGAGTGTCAAAATTGAGGCACAAATCTTTGCTGGCCCGCCGAGAGGAAGTTACTTCTACTCAGTTGTATAAACAACCACATTGGAAATGTCAGAAGAAATGAAATCCTTTTTTGGAGAGGGGCTATTAAAAAGACAGCACTAACAGTAAAATTAGAAATGCATTAGCTTTGTTGTACGAGGTCTGTGACAGCATCAATTTTTGGCACCAGAGCAGTCTCTTACGCACATAGGGATAGAACAGTTGAGAGGTTTATGATCTTCCCCCATAAAATGGTTATTGCCTCTTGATTCCTCTACCTATATATCACACAGTTCATACATTGATTTATAAATCTCATAATATCAAATGCCTATTCTGATCAGCCTGTCAGCCTTTTTAATATTTATATAATTTTCTTTGAAAGAGCTTGGTGAAGTTATTTCCTGGTGTTGGAGGCTGGGGCAGTGATGGTGTAGGGTAACTCAGAGAAGCCTGTGGAGATTGACGGACAGATTTAGTGGCCACTGAGAAAAACAATTGGGTTATATTTGAGAGATGCACTGTGATAAAATGTAACACTGTCACTTCTTTGATCTTGACAGTTTTTGGGAAAGCTATTGAATGCTATCCCAAAAGTATGACCGTGGTGATGTTTGGATTGCAGGGGCCTATGGAGTGGGAACTTGTACTCATCAAAGGCAAAACAATTTAAAAAGGGTATTAGCTATGTCAAGTCTCATGTAACCAGCTTGCTGTGTATTTCACATCATGGTGCAAAAAATCATACAAGGCATATGTAGGAAGTCAGGCCAGAGGAAGTACTCAGGGATGTTTAATTTAGAACATTTTGAAGCCGAAGATTTGGAATTCTGTTTCAGACATGTTTCTTGTACTGTTCATGTGTTCCATCATTCATAACTTTGTAATGGGAGGGGCTGCATTATTAGGTGTTTTTTTTTTTTTTTTTTTTTTTTTTTTAGATGGAGTCTTGCTCTGTCACCCGGGCTGGAGTGCAATGGCACAATCTTGGCTCACTGCAACCTCTGCCTCCCAGGTTCAAGCAATTCTCCTGCCTCAGTCTCTCAAGTAGCTGGGATTACAAGAGCCCACCACCATGTCCAGCTTATTTTTGTATTTTTAGTAGAGATGGGGTTTCATCACGTAGGTCAGGCTGGTCTCTACCTCCTGAGCTCAGGTGATCCACCTGCCTCAGCCTCCCAAAGTGCTGGGATTACAGGTGTGAGCCACCATGCCCAGCCTGCATTATTAGTTTTTTAGGGCAAATAGACGTCATTTGACAGGTATGCATCAATATGCAATATTCATTATCCTATCTGCTTATAGTAACAGGAAATGCAGTTTTTCCTCTGAGAATTCTCTTCTCATAATAAATACAAGAACCTCAGGATGCTAACTTAATCCAGATGGTCAGTCCAAGTTCGGTCTTTCTGACCACAGGCCTGTTCTCTACTGTGCATGCAACTGCTGCCTAGTGCTTCATAGAAAGGCAGACTACTGCGAGCGCCAGTCCACAGGGTTTGAGGGAAGACTGACTTGTGGCAGAATGTGAAAAGGATTGGAAGAAAAATCTGTCCTGAGTAATACTCAGGTACAGGTGCCTGATGACAGCCTTGACTCAGGAGAACAGTTTCTCTAGCCAGACTTTTCAATTAGCTCAACACATTGTCTGAGAGTTACAAGTACATATGTTGTTCAAATATATGGTTTGGAAATGGTCTGAGGTTAGCTTTTTGGCAAATCCACAAACAATGTCTTGGCACAGATTTATGGTGATTTTTATCTCAAGAGACTTGCTAGATATTTTCTGCTAATAGGCCTCAATCAGGGGCACCCTAGGTCTTCCCTCACATATTTTGATGTTTGAATACCTTTGAACCTTGGAAGGAAGAGATTAATCTTGATACTACCTCTCAGAGACCCTTTCTGCTCTTATGCACATTTTCATCCCTTCTTGCAAACTTCAGGCTTCACATTTCAGTTAGTATAGGGGAAAGGTGAAATGCCATCCATCAACAGAGCTGGATTCTACCCTCCCGTCAAAATAAAGGGCAGAGGAGTCCTTCTTTGCTAGTCACTCACCTACATCTGCTGTGTGCCCAAGGTTCTGTTAGGGCCCAGTTGTTGTCAAACTAAATAATGTTTTATTGGAACATAGTCAAGCCTATTCCCTTACTATTGTATATAGCTGCTTTTATGCCGCAGTGGCAGAGGTAAGTAGTTGTTACGAAGCCCATGTGTGACCTTCAAAGCCTAAAATATTTACTATTTGGCCTTTTGCAGAAAAAAGCTTGGACTCCTGTTTTAGGGACTGGGCATTCAGAAATGAAAACACATTACTGTCTTCATGGGGGAGCCAGCATCCTGACAGTTAGAATGGAATGAAGAACCCAGATCGCTTGTAAGATAGAACATAGAGTGTTACCTCTGCCTCGGGCCTGGGAAAGGTTCCCCAAGGAGGCCACATTTAACCTGAGTCTTGAATTTAGACTCAGCTTTCAACGTGTGGTGTGGAAAAATGAGAGGCATGCAAGAAGAGCATCCAGGCGGTAAGAATACTTTGTGCAGTGGCAGGAATGATCATATTGTTCTGGGGAAACTCAGGTGGCTGGAATGTAGGTATGGAGGGTGATGAAGCTGGAGGTGAGCTGCAGGTTGATCAGCACACTTGGCTAGTACTAGCAGAGAGCCTTGGAAGCTGCACATGGGCTTTTGATAGGTTCAGGCAAGTGGAGGAAGAATTGTAGCAAAGTGACATTGGATCTGTCCTTTGGAAATATTGCAACTTCTGCTAGATTGCAAAGGAGCAAGACTAGAGCCAGGGAAACATTAAAAGACCTACTTAGGCCGGGCATGGTGGCTCACGCCTGTAATCCCAGCACTTTGGGAGGCCGAGGTGGGTGGATCACTTGATGTCAGGAGTTCGAGACCAGCCTGGCCAACATGGTGAAACCCCATCTCTACTAAAAATACAAAAATGATTTGGGCGTGGTGGAGGGCACCTGTAATCCCAGCTCCTTGGGAGGCTGAGGCAGGAGAATCACATGAACCTGGGAGGCGGAGTATGCAGTGAGCCAAGATTGCACCATTGCACTCCAGGAGTGAAACTCAGTTTCAAAAAAAAAAAAAAAAAAAAAAGATCTACTTCAAATGTATGCATTCTCTGTTGTTCAAAGGCAGGTCGGTTGCTTCCTTCAAATAAGTTATCTATTACACTGATACTGTGTCCTGGTTGTAAATACTTTAATGCCAGGTGTGATGGTTAATTTTACATGTCAACTTGATGGGACATGGGGTGCCCAGATTAAATATTATTTCTTGGTATGTCTGTGAGAGTGTTTTCAGGTGAGATTAGCATTTGAAACAGTGGGCTGAGGAAAGCAAATGGTCCTCCCCAGTGTAGGTGGGCATGATCCAATCCATTGAGGGCCTGAATAGAGCAAAAAGTTGGAGGAAGGGGGAATTTACTCTCTCTGCCTGACTCCTTGAACTGGAACATCAGCCTTCTTTAACTGGAACTTACATCATAAGCTCTCTGGTTCTCAGAACTATACCACTGGCTTCCTGGGTCTTCAGATAATGGGACTTCTCAGCCTCCATAATCATGTGAGCCAATTCCTTATAATAAATTACATATCTATGTATCTCATTAGTTCTGTTTCTCTGGAGAACCATAACTAATACACCAGGTTTGTTTACATTCAAAGCAAGGGCCCTCAAAAGCACTATTCCAATGGGTCTTTCTATTGAATTAAGTCTCAGCAAAGAGACCTTCTCCGTGAAGCTATCTCCTTCCTTGCCAAGGCATATTGCATACATTCCTATTTTATATTTATTTTATTTTGCTCTGATTATGATTACTCACACCTTACTTACCACAATGCCAGGTGCATAGGAGGTACTCAGGTTTATATTTGATGACTGGAACAAAGACAGAGTGTGGCTAAGCACTGTCTTGGTGGTCTGTGGAGCCAAACTGGGTAATAGGAGAGTTCAGAGACACTGTCAAATGTGCCCCAAGGGGTAGGAGCTCTCACTGGACAAAGGTTAAGTGAAGTACAGAAATTACATCATTCTTAGTTCTCCCCTTTGAGTCCCCTTACCTGTCTCCCAATCACTACCACCACAAAAAGATATTGAAGAAAATCTGCTTGACTACATGGGACTCATTAAAAGTCATTTGCAATTTGATTGACATACTCTGGTTGGATCCCGTTTCTTTCTCTTTTTATTTTGGAAGATCTGCGTCTTATTTTTGTGCTACCAGCAAGTTTCTCGTGTTCACTTGCATGGACATCTGTGTGGTAGGCATCTGTTCTGAAGTTATGGTTGGAGGGAGGCAACTGGAAAGTTGTGTGGATGGAGGGCATGGGTTTCAAGAATTATGCTTAGCTTCAGCTGGTACACACAAAAGTAGTCCTGTGGTAGGGTAGATAGAACATGAAGCACCTTCATCTTAGTTGGCAAATAACTGCTGCCTCCCTCAAGTGTTTCTGCCATTCAGACTGCCTTTTCCACTCATCCCTGGAATTTCCTGGATATGCCTGCATTCTGTCATCTAAATGGTTAATGATTAACAGGTTTGTCTGAAGGATATCCCTGAACAAACTCTGCTCCAGTGATCTATTTGATTGGTTGGTACCTGAGCCACTCTGCGTATCCCAAGTCCTGGTTTTGGGACTGGGTTAGTCAGGGATCTTCAGAGAGACAGAACCTATAGGATAGATAGAGTGTTGGCCCTCCATATTCATATATTCATGGACTTTGTATTTGTGGATTCAAACAACCACAGATAAAACATATTTGGGAAAACAATAAAAAATGCTGCAGATAAAAAAGAATACATTATAACAACTATTTCCATAGCATTTACATTGTACTAGGTATTATAAGTAATCTAAAGATGACACAAAGTATAGGAAAGAATCTGCATTTGTGCAAATACTACCCCATTTTATATAAGGGACTTGAGCTTGGTATCTGCGTGTGGGGAGGTTGTCCTGGAAAAAAACCTTTATGGATACCCAGAGATGACTGTATAGATAAATGAGAGGACATTTATTAGGGGAATTGGCTCACGTGAATTTGGAGAAGTCCATGGAAGGCTTTCTACAAGCTGGAGACTCTAGGGTGCCAGTAGGTAGCATGGCTCAGTGCAAATCTCAAGGCCTGAGAACTTGTGGGCTGCTGGTATAAGTCTTGAAGTTCAAAGGCTGGCGAGCTATACCCAAGCGTAGGAGAAGAGAGACGTATCTCAGCCTCAGGAGAGGGAGAAATTGGGTGGGGGGAGAGAGAAAGAGAGAGAGAGGGAGAGAAATTCATCTTTCCTCTTTGTTCTATGAAGGCCTTCTGCTAATGAGTTGGTGCCTGCCTCCATTGAGGGTGGATGTTTCCCCAACTTAGTCTACCCATACTCAAATGCCAATCTCCTCAGGAAACACCCCCACAGATGCACCCAAACATAATACTTTACCAAATTTCTAGGTATTTCTAATCTAGTCAAGTTGACATTTAAAATTAGCCATCAAAGGGCATTTCCATAAATGCCTTCCAGGACCACAGAATTCTATACCTTGTTTTCAGCCACTACTCAGCTTTAGGCTCAGTTCTGGGGTAGGATGGTACCACTGGGGAACTGCCTTTGTGCCTGCCAGCCAGGCTGCCTGGCTCCTGTCCACTGGCTTCTATTCCTCAATTTCATCTACATCAGAAGGAGCTCAGACCTTAGGGGAACTAGAGCCCCTAGCAAAGTTGCTGACACTCTGACAAGCAAATGCCACCTGTGCCTGATCCCAGGAACAGTCGTGATCCATGCAGCAGAGGGTGCTCAATTCTGGAGTCACCCTTGTGTTTTTGCTCATAGAAACTGTAGCATCTGTGGGCTTTTAAATCTGAGAGCCTTGGAGAGACAGGGAGAATGAGGATCAGGTGGGTAGCAGAAATGGTGGATATTGCAACAACAGCTAGATGCTGCAGGCTTCTTTGCACATTGAGTACTTCTGAAATTTGAGGGAGGCTGTGTGGATGGATGGAGCTATGAAGAATGGGCAGATTTGTCTGTTTAATGAGATACATCTTTGAAAATTCTCACAACCCCCATTCATCATGGGCATCAACAATATTCATTTTTATAAAAGTGAGAGCTAATGTTTACGTGTGGCTTCTATGCCAGGTACCATGTATGGTGACTTATTTAAATACCGTTGTAACCATCATAATCTCCATTTTACAGATGAGGAAACTGAAGTTATTTAAAACAAGAATAACATAGGATTCCAAAGCAGATAGCCCTGAGTCTCCAGTGTTGGAAGGCTTATATTTCATCTCATTATCTTTGACATGTCAACAAATGATTTCTGTGACTTAGTTGATTATAGAGCCATTGAATGTAAAAATATTTAGACATTATTATGTAATTGCTGTTACATCAACAGGAGCTGAGGATAGCATTTAGCACCATAAAACAACATTGCTAATGGCAAGAGAAGCTCACATTTTAAGACTACAAATGATCATCAATTTAGAAGAGTTTGACTGTGATTGTCTGTCAAATTATGACTCAGACAAGGGCTAAATGTCAGTTACTGGCAGTTTCACAAACAGAAGATAAAACCCAGAGTTTATAGTATTAGTGGAAATTATCTTATTAAATAACAATTTATTTTTTGTTATTTTTTTTAACAAAAAAATATTTTTTGTTATGACTTATATTACCTGGTAACCAGTTTAAAATATATACGTATATGTATAGATATATTGTTTGGTTTATCTAGAGACAAAATAGGAATAGAGGTCTAAATTTTTTCTTTATATATTAATTTATTTTTCTACACAAGTTGTTGCACATTGTAATTTCTGATGATATTAGAGTTACACAGTGAATAAATCAAATGGGGAGACTAGAAGATATGAAAAATGCACCATAAACTGTAACATGCTTATTAATTGTAATGGAAATAATTAATATATTAATTTACACATGCACATACTTTTTTAAAAAAGCAAGGATAGCCGAGCATGGTGGCTCACGCCTGTAATCTAGCACTTTAGAAGGCCGAGTTGGGTGGATCACCTGAGATCAGGAGTTTGAGACCAGCCTGGCCAATGTGGTGAAACCCCATCTCTACTAAAAATACAAAAATTAGCTGGGCATGGTGGTGGGTGACTGTAATCTCACCTACTCAGGAGGCTGAGGCAGGAGAATCACTGGAACCTGGGAGACGGAGGTTGCAGTGAGCCGAGATTGTGCCACTGCACTCCAGCCTGGGAGACAGAGCAAGATTCTATTTCTAAATAAATAAATAAGTAAAATAAAAAAGTAAGGATAAAAATAATTTAGAAATATGCTTTTGATTTATTAATATCATTGGGGCTGGGAGTCACTACTTCTCTATTAAAAAATTGAATAAATGTGGTAGCTCAGTTGTGTATAGAAATGCACTTCAATTAAGGCAGTATAGCACCGTGACAATGACAAACATTTTGAAGTCACAGGGATCTAGGATTTATCTTCCTTGATCCTGATGATCTATACAAACTTAGACAACTTATGTATTTTCCTGAGCCTTGGCTTTCATTCTTGTAACATGTGGATAACACTATATACTTTGAGAGTTAGGAACGTAATGCTCCTATCAATGCCCTTAATATATGGATAAATATTATTTTTTTCTTAAAAATTTTTTTGTGGTTACATAGTAGGTATATATATTTATGGGATACATAAAGTGTTTAGATACAGGCATGCAATGTGAAATAAGCACATCATGGAGAATGGGATATCCATCCCCTCAAGCATTTATAATATTACTATTAATTTTCAACATCTCTCATATCTTCTCTACATTCTCGAGAATATGATCTCTGGTTATTTACTTAGTTTCTTTTATTACCTAAATGTAAGAAATTTATATTTTAAATAAGTTATTTTTATAATTACAAAAGCGGTGTATAGTCATGTGGAAAACTTAGCAGAGAGAAGCAAAGAAGAATAAGAATAAACATTTCTATCATCCTCAGAGAAAACCATTATACATTTTCTGTCTTTTTATGCATACATATGGCTTTTAAAAATTGATTATGCTATACTCACTGTTTTGTAACCTGCTTTTTTTTCACTGAATATATATGAATATTTTTTCCATGTCATTAAATGTTCTACATCATTTTAAATGGCTATATGCTGTCTGAACATAAAAAGCTGGGGATTTTTTGACTTGCAAAACAAATCCTCATTTTCTTTTGGCTTTGTTTTTTTGGTAGGTGAGTGGAAGCAGATAGAAATTGTTTTTAAGGTGTGTTTCACCTATTTGTTTTCCCTAATGATGGTTCAGTAGTTTGAAAGATGCGACTCAATCCGTACCTTATGCATGACAATGACAGGATTTAGTACGATAACCCTCTCAGGGAATTCATTGCCTGCCAAGACCTAGAGCTGGAAGATTTACTGATGCTAGAGGGTTGGCTATCAACAGGAGTCACATGAAAGGCATAGAGCTACTGTCTATATTTCAGTTACTCTCTGCAGGAATGCCTGCCTTCCACTCTGCATCAGCCACCTCTGGTTGTCTGAAATATGCAAACGAGCAAGTGATAAATGCTTTTTAGAAAAAGTACAGTTGCATTCAAATTGAAAATGGAGGAAGTTGATCAAAGAATAAAGAAAGAAAGGCATTAAAAATTAATCATCCCAGGGCCATAAAGTCAGCTGTAAACCTTTAGCAATAAAAAATTAAATGAAGAAGAAGTTAATGTTTTAAACAGAGATTTAAATTTTCCAGGGGAGAACTTGATAGCTGCACCGGATTGGGGAGCTGGCAAAATTTACAGGGGAAGTCCTAGTGTCTGGTCCCACTAGAGGCTGCAGAAAGCATAAAGCAGTCATCAAATAAAACATCATTTATATTATTTAGTATCATTGTGCAAAACCTTGGTTGTAAAAGGAAATGGCACTTTTGACCGACTGAGAATATTGTTCTATTCAGAACAGATTAAAGTGGCAAAAAGTGGAGGAATGCTAAAAAAATACATCACTGCCAAGAGAAGCCCAGAGGAAATATTATAGAAATATTTAATATTAGAGAGTTGTAGGGCTCAAGTAATATTTATCTATCTTTGTTGTTCAAATCACAAACCCTAAATCCGTACCTGGGATGATGTGTTCATTGATAGGTTGTCTCTGGGTAGGCTTAATAAATGATCAGGTTTTTGGACCCAAAAGGAAAGTTGAATCACATTTATTATAGTTTCTGAGCAAAGTTAGCAAGTATTTTAGGGTGTTTCTGACACATTCTTAAAAATTGGGATTGAAATGATAAAGATATTAAGACATTGCAGTGTGGTGGTAGAACTGGTTTTGGCCGCAAAGACATTTCTGCTTGAATCTTGGCTTTGCCACTTACTATCAAATTCTGAAGAAATCACTCCTATTTTTTGAGCTTTGATTTCTTCATCTGTTGAAGGGGAATAGAAATAATAGTATTCCCTTCACGGGGTGGTGATTATGGTGGTTGAAATATTAGATGCAGCAAATGTAACATAGATCTGTGTATACAGTATGTCTTCAGTAAATGGCACCTTCTTACCCCATTCTTTTGCTAAAGTAACCACATAGAGGTCAGATAAAAGTGTGGAAAATGTTTGGAGGATATAGCCTGGATGATTTGTCATACCACAGCCTTGGAATTCCAGCTTAGTACTACCTTATGGCGTGTAGGTATTTTGATCACTTTCTGGAGATCCCCCCAAATTTTTAGGGGTCTTTTCATTGGCATTCTAGAGACATTGGCTGTGAGTACCTTGGATGTGTAGGATATGACAGCAGTATCTTCTGACTTTTCTCTTTAGATCCTGGTCAGTTGACGGGGGCAGGGGGGCGGAAATATTCACCAGGATAACCTGAGCAAGGTCTCCTACCAGTTCAGCTTCCCTGGATTTACTTACAGAAATATATTATTAATACTTAGCAACTCCAGGAAGAAATGTTCCAGCTGTTGAGAGAATTAACACTTACTTAGCTAATTTTTAAAGCTCGTTAAAGTTTATGGCACTCTCGTTTGTGTACTGATGCTGTTTTAGGGCTGAACTGTCAATCTTCAGTTAAAGGAAGCAGCTGGAATGTTGAAGGATGTTGACTTTCAGATTATTAGTGTGTCAAATAAGAATAACACAAATAACTATTTGCAATTGTTATAGTCCTTTTATTCCCAGCATTCTTTCAAATGAGTTGTGTCCAATTCCTTCCTTTTCCTCTAGGAAGCTGGCCTTTTGCACATTTGTGAGACTTGCCCTCTGAATACATTCCCCCTTCCATCGTTCTGAGTTTAATGCCACTATGATCCACTTAATCACCCAAACCAGTAACCTCAGTGTCATTCTATATGCCTCCTGAAAACAAGTGGTCAACAAATCCTATCAAATCTAGCTCCTGAAATAAGTCTGTCTTCCATTACCCTTACCACTGCCTTAGTTCAGATCGTCAGCATCTCTTGATATATACTTCAACAGCCTTTATACTGGGCTCCTTTTCTTTAATCTTTACCTTTTCTAATCAATAATATCCAAGAATATTATTTTTAGAAGGAATATGTGACTGTGCCACCTTTTTGCTTACAAAACCATTCAGTGAGTCCAATTTTGCCCCTCTCTATTTGGCCTACTACTTTTCCCCTTCTTGCTTCTTAATTGTCAATGCCTGAATCATACAGAATTACCTGTAGGTCTCCAATCAGTCATGCTTTTTCATGCCTTCATTCCCTCAGCCTGAAATATGCCCCTTTCAGTTTATCCTCTACTGAGAACTGACAGAGATAGCTCACAGGACACTTTGTTTCCAGGACCCATTCAGTGACTTTATCCTTATCTTTCTACCTTTCCCTCATCATATTCTGTGATTCCAAAACAATGGGTATACTCAGAGGTTATAGCACTTATGTATGCACTGTACTGATTTCAAGCTTATTTACTCCCACTCTCCTGCAGACTCCTTGAATATAGGAGTGGCATCTCTTTATGTTCATTGCTAGGCATTTAGACATTGTGCATAGTAGATGCTACATAATACGTGTTTGAATGATTGGATAGATGGATGATGAATGAGCATGAACTACTGTTGTTTTCTTTTGGTGTCTCTCTTTCCCTCATCACCAAATCATCATGACTCTTCCTTTCCTCATCTAAATCCTCCTTTTCTCTGTACTAATTTTAATAGCTGTTAGGAACCAAACATTTGAATTTAAACCACTTCATTCTAAGTTGTGAATGACTCACCACCCCCACACTTTCTATTTTTAAAAAAGAAATTTCTACTTCTAGTTTTAAAAAGAAGGCATAAATTCCTAGGTGAGATTTCAACAAAGATATTAGGCTGGAGGACATGTAGCTTTGAGCTTTCAGATTACTCCCTATTTGTACCCTTATTTTGAGTACACATAAGACAGCCTGATATCACCAAAGAAGAGCTTCCCTTTCATAAGATCAAGAGATAATATTGTAAGCTGGGTGCAGTGGCTCATGCCTGTAATCCCAGCACTTTGAGAGGCTGAGGTGGGCGGATCACCTGAGGTCAGGAGTTCGAGACCAGCCTGACCAACATGGAGAAACCCTGTCTCTACTAAAAATACAAAATTATCCAGGCATGGTGGTGCATGCCTGTAATCCCAGCTACTCGGGAGGCTGAGGCAGGAGAATTGCTTGAACCCACGAGGTGGACGTTGCGGTGAGCTGAGGTCATGCTGTTGCACTCCAGCCTAGGCAACAAGAGTGAAACTCCGTCAAAACAAACAAACAAACAAACAAGCCCCACCATATTATTGTTATAATAACAACAGCAACAACTGCTCATTCATGAGTGCTTGTGGTATATCAGTTACTATGCTAAGCCCTTATATACATGATTTCACGTAGTCCTCACTATAGCCCTGAAAGATAGGTAGATAGGTCTCAATTTTCCCATTTTGTGGGTGAGAAAGGAGATATGTGAACAAGTCAAAGGACTTGCCCTAAGTCACACAATTAAGTGGAGGAACTGGGATTTAAACCTATGCCTTTAGATGCCACTCAACTTATATCCACATTCAGCCACCATGCTAGGCAAGTACCGTGACTTTACAGAGAAATAAATTCAGAGAGCAAATGCAACAACAGGAAGTGGGGACTCAAGGAGGATATGGGAACATTTTATCAACTGTAAATGGAGTGATCATAATAACGATCAATAATAATTATGGCTTCTGGTACATCAGGCAGTCTGCTCAGCACTTTCTATCATTTATCCATGCGTAGTCAATCTTCAAAAAAACTTTAAGTAGAATATGAAGAGGAGAAAATGAACTTAGAAAACAACTCAGAAAGTGACTTGCTCAAATTACTCAGTTAATAAACAAGGAATTTAATAAACGTTCCAGTGATGACCACTCCTATTTTATCAATGTTATTGAAAAAAAAATACCCCACAAAAACCCTGAGGCTCAGTGTAGACTTATTTTAATAAAGCCTTCCTATGTATACATTTTGTTTCTATTATTGGAGCCATCATACTTGGAAGTCTGCAATTTCAAGGGCTTTTCTACTTTGGGTTGTGCAATCCACATTGCTATTCTGCTGAGCTTTCAGATAATGTTTATATTTCTTTTCAGAAGAGAAAACCTAAGTGCTATTTCAAGAAATTGCCTGTAAGTAAAAGGCACTGAGACCTGTTGATGTGCATTTGTTCCAGTTCTCTAAATATCCCCTTTATTGGTCTTGATAGACGGCTAATTCCTTACAGGCTCCATTACTTCTAACTTGTACAAATGTCTTTTCTTTCTTTTCAGGGTTGTGATAGCTTTAAGGAATGAGGTCAATATTTCAAAGGCATAATTAATTTAGCATGCCTCCTCCTTCATTAGGAGGCTCATTTTCTCTTGAGCCTCTCTCTCTCAGTATGTTTGCAAAGCGCTTCTTCATTCTCCTTAATTCCTTTTGTGAGCACAAACTCACTTTTCTTTTTTCTTTTTTTTTAGGTTTCGGACCCTGTTTTCATTCTTTAACATCCTCAACCTCACAGAGAGCATAAATTCTTCTTAAAATTGTTCTTCTATCTTGAATTGCAATTTTTCTGTTTATTTAGTTATTTATTTACTTTTGAGGTGGAGTCTTGCTCTGGTTGCCCCAGGCTAGAGTGCAGTGTCATGATCTTGGCTCAGTGCAAACTCTGCCTCCTGGGTTCAAGTGATTCTCCCACTCAGCCTTCTGAGTAGCTTGGACTACAGGTGTGAGCCACCATGCCCAGCCAAATTTTGTATTTTAGTAGAGAGGGGGTTTCGCCATGTTGGCCAGGCTGGTCTTGAACTCCTGACCTCAGGTGATCTGTCCACCTTGGCCTCCCAAAGTGCTGGGATTACAGGCATGAGCCACTGCGCCCAACCCAGTTTCATATTAGGTATTGAAAACCTGGGTTCAATTAAAATAAGTTAGTTTGGTAGGAGCCTTGAGTTTCTCAAGCCAAAAAGAGCTTTTCCCCGATGTGAAAAGGTGGCTTGCTTGAGCTTGTTCTGTTTATGAAAAGCAAAATCCAGTGCTTCCCTTTTCTCTAGGTGTCACTGACCTACAGACTTGTGGGATAAGTGGAGCAATGGGAATTTGTTCAGAAAAAGCATATTCCAATTAGAAAAGATAGGCCAAGAGAAGACATTGATATGATGACAGAAAAAAGATAACCCTGGATCATTGAATAGCCAACTCCTTGCTGTGTCTTTCTGAAATGTGTGATTTGGGGTTACCCATGATTTTCTTACTTTTGAGGAGGACTTGACCAGAGAAAATTACAATGTGGTGACATAATTTTTCCTGATGGACATGATGTGTAGATAAAGGATCTTGTTACCCTCTCCTTTTGGCACAATTAGCTCTCCAAAGAGGCAACATACAAATAAATCCCAATTTTAGACCAGCCAGGCATTTCTAGGTAATTTACATGTTAGGTCTCTTAATTTAATCCTCCCAGCTGTACCAGGGTCATCTTATTCCTAGTTTATAGATAAGGAGTAAGAGGTTCAGAAATTTTCAATACATTTATCAAGAATTAACCAGTAATAAGTGGTGAGACCAGGATCTGGTCCAAGGGTTATCTGATGCCAAAGCCAGGATCCTTTTCAGCAAACCATCACTCTTAAGCCAAGCTGCTTAGCATTGCATGGCAGATGCACCTGATAGCAATAGCTTAGCTTAAGCATAACTTGAGGATGACCCTGTGTGGCAGATGGACCCGAATGTGTGTTTGGAGTTCTGAGCTAAGGAACCTGGGTGTGGCTATGCTGTAGATTATTCCTTAGCTATGAAGAACTTCTGAATTTCGAGTCTTGTCTGATGGAATGCGAGCTGTACAGGGGATTGAGGATCAAAGTCCCTTTTGGGTTAAATGAAATGAAGGTTGCCAGGGGAGGCTGTTAGAGGCAGGGTGCTAAAAGAAAATGCTATATAGACTGCATGCTTTTTGCAAGTGGTCGTGGTTCTCCTGCCCAGCTCCCTGCCACTGCATCATATGATTCTCTTGCCCAGCCCATGGTCACTGAGCTGTACAGTTCTCCTGATCAGCCTGCTGCCACTCAGCTGTCCCTGTGTGTAAGTTTCCTGTTAATGAAACTCTTTGTCTCCTTTGCTTAGCTGCTTGGCCCCAGGTCTTCTTGGCCTCTTGAACCTGGTGATGTCTCTTAAAGTTAATAAGGGTCTGGCATGTCAATTGGCGAGCCAGCCAGGAGGGTGGAGAAAATCCTGTGAGCATTGAGACAATGGAGTCGGGGAAGGGATATCTTCAGGGGACATCCTGAGCTGGCTGTCCACGTCTATGTGGGGGCCTATAACTGCTCTCTTTGATGAATGGGGCCCACTGAGTATATGAATTCCTCCAAAATGCTGAAGGTTCTGGAAGAGTTGTTGCAGGGGACAGATCTGACTGAAGGAGGGTCAGTTGCCTGAGCCGTGGCAGCTGCAGTTGGCTGCAGTTGTGACTGAGCACTGAGCAGCCGTGGAGGCTGATTTTGCAGCACAGGTAAGGGTTTATCAGTTATAGGACAAACTGCAGTTCGAAAGAGATGCTAGATTAGTTAGGGCGGAAACATCCAAGACCTTACTCTCCCGGGACCTGTGGGCATGGAATGACAAAGTGGAGACCCTGGCTTCTCAGGTAGCTGGTTTGAAGGGTTGCCACCATCAGGACTAAACAATCGTGGGACTGTAAGTCCTGGGACCTAACGGAGGGCTGTAGTGGGGAGGAGGGTGAAGATTGGGACAAGCTCATAGAGGTTCCCATCTTCATCTTCGCTGTGCATCTAATGGTCATCACCAAAATAAAAGTAGACCAACTGCTCCCACAGGCTGTAGCCCCACAAGACTTGTCCCTACCTAAAAGACGGCAGCACACTGCAGTGCAGGACTACACCACTGTACAATTGGTGGAGCTGGAAAATAGGCTCAGACAGGAGGGGAGAGAGTCGATCAGGAGTGGCTCCTCCGTCTATGGGACATAGGGATGGAGGGTATGAGAGTTTCTGGACTCCCAATGAATAAAATGGCATCCGTTACAAACTACCCAGCCCTGAGGCAGCACCTTTGTGATGCCAGTAATGGGGATCAGGCTATCACCCTCTGCTGGGTGGTTGACAGCTTTAAGGCAGCCTGGCCAAATGAGGGGGAAGTCCCCACATCTTCTTTGTGATGGCAGACTATGGAGGAATTGTGAGACATCCTCTGGGAATTAGGAATGAAGCACGTAATCTACACTGAGCATTACAAAGGTCCCAATCATGAGCCTTTCACTGCAGGCACAAAAGAAGCCAGCTCTCATTCGGCACACAACCCAACTAATCGATACTGTGTGTTAATGTCTATCCTGGACCTCTTGGTAGGACAGCTAGTGTTTTTGGTGACCACTGACTTAGGAGAGACAGGCAAACTGTGTAGACAAGGGGTGTGTGCTGCTGCAATGAAAGACAGAGGAGCCAAAGGAAAGGAGACAACGGTCTCATCAGGGTGGTCTGCCCACAGATGTGGTGTGGCCTGGTAGTGGCCGGAATGCCTACTGGGAGAGCGGATGGATGGCCTGATGTTGTTCTGGTCGGACTATGGCAGAAGCTTAAGCCAGAATAGCACTTCCCTAAGGAGCCTCATGCCCAGCCCACTGCCCCTCCTGCAAAGGGAGGCAGTCACCAGCCCCTTTAGGCTAGGAGGAAGATGGCCCTGGAGTCCTGATAGAAGCAGTGGTGGCTGGGGTGTCCAGGGACTGGAGGCCACTTGTAGAACTAACCATATATTGGTCACCAAAGAATAAACAGACTATTCTTGCCCTAGCAGATACTGGAGCTGAATGTACTCATATATGGTAAAATTCATTGGTTCCAAAAGGTCTTTAACAGCATAGATGGTTATGGACGGGGCCATGGAAGTCAGACAGGTTGAATTAGTATTACAATTTAGGAGACTGACATCAAAACTCTATTTAGTATATAGCTCCCATCCTGGGGTACATCTTGGGAATTGATAACCTGTCATGCTTGACCCTCTAAACCACTGTCGGGGCATTTGGATTGAGAGTTGAGAGTTAGGATGGTGAAGAGTATGATCGGGGAAACGCGAAGTAGACACTGGTACTGTTGAAATACTGCCTGCTGGGGTGTGGGTCGGGATGTGTGTGATGAAATGATGGGGAATGTTAGGGAGTTAGCCTGGGTAAGCATTATAAGGCCAGTGCACAGCCCGTACAACAGCCCTGTATGGCCCATGTGGAAGCCTGATGGGACATGGAGAATGATAATAGATTGCCAGGAATTAAGTTGGTCCCCTCAGTGTATGCCACTGTTCCCAATGATGCCTGTCTTCTGACAAGGGTAGGAGAGGCGCTGGGCAAATGTCATTTTGTTATAGATTTAGCCAACCCTTTTTCAGCATCCTCATTGCCCCAGAGAGTCAAGACCAATTTGCATTCACCTGGGAAGAACAGTGGACCTTTACCGTCTTGCCCCAAGGATACCACCCTGGCGAGGTTTTTCCATTAACTTCTGAGTCTTTTTCCAGCTTACAAATTGCAGTCCCCACCTTGCTGTCCCACTTGGCAAGCAGAGGATGGGTGATCAACATAGACAAAATCCACGGTCTCGGCTTGTCAGTCAAATATTTGGGTGTCATCTGGTCAGGCAAGACCTCAGTCATTCAGTCTGCTGTTATGGATCAGGTGCATGCCCACCCACGTCCTACCACACCAAAGAAGTTGCAAACCTTCTTAGGCCTTCTAGGGTATAGGCGTCCTTTTATTCACCATTTGGCCCAACTCCTTAGGCCTATATAACACCGGGACTGGTCCACAGAGGAAGATGAGGTCTCTGAAAACTTGTGGTGGAATAAACATAAGCCTTGGGAGTTCTAGTGCAGGGACAGCCATGTGAACTGGATGTAGCCCGTTACGCTGAGAAGTTTAGGTGGGGCCTGTGGCAAAGGCAAGGGCATAAACATATGCCTTTGAGATTCTGGTCTTAACTATGTAAGAGGGCTGAATTTAGGGGTAGTGCCATGGAACAGCAACTCTGCACTACATACCATGCCTTACAACAAATGCAGGGCATTGCAAAGGGGGTGCTATTATGCACCCAGCACCTCATAGCAGGTTGGCTAAAGGATACCTTGCAGAAACCAAAGTCTGGGAATGCCAGACACAAACTGTGGCCAAATGACATACTTATTTGCAACAGAGGAGCACATCAACCAATTACACTGTGAGCGCAGAGTTCCAATTGATGCTTGGTCCTGTCACCTATATGAGAACTGATGGAGGCCACTGAACCTCACAGATTCCCTCCTTCATACAGGAGGGACAAAGTCCGATTCATGACTAGGCCTGGTACATACATGGCTCATGGTAAGGCAATTCTTGTGCTTGGACATCTGTGGCCATCCAGCCGTCCACTGATAGTTCCTGGCTTGATACAGGCAAAGGACACAGTAGCCAATGGGGTGAGCTATGAGCCACCTGGATGGTCTTCCTCCATGAGCTGGACCCAAGAGTCCTGTGCACTGGTAGCTGGGCCATCTTCAAGGGACTCATCATATGGCTGCTACAATGAGAAGCACAGGAATGCTCCAGGCCCTTGCCATATGATACTGGACCCATCACCTGGGGTTAGAGCCCATGATAGCAGGTAACTACAAAGGACTTTTTTCCTCTATCCGATGGCTGCCGCTTTGCCTTGACTTGTGCAGACACCTGCACAGGGCTGCTACAGGCATATCCCAGCAAAAGTGCCATCCAGAAAACCATCATAAAAGAACTAGAGCAGCTGTGTGTAGCCTATGGCGTCCCTGCTGATATCAACAGTGACCAGGGCTTGCACTTTACTGGACATAAAGTGCAGGGATGGGTGGAGGCCCTGGATATCCACTGGCATTTCCACCTGCCAAACAACTCTACAGCAGCAGGGCTGACTGAACAGATGAATGAGCTGTTGAAGCAACAACTCTGGCAGGAGATGCTTCTTACCATCAGCCACCTGCACCCTGAATGATCATGTGTGTTCTCATCACTTCTGTGCATACACTTTCCTGATGCAAGGACCTGACACCACCGCCAGGATTCAGGTGGACAGTGCAATGGACAGTACATCTTTGCCTCAACTGGGGATTCAAGGTAAACTGCTATTGTTCTTGCCACAGGACCTACCCGCAAGGGAACACATCATAATGTGGCCCCGGAAATGGCAAACCAGCCCCCCATGGTTCAGTTGTTCCCCTCCATGGGGGAAGGACCTAGAACAGGATATACAGGTCACACCTATTTTACACACTGCTCCCCCTTGTAATTCTAAAATAATGAATCTTGGTTTTCCCTGTGCAGTGGGACTATTGTCCTCTCATTATGGACAATTATGTTACCCCCATTGTCTTACTCTTGCCTCCCACAAAACACCACTGTGGGTGGCCAGTACATTGAGTATCGTAAACCAGGCACCAGACCATTGCCAGAGTGGTGCTCTCTCAGAATGACACAACTTCCCGTGTCTTGTTACATCCCCATGACTTGTCCTTTCTTGTACCTACTAAGTATCTCACCTTCTGCCCATAGATGGTGCACAGCAAACCTCTTTGCCAACTAGGAGCAGATGGTGGCCTCTCTGTCAAACAAAACAGACTGTTGGGACTCTCAAGAGCTGCCTCTCTTCATGTCCAACGACGATAGACTGGATTAAGAAAATGTGGCATATATACACCATGGAATACAATGCAGCCATAAAAAATGATGAGTTCATGTCCTTTGTAGGGACGTGGATGAAACTGGAAACCATCATTTTTAGCAAACTATCACAAGGACAAAAAACGAAACACTGCGTGTTCTCACTCACAGGTGGAAATTGAACAATGAGAACACATGGACACAGGAAGGGGAACATCACACTCTGGGGACTGTTGTGGGGTAGGGGGATGGGAGAGGGATAGCATTAGGAGATATACCTAATGCTAAATGACGAGTTAATGGGTGCAGCACACCAACATGGCATATGTATACATATGTAACAAGCCTGCACATTGTGCACATGTACCCTAAAACTTAAAGTATAATAATAATAATAAAATTAAAAAAAAAAAGAGCTGCCCCTCTCCTCCTCTGCTACCATGGCCCTTCTGTGGTGCATCCAAGCAGCTAACTTGAGTACCTGGAGCCATTTCAGTCTTACAAATTATCCTTATTATTATTTTTTTTGATGTTGTGATAAGTATGTCCACAGTGCTGCTCCATATACCTGGCCCCAGGGAACTCATGGAAGAATGGCATGATAAGAATGTGGGGGCCATTCCATTACATAATGGTAAAGGGATCAATTCATCAAGAAGAGCTAACTATCCTAAATATATATGCACCCAACACAGGAGCACCCAGATTCATAAAGCAAGTCCTGAGTGACCTACTAAGGGACTTAAACTCCCACACAATAATAATGGGAGATTTTAACACCCCACTGTCAGCATTAGACAGATCAATGAGACAGAAAGTTAACAAGGATATCCAGGAATTGAACTCAGCTCTACATAAAGTGGACCTAATAGACATCTACAGAACTCTCCACCCCAAGTCAACAGAATATACATTTTTTTCAGCACCACACCACACCTATTCCAAAATTGACCACATAGTTGGAAGTAAAGCTCTCCTCAGCAAATGTAAAAGAACAGAAATTATAACAAACTGTCTCTCAGACCACAGTGCAATCAAACTAGAACTCAGGATTAAGAAACTCACTCAAAACCGCTCTACTACATGGAAACTGAACAACCTGCTCCTGAATGACTATTGGGTACATAATGAAATGAAGGCAGAAATAAAGATGTTCTTTGAAACCAACGAGAACAAAGACACAACATACCAGAATCTCTGGGACACATTCAAAGCAGTGTGTAGAGGGAAATTTATAGCACTAAATGCCCACAAGAGAAAGCAGGAAAGATCCAAAATTGACTCCCTAACATCACAATTAAAAGAACTAGAAAAGCAAGAGCAAACACATTCAAAAGCTAGCAGAAGGCTAGAAATAACTAAAATCAGAGCAGAACTGAAGGAAATAGAGACACAAAAAACCCTTCAAAAAATTAATGAATCCAGGAGCTGGTTTTTTGAAAAGATCAACAAAATTGATGGACCGCTAGCAAGACTAATAAAGAAGAAAAGAGAGAAGAATCAAATAGATGCAATAAAAAACGAAAAAGGGGATATCACCACCGATCCCACAGAAATACAATCTACCATCAGAGAATACTACAAACACCTCTATGCAAATAAACTAGAAAATCTAGAAGAAATGGATAAATTCCTCGACAAATACACCCTCCCAAGACTAAACCAGGAAGAAGTTGAATCTCTGAATAGACCAATAACAGGTTCTGAAATTGTGGCAATAATCAATAGCTTACCAACCAAAAAGAGTCCAGGACCTGATGGATTCACAGCTGAATTCTACCAGAGGTACAAGGAGGAACTGGTACCATTCCTTCTGAAACTATTCCAATCGATAGAAAAAGAGGGAATCCTCCCTAACACATTTTATGAAGCCAGCATCGTCCTGATACCAAAACCTGGCAGAGACATAACCAAAAAAGAGAATTTCAGACCAATATCCTTGATGAACATTGATGCAAAAATCCTCAATAAAATACTGGCAAACCGAATCCAGCAGCACATCAAAAAGCTTATCCACCATGATCAAGTGGGCTTCATCCCTGGGATGCAAGGCTGGTTCAACATACGCAAATCAATAAATGTAATCCAACATATAAACAGAACCAAAGACAAAAACCACATGATTATCTCAATAGATGCAGAAAAGGCCTTCGACAAAATTCAACAACCCTTCATGCTAAAAACTCTCAATAAATTAGGTATTGATGGGACGTATCTCAAAATAATAAGAGCTATCTACGACAAACCCACAGCCAATATCATACTGAATGGGCAAAAACTGGAAGCATTCCCTCTGAAAACTGGCACAAGACAGGGATGCCCTCTCTCACCGCTCCTGTTCAACATAGTGCTGGAAGTTCTGGCCAGAGCAATCAGGCAGGAGAAGGAAATAAAAGGTATTCAATTAGGAAAAGAGGAAGTCAAATTGTCCCTGTTTGCAGATGACATGATTGTATATCTAGAAAACCCCATTGTCTCAGCCCAAAATCTCCTTAAGCTGATTAGCAACTTCAGCGAAGTCTCAGGATACAAAATTAATGTACAAAAATCACAAGCATTCTTGTACACCAATAACAGACAAACAGAGAGCCAAATCATGAGTGAACTCCCATTCACAATTGCTTCAAAGAGAATAAAATACCTAGGAATCCAACTTACAAGGGATGTGAAGGACCTCTTCAAGGAGAACTACAAACCACTGCTCAATGAAATAAAAGAGGATACAAACAAATGGAAGAACATTCCATGCTCATGGGTTGGAAGAATCAATATCGTGAAAATGGCCATACTGCCCAAGGTAATTTATAGATTCATTGCCATCCCCATCAAGCTACCAATGACTTTCTTCACAGAATTGGAAAAAACTACTTTAAAGCTCATATGGAACCAAAAAAGAGCCCGCATCGCCAAGTCAATCCTAAGCCAAAAGAACAAAGCTGGAGGCATCACGCTACCTGACTTTAAACTATACTACAAGGCTACAGTAACCAAAACAGCATGGTACTGGTACCACAACAGAGACATAGATCAATGGAACAGAACAGAGCCCTCAGAAATGATGCCGCATAGCTACAACTATCTGATCTTTGACAAACCTGACAAAAACAAGAAATGGGGAAAGGATTCCCTATTTAATAAATGGTGCTGGGAAAACTGGCTAGCCATATGTAGAAAGCTGCAACTGGATCCCTTCCTTACACCTTATACAAAAATTAATTCAAGATGGATTAAAGACTTATATGTTAGACCTAAAACCATTAAAATCCTACAAGAAAACCTAGGCAATACCATTCAGGACATAGGCGTGGGCAAGGACTTCATGTCTAAAACACCAAAAGCAATGGCAACAAAAGCCAAAATCGACAAATGGGATCTCATTAAACTAAAGAGCTTCTGCACAGCAAAAGAAACTATCATCAGAATGAACAGGCAACCTACAGAATGGGAGAAAATTTTTGCAACCTACTCATCTGACAAAGGGCTAATATCCAGAATCTATAATGAACTCAAACAAATTTACAAGAAAAAAACAAACAACCCCATCAAAAAGTGGGCAGAGGACATGAACAGACACTTCTCAAAAGAAGACATTTATGCAGCCAGAAAACACATGAAGAAATGCTCATCATCACTGGCCATCAGAGAAATGCAAATCAAAACCACAGTGAGATACCATCTCACACCAGTTAGAATGGCCATCATTAAAAAATCAGGAAACAACAGGTGCTGGAGAGGATGTGGAGAAATAGGAACACTTTTACACTGTTGGTGGGACTGTAAACTAGTTCAACCATTGTGGAAGTCAGTGTGGCGATTCCTCAGGGATCTCGAACTAGAAATACCATTTGACCCAGCCATCCCATTACTGGGTATATACCCAAAGGACTATAAATCATGCTGCTATAAGACACATGCCGGGGGCGGGGTCACGCTGTAATCCAGCATTGGGAGGGAGGGGGGACAAGGTCAGGAGACGAGACTACAGTGAAACCCCTCTACTAAAATACAAAAAATAAGCCGGGCGGGTGGGGGCGCTGTAGTCAGTATCGGGGCTGAGGCAGGAGATGGCGTGAATGGGAGGCGGAGCTGCAGTGAGCGAGATTGCGCATGCACTCAGCTGGCGAGAGAGGAGACTCCGTCTCAAAAAAAAAAAAAAAAAAAAAAAAAAAAAAAAAAAAAAGACACATGCACACGTATGTTTATTGCGGCACTATTCACAATAGCAAAGAGTTGGAACCAACCCAAATGTCCAACAACGATAGACTGGATTAAGAAAATGTGGCACATATACACCATGGAATACTATGCAGCCATAAAAAATGATGAGTTCGTGTCCTTTGTAGGGACATGGATGAAACTGGAAAACATCATTCTCAGTAAACTATCGCAAGGACAAAAAACCAAACACCGCATGTTCTCTCTCATAGGTGGGAATTGAACAATGAGAACTCATGGACACAGGAAGGGGAACATCACACTCCGGGGACTGTTGTGGGGTGGGGGGAGGGGGGAGGGACAGCATTAGGAGATACACCTAATGCTAAATAACGAGTTAATGGGTGCAGGAAATCAACATGGCACATGGATACATATGTAACAAACCTGCACATTGTGCACATGTACCCTAAAACCCTAAAGTATAATAAAAAAATAAATTTAAAAAAAAAAAAAAAAAAAAAGAATGTGGGGGCCATTCAAAGGTATGCTGGGGTGGAATGTATGGCAGATGCACCTGACAACAATAGCTTAACTAAGCACACCCTGAGAATGACCCTGTATGGCAGACACACTCCAATGTGTGTTCGGAGTTCCAAGTTAATGAATCAAGGAGTAACCAACCTGGAAATTTGTTCCTTGTCTATGAGGAACATCTGAGCATCCCTGTCCATTCCTGTTGAACGCAGGCTGTACAGGGGATTGAGGCCCTGTGTTTGGGGTTAAATGAAGGTTGCCAGGTAGAAGTTGTCAGGGGGAGCATGCTAAGTGAAAATGCTATATAAGCTGCATGCTTTTTGCAAGCAGTTACAGTTCTCATGCCCAGCCTGCTGCTACTGGACTGTCCCTGTGTATGTTTCCTCCGAATAAAACTCCATTTCATTTGCTTCCTCCAGGTCTTTTTCTTTTCTTTTCCTTTTTTTTTTTTTTTTGCTTCTTGAACCTGGTACCATCCCTGTTGACATTAATAGGAGTTTGGCATGACAAGCATATGCAGTGTGCATGCACTGTGGGTCACATATCTCTTCTTCAGTATGACCTTGGCCTTTCGCACTCTAACATGCCTGGTTACTGTCTGCAACTCTCTTGTCCTTGCTTCTATGCAGCATTTTAATAGAATGACTGTCACTCATATCATAGAAACAGCCTCTGAGTTATTCACATATTGATTACTGACTCTCTGCCCACATTCCCAGTCTTTGGTGAAATAGCCTTATTAAGATGAACCTGAGGAATACTAACTTCTTATTCTGACTGTAAGATGAGCACTGCCCTATTGTTTTGCATATTCTTACCCAGTTTAATCCTCCTAACAACCTCCAGGGTCAGGCACTCTAATGGGTCAGGCCCCATTTTATAGATAAGGCAATAGACACAGAGGTTAAGAAATTTGCCCAAGGTTGCTCCACCAGGTGTAATTCCACCACGTGTAACCTGATTCCAGGTGGTGGAATCAGGAAGCAAGGATGCCACTCAGGGCCAAATGTTCTAAGCCTCACATCTCTATCTCTGCTTCATCACATTTCTAAGCTGAATGACTGGTTGAGTAGGTTTTTATTCAGCAATCCCTTTACTTAATCCCCATTTTATAAATGAAGCAATTGAAGATAAGAGCAGTCAAATAGGAAATGGAAGGTTGGAGTTGGAAGTTGAATTTAGGTTTAATTGTCTGCAAAATCCTTCAGGCTGCACCAGTCAGAGAACCTTGGATCTAAAGGATATTCATTCAATAGCTTTAAAAAGACGTAAATTACTTAATTCTTCCATTTAATATGGGAAGACTGGACAGGTTCTAAATGATGGTCTTTGGTCTAGACACCCTTCCCTTTTTCCTCTGTGAAAGCTCTTGTTTACAGAGGAAACAAATAAAATTGGGACAGGAATGATTATATGAGGGAAGTATTGATTTTTGTTTTTCGTATCGTTACTGGTGGCAGTGTTTAGTGGATATGAGAGATTTTTGACTTAGAACTGGGTTTGAATCCAGCTTTTTAACTTCTTCAACCTCTTTGATCCTAAGTTTTCTCATCTATTAAATTGTCACGTAGCATTGCTGTGGGAATCGGATAAGGTAATGCACGCAGAATAATTAGCACAGAATTTGCAATGAAGAGAGGGCTCAACACACCATAGCTATAATGAGAACTAGGCTTTACCTGATTTGGGCTGAGAGGTGTGATTTTCCTGGAACAGGAGAGGCTGCACAGCAGGGTTAGGCTCTGTTTGATTCGTTGCCACGAAGCTGGTATTCTTTGGCCCTAACTGTTTACTAATCCACAAGGGGGCCATGAGTACTCATGGGCTTATCTAAAATATATTGTTATTGACTCCTCCTAAATGTGTTTTTTTCCTTTGACTTTTTGTTTTCTTCTCCTTCTTATCTTTCCTCTCTCTCAGGTAAAATATGCAGAAAATTTTAACTTGGCTCAAAAAGACCAGACATGGGAAAAATGGGAGAGGGGAGAAAAGCATATAGCTGGAATGACAAATAAGTGGAAAAGAACAACAAAGAGACATGATTATTTTTTGATTTTTTTGAACCATATTTTCAGAAACATCTCAATAAAAATTCAAAATCTGCAAGCTGGAAATTAGGGGAAAGAAACTATGTACCATAATCCCACTATTCTAATGTATTGTAGCCAATTACCTTCCCATATTTTCCCCTATGCACTTTTTAAAAATGTAGATGAAAGATGGAGGAGACACGTTTTTGTATTTCTTCTTTTAACATGTTACTAAAATAAAAATAGCTATACTAAAGCTACAAAAAGATAT
Organism: Nomascus leucogenys; assembly: GCF_006542625.1. NCBI lineage: Eukaryota > Metazoa > Chordata > Mammalia > Primates > Hylobatidae > Nomascus > Nomascus leucogenys. The sequence goes on from NC_044395.1 coordinate 97,156,243, forward strand.
GAAGGAAACTTAAATGCATATTGCTAAGTGAAAGAAGCCAGTCTGAAAAGGCTATATACTGTATGATTCCAACTATATGACATTCTGGGAAAAGCAAAAATGTTGGAGACAATAAAACGATCAGTGACTGCCTGGGGCTCAGGGGTAGGAAAGGAGGGACAAATAGTTGGAGCACAGAGAATTTTCAGGGCAGTGAAAGTATCCTGTGTGATCCTTTAATGACGGATACATGACATTATGCAACTGTCAAAACCCATAGAACTGTATAACCCAAAGAGTGAACCCTAATCTAAATTGTGGACTTTGGTTAGTAATAATGTATATACTGTATACATGTACTACACTAAAGCAAATGTTAGTAGGGGAAACTGCGTTGGGGAAAGGTTGTATATGAGAATTTTCTGTACCTTCTGCTCAATATTTCTGTAAACCTAAAACTACTCTAAAAGTAAAAACTATAAAAAATAGATATATTAGAATTTAAAATTTTGAACATCTGTTGTGCCCTTCAAAATAGTCTCTTCAGAATGTTATGTGCTTGTTTTAGAGATACTGTCTTTGCTAAAAACATGTTGTAAGTCCTCTTTAAAAAATGTCTACAGAGATTACGTGGAGGAACAAGATGGAGATAACATTTAAAATTACATTTGTGTGATTGTGGAAAGGCTGGGAGAAAATAAGACACATTTTCTCAGGTGACTTGTAAATTGGATTCGAAGTTTTTCTTTAAAGAAGCAAGTATTGAGCAAGCACTTCCTGGTGGGAATATTTATACAGACTCCCAAGAGAGCTTTTTGCAAGAGAACAGTGCTCCTAGAGATGCAAGAGGTCTTGTATAAGAGGAAAAAAATGAAAGCACCATGTTCATGTCTACTTTTTTTTTTCCTGCACAGAGCCATGGCCATTGGCAACAAGTGACTACCAGGTCACAGTTAAGCACAGACTTTTGATCAAATTCTAGTTCTACCATTCACCACCTGTAAAATCTTGGGCAAGTCTGAACCCTAGTTTGTTTCTCCCTAAAATGGGGAGAATACAATATTATCTTGGAGAGTTTACATGGGAATTAATACAGGGAATGTAGATTATGTGTCTGGAACATGCCACCCAATACAGCTGAAACATAGTAAAAATTACTACTAATTATATTGTTACAATTAGAAGAGCACGTAATTTTAGTATTATCTTTTGAGGTTGGTATTAAAAAACTACAGTTGGCCGGGCAGGGTGGCTCACGCCTGTAATCCCAGCACTTTGGGAGGCTGAGGCAGGCAGATCACGAGGTCAGGAGATCGAGACCATCCTGACTAACATGGTGAAACCCCGTCTCTACTGAAAATACACAAAGTTAGCCGGGTGCGGTGGCGGGTGCCTGTAGTCCCAGCTACTCGGGAGGCTGAGGCAGGAGAATGGCATGAACCCAGGAGGCAGAGCTTGCAGTGAGCCGAGATAGCGCCACTGCACTCCAGCCTGGGCGAAAGAGCGAGACTCCATCTCAAAAAAAAAAAAAAAAAAAAACAACTACGGTTAAACTTGTGAAGAGAGAAACGCTTTGTAGCAAAAAAAATGTGCATATCCATAAGGTATCACCTCATTGGCATATATACACATTGGCCTATACATGTTATCCCTATTATTTTTTAACCTGTTTTCTTTTTCGTAACAGTTAAGGTACAAAATTTATAACCTACTTTAAAAAATTCGAGCTTACATAAGATTATCTCTATAATAATGTCACTTTCACTTACTAGCATTTTGATAGACTTTCTCGAGTGGGAGAAAAACTTGTACATTTTAGCCAGTGCATTGGGAATTGCCCACAGCCTGCAGCCTGTCTTAGGAATGCTGAAATCTGTAACCTGGTACTGCCATGGATGTGCTATGTGAATGTGATTTGTCAACTGTTTTGAGGTGAAGAAAAAGACTGAGAATTTCTGTCTTGGTTTAGTCTGCATTCCAGCTTGTTACTCTTATTACCCTTCCAAGGAAGACTCTGCTGCTGCTGTAATTCCTAGGGGCAGCAGTTGGACTCCAATTTGTTTTCCCAGAGAGTATAATTTTGCTTTAATATACATCTTTAAGCAAATGTTAATACATCAAAGAGTACTGATGAAATATTCTGCTAATCGTTGAAACCCTTGGTTGGTATTTTAGAAATAAATAGAAAAAAATACCCAAATAAAACTTAGGAGAAGATAGAATTAATTTTAGTAACAATATAATGCCAATTCTGGGCCTGGCTCTTACAACCAACCATCAAGTTAATTTAAGTCCTCAAACCCCATTGCTCCAACACAATGTTGTTTAAATCAATTCATTCTTTCATTAGGCTGCCTAAGAGCGCCATGGAGTGATGAGAAATTACGGAGATGGCATTCATGTTTCAAAAGCCCCTCAGTTTCACTTCATTTTCCATCCTGACATGGGACTAATGTTCTGCATTTGCATGCTAAAATAGTATTTTTAATTGTAAAAGTGGTATTGCTAAATTACCTTCAAATGAGTTTATTTTAAACAGTTCATTAAAGTTTTTGAAATCATTCCCTGCATGATTGCATCTCTTCTCCACTTTGATGTATTACATCTCTCACCAAAAACGCTGGCACTGAGAGAAAAATCTTTTCTTGCAAGACTCACATCTCCCAATCTGGCCAGTTTTGAAGTAAAAGCAGCAAAAGCCTCATGCTATTGCAGAATGACTGAGGGCATCTTCTCTGGCACCTCAGCTGAGAGACTGGGGTGAGGGGTGAAGGCAGGTGACTGTGTTGGGCAATAATGAAAGGTTAAAGCCACAGAGGTTTCAAAAGGCTGTGTCAACTCGGAAGATGAAAAGCAGCCTCCCCTAGATAGCTAGTTTGGTTCTGAGATTTAAATACATCTCACAGACTCTATGTGTTTGCTTTCATTTTAACTTTTCTCCCCTGATACCACCTTTCCTCTTCATTATTTCTCTTCTTTTGGTATCATCCAAACAATTCACCTCCACATTAATTCTCCTACTGGTACTCAAACTTTTTTTTTTAAATCTTAAGCCTTATCAGTCCCTTTAAGATTTTTTTAGAAACAAATAGCCTGGTTTTTCAGAGATTGTCATATGTATGTTTATGAGAGTTTTAAAATCTTACTATTAATTTACAGTAGGTTTAGGGGAATATGAAGTTGTAATATACTGATGGAGTAAATTTGATTGTGATTCCTTATTATCATGAAAACCTAATTTCCCATCCAGACCCACTACTTTCTCGAGTACTAAAATCCTCCATCAAAAACTACTGAGCAAGAAGGCTTTACCCTACGGGGAAGACAATGAGGAGAGGAAGTGAAGAAAACCAGCTGTATTATATGCTGTAGTATGTAATGTTGACATTTTGCAGCTTATTGATCAGTGGATGGTTCTGAAAGTATCTGTTGCCATCTTTGCTTGTCAAATAAAATCCAAACTTTACTTAATGACCCTAACCATTCTAACCTTGAGTAAAAGCAGAACTTCCATTTCTGTTTGGGCAGAAATCCAGCTTTTCACCCTTAACATCTGCTATTGAAAGTGCTAGCTATCTTTCTGGTGATCTGTAAGGCACCATAATATTATTTGTGTTAACAATTTGTTTTGAAACTTTTTGCACGATGGTAATAACACGATATGCATTTGCTGGAGCCAATGTGAAGAATAGAGCTCTTGTTTCTTCAAGTTAACCACCGATTCCTAGACCTTGGTTTTTAGTCTTTGGTCTACATTAGCTTTTTTTCTCAAACTTTCGGCACTCACAATGCATCATCAGGCATTTATTGAGTACCTGTTATGTGCAAGGCATTGTAATAGGAACTACGAGGAATACGAAATAATAAAAATGGAGAGGAAATGAAAGCTAATGACCATTTTCTTTATGTCATTTACTGTACTATATGACCTTACATGCATTATCTTGTGATAGACTTGCAGGATATAATCATCTTTATTTTACAGATAAGGAAGAGATATAATCATCTTTATTTTAAAAATAAAAAGCCTACAGCTTCCAATTGTAATCCTAAAGGAATTTATAATCCAATGGAGAAATAAGATACATAAAATAAAAACATGAAGTGCCACATAATGAATATCAGATGAGTATTTCCACCATAACTACTATAGTTGTTGAGAAGAGAAGGTCATTAATTTGGGTTGAGCTAATTAGGAAAGCTTGACACTATGATGAGGTAGCAGTCAAGAATCCACTCATTCTAGAATCATTTTTGAAGTGCCTGCCATAGTATTTTTCTAGGAAAGCATAGTCTGGGGATAAGAACTGACATGTGAATAAGCAAGTACAGTTACTTTAAAATTTGCTTTAATGTAGGCATAGACAAAGAAGTCTGGGAGTACCAAAGAGGGAATAACTATATAACTTGGTTTGAGTTTTAAATGGAAACAGAAATTTTATAAACATAAAGTATTGACATAGCTCTTTGAGGTTCACAACATATTTGGGTAGTTTTTACATTTTACTTCTGGTAGTAATTTTATTTACTTTATAGAATTGACAAAGAAATAGAACAACTTACTTTTTTAATGATTCTCCTCCTATAGGTCTTGCTTTCACTCTCACATTGGGTAGAAACAATCTATTTCATTTCCTGAGACTCAGGGCAGTTGATTTTACAAATTTCTGGCTAATAAGATCATTATATTCAAGATTTCAAATTCACATCCACATTAATTCTCCTATTGGCTTTTTTATGTAGATGTTTTTAACACACACACACACACACACACACACACACACAAATAAAGGCTGAAATTGACTGATATTTGAGTTTTGATTTAGAAGCCGAATTTCTTGGCTGTTGGGTGGGGAAAACTTGGGGTGCTTAATTAAAAGTATGGTACAAAGGGTTCCACTGCTTTATGAGAAGTGAAGTGTTGTAGTGAAATTATTCATTGAATGACATAGTAAATCACACCAATAAATAATCTGTTCGGGACAGTTCAGTATTTTGTTACTGACCAGGGAGTTTATTGAGGAAACTATTATGTTTTGTATGAAATTCAGGGTTAAGAATTTTCTTTGAATATTTCTAATTTTCTGAAAAACTTGTTGATTGCAATACCAAATAGAAGTCTGGCCACATCCTTTAGGCATCTATACATCTTCACTTGTATATTTTGGAATGACACTATAGCACTGATTTATAAACTAGAAAATCTAGGCATTTGCTTGGGACTTGCAAGTCTCTTACTCTGTGATCTTGGGCAATCACAGAAGACTTAAGGCCTCAGTTTCTTCATTGGCAAAGTGGAGTAATACTGTTAACCCTGCTTGCCTCTTAGGGTATCTCTGAGGCTCAGCTGAATTCCTATGTACTTGAAAATTCGAATGCATTTTGCAAACATAAAGTATTTTTTGTTGTATACACATTATCATGGACTTGTCTTGTTCTTTGATTTATTCATCTTTAGGGGTATTTCCTAATATGTAAAAAGAGAAATCCCTGTCTAATAAAAGGAATCAGAACTCCATGGAGAAGTGCTCCAAGCGTTGATTCTAGGACTGTGCAAGAAACATACGAGATCAACCTAGAGTATCTCGCAGGGCCAGAAAATAAAACAAAAACAAAAAACAAACAAACGAACTCAAAGAAACAATAAACCGAAAATCAACAGCCACCCCACAATGATGGCAGTATGTCAAAGAGAAATGGGATCCAACTGAATATTGCATTATAAATCAAAGAATAAAATAAATATCCATCAGTCTACACTGATATAAATAAATGATAAAATAAATTGGGTAGAGAATAGACAAATTTCTCATGTAGAATAATTTAAAATAACTTATGAAGCTACTTTGCCTTTAAGGAGGTGGACAATATCTCCCCTATCCTTAAGCATGGGCTGCCTGCAATAACTTTCTTCTGAAGAGTATAGTGTGTAAGGGGGAAAAAGTAGTAACCTTTCAGTGGAGGAACCTGACAAACACTACCTCAAGCCAGGTAATCCAGGATAACATCATATTGGTAATATGTGGTCTTAATATGATGTGACAGAGAATGATACTTCATCTCTGTGGTCTTCCTCCCAAAACACATTAACTCACTCTGATTATGAGAAAAAAGATTAGACAAATCTCAGCTGAGGAACAGTCTACAAAGTACTTAACTAGTACTCCTTAAAACTCTCAAGGTCATAAAAAAGTCTGAGAAATTGTCACAGTGAGGAGGAGCCTTGGGAGACATGACAACTTAATGTAATATGATTTCTTATGTGAGATCCTGGAAGAGAAAACTGACATTGGGGAAAAGCTGAAGAAATCTGAAAAACATATGGACTTCATTTAATAATAATATATCAATATTGGTTCATTGTTTATGAAAGTGTACAATACTAATGTAAGATGTTAATAATATGGAGAACTGAGTATAGGGTATATGGCAACCCTCTCACTATATTTGCAATAATTCTGTAAATCTAAAACATTTCTCAAATAAAAAAGAAAATTCCGAGGACTCTTTGGAAAGTGTTTAAAATATTTGGATGGAGAAACTTGTATAATAATTAAAAGGGAGATTTCTTCCACTTTCAATAAGTTTGTTTTCTTTCAAGCCCAGTGAATTATTTCTTATTGCTGAAATACACATTTTAAATAGTGAATTATTACTAATAAAATGTCCAATGGGACAACATTTAAATATAAGATGAGACATTGATTTTCATCAGGAATTATATTTTAGAAGAGAATGAAGAAAAAATTAATCATTACAAGATACTCTTTTTAGTTATGCATAGTGTTGCTATTGTTCTTGGATTTAACACTTATAAATAGATAAGTTTTGCCACATTAACAAAAGACAATATAAAAATCATGTATCCCTATATTTTATTTTTCTGGCTTTGCTGGTTCTCACTCTCATCTGAGATTTCCAAGATTTTTGAACATTCCAAAAACCTTTCTCTCTAGCCTCCATCTTTTGTACAACAAAGAATCCTAGCCTTTTCAGTTATCTCCTTTGTAGAAGCTCCATCATCTCCTTATTCATTGTGCAAATTAAAGCCTGCAGTAAAAACAATGTTCAGTACCTTCAAAGCAATGAGCATGTACTGGATTTCTCGTTCTTTTTCCCTTATGCAATCTGATTGCTTTGCCTCAAATTTAGCTAACAATGATTCAGAGACGCATTTTGAATCCAGAATCCATTCCCTGCACCAAATCTGTGATACTGGAGAGGGAACCAGTGAGAAAGTTGTTGAGAGGAGTTGGTTACATGACCTAGATCTCATGCCAACTTCCACAGAATTGCTGCTGTGAACTTAAGTATCCAACATGAATTGATAAAACAGTGCTAGGAGATCAGGAGCCTCTCAGTCCTATAAGAATTCAATGCTACTTAGTTATATATCTAATTCACCATAGAACCTCACTAATTACCTTGATGGTTTGAGCAGAAGAAGGTGAATTTTACATTTTTGTTATCAGTGAACTCTTGGGAGAAGTGAAAATGCCATGAAAACATGGGTAGACTCGTGATTGATGTATTCATACAACTGAGACTGGCCAGAGTAAGATGGGTTACAAAATCCTTTGAAATATAATTTCTTGTCTTGGATTTTGGCTCTGGCAGGGCCAAAAAATGGAAGTGGCTCAGTGTAGAGCTATCTTGCAAAATACTGAACCTTTCTTGAGAGGCTGTTTTCTTACCTGACTCTAGCTATTTACTGTACAAAAATAGTGGTGTAGAACAAAGTACTTAATCTCAGTGACATGCTTGGGGTTGAATGGAGAGCTTCCTTCTAATTTGTCTGAAGAGAAATATTCAAATCTACTTTCATTCAACCGGGTTAATCCCTGGATGAATTTATACAGTGACAATTCATGTCTGTGCTGTTTTAAAGCCAGTCTTCTACAGGGTGGCGTGCATTTTAACACAGAAAGAATCGATGCCTGCAATTGATATTTGGGTTCCCAGATCACTGGGAGAACAATCACGCATTGGTCTGAGCCAAGAAAATCCTCCACTGGGTCATGTTATTACAGGCACACCAGATGCAGGCTAACTTCTCATTCTTTTGATTACTCTAACAAGAAAACTATTTTACAGGTGGTTGTTTCTGGGGTGGCCAATAATTATTCCAGGTTTGCACTGGCTATTTTATCTAAGCCTAGCTGTTTAGATAAATTATCCTAAGTTTCCCGAATATTCCTACCTTCTGACCTGCCTGCTGGGATTGCTCCTGGTAATTTGGATTGGTTTGAAGGATCTTTGGAGAAAAAGATCCCATGTCTTTTTGTTAACATTTTTGACTATTTTTTACCAAATGAGGAAAGGGTTGGCATCTGTTCGGAGAGGCCTCAAGGACATGCCCAATGTGGGTCAACTATTATCAGGGTCTGTTTATTTTATTTTATTATTATTATACTTTTAGGGTACATGTGCACAATGTGCAGGTTCGTTACATATGTATACATGTGCCATGTTGGTGTGCTGCACCCATTAACTCGTCATTTAGCATTAGGTATCACTCCTAATGCTATCCCTCCCCCCTCCCCCCACCGCACAACAGTCCCCAGAGTGTGATGTTCCCCTTCCTGTGTCCATGTGTTCTCATTGTTCAATTCCCACCTATGAGTGAGAACATGCGGTGTTTTTTTGTCCTTGCGATAGTTTACTGAGAATGATGATTTCCAGTTTCATCCATGTCCCTACAAAGGACGTGAACTCATCGTTTTTTATGGCTGCGTAGTATTCCATGGTGTATATGTGCCACATTTTCTTAATCCAGTCTATCGTTGTTGGACATTTGGGTTCGTTCCAAGTCTTTGCTATTGTGAATAGTACCGCAATAAACATACGTGTGCATGTGTCTTTATAGCAGCATGATTTATAATCCTTTGGATATATACCCAGTAATGGGATGGCTGGGTCAAATGGTGTTTCTAGTTCTAGATCCCTGAGGAATCGCCACACTAACTTCCACAATGGTTGAACTAGTTTACAGTCCCACCAACAGTGTAAAAGTGTTCCTATTTCTCCACATCCTCTCCAGCACCTATTGTTTCCTGACTTTTTAATGATTCTCATTCTAACTGGTATGAAATGGTATCTCATTGTGGTTTTGATTTGCATTTCTCTGATGGCCATTGATGATGAGCATTTTTTCATGTGTTTTTTGGCTGCATAAATGTCTTCTTTTGAGAAGTGTCTGTTCATGTCCTTCGCCCACTTTTTGATGGGGTTGTTTGTTTTTTTCTTGTAAATTTGTTTGAGTTCATTGTAGATTCTGGATATTAGCCCTTTGTCAGATGAGTAGGTTGCAAAAATTTTCTCCCATTTTGTATGGTTGCCTGTTCACTCTGATGGTAGTTTCTTCTGCTGTGCAGAAGCTCTTTAGTTTAATTAGATCCCATTTGTCAATTTTGGCTTTTGTTGCCATTGCTTTTGGTGTTTTAGACATGAAGTCCTTGCCCATGCCTATGTCCTGAATGGTAATGCCTAGGTTTTCTTCTAGGGTTTTTATGGTTTTAGGTCTAACATGTAAGTCTTTAATCCATCTTGAATTAATTTTTGTATAAGGTGTAAGGAAGGGATCCAGTTTCAGCTTTCTACGTATGGCTAGCCAGTTTTCCCAGCACCATTTATTAAATAGGGAATCCTTTCCCCATTGCTTGTTTTTGTCAGGTTTGTCAAAGATCAGATAGTTGTAGATATGTGGCATTATTTCTGAGGGCTCTGTTCTGTTCCATTGATCTATATCTCTGTTTTGGTACCAGTACCATGCTGTTTTGGTTACTGTAGCCTTGTAGTATAGTTTGAAGTCAGGTAGCGTGATGCCTCCAGCTTTGTTCTTTTGGCTTAGGATTGACTTGGCAATGTGGGCTCTTTTTTGGTTCCATATGAACTTTAGTTTTTTCCAATTCTGTGAAGAAAGTCATTGGTAGCTTGATGGGGATGGCATTGAATCTATAAATTACCTTGGGCAGTATGGCCATTTTCATGATATTGATTCTTCCAACCCATGAGCATGGAATGTTCTTCCATTTGTTTGTATCCTCTTTTATTTCATTGAGCAGTGGTTTGTAGTTCTCCTTGAAGAGGTCCTTCACATCCCTTGTAAGTTGGATTCCTAGGTATTTTATTCTCTTTGAAGCAATTGTGAATGGGAGTTCACTCATGATTTGGTTCTCTGTCTGTTATTGGTATACAAGAATGCTTGTGATTTTTGTACATTGATTTTGTATCCTGAGACTTTGCTGAAGTTGCTTATCAGCTTGAAGAGGTTTTGGGCTGAGACAATGGGGTTTTCTAGATATACAATCATGTCATCTGCAAATGGTCTGTTTTTAATTGAGAGTCTGGAGCCTGTAAAGCAGTTGGTTGGGGGTAGAGTCAGAGTATGTTGAATCGTGAGTCACTGGGAACAGGATCATAAGAACATGGACAATAAGAGGAACATAGTCTGTGGAACAGAAAGCAAAACAATAATTTAACAACAGAAAGCAAGACTAGGCAGGGGTCCAGCCAAGTTCTAATCAGAGAACAGAACAGGGACTCGTAGGTGATTCTGCTAAACCAGTGGCAACCAGGGTTAGATTTGCAAGCTCTGAACCAGGGCTCTTGACTCTACCACTTTTAATTAGTTCTGTGTCTCTTTGTTGAAATATTAATATCTGTTTGATGTTATCCTAAATTCTTACATTTAACCTTCAAAACAACCCTTTGCATTTGTGCTGTAATTATCCTCATTTTACATAATAGAAATACTTAGGCTCAGATAATTTAAGTAAGCTGCCCAAAGTCACACAGCTAAAAATAGTCTGGGCTAATTTTATGGTTCAAGGGAGAGAGTGGGAAGGAGGAAAGAAACTGCAATTATGAGATTGCAACTTAAATGGGCAAAATTTTGCTCTCCCTGTACCCTTTCCTTGGGAAACAGCAGTAGAAATCTTGTAGTTTGAGGGTGTATCAGAGTTTTCATTAAGGAGCATTATAAATACACCATATGGCAGGCAGAATTTTTCTGCCCTCTGGTATTATCTCTGTGAATGTTTTGCTACATAGCCCAAGGAACTCTACAGATGTAGTTAAGATTACTAATCAATTGACCTTAAAATAGGAGTGTAGTCGGGGCTATCCAGGTGAGCCAAATGTAATCACAAGCTCTTAAAAGCAGAGGTCTTTCTCAGGATTGTAGCAAAAGGGGAAGTCAGAGAATTGAAATATGATATAAATTTGACCTAGTATTGTTCTTGAAAGTGAAGAGAGTCATGTGGCAAGGAAAGGTGGTATTCCATTTTACAAAGGCAAATAACTGAATTCTGTCAAAAATCAGAAAGAACATGGAAGCAGAATCTTCCTAAGAGCTTCCAGATGAGAGCCCAGTCTAGCAGGCACCTTGATATCAAGCTGGCGAGGTCTTGAACAGAGGACCCAGCTGAACCAGGCTGCATCCAGACTTCCGATCCAAAGAACTCTGAGATCATAAACAGGTACTGTTTAAAACTATTAAGTTTTGGTAATCTGTTAACACACTAATAGAAGACAAATGAACTCAACAAGGCCCCAAGAGCTTGTGCAATCTGGCTCTTGCCTGTCTCTTCGCCTCTATTCACAAACACCTTTCTCACTGCCAAACTCATTATTTTCCAGCAACATTGACTGTAGTGTGTTGAACTGTGGTCTCCAAAAAGATATGACCCTGTACTAGCCACTGGTACTTGAAAATATGATCTTATTTGTGAAAATGGTCTTTATAAATGTAATTAAGGTCTCAAGATGAGATTATTTTGGAATAACCAGATAGGCCCTAAATCTAATGACAAACATCCTTGTAAGAGGCAGAAGAAGATACAGAGAGAAAAGGGGAAGGCACAGAGAAAAGAGAGCCTCATGTGAAGATGGTGGTAAAGATGAGAGTTACACAGCCCCTAGCAGAGAAATACCTGGAACCCATAGAAGCAGGAATAGGTAAAGAAGTATTTCTCCCTCTAGCCTCCCAAGGGAGTACGGCCCTGCTGCCAGCTTGATTTAGGACTTCTAGCTTTCAGAATGTGAGAGAATAAATTCAGTTGTTGTAAGCTATGAAGATTGTGGTGATTCGTTATGGCATTACTGGAAAACTAATATACTGGCTTTTCAGGTTCTTAAAAATGTCATGGCCCTTCCTTTCTTCGGGTCCTTTCAATGCTTTGGAATTTGGGGGTCTCACTTGATAGTTCTCTCCTCTCTGCTTTTCATTGATTTGCCTGACTAATTTGTTTTCATTCTTAAGGTCTCAGCATAGTTGAAATCTTGTTAGAAATATTATTCCTATCTTCTTTATCACCTTGCTAATAATATAGGCTTCTCTGTCATAGGTCTTTATAGCAAAATATACTTTTCTGTACTTACTTGCATAGTTATTTTATCCATTGTTTTCTGTCCACTAGACACTATATTCCAGGAGGGCAGTCCTCATTTCTGTATTGGTCACTCCAGGACAATACCTGACACGGAGTGTGTTGACAATAGATATTTGTTGAATGGATAATTGAATATTCCTTTTGGCTCATTCTCTGTTTGGGACTATCAAGAGAATCAATCCCATGCAAGAGTCAATGGAAAAGATTTTTAAATGTTCCCGTTCCTAACACATAACTTTAATACCGTTTCTCAAAATGCCAACCTTCTATTAATATTCAAACTAACAAGAGGAGTGATGATGGAAACCTAAAATGAAAAATGTTGAAGATAAAAAGAGAATAGCTAGGACTCAGAGCTCCTGTGTCTAACCATCTCTTTAAATGCTTTTCAGATTTGTTTTCAAAGAGCAGCAGCTGAGAGGAAGAATGTGATGCCTATCTGATGCTTACATAATTGTTCACTTCTGAGCAGAAAGGCTATGCTGTAAACATTAAGTTTTTTTCTTTTTATTTATTTTCCCCTTTTGTTTAACTAAAAGTAATTATGTTTACATTAGATTAAGCACTGGTTTGTTCTTTTGCAGAACAATAGCGCTTTTTTTTCCTCCCCATCTCTTGTTCACTATGTCATCCTGTCAGTAGCACTCAGGAGAAAAGCCATAGTCATATTGCAGCTGTGTCCTGAGAGACACTGGCTTATCCTTTGTAGAAAGAAAATGGGGCTGCGAGAAGAGAAATGGAAAGGTTAGACTGGGTAACTTAGACTAGCAAAATAAAAACTACAGTAAGAAGGCTTATGGTTTTGCATTCCTGGGAGGCTTCATGAAGAGTTAAATTCTTTCCTTAGTCAATGCAGCAGAAAAGCAATTAAATTGTGACTCATTTCTGCTCACTGTGTGTTTTGTGACCAGTGGGCCTCCAGGGTTTTCTCCAGATGCACGAGTTCTCTGCCTTCTCAAATGTTCCTTGGATAGGCTCTTGGACAATTTTTTTTTCACTTCCATGAGATACTCTACAAAAATTAGAGAAGCCTGGGGAGCTTCTGCAACTGGACCTCAGAGAGGTAAAGTCTGGGGAGACAGTAGGATTCTGAATCTCCCTGTTTCCCTGAAGCCTTTGAAGAGAAAGGAATGACTTTCTGAATCAGCAATGACCAAGAAGCAGCCAGTTAGTTTCACAGTCAGAATTCCACTGATAATTGGAACATTAAAATATAATCCCTCCCTTTCCCTATGGATGGCACACATCATATCTTTCTCACAGGGCTCATAGATATTTCCTGAGCTATTGATCCTTGTCAGAGTGACTAGGTTTGTTAGTACAGGAAGATTTTTTTTTTTCTGGAGGCTGTGGGGTCGACTTTATCTGAAACTCTGCAAAAATGTCACTGCCTTTATCTAATTCCTTGTCCTCTCTCTTTCTGGGAGGCTGTGTGTGGGCTTGCAGAGGCACTAGAACCTCAGAGAAGCTTGAGTTAGAATTCATGCTCTGCCACTTACCAGTGTGGAAACATCAGCACATCATTTACTCCCATCAGGGCTCACTTTCTTATGCTGTTAAGTGGATGGTAAGTGTTCCCTTCTGGAGATGACTGTGGAGAAAATTAGTGAGCTAATGTAGGTGGGAGATCAACACAGTTTATGGTAGGTAATAATCTTTCAAAAAAAGAGTGCCCAGAAAATCCCTCAAAACATGTTAATATCTTTGGCAGATTATGCCAGTAGCTAGAATAGCATGACTATTTCCATTTATATAGAACTTTACAGTTTGTTCCATGCAGACTTGTCATGTAAGGTAGGATCATATACATGATTTTTTTTCTTTTTTGATTATCTTAGAGTGTTATTTCTCAAAATGTCTACTTCAAGAAGATCTGCCTTGCAGAAGAACTGAGAACTAATATTTTTTGAATACCTATAGCTGGCCACCTAGAAAGGAAGTAATAACTTTTTTTTTTTAGAGATGGAGTCTCGCTCTGTCGCCCAGGCTGGAGTACAGTGGCACGACTTCAGCTCACTGAAACCTCCGACTCCCAGGTTCGGGTTCAAGATTACAGGCATGTGCCATTATGCCCAGCTAATTTCTGTATTTTTAGTAGGGACAGGGTTTCACCATGTTGGCCAAGCTGGTCTTGAACTCCTGACCTCAAGTGATCCACCAGCCTCAGCCTCCTAAAAGTTTTGGGATTACAGGCATGAGCCACAGCATCCAGCTAGAAATAGGTCTTTCTTGATCTTTACAATGACTTTATGGAGAAGGCTTTACTAATCTCCCCACATTACAGCCATGAAAATGGAAGCTGGGAAAGTTCAACAATTTACTTAATGCTTGGCAAGAAAGAATCAGGACTGCAGTTAAAGCTAAGGTGTCTAACACAAAAGTATTTGCTCTTTCCATAAAATCAGCTCTCTCCCTCTGTTTTGAGAAATAAAAAGGTGAATTCTGAAAGTGGAACAGAGGAGAATCTATGCATTGTTAATGCCTGTGATCGCTAGAAAGTTATCCCTTTCCGGCCGGGCGCGGTGGCTCACGCCTGTAATCCCAGCACTTTGGGAGGCCGAGGTGGGTGGATCACGAGGTCAGGAGATCGAGACCATCCTGGCTAACATGGTGAAACCCCGTCTCTACTAAAAAAATACAAAAAAATTAGCCGGGCACGGTGGCGGGCGCCTGTAGGCCCAGCTACTCGGGAAGCTGAGGCAGGAAAATGGCGTGAACCCGGGAGGCGGAGCTTGCAGTGAGCCGAGATTGCGCCACTGCACTCCAGCCTGGGCAAAAGAGCGAGATTCTGTCTCAAAAAAAACAAAAAAAACAACAAAAAAAGAAAGTTATCCCTTTCCATTCAGAAAAGAAACTTCCTGGAATGTGCAAAGAACTCACCTTCTCTCCCTGAAATGATTTATTGGTAAAACTTGAAGGGATTGGAAAGGGTCTTACAGAGGAAAGAGTAAGTGAAGGCTCTTGTGTTGAGTGGCACATCCCCACTGGTGTTGGATTCTTTATGACAAGGTACAGCACTGTGAGTTGTGGATATTGCTCCTTAATCACCAAAAAAACCCTCCAGTTTTCATTCTTATATAACCTCAGAATGCCCTTTGCTTATTAAGTTATTGTGTCCTTAGCCACATGTCACAGTCAGAAACAAGGGGTTGGTGTGGTGTGCAGAGTTTGAGTAATGAACTGAAATGAGACAATTTCTCTTTACTGACAATATCCTATTAACCACTCAAACCCATACTCAGCCATTGTTCAGGGCATATTCACACTTCTTCTTACAATTACAGGGAGTAATTGCAAGACGTTGAGTTGTGAAAGGAATCTGGGTTCACAAAAACCATAGCAGATTGACATACTTGACAAGTTGGTTTTAAAATTACCTTTTGTTCAGTATAATTTGAGATAAGTTAGTTAGGCTTTGTATTGGGTATGTTTTTTGGTTTCCTTTCACTGCATAAAACTAAACTCAATGTTGCTTCATAACATCCTGCTGTTATCCTAACAATTTTTTGGATTACTTAGAAAAATCTTTCACTAGTTGTGGCATAAATTCTTTTTTTTCCACAAATTCATTTATTGTAAAGTTGGTTGGGTGTATGTAAATAAGAACAGAAGTTGCAGGTCTTGGAGGACCTGTGATATTATGGAATGGGGGAGTGAGAGGATAGAGAATTGTATGCAATAGTGTCTCTCCTAAGGGGACTTCCCTGTAAAAGAAACCTAATGTGGGCCGGGTGTGGTGGCTCCCATCTGTAATCCCAGCACTTTTGGAGGCCGAGGTGGGTGGATCATGAGGTCAAGAGATCGAGACCATCCTAGCCAACATGATGAAACCCATCTCTACTAAAAATACAAAAATTAGCTGGGCATAGTGGAGTGCACCTGTAGTCCCAGCTACTTGGGAGGCTGAGGCAGGATAATCGCTTGAATCCGGGAGGTGAAAGTTGCAGTGAGCCGAGATCACGTCACTGTACTCCAGCCTGGGCGACAGAGCGAGACTCTGTTTCAAAAACAAAACAAAACAAAACAAAACAAAACAAAACAAAACAAAACAACAAAAACCAAACAAACAAAAAAGAAGCCTAATGTGATAGGTTGGAGTCTGTATGCTCCATGAGGGGTGGTGCTTTGAATGATTTATTCATAGCTGTATCCCCATTCTGGCACATAGTGTATGGGCAAGAAACACACATTCAATGAATTAATAAGTGAATGGTACAATAAACAAATGAGAGGCATAGCTTGGTAGAAAGGAAAGATTACAGGCTTTAGAGCAAAGAGGGAGAATTCTGGCTTCATTATTTATTGCATGATTTGGGGCTAGTCACCAATTCTGTTTTCTCATATATAAAGTGGATATAATAGACATTTTCTTTTTGGCTTCTGATAATTTAATGAGAAGATGTTTGAAAAAATCCAAAATGAATAAATGTTTATGTGTGTATATATACATATATGTACATGTATATATTTATTTATTTCTTGTTCTAAAAAGGATTTGAAGTGACGTAAAATCCAAGGATTACTAGATTATATATAAAAATAGAGAAGAAAATATTAGTGAAAGGAAAGCAAGCAAGGGAAAAACTTAGATATAATCAAGAGCCAAGGTAGTGTATAAATTGCAGGGAATATATATCCCTGGATTGCCTAGAAAAGAACCACAAATTTGACTCTGAGCTTTCTATCAAATAAAATGAAGAGGTTAACATAATGCAATACATAATTGAAATTGTTAGTCAAATAAAAACAAAACAACTCTTCAAAAGACCAGTCCTCAGAAAAAAGAGAGTTTTTGTTGTGAGCTACATTCTCAGTAACAGACTTTACTGAGCTATTTTTTTCAGAGCATGTCAACATGGAATCTAGTAAAATTATGCCCTAATATGGGAAAGAGAGCATAATAACCCGTAATATAAAACAGATTTCTGATGGTCATGCTTATTCCCAGGATAAATTTATCTACATTTATTGCATTTTAGAAAAGCTATAAAGAAAACAAGTCAAAGATAAATGACTACCAAATTGATGGTCTATCAGAAAAGCATTGGTACAGAATTTATAAATTGGGATATTTTTGAGTAAGACTTTCAGAGAATGAAATGTGCTTACTTGATCTGAATTATAATTATGATTTCAAGTTATTTCAAATAACTCACTTTTTATTTGCTACTTTGTCATGTATTTTACTTCTATATAAGCTATAAACTTCATAAAAATGTTGTTGTTGTCTTAAACAGTCAACATCTTTTATATTCCTGTATATTTACCTCTTCTGGTGCTGTTCATTATTTCCTGGGCTTTCTTGCTGTCATCTGGAATTATTTTCCTTTACCCAGAAGGGATTCCTTTAGTGTTTCCTACAGTAAATGTCTGTTTTGAATGAGTTTTATTATTTTGTGTCTGTCTGAGATTATTTTTCTTTTGCCTTCATTATTGAAGGATATTGTCACTGGGTATAGAATTCTACTGTTAGCAGCTGTTTTTTTTTAAACAGGTTAAAAATGCAACATATATATATATTTTGAAACATCATGTTATACATAATACATATCATTTTATCTGTCAATTAAAAAATAAAACCCAAAAAACTAAAAGTGATAATATAATCACATAAATAATTACTTTTTTTTAATGGCATACATAGTTTCTATTGAGAAATCAGCTGTCATTTTAGTTGCTTTCTCCTTAAAGAAAATATTTCTTTGACCCCTCTGGCTGATTTAAAACAATTTCTCTTCAATTTTGGGGGTTTGTTTTTAACAGTTAGATTCTTATATGCCTAGGAGTGGTTTTCTTTCTTTTTTTTTTTAAATATAAATGACTTTTAATTTGTCTTTACCATGTTTTAATTGAACTATGTCAACACTGAAAATTAAATCTACTCTTACACAAGTGTCCTACTCAGTTTTTTTTCTTTTCTTTCTTTCTTTATTTATTATACTTTAAGTTCTGGGGTACATGAGCAGAATGTGCAGGTTTGTTATATAGGTATACACGTGCCATGGTGGTTTGCTGCACCCATCAACCCATCATCTACGTTAGGTATTTCTCCTAATGTTATCCCTCCACTTGCCCCTTACCCCCCAACAGACCCCAGTTTATGATGTTCCCCTCCCCCTGTCCATGTGTTCTCATAGTTCAACTCCCAAGTATGAGTGATAACATGTGGTATTTGGTTTTCTGTTCTTGTGTTAGTTTACCGAGAATGATGCTTTCCAGCTTCATCCATGTTCCTGCACAGGACATAAACTTATCCTTTTTTATGGCTGCATAGTATTCCATGGTGTATATGTGCCACATTTTCTTTATCCGGTCTATCATTGATGGACATTTGGGTTGGTTGCAAGTCTTTGCTATTGTGAACAGTGCCACAATAAACATACGTATGCGTGTGTCTTTATAGTAGCATGATTTATAGTCCTTTGGGTATATACCCAGTAATGGAATTGCTGGGTCAAATGGTATTTCTGGTTCTAGGTCATTGAGGAATCACCACACTGTCTTCCATAATGGTTGAACTAATTTACACTCCCACTAACAGTGTAAAAGCATTCCTATTTCTCCACAACCTCTCCAGCATCTGTTGTTTCCTGACTTTTTAACGATCACCATTCTAACTGGCATGAGATGGTATCTCATTGTGGTTTTGATTTGCATTTCTCTAATGACCAGTGATGATGAGCTTTTTAAAATGTTTGTTGGCTGCATAAATATCTTCTTTTGTGAAGTGTCTGTTCATATCCTTCACCTACTTTTTGATGGGTTTGTTTTTTTCTTGTAAATTTGTTTAAGTTCTTTGTAGATTCTGGATATTAGCCCTTTGTCAGATAGATAGATTGCAAAAATTTTCTCCCATTCTGTAGGTTACCTGTTCACTCTGATAATAGTTTCTTTTGCTATGCAGAAGTCAAGATAGGTCAAAAGCTAGTTCTCTTCCACCAGATAGCCAAGTTGTGAATACAAAGGAAAGCCTCTTGAAGGAAATTAAAAGTGCTACTCCTGTGAACACACAAATGCGAAGAAAGTGAAATAGTCTTATTGTTGATAAAGAGAACATTTTAGTGGTATAGACAGAGATCAATTCAGTCACAACATTCCCTTAAACCAAAGCGTAATCCAGAGCAAGGGCCTAACACTCTTCAATTCTGTGAAGGCCAAGAGAGGTGAGGAAGCTGCAAAAGAAACTGTGGAAGCTAGAAAAGGTGGGTTTATGGAGGTTTAAGGAAAGAAGCTATCTCTGTAACATAAAAGTGCAAGGTGAAGCAACAAGTGCTGATGTAGAAGCTGCAGCAAGTTATCCAGCTTGACGAATCCAGAAAATCTAGCTTAAATAATTGATAAAGATGATTACACTAAACAACAGATTTTCAATGCAGACTGAACAGTCTCCTGTTGGAAGAAGATGCCATCTAGGACCTTCATAGCTAGGAAGGAGAAGCCAATGCCTGGCTTTGAAGCTTCAAAGGACAAGATGACTCTCTTGTTAGGCCCCAATGCAGCTGGTGACTTTCAGTTGAAGCCCATGCTCCTTTATCATATTGAAAGTCCTAGGTCCTCCCTTGAGTATTATGCTAAATCTATACTACCTGTGCTCTATAAATGGAACAACAGAGCCTGGACGAGAGCAAATTTGTTTACAGCATAGTTTACCTACTAAATATTTTAATCTCCCTGTTGAAACTTACTACTCAGAAAGAAAAATTTCTTTCAAAATATTACTGCTCACTGACAACACATCTAGTTGTCCAAGAGCTGGAGATGTACAAGGACATTGATACTGTTTTCATGCCTGCTAACACAACATCTATTCTGCAGCCCATGGATCAAGGAGTCATTTTGACTTTTATGACTTTTTATTTCAGAATTACATTTTGAAAGGCTATAGCTGCCATTGATAGTGATTCCTTTGGTGGATCTGAGCAAAGTAAACAGAAAACCTTCGGGAAAGGATTCACCATTTTAGAAGCCATTAGGAACATTCATGATTTATTGGAGGAAATCAAAATATCAACTTTACAGGAGTTTGACAGAAGTTAATTCCAACCTTCATGGATGAGTTTGAGCTTCAAGACTTCAGTGGAGAAAGTCACTGTAGTTGTGGTGAAAATAGGTAGAGAACTATAATTAGAAGTGGTACCCTAAGATGTGACTGAATTGTTGCAATCTCCTGATAAAACTTGAACAGATGAGGAGTTGCTTCTTATGGATGAGCAAAGAAAGTGGTTTCTTGAGATGGACTCTTCATCCTGGTGAAGATGTTGTACATTGTTGAAATGCCAAAAAGGATTTAGAATATTGCAGAAATTTAGTTGATTAAGCAGCAGCAAGTTTGGAGAGGATTGACTCAAAATTTGAAAGAAGTTTTACTCAGGGTAAAATGCTATCCAACAGCATCGCATGGTACACAGAAATCTTTCTTGAAAGGAAGAGTCAATTGATTGGCAAATTTCACTGTCGTCTTATTTCAAGAAATTGCCATAGCCATCCCAACCTTCAGCAACCACCACCCTGACGAGTCTGGAGCCATCAACGTTGAGTCAAGACCCTCCGCCAGCCAAAAGGATTATGAGTAACTGAAGACTCAGATGATGATCAGCATTTTTTTTACCTATATAGTATTTTCTAATTAAAGTCTGTACTTTGGTTTTTTAGACATAATACTGTTGCACACTTAATCACATACCGGTATAGGGTAAACATAAATTTTATATGCACTGGCAAACCAAAATAATTTTGTGTGACTTACTTTATTGCAAGTGAGAAGAAGAGGAGAAGAGAGAAAAGTATGTGTGTGTGTGTGGTGTGTGTGTGTGTGTGTGTGTGAGAGAGAGAGAGAGAGGCTGTTGAGACTGTTTGAACTTTTAGATCCAAGTGTAAGTGTAACTCTGAATTTTAACCAATGGTAGTAAAACAGGATGCAAAGGAAAAAATCCAGATTGAAGAGCAAAAGACTTAAATTCTGGCACAATACGGATATATTGATAAAATTAAGGATCAGAGGGGACTCTATGAAATGAGGAGAGGGGATTTGTCTTAGATAAACTTTGCATCTTTATTTTCTCTGATGCTTAAGAAAGGAGAAAAGGATAATAAATATGCAGAGGCATGTTAACATGGAAAGAAGCAGAGTTGAAGAAGTTGGTATTTAATGGCTAAGGTTACCTTCAGACACTAGGAAGAAAGGTTAGCAATCATTTGACACATAATCAACATGTTTCATTGACTTTTTTCATAAACTGTATATGAGATGTTGCTTTCATGCAGATGCTCTGCTATATTCTACAGTTTATTCATTATAAATAGTAGAGAGAAATGTGGAAAGTAGTAGAAGATATGGAAAACCCTTGAAATATATTACATGCAAACACAAGATACACACACACACACACACACACACACACACACACACACACGCCTTATGGGCATAGGTGCATTGTCTGCTGCAGCACTGCTGTTGGTGAATGCAGCAATAAGTAAACCAAAGCACTAGAATTAAATTCCTGCCTTGATGTCGTTAGCCAGCCAACTCATGATAGTGCTCAAAATGAACATGGTCATTCTTAGTCTGTATGTTTTTCTCCTTTTTTCCTTATTCCTTCCTTGTGAATATTTACAATGTGCTAGGCACAGGGATTACAAGTTTGAACAGGATTGATACCTCTGCCATCAAAGTGGTGAACAAAATAACAGAGGGATTAAGAAGGGACCGAATAGTTCAGGCATCTGAAGTCTTGTATCTCTTTTGCCTACTGTAGAAGTTTTTATAAGAACATTACTTATTGATAAATTGTCAAGACAGAATCAGCTGTGCTTATTTTTATTGAAACTGGAAAGTTGATTATGTCCAACAAGCTTGACAATTTATGTGGATAAACATTTGGAGAGAAATCGGTCTTTTAAAATAGTGTGCTCAGCTAGACTGCATCCAATTTTCTTTTATTTAACTAAAGATCAATAATTATATTTCAGCCTATATCTTTTTCCTTGCTACCCTCTCTCCACTTGGTAAGGGTTCATTAATCAAAAACCTTATTTGCTTTGCCTGTGTGTGTGTGTGTGTGTGTTTGTGTTTGTGACAGTTAAAGGGCATTAAATTATTTGCAATGATTTCTTTGTCTTCCTGAAAGGTTTTAGCACAGGGGAGC
This sequence comes from Nomascus leucogenys, assembly GCF_006542625.1. Lineage (NCBI taxonomy): Eukaryota > Metazoa > Chordata > Mammalia > Primates > Hylobatidae > Nomascus > Nomascus leucogenys. The sequence continues at coordinate 97,178,759 of NC_044395.1, forward strand.
TATTCACTGTGTGAGGTGAGTTGGAAGGGATATTAGTCCCTGTAGAGGTTACACAAACTATTGCACCAAACTACAAACTAGTGGTGGGAATGTAACATAATTCCAAAGGAAAATATTTCATGTACATTACCCTGTCAAATACTGCTCTCTGTAGGGTTTAAATTTCACTAGTGACTGGCGTGACAGGATACACAAACATTGCCCAATATTTCATTCAGATTTTGCTTATATAACATCTAAAACTGGTCTGCTCAGAACCTTAGTACCGTTGAAGGAAAGCTGCCACTGTCTCCTTATCACCTTTGAACACCAATTGTTGATTGGCTGTGTTGTCGATTCATTTCCCACATGATATTGGAAGTCATAGTCATACCCAAGGCCTTTGCTTATTACCTCCATTTGTTTACTATTAAATCTGTTCTAGTTTTACTAGTTGGAAAAAAACCACAGTTGACGTGACCCTCTCCCTTATTTGCTATTTTATTTATATTTCAGTCTTGAATATAGAAAACAAAGATAGGAAAAAAAAAGAACTGGTTAAAATATTTTGTACATCATATCAAAACCTTTTCTAAACTCAGCAACTGATGTTCATACCCACAGGTTGATGCCTTCTCCAAATAATCCACTGGCTTTAGTCTGTTACTATAATAGAAAACCAACATTGCTCAATCGAAAGAACACTTGAGCTGGGGACCAGAAATTTGGCTTTAGTTTCACCTCTTGCAATCATAATATGCACTGCCTCGAGTGTTCACTTAACTTTCCTGAACCTTGTAATTTTATAAAACAGGAACAACAATATGAACATATTTCCCATAGATCATCTTTAGAATCAAATAAGATAAATTATGTGAAAGTGTTTTATACATTTGTATAGTACTGTACAAATGAAAATTATGACCATGAAGGTGAATTGCTATATTATCGATTTTGTTTACTTGTTTTAGATCTCAGGGAAACTATCTCTAGAGTCATATTGCCCAGAATAAGTAAGCATCAGTATTATCAGAAAGAAAAGTTCCATCTTGTCTTTCTCACAAGTATAGATTGATTTTGTTCATCAGTGAAATGATTCTTTTAAGACACAGTGTTGTCATGCATTGTACATATTCATATATACTTTCATTGTTAACCAGAGGAAGTCCTAAAATTCAAATAGATTCACAGTAAACAATTCAGAAGAACAGAAGCTTTTATAAAACTTTCAGTTCTTTTCGTTATTGTCACAACCAGAGAGCTGGTACTTAATGCAAAAAGTTCTAATTGGCTCCATGCTTATTTAATAGTACTTTTAAAATACTTTTTTTTCCAGCAAATTTAATTATAATTCTTTTGCCACTCCTTGAATTATTTGGTCAAGAGTATTGTATTACCCTTTGCTAGTAATTAAGTTTTAATTTTCTGACATGTAAAATTTAAGTAACATAAGGTCTTCAAAAATATAGTTTTTATATATAAATTATATGAGCATTGAGAAATAAAGAATAGTTAGAAACTTCTAAAATTTTGTCTTTAAACAGTGGCAAGTCTAAAAGAACCTAAGTTCCAGGAAAGTTAACAACAGAATACTCCTCTAAAGCTATTCATGATAGGATATGGGTTGACTTGGTGATAGTCAATCTTGGGAGACCATATAGTTTACCTCTATGAGGTTCCACTGGGCCACATGGCCACAACAACTTATTAGGTTCCTCTGAGTTTCACCAGTTTCTAGTTTTGCTCTGTATTATTACAATACTTTGAAATGGGGTATTGGGGATGAGTGAGGAATGGAAAAGTAGAGGGGATTTAAAAATGCATTAAAATTCCACTTTTAGGATATAGCCCTCACGTTTTTATGGTTTTACTAAAATGAATGTGTTGTTATATACAAACAAGCAAAAATCTTATGTGTTGGGTTCGGTTAAAGAAATCTCATTTAAAATGCTAAATTTAAAAATATTAGTTATACTACGTGTAGGCAATGAAGTAAAATGCCACGTACTCTCATATATTACCGGTGAGAATGTAAGTTACTGCAAACACTTTTAAAACTGTTTGCCAGTATCTAATAAATGTTAACATTCAAATACTCTATAATCCAGTTTTCCTACTTTTAGAGACATACCTAACAGAAACACATACATACGTATACCAAAAGGCATGTATAAGAATATTCATATTCATATTATTAATAGTACCAAACTAGAAACCCAAATGTCTGAATGACAAAACTATTTGTCTACAGTGATAGAAGTCAGAAAGCGATTACTTTGGGGGAAGAGGGAAGGGTTAGTGATGACGAGGAGGCATCAGGGAGCTTCTGGGATCCTGGTAATATTTTACCTCTTGGTCTAGGTAATAGTTACACAGGCATGTTAATTTTGTGATAATTCACTGAGCTATACATTTGTAACTTGGGAACACTTCTGAATGTATATTATGCTTCAAAAGTTTTAAAATAAAAATGATATTTATCCAAGAATCAACCAAAGCATCAGTCAAATGTGAAAGTAGAATAAAGGCCTTTTGCAAAAGTCCCAAACAGCCTTTATAAAGAAAACTACTTACTGATATATCCTAGCAAATAGAGGGATAAACAAAGAGTCATGAAGATGTAGGATCTAGAAGGAGAGAATCTAGTTTGGGAGATAACAAAGGGAAATTCAACGTTATAACCATGAACAAGCCTAGGGAATGAGGGTCCTGTGTAGACAAAAGGACAGAAAACTCCAGATGCTTAAGAGATTTGTTGTTATCCCAGAGAAATGCAAGAATTTATGGATTCAATAAAAGCATATCATTCAAGAAAATAAAGGTCAATAGAAAAATAATGATGAATAAAATGCAGAAAGATAAACAAAAGAAAGAAAATAAAACCAGAGAATGTTTGTTGGCTCTACCATGTACAGTATTTATACAGTTATAATAATATAATATAAATCCTGTTTATTATTATCCAAATACCAAGGTTTAAATTTGGTTTCAAAACAGATTTCAAATGTTGGTAACAACTTTGAAATGTGAAAATAAAATTGTGGATGACAGAAAGTTGGAGGCAGGAGTTGTATGAGAGTGAAAGACTGGTGGAGACATGGACACTTCCTTTTAAATAGTTGAGTGCAATGGCGAAGGTGTTGGCTATGGTTGATTGGCCAAGGCTGAAATGTTGGAATGTGTTATTTAAAGTCGGAAAATGTAATCAACAGGAAGACTAAAATCAGCCATCTCTATTGGGAGGAGAATGGGGAAGTGGACTTTAAGTGAGTTAAATCCTCATCTATCCTATTAGGAATCAAATCATAATGTCAGACAAAATCAAGAAATAATAGAGTGAGAAAATCATTAAAAGATACAACAGTCTTACTAAGAACTTAAAAAAGCAATTAAGATTAAAAGTTGTTACTTCTGGAAAGTAGGACTGGGGAGGAGGTGCAGGTATCAGATAGGGGACTATTTATTTTCCTCATAAGCCCTTCTGTACTATATTTGATTTTTTAAATGAAGGGCAAATATTACTCAGAAAAACTCAATTAGTAAGTTTTAATGGTTTGTTGATTCCAATGTTTCCATTTATAAAAATTTTTAAATAACTTTGCATCTATATAAAAGTATGTTTTTGATTAGTGGTGTAATTAATTACCACAAATTTCTTGGTTTAAAAAACCACAACTTTATTATCTTGCAGTTTTGTGTGTCAGAAGTCCAACAAAAGTCTCAGTGGGTTCAAATCAAGTTGGTGCTCCTTTCTGGAGGCTCTAGGGGAGAACCCATTTCTCTGCCTTTTTCAGCTTTGAGAGGCTTCCCACATTCCTTGCTTCATGACTCCCTTAATCAGTCTTCAAAACCATCAGTGTCCAATCTCTCTAACCCTTCTTCCATAATCACATCTTTCTATCTTACTGATCACAGACAGAAAAATTCTCTGATTCCAGGAACTTGTGTGATTAGATCGGGCCTACCCAGATAATCCAGGATAATCCCTCTATCTCAAGGTCCGTAACCTTAATAACACCTACAAAATACTTCTTGCCATGTAAATTAACATATTCACAATTTCTGAGAATTATAGCATGAACATCTTTGAGGCCATTTTTTTTTCCCACAAAAAAGTTAAAACTCAACTGTACCAAAAGTTATCTACAACCCTACCATACTGGTATATCCAGAAAAAAATATGTAAACTCCTAATTATTACATTAAAATCATGAAAATAAAGCCAAACTTGTGATGAAAACTCTTCCCATGCTTCCCCACCCCCAAGAAAAGAGAAGTTTGTAGAGAAGTTTGTATGTGTTTCTCAGGAGTCTTTGGTTTGTGCGCACTGAGCAATTTTAGCTGGGTGGCTCCTGAGGGAATGGGATGAACACACACATTTGGTGTGAGGAAGCAACAAGTGGTGAGATCTTATGAGAGAGACAAAGAGAGGAGTAGGGTTTGAGGAAGGGTTTCTACCTGTGGAATTAACTTGACCCCACTAGCATGCAGCACCTCCGATGCTATGGGATACCTTGGGCTCTGTACACATTATGCACCATATACAGTACCTTGGAAAGCACTGGAAATGATCCTGATGGACCGCCAAAGGACTCTGAGTTTGAACCATTGTGAGTATCGCCAATCCCCAACAAAAGTGAGTGACCAGTCAGTCATAGGGCTAGCACCCAGAAGCAGCTACAGTCTACAAAGGCTGGACAGTTATGTCCTTGGGCAAAGAGTGCCCTGTTGTACTCCACTGTGTTGCACTTAGGACTTTTAGATGATCTCATTGAGTGGGAAAGAGAGACACCACAATATTCCAGCCCAATTTCTCACCAGTTAGGTGGAGAGGGAACAAGAAACAGATTAAATATGATATGAAAAAACAAAGGAAGGTGGCCGGGTGTGGTGGCTCAAGCCTGTAATCCCAGCACTTTGGGAGGCCGAGGCGGGTGGATCACGAGGTCAGGAGATTGAGACCATCCCGGCTAACATGCTGAAACCCCGTCTCTACTAAAAATACAAAAAAATTAGCCGGGCATGGTGGCGGGCGCCTGTAGTCCCAGCTACTTGGGAAGCTGAGGCAGGAGAATGGTGTGAATCCGGGAGGCGGAGCTTGCAGTGAACCGAGATCGAGCCACTGCACTCCAGCCTGGGCGACAGAGCAAGACTCCATCTCGGAAAAAAAAAAAAAAAAGAAAAAAATAAGAAAAAAATAAAGGAATGTGATAATTTGTACACCTTCCTATCATGAACTAAAATTTATATCACATCCATCAGGTTTTTGTTGGTTCAACATAAGTAGATGCTACTCGCTTCTAATTCTTGGGCAAAACAAGTATTTTTATACCTCTGTACCTTTGTTTATGCTGTTCTTCCTTCCCAGAATGTCCCTTCTCTCTCCCAGTCAGGCTTCAAATCCCAGCTCAGTAAAGACTTCCTGACCTAACTGGACTTCTTATTACCCTTTACTCTGAGTTCCTGTAGCATTCCTAACTATGACTCTTGACTCTGTTACAGCACTTGCCACATTGCATGAGACATTGTTCCCTGTCTTACTTTCCTGATTGCTAGTGATAAATTAAGGTCTCAAAGGGGACAGGTATGTAAATATATAACTGACTTACTTTGAATCCTTATGTAAAACCAGGACTACCAAATGTGTTCCCCCAAAAGCAGATTATCCCTTTATATTGATATCATATTCAGGTCATGGGACCCTTCCAAACCTCTGGGTATAGTACTTTATACTGAATTATTGACTGTCTTCCTCCACAAGTTTGGCTAGCACAGTGCCAAGTAGGAGCCCTTGTGGGAGAAACTGCCTTTCTTGCTGGATAAAATCCAGAGCTTTCACATTGTGGAGGCCTCAAAAAGCATATGGATCAGGAATCTATAAGCAGCTCAGGAAACAAAACAAACATAAATGGCTGCACCAGTCTTGTGGACATCTATAGAAATGCTTCCTTCACCTTGTTAGAGCATAGAAACCCCAAATAAATTAGTGGAGGACAGGGAGGTGGGCTTTGGATGTAGTTTTACATTACTTCTCCAGAATGTACTAGATGTGCAATATTGGAAAATTTATTTCATCTATGATTCTCAAACTTCTCTGTAAAATGAGAATTGAAAATGGTATCTCCAAGGCTATTGTGATGTTTAATGAGATAGCATCTGAGTTTCCTGTTCTATTGCTTGGCTCATGACAACGTGTAAAAATGCAAATTGACCTATCCTTGCTAAACCATGACTCATATCTAACACAAAGAGCACACATGTCCCTTTGTGCATGAAGGAAACTAATATTTTATTGAGAAGCTATTACATCTAATGCAGTGTGTGATTTATGGATGGAATATAAAATAAACAAGATTCATCACCTTTTTTTTTCTCAAGATGCTTGAATCTTAGTTGAAAATACAGGGTATAGATAAGGCAAATAGTCCAATATTTAAACATCAATGTGGGACACACTATAAAATAGCCACATGTCATCTAGTGAGGCATGCATTCTGTAGACTCCCAGCTGTTGTCAGTAGCATTACTTAATAATGTTGTTGGGACACAGGGGAGAAGAAGATGGTCTCAAAATCGACTTTTTGATGATAATAAAGACAATTCTTATTTAATGTTTTTGAATGACTAAATCTTCCAAACGGTTATCTAAGCCAAAAAATAGCTTTTATTTTAAACTATTGATCCTTGAACAATAACAGCTTGAGTAATCCTAAATGTTGAATCAATGAGGTGCTAAAAGGATGATCTGGGCCACTGATGGTTAAATAACATCCTTTTCACTTCAGCCCTTGCTGAAGTTCCTTTAAAATTTTTCACATTCATTTTCCTGCCATAAGTAATAGAATGTTGTTAAAAATAATGTACTCTGATGATAAGTTATGGAGCATCATGGAATTATAAAAAGGGTAGAATATTGAGATGGACAATCAATGACCCTAAAACATTAAAAAATTTTTGTGGGGGGATTCCTAACCTCTCACGCAAGATTTCTGGTTTTTGTCTCATCGTGTCGGGCATATTTTTGTGATGAGTCTTTCTATAAAATTAGAGTAAGCAAAATATTCCAATGCACTGAAAGCCATGGTTACCTGTGTTCCTATAAACCAGGATTTTTCTCCATCTGTTAGGTAAGATGTTGATAGAAAAGTCTTCTGCTGTATTTGATGCCAAATTGCTAGCTTGGATTTAGAGATGAAGGTTTTTAAAAATGCAATGTACTAGCTACAGGTTTTAGTGCCGACTGCAGAGATCAATATCATTTGTACACCACAGTGGGAGCATTTATTAAGAAATCACTCTGCCTCTGATTCCCAGGGAGAAAATCAAGCTTCACACTTTGTGTTTATGTGGAAGTTGTCTCCACAGATCACAGTGAGCCCTTGTGAAGTCCAAGTGAGCTGTGTTCTATGTAATGTGTGCTGTGCTTGTAACTTGAGAGTGTGAGGCTGGTTTCTTCCCATTCCCCTAAGCCCCTTCTTCTAGAATTCACTAATATTAGACTGATTCATTTTGGAGCTAAGAAGCCTTATTGGAAAGTAATTCAAAAAAGGGTTGACACCTGGAATACAGACCTACAATGGCATGACTGGCTGACTGAATGGCACCTGCAGGAAGCCAGATTGCTGTGGTGGACTGTGGGACCAGTGGGAAACTATCAACCCTGAGTGATGATAAGCTAAACTCAGCCACAGGGCCTGATGGTTGGAGAAATACAGTGGTGCTAGGTAAAATATGGTGACTATCACTCAATCATGTAGAAACTTTGGATGAAGGTTGTATATGTTGAATAGAAATATATATTTTATAAGAAGATAAATATTAACATGCATGTGTTACTAATCTTATACCCCTTATCATTTCCCAAGATTGATATATAGTCTTTGCTTATTCAACTTCTTTTCCTCCTCTGTATTCTAAAAAGATTTCTGCTTTCACCAAAGTTGTTCTTGAGATTTGTGATTTATAATCTTGTGAGTAGTTAGAAATGCATGGTTGGCTAGTATATCAGGGAAAGTGATGTGCTAAGTTGAGGGTTGTGTTGAAGACGGGGAACTTTAGATGAGAACCGGGACTGGGTGATTTAGGGATAAGGGAAAGTGATGTTAAGGCCAGGAAATGATCCAGATTTTGTGGAGCTGGAAACTTATACAATAATTGAGATCTCCTTTGAGAGACAGAATGCAAAATTACAAAAAATTAGGTGTGAAATTGAGTGTTTATTTAGCAAAAGAAAATAAATCACAATAAGTCCCCATGTTAAAGGGCAGATAAATATCACAAAAGTCACTGAATGCATAATACATTTATTAATTATTATTGCACACTTCGTTATGGACTGAATGCTTGTATCCCCTCTAAATTTATGTGTCTAAGCCCTAATCCCCCAATGTAATAGTTTTCGGAAATGGGGCCTTTGGGAGGTAATTAGGGTTAGATAAGCTCAAGAAGGTGTAACCTCATGATGGGATTCGTGTCTTTATAAGAGACATGAGAGAATAATCTCTCTCCTGCACACATGTAAAGAAGAGATCCTGTGAACACATGATAAGATGGTGGTAGTCTGCAAGCCAAAAGAAGAAGCCTCAGAATGAAAACTAGCTTATCACCTTGATTTTGAACTTTCCAGCCTTCAGAACTGCGAGAAATAAATTTCTGTTGTTGAAGCCACTCAATCTATGATATTTTGTTATGGTAGTTGAAGAAGGCTAGAATATCTTTATACATATATTTTCACATATATATAACATATATCATATTTTTCATACATATTTTTGGTTGTATAGCTTGAGCACTTCTCTATACAAAAACATGTGTTCTTCTAAATATTTTCAGTCTTTATATAATTGGTTGAAGTGTGTATTTTATTAAAATTGTGATGTGACAATATATCAATTATCTCACAGATATAGTAATCATTTATAGAGTTGTGCCTTAAGACCAAAGAAATTCTGATAAATTCTATTTCCCATCAACAGACATGGTTCTTTTAAAATTGCAAATGCTGCATTATTACTTTCCTAAAAGGAGAGGATTTCTCTGTCTCCTCTACAGTTTTACATTTTTGATAATTTGAAGTATTTTCCACGTACTAGTTTCTGGCTCTCCAATTTCGAACCTGGTTTCTTCCTGACTACAAACAGTTCTGGTGCCTGGTGCTGTAGGACAGATTCCCTTTGCAGCACAACCTCTGCTTCTGTGCCTTTGTGTTTACAATAGTGGGTGAGTTGCCATGGTGGGCAGGAGGAGTATTCCTGAAAACCATTCCAACCTGGAAAAGCTAGAGATGACTATAAACCACATAAATATATTCTATTCAAACTACATGTATCTTGGATTTAACCATGCCTTAGATTTCCAAGATGCCCATAGTCCACTGTCACCCAACACAGGAGCAAGTGTGACAGAGGGGAAGTCAGATTTGGAAGAGACAACAATCTTAACTACAGTATTTTCACTTACAATATTTTTCCAGATTTTACAAAAACATGATCACATGAATATGTTGCTAGGGTCTTCCTTTTCCCTGTTGGTCTTCTGACTCATTGTCTTATCCATTTTTGAAAGTGGAATATTAAACTCTTTTTGTTGAATTTTCTGTTTGTCTCTTGAATTCTCTCAGTTTTTTGCTTGATGTATTTTGGGTCTCTGTTGTTAGGTGCATATATAAGGTTATGTTTTCCTGATGGTATTATACTTTTATCATTATATAATTTTTCTCTTTATCTCTAATACATTTTTTGTTTTAAAATCTATTCTGTCTGATTTACTACAGCCACTTCTGCTCAGATACTTTCGAGGGAAATTGACAATTGTTGGTTTGATATTGCATAAAATGCAATATCATTTTTATCTCTATATCAAAAACTCACTATGATGGGAGAAGGGAGAAAGTGTACATTAGAGAAATAAATATTGTATCATTTGGAATAAGTAACCTTTATTATAGCTCGATTCTTATTTGAATTTTAGTCAGTGAGGGAGGGTATTTTGATAGCTGTGTGAGGTGTCAGTTACACAGATTGAATACGAAAAAAAAACACTTCAAAGTTGTACTTTGGAATTCTTCTAGTTTGGGGTGAGGGAGGAAACAATATGGGCTTGAGTTTTTCTTTTTCTGGAGTTCAACTCCAGTGAAATCATGAGAGCTTGCTTGTTGATGAGGATGATTTGTCTAAAGTTCCATCACCATCCAGCAAGATACCCAAGCTTGACATCTTGGAATGATCCGCAACTCCTCCTGATTTCCCATGTCCCACATCAGTACAGATGTGTGTTCAGCTCTGAAGTCTTGCCTGATTTATCGCTGTTTCTCACCTCTATCTTCCCTTCCTACAGAAGCTATTAGCCTCTGTATCCTCCAAACAGTTTTTATACCTCTGTTATGGCACTTCTCACATTGTATTTTAATTATCTTCTTTTAGATCTAGATCTCCCAAGTACATTAGATAGTGAGTTTTTGAGAGGAAAAACTATATATTATTTAATCTTGGTATCTTTTATGTTCATGCTACATGCTTAATAGATGCTTAAACCTTTAAAAAATTTGAACATGACCATCCAATATATTTAGTTAGTTAATGCTAGAGTTTATTTGGAGAGTAAAAAAAGAAGAAAGGAAAAGGGTGCTTGTCACTACTTGTGTTTGTTATTATGAATGTCACCCTAGAACTTAGGAGAAATGGGTTATATAGTTATATATTTAAATATTTATGTGTTTACTCATTGAGATAATCTATACTCATTAAAATAGTAATTGGCATATGTTCTTTTTGGCTTTTATGTTCTGCTTGGTGAAATTATATATATTTGACATATAGCCAGATTTTATTTTAAATGGCTCTATACCAAATATAGTTTACAAAACAAGGACATTCATGGAAACAGCAGTGTAAGAGCCCATTAGTAACTACAGGCTCTTAACAGATTGTTTGGTTGAAAATAGCTTACACTTAGTCTAGTAGAAGAAAGAATTTCTTCAAACTAGGATTTTCCTCTATCTCCATAGTTACTATGTTTGCCAGGTATCCAGGAATGTTGATAGGTCAAAATAGTTGATTAAAAAAAACAGCTTGGATTATTTCTACCAAATAGTTGAGATTCTTTTCAGGCCCAAGATAGAGAACCATAGAATCTTGAATTTAAAGGGATGTTTCAATCAACATAGCCTGACTTCCATATTTTACAAATAAAAAAAATGAAGTCATACGAATAGAAAGTGATTTTTTCAAAGGGCCAGAACCCACATTTTAAAAGTTCTAGCCTAGTAGTCTTTCCCCCACATCATTCAGCTTCTTACAAAGTATTTAACAAATAGATTCAATACAATCTTTATCAAAATCCCAGATCTCTGTTTTGTAGTCAATGGCAACCTGAACTTAAAATGATCTAAGGGACCTAGAATAACCAAAATAATTTTGAAAAAGAACACAGTTGGAGGACTCACACTTCTGGTCTCAAGTCTTAGCATAAAGCTACAGTAATTAAGACACTGTGGTACTGGCATAAGGATAAATATAAATATCAACAGAATAGAATTATAAATCCAGGAATCAGCTCTTACATTTATTCAATTGATTCAACAACAGTACCAAGACCATTCAATGAATTGAGAAATAATAGTCTTTCTATCAATTTGTGCTGGGACAACTGGATATTCACACAAAAAAGCATAAATTTGGACTCCTTACCTCACATCTTATCTAAAATGAACTCAAAGTGAATAATAGATCTAAATAGAAGAACTAAATCTGTAAAATCTTAGAAGAAAACATAAATATAGGTATAAACCTTTGTGACCTTGGTTTAGACAATATTGCTTCTCAGGTAGGACACAAAAAACACCAAAAACAAAAGAAAAACTTAGATAAATGGACACTATCACAATGAAAACCTTTGTACTTCAAAGTTTACCATCAGAAAAGTGAAATGACAATGTTGCAGGACTTTTCCTTAGTTCAACTAAAGATGGCGTCCTTGTCTGTCCCACTGCCACGAAAAATTAGGCTCACAGACAGTTTGAAGGGTGACTGAAGCAGGGTTTTATTGGGTGAAAAGAGAAAAAAGGGGAGAAAACAGGGACTCTCGCAAGGCTATAGTCCCTGCTAGAGCACTTCCCACCTGGCAGTTTGAATCCTAGTTTCCACACAGGAAGAGGAGGGGCCAGGCTCCTTCCTGCTACAAAGGATGTGAACTTCCCTAGGCTCCATCTCAGTGGGCAGGCTGGTTGGAGTTTCTCCAGGGACCCCCTCTCTCCGGGGCTGTCTCATTCCCCCCTCTAAACAAGTATATTTGATTGCTGTTAGATTAAGGATAAGGACAAAGACTCATCTTAACTGCTTCCTGCTGACAGGGGGGCATTGTTTTGGGGAAATGGCAGTCAGAGCTCCCTCAGAGGTCTATCTAAGGGTTCCCAGCAGAAGGGGCCATTGTCAGAGGCTCTGGTTGCATGACTGTTTGGAGTTTGATGGCCTGAAGGCAAGAAGAGACAAACCAGGTTATTAGAAAGCATGTATCAAAATGAAACAAGGGGAGGGGTAAGGACAGCTCAAAAATTCTGAGGCCTTTTACCAGTTTGCACAAGGAGGCCAAAAAGCTTGACTGGTAGACAAAAAGTTACCCTTTTGCCAGAATATTGGGCTTCTGGGTTCCCTTCCCTGGAGCCCAGTCCTAAGCCAACCAGTTTAAGGTTTGGGAAATTAACTCTTTGCAGTTTGAAGGATGCCTCTGAGGGGAGTGTCTCATAGTATGGAGACAAAATTACCTATTAGTGAAGACAGGACAGAGGAGAAGAAAGGAAAGAAGGCACCTTTTAAAGGAGTCCAAGGGGTTTAGGATACATTTGAAAGGGGTACAGACTGAAGATGAATGGCTACCCATCTACAAAGAGGGGAGCAGGCATCCCTGATTCCCTTCTCTTCCTAGCAGGTACCTGGGGTAAGTAAGGGAGAGAGGGAAGAGCATTCTCTTTCCCTCTTCCCTCCTTGCATACCTGAGTTCCAGTGACCTTGGCAGGCACCACCATTAGTGTCACAGCGACTTGCACCCATGAAGCAGGGGGACCTAGGGAGTGAGAATCATCTGCTCTTACCCACATACTCTCTATCTCCCATGCTATCAGTAGGCTTGACTTCCTGAGACCTCATTATGCCATGGATACTAACATGGCCTTTATCCGTGAAACAGGAAGCTTGGGCTTGGCTTAATCTGGAGGAATCAGCCACGCTCACCCGCGCTGTGCCTTTTAACCACTGTTGTCATTTGCCTCTGGATCCCTCAGATCCAGTTTCTTTCTTAGGGCTTTGACCCTAAGCTTGGAATTGAGTCTGGGACAAAAATGTGTTTCTGGGGGGTTGCACGGACTCTTTATCATAAGCCCGATGCTAAGGTGAAGCTGTGGAACTGAGTCTTCCTCCAACAAGGGAGAGGAAAGGATGTCTTGTGACACACCCGGTAACTGGTAGCTATAGTTATGCTTACTAGGATTTGGGAGCATGGTGCTTGGCTTTGGTAAGCTCCCTTCATCTTACTTTACCAAAAGAAAAACCTCCAAATGATGGGCATCCTATTTATTCCCATCACCTGGCAGAATTTGCAGGATAATTGCTCAGAACTAGAACATTGATCCAGATTTCTACAACAACACATAGAGTAGGAAAATATATTTGCACACTATATATCTGACATAGGATTTGTATCTAGAAAAAAATATATATAAATCTTACAACTCAACAATTAAAAGGTGAGTCACCCAGTTAAAAATAGGCAAAGGATTTGAATCAACATTTCTGAAAAAATATATATGAATGGCTAATAAGCACATGAAAAGATATTCAATACTATCAGTCATTAGGGAAATATAAATGAAAACTCTATGCCTCAGAAATCCTACTCATAGATGGGTACTTAAGAAAAATGAAAATCTATGTCTACCCAAAAATTATACTAAAATATTCATTGTAGCATTATTCATGATAACAAAAAGGTACAAACAACCCAAATGTCCATCAACTGATAAATGAATGAAGAGAATGTAATCATATAATGCAATATTAATTATTTGGCAATGAAAAGGAATAACATGCTGAATAATACCACAACACAGATGAGCCTTGAAAAAATTATGCCAAATAGAAGAAACCAGTCACAAAAGACATTCTAGATGTTTACATAAAATATCTAGAATAGGCAAAGTCCTATAGACAACATCTAGTTTATTGGTTACCAGTGGCATAGTAAAGGGGGGAAGCAAAGGGGTGGAGTTTTGCTTGGAGTGATGAAAATGCTCTAATGTTAGTTAATGTTGACCGTTGTATGACTAAAAATGTGCCAAAATCCACTGAATTTGACATTTTCAAAAGACTGAGTTTTATGGTATGTAAATTATCTCAATAAAGATTCTATATCTATATATCTACATATAGATATATATATCTATATTATATCTCTATATTATATATAATATAGTTTTATATATATATAATATAGAGATATATAAACTCTCTCTATATATCTCTATATTATATATATATAAAACTTCTATGTGTCAAGAACTATTAGTAACTCCATTTTGTGAATTAGAAAATTTAAGCACTGGCCTAATTTTGGCATTTACCTAAAAATCATATTGATAATGAACAGCAACTCCAGGATTTGAGTCCAGCTGATCCTTTATCCTACTCCAGGCCTTCATCTTAAACTCAGCTTAATTGTTGACTTATGGGTTATTAGGGGTTATATTATTGCTATGATGGAATCATGTGGTGTTGTACTCCTAGGATATATATAGTGAGTGAGGAGGCAGTATAATAAACAACCTGGAATCAGTGGCTGAATATCCTTGCTTATATAGAATCAACAATGGCTTTCCATGAAACTAGGTTAAAAAAGCATAAATCTTTCTTCATATATAATTATCCCATTTGGAAAATAAAATGTACAAATGAAACTCTGTGGCTTGCTATTGTGTCAAAGCAGAAAGTGCCTTCTGCATAGAAAACCATGTCAAAAAACCCCCAAGCCTCACTCTCATTATGGACCAAATGAGATTTTTCCAAGGTAGAGGTGATAATGTATTCTCAGGTTTCTGAATATCAAACATATGAGGGTACTCAGGGACCTCCCAAACATATATTTCAAAGATAAAAATCTTTTCATCTTCAGAGAATCAACTCAGTATTCAACAAAGATGATTATAAAATAAGACAAATGGAGTTATTCTGCCTCACAGTTGCCATATAAAAATACATGTATATATACCAAAGTAGTTGAGAAAGATTAGAAGTTTGTGTACCTGAAATAAAATACATTACAAAAGTTACAAATGAGTCTTTGGAGACGGTGCCCGCTACTGTTTCTCATTAACAAGAGGAATGAGCAAGGGGGAGGGAATTAAAGGGATGTGTCTACAAAAGAGAGAGCAATGTTTAAAAGCAAAGGTTCTAGAATTTAGAGTTCAATCTTCTAGGTTCTAAATCTGTCCTTTACTCTCTGTGTGCCTTGGTTTCCTAATGGATAAAATCAAGATAATGACAGTGCTTATATCAAGTGGCTGTAGGAAGGATAAAAACGACAGAAGGAAAGGGTTTCCTGTTAATAGTTGGTACATTGTATGTTATTGATATGTATTAGCTATTATCCCTATAAATATTCATAAATAATACACTAGAACTGTGTTTTTCAATAAAGTATCCCATAATCATGTGTGGCTATTTAAAGTTAAATGTAGATTGATAAAAACAAGATGAAATTATAAACTCAATTCCTTAGCTGCACTAGCCATGTTGCAAGTGCTCAGTAGTCACATATGGCTAGTGGCCACCATATTGCAGAAGAATTATATCCATCATCACAGATATCAAAGTCTCAGTGACAAATAGCAAGTTCTGTAGCCTCTCTAATTTGATTGAAGGTGAAAAAGAGATCTTTCCCCTTCTTCCACCACTGGGTCTGGAAATGCACAAGGCAGTGACAGCTCTCTCACAAGAAATCCTCTCTCTCAAAGCCATTCCCCTTCAACTCTTAAATGCTCTCCAAGAGAATGCTGGGCTTCTGCCAGCTGAATTTGTTTTACAGTTACCTAGCCAGTACTCTTAGGTGGTCCCGTACCAGACTTAGAATATAAGACCACTTAGCAACTATTACATTATTGCCAAGATTTAGAACCTCTGCCAGAATTTTCATTTTATCAGCTGTCCCTACTGCATCAATGTGTGTCCTTCTTCTAGTCTCCCTTAAACTTCTAACTTCTGAGTTCTGGATTTATGTGATCTAAAAAACCAAGTAACCAAATGTATTATAATATATAAGAGTAAGACTCTAGAAAGGGCTGTTAGTCCTTTGCAAGAATGTCAATGCATAAACACTTAAAGACTTTTTTAAAAAAATAAATTTCTTCCTGGCCCCTGCCTGGAGACCTAAGACTGCCACAATTCCTATCCTGTGGAAAAGGCTTTATTTGCAATATCAGAGATCAATAAAGATGTATGAAGTGATTCTTTGAAAAAAGTATAAGAAATAGAAGAATAATAGAAGTGAGATTAAAAAATGCCTTCACCTAGCAAATCTGCGAAGTATGCAAATTTAGACAAATGGCCAATTCCATTCAGTCATGGGCAGATTATGCCAAATCATTCATAAGTTGGCAAAAATCCATCTTTCAACTATAAACCACAAAGAATTCACTTTACATAACCCAGTTCAGTATGCTTAATCATGTATTCATTATAATGTATAACCAAATACATTTTAGGCTGTCTATACACATATACCAGCTTGAGGAAAAGAGATGAAATCATCTAAATGAACATTTCTTGTTTGAATGCAAATGATGTATTTCTTGCAAAGCTGATTTATTGAGAGGTATGCATGAGAAATCAACTAAGTTAGGCTACATAGAATGGACCTCTGCTATCTTAGTAGACTTATTAGGAAGATCCTAATCCTTCTCATGGTAGACCTGCTGCACTACCGTTTTGATGTTAATGTTCTAATACTTTCTGTGTGCAGAGACATCTATAAGGCTTCTGCTTCTGGGAAGTGAGACACAACTACTCTCTAGTCCTTGAAGCCTCTCTGGAGTTTTTCCAAGACTCAGGCTAAAGATTACAGGGGGTAACAACACTACCCTGCTATTAGAGCTATCACTTCTCCTCTCTGGTCTTTCTCCTTTCTCAATCATTCAATTCACCTTATTTTGGATGGGAAAACTTGCTTTTATGTCATTATGAAATTATCCTCAAACTATGTTTATGAAATAAAGTTTATATATCTTCTGGGTCTTAGTTCTTAATAGCTAAAGGCAAGCTTTTAGAATGCAACAAACCCTTTCTCTTTCAAAAATCTAGGGTCTCACAAATCAAAAGCACCTTTCTTTTAAGAGTCCATTTATTTCTAAGTTTCAGAATTCAATTTTGAACCTTGAAGTCAATAATTGCTGTTTTGCCATCCCTCTAAAGCAATGGAAGTCATTGAATAATAAATGGGAAAAGGGTCTCTGGGCAACTGGAATACAATACGGCATTTCAATCTTAGGACATAGCTAACAATCAAAGTGCCAACACTGGTGATACAAATAACACATGCTGTAGACATTTAGAAGATGGAGAGGTTTGCAGGGGATGAAAGGGTCAGAGGAAACTTCATGGTACTGGAAAAACTGAGCTAGGCCAGGGTGGATGGTTTGGGTTTTGGTAGGAAAGAAAGAAGAAGGGGTCATATCTAGCACAGGCAGGAGTGCACAAAGGAAAAAGATCCATTCAATATGCCAGAGAGGGGCATTCATATGGGAAAGTCCCAGAGATGTGTAGTAGCTGAATGCTTTGAATGGCAGCCTGAAAAGTTAGGGCCACCTTTTCAGTCGCAGACAGGTGCACTGTGACTTCCTGCGAACTGTTAGACACCTGAGTGAGAGATGTGGTTGCAACTTATCTTCCCGAGCCCAAACCTCATCTGAGATCTCTAAGCTGCAGAACAGCACGTTTGTAGAGCACCTTTGTGTCACCAAACCTTTGCCCATATATCTCATATAATTCTCAAGCCAACCCTGTTGATATGGTTTGGCTGTGTCCCCACCCAAATCTCATCTTGAATTGTAGCTCCCATAATTCCCACATGTCATGGGAGGAACCTGGTGGGAGGTAATGGAATCATGGGGGTGAGTTTTCCCATTCTGTTCTTGTGATAGTGAATAAGTCTCATGAGATCTGATGGTTTTATAAAGGGCAGTTCCCCTGCACATGCTGTCTTGCCTGCCACCATGTAAGAAGTGCCTTTGTTTTTCCTTTGCCTTCTGCCATGATTGTGAGGCCCACCCAGCCATGTGGAACTGTGAGTCCATTAAACCTCTTTTTCTTTATAAATTACCCAGTCTTGGGTATTTCTTCATAGCAGTGTGAAAATGGACTAATACACCTGTGAAGGATCTATTCTCCCGCCTCCACCTTACAGAAGGAATGGACTTAGCATATCTTGAAATTTTTTTCATAAGTAGTTCACCTTTTGTGTTTATTACTTAGTAATTGGCTCAATTTGAGGATGGATAGAGAATGTATGGATGAGTGTTTGGTTGAGTGTGTGTGGTGTGTGCATGTGTACATTTGTGTGGTATTTATGTGATATGTGGTATGTGGCAGGTGTGCGGTATATATATATATGTCCTATATACACAGATCACACACATACACACACATACACACACACACGTATATATATGATACATGTCTGTGGTGTGGTCCATTCCTTGTATGAGTGATGTGTGATGTGTGTGGTATGATCTGTTCCTTGTATGAGTGATGTGTGATGTGTGTGCATGTGTGTGTGTGAGCTTGTGCTGCAGTATTTAAGAGTAACAGCTCTGGAGGCAAATTGCGGGAACTGATGGCTGTCTTCACTCATGGGCAAATAACTTCTTTGTGCCTTAGTTTCCTTTTCTGTAAAAATAGGGTAATAATAGTGCCTACCCCAAAGATACGTTATAAATTACTATACATAAGGCATTTGGAACTATGCCTAGTACATAGGTGACGCTCAGTAAATATTAGCTGTTTGGTTACATCACTTGCACTTGGGTTTTTGGTGACATTTAAAGGTCTGTCTGCCCTTTCTGCTAGTTGACAGCACCTTTGAAGCAGCAGACAGTGACAGTATATTATAGAACTGTCAGATCCAGGCTAACAGAGAAGATTTTTCTTCATGTCCTTGCTGATCTCCAGCATTACTCTATTCATCCATGAATCCACTGCAGATTCTGACACACAAAATCCAGAGCAGCTTGGTTTTTCAGATACCTGATTGGGCTGATGAAGAGTCAGCACTCCAGTTTGCACCACTAGTAATAAAAGAAAGCAAATATTTCACAAGGACAGTTAGGTGGATGGCTATCAATATTAATCACAACCACCACTGCAACTCATTAACAGTAGTAGGTGTTTGGGTAAGAGACAATATGTTAGCAGCTTATGTAATCTTTTATTTAGAAAAGAGAAATGCCTGTGAAAACACTCTGGGTTTCCACTTAGAATGAATGGGGACACATCTGGCTGATGATTGAAAGACTGACATTTCAGTAGGCAGCAAGGAGCCAGAGGTTGAGGAAAACTCATTTCCTCTTATTGCAACCTGATCCAGAGAGGTTTTTAGGGCATGGACAATGACAGCTCACCTGGAAGACATTGTATACTTGTCAGGATTATTTTGTCCAGATTATCAACTACAGAGTAGAAAAATTAGTCATAATTTAATAATAAAAAAGACCTTCCAATTTCAATAACTGGACAAATGCACAAAGAGGCATATATAAAATATATTTATCTCCTGACTATCAAACATAGTCATCTCTCTTCTGTCTTTGTCTCTTTATTTTATTACTGTCTTCCCCTCCAGATGGTAAGGTTGATGAGTACAGAAATTTTGCCTCTCTTTCTTATGGCTGTATTTTCTCAACCTGAAATAATTCCAGACACATTGCAGGTAGTCTATACTTAGCTGTTGAGTAATTAAATGAATTCGTGAAAAAAAAAACCACTTAAATGTCCAGAGAGAAAGTTTGGTAAAATATAACACAGCACTTCCATACACAGGAAAAAAATGAAGCCATTAAAAGTGATAACGCACATTTAAACCCCTATGTTGATATGGAAAGACACAATTATATATTTACTGAAAAAGTATCTTGCAAAGCAGTTTATAGTTATATATATGTATTTCTATACATTTGCTTATAAAAATCTATAGACTATCAGTAGTGATCTTTGGGTGGGGAGGCAATGGGAGACTTATTTCTTACTTATACCTTTCTGTATTGTCTGAAAAATTTAAATATAAGCATGGATTTCTTTAAAATTCAGAAAAGTAGTTTTCTTTAAAATAGATCTTTTTTTGAGCTTACAAACCCTTCCTTGAAAGCCTTTCTGCTCTAATTTGCTGCAGCTGCTGAGGGCAACAGAAACTTGGCACTTGAGATTTTTGAGAAGTATCCAGATAATTTCTTCTGCTTAATTAGCATCGGGTTGAACTTGTTGGAGCCTCAGAAGAAAAAAACAAAAAAAACGCCAGCTCCTGGCATAAAGTAGCCCCTCAACACATGCTTGTTAAGTGAAATGAATAAAGTTGGAGACTTACACATGGCTTGTTCTTTATTGAAGTAGTCCCCGTTGGCTACAGGTTGAAAGACTTGATCAGTGGCATTCTGGAGAACCGTGACAGTTACCCCAAGTTCAAGGTCTTGCCTATCCCCTCAAATGTATTTTTTTCAAAATCTCACCCTTGCAGATTAGATAAGAATGAATGAAAATGGCCTGGTTAGTAATATTAATCTTTTTAATGTGGGAATCAGCTTATGTATTTTATAATAGAATTAGACTGAGTTCCAGATCACAGTTTTTGAGTGTTGAACTGGTACAAAAACCATTGCTACCATCTTTGCCTTCTGAGATTTTACAAAGTCTGAGAGTTTTAAAATTTAATAAGGACCACAGTCATTTCAGGCCTAGGTCAGTGGGAGACATAGCCTATCAATGAAGTATTAAAATAACCACTGAAGTTACGTTGTTTCTTACTGTAAATTTAGCCAGTCACTGGGCTAAATTTATTACTTGCATTTTCTCACTTAATCCTCCTGGCCACCCTCTAGGGTGGATGTCATTGTTATCCCTGTTTTAGGGATGTTGTAGCTATCATTAAGGGGACATTAATACCCTGCTTGAGGTCATACATGTGGACTTAATATGACACATCTGGGACACGCAGCCAGCTCTCACCCACTATAGAGACTGTCCTCTTAAACCATTCTATACTGTCTTTCTGCCTGTTACATTTGTTAATTCATCAGTAAGGGAACAATCTACTTTATGCACGTTCCTGATCTCTTCTGGTTCCCAAATGGTCCCATGTGAGATCATTCCAGAAAGATTTGGAGACCTTGCCAACAGCAGGGCTATTTCACAAAAAGAGTGTATTAAACCTGCTTTGCTTTGTTGTCAATGTTGCTTTGAGTCTCGAATTTAGGCTGTTCAAGTTAAAACTCATAAATCTTTTTAGATAGTATCTGGAAACATAGAGCTACATTTAAGGATTGTGTGACATGCTGGTTTAATTAGCCAACAGAGAAGCAAAAAGTATATTCTTTTGGAAGGATGCCTTCTTTATTGACCTTACATAAATGGAAAGAAATCTGGTTCATCTGATTTCACTTAATTGATTTCCTATTTAAAGGGAAAATAGGATGTTTGTAGTTATAAACATATATCTCATTAGCTAGAACCTTGCACAGTTTCTTCATTAAGTCATTATTATTTAGGACAGCAAGAGGTAAGCTTGTTTGCAATAGCCTATGCATATAATGATGCAGAAATAGAACAATTAATTTTTCAACATAAAATATCAGAGAGTGAACACAGGCACCCCAATAAAAGAGAGAAGTCATTTAAGTATTGAAAACGGGACATGGAGACCAGTTAATTGCCAGGATCTGAAAGTCAGCGGTCTAATCCGATTAAATATGTAAATTCTGCAGTGGTGTTCATTTTCAGTGTCCTTTAGGGCTAATAATTAAATGATGGATTTAGAAATCAATTGCTAGGTAGTGGAGTGCATGTGCAGAAAACATGGAGTCCTTTCACCAGCTGTGCCCACTTGCAAGTTCTATGGCCTTGCTCGTTTCTGACTTGGCCATAAAGGAAGTGAAAAGAAATTTACACCAAGAACAAATAACCTCCTTCCTCTGCCTTCTCTCTGACATGACAGTCAAAATGAGAGAATCTTCTCCCTTGAGGACAGTGCTGTATTGCTGCTTGACTTGTAATAAGTGTCAGGAGAATAGCACTAGGGAAAGATGAAAACCGAATCTTAGCGGTCTTGTTCCTCCTGCTAGAGAAGAAAATGCCTGTGTAAACTTGGGTGTCTGGTTCATAATGGAAAAAGTCTCTGCCTGCCTGCATCAGCCTACAGCCATCTCCACCTCCTTCAGCTCCCAGAGGGAACATTGTCTTAATGGTGCACCCAGAGCATCTCTTCCATTGTCGTCTTGACTTATTTAGCTTACTGCATACCTAAGCCTGTTTCTTCTAGATAACTGTACAAGGAGAGCCAGGGATGTTGGGTGACATGTGATTTCTTGCTAGTATTTTGGCTCCATATACTGTAGTCATGTGCTGGCATGCTCTGGGTGGGGTCGCTCAGGTACCAGTCTGCCTCTCGGCTCCATCCTAGACAGGTAGGCTGGAAGAGTAGCCTGATTGCATTCTAACTAGATATGACCCTTCCTTCTATTGGGTAAACTCATAGCACATTGTTTGTAAATTTGTTATTTATTTGAATTATCCTTGAATGGTACTGTGTGCCTAGTATAGGGCCTTACATGTTCCATAAAGATCTCATAAAGAGTTAGAGAATATGGAATTAAATGAATAAATGCATGATGAGGAGAAAATACAAGGTTCTGTCTTCTTAGTAGGTATTGGTCAAAGTAAAAGAAAATTAGAAACATTTTGTATTGAAATCGCATATCAACTGAGAGACATTCAGATTCAATTCAGATTTAGTTCCAATTAACTCGTTTTTTTTTTTTTTACTCTTAATGTTTTAAAAATAGAGCATGCTTGTGGCAACAAGTTCAAATAATAAAAACTAAGATGTATATATCATATTTGTAGGGAGTCCTGATATGTGGGGGATATTTTCTTAAGCACTTGTCAATACTAGCTTTTTTGGGGGTGTAATTTACTTGAAAGTACTTTGTACATTTAGACATTGTAAGTGCCAGCTTACTTCTCTCAATAGCTGACAGCTCTATATTGTAGGGGACCACAGAAGAGTGTCTTATGTTTCTTTACATTCCTGGCAAGTTTAATGCCATCCCTTGTATATAATAGGTGTTTAGTGTTTGTTAGTTGAACAGAACAGACAAACACATTGGACCTCACCTATCTGGGGTTTCATTTATTATTTCTCAGTGAAGAAAGTTACAAGAGATGTTAGAAATGGCCAAAGCTCAACGTAGTGAGTGAGTTTGTGATAGGAATTTTAGACATGAGTAATGGGAGATATTTTGAGCTGAGTCGATTGTTTTATCATGTCAGGTGAGCAGCTTTCTCTATGCCTACAGTAAAGGCTGCCTATGACTTCTGTTAAAACCTATTGTGTGTGCTTCTTCTTTTTATGGAAAGGCAAAATTGATAGGAATAGAGAACATAGGGTTTGAATTCAAACCAACCTGGGCTTGAATCCCTACCCTACTGCTGACTAGCTGCTTGTCACTACTGGACAGCTTTCTAAAGCATCTGGACTCAAAGAATCACAAGAATGAAACACATAGGTATGGTGGAAATCCGAGATAATATGACTTACATGGTATATTGTAGGCACTCAGTGATGATTACTGTTTTAATAGTTTTTATTTCAGAAAGCCATATATTCATAGAATATTTCATAGTGTTTGTAAGGTACCTATGGAGTTCTAATAAAACAAACACATTTCATTCTTTTTAACAACTTATTTAGATTGGTAAATAATAATTATATGTATTGATAGGGTACAATGTGATATTTTGCCCAATTGTACATTGTAGAAAGAGTGAGTCAAGCCAATTAACATATTTATCACCTCACCAACTTTTTTGTGGTGAGAACATTAAAAGTCTTGTATTTAGCAGTTATGAAATACATAATACATTATTATTAACTGTGACCATGCAATACAATAGATCACTAAAATTTATAAGTGAAGTAAGCCAGGCACAGAAAGACAAATACTGTATGATTTCAGTATAAAAAAGTATAAAAGTATAAAAATATACTTTTTATATAAAAGTATTAAAAGGTCTATTTCATATAAATAGAGAGTAGAAATGTGGTTACCAGAGGCTGATGTGGAGGAGGGATTGGAAAAAGGGAGATTCTGATTAAAGAGTTACAAAGTTTCAGTTAGACTGGAGCAGTACATTTTAGTGACATATTTCAGCCATCTTTCGGCATCCCAAATGTCGAGTCTGCTCTGGCTGCCGTAACAAAATACCATAGACTATGATGTGGCTTGAAGAACAGAAATGTATTTTCTCACAGTTCTGAAGGCTGGATGGCTGAGATCAGGGTGTGAGCATGGTTGGGTTCTGGTGAAGGCTCTTCTTCTTGACTTGCAGATGGCCGACTTCTCACTTTTGTTGTTGCAGAGAGAGAGAAAGGGAAAGAGAGAGAGAGTGTGCGTGTGAGCATGAGCATGCTAGCACTTGGGCTGTTATAACAAAATACTATAAATTTGGTTGCTTATAAGCAACAGAAACTTACTTTTCACAGTTGTGGGGGCTGGGAAGTCCAAGATCAAGGCACCAGCAGATTTAGTGTCTGGCGAGGGACTGCTTTCTCACAGATGGCACCTTCTTGCTGTGTCCTCACATGGTTGAAGGGGCAAGGCAGCTTTCTGAAGCCTCTTTTATCACTAATCCTATTCATAAGGGCTTTACCTTCATGACCTAATCATCTCCTAGAAGACCCCATGTCCTAATACCATCATCTTGGGGGCTAGGATTTCAATATATGAGTTTTGGGGGGACACAAACATTCAGACCCTAGCAGGAGCAGTGGGTTTATGCAGAGGGTTTTGAAGCTCAGTGGGCCATGGTCTTGTTTGATTGCTATGTCTAAGTGATTAGCAGGTTTGTCATTTGAATTTTAAAATTCCTTAAATTAAAGTGAGAAGGCAGTGAGAGTGGCTAACGGCAGGGTACACAAGTGTCATTAAATTCTTGGACTGCCATTAGTGTCAAGGCAGTACTATTCCCTTGCTCTAAGATATTTGACCAGAAGTGTGCAAAGTGGAGGTTGGAGGTTAAGTGGTTGTATTTAAATGGAAGATGTCCACATATATTATGGTAGAACATAAGGACTCATCACTAGACAGAGATTTAGTGAAGGCAGAACACAGAAATCCACATGTCTCCACTTCTGGCGTTTCTGGGTATTGTGAACATTATCTAATTTTGGGCCCACGTCCTTAATGATCTTGAAAATTATCTTTAGGTGACCTAGCTTTGAAGTCAAGTTATGTTTGTTACCAGCTGCATGATCCTGGACTAATCACAAAACCTCACTGAGCCTCAATTTCTTATTCTTAATGATGTAGTTTAAGGATACCTTACTCAGACAAGGACTACAAATCAGATAAGGTAATGAATATAAGAACACAGAGCAAAGGTACTTACACATAGTAGGCACTCAATTAAGGTTTATTGATTCTGACAATGAATTTGTTTGCCTATTCACCACTGAAGAGTAAGTACCAGATAATATTCATGACTGTATGAGCAGTCAAATGGATATGCTTGACTTCCAATTCTGAAAAGATGACTACTTTATAAAAAGAAAATTAAAAGTTATTTCAATAACCCAGGTCCCCAGTCTCTTCTCTGAAACTCTTGGAGAAAGGTGTATTTAGCAATTTAAAAACATTCAGCTGTTATAAAGGTAATGTAATACATATGCTGGGTGTGGTACCATTAGTGGGTCTAAAGAAACATCTCATAATCAAACACATTAATAGTTCTTTAGTGAAATGTGTAAATATTTACACTGAGTGGTTTATACAAAGACCATGAATAGCCTCACACCAGTCCAGGCCAGGTTTTGCCACAAAAGAATTTCAGTTGAGGTCAGGTTTTACTGCCAAATGAATTATGAAGAAAAGTTTGATTTTTGAAACTTCTTGAAGAAGTTTTGGACTTGCAGGAGGGATTGAGCATCTGTATTATTAAATAACTTTTGATATTACTTTTATAAAGTAATACTGACTTTTCGGAGTTGAGTTCATTGCTATATAACTTGTCTATAGGTGTTAGATTATAAAAATAAAATTTAAATGCTGGCTTCCCAGTAAGAAATGCAAATCCCAGGACATTCAAATACCTAGGTAATTAGAGTTTTATGGATTCCTGACTATCAGATGATGAGTATCCAGGCTCACAGCCTTACCCAATGTACATCTATGCTGTGGCCTGTGATCGTCTCATGTGTAATTTGCTGCTTTTGAGGTAATAGAAGATCTTACGATATAGCTTTCATTGGATAATGCTCACAGCAGGGAATAACAGTTTGAAAAGTAATCACTTAGCTTTTATTTACTCTTTGAGGAATCACACTCAGGCTATCATAAAGGAGTACAGTTGACGTAGATTCCTGTGCAAATGGGGAAACATTCTGTTCAACTACTCTTTCCAAGCTCAAAAATTTGATAATTGACTTCAAATAAAAGGCAGACCAAAGAGTGCCTGTCTGTGATACTCACAGTACAGAAGAGAAACCTTTGTTTTTTTCCTCTGAGCTCTTTCCTGCATCACAACATTTCCTGGGATGATCTTTACCTGCAGTTATTAAATTTACCTACTCATCAAAATCAACAGGAAAAAAAAGTCAGATTTTCAGTATACTATCCTAAGAAATTCAGTAAGGGTGGGAACCTAAAAATCCCCTCGTTTGTTTAATTTTTGTGATGTACAGTTAAGTTTGACAATGAGAATTCAACCTTCAGCTTGTACCTGGCCTTTCAGGTTACAGCACTAAAAATCTTGTTTGGGAAGAGAAAGTCAAAGTACACAGTAGTCAACTGCAGATTCTATAGGAGCCCTACATTTTGAAATTTCCAAAAGAATTTTGAGAATTGAACACTAAAGATTTATTGGATCCAAAGTCTCCCTTGTATCTGTGTTATAAAATGTCCTTCCCAATCATGTAAGTGGGGAGCCTAGCCAGTGGGAGGAAGATGTCCTCATAGAGGAGTTGCTTTTGAACTTCATTCTTGTCTTTTTCTCTGGCCTCACAGTGTTCATCTGTGAGGTTCTTTGGGGAAAATATGCTAGAGGCGGCTTTAGCACAACACTCCACATATACCTGGCTTGGTTTACGGCACAGGCTACAGCTCAGATGCTTACAGGTGCTGAAGAGGCAACTTAAATTTATGAATTGTTGCACTACATAGAGAATCTGGCAAATTCTTCTAAAATTGGGAAAGTCCACTTAATATCCAGTCAATTATTGCCAGGTGGAACTGTGAGCCTAGTAGCCCAGATTTTTTTTTTTTTTTAATTTTAAAGAGAAAAATCTGGGCCTTTATGTGAAATCTTCCAGTTTGTAAATGAAGACAATTCTACAACTCTATTAGGTACTATTATTATCTCCATTTTGCAGGTAAGGAGACATATTCAGGGAATGTGATAATTTGAATTATTCAGCAAATATTCATCCTGCAAATTCCTTCTCCCCTGACTAGAGACAGTATGCATTTCTCTGATCCACTGATGTTGGACTTGGCCATTTGACTTGTTATGACCCACAGAATGTGAGCAGAAGTGACAGCCTGCCAGTTACCAGCTAAGGGCAAAAGAAGGTCTGGTGGATCTGTATTTCTGACATTCTGACTAGCTTGCTGGTCCAAAGAGGATATGAGACACACGGAGATAACATGATCTCCATCTGCTTGCAGCTTGAAGCTGAGCCTAGCCCAACCTGGCCTAGACCAGTCAACCCCTGGTGACCCTCAGATGCATGAGCAAGAACAAATGACAGTTGTTCACATATCTAATTTTAGATAAGATAACAGATATAGGGAGTTTGTAAGTTGCCTAAGGTTACATACGAGTCATTGGTTTGTTTGGTCAGGATTTGAACCTGGGTGTGCTAAATCTAAAGCCCATAACTGTTAGTGTGCTGCGTTAGACCACTGACAATGTACCATTTGATAATTCTTATTCAGAGTCATGATCTTAAGATACTAGCCTGCCTTGAAATCACTTAAGAAAGAAAAATGGAAATTGCACTTGGGAAAATTTCATTGTTCTTTTATTTAACACTGAATTCTTTGAAACTAATTGTTGTGATGAAGTTATGTAAGCAATTTGATGGATAGAAAAAGGCTTTGGACTTGCTGTGATTTGCTTTAGCCTCTTTTCCTAAAAAAATAGAATTTATGTTACATACATACATAACTATGATAATTATTTCCATCCTCCTAATGTAGAGTGAGCATACACCATTCTTTCAGCTAGACATTCGCATCCTAACCCTTTTCCTTGGCCCAGGCTATTTAGGCTCACCTTACCTTATCCTATTAGTTTGCCAGGGCTGCCATAATGAAGTGTCATTAACTGGGTGGCTTAAAACAATAGACATTTATTGTCTCACTACCCTGCAGGCTAGAAAGGAGGTCGAAATTAATGTGTTCTCAGGGCCATGCTCCATCTGAAACTTACAGGGGAATCCTGCCTTGCCTCCTCCTACATTCTGGTGGTTCGTTGGCAATCTGCGGAGTTCCTTGGTATACAGACACGCAACTCTCATCTCCACCTTTGTCATCACATGGCATTCTTCCTGTGTGTCTCTGTGTCTTCCCAAGGCCATCTCCTTATAAGGGCATCAGTCATAGTGAATTAGGGGCCCACTTTACTCAAGCATAACCTCATAGTAATTAATAACGTCTGCAATGATCCTATTTCCAAGTAAGATCATGTTCTGGAGCGTGGAGCTTTGGAATCTTAACATGCCCTTTTTTGGGGGGTAGGGGTACAATTCAACCCATACCTCCCAGTCTCAGCTTGGTTGTAGGAAGAGCCCTCACAGGCTTGGGAATTCTGCTCACATAACTTGAATGACTGTGCCTATGTCTCTTCCACAGGGTCCCTGGTCCATAGCTCCTCTGGGGCTTTATCCTCTGGGTTTAGTGTCGTTCTAGGAACAAAATTGTCTTCAGTAGTAGGTCCTTTCTCATGGAGCTCTCAATTCATTTTTCTCTGAGCAATATTTTTTTCTGCTCACTGAATGAATATCTTTGTCCCAGGAGGCCAGGCTTTTTCATTACTTGGAAAAATCCTTCAAACTCCAAATAAAAAAGAGCCACAAGTTAACCATATTTCTATTTTCCCCATATAAACACAAAAAAAGGCATTAGGGAATAAAACTAAAATGTCATGCAGGCCTGACAGTTTTCCACACTGATTGCCTTTAATGCTAGTTGATGCAGGAAAGATTGTCAGACAGACTAGAGCTCTGGGTACAAAGACCTGGTATCTTCTTGTCTGGGTCTTCCCCATTGGGCTGTTGAAGTTGGTTCCTCTGCCCTGTTTGGCTGATTCAAGCTTCAGGTTTCATGTGTCTTTCTGTGAGTCTAAAAGGAAGGTCCTGCAAGCTGTGGCTGTTTGGCAAGGGAATTGTGCTGTTGGCTTCCTGGTCCACATCACAATTAGTTCTAGAAACAGCAAAGGTGGCGAGCCGTATACAACGTTTGATAGCACATTAACCATTTTAAAAGGTGTTCCTAGATACTATCACATAGTCTGTCACTTTTTGTACACCGGCCTCTGCTGTGTTTATGCTTCCTTTTGTTAACTTGATTCTGGATTTCTCTTCTTCAAAGAACCAGCTTGTTCTCCCTCGTCCCAGGCTGTCCACTTTGCTTGACACAGTGGTTTATCTCAGCCCTTTATGCCAATCCCTTTCCGTGGGCTGAAACTATTTTTTTTTTTTTTTTTTGAGACGGAGTCTTGCTATCGCCCAGGCTGGAGTGCAGTGGCGCGATCTTGGCTTACTGCAGGCTCTGCCCCCTGGGGTTCACGCCATTCTCCTGCCTCAGCCTCCCGAGTAGCTGGGACTACAGGCGCCCGCCACCTCGCCCGGCTAATTGTTTTGTATTTTTAGTAGAGACGGGGTTTCACCGTGTTAGCCAGGATGGTCTCGATCTCCTGACCTCGTGATCCGCCCGCCGCGGCCTCCCAAAGTGCTGGGATTACAGGCGTGAGCCACTGCACCCGGCCGGCTGAAACTATTTTACTTCACTCTGTCTCCCTAGTTCAGAGTGATGGGGAAAAAAAATGTTGAATTTTAGTGGAAAGCAGTGGTTATCAACTTGTTCTATATATAATGAATCCTTTTGATTTTTAATAAATTTGGCTACCCTCACAGAAGGGGCCTTATGCCCTTATTTATTTACACATGCTGTTGCACATTATGGTTCCAGTATTTGCGTCTTGGCTCCTCAGGGTCCTCAACCTAAGGACTGGGAATCACAGATCCAAAGACGTTAGAGTGGCTTTCTCCAGGCTGTCAGCTCCTGTTTGGTCTTCCTCTGAATCAGAGTATGTCACCTGAAAAGTGGGAATGAAAAGGGTTCACTCCTTCATTCATTTATTCATTAATCTTTTTTTTTTTTTTTTTTTTTTTTGAGACGGAGTCTCGCTCTGTCGCCCAGGCTGGAGTGCTGTGGCGCGATCTGGGCTCACTGCAAGCTCAGCCTTCCGGGTTCACGCCATTCTCAGCCTCCCGAGTAGCTGGGACTACGGGCGCCCGACACCACTCCCGGCTAATTTTTTGTATTTTTAGTAGAGACGGGGTTTCACCGTGTTAGCCAGGGTGGTCTCCATCTCCTGACCTCTTGATCTGTCCTCCTCGGCCTCCCCAAGTGCTGGGATTACAGGCGTGAGCCACTGCGCCCTGCCTATGCATTAATCTTTTGATCAAACTTTTAATGAGCATTTTACTGTGCTTTATTGAAGTAATTGTTGGGTATACAAATAAGGATACATTGTGCCCCAAAGAGCTCAGATTCTGATCAGGTAAACAGGTATGTGAACACTTCAAAGTCGTTCAAACATACGTCAGTCATTTCAGTGGAGTCAAGTTTTGTGGTAGGTCAAAAAACGATGTAACATAATGGATCCAAACTTCCTCAGTTTAAATCTTGGCTCCACTTTCAGCTCTGCTACCTTGGACTACTTTCCTAACCTCTCCATACCTCAGTTTCTTAATGTGACATGTGGACATGGTGGATTCAGGTTTCACAGGGTCTGAAACTTAAGCAATTTTGAAAATTATCTTTAAGAAGAAATAATACAAAATTATGACTATAAAATTACTCACAAAATTGATATTTATTTAGAATGGGAAAAGAAATTATAACCTATAAATTAAAAAATTGTAAAGAGCTGACAAATGCCATCAGCGTTATGAAATCCAAAAATATACAATCTCATTACTATTAATTATATGCATCTGCCTGACATCTCTCTAATATGGTTTTTTTTGGTTTTATTTTTTGGTTATATTTAATCACTTTTGTTTGACAACAATTTTATAATATTTTCTGTTGTGAGGATAGGAAAATATCACACCTTTCTGACAGAATGGTTTGTCAATTAAAAAAAATAATGATAGCTTAGAAAAGTATTTTTTTTTAAGTTTCACAGTTCATTCTTGCTAACATTGAGTGTCTGCACTCTCTCAGATGGTGCTTCTTGTCCTATGGCAACCTTGGTAAATTGTACCCTTAGAATTTGCTAGGGATGGCCTTGAAGGCTATGCCTAGCAGCTGTGAAAGATGCATCAGAAGCATGTCTACCTTGCCACCTGTGGTTCATGCTGCTATAACAAAGCACCAAAGACTGCATAAAAAAAAACAGATTTTTTTACCCACAGTTCTGGAGGATGGAAGTCTGAGATCAGGATTCCAGTACAGTTGGATTCTGGTGAGGGTCCCCTTCTGGGCTGCAGACTGCTGACTTCTCATTGTATCCTCATGAGGTGGGAAGAGATCAAGCTAGTCCTCTGGCATGGGATTAGGGTCTCAATGTATGAATTGTGGGGCAACACAAACATCCAGTCCATTGCACTCCCTTGATCCATTATTCTTGGGACAGGGCACAACTTGGGCATGGATCCTGGGTCCTACTGCCTCCCAGCAGAAGCAAAGAAACATTTATTTTCAAAAAACAAAATAAACATACACAACCTCAAAACAAGAGGTTTGTAGCACAATTTTTCTGAAATGATCCTTCTTCCAGTTTGTCAATTTTTGGTATTGGTGTTAATAGCGAAGTCAGCGATTTATTTGATGTAGAGAAACAGAAACCCATTCAGATGATTAAATTTAAAAAGAGGTTTATTGAAAGCCAACAGTAAAATGTCCCAGATAAATAAAGTTAGGGAATGCAGAAATGAGATTTGGGAACGAGAAGCAGCAAGGATAAATGGAGACTAACGTGGAAAGCGAAGATCCTCTCTTCTCTCAGGCACCTGTTTTTCTCAGGTCTGCTTTGTCTGTAGGCACTGCCTTTATTTCCTATTTCTGTCAGTAGGCTGGCTTTTTCCACTATTCTACATGCTATGTAACTGTTTTTGAGGTGGCTTTGAATTTTGACCCTGATCTTCTATGATTTTTCAGAGCCATGTACCCAGCCACATCTATTTTCTTAAGAGAGTGGATCTGATTCATTCCTTCCGTGTCAGAGGTCCATACCTTGACCAATGAGCTGTGGCTAGAGGGAGCAAGGTTTTGTGGTATGAAACACAACCATTTAAGCATGTGACTTCGTCAAGGGCTGGGCATGAGCTGGAATTTTCAAAAAGAGAATATGGGCAGGGCACCTACTATGTACTGGAAACTGATTCAGAGAAAAATAAGTTAAATTCCTTGAAAAGGAGGTGTGAGCATGTACAATTCATGCTCATCTGTGCTTCTCAAGCTGGAATTTACTGCAGTGTGCAAGAGAGATCTCTAAGCCACGATATGGCCGTGCTCCCTCTTTCTGGATCAGCAGTTTTACACATGGATAATTGAAAATATCATTTGCAGAATTATTATGAAAAGCATAAAATCTAGCTGTTTATCGGCATGAACTCTTGGGTGTGTATATTTACACCCACTCTGGGTTCTTCAGTGGAAACATTTAAGAAGCACTAGGTTCATATTTACGTACTGTCTCTTTCTAAAAGATGGAAATTTTGTTTTCAATAATCAAATCAGTAAATTTGTGAAATTGATTTCGTTTCTCTTTAAATTACTCTTTTCACTCATCCAGCATTCATTCATTTATTCATTTACTCAATAAATATGTATTCAGTACGTACTATCTGCCAGCTATAACAAGACTGTATGGCCCTGCCATCACATAGCTTACAGAGAGAAGAGGGAGACTGAAAATAAACATGTTAACAAAGAAATATATGATGGTTGGTTGAGTTCTATGAAGAAATCATATTGCTAGGAGTGAGAATAGTAGTGGCTGGAGCAGCAACGTCAGAGAGGATGGCCTAGAAAAAATCCTGAGATATTGGTCTGTGAGTTAGACCTGGAGGGAGCGATGTAAGTCACCCTGCAAAACCCCGGGGAGGAGCTCTCCAGGCAGGCTGAACAGCATGTGCAGAGGCCCAATGCAAAGAATGTGGTGTGTTTGAGGAACTGAAAGGCAGGTAGAGTAATGGGAGCTGAGTAAGAGAGTGGTGGAGTATGAGGATGAAGAGGTAGAAGGAATGTAGTAGTAATGAGTTTGGATTTTATCCCAAGTATAATGGAGAGTCGTCAATGAAGTATTTTAAATAAGAGGATGATTTTATTTGGTTTATATTTTTAAAAGATCACTCTAGTGAAATGTGAGAAAAGATTGGAAAAAAAGCAAGAAAAGAAGCTGGGATTTCAGCTGGAAGGCAGAGTGATGAAAGTGAGAAAAAGTGGTCATGTCACAGAATGGGAAAGGGAGCTTACTTGAGAAACAGAATCCATTTTTTATGTGGTGTAACCTATCAGTCCAGATGTGTGTTCTCAGAAGCAGTCAGAGCAGTTGGGTTGCGAACAGAAAGGCTCACAACCTCTCTGACTGCTTCTGAGAACTGACCTGTGAAAGGGTAGAAGAGTCCTTGCAATGAATGATTTTAATGATAAAGCCTGTAGTTAAAGTTGGATAAGAAAGGAAATGGAAACAGAAAGAGGCTGATTGATTTTGAAAATGCACCAGGATCAATCAGATTGCAGAATTGTGCGCTGTGGGCATTTGAGCAAGTGAACTGAAAAAAATAGGAAGTTAAGGCCATTAAGAGGTATGCCTGAAATTGAGATGTATGATGTTGTGCAGTTTCTGATGATGAAATGTCAGATATGGCAGTGGGATGGGGTCCTGCAAGAATGTAAGAAAGACCCACTGCTGACAAGGAAGGGAAGGATTGAGGGACGAATGTTGGATGGACCCTCCACACACCTGTTGAAGTTATTAGGGTTGTTTATGGAGAGAGACAGAGCGTAAGCAGGAAAGTATCTCAATAACAGAGGGATGTCAGCAGATAATTTCAGGAAGGTTGGAGTAGAAGAGTGTCAAATAGCTGAATGAGATTCTTGAAAGGAGCAAAGAAACTTGTAAGATGAAGGGGAAGCCAGGAGAAATGATCTGTTAGAAGCTGTCAGAAAAGGAAGGACACGTCCCTTTCTTCTAACCCCAGAAAAGAGGGAAGGATGAGAAAAAGACAACAAAAGGATGAAAGGCAAGCAAATTTTGTAGGCGACGGTGAAGTCAAGCAAGGAGATGAAGGGAGCAAGGCAGTGGAAGAGTTTGTAGGTGTAAGGGTATTTGCCTATCATAAATGCGGTATTCCAGAGGGCAGAGTGGGTGTGAAAGGCAGGAGAGGGGTGGAAGGTTAAACCACGTTAGGGGAAGTACAGAAGAGGAAAGGAGAAGAGAGCCTGGTGATATATAATAAGTTATCCTAGCAGTTTATGCTTTTGGGAGGGATTGAGGTAAACAAGGTGTAAGACCTGATGGATTGGTCCTGATGATCTTCTGACTCTGATCTGGCATTCTCTGTCTGGTAGGATGGTAGATTCCAGAGTGCTGCTTGTGAGGACATTGGCTGCAGGGAAGGGGCCTTCCCATAGGCTGCTCAGGACACAGGCAAATGAGGGCAGTGAAGGCCAGTAAGCTTATTCCAGAAGTCTGCCAGCTGCTTCTTTATTATGAGTAATCCTCAGGACAATGCTACTAAATAGCTTTTAATGTTCCCATTTTACAGAAGCTGAAACTACAGCTCAGACAAGTTGAGAGACTTGGCCAAGATGAAGAGGTAAGGATGGAGAGAAGGTTTTAAACCCAGGCCTTTCCAAAACCTGAGCCTGAGTTCTTTCCCATAGGAAACTTTAACCAGGCTAAAGAACCAGGGTGAGACACAGGAACTTAGACTCTGGCTGGGAAAAATTCTCTCCTTGCCTGACTATCTTTCTTATGAGATTTTGAGCTTCTTGAAATTAGAGACTGTCTTCTTGTATCTAGCATGGTGCCTGGCACATAGTAGGTGCTCAATAATATTTGATAAGTGAAGGCAGGACTAAATTACTTTATATCATTCCTTTCCTTTCACTTTTCTTCCTTCTCTTCTTTTCATTTCTTTTTCTTTGTTTCTCTTTGTAGAATATCTCCTTGCCTGCTAGCCTCTTTAGGACATGTTAAACTCTGTAAATGGAGCACCTAATTCTTCATGTCTTTGACCCTCCCACCTTTCCAGCTTCCTCTCCCTTCTCTTCCATCAAACTTTGGCTCAGATTATGACTGATTTTTCAAGTTCCAGGGTCCCATCTTGCGTTCTTTGAGTTATTTTCAGCTACTCTCTGATACAACCCATGAAGTCTCACATCAGGAGAATAGCAGACCAATTAGTTCATGGGCATCACCATGAACCCATGGCCATAATTTCCTAGATTTTGTCTCAAAGTTTCTGATTGACCTGCCTAATGTACCTGAGACAACCCTTAGTTATACAAGAAAAGCTGTGCTTTTACTCTTTGCATTCTTGTGTGGAATACTTAGAATTATTAGAACACTCACACTCATGACTGACCCTGGTGTAAAGGGTGCAGTGTGTGTGTGTGCGTGTGCTTGTGTGTGTGTGTGTGTGTGAGAGAGAGAGAGAGAGCAGGTTCATTTGTGGAAGTTATGAATGCATGGTCTATTTTTATTACCTATCCTGAGGCTTTAGAATGAATAAATTCTGCATTAGCAGATGGTTTTCTTTCAAAGTTTTTAGTATGAATATCAGCCAGTCTTGTGTGCCTCTGTTATACTCCAACACCTTTCCCTGTACATTTTCTTTGGGGCAATATTGAATATTTTTTCTACACTTGTGTGCAGAACCTCTTACATCCTTAAGGTGGCAGCAACAATCAAAACGGTATTTAAAGAAAATTATCTGAATGGGAAGGGAAGTGGGGAAAAAAAAATTCTTTCTGAAATGTTCTATAATCCTCCATTTTCTGCTCAGCAGAATTATATCTGTAGCTAGATTATTCATTATTAAGAGCTTATTTCAGCCCAGAGTCTGTGTGTCAGTAGATTAGGATGTGGAGGAAGATTAGCTTCTCATAGCGGGTGGCTAGAAATAAGTTTCTTATCTGATCATTAAAATTGGTTGTTCATGGTTTCTTGATCATAATTATTAATTCTGTCAAGGACTTTTTCATGTCAATTAAATTTTGGTTCTTGATATGTAATATTAGGATTCAGCTCTATGGTACCAGTGTTACACTAGCAAGGCAGAAATGACTGTGTGTGTGTGTGTGTGTGTGTGTGTGTGTCTTCAATAGTTCTCAAGTGCCTCCAGTCCTCAAAACTTATTTTTGAAAGTATTTAATAATTTTGAGACTTCAGTAATGACAATACTATTAATAAATAAAACACTAGCAGCGACTTTTTATTGTTTACTATGCATCCTGTACCTCCGTTGTCTATTTTTATCATTTCCACAAACCTAGGCAACTGATGTCATTTTTACTTTCATATTAAACACAAAGAAAGCAAAGAGTCAAAGGATGAAATAACTCCTCCAAATTTATAGAGCTGGTAAATAGTGGAACTGGGTGGGAACCCGGGTACTTCTCACTCCAAATCCCTGCTCCACTACCTGTCAATAAAATGGCTTTTTGTGAGCTTGGTCCGGAAATAGGATTCTTAAATTAATATGTTGTCACAGTTTAACAAAATGAACACAGTGATCTTAAGACACAGAGATTTATTGTTTCTGGCAAAGTCAAACCTAAAGAGAAGAAACAACAACCACTTTTTTTTTTTTTTGAAAACTTGTTAGGTGATTTTCTTTAGCTATACAACTATGCATCAAACAAGGATTTGAGTGTGAGGCAATGTGTTAGAACATTGAGTAAGACACAATCCCAGTTGCTGCAGGAAATTTAAATAGTGATAAATGTGTAAGCAAAGTACTGTGGAGACTATGGAAGAAGTGATTTATTTTGCTTCACAGAGGAGGGCTTCTTGCAATAAACTATAGAAGTGTCCAAAATGGCTCTTTCAAGAAAAAAATGACATCTTTCCTCAGTTACCACCACCCCACCCTAATGTAACAGCATTAACAATAGCTTTTTTGGTAATATGAGAAAAGTTGGTAAGATAGAGTAGGAAGTTTTGTCCTACTGGCCTCACTTTGCAGAGGAATGCTTGTGAATGGATTCTGAAAGGCAGGAACCAACAAAACCTACAATGGGACTTGGGGTGGGAGACGATGACGGGAGGTGGTGAGGGGATGGTAAGTTATCATGCAATTGTGTAAGGGGAGCATTTTGATTCCAGATAAAGCAGAATCCCAGTCATGATACTTGGGTTTTAAGATCAGAGCACATGCTGGGCATGGTGGCTCCCTCCTGTAATCCCAGCACTTTGGGAGGCCGAGGCAGGTGGATCACCTGAGATCAGGAGTCCAAGACCAGCCTGGCCAACATGGTGAAACCCCGTCTCCACTAAAAATACAAAAATTATCCGGGCATGGTGGTGCATGCCTGTAATCCCAGCTACTAGGGAGGCTGGGGCAGGAGAATTCGCTTGAACCTGGGAGACAGTGGTTGCAGTGAGCCAAGATCATGCCACTGCACTCCAGCCTGGGCAACAGAGTGAGACTATATCTCAGAAAAGAAAAAAAAAGACCAGAGCACATGTTCACCCACTCATTCACGATTTACAGATTACCAATCTGATGTCAGTTTGCAGTTTACTTTGAAATTAGGGCTATCTATATGCCTATTAAGGAAATACTTGTTTCCAGAAACACTAGGTTTGATTCTGTAGGATGGACTCATGTGGACCCAACCTAAAGTAAAAGACAGGTGTGTGGGGGAATAGAGCGTCTGGCAGATCACTACATACTGAAGTCATGAGTATAATAAAAAGGCTATTCATGCTATCGCTACATACTCAAGTCATGACACAGAAATGCTATCCAAAGATGTTTTTTAGGTAAATCGAAGTGTCCTAATTAGCGTAGGAGCTAATAAGCTAGAGAGTGAGAAGAATTGAGGGGTTATAGTGAAGATAGAAATATCTATTTCCTCTAGCTGGAATAAAGAAGAGGTACAGTGAATTCTCTATTTATTCACTCACTCATTCATTCATTATATTGAACCCTTAGATGACACTTTCTATATGAAAGCCTTACATAAATAATAACTCACTGATTTTAATAACAATCTGACAAAGTACAAATTATTATCACACACATTTTATAGAGAACTGAGTTACACAAGTATTGAGTAACTTGTACAAGGTAACTGTATTAGTCTGTTCTCACACTGCTAATAAAGACATAGCTGAGACTGGGTAATTTACAAAGGAAAGAAGTTCAGCATGGCTGAGGAGGCCTCAGGAAACTTACAATCACGGCAGAAGTGGAAGCAACATGTCCTTCTTCATGTGGCAGCAGCAAGGAGAAGTGCAGAGCAAAAGGGGGAAAAGCCCCTTATGAAACCATCAGATCTCATGAAAACTCACTCACTATCAGGAGAACAGCATGAGGGTAACCACCTCCGCGATTCAATTACTTCCCCCTGGGTTCCTCTCACAACACATGGGTATTATGGGAACTACAATTCAAGGTAAGATTTGGGTGGGGACACAGTCAAAGAGAGCTTCTTTCACCATACTTATTTTTTGACAAACAAAGTTATCCTGAAATGGAGTGGTAACCTTTTTCTAGTTTCATGCAGACAATTAATTTTTAGATCATCACTCTCAGGAGACGAAAGACTTCACAGACCTAAGCATCTGTATCCCCAGCCCAACATCAGCACAGATTAATTGCATGTTTTTTTTTTCTTTTTTCCTTTATGGCATCAGAAAATGTCCCAAGAACACATACAGCTTATGTATCTGAGTTCCCGAAGCTGGAGTGGAATACTGCCAAATCCAAACTGATAACAACTTCTGTCTGCTATCTCTCATGTCACTAGATGCCTTTCACAGTTAAAAATCACACCATGCACCCCATACAGCCCCGAGCTCACTAAGCCTGCAGACCTTGCATCAGTGCATGTACTCCATACACATGTGATCTCATAGCCAGAGTCCAAACACGAATATGGAAAATGGCCAATAAGGTTAATAAAAAGGAATGGTTTAGAGAAAGCACAGCTAATCACCGTCCTGCTGGGTGAGAGTGAGAGGCCAGCAGGGGCTGAGACTTTTCTTCTATTTTTAAATCAGGAGTCTGAGTGGTAAACCCATGTCTCCCTCAATTCACAGTGCTGGTCCACAGAGGATACACGTGCTGTGGTCCACAGTGGCAGCTGAATGAATTGTTTGGGCTGATTGTCCTTTCCTCTGTCTGTCTCTGTTGCCTGGATAGAAATGTTTAAAAATACACTGTCATTAAGGGCATTTCACCTGCAGGGCTGGAGTGGCTGGCATAATTGTGAGTTTCCTGAGTCTCTGGGGCTTCCTGAGTCTTTGGCTGGTTCTTTCCTGCTTCTCCACACTCATGATCCCCGATAGTTTTGAATGAAATGTCATGTTTCAGTTGTTGATAACTGTTAGCCAGTTCTAGGAGGTAATTGAAATGATCCTGTATTTGCACTGGAGATTTTGTATTTGTGCAAACGACTGCTGAATTGCCTTTCACTGAGGATACAGATTTTGAAAAGAGTTTTTCCAGCTGCCTTTGTGACACTTACATTTTGACTCTAGTAAAGTATGAATGGACATCTGGAATAAACACATTTGAAAGGGGTTTACTACATGGTGGCCTAAATTTTTTGCACTGGCCATTTGTAATTTTTCAACTTGATCTTTCTGTCCTTTGGTATTTGGATTTTTGTGTACAGTGAGGGGTTTACCACTGTAAAGGGGCGGGGAAGCTCATATAACAGTCCCCTGCAGCTTTTTGAGGTTTTTACACACTGTAAGTTTAGAGACCAATAAATAGTTGAGAAAGTATCTAACACATTGGCTGTGACCAAAGATTTATGCTATTTGTAGAAGACCCAGTCTATTTTTCTCCCCAGATCTGCTCAGCCCTGTGCTTGACTAACTGTTAGACAGAGACCCCTTGCCATTACTCCTGTTCTTTCCTCATCTCCTAGCACCACAAGTTATCTTATCTACTCCCACAGTGAGAACCAGGTTCCAGCACAGCCTCTTCCATGGAACTACCGTGTAGGCTTTGGTGCCTCAGTTGAACTAATCAGGCCCATAGGAGATATGGTGCCTTTCACTACTTCTGGGCTCATGTAAAGAGAAACAAACTTTGAGGCAAGAGAAATGGCTTTCCTTGAGACTTCCTGTAGTAGTCAGTTTACACAATCTGAGAACACGGGGCAAACTGACCAATGAGAGAAAGGAGACAGACACCACTTAGCAGACGAATTTCATGTCCTCCCTTCAGTTTGCACACAGTGGTTCCATAGAGCCTCTCTGGAGATATCTTACATGACTGAGAAAATGGCTTTGATTTTTTTTCGTGAAGGCCAGCTTAGCAACTTGGCACCTTGTAACTGATTTGCTACTTTTCTGCTTCACTTCCCTTTTCCTCAACCTTGCTGCTCTGAGATTGGTCCTCTCAATATAGTATTCGCATGTAGATATGTAGACCTTTTTTTTTCCCTAGAGAACCTGGCCAAGACAACATGGGAGAAGGACTCTCCACTAAGATAATCAACTATACAGCTATAATGAAGGTACAAGTTAAAGGAAAATAAAGAGAATACCTTAGGGTGAATAGAAGGTATACCAAGAAGTGAGTAGGGGAAGGTGGTTCCTTTTGAGAAAATGGGACAGGGTGAGTTGAGAGGAACAAAGCTTTCTCATAGTTTTTCAGGGTCAAAGAGGAGAAGAAGGTTCATCCTAGCCAGTGGAATTAATAATTTCGGATGAAACAGAAGCACACACAAATTTCATGGACTTAATAATGTAGATTTATTTTTAAAAATCCTATATGGTTCTGCCACTCTGCATCTTGCAGGTATGCAATCTGGAATCCTCGGGCTCCAGGGTTGCAGGGGCTAGGGCTGGAGAAGATAGCTAGATCTGGATCTGGAACTAAAGGAAGACAAAGAGCAAGAGGGAGAGAGCAAGAGAGGAAGAACATCAGCTCTTCACTACCTTACCCAGAAGTAACACATGCCCCTTCTCCTCAGTCTTTGGCTGGAATTAATCCCACTGCCACAGTCTACCTGCTAGGGAGGCTGGGAAATGTAGGGGAACACATAGAATTCTGTTGAGCACAGATGGCCTCCCAACAAAGCTCAGCAAGAGAAACTAAGGGAGAGAGGGGTGCAGGTGGGATAGCACAAGAGATTCATACCAGAAGAATGAAAAGAAGACCTTCAAGAATTGTAAAAGTGGGAAGAGGGAGAAGTGTGGGATCTGAGACAAATGTCTGTTCAGAAGTAGAGGACACAAAGGGGAAAGGAAAACACTTCTGAAGGAGTTTTGGAGGATTAGGCAAATTCTTAGATCAAAGCTGAGAGAAAGTCCAGGGTGTTGGGAGAGGACCCCTGACAGATACTAAAGGATGAAGCCATGGAGGAAGGATTTCCACAATGAGATAGGGCAGGATGCCCTGGAAAAGACACCCGGTGACCTGGTCACAAAATAAGGCAGAACAAATAGTAATATAATATTTCTTAATATAAATAATATTGAAACAACTCACAGACCCACTCCCTGTGTTCAGCCTAAGACAGTAAACAGATGATTATGTCCAGCTGCTCACATAGAACGAATCCACATTTCCATAAGGACTCTCCAGTTTAGTTCTGAAAGGTCATGAATGTGAAGAATCACTTATGAGTTTCAGGTGCAGATGTCCAAGGTGATGTGAGTTGGGTGAGGCACAGGTGCACTTCATGTCATAAGAAAGAAGAAGCTGGTTGCAGATTGCAAAGCAGTCATTCATGGGCTATTTGATAGGCTGTGGTGAGGATTGAATTAAATGGCTGACACATCCCAAGTAGCCAATATAGGTTAAGTTTTGACTAACCTTCTGAGGCCTCTGTTTCAGAGATTAGGAAATTGAGGCAGGG
This sequence comes from Nomascus leucogenys, assembly GCF_006542625.1. Taxonomy (NCBI): domain Eukaryota; kingdom Metazoa; phylum Chordata; class Mammalia; order Primates; family Hylobatidae; genus Nomascus; species Nomascus leucogenys. The sequence goes on from NC_044395.1 coordinate 97,221,324, forward strand.
GGATTGGAAAGACTCATCTGTGAAATCGTAGCTCACAAAGCACACAGTAGTGGATGCTATCGCTTAGTATAGGGGGTTGGGAGGGTGGTCATTACAGAGGTCCTGGATGACATTATACTTAAGCAGAAATGCCAGGCAAGGAAGGTACAGGTAACAGAAGACAGTTCTGGTAGAGGGAACAACAAATAAAAATGCCTGAATTCAGGAATGAGTTTCATGCAAACTGAGTGGAGCTTCATGATGGCAAGGAAGAATGGCCTAAGACGAAACTGGAGAGGAAGACAGGCTTAGCAGGGTTTCTTAGGTCATGCTATAGCCAATGAATCTGTCCCAAGAGAGTGCTAGGCCACTAACAGGCTTTAAGCAGTGTAGTAGCATAAGGGACTTGTGTTTTATAAAGATTACTCCCAGTTTAATATGGAGAATGGATTGGGGAGGAGGGCAAATGAGAATAGGAAGAACAAGACGAAGACTAGTGTAGTTCCAATGAGGTTACACTATGGGTACTTTTTCCATTGATCTTTCTCCCTTGATTTGACAAATAGGTCTACTATAATTTCTTGTGGTAAGACTGTAAATCCTAATAATTCACTTTATTATTGAGGCTGTCTGTAAGATAATCAAAAAACTATGCTATATGCTCTGAAAAAAAATGAGGTCTAGTTGCTGGTATTACTGCTACTCATGCCCCACAAAGGTACCCAATGGGAGGAAGAAATGCTCTGTTCTTTTTTCTTCCTTTCTAATTTTGCTATCATGTTGCAGCATTAGGCTTAGCATTTGTACAATGGTTCACAGTTTTTCAACACCATTTATTAGCCGCACTTTCATGTCTTGTATTCCTTGTAGGAATCTTATAAGTAGGTATCAAAACAGTTCTTAGACTTGAAGAAAAAAAAAAACTAGCAAAAATCACCCATCTTCCCAACTTGGTATGTTCTAAAACAGTGGTTTTCAGTGATATACTGGGTAATCCACAAACATTTCTAAATCTTGATTTTGGTTATTTTTTAAATAGTTTGCCTATGGTTATAACTTTATATTTTATACTGTTAATGTTCCCAATTTTGTGACACAATTAAATCTATTTATTAGTATTCTGAGTTTTTCTAAGCCAATGCCTAAATATGATAATCTAAATTTCACTGACTTAAGCCCATAACTATTCATATTGGCATTTCCTGTCCAGGTCATGGTTTCCATCGTGTTCATATCATCTATTAGCTATGGTCTCCGGGTGGCATAAAATACTTCTTTACTTGTTCTGACCTCCAAATATGATATGCTCTCCCTGGGAAATTACTTCAACATGACTAATGCTGCCATTACTAAGGGTACCAACTGTGAAAATACCAACATCTCTACAAAGAATTTCAAGTCCTAGTGCTCCACGTGCCACCAAACCCCATCATTTGTTTCCTACCCCTAAGTGCGAGAATGTCTTCTTTTCTGTCTCTTCCTCTGTCTTCAAACTGAATCCTCTGGAAAATATTCCTACAGTTTTTGTTACAGGGTCCTAATTCTTGAGTGGTAGCAGAAGAAATACTTTTCCTCTTTTTTCCTCTTTTTTCACCTTCATCATCATACCAGCATCTCTTCCACATGAGTCCTTCCTTCCTTAATTTTTTTCCTCCCAGATGGAACAGGTACTACTTGTTAGTGGTTAAGGCTGTGGATGCTGGTGCTGAACTTCCTGTTTTCAAATTTCTGTCCTACCACTTACTTGCATTGTAACTTTAGAACACTTATTTCATCTCTCTATGCCTCAATTTCCTCTGTTATATGGGAATAAGACTTCCTAGGTTTGTTAAGAGGATGCAGTGAGTTAATACATGCAAAGCACTTTGAGTTGTGCTTTGCATTATAAAGTCTTCAATAAATATTAATGGCTATTGTAGGGCTAGACCTATCTGATGTCTCTGATGGCCAAGATCAGGCATCATCTATGAATTTATGGATCATCCTATACACTCTCCTTATTTATACATGTAAGATAAATATTATTTTCAGATTAAACATGTTATGGAACTAAGATAAATAATTTTAATACTTTGGAAAAAGTTAGCAAAGAACCAAAATGTGGGTGTATTTTGATGCTTATCACAGATCACTTTTATCTCTTCAATTTCCAGGCCATAGACTCTGATATCAGAATTGTTTCACACAACTAAGGGACATGGCTATTTCTCACTGCCAGGCAGGCCAATAACTAGAAAAAGACACCAAGAAGGAAAAGGGATTTAAAACTTAAAGGACAGGATGTAAAACACACATCTAACTGATAAGAACAGAAACAAAAGGGTGTTTAAACTAAAGATAAAATGAAATGTTAAGAGTTTTGGGCTTCGGCTACATGAAGTCATGGAGCTTTAATTCTTGATGGGCAGCCTGACAAGACATTAAATGAAATTCTAGAAATCTGGGCTTTCTGCCAAAAAGGATTTAGAACTGGAGATTTCTGATTCAGCACTGCCTTCCTAGGGAAGAAGAACACTGAGACCCATGTGTTTACTTCAAGGGGCCATACAAGGTCCTTTGCCTCACTTTGAGGTGAGAGACATGGGAAAACTAGATGCCACATGATGCAGAGGAAAGTGCTTCTGATCTTGGCCAGCCCTGCGTTTAATGCTTTTCCAAGGTGACATTGGTAAGGATTGCTAACCTGGAAGAGCTTCAGTTTCCTCATCAACAGAACAGAAAATTTAATTTTGGTGATAAAGATATGAGATGGAAAGAGGGCTGAATTATCCATTAGATACTATAGGCAGAGTGCCTACAACCTATAATATTTTCAAGGGCCTTTTAAGATGTTTGAGATATAAAATATTTTTTCTCTTAAGTTCTAAATTGAAATGCTGGAAAATTAAAATTGAGAGTGATTTTGAGACCACAGTTATAAAAGTCCTTTCAATCTCTTAAGTGCCACAAATTATACAATGTCGAATGTGGGTCCATTTTAATAAGTATAAAATGATATCATGTGGAGTATCCAGAATTAACAGGCTTAGGAAGAGGTTTGGATAATAAATAGCAGAGTGTTTGGAGTGTGTTAGGTACTGAATTAATGTTAATTCTTTTTCACTCTTTTTTCTCCCCTGAAAGTCTTTTGAAATCTGGAAGGAGGTACGAGGTCACATGACTTAAGTCAAATGTTATACAGGTAGTCAGTATGATATTGGGCATGATGTAATTAAAATTTTATTTTTACCATTTTTTTATTTTATTGTATGCTTACCATGTGCCAAGCACTCTTCTAACTCACCTATACATTCAATTCTCACGATAATCCAGTGCAATAGATAAAGCTATTATCCCAATTTTATAAAAGAGAAGATTCTAGGCAATTTGCAAAAGTGACACAGCAGTGGAGTCAGGATTTGAACACAAAGATTTTTACTATGGAGCTCAACTTCATCTACTAAATGGTAGTGCATTTGGGACACAGGATATCTGGATAGATTACAAGATTATTCAGTAGATATGCACTACCACAATGCTTTGCTTATGTGTATTCTTCAGTTTTGAATTCAAGGAGAAAGCAAATATCCTGAAATTAAAAAAAATTCTCTCTCATTGCCACAGCATTCAGGATGTTGATTACAGGTAGAATTTGAAATCTTACAAACACAGGACACAGGGCTGGGATTAGAACAGTAGTTTCTTATGTTTGCCAATATGGGGATGCTCATGTAAACTTCCCAAACTTCATATACCCTCCTGTCATAGTGATACTTTTATTAAGTATAATCTGAAAAAAATATATAATAGAATGGAGCCAAGTAGCAAATGTGTTTCATTTATGCAGTTTATCATGGACAGTGCTGAGAGCAAGTGTAAATTCTTGAAACCTTGTAATAATTCTGTGCCCTCTAAGAAGTTATGGTGAAATAATGAACTACAATATCATACAGATAGTCCCATTAGCCAGGTAGGGGAGCATGCAGAATTTTGGTGATTATTTAAAAGCAACAAAATTTCTTTGTTATTGTTTTCTGAACGAATTACAAAAAGGCTCAAAGTTATAAGTGAAATGAGCACATAAGCAAAAACTATGCACTTAAAAGAAGATGACTGCTAAAGTGAGAAAAAAGTATTCCTGTATAAATGGGATATGCTTTATCTGGAAAATGAAGAAAATCCACTGAACATATTGGAGGCTCTTGAATGAACATTACAATTTGTTGCTTGTTTCTTAATGAGTCAGGAGCTGGAGCCGAGGTTTGTCTCAGAACTGACTATATATTCTACATAGTTTCTAAATTTTAACACATTTAACTATAAAAGATTCCTATTTCAAATTGTATATTCAGTAATTCCCAACTAATTTATTTGCTTACTTATGAAGTCTGGAGTTAAAGAACTTCAATGTAATTTGCTAAAAAGTTTCTTTTTCCTTAAAAAGGTTCATGCTATTTTTTTAGAAATTCAACCCTATGATTTATCCTAAGAAAATAATAGAGGATATGCATAAATATTTTAGTGTAAAGATAGTTATAACAGCATTATTTGTAACAAGCAGTATTTGAAAACACCTGAATGTTTATCAATGGGATATTAATTATTGAGCTATAATATCTTTATGATACAATACTATGCAAGTGCCTAGCCTGTAGTCCATAGAAAAGAGATCCTGGCTGGGCACGGTGGCTCATGCTTGTAATACCATCACTTTGGGAGGCCGAGGCAAGTAGATCACTTAAGTCCATGAATTCGAGACCAGCCTGGGCAACATGGTGAAATCCTGTCTCTACAAAAAATACAAAAACCTGTAGTCCCTGCTTCTTGGGATGCTGAAGGTGGGAGGATCATATGAGCCCAGGGGGTGGAGGTTGCAGTAAGCTGAGATTGTGCCAATCCTTATTGGAAGGTAAAATTCCTGGGAAGCAAGCATGAGGTAAAAGGAGTGAGTCAAAGGAAGAGAAGCAAGTGCAAAGTGATATGTTCTGTACTAACCACTGTTTTCCTTCAGGCACATTGTAGTGGGAAACTGCCTTAGAACAGGTCATCTGGAAAAAGACTTGGGAAAGAATTTACCTCTTGGCTCCAATCTGTCTCCCGTTTACCCCTGATCAAAGTTCATCCTTCAGGGAGTTAACTCCCTCACACTTCTGGGTTTTATCCCTGGCTCTTTATTCAACCAATAGGGAAGCCAGATTCCATGTACTGGCTGTGCTTCATTCAAGTTTAGAAATGGTGAGAGGAGCCAGAGACTCTGGGTTTTTAGCTGGTTTGTTCCTGTAAAATCATTTACCAATGCAGTGGTGGAAGATAAGCAGAGAAGAGAGTGTCAGGAGACATTTGTGGCTGAGGGTATTTGGTGAGGCATGTAAGACATGCCCACTAAAAGACATAAAACCAAATTAAAAATAAAACATTGACACATTCTTAATATAATGGTAAAAAAGAGGCATAAATATATATGCAATTTGATACTGTTTTTCATAACTCTACACACACTTATGTGGAGAGAAAGAAAGAGAATATTAAGAAGTCATACAACGAAACTTAATATGCAATTATCTTCAGAAGGTAGATTCAAAACTGAACGTTGGGAGTTTTATTTCAGTGGGATTTTCTGTGATTTTCAAGTCTTCTGTGTTGAACATAAATCACTTTTTGCTATAAAAATAAAGTATAGTTGTAAGGAGAGACTTATCTATAAAGTAATTCAATGTGTAATGTTACTTATAATAATAACAAAATAGAATGTACAACATGGATGGAACTGGGGGACATTATGTTAAGTGAAATAAGCCTGCCACAGAAAGACAAACTTCACATGTTTTCATTTATTTATGGGAGCTAAATATTGAAACAATTGAATGTATGGAGGTCAGGAGTAGAATGATGGTTACCAGAGCCTGGGAAGGGAAGTGTGTGGGGAGGGAAGTGTTTGCAGAATTTATAGGACAGCATGGAAAGGGCAAATATTTGAATCATGGGAGTTCAAGAAGAAGAATGAAAAGACAGAGTAGAAAGCTTAATTTAAAAAATAGTAGCATAAACTTTTCAAGCCTGTGGATTAAAAGAGTAAAGGTTTTTTAATGCAATTGAAGTTAAGTTGTTGTTGACTTAAAACAGCCTGTTATGACTATAAGATTTGTTTTTGTAAGCCTCATGGTAACCACAAAGCAAAAATTTATGGTAGATACACAAAAGATAAAGAGTAAGAAATCCACACATACCACTAGGAAAAAGTCTTGTAAACGCAAAGGAAGACAGGAAGGGAAGATGAAGGTAACAAAGAACCTATAAAACCACCCAAAAGCAATCAGAAAAAAAATTAACAAAATGATAGTAGTAAGTTCATACCTATTAACAACTACCATGAATGTAAATGTATTAAATTCTCCAATAAAAAGACATAGATTGACTGAATGGATAGAAAAATAGACCCAACTCTATGCTGCCTAAAAAAGATTCACTTCATCTGTAAGGATATACTTACACTGAAAGTGAAGGGATGGAAAAAAATATTCCATGCAAATGAAACCAAAAGAGAGCAGGAATAGCCACATTTATACCAGATAAAATAGACAAGTCAAAAACTGTAAACTGAGACATACAAGATTATTATATAATGACAAAGGGGTTAGATCATCAAGAGACTGTATTATAAATGCATGTGCACCCAACATAGAAACACTTAAAGTAAGTATTAGTAGAACTTAAGGTAAAAAGACTGGAATATAATAATAGTAGGGGACCAGAATGCCACACTTGCAGCAATGTAAAGATCATACAGATAGATAATCACTAAGGAAACATTGAAATTAAACTACCTATAGACAAAATGGACCTAACAAATACAGAGCATTCCATCTAACAGCAGCAAAATACACATTCTTCTCAAGTGCACATGAAACATTCTCCAGGGTAGATTATATATCAGGCCACAATACAAGTCTTAAATTTAAGAAGACTGAAATTATACCAAGTGTCTTTCAGCCACAATGGTATAAAACTAGAAATTAGTGAAGGAGAAGTTGTGAAAAATTTTCAAAGATGTGGGAATTTAACATGTTCCTGAACAGCCAGTGGGTCAATGAAGAAATTAGAAGGGAAATTTAAAAAATTGAGACAAACAAAAATTTAAACACAACATATCATGAGTAGTTCTAAGAGAAAAGCTTATGATAATAAATGCCTACATCATAAACAAGAAAGAATTCAAATAAACAACCTAACATTATACCTCAAGGAGCTAGCAAAAGAAGAAGGTTAGCAGATAAAAGGGAATAACAAAGATTAGAGCAGAAATAAATGAAATATACTAGAAAAACAATAGAAAAGATTAACAAGATAAAGAGTTGGTTTTTTGAAAAGATAAATAAAATTGACAAAATTGACAAATCTTTAGCTGAACTGAGAAAAAAAGACTCAAAGAATTGAAATCAGAAATAGAAAGGAAGACATTAAACTGATACTACAGAGATGCAAAGGATAATAAGAGACTACTTTAAAACTTTTAGGCCAACAAATTGGATAACCTAGAAGAAATGAGTAAATTTCTAGACACATACAACTTACCAAGAGTGAATCAAAAGGAAATAGAACATCATAACAGATCAATATGAAGTAAGGAGATTGAATCCCTAATAAAAAGTCTGTAATCAAAGAAAAGCCCAAGACCTTATGGCTTCACTGTTGAATTTTACCAAACATTTAAAGAATAACTAATACCACTTTTTTTCTCAAATTCTTCGAAAACATTGAAGAAGAGAAAACACCTTTGAACCCATTTTATAAAGCCAGCATTATCCTGACACCAAAGCCAGACAAAGGCTAATTATAAGAAAAGAAAATTATAGGCCATTATCTCTGATGAACATAGATGCAAAAATTCTTAACAAAATGCTAGCAAAAGTAACTCAACAGCACACTAAAAGGATCATTCACTACAAGCAAGTGGAATTTATTTTAGGGACTCAAGGATGGTTCAACATATGCAAAACTATAATACAACATTAACAGAATGAAGGAAAACCAGTAGCATTTCTATACACCAATAGCAAATTATGTGAAAAAGAAATTTAAAAAAAAACTCACTTGCAATAGGCACAAAACATAAAACGCTTAAGAATAAATTTAACTAAGGAGGTAAAAGATGTTTACATTTAAAAGTGTAAAACACTGATGAAAAATTGAGGGAAATGCAAATAAATAGATATCCTGTGTTTATCAATTAGAAAAATTAATATTGTTAAAATGTTCATACTACTCAAAGCAATCTACAGTTTCAATGTACTCCTTATCAAAATACCAATAGCATTCTCCACATAAATAGAAAAAACAATCCTAAAATTCATATGGAACCACAAAAGACTGATTAACACAGCAATCTTGAGCAAAAAGAACAAAGGTATCATATTAACTGATTTTAAATATCCTACAAAACTATCATAACCAAAAATGCATAGCACTGGCATAAAAATAGTCAGTAGATTCGTGGAGCAAAATAAAGACCCCAGAAATTAATACATGCATTTGCAATCAACTAATTTTAACAAAGATACAAAGAACACACAATGGAGGAAGGGCAACCTTTTAAATAAATGGTGTTTGGAAAAATAGATACACACATGTAGAAGAATGAAATTAGATCCTTATCTCACACCATAAAAAAATTAACTTAAAATGGATTAAGACTTCAATGTAAGACCCCCAAACTATGAAACTACTAGAAGGAGGAAAGCTGACATTGGTCTGGCTAATAATTTTTTAGATATGACCTCAGAAGCACAAAGAACAAAAACAAAACTAAACAATTGAGATTACATTAAACTAGAAATTTTCTGCATGCCAAAGCAAACAATCATAGAGTGAACAAAGAGCCTACAGAATGGGAGAAAATATTTGCAAACCAAACATTTGATAAGTGTTTAATATCCAAAATATAAGGAATTGAAACAACTCAATAAGTAGATAATTTATTATAAGAAAGAAACATAAGAAATAATTATAAGAATTAATTATAAAATTATAGGAAATAATTATAAGAAAGAAGAAAATAAATAACCCAATTAAAAATGAACAAAAGATGTGAATAAACATTTCTCAAAAGAAGACATACAAATGGCCAACAGGTATATTAAATCGTGCTCAACATCACCAACATAGAAATGCAAATCAAAACCACAATGAGATATCACCTCACTCTTGTTAGAATGGCTATTATCAAAAAGACAAAACAGTATTGGCAAGGATGTAGACTAAATGGAACTCTTCTTTGCACATTGTTGGTGTAAATGTAAATTAATACAGCCATTATATAAGATATAATGGAGGTTCTTCAAAAAATTAGAAATGGAGCTACCATATGATCCAGCAATCCCTATGCTGTGCATATATTCAAAGGAAATGAAATCAGTATGTCAAATGTATTTGTGATATGTGACATTGCAAGAGGAGTTTAATTAGAGTGTTCACAGAAACTTAGGTGATAACGAGATTATTGAGCTAAACTTTGTAGGAGACAAAAGAGTTCTCTAGGTAAAGAAGAAGCTGGACTGGTACAAATGTGCCTGGACTGAAGGATTATTAATATTGTGACCAGAATGGGAAGGAATTATAAAGAATGAGAAAACAAAAATACCTACCATTAAATATCATCAGGGGCTATAACTATAATAGAAAAGAGATTACAAATGCATGCCTGATTTATACACTCTCTCTCTCTGTTAATAAATTTGAAAGTCTATATATTTCATGAATTTCTAGGCTAATAAAGTGTCTCACACTTGATTCAAGAATTCAAAAAGGGGTAAAAATATGAATAATCTCACTTATGATGCTGCAGCAAAAAAAATTTCTTAAAGATGTAAATTACATTCAGTTATATTTTAAAAGAATACATTTGTTTAAAGAACAATCCACTACAATGAAGCAGGACATATTCTGGGAATATAAGGAAGGTTAAATATCATGGAATTTATTAATATGATTAATTTTCTTGCAAGGATGAAAAATAATATTATTTCTTTGATCCCTAAATCATACTGCATTTCACTCTCTTCTCATTCTCTTAGCCTTCTAGGAATATCTCTTACACCTTTTGTTTCAAAGATATAGAATTTGCTCTTTTCACCTCAGGCTTGCTTATAATATATCCTTCAGTCTATTTCTTGTCACTTATTCACTTCAGGATATGCTATTTTCTTCTCTCCTTTTGCATTCCACAAGTTATATTTTAGCATAAAAATAAAACAGGTATTGATATTAGGAGGCAATTAGTAGTTTCTGCCACAGTACTTGTGATGTGCTACGTGATGCCAAAATGAAGACACAAAAGGAGAATGGGCCTCTGTAACCTGAGTGGCCAAATGTGTGGTAGGGAAGAGAAGACTTTACAGGTGATGCTTTAACTGGAGCTTTGGCTGAGCACAGTGGCCACATCTGTAATGCCAGTGCTTCCAGACTTTGTTGAGGCAGGAACATCGCTTGAGGCCAGGAGTTCAAGACCAGTCCGGGCAACATAGCAAGACTTCCATCTCTTAAAAAAAAACTAAAAATAATTAGCTGGGTGTGGTGGCACCCGCCTGTAAGTCCAAGCTACTCCAGAGGTTGTGGAGGGAGAATTGCTTGATTTCAGGAGTTCAAGGCTACAGTGAGCAAGACTCTGTCTGTAAAACAAACAAACAAAAAAAGGGTGGACATTTACTGGGAAAAGCATTAGTGGATCAGGGAAGCACGTGCTTGGGCACCTAGGCAGGAAACAGCACAACCATTTGGATTTAGAAGCAAATCACTGAAGTGTGGCAATGAACGGGAGTGAGGAGGAAAAGAGTAAAGTGTTTTAGTTAAGGGGCATGGTAAATACAAAATCCTACGTAGGTTGAGACGTAGGGATGAGCAGAGAAGGAGCTGTTGATGCTGGAGAATGGTGACCCAGGATGGCTTGAGAGGCATTTGCAGCAGGTGGGTAAAGGGCTGTCTCTTCTTCTGCAAGAGATTTTCATTAGATTGAGGTCAAGTGTATGGAAATTGAGGGAATATCCACCAGTTATTTTCATTTTCTTGTTAAACCTTGTGAAGTACTGGTTACCCTTTAAATTTTAAAAGACATTGGTATCTTGCAGTGACTTGGAGTTGAGAGCTGTGAGTATCCATGATCATATCTGGTTATGAGATTGCTAGACAATAGACCATTTAAAATATCAATACTTCCCTTTTTCTAATGACAATGCTTTAATGAGAAAATTAGTTCTCATGTATATTAGCTGTCTGATGAATCACTATGCAAATGTGCCTACTATTTAAAATACCCAATATATTTGATTCATTAAAAAATGATAAGCAGCAGATATTCATTTTAATAGTTCCAAGAGCAGTGCAATACACAATCTCTCCCTTAAAGGTAGAAAACATGATGCCAATGTTGTATCTTCCTCTTCCCAGTAATTTTTGAACTTTTCTACCCTGAGGAGGAAGATAAGGCTCATTTTTTTTTTTCACGAAGACAACAGTGCTAGTGCAATACTAGTGTAGGTAACCCAGTCATTTGAAGCTGGCAATTAAATTATCCTTGAATAAATCTCCTAACACTAATCAACCCTGGAAGACAGCAAAATCAAACAGTTTAATGCTTGAGGGGTAAACATGAGTATTTGTATCTAACTACAGTACTTTAGTTGTGTTTGTACTTTATCTAGAATGAGTTCTTAGCAACTCCTATCTCTGTTCTCTGTCCCTTATCTGCAGGCTTTACTTATATTCAAAAAGCATCAGCAAGAGGTAAGCTATGTAAAGAGGCCTAAAACCACATTTGTACCACCTTGTGCCCCATGAATTGAGAAGGATTAACCTAAGTAAGAACACATTGCATACATGATAAGGATTTTTGTAAAAAGGAGCTGATAATCTGCTAATTCATTTTTAGGACCCACTATGTAATTCATGTGGCTTTTGTGTATTGTTAATTGAATTACAGGGTAAGGAATATCTATATATCAGATACCCACAGACGCCAGGGAGGGAGTAAAAATGAGTTTTTCACTTCTTATTCCAAGACTAGCAGTTATATTTGAATTATGAATAGCAGATAAAATTCATTTTCCAAAAAGCTTAAAATAAATATAGCTGGAAATATAAAACCAGCAGAGATCTCAGTTTGGAGATAAACTGGGCAGCAATGTCAAGCATATGGAGGACAAATCATCTGGTATTTCTTTGAGATGGTACTATTTTCCAGTAATAAAATAGCTACAGTATTCAGCATTGACTAAGGACATTGCTGTTTTACGGTGGTAATGAATCATTCAAGCTAAGGAGAATTCAGGTATGTAAGTCACATCTGCTGTTACATGGACTTCATCAACCTAGCTCAGATGCTTCCTGCTTTCCTGGAAAGGCCTCTTTGGCCAGGGATGGTCTTTGCTTCTTTTCACTTGTCTCTGGGTACACAATCACATAACAAGGAGTGGGAAAAGGTATCCACCTACCAGTGTGATTTCTGGAAGGGAAGCTTAGAAATTCCCCTCTTCCATTGCAAAATAAAGATATGAATTTCTCTTTCATCCAGTTGCTGAGGCTGAAGTTCAATCACTAGGCTTCATGCTGTGGCTTGGGCTCTGCTTATGAGTTAAAAGGAAATCTTTAAGGAGAAATCATCAGTCATGTAAACACTGTTGTACAAATGCTCATTAAATTATATCCCAAATTAAATGTTAATAGGAGGAAATAATAGAAAGAAATGGAGGATTTGGGCAGGCTGGGACAAAGGGGGCTTTATAAAAAAAGGAAGATAGGATAAAGCAACCACAATAATAATGTCTGTTTATTATTCACCAGGCATTGTTCCAGTTTCTTTATACATTTTATCTCATTTAATCCTTAATGAACCCTGACTATAAGCAATTCCTTATATCCATATTATATATGATGCAACCAGAGCTCATAAAAGTTAAGTAACATGCCTAAATTTAGTCAACAAATGAGTGGTGGAATTGAAATATGAAGTAGCGTTTATCACTCCTGGACATGGACACTTAACCACTGTGCTGCCTGGACACTTTGACGAGGTCCATCTCTGTTGGGATCTGACATACTTCTCAACCATCCTGTCTATATTGTCACCAGAAGCTCTGCCCAGGTCACCAAGAACAGCAACAAGGACAATACTTCCAGTTGCAGTTTTATCCCTAGCTATGTGTGCTCTTGAGCAGATCACTCCACTTCTTTTGTCCCACTTCTTCAACTATGAAGTCACAGAGTGGGATGTGATTAGTGGTTCTCCTTTTTGAGAGTCAAAACCCTCCAATCATGTACCGTCTCTCCTCATGTAAATGAACCATCAGATAAAATTTTGCCTACTATTTCACATTCTTGTTGACTTCCTAAAATTTGGGTCAGCCTAGGCATCTCGTTAGATGAAATGTCAAAGAATAGAAAAGTGTGAATTTTATGAGATTAAGGGATGCTAAGTGTCTATATTTTTGTAAGATAGTATTTTGTAAACTATTTTATCAAGGATAGTATTAATTATTTATCATTGAGGGATACTTATAAGTGGGTAAAAATCATTATTATGTAATGCTCAGTCTTCTCTAATAACTATTCTTTAGTAATAATGATTGTTAGTAGTAATAATAATAGTAATAATTAAGGCTATCTTACTGAACACTTTAAACACTGTGCTAAATGATTTGCATGTATCATATTATTTAATCTTTGCAAAATTTATATTATAGAAGTACTGTTATTATCACCATTTTGCTCAGAGAAGCAAATAGGGGGTTCAGAGAAGTTAGAAACATACAGACATATTTTCTTAAAAATAAGTCTCCAGTTCTATTGCAGTTTAGTTTTTATAATTGTGTTTCTAAATAAGCATATCATAGAATTAAAATTCATTGCTGTCAAGTGAAAAGGATATTATACATCACTTGGAATTATGTTTAACTTTAGTTATTAGCAAACTCAACTTAGAGTGGCTTAAGCAAATAGATGTGAAATAAGCCTAGTACTCCTAAATGTACCATAAAAACTTCATAGGAATGACAAATGCTATATTTAAGGGAAAAATAATCTGCAAAATCAAATCAAGTGTTTCCTCTACACCCAAAGTTTTCATTTGGAAGCTTATCAGTTCTGGCTAAATTCTTTTAACTATCCTTTCATGAGATAGGAATTAATCATTTTGAGATTGTCCTTACTACTTTCTTGGTGTTAAAATGACCTTTCTTTTTTAAGATGATGGCAACTATAATTTCATTTTTTAATGTATGTATGTCCTTACTTGGCAACATGGTTTGGTGACTTTTTGATCTCTTTCTCTGTCACATTCAAAATTCTGAGAACTTGTATAATTCTGTGAGAATTTCTAAGATTTAAAATGTAGCAGAGTTGAGTTTGAATGGTAATATCTGTGGTAAGAGTTTATACAATTTTCCTCTAAGTCTGATGCAGGTCTTTCTACTTTAATAGTGGATTCTATAGTAATATCAACTGATTAACCCTCTTAATCAGACTTGGAGCTTGCTGTGTCTCATAAATGAGAGAGTAAACTTAGAAAAATGTTTAAATGCCCTTGTACTTTGGCAAGTTTCAAACTTAGGATATCCATTGGCACAGTTTTCTGAAAAACAACCAAATTATAACAGTGAGTTAGAATTCCATAAGTGTTTTAGTTGAGGACAAAGTTGACCACTTTATCACTACCCATAAGATTATCAACACAAAATGTATCTATGTCTTTGCATATGAAATATGTAAACAAAAAGCAATTATCCAGGTAGTTTAGTAGCTCCTTCTGTCTCACCTTTCTTGTTGAATTAATCTGAAAAATACACTACGTTTCAGTATAGATATAAACAATCTATGTTAATTACCATCAAATCAATCCAATGGGATTACTCTCTTGAATAAAAAGTAAATAAAAACATAATGATTAACCCCCAGATATTCATCAAACTTTTAAAACTGAACATTTATCTACATATCATATCAACTACCTTAATTATGACATGATACAACTTAATCAGCTATGTAGCCCCAAATATCCAAGTGTTAAAAATGTGTAGACCCTAATGACTTCTAACTGGTTGTGTCTATTAATAAAGTTAAACAAAAATAGAATATTTCAGTTTTCTGAAAATATATTAGAATTTTAAATCATGGAAGAGAGAACCACTAAATTTATTATTTCCTTTTCTTCTTTATTTTCTTCTGGTCAGTTTTAATTTTTTAACAGAAGACCACAAAAAATAGGTGGAACCTTTTAACCCTTAAAATCCTTCCTTGTGAACTGCTGTATCATTAAGGGTATTGAGCATTTTTTCTAGGTAATCACTATTTTTTTTTCTTTTTTAATGAACCCATGTGTGTGGATGCTCATTAGGATATGACAAAGGGAGCTGAAAATAAAAAGATAAAATCTTAGCCTGTGGACATTCACAAGCCAGAATCTGTGGGAAATTAATGTCCCTAGGAGCAGCCTTCAATCCATAATGAAAGAAAGTTGGTGAATAAATATTCCAGCTTCTTTACCCCTGTAAAGGAAATCACCCAGATATGTGTTCTCTGGGTTCATATAATATACTTATTTAATGGACACACTTCACAGTAACTTATCTTGGAGTGTGACAGGCAAATTTTCTGAAAAAATCAGTTTCCCTATTTCAGTATTTCTTTTAACAAGGTTTGAAATCATAAATCTTAACACAGAATGTTCCCGAGTTCTGTGATTAACATGCAAAGCTGTTAATCTCCTAGGGGTCCCCAGTAAGACAGCCCCAGTTGCACAAAATGCGAACTTATATACTTTCACTCTACTTCCTAGAGAAGTATTTTTGTCCAAATGCTTATGCTAGAAATGATCTACTTAAATAACAGAACATTGAAAAACTGGAAAAGTTTGTGGCTTTGCTTTTAAAAGGGCTTATCATATGGTCTTGTCTTGGTTTTCTTCCCTTCATCCTCTTACTTTGGCCACTCCCTTGCTGTTGCTTTCTAGGAATTACTTTTAGGTCAGTTTCTGGGGAAACACACCTAAAACAGTTTACCTAGGCTCTGAGTTAGTTATTTTTTTCAAAGGAAATCTTATGATCATCTCAGTACAGAAAACACATAAAAGCAGAGCTGTTGTAATTGATAGGGTGAGAGATTTGTGTAGAGCTGGAAGGGGTGTCTACTCAGCCTTTCTTTCCCTCTTTCCCCGTCCCCAAACATCTCAGTAGGAGAAAGACATTTTTGGAAAGAGTTTGATAACCTCTGGACTAAATGTTTTCTGTCACTTAAAAAAGTATCTCACTCTCTCACTGATTTCCTCTACCAAATATTGTATGCTAATGTAGCAGACATTTAGCATATATAACAGTGGTACATTTATTTACTCTTTTCATGAATATATTATTTACAAGAATCTGTGTCTGTTGTGACCAATACAATTTCCCAAAAGCAGCTATAACTTGTGCCTACTCCATATGCTATCTATTCCATAAATGGTTGAATTACACATGAAAGAGAATCGACTCAGTTAACCTTGATTCCTTGAATTAAGAGATTGTATAAATCCTAGATGAAGTCAATTCTGTCTGAACTTTTTTTTTTCTAGACTGTGACTTTTCATATAATATACTTATTTAATGGACACACATAACAGTAATTTATCTTGGAGTGTGACAGGCAAATTTTCTGGGAAAAAAATCAATTTCCCTATTTCAATATTTCTTTTAACAAGGTTTGAAATCATATATCTTAACACAGAATGTTCCCAAGTTCTGTGATTAACATGCAAAGCTGTTTCTTAACAGCTCTCCCTCACTTTTAAAATGACATTGAGAGCTTAGAGGCGCTTGTTCTTAATTTTTAAACCTACTGATTTCATTGTGCCTGACACAAAGCAGAACATCTTTGCCATAATTACTATATAACAGTTATTTTTCACAAAGTTGTAATTTTCCTAAAATTAGCTGAACTGCCTCATTATGTAAATTGAATTCTGAGACTTTAATGAGTGTATTTGCAGGAGCACAATAGACTTTTATAGGGAAATATCAGGAAAAAAAAATCTCCAAATAATTTTTCCCTCACTTTTCATGAGACCAGGAAAAAGACTTCTACTGTTAGTGAACACATCCTCTTGTGGGCAGCTGGTTGGTTGGATCCTTTCTCTGCCTTGTGTAATAAAGGAAATCGACGCAAAGCATCTAAGACTAGAATCCCACAGTTAGAAGGAAGCTCAAAGAGAGTTATGGGCCCCATACGACCTCCATGCTACCTTTAGGCAAGGTTAGGCTGTATCTTCATGTTGTAATTCCCTTCAACAGAATATCCTCTTTCTCCTCACCACAGACAGATGCTCCTCAACTCATGATGGACTTATGTCTTGATAAACCCACTGTACGTTGAAAATATCATAAGTTAGTCATTTAATACAATTAACCTGCTGAACTTTATAGCTTAGCCTAGCCTTCCTCAACTCAGAACACTTACATTAGTCCACAGTTGGGCAAAATTATCTAACACAAATTGAATACCGTACTAAAAGTGAAAAACAGAATGGTTGTATGGGCATTCAAAATAAGATTTCTACTGAATTGCTTATATGGCTTTCACACCATTGTCAAGTCAAAAAATTGTAAGTAAAACCATTGCAAGTCTGTACTTTGCTCTGCTTATCTATTGCTGTGTAAGAAACTATGCTCTAAAATTTAGTGTCTTAAAGAATAATTTATTATCTTTCATGGTTCTGTGGTTGGATGGACTAAGCTGGATGATTCTTGCTTATGACCTCTCATGGAATATGGTCAGAGAAGAGCTGGGGCTGGAATCATCTGTAAGCTTGACCGAGCTGGACATCCAAGATGGCCTTTTCACCCACATATCGGATGCCTTGATGCTTCTCATAGCCTCTGTCTCCAGCAAAGTAGCTTGGACTTTTTTCCTGGCACATTGGAGCTCCAAGAGGAAGAAAGGAGAAACTGCCAGTTCTTTCAAAAAACAGGCCCAGAACTGGCAAAGCACCACTACCACCATATGCAGTTGTTCAAAGCACTTGCTGGCCAGCCTGGATTCAAAGGAAGGGGCATGGACCCCTCCTCTGTCATTGAGGGAGGAAGGTCAAAGAATTTGAAGCCCTCTTTAATCTGACACACCCCTCACTGAGCTGTTTGTTCTCTAGGTTTTGCTTGCTTGCTGTCTTTGTTTCTTTTGCTTATTCTTTCTTCCTCTTTGCTGGAAGATAAACTCACTTAAGTTGGCTTATTTCACTGCTTATCATTTTATATTAGGTTGGTGCAAAAGTGTGCACCAACTTGTACACCAACTAATATATTTCAAACTCTCAGAGCAATTTTTCAGTTGGTTCCCTTCTGTAGAGGTGGTTACACACATCTCTTTTCTGACCATACCCACTTTTTATTGCTTGGCCTCTCCTCTGTGGGAAAAGCTACTGCCTCATCTTCCTGCTTCCCTATCGCCCTGGGCTCGGCTTCTCTAGTCTCCAATACAACAACTTGCCTCCTTTCATTTAGGTGTGGTTACAGTTTCAGAAAGCTATGCCTTTCACTCTAGCATTCATGATTTTAAGATTGTACTACACTAAATAGATGCATGTCTTTTCAATAATATTAATAACAGCACCAATTAACATTTATTGAGGGCTTATATGTATCATAAGAGTTATAACAATTCACATGTATATATCATTTAAATCTTTAAAACCACCCTGTGAAGTAAATATTATTAGCTCCTTTTTCAGATGAGGAAAACAAGGAATGGAGAACTCAAGGATTAGCATCTTTAAGTGTATAGACAAAGTATTTGTGTTCTCACTAGGTATGTGTGAAAGCTTTTGTTGCCCCACATTCTTCACAACATTGGTATTGGGCTGATCAATTTTCGCCAATCTTGAAAATATGAAATTGCATATTATTGTGCCTTTGTTTTCTATTTTTCCAAGTGCTGATGAGGTTATATGTCTTTTGATAAAATTGGCCATGCTTGATTTCTCATCTAGAAAATGGCTGTTTATGTCTTTGCCCATTTTCCTATTAAAGTTGTTTTCTTATTGATTAATTGGAGTTCTTTATATATTCTTGATACTAATCCTTTTTTAAAAAATGTAGTTATATATGTTGCCAATATTTTCTTTCAAAGTATGGCTTTTCTTTTCACTCTCTGTTTGGTGTTTTCTGATGAACAGATTCTTAGGATACATTTATAATTGATTCCTAGGTAATTATTGTGTTTCTTTCTTGCTGTTTAATTTAGTGTTTCTTTATTATTAGGTTGTCTACTTGTTTTGCAGATATGTGGAAATTCAATTGAATTTTAACTTTTAATCTTATGCCAAGAAATCTTCCTAGTCTCTGTATACACATATGCATACACACACATTGAAGGTGCTTGATATATTTGTGTGAATATTTTACCTGGGAATAATGGAGATTTGCTTCTTTTAAAATCTTTACATCATTTATTTATCCATTTCCCCTAATTGCATTCCAAGGCACACAAGAAGAGCACATAAGAGAGGTGATAGTGAATATTCTTGTATTTTCACAATAGAAGACAGTGTTTTATTACATTTCATCATTATGTTGCTTTCTACAGAATTAATTTTAAGCTCCTTCATAATTTTTCTTTCTATGAATGGATTTTTTAGTTTTATTTAATGATTTTTCTACACATGTATTGAGAACATTACATGATTTTTCTCCGTAAATTTTCTATTGTGGTAAAGCATGTGAAAATATTCCCAGTATTGTATCCACCTTACATTTCTGGAATAAAATCAAGTTGGTCATGATGCTTTACTTTTTAATTTATATTGGTCGATTTGGCTTGCTAATATTTTCATATTTATTGCATCTACATTTATGAGTGAGATTGGCTAAATTTTTCATTTCTTCTAATGTATTATTGAGTTTGGTGTCAAGACTATATGTAGTTTATAAAGTGATTCGAGCATTGTTAATTTTATTTTCTGGAAGAGTTTATATAAAATTAGAATCATCCTTGAATATTTGGTAGAACTATCATGTAAAAATCGCTGAGCCTGGAGTTTCCCTTGTGAAAAGATTTTTTTTATAGGAAACTAAATTTCTTTAATGTATATGGGACTATTTAAACATTTTATTTATTCTTGAATCAATTTTAGTACATAGTAGTTTTTTCTAAGAATTTACCATTTTGTATATGTTTTCAGGGTTTTTGTATAAAGTTGTATGTAATATAATGTAATCTCAATATCTGCTGTATGTATAGTTAGGTTCCCTGTTAATTTTCACTATTGCTTAGTTTTCTTTTAGTTTTAATTAGTCTTGTCAGTTTGGTTTTTCTTTATAATGTATGATTTTTTAAATTTAAATTATTTCTGGTTTTATTACTTTTCCTACTTCATTCTTTGGAGATTTTTTAACTTTTTAATATGTAAATTTAACTCATGAGTGTTTAACTTTTTCTGTTCTCTAGAATAATTATTGAAGGTCATACATTTCCCTTTAACTTTGTTGTACTATTGGCATCTTAGAATTTTTGATATGAGCCCTTTTTTATCATTCAGTTCAAATTTAATTACTAAATTTAAAAAAATTTGAGTTACTTATAATACACTTTAAAAAATAGAACTGTATAATTTTTCAATGATTTATTATCCCTTTTATTGTAAAACGACAATGATTTAAAAAGCTATATTAAAAAATATGTAACTTAATAAAAGGTCAACACTTTAAATCACCAACCAGATCAAGAAATAGCACTCTGTCAGTCACCCAAGTCCCTCCATGTGCCTTTCCTCTTCCCCAAATGACCATTATCTTTTTAGTAGTTATTTGCTTGTATTTCTTTATAGTTTAAGCAACCCAGTTTGCAATACTAGACCATAATCTTGCCCATTTTATTAATTTGCAGCTTCCTCATCCTTCCCTTTCTTTTTGTTACATTTTGTCTGTTATAGGCCATGACTCATTTATCACAGTTAGAATTTTCTCAATACATATTCTTGGTTCAGTATGCTAACAGTACATTCATGTTTCTCTATTTTCTGTGTTTCCTGAAAATATGCAGCTGGATAAAGCTGTAAACAAGCAAATACCATTCTTTCTGTATTTATCGCTGGAATCCATGTACTATATTTTCTTGAAATGAGGAAAGTTTGGACTAGCTAGCTATTACGTAGCCTCATTATTCGATATATTGCTAATTCTGCTTTTTTTTTTTTTTTTTTTTTGACAGAGTCTCACTCTGTTGCCAGCCTGGAGTGCATTGGCGCCATCTTGGCTCACTGCAACCTCCGCCTCCTGGGTTCAAGCAATTCCCCTGCTTCAGCCTTCTGAGTAGCTGGTACTACAGGCACAGGCCACCACACCCAGCTAATTTTTGTACTTTTAGTAGAGATGGGGTTTCACCATGTTGGCCAGGATGGTCTCGATCTCTTGACCTCATGATCCGCCCATCTCGGCCTCCCACAGTGCTGGGATTACTGCTTTTTAAATAAAATAAGCAGCAAAATGTTACAAGTTTTCCTCTCCTTGGCTGTTAGTTGGTGTAATTGCCAGTAGATACATTTTTAAATTATTCTGTATCAAAAAAATTGCATCAATAATAAATGTGAAAAAAGGTCTATGACTTTTAACTCCTAACAATTTTAGGGAGTGAAGGTCATGTGAAATGTCTCTCAGATGACTTTCGATCTCCTAGACAGGTCTTGTTGATTTCACCCTTGGAAAAATGCTTCCTTTCTTCCATTAAAAAGCCATCACTGAACAGACTCTTCCTATAGTAGCTGCATAAGCTTCACAAGGCAAAAAGTTCTTGTGTTCCTTGACTTGGTAAAGTTAAAGAATATGAAGCCATATTCTTTTCTTTCCCATATCAGAAGAGACCTTTAAGATAATGATCTCCCCTTTAATATCTCACATGTTTATTAAAAGGAAACCCAACAGATCTTTGACTATTTATAAACTTTATAAACCATATATAGTTAGTAACAAAACAGATAGATGGTATTAGCAACCCAGGGTATCCGCCTAACCCTGTTGTGGGGGTATAGCATATTCCTTCTAATGCTGCTTTTATCTGGTGAAAATTTTTGGTAATTCTGCAGGAGTTAATTGAAATTGTAAGAAAACAAGAGTTCAGAGAATCTTTTGATTACCTGGTTCAGCCTCTTCAATTTAGGCAATTACAATGGCATCTTCAATTTTGGGACTTCATTTTTCTTTTTACTTTTCTCTAATATTTTGGAAAGAACTATAAATGAATAGAAAAATATAATGCAGATGAGAAACAAAATCATTCTGGTTAAAGTTCTCCATGGGAACAATTTAGAAATTGGAAATCAGGCAATAAATATTTTGGTAATGTTAGAAAATCAGTTTTATAGTGATGTCTGATGAGACCCTGGAACTTTTAATTTTTCTTAGTTCTGGGTTCTCCCATTAATTAGTCACTATCCTTCAGGTTGAAAATTATTTAGGAATAGAACTTAGGAATATACTTGTATATTTTGATACTGTTCTTAAACTTTCCAGAAAAACAAGTAAGCTGGAATATGATTATGATTTCTGCTTTCCTCTGTGATTCATATTTTACTCTTTATATGGTTTTACTCTTTAGGACATTGGACCTTTAGAAGAAACTCAATCAATACCATCTACAGTAAATTAACAAGGAGCACAGACTTTTTGCTTATCCTACTGTTGAAAGATGGTGATTCTCTTTCCCTTGAATCTAAGTTCACCTTGGAGATTTGCTTGATTATAAAATGCTGCCAAGGAATATTCTGGAACTTCTAAGGCTGGTTCACAAGAACTCTTACAGCCTCCATCTGGGTCTTTTGGAACGCTTGGCTCTTGAAACCCAGCCATAATACTGTAAGGAAGCCCAACCAGCCCCAGGGAGTGGACCCTGGCCAACAGCCCCACGTGAACTCCCAGCTGACAACTCCCACCAACTTGACAGCCATGTAAGTAAGCCATCTTGGAAATGTATTCTCCAGAGCAGCTGGGCTGCTGATGCCTCATGGGATTGAGATGAGCACACCCTGTTAAACTCTGCCCAAAGTATAAAGTTGTGAGACAAAAATGTGATTGTTTTTATTTTAAGCCACCAAATTCTGGGTGATGTGTTATATAGCAATAGGTTACAAAACAGCGTGCATATCCTGGCCTGATTTCTGAGTGAATATAAAAATAAAACAAATAAGTCAGAGCAATAGAAACCCAAAATATTATTGTGATTTTCAGTAGTAGCTAAGTGGAGATTTGTCTTAGTTTGAGAGCCAGTGTTAGTTTGCTGAGACCATTGTGTTCTAAGAATTTGGTACTATAGTATTTAGGGACAAGACGTCCTTATGAAAACTGGAGAGGCATGTTAAAAGCAGTGCCCTCTCATAATGAGTAGCAGTTATGAGTAGCTGTTGAGTTCAGACAAGATTTGTTCTGAAGCCTGGCTCTGCAACTTAATAGGAATGAATACTTGATCAAGTAATTTAACCTCTCTAAGCTTCAGTTTCCTTATCTATAAAATGGGGATAATAATGGTACCTAATTTATTGGGTCTAACACATAGGACTCAAAAGAGTGTTTCTATTATTTGCTAATATAGGATGCTGTAAAGATATTGTGCTTAACATATTAAGCATTTGGAATTCTGAAAGGAAAATTGAGAGTAAAGTACCATAGACCTAGCCTGGTTATTATTATTTATTGGATTCTTGTGAGCATACTTTCAATATAAAAGGTTGTGATCACAATATAATCAAGGCTGTCTTTCAGGAGATATGAGTGTGGTGAGGAAATGATGCATTTTTACAGATATTAGTCTGCTATTGCCTTGTTATAAAGAAATACTGAGACTAGGTAATTTATAAAGAAAAGAGGTTTAATTGGCTCATGATTTCACAGGCTATACAGGAAGCATTATCGCTTCTGGGAAGGCCTTAGGAAACTTTCAATCATGGTAGAAGACTAAGGGGAAGCAGGCACGTCTTACTTGGCCTAATCAGGAGGAGGAGAAGAGTTGCGGGAGGTGCTACACACTTTTAGACAATCAGATCTCATGAGAATTCTATCATGAGAAGAGCACCCAGAGAGAAATTTGCCCCCAAGATCTAATGACCTACTACCCGGCCCCACCTCCATCATTGGGGATTACAATTTGACATGAGATTTGGGCTGGGACACAGATCCAAACCATATAATTCTGCCCCAGGCCCTCCAAAATCTCACGCCCTTCTCACAATTGCAAAATTCAATCACGCCTTCCCAATAGTCCCCAAAAGACTTAACTCATTCCAGCATTAACTCAAAAGTCCACAGTCCAAAGTCTCATCTGAGACAAGGCTAGTCCTGCCTATAGCCTGTAAAATAAAAAGCAAGTTGGTTACTCCCAAGATACAATAAGGGTACAGGCACTGGGTAAATATTTCCATTTCAAAAGAGAGCAATCAGCCAAAAGAAAGGGATTACAGGCCCCATGCAAGTCTAAAACCAAGCAAAGCAGTCATTAAACCTTAAACCTCCAAAAATAATCTCCTTTGACTCCGTGGTCCCACATCCAGGGCACAGTGATGCAGTGGGTGGGCTTCAAGGCCTTGGGCAGCTCCACCCCTGTAGTTCTGCAGGGCTTGGTCTCCAAGGCTGCTTTCAAAGGCTGGCATTGAGTGCTTGTGGCTTTTTGCAGGCACATGGTGCAAACTGTTGGTGGATCTACTGTTCTGGAGGACAGCATCCCTCTTCTCAAAGCTGCACTAGGAAGTGTCCCAGTGGGGACAATCTGTGGGGGTTCAAACCCCATGTTTCCCCTCTGTATTGCCCTAGTAGAGGTTATCTGTGACGGCTCCACTCCTGCAGCAGATTTCTGCCTAGATATCTAGGCTTTTTCATACATCCTCTAAAATCTAGGCGAAGACTCCCAAACCTCAACCCTTGCACTCTGCGCACTCTCAGGCTTAATACCAAGTGGAAGCCACCAAGACCTGTGGCTTGCACCCTCTAAAGCAGCAGACTGAGCTGTATCTGGAGCACTTTTAGCCACTGCTGGAGCTGGAACAGCTAGGATGCAGGGAGCAGTGTCCTGACTGAGGTGCAGGGCAGTGGGACCTTCAGCCTTGCCCAGGAAACCATTCTTTCTGCCTAGGCCCTGAGGCCTGTGATTGGAGGGGCTGTCTCAAAGATCTCTGACATACCTTCAAGGCACTTTCCCCATTGTCTTGGCTATTAGCAGTTGCCTTCCCTTCAGTTATGCAAACTTCTGCGGCCTGCTTGAATTCCTCCCCTGAGAATGAGTTTTTCTTTTTTTACCATATTGCTGGACTGTAAATTTTCCCAAACTTTTATGCTCTGTTCCCCTTTTAAATATAAGTTCCAGTTTCAGATTATTGCTTTCCTCACACATATAAAGTAGGTTATTAGAAACAGCCAGGCTAGGCCGGGCGTGGTGGCTCACGCCTGTAATCCCAGCACTTTGGGAGGCCAAGGCGGGCAGATCACCAGGTCAGGAGATTGAGACCATCCTGGCTAACATGGTGAAACCCCATCTCTACTAAAAATACAAAAAAAAAGTAGCCAGGTGTGGTGGTGGGTGCCTGAAGTCCCAGCTACTCGGGAGGCTGAGGCAGGAGAATGGCATGAACCTGGGAGGCGGAGGTTGCGGTGAGCTGAGACCATGCCACTGCACTCCAGCCTGGGTGACAGAGCGAGACTCCGTCTCAAAAAAAAAAAAAAGAAACAAAACAGCTAGACTAAATCTTTTTTTTTTTTTTTTTTTTTTTGAGACTGAATCTCGCTCTGTCACCCAGGCTGGAGTGCAGTGGCGTGGTCTCGGCTCACCGCAAGCTCCACCTCCCTGGTTGATGCCATTCTCCTGCCTCAGCCTCCCGAGTAGCTGGGACTACAAGTGCCTGCCACCATGCCTGGCTGATTTTTTTGTATTTTTAGTAGAGACGGGGTTTCACCATGTTAGCCAGGATGGTCTTGATCTCCCGACCTCGTGATCCACCAGCCTCGGCCTCCAAAGTCCTGGGATTACAGGTGTGAGCCACTGCGCCTGGCCCAGCCAGGCTAAATCTTGAATGCTTTGCTGCTTAGATACTTCTTCTGCTAGATACTCTAAATCATCATTCTCAAGTTCAAAGTACTATAGACCTTTAGGGCAGGGGCACAGTGCTGCCAATTGCTTTGCTAAGGAACAGAAGTGACCTTTGCTCCAGTTCCCAATAAGTGTCTCATTTCCATCTGAGACCTCCTCTATCTGGATTTCATTGTTCATATCACTATCAGCATTTTGGTCACAGTAATTTATCAAGTCTGTGGGAAGTTCCAAATTTTCCTTCAGCTTTCTCTGTTCTTCTGAGCCTCCACACATTTCCAACCTCTGCCCATTACCCAGTTCTGAAGTCACTTCCACATTTTCAGGTATCTTTATAGCAATGTCCTACTTCTTTGTACCAATTTTCTATATTATTTCATTATTGCATTGCTATAAAGAAATACCATAGACTGGGTAGTTTATAAAGAAAAGAGGTTTAATTGGCTCATGGGTCTGCAGGATATACAGGAAGCATGATGGCTTCTAGGAAGGCCTCAGGAAACTTTCAATCATTGTGGAAGGTGAAGTGGAAGCAGGGACATCTTACATGGCCGGGGCAGGAGAAAGAGAAGGGAGGAGGGAGGTGCTATACACTTTTCAACAGCCGGATCTCATGAGAACTCTATCATGAGAACGGTACCCAGAGGGAAATCGACCCCCATGATCGAGTCACCTTCTACCAGGCCCCACTTCCAACACTGAGGATTATAATTTGGCATGAGATTTGAGCAAGGGCACAGGTCCAAACCATATCAGGTATGCATCTCCATGCAAAAAAAAGTAGTATAATAAACATACATTTACTCTAATTCTCCCAGACCACCAGACTTACTAGAAACATTAAGATATCTTAATACATTGGATTATCAAAGGTCAGAAATGCAATTAAGGAAATATGATATAAGGTTTATTGAGATACAATTGTGTGTGTGTGTGTGTGCACGTGTGCGCATTGCTGGGGGGGCCTCAGGAAACTTACAATCATGGCAGAAGGCATAGCAGGCACCTTCTTCACAAGGCAGCAGGATGGAGTGAATGAGTGCAAGCAGGGTAAGTGTCAGATGCTTATAAAACCACCAGTCTTGTGAGACTCACTCATTATCACAAAAACAATATGGGAGAAACCACTGCCATGATCTAATTACTTCCCCCTGGGTCCCTCCCATGACATATGGGGATTGTGGGAGTTACAATTCAAGATGAGATTTGGAAGGTGACACAGACAAACCATATCATTCCACCCCTGGCCCCTCCCAAATCTCATGTCCTCACATTTCAAAATCAATCATGCCTTCGCAACAGTCCCTAAAAGTCTTAACTCATTCCAGCAGTAACCCTCAAGTTTACTTCCAAAGTCTCATCTGAGACAAGGCAAGTCACTTCTGCCTATAAGCCTGTAAAATCAAAAGTAAGTTAGTTACTTCCTGGATACAATGGGGGTACAAGCATTGGGTAAATACACTAATTCCAAATTGGAGAAATTGGCCAAAACAAAGGGGCTACAGGCCGCATACAAGTCTGAAATCCAGTGGGGCGGTCAAATCTTAAAGCTTTGAAATGACCTCCTTCGACTCCATGTCACACTTCCAGGTCACACTGATGCAAGAGGTGGGCTCCCATGGCATTGTGACGCTCCACCCCTGTGGGTTTGCAGGATGCAGCTCCTTTCCTGGCTGCTTTCACTGGCTGACATTTAGTGTCTGCAGCTTTTCCAGGTGCACAGTGCAAGCTATTGATGGATCTACCATTCTGGGGTCTGGAGGATGGTGGCCCTCTTCTTACAGCTCCACTAGGCAGTGCCCCAGTGGGGACACTGTGTGGGGACCCTGACCCCACATTTACCTTCTGTACTGCCTTAGCAGCGGTTTTTATTAGGGCTCTGCTCCTGCAGCAAACTTCTGCCTGGACATCCAGGCATTTCCATGCATCCTCTGAAATCTAGGCGAAGGTTCCTAAACCTCAGTTCTTGACTTCTGTCCACCTGCAGGCCCAACACCACAGGAAAGCTGCCAAGGCTTAAGGCTTGCACCCTCTGAAACAATGGCCTGAGCTGCATGTTGGCCCCTTTTAGCCACAGCTAGAGCTGGAGTTGCAGCAGCTGGGACACAGGGCACCAAGTCTGGAGGCTGCACAGAGCAGCAGGGGGCCCCTGGGACTGGCCCACTAAACCATTTTTCCCTCCTAAGTCTCTGGGCCTGTAATGGGAGGGGCTGCTGTGAAGGTCTCTGACAATCCCTGGAGACATTTTCCCCATTGTCTTGGTGATTAACATTTGGCTCCTCATTACTTATGCAAGTTTCTGCAGCTGGCTTGAATTTCTCCCCAGAAAATGGGTTTTTCTTTTCTACTGCATCATCAGGCTGCAAGTTTTCCAAACTTTTATGCTCTGCTTCCTCTTGAACACTTTGCTGCTTAGAAATTTCTTCTGCCAGATACCCTAAATCATCTCTCTCAGTTTAAAGTTCCATGGATCTCTAGGGCAGGGGCAAAATGCTGCCAGTCTCTTTGCTAAAGCATAGCAAGAGTCACCTTTATTCCAGTTCCCAACAAGTTCCTCATCTCCATCTGAGACCACCTCAGCCTGGACTTCATTGTCCATGTCACTATCAGGATCTTGGTCAAAGCCATTCGACAAGTCTCTAGGAAATTCCAAACTGTTTCCGTATTTTCCTGTCTTCATCTGGGCACTCCAAACTGTTCCAACCTCTGTCTGTTACCCAGTTCCAAAGTTGCTTCCACATTTTTGGGTATCTTTATAGCAGTGCCAACTACTGCTGGTACCAATTTACTGTATTAGTCCGTTCTCACACTGCTATAAAGAAATACCTGATACTGGGTAATTTTTAAAGGAAAGTGGTTTAAATTGACTCATGGTTCTGCATTGCCAGGGAGGCCTCAGCAAACTTACAATCATGGCAGAAGGCAAAACAGGTACCTTTTTCACAGGGCAGCAGGATGAAGTGAGTGAGTGCAAGCAGGGGAAATGGCAGATGCTTATAAGACCATCAGATCTCATGAGACTCACTCATTATCATGAGAACAGCATGGGAGAAACCACTGCCATTATCCAATTACTTCCCTCAGGTCCCTTTCATGACATATGAGGATTATGGGAACTACAATTTAAGATGAAATTTAAGTGGGGACACAGCCAAACCATATCACAGACTTAGGAGTTTTCTTGTAGGCCTCAGTGGTCAAGATATAATATATGACTTGCAGTACTAAAATCCACCCTTTTTTTTTTTTTTTTGACTGGGTTTTGCTTTCGTTGCCCAGGCTGGAGTGCAATGGTGTGATCTCGGCTCACTGCAACCTCCACCTCCCAGGTTCAAGTGATTCTCCTACCTCAGCCTCCCAAGTTGCTGGGATTACAGGCTTGTGCCACCATGCCAGGCTAATTTTTGTATTTTTAGTAGAGATGGGGTTTCACCGTGTTGGTTAGGCTGCTGTCGAACTCCTGACCTCCAGGGATCCACCCACCTTGGCCTCCCAAAGTGCTGGGATTACAGGCGTGAGCCACCTCGCCTGGCCCTAAAATTCATTCTTTAAAATGGAAGGTAATTCAGAAACTTGCTAAATATTCTTATTGTCCACATAATTATCATTATTGTTTTACTATTTAATTTTAAAAAATTATTTTTAATTGACAATTCATAAGTGCCATTATTCTTGATTGTAGAGTTTCAAAAATAGCCAAATCATTCTGAAGGATAAGCTATTATATTTCTTGCTTCACCTTTCAAATAATAACCTCAAATTTGCTGTCTTGAGGCCTCATCAACTTTATTAGTAAGAGGTCAAATTATTTCTAGGAAATACAACCCTTAAATATCCCTAAGGAGTCTAACGGGTCTTAAATATATAACCTGAACATGCTACTAATGCCAATAGCAGTTTATGCTATTTAAACATAGTTCCACAATAGGTTGGAGAACACAGTGTTCCTATGTGTAAATTCGGAGTGATTGCTACAACTAACATGAAACATTTATTGAATGCTTGCAATGTACCTGGCACTATCACGTACACAGTTTCAAATTAATTCATTTTGTGCTCCCAAAACTCTATGAAGGAGGTATAGTTATTGTTTATAATTAACAGACAGGAAGATTAAGGCATGGGAAAGTGAAGTACATGCCTAAGATCACACATCTCGGAAGGGGCTGAATCCATTCAAACCTAGACTGTCTGGGACCAACGTTTGTGTTATTAACTTTTCATTGTGTGACACATTGTATCTGCTGTGATTTTTTTATGCTACTGATTTCTTTCTGCTGAATTGTTAATTGGGTTCAGCTAATTACGGTCCAGGTCCACACTCTTATTCGAATTTCTATTCTCTTTAGATTTACCTATCTCTGAGTTGTTCAAAGCTTTAGCTCATATTGCTGCCATCGTCCTCTTTACTGTAGGGAAGCCCTTTACTTTTTCCTTTTAGACTGAGCTCTTTTATGCTGGTATCTCACAGCAGAGCTACTTGTGGCCCAGGGATTTAGCAATTTCACTGTTGCATTGCCTCCCAGGTTAAGAGCAGATGAGGAGGGGTGGCAGAGAGGGCTGCACAGGAAGAGTTCACAAGCACAGTCTTGATTTGAATTCATAAGTCCTACCTTCGACCCTAACATTCATATCTTGTTGCTGAATCTAGCTAATTCAAGCAGACTTCTTAATTCTTCATAGAGATTTCTTCTCAGGGATCACACCTTTGTCTATTCCTCAGTAGTGGATATATTTGAAAGTGTTCTCTCTGGCTCCTGGAGCTCCTGATTCCCTTCTAAAGCAGAGATGTAACTAGACCCAGAAGTGTTCTTAGGTATCCTGTATCATAGGATACCATTGCCTATTCAAAGCCTGCCATAAAACAAATTATATACAGTCACTAAGGAAACCAATGACCAAATATTTTAAAAAATGAAATAGCAATATATGTGCCTTTTTATGAAGACAATTAATACCTAGGAACATGTTTGATAAGTATATAATTTCAAAATTATTATGAACAGAAATGATGTTTCAAAATGTATGCAAATTGTAGAGGATATAAAATATCTGTTTTATATAGTGACAAACCACAGGAACTACTAATACAAGTGTGGTTTGTTGCCTCCATTTGTAATTGGTATAAATGCTCAGTCTCACTTATAAGTTACTGAAGATAAGAGGGATATATTTTTCCATTGCAGTTCACATACCCTGAATTCTCTCACATACCTCCTTAGGTGACACCCATGTACTTCACATATCATCTTTCTGTTAGAGGGTAGGATTTAGCCCATCTACGGTAGCTTAGCAGAAGAGATATAAGTTCATAGACAGATAGAGGCAAACTTTGGTGAAAAAATCTTTGAGTCTAGTAAAATTGATTAGGAAGGATGCTAAATAGGGATTTTTAAGTTTTGGCTCCAGCTTCAATTCCGCTGCTAACCATCTGGGTTACATTGGACGATAAAATGTACTTCTCCAGGTCTCAGATCTCATCAGGAAAATAACAAAGCTGGACCAGCTGATCTCTGAGGAACTATTTTGATTTCACAACCTGTTATTCTGAGAACCTTTTCTTTTTACTTGGTTCCATGTCACCCATATTTATTCCTCTATGATATTACACAAGAACAGGAAAATGTCGTATCATTTGCCAAACTGTTTCCCCAGGATATCCTTCACCTCAGAATTTACCTTTCTTTTCCCTCCAGGAATAAGTACATTACCTGAAACAAATGCTCCTTTCCTTGAATGAAGATATTTGTCAGCTAACACAGGCTTCACACAAACTTAAGAAAAAAGCAGACTTAGATGTAAAATAAGCTATTTCCTTGGCTAGTTGAGTTTTGCATCTTCTCCATTGGTTACTTTTTTTATTATTTGAGTTTCAAGAGGTTGTTTTCTCATAGCCTTATTTCTCTTTTGAAAAATTCTTTCTGAATTAAAACCACAAATAATAGTAATAATATTAAAGAGTAAAATGGAAATGAATCAAAGAAAATTGTCCTTCTACCTTACTTCTCATTTTAATCAAGGCTGAGGAAATACTTCTGAGTGATGCCTGAGCAATGGATGGTCCAAGTTGAGCTAACCAAAGCCGTAGGAAGATTGGAGGATTTAACCATGTTTAAACTCTTAGATCAGTCAGTATGGTGGTTTTGGAGGCTGTCTCTGGTCTCAGTGTGGCTTTCTGTTTCTCAGTGTGGCTGTCTGAACACTACAGCTTTCTGTTCTTAACAAAGCCTGTCCTCAAGAAAAGGTATTTAACTAGAAATCTAACCTATTAGGATTTCATTAGAGCCTAACTGACCTGGGGGGAGAAAAATACTTAACCCCAGATCCCTCTGGCCATCTTGCCTTACCTAAACAGGCAGTGTCAGTGGAATTAGAGAACACTTATGAAGTTCACAGCCCAAAGGCACATACTTACTAACAGACTGATGTCTAATCACAGAACTGTGGAATATTTCCCATCCCCATACATCTTACCATCACATCACTAAAGGCCTTGGACTATTTACTGGACTTCTTTTTACATAGTCTCTCATGTCCAGCTTTCAACAAAAAATTACAAGGCATACTGAAAGGCAAAATACACAGTTCGAAGAGATAGGGCAAGTATCAGAACCAGACTCATAATAGCACAGGGATGTTCGAATTATCGAACTGGGAAACAACTGTGATTAATATGCTGAGGACTCTAATGAAAAATGTGGACAATATGAAAGAACAGAAGGGTAACAAAACAACAATGAGATATCATCTCACACCAGTTACAATAGCTACTATCAAAAAGAAAAAAATAACAAATGCTGATTAGGATGCTGATGCAGAGTAAAAGGAACTCTTATACTATTGATAAGAATATGAACTAGTACAACCACTATGGAAAACAGTATGGAGATTTCTCAAAAAACTACAACTAGAACTACCATATGATTCAGCACCCCACTACTGTGTGTGTATATATATCCAAAGGAAAGAAAATCAGGATATTGAAGAGATATCTAAATCCCCATGTTTATTACAGCACTTTTCATAATAGCCAAGAAATGGAATCAAACTAAGTGTCCATCAACAGATGAATGAATAAAGAAAATGTGATATCAGCTGGGCATGGTGGTGCACCCCTGTAGTCCCAGCTATTCTGGACTCTGACGTGGGAGAATAGCATGAGTGCAGGTGTTTGAGGCTGCAGTGAGCTATGATTATGCTACTGCATTCCAGCCTGGGTGACAGAGTGAGACCCCATCTCTAAAAAATAAAAAATGTGATATATAATGAAATAGTATTCAGCCATGAAAAAGAATGAAATCCTGTCATTTGGATATTGCGTTACAGAGGATACTGTGTTAAGTGAAAAAACATGTTCTCACTCATACGTAGAAGCTAAAAAAAAGTTTATCTCATAGAAGTAGAGAGTAGAATAGTGGTTACTAGAAGCTGAGGAGGTAAGAGGAGGGAGGATAGGGAGCGATTAAGAATGCAAAATTACAGCTTGATAGGACGAGTAACTTCTAGTGTTCTCTAGCACTGTAGAGTGACTACAGTTAACAATAGTTTGTTATATACTTTTGAATAGCTAGAAAAGAAGATTTTGAATGTTCCCCAAACACAAAAACATGATAAATATTTGATGTAATAGATATGCTAATTATCCTGATTTGACTAGTATATGTTATATGTATAGAAATGTCACTGTGTACCCCATAACTATCTACAATCATTATGTGTCAAATTAAAAAAAAAACAGATGGGTAATGTCAGTAGATAGACAGAAATTCTAAGAAAGAACAAAAAAGAAATGCTAGAGATAAAAAACACTGCAATGATGATCTTTGATGGGCTCATTAGTGGATTGGACATGGCTTAGAAAAAAATCTCTGAGCATGAAGATATGTTAATGGAAACTTTGCAAACTGAAAATCAAGAAGAAAAATGACTATAAAAAAAGAACAGGAAATCCAAGAACCGAGGGACAGCTACAGAAGGCATAACATACTTATAATGGGAATAAGAATGAGAAGAAAGAAAGAAACGAGAAATATTTTAAGCAATAATGACTAAGAATTTTCCCAAATTAATGTCAGACATCAATCTGCAGATCCAGGAAGCCCAGAGAACACCAAGCAGGATAAACATCAAAAAAGCTACATCTAGGGATATCATGAAAATGAAAGAGAAAAAAAAATCCTGAATGAAGCCAGAGGAAAAAATACCTTATTTATAGAGAAGCAAAACAAGGATCATATCCAAATTCTCAGAAATCAAGCAAGAAAGAAGAAAGTGGAGTGAAATATTTAAAAATATTGAGAGAATTGGTATATAAATGTACTTCCTGAATGTACTATTTAAGGGCAGGCAAACTTGAATTTTGTATTGGAGATATATGTTTTTCATAGCGATAAGGACTCTGGAGTTAGTCAGAAATTGATTCTGTTTTTGTGGTAGCTGACTACAAAAATGGCCACAATTATCCATTCCTTTGTGGAAATGTACCCTTTACAATATGGTTTTGCAGCTCTTCCCATCTATTTTCAACCCTCAAATCTGAGCTGGCATTATGACTTGCTTTGACTCACAGAAAGTGGCAAAGTCATGGTGTGCCAATTCTAAGAAGAGCCCTCAAGAGGTTTTGCATATATCTAAACACTCTCTAGGGATCCTGTGTCTGCCATGGAAAAGAAAAAGCTGATTCAGCTCAGTTGTTCTAGTTGAGCCCCAGAAATGAGACAGCCCAGTGAAGATCAACAAAACTGCGTACTGGACCCCCAGCTAACCTCAGATGCACAAGGACTCCTAGGAAGCAAAGAGGAATTTCCCAACCAAACCAAGCCAAAGTATTGATCTGACTATTTTGATCTAAATAAATGGTGGTTGTTTTAAGCTAGTAAGTTTTAGTGGTTTTAGTGTGATTTGTGTTGCAGAATTACTGTGGTAGTAGATATGAGATACAGTCTTTGTCTTTTACCAACTGTGTTCTTAGGCAACATACCTGTCTTGACACCTGAGTTTCCTCCTCTTTTAATTGGAGTTAATATTAAGACATATCTCACAGGATTACTGTAAGATTACATGACAGGATGTACATAAATGGCACAGAGGAGGAACTCAATATGATCTAGTTGTTGCTATTATTTTCTTTTTCACCATGAATAAACAAGGCTCATATAAGAGGCCTTTTGCTTTTCTTGATGCTTTGGATCTTGGCTCCTTTTCATGGTACAGATAAATGGTAACAAATAAAACCTATCTTCCCAACCAGACCATGGTGCAGGTAACAGTAAGGAACTCTGAAATCAGATTGTCATGACGCAAATTCCCTGCTCTACTATTTTCCAGCTGTGTGGACTTGGGTAACTTAATTTCTCTGTGCTTTAGAGTATTCACTTGTAAAATTGGGCAAATAATAATGCCTGCTCCTGCAGTTGTTGTGAACATTAAATGATGAACATTTAAAATGCTTAGAGTGGTGCTGAGCACATGGTATACACTTGGAGTGCTTGGTAAATGTTTTACATTATTGTTATTATATATTATTATTATTAAGATGTTTGCATCACCTAGAGATCAGCTGAATCTCAGGCTTGCACCATGTGAAATTTTTCAGGAGCTTCTGAATTAAGAAGGGGGATGTTTGGCCACTCCTCAGTAGTCCATAGGGCAGTGGCCACTCACTAGAGTTCAACCATCTGGCAGACAGCTAGCAGATAGTCAGATCTTTACATGTTGTCATAATGAACAACTGGTCCAGAATTAACACACTGAAGAGATTCTGAAGACAGCCAGAAAATGGGAAATGGGAATAATCCATTGCTCTGAGCAAATGACATTGGCTCATGTGAGTATGGATCTGGAGTTAGCCTCCCAACAAAGAACTAAAAGCAAAACAACAACAACAACAACAACAAAAATAAAACAGTTGCCAATGAGTCAGGGCTAGTTTTGAGGGAGCTGGAGCAACAGTCCAGCTAAGCTGAAGGGGTTTCAACCTTTAAGATGAGGTAACACTGAAAAATACTCTTGATATATCTTTAAAAGGAGACACATTACACTTAGAAGTAGGAAAAAGAGAAAGGAATTGTGTATGTTATTAAGAAAAATGGGCCTTTGAGTATGACAGAAATGGTTTTGATTTCTCTCCTTCTCATTTAAGACTTGTATAACCTTGAACAAGTTTCTTTATCTATCTCTTTTCAT
Organism: Nomascus leucogenys; assembly: GCF_006542625.1. NCBI lineage: Eukaryota > Metazoa > Chordata > Mammalia > Primates > Hylobatidae > Nomascus > Nomascus leucogenys. The sequence continues at coordinate 97,257,543 of NC_044395.1, forward strand.
TTTCCTTTTTAAAGTTAGAATAATACTTCTCTCATAGAGCTAATGAAGGGATTAAATCATGTAACTATTTAAAATGCCTAACAGTGCCTGACACTTAATAGGCACTTAATAAATGGTATATGTTCCTGTTATTATTGTTATTAATTATACCTCGTTTGACAAATTTTTTGTATTGCCAAAATCTCCACCTTGAGTTACCATTTTCTGTGCTTAATTTGCTCTGGTTTAGCTTTTCATTTTTCTATGCATTCCACAGAAATTTTGACATCCGCCCTTTAGATACCCAGCTACTGACTTTGATATCACACACCTCATTGATTATCTCCTGGGCTGACTTTGACATCAGGCATCTGCATCATTTTTACTTACTTGTTCAAGGTTCTAATTTCCCTATATCCTATCTTTGTCAGTGGATAAGAGATCACAGAAAGCAAATGAGACTTAAGGAATTGTCTAATGTTGGAAGAAAATATCAGGAAGGCAGGGAACTGGGTCTATAAGGTCAGGGAGTCAGAAAATGAGGTACCAATTATCAATGTGGTTTTAAGCTGTTCTCAAAAAAGCATAAGAAATATGTGCTCTGAGTATTTTCTACTCTGAAATAGGTTAAACCCAGACACAGCCTCTTAAATTGGGAACAGAATTTAGAGATTCTCCAGATCATTTTCTCTACAGCTTTCTTAAAGTTGATTATGAAAATTTGAAAACAATAAAAAATAAAGGCAAATTAGGATAAAAGGTTATAATAATACAAACAAGCACTTCTTTTTCTATGCAGCTGATTAGATTTCTCTCTCTTCCTTCTTTCACTCTGTAGCATTCGTCACTTTTAAAACTGGATCATCAGAGCTTGGATGAATTAAACCATGTTTTCAGGTTAGATCCCATTAGCTCCAATTTTCTTCATCTAGTCGTAGGTATCAGGCAGTCCCTGAAGAACTGTTTAAGAGTGTTGATAGATCAAACAAAGCTTTTTTACAACCAAGCAAACAATGTCCAGCAGAGATTTACTGTGGGCCAACAGTGTCACTTTCCTGTGAAAATGTAGGATTCCTTCAATCAGGCCCACCCACCATACCTCTTAACAAGAACATACTGCTTGGTAGCAAAGATTATCACTTTAAGATTTTGGAACTGTGATTGGTACAAACTCAGATACAATGAAGCTCATAAATATAAAAATAGATGGGCTAGATATAAAGTATAATTTTCTTCTCATTTCAAGTACATCCATTGTCTAAAAGTTCTGTCTCCACTGCAAGATCTGGGGATTTGTACATTTCTATACTACATTTCTCTCTGGTTTATTTCTCTTGTGACCTTTCTTGGAATTTTGGAAATTTTGAAATTTTGTTCATTATAGTTGATAGATTCATAGATGATAACTAATTAATGTGCCAATGCTTTCTACTAAAACACATCATTTCTTTGCCTCTGAGAGTTGTTTCTGATAGAATATGCAAATCCCAAGATAGATAATAATGATGAAATAATATCAACTAACACAGCTGAGGGAGTTTCTACAAAATAAATAAGGTGGTCACCAGCCATTGTTGTTCATGTCCTTTAAATCCTTCTCCTCAGGCCCATTTATAGCAGATGACTTGGGCTGCGTCATCCACATGCTGTTATCTGTGGGACAAATGAAATAACCTCTTTGTGTTTCAGTTTCTTCATCTAGGAAATGTGGCTGTCAGTACTTTTCTTTTAGAGGGGAATTTTGAAGAACAAATGAGATAATTCATATTGAGTTATGGATGCACATGTAATATTTACCTAGTAAGTGATAGTTATTAATAATAATTCACTTTGTGGTTGATTGATATATGGTTGCAAAATGATTAGCTTTGGTTAAAAATGCAATGTGAAATCTCACAGCAGATTGGAGCTATAGAGTGGAGTTAGAGATTGAGTTATTACTCATCAGTGGAACTAGTAAAGAAAACTGCAAAAAATCATCTTTGAAGGAAAGACTAGATTGTTTGAATATTTCTAATTCATATGAACTGTTTCATTGTAAGCATATTATAAATCTCTGCTTATATAAACAACAATTTTTATCTTCCTACAAGCATAATTTTAATTCTTAGAGCTTTATTTGATAGTAATGACTAAATCGGTAACAATTCTCACCCTAATATTTTTAGTCTGGGGCTGCCCTTTTCCCAAGATGATTTCAAATATTTAGCTTGAAAAGGAAACTAGGATATAAATTGCCACATTTACAATGTCACTGTGTATTGGTTCATAGCATCCATTCTTATAATAATAATTACATTATTGAATACCTATTTTATTCTAGGAAGCAGATTAAGTCCTAGAAAAATGAAAATCCTATCTCTGCCCTGAAGGAATTTAGCCCTGTGGATGAATGGAAGTACAAATAAAGATTATCATGTAACAGAAGACATAGTAAGATCAAGTCTTTTACAAGATCTTAACAGGAAGAAGAATAAGACTTTTGACTTAGTTATAGGAATATAATTTATAGAATTTTGACACAGAAAGGATTTTTTATAAAATATTGAATCCAAGTAGAACAGGTATCATTTAAAATCATGGCTAAATCTTCAGAATCAGCCGGGTGGTGGCTCACGCCTGTAATCCCAGCACTTTGGGAGGCTGAAGTGGGCGGATCATGAGGTCAAGTGATTGAGACCATCCTGGCCAACATGGTGAAACCCTGTCTCTACTAAGAATACAAAAATTAGCTGGGTGTGGTGATGCACGCCTGTAATCCTAGCTACTCTGGAGGCTGAGGTAGGAGAATCACTTGAACCTGAGAGGCGGAGGTTCAGATTGTGCTACTGCACTCTAGCCTGGTGACAGAGCAAGACTCTGTCTCAAAAAAAAAAAAAAAAAAAAAAAAAAAACAAACCAGAATCTTAGCAGGAACTCTCTGTGAGAATAGAAATATTCTTATGGTGCCTCTTTGCTCTTCCTAAATTCAGCCTTCTGTTTTCAAGAGAAGAAGAAAGACTATACTGCTACATCTAGGACCAGGGTGAGCTTTCAGGAATCAGAGTGGTCAGGACTCATTGATAACATCTTGGGAGAGAGAGAGAACACCTGTGGCTTCAGATGCAGCCAGTCTCCTTCAATGGGAACCACCCTGTGAGCAGTGAATAAAATAATCCGGACTTCCCTTCCTCTCTGTGAATTATTGGTTTATTCGTTTTTGTTTTTACGAATTGATTTGTGGTCTTTGGCTCACATTTCTGGCTTATCCCCTAGCCTTCAGATTTATGTCACCTTCCTGTATTGGCTAGTGTGGAATCATCATCACCATGATGAATGATTGAAGACTTATTCCATATCCATCTCTAATCTTTACCCTCTTCATCCAGGCAAGGCACTATTATCAGTTCATAAGAGAGAAGAGTTAAGTGACTTGCCTGAAGTCTCACAGCAAAGCTTGAACTGAGGTGTATCTGACTCTAAGGTTTCTTTCCTGCCTCCTTATAGACTACATCTGCAAAATTGACTCTTGGTGCTGCCTCTGTCTGTCCCAGACTGCTGTGTCTGAAACCTAATTACAGGCTCTTGATAATGACTTCTTATACTTCCACATCTGTTTGTGCCAGTCCTATCATGTAAGAATGCACCATATGCCCTGAGAAATGCAAAGGAAGTTGGGTATACAAGGCCCTGATTAAATATGAAAACAACTTAGACAAAATCAGAATTCTTCTCTTTATTTTAGGCCTAAGTTGTGATAATATGACTGTGTCAACCTCTTATTTGGAAATAAAACAAATTACTTTGCAAGAGCCTCAGTGGGCAGAGGCTGTCACCTTCCTCTGAGGGTCCTCTTCACCTAATATAGGACAAGGCCATTTCTGCTTCATTTGCCCAATAGGAAGGAAGTCTCATTCTTGCTCTGGCCTCAACTCACAATACTTGTTGTCACTATTGATCACTGCATACACATAAAGAATTGGTCATATGATTAGTACAGCGTGCTGGAGGTAATAATGCAAGAGTGTTGGGCTTGAGTCAGCTTAATTTATGTCTAGCCTGAACGTGTAAACTGTCTCCTTCTGTCAGATGTGGTGATTTCATTATGAGTGTAGCACTGAATGGTGTGCCATGCATCAAGCTAATGAATATATAAATCCAAACAGTAATTGAATTTCTGCATTGATGATAAACGTTCCTTGTAAAGAAAAAAAACCACATTCAGCCGGGGCAAAGAAAATAGTCTGGGGAAGGTAGCATGCTGGCACGATTTGTATTATCAGAAGGCAACTTGGTGGCAGTGTAGAGAAGGACTAGATCAAGGAAAATGCCCCCAGCATGTCTATTCCATAGAGGAAGCAAGGAACAAGGAGAGCAGATGTTTTCTGAGTAAGATTCTTATCCCACCTTCTCAATATAATTTTTCACCTGCCTAGAATCTTCTTTGCCTGAGAGACAATAGAGTGTGGTGAATATGAAACAGGTTCTGGAGACATGGAGACTTGGATTTGCCCAGCTCTGTCATTTCCTAGCTATATACCTTTGAGTAGGTTAGTTTCTCATCATTATAATTGGGATAATCATCTCATTCCTGTTGTCAGAAGGACTAAATTATTGTGTCATTGTTTTTGTTTACTCCTGGCCAACCCCATACAATGGAAAATGTTGGGGTTGCATTTTAGAGACATATATAGCTAATTCAACCCCCAAGGCTCTGGGACTCCAATTCTTTCAGATATTCCTACATTCCCTCTGGAGAGCATTGAGAGGATAATTAAGAGCTTTTCAATTTAACCATTTCCTTGGGTATTTGTAAATAAAACTGACATACTTGTTTGTCTCTATAGTAACTCACATCATGGTTGAAGGCATATAGGGCTACCTTTGCCAATAAGAACTGTTTTCTGACCATTCTTCAGGCTACTCGTTTTACAGACTGTTCCAAAATTTTCTCCTCTTTGGTCATCAGGTCTTTTTAGAGTTTCTCCTTTTTTCCCAAAGGGTGCTGGCCAATACTCCCTGAATCATCTACCCTATATAATCATTGCCCCCCACATACTAAAAATTTGGGGCTGCTGGCTTTTCTCATGTGTCTACATACTTTCGGGTAATTGGGCTGTTCTCATTGTGTTTGAGAGAAGCTTATAGGACATTTTTGTTCCTGCTCAATTCTCTAGTCTTAGAGATCTTGGAACATGGATAGGCATCAGAGAATTTATGTAAATTTTTGTGTATATATACAAGTATTTGCATGTGTATTTTAAAAATTAGAAGTGACATATTGTTTATCAATTCTCCAGTTGTCGTTTGTCCTCCAAAACATTAATAATCTTTCCTAGTAGTCAGTTTCTGTATTCTATAGCAGTCATGTAAGAATAAGTCTTTGAAGAGCTTGGGGCTCTTGATTCTCTTCTAATGTGGGCTTGGGAAAGCACATCTTTATAAAACCTGACTTCTTTTACCTTTCCTTTCCTTCCTTATCAATTTCTTTCTCTATCGCCTCAGAACAAATTCTCATCTCTACAATGAGACCTCCGATGGGATGCAGCAGTGCCTGGCTGGCCCCTCATCCTCCTCACTCCTCTCTATCAAACATGGTCCCCCTTCTTCCTCAAATGCTTTAAAAATCACCTTTGTAATTCTCCAGTGTAAAGCCTGTGTCACAGTCTTCCATTTTTTCTCCAGCATCTAGTACAGGGCCTACCACATAATAAACGTTGATCACAAATGTTTATAGGTTGTCAGTAGTTATCCTCCTTCGATGTAGAATTTCTGGATCTGTGATGCCATGTCTTCCCTTTCCTTCTTATTTTGACAGACTTTGTGCAGAGAAGAGGTTCTGTTTTACCTTCCCTTCATCTCTGGCAGATGATGGCATGTTTTTAATCTCAGGGATGCTTTTAGAGGATGAAGTGAAACTACCTATATAGAGTGCTTAGCATGATGCCTAGCACATGGTGGCGATGAATAACTAATGGCTAATATTAACAGTAGTAGCCTATAATTCATACCTTGGTAAAGATTAGTGCTCATAAACCTGTTATATTTGGCAGTAGTACTATTCCTATGCTGTATTGTAAATAGAACTTTTGCCACCATGTTTAGCAGCAAGTGGGCAGGTAATGGCTCCTGGCTCAGGCAGTGAAATTCATAGACATGAACACTGAAATGAAGCGAATCATTGTCAGATGATGGGACCTTCAGGCTCTTTGCTGTCCAGCTCAAGCAATGGGGAGGAGGCAACAGCTGCTTCTGATGCTTCCAGTAATTATGATGGAAGATTATTCAATTCCATATAGTATCCAGGACCCGAAGGGAACAATCTGGGCTAAGTCAGCATGTGCCTAATGAAATCGTTTAGCTTGGGCTGCGGCCTTACCTACCACAAGCTGTGATCTACTGTGTGCTAACAAAGCAGCCCTGGGAGATGATACTGCTTGGGAAAGGGAAATGCTTGGAAAAATTCACTCCTTTTATCCGGCCTTCAAATTTCTGCTATGAACCAAGTGGCTTGAAGGCTGGCTTGGAAACTAACTAGTTCCCCATGGCCAGAATGGGAGTTTCTATCTTTAAATGGAGGCATCTTACTTCCCCAACTTGCCTTCCCCAAATCAGGTGGCACTTTCTGCTGTGCCTGCTGGGGCCAGCATTTCGATGACTTCCCATTGCTCTGTACTGCTTCTGGCAGCCACCCACAGAAAATGAGTCAGGTAGATTCACACATGGGTTTCAATTAGATGCTCAATTTATTAATATGCTGCTGTGTGGTTGTCAGTGATGTGAATCTTATACAGTATCTAAGCAACTGATCCTGAGTCTTAGAGCCTGTTTATATGTCTCCTGCAACATGACACCCTGCCTCTTCCCTACAAACAGGAAATGGGTTGAGGCAAGTGGTCGCTGGACAGCAGATGATGGCTCATGTAATTATTATAAGATTGCCTTTATTAACCTTTCCCTATGTTTTACAAGAGGAGGAATGCTGGAAGTTTGTAGGAATATGACATGGAGGCATTTCGGATTTTCTGAGAGTACGTATGTCAGAATGAGAGGTGAGCACAGTCATTGTGCCCAATGAATCTAGCCACCTCCATTAAAGGCTCCTTCCTAGAATGTGTGTCTATTTCAATGCATTATGTGCATCCATTTGCTTTGGTTTTCTGGCTCATGCTATGTGGTATCCCTATACAGATGTCTTAGCACTATGGAATGTCTCCTCATGTACTTGATGAAGATAAGTACTGGAACCACCATTGACTGACTAATAGCCTAAATTTTTACCTGGATTTCTTTTTTCTTCCATTGCTACATGATTTGCATTGGCTGACATGGAGAGAACGGGGTTAAAGATGACTGATTTGCTTATTAATTTAATAGAATTGATAGTTAAAAAAACAAACAATAATAAAACAAGCAAGCAAACAAAATTAACTAATTTCTCTTTCAAAGTAAATTGTCTGCTTGTTGGGCTGAATTTGATTAAATCATCTGGTTGTTCTGGCATCATGTAGACAGCACACCATAATCTTATGTGTCAAGCTAATGAACATTGAAATGAATCGATGAAACATCTGTTTCCAATGAAGGAAACACTAACGTGTCATGTAAATGGCAACCCCTACACAACACCAGATGATTTTTTCTCTTGTCCTTAGCAGCGGCCGAGGAGTGGGATTATAGGAAGTCATTGTTATCTGTGATTTGATGAGACTCTATTGCAAGTATCCTTCTTGGAGGCACACAGTAAGTTTGTTTACCAATATCAACTGAACACCTAGGGTGTGCTCCTAGCAGCATATTTGCTTCTTGTAGGAGAAAAAAGGTTAAAAAATGACCTGGGCCAGGCTTGCCCTTAACATCTGTGGGACTCAGGGAAAGAGTGCAAATGTAGGTCTAGAAGACATAAATATTTATTTATTTATTTATTCATTCATTTGAGACAAAGTCTTGCTCTGTCACCCAGGCTGGAGTGCAGTGGCACAATCTTGCTCACCACAACCTCTGCCTCCCAGGTTCAAAGGATTCTGTTGCCTCAACCTTCCAAGTAGCTGGGATTACAGGCACGTGCCCCCACACCGGCTAATTTTTGTATGTTTAGTAGACAAAGTTTCACCGTATTGGCCAGGCTGGTCTTCAACTCCTGACCTCAAGTGATCTGCCTGCCTCGGCCTCCCAAAATGCTGGAATTATAGGCATGAGCCACTGTGCCCAACCTATAGGATATAGGTCTTTAGAAGTAACAAATCATACCCACAAATGTTTACATAAAGTATACACAAAATATAATCCATCTTTGTTGACAAATATAATTTTAAATTATCCTGGAATGCCAGACTGAAATTTAACATTCTTGGGTTAATCATAATTCTGTATTGAAACCTGGTGATGTAGGGAAAGCTATCTTTCGGCCCCCATCTCCTAGACCATGGCCTTCTGTCTTTATCTTTCCATTTCCAGCTCCTTTTCACACAAAAACAGATACCCAAGTCTGCGTATCCAAGCTCCACCAATATCACTTAAGCCACTGCCCCTGCCAACCTTTGGCTGTGTACATCACTGGTGCAGCTGATTCTAGGGAGTTTCCCAGGATCCGGAGCCCTAGGCTATTTGGGCAGGAAATTCTGAAGTCCTAGATAACCAAAACATGATCAAGAAGCGGGGCCATCAGCTTCTGGTGGTCAGGTCCTCTTGGATCATAAAGTGGGACATGGCTGGAAAAGCGTCTTGCTTGCGTCTGAGTGGTACTAAATTTTTCTCAATCATAAAATTTCTTAATTTATATCTCTGCTTCAGCTTTTCTTCCCTCCAACAAGTTTACACTGAGTCTGTTGGTTGATTAGCTCTTAGCCAGTTAGAACTTTTCCCAGCATCCCTTGATTTTCTTATTAACTCCAAGTTGACTACGCAATATGGCACTCCTCATACCCACATAAAACAGTGTTGGGCAGTGGTTTAAAGGCAGAGCTTAGACTTATGCTGTCTTATTTACAGGCTGTTTAGTTAACCTCTCAGAATCCGTATATTGGGAGTACTAACCCTTAGTCCATAAGGAGAAAATGAAGATTAAATGAGAAAAAAGTGTAACACAGTGCCTACTAAGTACTGTCAATAATGGCTAATAGTACTAATGATTATTCTTGTTATTCTGTTATTATTGTTAGTGGTTAAGAATGAGGACTATTCTGAAGTAGGGCTGACTTAAGTTGAATTCTTGATTTTTGTGTTATCTTCACTGTGTGACCAAAGGCAAATTACTAAAGCTATATGTACTTAATCTATAGATTGGAGTTAATAATTGATCTTATTTCATAAGGTTGATGTCAAGATTAAATGAGCTAATATGTGAAAATTGCTTAGACGTATGCACACAGTATATACTTAATAGTAATTATTATACCACTTCCTCTCAACCTTTGAAGGTGATTTTAAGCTTTGGCTTTGGTGGGAGGAACCAGCAGCTCTTTTATAGGTTAAGTCAGAAAACTTTAATTATCTTTCCTACACGAGCACCCCCTGCTGCCTTCACTTTTTTTTTTTTTTTTTTAAATGGGATCTTGCAGTGGCTGGGCATGGTGGCTCATGCCTGTAATCCCAGCACTTTGGGAGGCCATGGTGGGCAGATCACTTGAGCTCAGGAGTTCAAGACCAGCCTGGCTGACATGGTGAAACCCCATTTCTATGAAAAATACAAAAACGGCTGGGCATGGTGGTGTGTGTCTATGGTGTCAGCTACTTGGGAGGCTGAAGTGGGAGAATCACTTGAGCCCAGGGGACGGAGGTTGCAGTGAGCCGAGATGGTGCCACTGCATTCCAACCTGGGTGACAGAGTGAGACTCCATCTTAAAAAAATGAAAGAATAAAATAAATGGAATCTTGCTAAGTCAGAAACTTTTTTCTATACCTATGAAGAAACTCAGCTAAGTGTAGGGAAAAAGACCCAAAACGGTGAGCATTTTATAAAGCTGGAGTAGTTATATAGCAGTTACATCTATTTTGACGAACTTGCTGTCACTTCATTTTATTCAAACTTCTATCTGCTTTTATCAGAGGATGAGTTTATTTTTCCCTTGGGCGTTCAGAAACATTTTATATGGATACAGAAGCGGTGTTGGAGAAGGTGTGTGTGTGTGTGTGTGTGTATTCCTCTTTATTTCTGTATCTGAAATTATACATTTGGCTACATTAGGACAACCTATGGGTTGTCCTTTATAAGAAGATTTTTTTTTTTACTGTAGTGGTGGGAACAGATAGAAATTAATTTATACCACATACCACACTCATTCAGTAAGTCTTTGGAAATGAGGGCAGGGTGTTTTGCTTGGTCTTAGGAGATTTGGTCTGAATTCACTGAAGGGAGCCCAGCTATTAATATACAGCCTAGCCAGAGTGGGAAGCATCCATTAAACACAGCCTTCTTTATTTAAAACAGTAATCCAACAATCTAAGTCAAATGACAATGAATTGATTTGACACACCAGTGAATATTTTTTCCTTGACTTTTATTTTAAATTTCAAATGCTTCTTTTACATCTGGAGCCATGGAAGAACACATGAGTTAAAGGAGTGAGTTGACCATAGACAATTTTTTAAAACTGAGATATAATTATGCTACTTATTTTTCAAAAGCAGTCTTTATTCTGTTTCCTACTTTGCCAGCTAAATGTGAAATTCCTTAATTTTATTTAAATATAAGAACTATCTGGTAATTTTAAGGTGGATAAGCTAAGCCAGAAGAAAGCATGTCATGTTAAAATCATACAACTTATTGATGATAGAAGGGAAATGAAAATCAAGGTTAATTGATCGATGTTAATATCAATCAGTGTTTTATATATTGAAAACATTTTGTGAAGCATTAAGTTAATGTGAGATTTTAAGTGTATTAAGTAACTCAGAAATGAGTGATTCCTTATTAAATAAACACATAGAGTTAACACTTTGGATAGTGGCTTCCACATATACCTTGGGGTTTAAGGATATAAATAAACAATCAGACATGAAAGGTCTTATATAGACTTTATCCATATTTTCTAAGAATGACCATTTTTGACCATTTAAGGAAAGCCAAGCTAAACCAGTAACTTTTGAGGCTTAGAAACAATTTGGGGAGCTAATACAGGTCTGGTCAGTAGAACTCTACATTGTCTACTTTTTTTTTTTTTTTCTGAGATGGAGTGTCTCTCTTGATGCCCAGGCTAGAGTGCAATGGCATGATGTTGGCTCACTGCAACCTCCACCTCCCGGATTCAAGCGATTCTCCTGCCTCAGCCTCCCATGTAGCTGGGATTACAGGCATGCGCCACCACGCCCATCTATTTTTTTGTATTTTCAGTAGAGATGGGGTTTCTCCATGTTGGTCAGGCTGGTCTCGAACCCCCGACCTCAGGTGATCCACCCGCCTCGTCCTCACAAAGTTCTGGGATTACAGACGTGAGCCACCATGCCCGGCCTTCCATTGTCTTTTTAATTAAAAAATGATCTAATAACTGATGCATTAAATAACACAGTAATAGGTCTAGTCAACTAGTTAAAAGATTTCTGGGGCTTAAAATTAATTTAAAAAATACTGGTATGCATACAATCTTCTAATTGTCAGTGTGAAATATGTCATTTTTAGGCAATGCTGAACTGTTCTTTAAACTGTGCTCATGATCCAGGTAACACATTGCCCAGAGGTAACCCTACAGTTTGGTATCTTTCTGATTTTCCTGAGCCTGAGGGTACTGAGGGAAATGCTGGGAAATGTCTAACCTCTTGAAAACAGCTTTGGGATTAGGGTAGTTAAAAAAATAAAAAGGTGAGGGCAGTGCCAACAAAGTAAAGATATTTCTCCATTGGGAGATGTGTGAGCATGTCTGACAACATTCTGAAATTTTTTAATTAGCAGCACAGTAAGATATTAAACTACACTATAACCAAGACACTCTTACATCAATGATCCAAAACATCTGCTATTGGGGGGTCAGTGTGTGCAGTTTTGTTCTTTCTTTCTGTAATTCCAGCATATATTCCGAGACAGCTAAAAAAGAAAAAGGTGTAAAATAGTCTCCACTGTTTTGGATAACATGAAAAGAAAGCAGATGGGTTTTAATCATAGATTCTAAAAAGGATTAGGCATTTTGGACAATCAGAACAAAAAATAAATGGTAGAATTTAAATTATGACCATACATGTCTTCAACTTGTTCAAGGGAAGAGCCGATCAAATTTGTCTCTAATAATGATGTTCTGTGTGGTCACAATGTCTGGGTCTGGAAAACAAAACTATATAGAATCATGATAAAGAATCATGATAAAGAATCACAATTATGGAGACCTTAGAAATGACACCTCTTAGCACCTACTTGTTGGGTAGAATCTTACAGATTCTCCTACTGATATTACCATACCTCCGTTGCATTCTTCCAGGGAAAGGGAATTTATTAAAATTCAAGCCTTACAATTCCACTTGTGCTCAAACACTGGTTTTTGATTTTTTTTTCTTGATCTGAGTATGACATCTCTGTAGCAACTCATCTCGTAAAATATGTAAGTATGGAGCCACTTTGGTAAGACTGTGTTCAGAGTCCTGCCAATTGAATATCTCTTGGAAATTCCTTTGGAATCTAGATTCCAGAGCAGTGGTTTTCAACTGGGATGATGTTGTCCCCCAGGGTCCATTTGGCAATGTCTATAGGCATTTTTGGATTGCACAACTGGGTGCCACTGCATTAAGTGGGTGAAATTCAGGGACGCTGGCTCTATAATGAATATAATCCTATAATGTACAGGAAACCTCCTATAACAAATAATCATCCAGCTCAAAATGTTAATAGTGCCAAGGCCAAGGAATCCTGCTATAAGCAATAAAAAATAAGTCTAAGCTGTTTTTTGCACGAGAGACCTTTTGATATGTGAAGACAGTTACAATCTCAGCTTCTTCTTGTTCAGGCTAAATATTTATAATTATATTAAATATGGTAATTAGTTTGTAATTACATTTGTAATTACTTCAGTTGTTGTTCTCAATGTGCAGCCAGCCTCCAGAGTCCCTCCTTGGGACATCCTTTAATTTCTCAAAGTCCTGTTCATAATTACATGTTCAAACATGCAAAATTTCCCATATGTGTTCTTACTGAGTTTAGCATAGCAGTGCTCAGAAAACACCTGCAAAAGGATGAATGGATCAATGAGGCAGTAAATCAAAGAAGAAGAATAAGAAAATGTAGAGCGTTGAAATTCCCTAATGAGGTCCTTTGTTTATGAAGATTAAAAAGAAAAATCAAAGACTTTATCTATGAGCATTGGTAGAAATGACACAGGATGCATACAATACCTCAAAGCTCCAGTAGGGGGAGCCCAGTCACTAATTGAAAGACTGCACGGAAGTGTTAAGATTTAACTACGACTCTCTTAAAAACTTCCAGAGGGAAATGAAAATATTTTATCTTTTTGATTTGTTTATATGCGTTATCTATGGAGGATGTAGAGCAATGCCATTTTGATCCTCTAGTTTGAGAAAAAAGGTCCAGAATGAGAATTGTGACTTAATTGTTCAACCTAAGCACAGGCATAGTTTCTTTTTCATGGCTGTTTCATTGGGAAACTCAAACCCATCCACTTTCATGGCGGCAGATACCATTTCATGAGAGTGCGCCTATTTAAAGGCAGTTTTTAGACTTCTTGAGAAATAGGACATGCAAACTTTAGATTTCACAATGGAGCAGAAAGAGTTTGTGGGGTCGTTGGAGAGAAAAACTGTCCCCCTTATTCATTGAATTCTGTCCTGTGTGAGATGGTCACCTATTTTAGGTGAATTCATGAACTGTCAGATGTCAGGGGGGATGTGTGCAGTGTGTGAGCCACCCTGTTCCACTCCTCACTGTGCCTCCGTCAACAATGGGCATTACTCCTCAATCTTACTGATGTCATGGGTTAGGTCAGAAAATATAATTTCTTCGGATTCTAAGGATCATTTCCTGTCTTAAAGAGCAAGGTTTACTTTATATTCAGATTCATTCTGAGCGAATGGAGGAAGCAATTAGGAGATTCTAGACACAACAGGGCCATGTCTCTCTTAAGGATAATCACCAGGGGTGGGAGGCATGGCCGGTTTCAGTTCTTCCCTACAAACTTCCATTGCCAGGAATGACTTGCTTTGGAACTTTCTCTCCAATCATTGTCTACCCGTGTGTGATGCCTGTTCATCCTTTTCCTATCTGACCCCAGTAAGTTCCCAAGGCACTTTGCTCCTGTTCTGTCTTTGTCAATGACAAATGGTTGTTTAATCTAGACATCCATATATTGCTGCTTCTCATGTTCCTAATCAGAAGCAGGAGGCCAGTATGATTGAGTTGCTCACTCCCCCAAAACCAGAAGTTCACACGTGAATTTATTCAGCTTCTATGAATTCTGATTCTCCAGCAACAGAAGGGCCAAGCCTAGCAATTTTTCTGAAGAGGTTTTGGCATAGCAGGAAGAACATGGAATTTTGAATCAGAGACCTAAATTCCAGACCCTGCTCTTCAACTTGGTATTCAATAGTTACTTAATTTTCTCACCTCTATACTTTTCAAATAAAGTAATAAATATTATGTATAAAGTAATAAATATATGCTATATTTTTCAAATAAAGTAATATACCTACATATTTTTGAAGAAAAAATAATGCCACAAAAAATCACTTTTTACACTGAAAATGGCATACGCATATTTATATGTTATGTTGCAAGTAGATTATGTTTAAGATATTAAATACTAGTTGAATACTAGTATGACACTATTAGAAATTAAAGTTGTTACATCATTCCAAATACTTCTTAGGGAGATATCCTAGAAGTTAATTACAAGGAGATGGGGTAATGGAATGACCTCATATGGAGCTGTGATAAAAACAAGTGGGAACTAGAGTTAAAGGAGGTAGAATACCAGAGGAAATGTTACTCTAAAGAAGAGAACAGAGATAAAGAAAGATTGTTCTGCAAAAGAAAAGGCTCTCCAAATAAACTCAAAAGAACCTGATATTAGGTATTAGCTTTATGTAGCAAGCTAAGGTTAACAATCTATTCGAAGATTACAAATTGATTATCTAGCTGAGAATAAACCAAGATACACAGAAATAAAGCCGAATTTTGGAAACTCAGTTAATAAGTGACAGAGAGGAATGGATTCTTGGGTTTGTCTCATTTCCACCACTCGACCTTAGGGAAATTGATTGACCTCTCTAAATTTCAGTTTCCTAATGTATAAAGTGAGGCGATTGGTCCATGAGATGCTGTGTAATAATCTGACCCATTTTTACATAAATTTTTTAAACCTATATGACCTTTACTATTCAAAATTTCTCCTTCATTGTCCCTAGTTTTGTTTAAATTATTTACTTACGTTTAAAATAAAACTATTTTCACTACTCTTATATTACAATTTTACATAAAACATGCTACAGTTGTAGATCTTCAGGAATCGTTCATTTCTAGACTTGGAGATGTCCATGTCCAAAAAACTTTGTGATGTGGGTGGATTTCACCTTGTCGTGGTTTGGAGTTTGGAAGAATCTCAAACTGATTCTGGTTAGTTCCAACCTTTAGTTGCTGAGTGCTTTGTTTTTTACACTGCTCCTTCAGGGAATTTAGAGTTTCTACATCTGTTTTAGAGACTTAAGCATGGAAGAGAGCATTATAAATATAGGGTAGTTTGCATGGGCCAAGCAATGTCTTACATCATTATTGGCCACCATGTCTGCTGGGCAATTGATGTGCAATGTGCAGGTAACTGTTGATGAGATGCTCTCACCCTGTGGCAAAGAGAAGGAAAACTAATACTGTATCTCAACCTAGGCTACTTGTGTCAGAGGAGTTCAAACCAGAGCGAATCCATCTTGGATACGGGTTGTGTAAAATAAGGCTGAGACCTAGTGGGCTGCATTCCCAGGAGGTTAAGGCTTTCTTAGTCACAAGATGAGATAGGTCAGTAAAAGATACAGGTCACAAAGACCTGGCTGGTAAAACAGCATGCAATAAAGAAGCTGGCCAAATACCACCAAAACCAAGATGGCGATGGAAGTGACCTCTGGTCATCCTCACTGCTCATGATACACTAATTATAATGCATTAACACCAGTGCCATGACAGTTTACAAATGCCATGACAACATCAGGAAGTTACCCTATGTGGTTGGAAAAGAGAAGGAACCCTCAGTTTTGGGAATTGCCCACCCCCTTCGCAAGAACTCCTAAATAATCCACAACTTGTTTAGCATTATAATCAAGAAGTAACAATAACCGTAAGCAGGTAAGCAGCCCTTGCCGCTGCTCTGCCTAAGGAGTAGCCGTTCTTTTGTTTCTTTACTTCTCCAGTAAACTCACTTTCACGTTACTCTACCGATTTGCCTCAAATTCTTTCTTGTGTGAGATCCAAGAACCCACTCTTGGGGTCTGGATTGGGACTCCTTTCCAGTAACACTGGGACACTCATTTAAATGACAAGGGCAGTCTGTGGGGGTTACCTGGGTTTCCTGATGGCTCAGGTGGAGGTGGGAGGTCCTACATTTTGCCTCTTCATGTATTCCATCTCCTGGTTCTCCTTGTCCTCCTCAAGTGTCCTTTTTCAGCTCTACCCTCCCGGATACAGCAACCTTAATTTTCCGTTTTGGGTGAAGTTATTTAGCTGTTCATCTACATTTCTCCTAATCTCTTTCTTGTGAATGAATTTTATGTTCTGCTTCTTTAGGCCTTTCCTCTGTGACACAAAATCTTTTCTCACTTTTTTTTGAAACTTCTTTAACATTTCAGTTCTCACTTAAACACTTTGGCTTTCAAGAGTACTGTCTTTGAAACAAGCTTCAAGTGACTATTTTGGAAGTCAAATACCGAATAGTGATGCTTTTTCTCTATGCTTTCCACCTCTAACAACCCTAATTCTTCTGCAGGCAATGGATGTCTCTGCTCAATAGCAGTTAGTACAAAAAAAGGCAAAGCACAGGGACAGATTTTAAAGCATTTTCTCACAACAAAACTACAAGGCTACTCATACAGACACACAATTCACTGATTCTGACAGGTGGACTTTTTTATTTTCTTTCTTAGTATATATATTTAAGGTGTATAACATGCTGTTTTGATATATATTAAACAGTGAAAGGATTACTTCAGTTAAGCAAATTAACTTACCCATCACCTTTCATAGTTATCGTGCTTGTGCATATGGTAGGAACACCTAAAATTGTAATTGCCCAATGCGTTCTTCTTGCCTGCTCCCCAGATAAAGCCGATTTATCAAGACTGAGGAACTGCAACAGAGAAAGGGTTTAATACATACAGAGCTGACTAAATGAGAGAGTGGAATTTTACTATTCCTCTAACCAGCCTCCTGGAAAATTTAGAGGCTAGGGTTTTTCAAAGATAGTTTGGCAACCAGTGGGTAAGGTATGGGTGCTGCTGATTGGTTGGGGATGCAATTAATAGGGGTGTGGAAAAGTACTCTGATTTCGCTTCTGGTTAGTTCCAACCTCTAGGTGCTGAGTGCTTTTTTTTTTTTTTTTTACACTGCTCCTTCAGGGAATTTAGAGTTCCTACAGCTGTTTTAGAGACTTAAGCATGGAAGAGAGCATTATAAATACAGGGTAGTTTGCATGGGCAGAGCAAGAGTTACATGCGGAGAGTTATGGGACTGGTTAGGTCCAGAGTGGAGGGTCTGAGTGGGGCCATCCTGTCCTTAGAAATGAGAAAGTCTGAAAGGCATCTCAAAAGGGCAATATTAGGTTCTGTAATAGTGATGTTAATTACAGGAGTGACTGGGGAGGTTGCAAATCTTGTGACCTCCAGAATAATGGCTGGTAATTGGTTAACTAGGCCTACATCTTAGTAGAATTCAGGCCGTCTCTCTTCCTAACCTGGTGGCCTTTCATTAGTTTTACAAAGAAGATTTAGTTTTTGGGAAGGGCTATTACCATTTAACTTATAAACTAAATTTCTCCCAAAGTTAGCTTGGCCCATGCCCAGGAATAACCAAGGGCAGTTTGGAGGTTAAAAACAAAATGGAGTTGGTTAGATCAGGTCTCTTTCACTGTCATAATATTCTCGCTGTTAGAATTTTTACAAAGGTGGTTTCAAAATCTACTCTCTTAGCAAATTCTCGGTATACATGCTACATCATTAACTATAGTCCTCATGGGTGCATAACATAGCTAGAGTTACTTACCTTACATAGCTGCAAGTTTGTACCTTTTTCTTCTTTCTCTTAATTTCCTCTCTGTCCCTGCTTATCACCATTCTACTGTTTCTATCTACTCCACTTTTTTTTGTAGGTTTCACACCTAAGGGAGGTATATATAAATGAGGTGTTTGTGTATGTATATATACACACATACACATATATATACAACCCACAATTTCTTTATCCATTCATCTATCCATGGACACTTAGGTTGTTTCTGTGTCTTTGCTGTTGTGAGTAATGCTGCAATGAACATGGGAGTGCAGATATTTCTAAGAGGTGTTAATTTTCTTTCAATACATACTGAGTGGTAGATTGTTGGGTCTTACGGTAGTACTATTATGAAATTTTTGAGGAACCCCTGTGGTGTTTCCCAGAGTGACTGCATTAATATACCTTCCTACCAACTGTACACAAGGGTCCTTCTCCACACCCTTGACAACATTTGTCACCTTTTGCCTTTTTGATAATAGCCATCCTAATATGTATGAAGTGATATCTTATTGTGGTTTTGATTTGTCTTTCCCCAGTGATTATTGATGTTAAGTACTTTTCACAAACCTGTTGGCCATTTGATGTCATCTTTAGGAAAATGTCTATTTAGGTCCTTTGACTATTTTTTTAATTGGGTTATTTGGCTTTTTAGCTGTTGAGTTGTGTGAGTTTCTTATAGATGTTGACCCTTTCTTAGATATGTGGCTTGCAAATATGACAGATAACTTATTTTTTAACTCCTTTTTTAGAGATGGGGTCTTGCTATGTTGTCCAGGCTTTTCTTGAACTCCTAGGCTCAAGCAATCCTCCTGCCTCAGCCTCCAGAATAGCTTAGCCTGTAGGTGTGTACCATTTCACCTGTCTCAGGTCAATTTTAAGGTCTTATTGTATGTCAAGCCTGTGAAAAGCTTGTAAGTAAATGAGACATGGAACTTCCCCTCAAGGGGCTACATACTGATGATCGAATCCAAGAATCTTAGGGAAATTGCTGTTTTTATCCTTCTCTGGACAGGAATCCTATCTTTGAAAATAGTCCTGTTGTACTTGCACACCTGTAGTGATGGAAGAATGTTTCTGGAAAGCTGACGCTGAAGCAGATAAGAGTCGTATTTAAATGACCTGGGATTTCCTCTTACTGAAATGGACCCTATAGTAAATCTTAGAAATATAAATCATTAACCACTAACTTGTTTTATAAGTGAACACTTTTTCATACACTGGCTTTGCTTAAAGCAAATGTATTTGTATATCTGGATATACATACACACACAAATATATGTATCTTTGCAAAATATGTATGCTATATATTGAATCACATTTTATTATCGTTGTGCTATAATTATTCCTATTAGGAATAAATATTAAGCTCATATATTTATTTCAAAATTAATTCAATCACTGCATTACTTCTTCTTACAGTGATGGCAAAATATCTCAATGAAGATATATATTAGCCATATAATCTTTGAAATTTTATAAAAAAGTTTATCCAAATTGATTTCTAGTTTCGTTTCAAAATCTTGCTGCCTACGTGAATTCTATATATTTATATTGTAGTATTGCTAAAACAATTGAACCATGAAGTCGGACATAGTTCCAGAATATAGTCGCAGTTTAATTCTCAGATAATTTAATCATTTTACAGATTCAGGAATTTCTGAGGTACTGTTAGAGATGAATGCATATTTATAATTGCTAAAAGGTAGCTCAAAGTAGTTTAAGACAAGAACAGTTTCCAGAGATTAAGGCAGTGGTGGTGGAAGATGGGAAAGAATATTTATGATGGAAATAGGATCAATTCACTTTGAAGATATGACATTAAAAACTGAATCAACAAAAAACAGAATAACAGATTAAAAACACATAAATAAACATTGAGGGAAACAAAAGGAGAATTTAGATAAATTTGTAAACATACTGGAAAACTTTAATATACCTCTTTGAAAACAAGGAAAAGCAAAGTCTTTATCAAAATATAATATCTTAAAATGAGACTGAACAAATTTCAAAAATTTTATGTCATTTAAAGTATGTTATGTGGCCACACTGACATTTAAACTAGAAATCTATAACACAAAATCAACCAGAAAATTCACTATTATTTGGGAATTAGCAAATCCTTTTAAATAATACAGGTAGCAACAAATCATAAGGGAAATTTGAAAACATTTGTAATTTTGTGATAATGAACATACAGCAAAGCAGATCTTGAAGGATTCAGCTAAAGCAGTGAATGGAGGAAAATGTAAATGTTCCTCGAACCTGTAGAATGTGTGTACCTCCCTGTCCACCATGATTGTAAGTTTCCTGAGGCCTCCCCAGCCATGTTGAACTGTGAGTCAATTAAACGTCTTTCCTTTATAAATTACTCAGTCTCGGGTATGTCTTTATTAGCAGTATGAGAATGGACTAATACAATAGTGCAATAGCAGCATCATACTTTTAGAATGTCTATTAGCACTGTTGTTCTAAACAGCTCTCCATTGCCTGTGCTTTAGCAAATCTAACTTCAAATAGGTGACCAGATGTATTGCTTTTAGTTTTAAGAAAAAACAACTTGGAAGAGGAACAATTATTAAAATAACTTTATCAGTCTAATGGGAGTAATAGTCTTTTTCTCTGTCTGTACACTCGTCACAGAAGCTTGGAACTGGCCAAAAGACTATGATGAGTAGGATTTTAACTTTACAAGTAGATTAATTGCATTTCATGACAGAGGTATTTCTTTGTAAAAATTATTTAGAAAGAAAAATGATATTTATTAATTTATTGCCTTTTCCAATATATTTTGTCTTCTTTTGAGAAGTAAAAATAATGATACTTGTGAAGATGTTTGTTACTTTAGGGTATAGTTGTAGTGTCAGTCATCCATTGCCTCAATAATGCTGTGTAACTAATCACCCCAAAGCTCTGTGGCTTAAAACAACCCACTGTTTTGCTTATAAATCTGAGTCTGCAAGTTGACAATATAGGTTACAATTAGTCTGGCAGTTCTTTGAGTCTGGTGTGTGCTCACTTCCAGGGCATCAACTGGCTTTGGGCTCATCTAGGATAGCCTTAGCTGGGATTACTGGAACTATGCAGCTCTACTCCAGCAAGTTAGCTGAAACGTGTATTTGTGGCAATCACAGACAACCAACAGAGCAAGTCAAGATGTGCAAATACTTTATGAAGCCATTGTTTATTTCACATTTGCTTGTTGACATGACTGAATCAGAGTCAAGGAGTGGGGCAGAATATTCAGAACAGGAGAACACTGCAAAGTTATACAGTGAAGTGTGTGATGACATGAATAGGTGAAAAATGGGAACTTTAATTTACCAACTTAATTATAGTTGCCAACTGATAAGTGCTATAGTTAAGAAAATAAAAAGTTTTGAGTAACAAACTATATTTTTTTTCATTCTTGGGAAGAATACAATATAGAAAATTATCAAGAGCTAAATGTTTTAATTCCCAAAATGGTGAATTTTGAGAGGAATGTGGTATGACTGAGAATTATTTGATTGAAATGCTTTACTTTTTTAAAGTTAGAATTACAGACTATTCATGCTTATTAATTTTCCTTTACTGTAAATATTGTGACATTTGTTTTGAATTAAAAACCAGTCTTGATTAGGTAAGGGAATAAGTACATGATAATCAGCTTCGGTACTGCATCCCATAAATATATTTGGTTCATGTATTTTACTAGGGGGCATAGGGAGGTTATGTTTAATTATTTATAGCAAGACTTTATAATATTCTAAGTGTCTGGCCATATATTTGGAAGAAGGAACAGCATCTTTCCTTGGATTCAAATCAAAGACTTCCTGTGACATTACTGGTTTTGTGAAAATGTCATTAAAACTACCGATTTTCCTTTCTCAATTTTAGGGGAGAATGTAGTACATAAAAACAAATTCTGATTATCATTTATATTCCTAGAAAAATGAGAGTTAGTTACAGGTGTTCTCAGGTCATTGGTCCTACTATTCTTTGAGGTATCCATAAGAACATATAAATTGCTATAGTTAGCCCATTTTGTAAATAATATACATATATATGTATTAAAAAAAAACCCTTGAGGTAGTGAACCAAAAACTTAATGGTACTTATGTTTGGAAAGTATTATCAGGGATAATTTTAACTTTCTTTTAGTGGTATTTTTCAAACCTTCAAACCTTCTATAAATAAACTTCTATTACACTTTATTTGATCAATTTTAAAAAGTGAGGCTAGTCACGTTCATTTCAATCCAATACTCCTAAATTTCATGATTGGCCCAGTGTCATGTGGCATTAACTTCAAAGTTTAGGGTCACTGTTGAATAATTCCTTCTACATAAACATATATTCATTTAGCTTATTAAATATTTTGTCTATAAAATTATCTACATTTCTGTTGGCCATTCTATCTGCCTCATATATATACTTTGTGCCCCAGAGGAACAGAATTATTTTTCTCTTAATTTCTCTTTCTCCCTTGTCTCTTTGGGGCTTTGCTGAAGCTCACTTATCTTTCAGATCTTAGCATAAATATTGCTTATCCATGGAAACCTTTTCTGACTTCCTAGACTCCTTGCCCTCTCTAGCACTCGTCAACACTATAATTAAATATTAAATAATTGTTTATATAATAAATAACTATTTATATTTGTTTATTTCTCCATCTAGACTGTAAAATAATGTCAGAGGTCCAGTTGATTTTATTTCCTACTGCATTCCTTGGTCAATAGTACAGTGCCTCAAAGAAATCTTCTGTGTAAATGGATCAGTGGTAGAAAGATGGCTGGCTGGAGAGAAGAATGAATGAAATCTCCTCTGACTTGTGAACTTAGCCAACTACTCTCAATCTTGAGTGCTCCCTCCTGTCTTCACAGGTAGACTTGGTTAGAGCTGTCCCATATCAAGCTGAATGGTGGGCCTTTATAACCATTCTCACCAAATGCAGGCTGCTCCAGGAAAGGCATGACCTTGAGTCAGGAGGCTACAGCTGAGGCAGACCTTGAAGAAGGTGACCAGCAAGCTGGAACCTCCTTGCTGACTGTACTCTTCACAGCTTGTCAGTAATTCCTTTCTTGAAAGGTGACCTGGATGGTGCAGCTTAATGTTTACCACATGCTATTAAACCCAGAATTGATGATCCAGTATCAAATTTTTACTTTAGTTAAAACAAAATTTTATTTTTTATTTTGCATTCAATTTAGCTTAATGAGTTAATGCCTCCTAGATTTATTTTATGTTTGCATACATTTACATGACATTATAATTAACATTATATAGGTCAAGACTGGTGAGGCAGTCAAAGATAATTTCTTTTAAAAGAACTCTTTTATTATTCAAGTATGAACAACATTATTTTTATGCAAGAAATATATGTGCATTGTAAAAAATTAGAAATATGTAAACTGAAATACAAAAGGATCCCTGAGCATTCCTGTAACCAATTCCATTCTATCATGGACGCACTATTAACAGTTTTAGACTACAATTGCAGGTCTCCCATTAGATATGTTTATAGATATACGTATACATGGGTACATATGCCTATAGAATTTTTATTTTGTAATAAAAGAACATCATTGCATATAGCAGTCTTCAACTTTTTATTTTGACAACTAAAATGTCTTTTCATAAAAGTGCCTGTAAATCTACCTAATTTTTAACTTTTTAATACATCATGAGTGTTTATATTTTTCCAACATTTTACCATTATTAGCAGAGCTGCAAAAAACATTCTTTACAAATATTTGTGCATGTGCACGGGTATTATTGTAGAATAAGTGCCTAGAAATATATTTGCGAGATTGAAGGGTACACACTTCAAAGATATTTAAAGATATTATTGTCCTCCAAAATGGTCGCACTAATTCGAATATCAATAAAAAACCATGAGACAGTTTCCCATCATTATTGTCTTCTTTAGATATAAACATGACTTTCAATTTTTTCTCAACCTGAAATATGAAAAACTGTGCACACTGTATTTCGTACCTATGTTTTTCTATTTTGTTACAATTACTCATATAATTTACTTAGGTTTGCTCCAGTAATTTTAAGCTGTACAATTTTGTCTTTTTCCTTCATAGTGTGAGCTAATTCTAGGTAACATGAAAAGTATCAATTTTATTTTGAATAATAAACTACCAATGAAACAATTTTATTGAGGTTAAACTTATCAGTGATATGACTTGTGGCAGTTAGGATTTTATGGTGGCGAGCAACAGAAATGGACTTTAAGAAGGAAATCGTTACTAAGAAGGAAAGAAATTTATTGGAAGAAAGTTGAACAGCTCACAGAATAGTGATGGTATTAGTGCTATCAAAGGTATAAAGGCCAGTGTAATGAGTTGATTAGTGTTCCCTCAAAATTCATATGTTGAAGTCATAACCTCCAGTACCTCAGAAGGTGATTTTACTTGGAAATAGAGTCATTGCAGATTAATTAGTTAAATTAAGGTGAGGTCATACCGGGCAGGGTGGGTTCCTAATCCGATATGACTGGTGTCCTTAGAAAAGAACGCCATGTGAAGAAACACACATAGGAAGAATACTGCATGGGCACCAAGCATAGGTTGGACTGTGACATCTACAAGCCAAGGAATGCCAAATGTTGCTGGCAACCACCAGAAGCTAGGAAAGAGGGGAACAGAAGAGATTTTTCCCTCAGAAGGAACCAGTTATGCCAATTCCGTGACCTTGGACTTCTAGCTCCCAGAACTGTGAAACGATACATTTCTGTTGTTTAAGCTATGCACTTTGTAATACTTTGTTATAGCAGCCATGACAACCTAATTCAGCCAGGTACCAGGATGGCTTCTAAAGTTTAGATAGCAGGAATTATTTACTTGCCAGTCTCCTCATGTAGTTGTTACTGTAACAAATAGATTCTAGAATTCTTTTGTTTGTTTTTGGTGTTTACATCTTTCATTTCAAGATTCAGAGTCCCTGGAAGAAAAGTCCATGCATTAAACTTGGATCCAACTTCCCCCACCCTGAGATTGTAAGAGAGCAGGGCACCATTATACATAGTTCCATAACAATTGTACAGCATGTAAGTGAGCCAATCCCCACAAAAGAACTTGTTTTATTGCTGAAGAAGTTGAGTTGAGTAGGATGCTGGGGAGCCAAGAAGTACAAATATTCACTTCATTAGTCAAAGTTGATTTGTAGATTCTGAAACACACATTTGAAATATATGAGAAACATATAGCGTGTTGACGTGGCTTATCTATCTCCAAGGAAATTCTTTACATGGAAAAATGTACAGAAATGAAGAAGGAAAAAGAGGAGGAGGCGGAGGAGGAGGAGAAGGAGGAGAGGCAGGGGGCAGGGAAGAGAAAGAAAGAAGGAGAAACAGAAGAAAAAAATGATAGAAAGAAAGAAAGAAAAGAAAGAAAGTTAGTTATTGGGCAATTGCTCCATGTCAGGCATTGTTCTAAATGCTTCATGTATATGAACACAGTTTACCCTCTCAACAATTGTATGAGATAGTCATTATTATACCACTCACTTTACAGTTAAGTAAATGAAGGTACATACATAGATGTTAAGGTATTTGCCCAAAGAAATAGTAAGTTGCAGAGTTGGGTTTCAAATCTAGGGAATCTGTTTTTGAAATCCACCTTCTACGTGTTCTATGTTCTAAATGCGCAGGAAATCTGGCTGATTTGCGGTTTAACAAGGAATGATTTGTTTTAGTCATGACTTAAGCCATTTCCTTGGCATCTTTAAGCTACCTGTAAGGGAATTGCTGAGTGACACATTATCCTATAATTGTACTGTGTTATGAGGCCAACTCTTCTAAAAGCTAGTAGCTATCTTTTTCTTAATGACACTTGCTTGCTTTTGTCAGCTGAAGTTGAGTGGTTTATTAGGTTCTGATAGCCCAAAGGTAAAACTTCTCTTTGGAAGTACTAAAGAGATCCTGTAACATCCACTCCATAGTTAAGTGATTATTGCCAAGTGCCTAAATGTTGTTACAAATCAATAAGGGCTTTGTGAAAAACCTCCAAAGCTGGATCACTTCTTATCATTTACATTTGGCAAGCCTCTGAACTCCTCTGAGAATCAGCGTCTTCTTTGTAAAAATGGGGTTAATAATTTATGCTCTACTTGCTTAGCTGCATTGTTGGATCACGCACAATAATGATTTTAAAGTGCTTTGTAAACTGTGAACATTTTAACTAGACAATCTAAAAATAGTTTATTAACAATAAAAATGCTGTGGTCTTGTTTCCATTTCCTTCATTTGTGTATGATTAGTAACTTCATTTATTCACTCAGCCAGCCAGTCATTTTATTTTTACCGTCTACCTAATGCATGCAAGGTACACAGGAAACATAATGAAAAACAAAGCATGTTCTTGTTGTACAGGAGCAGGAACCATGCAAAGCTAATACAGTATGGTAAGTGCTACCATGGGTTAAATTGCAGTTTTTCAATAGCAGCCCTACTGACATTTGGGACAGATAATTCTTTGTTGGGTTGGCTGCCCTGTGCATTGTAAGATATTTAGCAGCGCCCCTGGCCTCTACCCACTAGTTGCCAGTAGTACCCTCCTCCCACATTTTCACAAACAAAAATGTCTCTAGACATTTCCACATGTCCCATGGGGAAAGGAGGAAAATTGCATACGGGTGAGAACTATTGTGTTAAATAAAGGTGCCTTTGCAGACTTCTGGCAAGAAGTGATGCCTAAGCTGAGACCTGCTTGATCAACAGCAGTCAATTTGCAATCTGCTGTACTTGAATATTTACCTAGTCTTTTTGTACTAAAAAGGAACAATCTTTTTTTTCAAAGAGAAATAGGTCCATGTGAACCTGCTATGGAATGAAAAATGTTCAAATATATCCTTCCTACTCAGTATACTTAACTGTAAACCAGAAATAAAATTCAAGGTCTCCCCCACTCCCAACAAGTATCTGAATGGACTCCCTCCTCCTGGAAATGCCTCCAGGGCACTCCAAAGTTAACTTGAAAGACTGGTTCAGGTCATGATGGGAAGAGGGGATTGGACATACCTCATTATGCCTTCCTCCCTTCTGGAATTCAGGAAAAGCCAACCAGCATTCAACATCAGCACAGACCTTAAGTCTGGTATGAAGCATTTACAATCTATTCTCTCTGAAGCCTGGTAACTGGAGGCTTCATCTGCATGATAAAACTCTGGTCTCCACAACCTCTTATCATAACCCAGATACTCCTTTCTATTGATAATAACTTTTTCAACCAATTGCCAGTTAGAATATTTAAAAAATCTACCTATAACCAGGAAAGCCCCGCAGTCCCCCCATGTTGAGTTGTCTTGATTTGCTGGACCGAACCAATGTATAGCTTAAATGTATTTGATTGATGTCTTATGTCTCCTTAAAATGTATAAAATCAAGCTGCAACCAGAATACCTTGGGCACATGTTCTTAGGGTCTCCTGAGGGCTGTGTCATGAGCCATGGCCACTCCTATTTCACTCACAATAAATCCCTTCAAATATTTTACAGAGTTTAACTCCTTTCATTGACAATACAAAAGAAGATTTTACAGAATTGAGAAATGCAACGTACGTAGGGGAGATTACTGTGATTCCCCAACAATTAAAATGATTGGAGTTTGCTCACAAGCCAGAATAAATGCTAATTTTATGTGTATGAATGAAATGAATGTTTAAGATTATGACAGAGGTGTGACAATTTTAAAGCTTAGAGGTTCTTATGAAATAAATTATAAATATTAGAAGCATTGTTTCTCCTCCAGTGCTAAAAATAGGGCAGAATTCTCAATTGAGGTAGCCTAACAACTTAGGACTGTTTATAATTGTGCATTTTCTCAAGAACTGACAGCTTAGATACAGATTTCTGCAATTAGATCACAAGACTTATCTGAAGCTGCAGTTAGAAACACAGAATATTAAAACTTATAGAGAAGCTAGAGATCATATTGTCCAAATCCCAAGAGGTAATATGTTTGTGTAAGTTCAAATCACTACACAGTGGCAGTGTCTGGCCTTTGTTTCTTGACTTCCTGTTCATTTCCACTACACACCTAGGTGTCTTTTCCATTTTCCAGGAACCTTCGTTTCACTCTATTCAATGACAAGTGAAGTGTTTGTTTTGCATGGGGCAGATCAAACCCTGGACAGAGCTCTTAGGAAATGCACCTTGTTTCTGGTTTCTTAGACAATCCAGTGTGATAACTCTTTTTTTTTTTTTTTTTTTTATTGTGAGACAGGGTCTCGCTCTGTCACTTGGGCTGGAGTGCAGTGGTGGCGTGATCACGGCTCACTGCAGCCTCGAACTTTTGGTTGGGCTCAA
Source organism: Nomascus leucogenys (assembly GCF_006542625.1). Taxonomy (NCBI): domain Eukaryota; kingdom Metazoa; phylum Chordata; class Mammalia; order Primates; family Hylobatidae; genus Nomascus; species Nomascus leucogenys. Next base: position 97,285,977 of record NC_044395.1, read on the forward strand.
GCGATCCTCCCACCACAGCCTCCCAAGTAGCTGGGACTGTAGGCCCGTGCCACCGTGTTCAGCTAAATTTTTTAAATGTTTGTGTTTTGGAGAGAGGTCTCACTCTGCTGTTTAGGCTGCTCTTGAATTCCTGGGCTCAAGCAGTTCTCCTGCTTTGCTCTCCCAATGTGTTGGGATTACAGGCTTGAGCCACTGCAAGTGGTCTACTTTCTAAGATTAATCTTTGTATTTCTTTAACAGTTTATTTATCTTATATCTTATAAGTCTTATTTATTTATCTTATATAGTATCTTATTATACTTTTTTTTTTCTTTTTGAGACGGAGTCTCGCTCTGTCACCCAGGCTGGAGTGCAGTGGCACGATCTCGGCTCGCTGCAAGCTCTGCCTCCTGGGTTCACGCCATTCTCTTGCCTCAGCCTCTCCGAGTAGCTGGGACTACAGGCACCCGCCACCACACCCGGCTAATTTTTTGTATTTTTAGTAGAGACGGGGTTTCACTGTGGTCTCGATCTCCTGACCTCGTGATCCGCCTGCCTCGGCCTCCCAAAGTGCTGGGATTACAAGCGTGAGCCACCGCGCCCGGCCCTTATTATACTTTTTTATCTCGAAATGGCAAGGTTTCCGAGTTGGTAGTTGAAAGACATCTGAGTACAAAATTGAACTAACTTAAATCCTTTTTGCTTTAACTTCATTTTAGGATGAGTTCCTCTTGTATATTTCTGGTTTGGGAAAAACTAGATAAAGAACATAAATGTCATATTCATTTTCCTTCCATCTACCTAGATTTCCTTGGCTTTGCACATGAAGTTAAATGAAGTAGTAATTCTTAAAGTCTTGGACTCATGGGTTAGAAGTATTTTAAGTGGGTTTTCTTCTCTCCTGAGATACATTAACATAAGAGAATAAGAAACTCATATCTTCTCGTGTCAATTTATTTCAAACTTTATAAACCTTTGTATGGAATCCACTTCCTGTATCTTCAACTTCATGGTTTTATTTCTGCCTCTAGGGAAGTAAACATAGCAGTTCCAATTCCCCCTCCATGTGAAAATGTATAGTAAAGTTATAGAAGCTTAATAATGAAAGTCACAGAGGCAAAAAGAAACACTTCTTATTTTTTTCTCATCTTCATTTCATTGCTAGACATTTAATAATGTAATGAAAATAATATTTTGAAAATATCGAATTGATGTCTTTTGTGTTTCTCATCCCTCCTGCTCATTTTAACTATGAATAGATGGCACATAACCACGGACCCTGACCCCTCAGAAATAAAAATCTGGGTCATCGCACCTGTCAAGGAACCTAAACTAGCGCAAGTTTTCACCAACTATGAAAATAATCTCAAATGGATGGTAGAGGAGGGAGATGATAAATATCAGTTAAGGCCTCGGAGCTAAATGCAGTAGTAGAGACGGTAGTTCATATTACTACCCTCCTATTGTTAGTTTTCTCTAGAAATTATGACAACTGCCATCTTGAAGAAACCATGACAGGATGATGAAATGTGAGTCCATTGAGTGGTGTAAAGGGTGTACTGAAAGTGGTTGCTGTTGGTGCTCCACCCAGATCTCTCAGATTTCCTTTTCCATTTCTGTGTCCCCTTCCCTCAGCATTGGTGCACTTTTGCCTCCAATAACTCGTATCTGACATTCTTCTTTGAAGGATTCACATTGAGCAATATAAACTGCTTATTGCAACACCTGGAGCAGAATTATTCAATACCTGTTAGCCATCATTATTACTATTCTCCTTCTCAAGTAATTTTTGTCTCACTAAAAAGAAAATAATTGGAATAGACCTCGTGCTTTTGTATCTTCTTGCATGAAAAAAAAAAACAAAGATATCTTTATATGTTAGTGTTCCCTTCTCTGGAAAAGGCTGGACTAACAAAGAACAGGAGTCAGGAGGCCTAGGTCCTATCTGTCCCCTCCATAATGTGGGCCACATGTTCTATATCTGTAAAACAAGGGGTAGTCTAAAACAGAGTCAAGGTCTCAGCTAAAATGTTAGCTCCTCGAAAACCTCTAAGTATCCCTTCTACCAGGAAGCTCTCTAACACTTTAGTCTGCTATTTCCTTTATTGTACTTACACAGTTTGTAATTATCTTTCTGTGTTTGTCCGTCTCCCCCAATTGGCATGTTATCTTGACAAGAACATACATCACATCTGTCTTTTCTGTCTTCTTCATCTCCGGGGCCTCGCATGGTGCCTGGTCCATGGTAGTTATTTAATATGTCTTTATAGAAAAAAATTTAAAAAGTGAGCTTAATATTTAAAATTACTCCACTTATCTATTGCTACATAATAAACCACTTCACCCCAAAGTTAGTGGGGAATCAAACCATTTTGTTATACTTACAGATCCTTTGGGTCAGAGATTTAGACAGGGAACAGCAATGAGAAGTTATCTTTGCTCAATGAAACTAGGAGGATTCAAGACTAGGATCCAGAATCATCTGCAAACATTTTTTTTCTTTTTTTTTTTTTATTATACTTTAAGTTCTGGGATACATGTGCAGAACATGCAGGTTTGATACATAGGTTTACATGTGCCATGGTGGTTTGCTGCACCCATCAACCCATCGTCTATATTAGGTATTTCTCCTAATGCTATATCTCCCCTTGCCCCCAGCCCCTGACAGGCCCCGGTGTGTGACGTTCCCTTCCCTGTGTCCATGTGTTCTCATTGTTCAACTCCCACTTATGAATGAGAACATGCAGTGCTTGGTTTTCTGTTCCTGTGTTAGTTTGCTGAGAATGATGGTTTCCAGCTTCATCCATGTCCCTGCAAAGGACGTGAACTCATTCTTTTTTATGGCTGCATAGTGTTCTGTAGTGTATATGTGCCACATTTTCTCTATCTAGTCTGTCATTGATAGATATTTGGGTTGGTTCCAAGTCTTTGCTATTGTGAATAGTGCTGCAATATACATATGTGTGCATGTGTCTTTATAGTAGAATGACTTATAATCCTTTGGATTTATACCCAGTAATGAGATTGCTGGGGCAAATGATATTTCTGGTTCTAGATCCTTGAGGAATTGCCACACTGTCTTCCACAATGGTTGAACTAATTTACACTCCCACCAACAGTGTAAAAGCATTCGTGTTTCTCCACATCCTCTCCAGCATCTGTTGTTTCCTGACTTTTGAATGATTGCCATTCTAACTAGTATGAGATGGTATCTCATTGTGGTTGTGATTTGCATTTCTCTAATGACCGGTGATGATGAGCTTCTTTTCATATGTTTGTTGGTCACATAAATATCTTCTTTTGAGAAGTGTCTGTTCATATCCTTCACCCGCTTTTTGATGGGTTGTTTGTTTTTTTCTTGTAAATTTGTTTAAGTTCTTTGTAGATTCTGGATATTAGCCCTTTGTCAGATGGATAGATTGCAAACATTTTCTCCCATTCTGTAGGTTACCTGTTCACTCTGATGATAGTTTCTTTTGCTGTGCAGAATGTCTTTAGTTTAATTATATCCCATTTGTCAATTTTGGCTTTTTTTGCCATTGCTTTTGGTGTTTTAGTCATGAAGTCTTTGCCCATACCTAAGTCCTGAATGATATTGCCTAGGTTTTCTTCTGGGGATTTTATGGTTTTAGGTCTTACATTTAAGTCTTTAATCCATCTCAAGTTAATTTTTGTATAAGGTATAAGGGAGAGGTCCAGTTTCAGTTTTCTGCATATGGCTAGCCAGTTTTCCCAACACCATTTATTAAATAGCAAATCCTTCCCCCATTGCTTGTTTTTATTAGGTTTGTCAATGTGTAGATGTGTGGTGTTATTTCTGAGGCCTCTGTTCTGTTCCATTGGTCTATATATCTGTTTTGGTACCAGTACCATGCTGTTTTGGTTACTGTAGCCTTGTAGTACAGTTTGAAATCAGGTAGCGTGATGCCTCCAGCTTTGTTCTTTTTGCTTAGGATTGTCTTGGCTATATGGGCTCTTTTTTGTTTCCATATGAAATTTAAAGTAGTTTTTTAAAATTCTGTGAAGAAAGTCAATGGTAGCTTGACAGGAATAGTATTGAATCTGTATATTACTATGGGCAGTATGGCCATTTTCATGACATTGATTCTTTCTATCCATGAGCATGGAATGATTTTCCATTTGTTTGTGTCCTCTCTTATTTCCTTGAGCAGTAGTTTGTAGTTTTGAAGAGGTCCTTCATATCCCTTGTAAGTTGTATTCCTAGGTATTTTATTCTCTTTGTAGCAATTGTGAATGGGAGTTCCCTCATGATTCGACTCTCTGTTCGTCTGTTATTGGTGTATAAAAATGCTTGTGGTTTTTGCATATTGATTTTGTATCCTGAGACTTTGCTGAAGTTGCTTATCAGCTTAAGGAGCTTTTGGGCTGAGACGTTGGGGTTTTCTAATATACAATCAAGTCATCTGCAAACATAGACAATTTGACTTCCTCTCTTCTTATTTGAATACCCCTTATTTCTTTCTCTTGCCTGATTGCTCTGGCCAGAACTTCCAATCCTATGTTGAACATGAGTGGTGAAAGAGGACATTCTTGTCTTGTGCTGGCTTTCAAAGGGAATGCTTCCATTCTTTGCCCATTCAGTATGATATTGGCTATGGGTTAGTTATACATATACATAGCTCTTATTATTTTGAGAAATCTTCCATCAATACCTAGTTTATTGAGTGTTTTTAGCGTGAAGGGGTGTTGAATTTTATTGAAGGCCTTTTCTGCGTCTATTGAGATAATCGTGTGGTTTTTGTCATTGGTTCTGTTTATGTGATGGATTATATTTATTGATTTGTGTATGTTGAACCAGCCTTGCATCCCAGGGATGAAGCTGACTTGATTGTGGTGGATGAGCTTTTTGATGTGCTGCTGGATTCAGTTTGCCAGTATTTTATTGAGGATTTTCGCATTGATGTTCACTGGGGATATTGGCCTGAAATTTTCTTTTTTTGTTGTGTCTCCACCAGGTTTTGGTATCAGGATGATGCTGGCCTCATAAAATGAGTTAGGGAGGAGTCCCTCTTTTTCGATTGTTTGGAATAGTTTCAGAATAAAATGGTACCAGCTCCTCTTTGTACCTCTGGTAGAATTTGGGTGTGAACTCACTCAAAACCGCACAACTACATGCAAACTGATCAATCTGCTCCTGAATGACTACTGAGTAAATAACAAAGTTAAGGTGGAAATAAATAAGTTCTTTGAAACCAATGAGTCAAAAACACAACATATCAGAATTTCTGGGACACAGATAAGCAGCATTTAGAGGGACATTTATAGCACTAAATGCCCACAGGGGAAAGCAGGAAAGATCTAAAATCAACACCCTAATATCAGAATTAAAAGAACTAGAGAAGTAAGAGCAAACAAATTCAAAAGCTAGCAGAAGACAATAAATAATTAAGATCAGAGCAGAACTGAAGGAGATGGAGACATGAAAACCCCTTCAAAAAACAATGACACCCGGAGCTGTTTTGTTGAAAAGATCAACAAAATAGACCACTAGCAAGACTAATAAAAAAGAAAAGAGAGAAGAATCAAATAGACACAATAAAAAATGATAAAGGGGATATCACCACCGATCCCACAGAAATACAAACTACCATCAGAGAATACTATAAACACCTCTATGCAAAGACACTAGAAAATCTAGAAGAAATGGAAAAATTCCTGGACACATACACCCTCCCAAGACTAAACCAGGAAGAAGTCAAATCCCTGAAGAGACCAATAGCAAGTTCTGAAATTGAAGCAGTAATTAATAGCCTACCAACCAAAGAAACATTTTTACTTACGTGTACGGTGGTGTGGACTGTTGGCTGGGACTTTAGGTCATCTATTTGCCCGAACACCTAAATGTTGCCCCTTTATGAGGCCTTTCTGTGTAGTGTTCCCATGGAAGATAGTTTGGGCTGCTTCACAGCATGGAAGATGGTTTTCAAAAGAAAAAAAAGTCCTATGAGAAAAATGTGAAAATTCAGGGCATGTTATTATGTAATCTTGAAAGTAACAGAGCTTCATTTCTGTTACACCCTCTTGATTGAGCATGTGCAAAGCTTTGCTTGGGTTCAAGGGGAGGGGATATAGATCTTGCCGCTGGATGGGAGAGTCAAAGTTACATTATAAGAAGAGACTGTGAGATGGGAGAGGATATTTGAGCCAACTTTGGAAAATGCAACAAAATCTCATCTTGAATTATAATCCCCATAACCCCTATGTGTCAAAGGCAGCACCAGGTAGAGGTAATTGGATCATGTGAGTGGTTTCCCCCATGCTGTTCTCATGATAATAAATGAGTTCTCATGAGATATGATGCTTGTATGAGTATCTGGCATTTCCCTTGCTTGCCCTTCTCCTTCCTGGCACCTTGTGGAGAAGGTGCCTTGCTTCTTCTTCAGCTTCGTCCATGACAGTTAGTTTCCTGAGGCCTCCCCAGCCATGCTGAACTATGAGTCAATTAAACCTCTTTCCTTTGTAAATTACCCAGTCTCGAGCAGTTCTTTATAATAGTATGAACTGCACAATCTTCCACAGGTACACACGTAACTTAATACAATTGTCCCAGATTTTAATCTTCTATGAGAGAGTAAAAAACAAAAGTCTGAGTATGAAAAATTCCTTATTTCTGCCACATCATTCTGTGAACCTCAAATCCATACATATATTTTTAAAAGTCTCATTTGAAATAGAACATTAGCTTTGTAATATAAACATCCCAGAATAGATAGATGACTCTGTGTTATTGCAAGTATATACATTTCTATGTGGCTTGAAAGTGTGTTAAAACAAAGCCAAATGTTAAATATTTCTATATAAATATTAGTGAACATATTATCTAAGGGAAGTGGTTGTATTTCCTTCTGAAATAAAACCCTATAAATCTCCATTCACCTTTAGTTGTGCTATTTATTTATTTATTTATTTATTTTTACTTTTTTTGAGATGTAGTCTCACTCTGTCACCAGGCTGGGGTGCAGTGGTGTGATCTTGGCTCACTGCAACCTCCGCCTCATGGGTTCAAGCGACTCTCCTGCCTCAGCCTCCCGAGTAGCTGGGACTACAGGTATGCACTACCAAGCCCAGCTAATTTTTGTATTTTTAGTAGAGACAGGGTTTCACCATGTTGGCCAGGATAGTCTTGATCTCTTGACCTCGTGATCTGCCCACCGCAGCCTCCTAATAGTTGTGCTTTTTGTAGAAGCCACACTGGGTTGGTTGTTGGGGTTTGCTTGGTGAGTTGCATGATCCCATCATGTTTCCCTCCTTCTTTCCTCTTTATAAAGTTTAATGTTAGGCAACTGAATAGTATCTAACACAAGCCCTTAATGTATGTGCTTGATTCTAAATGATACCATTTAAGCAGAATTGTTAGTATGTTTTTTACTAGAATCAAGACAGGCTGTAAAGTTTCATCTCTATTTTTTGTATGTATAATCATGGAAAATGGTATTTATTCTTCAGAGCATCATTCTACACTGTATTCATGAAACCTTCACTCACCACAAGCAAAACATTAACCTATTTTCTCTAGACATCAGAAAAATAGTACTGATCCAACAAATGAGGTAACTGAGTGTTTTATACTCTAATTAAGCTTACAATACTTTTCGAAATGGTTGAAATGAAAGAAGCCTTCTGATTACCTAGGTAATCTGAAAATGTTATTACCCTAATCCTCCATTTTTTTAGTCCTTGAATTAATGTTTTACTGAAATGCATCATTTATTAATGTATAGATGTCAAGTGATATATGGATCATGTTTTCAAGGCTTTGAAAATCATAAGTTGGACTTGCAGTCAGCTGAGAATATACTTGCTTTTCTGTCAGTAGTGATGGATTTGTTCTCTTCTGATCCATCCTGATCTTTCGTGTTTGGCTTCCCTCCCTCTCTCTCTCTGTCTCTCTCTTCTTTTTTTGGCAAATATTTAACTTTCCCTTTCTCTTACTTGTCTTTGAGAGTTTCACTAACCCTGGGGGAAAGACAAAACATTGCCAACCAATTATGTTACCAAACTTTGAAAGGTCAGTGATGTACAGGCTATCTGAGGGAGAGCGTAAAACCCATTAGCAGCCTGATATCTCATTTGGTGGCTAACAATCCGAGAGGAATACCAAATGGCCTCCCCCCACATTAATCCCCTAGAAGTAAAGGATCTTAACAAGAAAGGAATAATGTTATCAATTTCTTCCATTCTCATTAAACTCCAAAGGCTGTAATCTAGAGGCCTTTTTTTTTTCCTGCACAATCAGTGTGAAAGAATTGCAGCATACAAAAAGGAACATAGTAGAAAAATTAAATTAAAACAGAGCGTTGGTGTGGCTTATTCATGCAAATATGTGTATAATTTCCAATTTGTAAAAGCTCAACATCCTAAACATTACTCTAACTTATCTTCCCATTACATGTCACTAGTGTCCTACAGGAAACCCAAAGGGAGAATGGCAACAATTCTACTCTCAAAATACTTTCCACCTTTCTACTTCTCCTTTCTACTTTGCTCTTTCTGTCTTCTGCTTTGATGCTCTTCCCAGTTCTGTCTACATATATGAAAGCTACTTACTTTTCAAGACCTACTTGAAGTCTTAAACCTTATATGGCAGTAACCCATAGCCACCTTCCCTTCATGAAGCCATATTGCTTCTCCATATTACTGGCCACATTGCTTATTTGGCATTAAGTATACAGGCAACACATTTAAGACAAATATCCATAAATGTCTCATGGTCCCAACACATACTCATTTATTCACTCATTTTCCCATTGATTGATTGATGAAACATTCCTAGAGTATATATTCCATACCACATAATGTAGAAGATGCCAAAGACACATGAATGAATGAAATCCTATTTATAATTGAGTAGGGGATGGGAATGAGCACAGTCAGACAGGTGCTATGATAGAAATGTAAGCAGGTCACATTGCATCGACAAAGGGGGAGTGATCAGTATTACTGAGAAGAAGAGAAGCCTGAGGGGAGAGCTACAGTGAGTCAAATAAGATGATTATTTAGTGATAGAGAACAGAGAGAGGTGGAGAGGAAAGTGGGTGATGTAAGGAAGAGTCATTGCAGAAAGAGGGGTTGACATAAATAAAGATTACAGTGTGAATGTGGGGATATAGAAGGACAAGATGTTTTGAGTAGGAAAAACCATAGATTGTGAAATGAAACAGGAGTCAGATGAACAAGAATAGGGTTGGAGAGATCATAGGAGGCTTTTGGCATCATGGAGAGAAGGTTGGACTTAATCTGTGGGCAGTGGAGCCTATTGTGGTTTTCTGTGTGCTGGAGAAACATGGTTAGATTTGTGTTTTCTATGATTAATTAGGCAATGGTATGTAGGCTAGATGGTGATGAGACATGAAAGAAGAAAGAAAGAAAGAATCCTGTAATGGTCCAAGTGAAAGAGAATATGCACTAACGAGGATGCAGATACAGGTAGAGCTATGACAAATTATGAGAAAATAAAATCTATAGGACTTTTGATTTCTTGAAGGCACATACTACACCTTATTCTATGTGTACTGCACAGCCCTAAGCATTTATTAAGGGGTGTTGTTAATATTTGCTAAATAAAATTGAGCTTTATACTGGTGTAAGAAAAGCCTTCAAGAGGATTGCATAATTTTACATGTTCCCCATTAAGTTAAAGCAGATTTTGATCTACAGCTGAGATTATAGATCTTATGCAATTTTTCTTAGAAATGACAAAAACTAGAGAATGTTCATGTGGAAGACTATTTCAGGACTCAAACTGCTTCGCTGTTAAAGTTTCATAACTGAAATGTATTCCAAGTTCTGGATTGACATATGACAGAGCTATTTTATATTAAATGTGTTGGTATAAGGTTGGTATTTGATTCAAAAAGAATCTTAAACCAATAGAGTTGTATCAGCTATTCCTGAAATTGTAGACTAATAACATTTTTGTTTTTCCTGGACTAGATGGCTAAGAGTAAAAAAAACATACTTCTACTCTGTATTGAATGAGAATAGAAGTCTCAGGGTAATGGACAGATTGATCTTCCCACTCAAGGAACAATTCCTTAATATTGCTAGAATAAAAAAGGTCAGAAGCCATTATGACTTCTTCCCATTGCCCCCGAATTAAAGGTGATTCTTACAATGATTGTGGTACTAACTACTAGTACTAACTAGGTATCAAAATGTACCTTGATATTCCTTTTAGAAGAGCAAATAGACTTGAGGTAAGCATATAACAAATTCATTGCATGTGTTGTTTTGAAATTCATAATGAAAAATATTTTTAATGTCTTTTACAAGGGTCTTCTGTTTCATTTGGTATTAAGGCCTTGTCACTGAACTTGTAACCTTAAGCAATGATAGAGCAGTGAGGTAGATTTCAGAAATGGCCCCATCATTGTAATGTTTTTTTGCAATGTGACTTAACAGTTCCTATCATTAAAAAGTGGAGTCTGTTTGCCCACCCCTACACATTGGCTTGGTTTTATGACTTATTTGGTCAATAGATAATAGGCGAAATAATATGCCAATTTTAATCTGGGTCTCAAAAGGCCTATTGGACTTTTGTTCCCTCTTTAACCTGAGCCTTTGCATGAGGGCAGGCTAGCCTGCTGATGATTAGAGTACTGCACATTTAGAGCAGAGACAAATGATTGCTGGTAAAGCCATCCTGGACCAGTAAGGCACCAGCTGACATGCCAGCTGACCACACAGTCATGAACAATCCAGACAGGTTTGGCCCAGAACTGTAGAATTAGCCAGCCAGCCAGTCAGCCATGCTCGCTTGTGAGCATAAAAAAAAAATACTTTATGGTTGTGTGCCACTGAGGTTTTGTGGTTATGTGTTGCACAGTATTATGATGGTGAGATATAACTCATACAGCCAGGTGGTAAGTGTAGGACAGAGATGAGAACAAGCCATTCATGAGTAAGGTGCCAAGATTTGTATAAAAATCCTATTAAGTAGGCAGCAACAGTAAGTCAATCCCAAAGATAGTGGTGTCTGGTTCATTGACTGGGTCAATGAGTTTCAGATGGAGCCAATAAAGCAAGTCATAACTTCTCCCTGTAGAAAAGTTGTCCTGGCAGAGTCTGAACCCATATTGAAGTCGATTTAAGTCCAAGACAACTGATTTAGGCATCAGTTAGAGTTTTAATCAGTTACTGGCTGTTACAATTGCAGCTAATATTTGTCAAGAGTTTTCTTTGTGCTAAGATAATCTTATTTAACGTCCACAAAAAAAATCCTATACCATGTAGTTAGTAATCGGAAAATTTAGGACACAAACTCAGGTCTCTGCCTCTTGGCCACCCTTTCATTAAAGTCTCAAAAAGTCTTTTTACTCATGTATAAAATGGGGATGATCATACTTACTTTCAAGGGTTGGATCAAAGATTAGATAAGATAATGCATGAGGACATTCCGTCATTAAGCCATTAAAAGTTTAATTATGATTTTATCCTCAGACTTCCAGGTGTACTTGGCCAGCTGCATTCTTTCTCTGGAAACTTTGCAGCTGACTTAATTCTCATGGAGTCTGGAAATTATTCTTTTTATTAATAAAGAGCTTTTGGTCATCTTTTTGTTTGCAGGGAAAGCATCTTCCAACCTGACCTGGAATCTGGCAGACTGGTCAGTGGTGATTCTTCCTCTTTACAATATGTCCCATAGAAAGGCCTGACACTGAGACACTGATTCTGTAAAAGAAAGATTAGTAATCTCATTTGGTGAAGGAACTTGCCAAGTTTTAAAAAGAAGTGCTAAGGAAAAATTAACACATGATGAAATGTGAAGCCTGTTACGTTGATAACAAGTTTTCTTCTGCATATACCAGAACGTATTCCTACAGGCGTCTTTTACTGTAAGTCTCTTCTGATTGGAAAGCTAATCTGTATATTCTTTTGGGATACATTCAATTTGTCAGAAGACAAAATTACAACAAGTTAAGTTTAAAGATCTTAATTGGCTTTAATTTGCAATTCTAGAAACGGGCAACACCCCATTTTCCAAAATAGAATGAATGTCCGGATGAGTGGAGCAGAGGAGTTTAGTTTTATAGACAGAAAAGGGCTGAGGAAACCAGAAACAGAACAAAAAGCAGATTGGTCATTTCAGTTACTTTTTTTGTAAAGGTTAAAGCAGAGGGGAGTGCCTTATCTTGCTGGCTTAAACTGGTCTGTTTGGGGATTTGGCTATTTCCGTCTCTCTCCTCATTTCTTGGAAGGTCAGATAAATAACTTAGTTTTGGCTTGGTGGCATGCAACTTCAGCATGAGGAATTCGATTTTGATTTGGTCTATTGGGTCTAGTGTGGGAGAAGTCCAAACCAATGACCTTGCTAAGTTTTATTAAATTTCACAAGATGAGGCGAGGAATATTCAGAGTTTAAACCAGCAGAATGATATATGTGAATGCAATATTAGCGTGGAAGAGGCATGAGTGGTCATTGGATGTGTACGTGAAGGGAGCCTTATTGGGTGATTTTTCAAACACTGAATGCTGCAGTGACTGAAGACTCATCACTTCACAAAGAAGGCTATTCAATTGGTAAATAACTCAAGAATCAAAATCTCTTTCTATAACCTTTCCTCACTCACCTCTAGGTTTCTGCTTTGAGAAATGTCTCTCTATTCTATTTTTCTGATTCTTTAGAATGGATACTCTTGGGTAATTTAAGCCTTCTCCCATTTGTTTGTAACTGGCTACTCATTCAGTTCCCAAGAGGGGTGATGTTGATTTATTATGAGACATTACCCATTGGTTATAATCAATATGACTGGGGCTAGACACCTGATCCTAGGAGGGCTATAAGAGTCTCTTTGAAATCTTGTTAAAAAATCTCTTTGAAATCTCTTTGAAATCTTGTTAAAAAAATTATTTTAGTGAATTTCATGAGAGTTTTTAAAATTCAATGTTTAAATCTCAGGATTTTTACATATCACAAACATCTAGAATTTTAGCTACTCTTGAAAAATGAGATGATCTGACAATACTGGGCAAGCATTTCCACATCTCAACAATTGGCTGTAGCTGAGTATGTGCTGAGCCCCCAACCCATATCTATTTTTCTGGTTATCATCTTCTCTTTCAGCATCTTGGGAATTCAAGTTTGTGTCACTCTCCTGCTATGAGTGCATTTCTGTGCTTGCAACTATGAGGAGAGCCTTAAACAAACTTTATACAATTCTCCGGTTTGTAAGCCCTGGCTGACTATTAGAATCATCTGCAAGCCTTCAAAATAGATTCTTGGAGTAGTCCTCATAATTATCAAATGAGAACCTCTGAATGTCATTCTCATTGGTCATCTTTGGTGTCTGGAACATTTTCATCTTAGTAAACAAGAAAATACAAAACACAAACATCTTCTCCAAATAGAAATGAACGTAGTTAAAAACCACTCATAGAATTGAAGATGGGAAACAGAAAAGATATATCCTTTAGTTCAGATGCACAAAATTCCCATTTCCTTCTGATGCACAAAATTCATGCAAGTAGGCCAGTTTTCTCCAACCTAAGCATCTCTGGCTGCTACCTGGAAGTGTTTTAAGATGCTTTTAGGTAAGAGCTGCCAAAAGCTGGATGCTGCTACTTGGCCTTGATAGTCCTTGCTTGTTCTTAAGCGGAGCAGTGGAAGGGAGAGGAATTAGCTGATGACTGAGAGGCTGCAGGTGGCCAGAAATCCTAAGTTGCCTCCTCCTGGGACTCACCAGAGGAGAAGTGATAACGAGAGATTTTAGCACACATTCTAGGGTTAGCTGGTAGCTGGTATTATAACGGTTTAACTCACCCTAGCTGAGCATTAGGCCCAGACGACAAGCCACATTTTTACTGAGCTGCCACTTTCTGACTTAAGGGTTATACTTTCAAAGACAGTAATTAAATTCTTCTCACAAAGCCAGCTTTAAGCACTCTTCTAATTCTACTAATTAAAAAGTGCCCAGCTGCCAGTGTAAGTAGTAAATCATTTCTTATCCTGTGTGTCTCATGTACTATGGTCTGAGAAACTTCTGCTCCTTCTGTCTCTTTAAGTAGTGCTTATTTTCTTAGCATTTGCACTACTGCTTCACATCCTCCTTCCCCAGACTCATCGAGTTGCTTGGATTGCTGGCCCTACAATTTGTTCAGTATTTCTTTCAATTTGTTCAGTATTTCATTCAATTTGAACTCCATCCTCAGCTCTGCTGGAGATTTTAAAAACAATCTAGATACAAACATTATCCTCATGATAATCTAGAATATATATTAAACGCTTTCTATATGTCAGGCACTGTTTTCAGTTAATTCTTACGAAGAGTCTGTGATGTAGGTGTAATTATAAATGAAGTAGCCGAGGCACAGAGAAGTTGTCAGGTCTAAAACCTTTCTGTGGTTTTCCATTGCCCATAGGTTAACAGCCTATATTCTTAACAGGGCGACTCAGACCTTCCCAATGACCTCTTCATTCTCCTCTAGTCTTTCATTTATCACTCATGCTCCCTATTAGGGGCATGATTTTATTTTTCTGTCTTTCGTTTAGGTCACGTAGTTTTCATCGGATGAAAACCGCTAGCTTTTTTCCCTCATCCCTTCTAGCTTAGCTAAATCATACTCCCTATTTAAGTCTCAAATTAAAATTGAAATTACATTCCTCAGAGAGAAAAATCTCGATTCCCATGTTAGTGTTGCTTTTCGGGTTCCCTGTATGAGTATTATTTGGGACTATGTATTACAAGTTGAATTTCAGAGTTTTCTCTAATCCTGTTGAACTAGGAAGTAGGGGCCAGGTGTCTACATTTTGAATGGACATCTCTGGTGATTCTTATGAGCTATAAAGTTGGAGAATCATGTCCATAGATTAAGTTAATTTCCTTTACACATGTCGCCATAGTACCCCAGCCATCTCCTTTCAAATAACCATCACGATCTGGATAAAAATTTTTATTATTTATTTTCCCCATTAGATTATACACTCCATGAGGTTAAGGGACATGTATCTGTTTCGTTCATTTCTTTATCTATAGCGTCTAGCCCATTGCCTGGCCTATACTTTTGTTTAATGAAGTAGATTTTTTTTCTTCTTTCAATAAATGTTATGATGCACCTACTTACCTTTTTTTTATACACACAGGCCTGGGAATTCAAGGTTTAGTAATACATGATTTATTGGCTCAAATAACTTACAACAGCATGGGGAAAACAGGCAAGCAAATACAATATTTTTGTATAGTATGATAAGAAAGTAGATCTATCTATCATTTGCAAATATAATCACAGTGGTAAGGGTTCTATGTTTACAGAAAAGAGAAGAAAAAATCCAACCCATAAGGGTGACATCGGAGAGGTCTTCCTGGAGAATGTGACGCACAAGTTTAGTCTTTAAAAAAATAGGCACCAGAGAAAGAGATGTAAAGAGGGTATTTTAAGCAGAGAAATGAGCATAGTATGTACTTGGGTACCCGGAAATACTCAGGAATAGCTTCATGCAGGGTGTAAGTTAGAGAATGTAAGAACCAGATCATCAGAGTCTAAGCACTATGAATTTTATTGTGAAAACCACTGGGAAAAGTTAAGCTTGATTATCTGCAAGAATGGCCAATATTCAGATTGCAGATTGTCCATAATGAATTTTTAACCTTATTACTGCCTGTTGTTTGTGAAGAGGGAGACCCCTCGAACTTCAGTTTACTTATCTGTGTAATGGGGTAAATCCTACTCATTCCAACCTACTTGACTTGTTCCAAGCATCAAATAAGATAATACATATAAAAGTATTTTTTAATACTTGTCTGGCTTTTTTGAAGGGAAGTGAGGTATAGAAAGGAAGGTAATAATTGTTGAACTTTGATTAAATTGAGCATAGGGGAAAACTGACTGAAAACTTCAGAAAGGCCTGAAGCCATGTTGGTTCTATGACCGTGGTAGTATGTGGGCCTTCTTTCTAAATTGTTTCCATTAAAATAGCTCAATTGCAAATACCTAGCAGTCTTTGTGACACTTTCTTCTAAATTCTAAATTCAGGGGAGCCAGAGTCTTATTAGTCCAACTTGAATCTGAATCCATCTTAGACCAATTTGCCATGGCCAGAGTAGCAGGGTAAAAGTTCAGCATGGCTGCTAGGAGCTAACATCTTTAAATAGAGGGGATAAATTTAAACCAGACACAATCCCAAGGGTATCCACTATAGCAGAAAGCAGGAAGCAAAGATTATTACAGAGGCTTCAGAAAGGAAGCCAAGAGAGGAAGACCATTGCTTCCATCAATAATCATATCTGATGCTGAGAGATCCTTCAATGTTTCTGGCTTGCCAGTTGAGATTTTTAACATGCAAGCTACAGAATTTAATGGTCAGCATATAGATGCATTTTTAATCAAATCTCTCTTTATAAACTCATACTGATATTGCTTGACAGGGATGAGATAAAAAGAGGAAGTACCGAAGTTGCCTGCTCAGCATAATGGATTATGTCAAATATGCTAAGAAGAATAACTAGGAGAGGGGAGTTAATCAATCATCACAGTATAAAAATCATGATGGTTTTTTGATATGGGTTTGGAATATCTTTTGAGATTGCCGTTTTCTGGAGGTCTTTAAAAATAGCCTAGACACTTATATGAAAATATCCCACTATTAAGAAGGGAAATGCATCCATGGGATGGTATAATCGTGAGCCCTGCAAGTTCTGGAATCAGCCAGGCCTAAGTTCAGGCTCTGTTTCTTTAATGTGCACGATGTATGACTTTTGTCCACTGTCTTACCACTGCAAAACTCATTGTTATCTGTGAAGCCAGATTGACAATACTGTGTAGTAGGCTTGTGAGGATTAAATGAAATGACATAATTGGAATGATTAGCGCAACACCAGGCATGTAGAAAAGGCTTAATAAGTTGTAGCCATTATTGCTGTTGTTGTTAATATTATTACTATGATCATTATCTTTAAATTATTTCCTAATTCTGTGGTTTTAAAGGTACATAATGATGAATCCTTTAGAAGTCAAAATTCACTGTAGTTGCTTTTAGGCAAAGGTGGGGTAAAAAAAAAAAAAGAAACGAAAAAGGTGGTTTTCCTACTTCAAAAAATAGAGAACAAAATGATTTTAAAGTTTTTATGAACCTAATAAATCACCCAGTCCAGCTACTTCATTTAATAAATGAAGAAATTGAGGCACAGATTATTAAGTGGCTTATTCAAGTACTCATAGATATTTATAGTGGAGTTCAGTTAAGAATTGTGGGGGCCTGAGATGTACTGCCTTCATCCCTCTTCAATGAAGGGTATATTTTCCCAGCTGCTGAGAGTACAATCTGTTGAGATCCCCCAGTTTTCAGCTCCTTTAGGGTTCACCTCAGCTTTAGAGATTCCCCTTATCCAAAAGCATGTCTTTCCCAGGATGATCACATCAGTGACTGGAAGGAGATAGACTGCAGCGGGATAGAGGCCAGCCATTATCTGGCCCCTGTGAGTTGACACTGATGAATCATATACCTCCAGAATTCCCTGATGAGCCAGAAAGGCTTAGTTGGCTCTGTACTTCATTTTCTCCCTCTGTCCAATCCTATCTCCTCTCTTTCTCCTTCCATTCTCACAGGCATTGATCCCTAGTAAATATTCTGCACATCAAACTTTTTCTAAGCATCCGATTCTACATCATGGCTTACTGTAGCCTCAAACACCTGGCTCAAGGGATCCTTCCACCACAGCCTTCCAAGGAGCTTATAGGTGTAAGCCACCGTGTCTGGCAGCAACATCTGATTCTAGAGACTCCAATCTTTGGCAAGGATCTAAGTTCTAATATTGTTACTGTTTTTAAAACAAAATAAAGCAAATTTAAAACCAGTAATTTTGCAACTTCAAAATGTCATTCCAAATCTGTATGAGAAACAGACAGCAATCAAGGAGCTTAAGTATATAATTGTGTGAGTTACAGTTGCTGAGGAATAGAGAAGGAAATGGGGTAGAAACAAGGTTTGAGGTCATCTTCTATATCGGCTAGCAAGCAGCCTATGCACTTCTTTTGCTCATCGTCCAGATTGATTTGTTGTTACTTGCCATAAGTTAGAATTTTTCTCACTCACAGAATCCATAAGTTACTTGACATTTCTTTTTGCACGCCTCTTGACTGCTCCTTGTCACTTTCCCGTGTTCTCCACCTCCCTTCCTCAGCTTCAGAGTAGTTTTAGAATTTCTGAATCAAAAGTGCCTAGGGCTAGCACTCTGGCAGAAAGGAAGGGGAAGAGAGAATTTTCACCGGTTTTATAATTTGTGGAGGAAAAGAGTTACAGATTATGGTGAAAACGAAAGCCCTCTATACCTTAAATCTTGGTGTCTATCTTCTTTTTTTTTTTTCTTATTTCTACTGTTCTCACATTTGTTAGGGATAAAACCAACAAAGCAGTCATGTGTGATTATCTCTGACAGTACATATGAGAAACATGGGTTAGAAATCACTGAAGGGAATCTGATGCAAATCAGTGACTTCACGTTGTAAATCAGATACACCTTCTAGCTTCCTACTGTATCATTTTATCACTCAGCTTTTATGCTAATGGTCAGAAGATTACTTTTGGGCTTTGCATCTGTGTTGGAGAGAAACATGGAGGTTGGGGGTTAGGCAAAAGTCATGTGGTAGCTGAGTCTGCTCCGACTGACCAGAATAATAGTACTCTAAACCAGAAGCTCTACTAATAGGCTTCTTTGACTTCTTATTGGCTAGACTTGGGCCATGGCCATCCCTAGTTGCAAGGAGTTTGGGGTATGAGTATTTTTAAGTGAACACACCACCACTCTGAACAAAATGGAATACTTTAGTAATCAAGAAAGAGAAAATAAATGTTGAGCAGGCAAATAACAACGTCTGACATGAAATATATATATATATATATATAAATTATATAATTTGTATGTTTTAAATTTTATACAGATTATATTACTCTGACTATTATCTTTTGAAACTGGCTTTTTCATGCAACCTAATGTTTTTGAAATTTGTCTCTGTTTATTCATGGAAATGTGGCTCATTGTGTTGATATGATTCATAAATAAATGAATCTAACGGTATATGATCCTTTCTTCACTTTGTTCACAGTTACAAACAGCTCTATAATTATTGTTTCTGAATGTGTCTCCTACTGAAAATGTGTAAATGTTTATTTAGGGTAAATTTCTAGACATGGAGTTGTGGATCACAGATTATATTCTTTAAGTTGAGTGGATATTTCCAAATTACTTTCCATATTATAGTCCCATCAGAAATGAATGAGTTCTTGCTTTCCAGCATTTTTGTCAACAGGCATTAATTTTTGTTACTGTATTGGATGTGGAGTAGTATCATTATGGTTTTATTTTATTATTTATTATTTTGAATTTTACTGTTTATTAGTCAGGTGAAACACCTTTTTATACTTTGGTGATTTTAGCTTTCCTTTTTAGTTACTAAAAAGGAAAATATATTTTATCTATATTTCTATTATTTTTATTTTATATCGACTTTAATATTTTTATTCTTCCTTCTATTTTTAGTTTATATGGATTTTAAGAATTTTTAATGTATTCTAGAGACTATTTGCTTATGATTATTAGCACTGCAGATATCTTCCCTCCTTCTGCTTGAGTTTTAATGTTTTGATAATGTTCTATACAGATATTTTTTAACTCAAAAGTAGTCAAATTTATCAAGTATTTTTCTTATGAATTTTTCTATTTTTTAAAGAGATTCTCTTATACTGTAGGTCTAAATTTTCTTCTAAAAGTTTAAATTGCATTGAAGTTGCTTTTAAAATTTAAGTTTTTAATTGATGTGGAATTCATTTGTGTATGTGGCATGAGGTAGGGAGTATATACATTATGAATAATCACTTGTTCCAGCAACATTTATCATATATATTCCCTCTTCTGTTCCATTGTTCTATTTGTCTATTCCTGGCCCAACAGCACGCTAACGTAATTACTATAGCTCTGTAATATCTTCTGATGGCTAAGAAGATAAGCTACCTGCATCAATCATTAGAACTGTTTTCATATTGATTTTTAGGAGTGTTTTGATTGCAATCATTTATTTTTTTGTAGTAATTTTAGAATCCCTTCATCATCTCCAGGAGAAATTGTGCAGGTATTTTGATTTTAATTGCTTTGAATTTGTCAAGAATTAATACATCTTCATGAAATTGCTTTGTTTCTTCCTTTCCAAATATTTATTTTCCTTATTTTTTTGGGTCATGCTGTATTTGCCAACACCTCAAGTACAATGCTAACTAGAAGCACTGATAATGGACATTGCTTTATTACTCCTGATACAAATGTGAAGACTTCTAAAGATGTCATTAGTTTCTTTCAAGAGTGTTTTGCTGTACTTGTGGACTACAGGTTTTACTATCCTTTCTTTTGAACCCAACCACCCAGGGTGAAGTTAGAGGCATATTAAATACCAAGCCTCCTAGATTGCTTTGAACCCCTTCTGTATACATCAGGACAGGGCATCTTTTTCTCAGGCCAGAATTTCCAGCTTCAGGATTTCTTTCTAACAGCAGTCTGGAGAAGACTACATAAATCAGATGGATAGATACACACATGATATATTACTAAATACCAGCTCCACAAGAGTGAGTGGAAGAGCAGCACTGGGCAATCTTTTAGTAATCACAAATTCAAGTTATACATAGTTACCCTTCATGGTGTCATTCATTGCTTTCAGCGCAATCATGCTGTAATTGGCACCAATCATATCCTCCCTGGAGGCTTGGGATGAAGTTAGCTCCACAAAGATTGAAAAGGAGACAGATGTGGTTTTCTCAAAGAAAACTCAGAGAGCTATTCCTGAACAAAGGTAAATAGGTAGATACAAGGACTTCCACTTCAGATGTGGCATTTTCAATCACCCTTGCCTCCTTCCTGACATACACTGTGTTAAGATTACCATGTTGCTTCTATCAGGAAACTACACTCTGGATTTTCATCTGTCTTGTCTTAAATTTGACATCGCTGGCAATATAAAATGACATTTTAGATCTCCATTGTCTTATATATTCTAGAATTGTAATACTACCAACATAAAACCCTTTTAACTGATTTTTTTCTTGACTTTATGCACATTTTTCAAGATATAAGACAGCAAATATTTGATTTTTATTCCATACTCCTTCCTCATTTTTAAAAACCTAATAACAATGGAATAATACTTTCAGGATCTAGTTTGTACCTAATCTAAATTAATGCCTAATAAAAGCAGAAGGATTCAATTCAAGGTCAGCTTTAGATTATTTGAAATAAAACACTTTCTGATAAAGTTTCTAATTTCTTTGTTAATGCTACTGATTGTATTATATCTTTATCAGTTCCAGGGAATTATATCATAGACTTTGGTTTATGGAAAGTCAAATATCTGGAACTTTTAATTACTAAATGCTACTAATAACAAAATAAAAACAAGAAAATAAACCGATATAAGGCGGATCACGAGGTCAGGAGATCGAGACCACGGTGAAACCCCATCTCTACTAAAAATACAAAAAATTAGCCGGGCGTGGTGGCGGGCGCCTGTAGTCCCAGCTACTCGGAGAGGCTGAGGCAGGAGAATGGCGTGAACCCGGGAGGCGGAGCTTGCAGTGAGCCGAGATCGCGCCACCGCACTCCAGCCTGGGCGACAGAGCGAGACTCCGTATCAAAAAAAAAAAAAAAAAAAAAAAAAAAGAAATTTGGTTTACAAAATATTCCTAAGGGAAAGCCTTATATAAAACAGAAAAAGACGAATATTCTATGTTTTCTACGTCCAACATTACATTTTTAGATCACAGAATTAAAGTTGATATGAGGTATCCCTATCCAAGGGTTACAGTTGGTGGCTAGTCAGCCATGAGCAGGGCAGGAGAGGGCTCCCCCTGCCCTCAACATGGAATGTCAGGCAACCATCAGGTTGTAGTCAGGTGATTGTTAAGTGTTCCTCTAAAACAATAATTTGTCGCAGCCAGCTCCAGGGAAAGGCGATCTTCCACCAGATAGAAATAAACTTGAAACTGGTGTTTAGCAGCTTCCCAGTGAGATTTCAGGAGTTGGGCGAGTGGTCTCAAGCATGCACACTAAGAGGCAAAATGGCAGCGGATCTTCCTCTGGGAACACTCCTAGAGGAAGGGAAAAAATGGAAAAATTCCTCAAGTGGGCATGCATATAACTCCAGTAAACACTCTGTGCATGCTCCCTTCCCAATTGCTAGCAGGCCACTGTGCATGCAGACTGCCCACCCCAAGGGAAAAATCAGGGGAAAAGGAACACAAGACCGCAGAAGTATGCCAACATGTAAAACCCCAAGTCAAAAGATCAAACCATGCACTTGATCTCTCAAGTGGCCTGCTTGGCTCTCCCCTCTTCCAAGTGTACTTTGCTTCTTTCATTCTGGCTCTAAAGCTTTTTAATAAACTTTCACTCCTGCTCTGAAACTTACCTTCTTCTCTCCTTCTGCCTATGCCCCTCAGTAGAATTCTTTCTTTTGAGGAGGCAATAATTGAAGTTACTGCAGACCCATATGGATTCATTGCTGGTAACATACTTTGGTGCTACATGACTGAGATACATCATCCTGCTGCTAACACAAAAACATCCAAGAATAATTAGGCTTATTACTGTTACCATTATGAACAGCAGCAGCAGCAGCCGCAGCAGCAGCAGCATTGTCTTATCCTTTTAATAAGGCTGTGAAGTAAGCTATTTTTAATTTGTTTGCAGTGTTTCTTGTAAAAAATATCAAACATGTTAGTCAAGCATTTTTATTTTAGCCATGGAATTTAATTTGCTAATACCCATGCCCTCTTACATACCAGTTTTACTGTGTTCTGAGGATCATGCTTGTAATACAGTGAGTGAAAGCAAACCAAGAGTACAGTTTCCAGTATGCTTTTCTCACTGACATTTAAATGTGTGGCTCAGGTGGCCCAGTGATTACTTTATTCTCACAGAGATTTTTATAGACTTATAAATTCAGAACCATTATTTTGGAGGAAAATCAAGTATTAATATTTTTAAAAGCTAATTTTCTATCTTTTTTCAATGGTAATGTGTCCAACTTCTTTACTACACCATCTTAAACCTCTGGCAGAAGGCTTGTTTTAATTGCTTTCTCATTTAAATCTTAATCCTTGGGATTTGATCTGTGCCTTTGAGCACAGCAAGGTCTTTTATTAGAAAAAAAAAGTTGGGATTAAACCAATGCTTTGGGTAAGTTTGTATAAAATCTCTGCCAGTGAATTTAAATCTTTGAAGAACTTTTGTTCATCTGATTGAACACTTCTCAAAGATAGACTATTTTAAATCTTCCTTTAAGTCGCATTTATTAATCAAAGTCTATCAAATGGGATATTATGGCCCCAAAGCCATAGTTATCTTTGTTAGGCAAATCTAAAGTTTGAATTTAACCAAAGGGAATATCTAATAAGCAACTTTCTATATTTAAAAAGTTTTCTTTCCTCCAATGAATAATTGACACTATTTTTTTATCTAAATTCTGACATTTCTCATTACCATATTAAACCAAATTATGCTACAAGTTCCAAAGTGTTCAGGTAGTAGGCACACTATCATGGTATAAAGCTAGATTTTTGTTTTCTGCTAATGAACCTAAATTGTATGAAGCAATCAGGGCTTGTCCACTTAGATTCTCTCTAGTCTGTTTTTTTAGGTCCCCATTTCCAACCATCAATAGAAATTTCAAATAGGGGAGTTCTTTACAGAGATGCAAACCAAGAGGTGAAATGGATGTTTCATATATTGGCTGAATAGCAGACAAAGAAAAAATGCGACCTCAAACTTCAAATTCCTTGGCAAAGACTCCGTACATACCAGCATGGAAAGGAAAGGCAAATTTGGGTTGTAGGGTTGCTGACTCATGCATGTCAAATCAGGGAACTATCTGGACTGCACAATACTCTTCAGTAGAAACACCATTGTTAGTTTTTTTAAATTTCCACATGCTTATGATAAAGTTCATCTGGAAGACATTTTATGGCCAAATAAGTTTTCTTTCTGAGATCTTCAAATTTCTTAACAAATTGCAATGAGAAGACATGTGATGAGAAAAGGAAGCACCTTTTTTTTTTTTTAATCATGGATTCTTAAA
The DNA here is from genome assembly GCF_006542625.1 of Nomascus leucogenys. Classification (NCBI taxonomy): domain Eukaryota; kingdom Metazoa; phylum Chordata; class Mammalia; order Primates; family Hylobatidae; genus Nomascus; species Nomascus leucogenys. Next base: position 97,310,031 of record NC_044395.1, read on the forward strand.
GAGGCTTAAAATGGCACCTTTTACATTATTATCTGAGATGATCCTCATATAATTATATAACAAAGATCATAGTATTATCCCAGTTTTACCACTGAAGTCAAGAAAATAGAGAAAGAGTAATTTGCACAAAATTACATAATTTAATGTCAGACTCTTGGATAAACGACACAAAGAATCTGTATGTAGATAGGTGACACATTATAAACATAATCCCTTGAATATAACCAAGTCTGTCCAGCTGAAGAATCAGGGTGGCTTCAAAGACATTCATATTAGATAGAACAGTCTAAGCGAGTTATAAAAGTCAAAGTGGGAAAACACTAGGTGTGATTTGAAAAGTAGTCCTATCCTAGCATAACCCAGAGAAAATCCATAAATCATCTATAATTATTCTATAAACTAGATATTATGGTGTCGCTATAGTTTTTATGTTTGTCCCATCACAACCTCATGGTAAAATGTGATCTCCAGTGTTGGAGGTGGGCCTAATGGCAGCTGTTTTGGTCATGAGGGAGGATCACTCATGAATAGATGAATGCCCTCTCTTGGCAGTAAGTTCTTGCTCTGTTAGTTCCCAAGAGAGCTGGTTGTTAAAAAGAGCCTGGCACCTTCCCCACTCTCTCTCATTTCCTCTCTCACCATGTGATTTCTGCCTGGCAATTTCCTTTTGCCTTTTACCAAGTAGCCTGGGCCCCATCCCAGAAACCAAGCAGTTGCTGGTGCCATGTTTCTTGTACAATCTGCTGAAGTGTGTGCTATTATATAATGTACACCTTTTTTTCCTTATAAATTACACTGCCTCAGATATTCCTTTATAGCAACAAAAAATGAGCTAAGACAGGTGTGGTGAAAAGTTCATTAAATCCAGAGCCATGAAGAATGGTTCAAGACCTAGATTTACCACTTATTAGTTGGAGTCAAGAAGGTTAATTTTGGTGAGTTCTATTTTTTCCCAAAAGATGTTGAAGTAGTTATTTAAAATTCTCTTAGATATTTTTAGTTAAAACATCCTATGATTGAAAAATTATAGCAATAATTAATGGGAGTACTAGTGAACTAGGAACAAAGTAGAAAGGAGGTATTTGAAAAATTATGAAGGTGGAATAAATATGACATGATCTCTGATTAGATTCATGGGAAAGGTTGAAAGCAACATCAGAAATAATTGCAGTTTAGAAGTTTGGCAAATTAGTGAATGGTGTGGTATTAATAGAAATAGAAGAAACAGTAGGAGGAAAATTAGATGAGAATTACTAGACTTAGGTTTTTAAGATTAGAGATTTTGTCTTCATCTTATTATCTTCAGGTTTTTGTAGTGCATAATTCATGCTATGTTCTCAGTATGTACTATATTATACAGTTTCTAACCTTAAAGAATATTCTCCTTCTTTGACTGGTTTGCACAGTGTACTGAATGATTAAGGTAGGTGCTTTCTTATTTTCCTGTTAAGAACATTTATATATCTGGCCACAAAAGTGATATAGGATTACTGACAAAGTTAAAACACACAGAGGGGTACAAGACAAAAAGCAAAATTGCTTACAACTTTACAAGTCAAAATAACTGTGGCTAACATTTTAGTGCATAACTTTACCATTGTTTTTAAAATAACTTTTGTTTTCTTCCATGACTTCTGGGAAGGCTGTTAACTATATATATATATATATATATATATATATATATGTGCGTGTATGTGTGTGTGTGTATATATGTATGTGTGTATATATATGTATGTGTATATATATTTATGTGTGTATATATATGTATGTGTATGTGTGTATATATATATGTATGTATATAGATGCTCTTTAAGACAGGTCTAGCTGGTGCTAACATTGTTTTTATTAGAGGAGAAGTGCTGTCAATATTCTCTTTCCAGGATTTTAATTTTAGAAGAATTTCTTTACTTCAGGTACAAGGGAAAGGAAAGAAAGCTGTGAATGCCGAGATATAATTGAACAGCTCCTCGTTTTCTCCATGTTATTTTAGTTACCATTCTCATATATTAGATTTGATAATATGGCAGTAACATTGCCTCCATTAACTAAAGTTGGTTTCAAGATCCAGTAGAGCTGATGGGGTAATATCTGGTACCTAAATGGACTAGGCAGACTGAACTTGTAAATTACTTTGCACAAATAGTTTGTGGTAGGCTCCACATTTTGAAAAGCTGAAGAAAGACAAGTAAAAAGTGAAACAGTGAATAATGGAATCACACAGTACTATTACCACTGAATAAGCAATGATGCCCATATGCCACCCAATATATGTGCAGTGATTACACTAGGCCCATATTGAGATCAGGAGACTTAGTGTTCTAGTTAATCAGTTAAACAGTGACTTTGATGGGAGATATACCAGAGATTGTCACAGCAGCTCAAGATAATGTAGTGTTTAAGAGCACAGTTCCTAATGTCGGACTGCCTTGAGTTGGAATCTCTACTCTGACATTAAATTATGTAATTTTGTGGAAATTACTCTTTCTGTACTTTCTTGGCTTTATTGGTAAAACTGGGATAATACTGTTATCTTTGTGATGTAGTTATATGAGGATCAACTCAGATAATACATGCAAAAGACCTAGACAGGTCAGTCACATTTACATTTTCAGTAATTTTTAGCAACTATTTTAATTATTCTGAATTCCATCTCATAAAGAGGAAGTTGAATATCCTTTGAATCATAGGTCCAAATCCTGCCTCTACGGTTTATCAAATAGTGTACTGACAAAATAACCAAATGGTCTGGCTGTGGCTGCCTCACCTTTTATGCCTTTAAGTGTTAGTATGGGGGATAAAATGGTATATGTATATAAAAGAGCTTGGTTAACTTAAAACTGTCCGACAGAAATACAGAGTGCCCACTGTTATTTTATTACTAGAATAATATTTACATAAACATATACAATCATGGAATCTTTTGGTCAGAGGAAAAAGATTCCAAGTTCATCAATCTAACCATCCTTTCAAAACCTGAATCTCCTCTGCAACTTTGCTCGCCTTCTTCAGGTAGTTTTTTGTCTATTAATTGAACTGGTTCAATAAATGTGATTTTGGCACCTACCATGTTCTAGGCAACTTGCTAGTGATTAGGGATACAAAGACAAAATTATATTTATAATATTTATTATTGCTTTGCCTTCCTTTTTCAGGAAGGATTTAAAGTAACTCCAAAACAAACGACATGTAATTATTTGCCTTGATTTTAATACCTCTGATGATAAGGCAGAGGGAACCTATTCCATCTTTGAACTTTTCTGATTATTAGGATGTCTTAACAACTTCCTGTAACTCCTGTAATTTCTAAGTATTGGTACTATTGTTATCACTTGTTATCATATGGGGCCATACTAAGTGTGCAAAAGCTCTCTCTTACACTTCAGTCCTTGTCTTTAATATTTAAAGCAGCTTTCCTATTGCCCAAGTTCCTTTTCTCTAGGTTAAACAATCTTTGTTTCTTAGATATTTTTCATAAAACATGAAGTCATGTTCTTTTATAGCCTTGCTGGCCATTTTCTAAATTGTTCTCTTGCCCTCTTAGAGTCTCAATTCTGTTAAGCCGTCAGCCCCAACTGAATATACCATATAATCTAGCCCACTCCTTGTTTAAACCTTTAAAAATTTATTTTTTCTGTAGTCCTATATAAACATCTATTTCTGCAGAACCTTCTCCATTCTGACTTTAAAATGCAGAGTACAACTTAACTATACAGTTCCCATAACTTCTACTTCCTAGTTAACTGTTCATTGTTGATCAGAATTCAGTCCAGAAAAGTTTCCATAGTAACTTATATCTTGAACAGAAATGTTCCACAAGGAAAATTAGGAAATTCAAAGATACCCCAATTTTATTATTATAGCCAGCTGCTTTTTATCAACAATGAAGATAAAATAATAAATGTACCTAAAGTAGATTGTCAAGAGGAAGAGACGCTTTGGATATATCACTTTGAGGATAACCTTAAGAGAGGTTAGTACAATGTTTTCCAATAAAATGTGTCTAAATGCCTCTATTAGCAAAATAACCTAGAGTCATGAAAAGATGTAATATTTAATGCAGTCAGTGTTCTATATTTATCTCCTTCACAGAAGCTATAAAGATTCCACAGCTGACGGCTACGTAGATTCTAGGTGGTTTAGGTGCATCTCTCCTTGGATATTTGATTTATTTATGATAAATTTCTGAGTGTTGTTAAATGATAGTTAAGTGGAATAAAAATAAAAAAATTCTTCTATTTATCTCTATTTCAATTTTAAAATGTTTAGTTCAATAAAAAATATATATTTTATGAAGGACTTCTGGTTTTAGTTCCAATCCATTGATTTAGAGTCTGGAAATCACTGCTCTCATTATCTTTATGAGAAAAGGCTGGAAAAGTTTAAAATCAACAGCTTTCTTTCGCCCATTAGATAACTGAGGTTACAGGTCATACTACCACCTGAAAATCTAAAGAAACAGATGTCCATAGTTACAGGTGAGATCTGTTTTCCTGGAGCAGAAGCTGATAGACACAATTAAATGATAATATTGATGAATTGCTGGGGGCTGTGTGTGGACTAGCATGCGAGTATAATACTCTTGGGGGTGGTGGTATCGGTAGGAGGCACACTGTCCTAGAATTTACATCAAGGAACCCTACCAGGCTTGATATGTTTTGGCTGTGTCCCCACCTGAATCTCATCTTGAATTGTAGCTCTCATAATTCCCACGTGTTGTGGGAGGGACCCAGTGGGAGATAATTGAATCATAGGGGTGGTTTCTCTCATACTGTTCTCCTGGTAGTGATGAAGTCTCATGAGATCTGATGGTTTTATGAGGGGTTTCTTCTTTCCGTTGGCCCTCATTCTCTCTTGCCTGTCATCATGTAAGATGTGCTTTTTGCCTTCTGCCGTGATTGTGAGGCCTCCCCAGCCACATGGAACTGTGAGTTCGTTAAACCTCTTTTTCTATCTAAATTACTTGATCTTGGATATGTCTTCATCAGCAACGTGAAAACGGAGTAATACAAGACTCTTGTGAAGATCTGAGAAATCCCTTCATAACTCTGGGAGGGGAAGGGGAAGAGTAATTATTATTAAATAACCCAGAGCATTTCCTCAACAATGACCTATACTCCATTAGCAGACGTTACCAGGCGTTGTCCCATCTCAGGTAAGGACATTGCTCCCCCTCTAGTTTTTTTTTTCCTCACCTAAGAGTGGTGGGACTTGTGAAGGACACTTGCTGAAGTCACAGGCATACTAAAAGACTGGGCTTGAATCATAAATTATAAAACACTTCTTCTCCCTCACACTTCACTAGCATGACAGGATGCAGTATAATAGCAATGGATTATAGCTGAAAAAGCTGCCATCTGCAGACTCTCTGAGGAAGAGTGCTCAAAGTAAAAAGGGGAGAAAAACAAATAAAAAATCTTGAAAGAAGCCAGAAGGGCAAAATAAAAATCTTTACAAGGATAAGAAATAAACTAGACTTTGTCCAGAATGGTATTTCCTAGGTTATCTTCCAGAGTTTTTAATAGTTTTGGGTTTTATGCCTTGAATTGATGTTTGTGCTTGGTCTAAGGAAGGGGTTCATTTCAATCTTCTGCATATGGCTAGCCAGTTATCCCAGTACCATTTGTTGAATAGGGAGTCCGTTCCTCGTTGCTTGTGTTTGTCAATTTTGTCAAAGACCAGATGATTGTGTGGCATTATTTCTGTGCACTCTATGGTGTTCCACTGGTCTATGTATCTGTTTTTGTACCAGTACCATGCTGTTTTGGTTACTGCAACCTTGTAGCATAGTTTGAAGTTGGGTAATATGATGCCTTTAGCTTTGTTGTTTTTGCTTAGGATTGCCTTGACTATTTGGGCTCTTTTATGGCTCTACATAAATTTTAAAATAGGTTTTTTCTAATTCTGTGAATAATGTTATTGCTAATTTGATAGGAATAGCACTGAATATATAAATTGCTTTGTACAGTATGGTTATTTTAATGATATTGATTCTTCCTATCCATGAGCATGGAATGTTTTTCCATTAGTTTGTGTCATCTCTGATTTCTTTGAGCAGTGTTTTGTAATTCTTGTTGTAGAGATCTTTCACCTCCCTGTTAGCTGTATTTCTAGGTAGTTTATTCTTTTCATGGCTATTGTGAATGGAATTGTGAATGGAATTGTGTTCTTTATTTGATTCTTGGTCTTGGATGTTGTTGGTGTATAGGAATGCTACTGATTTCTGTACATTGATTTTTTTTTTTTTATCCTGAAACTTTGCTGAAGTTATCAGCTCAAGGGGCTTTGGGGAGGACACTATGGGTTTTTTTCTAGGTATAGAATCATATTGTCAGTAAACTGGGATAGATTGACTTCCGGTATTCCTATTTGGATAGTCATAGGCCCTGGTAAAGATTTTATGATGAAGATGTCAAAAGCAATTGCAACAAAAACAAAATTGACAAATAGGATCTAATTAAACTTAAGCGCTTCTGCACAGCAAAAGAAACTATCAACAGAGTAAACAGCCTACAGAAAGGGAGAAAATATTCACAAACTATGCATCTGACAAAGGACTAATATCCGGAATCTATAAGGAACTTAAACAAATTAACAATCAGGAACCAAACAACCCTTAAACAAATTAACAAGCAGAAAACAAATAACCCCATTATGAAGTGGGTAAATGACAAGAACAGATAGTTTTCAAAAGAAGACATACACACAGTCAACAAGCATATGAAAAAATACTCAACATCACTAATCATTAGAGAAATGCAAATCAAAACCACAGTGTGATACCATCTCACTCCAGTCAAAATGGCTATTATTGAAATGTCAAGAAATAACAGATACTAGCGAGGCTGTAGAGAAAAGGGAACACTTACACACTGCTGGAATGAGAATGCTTATACACTGAACTCATGTAAATTGGTTCAGTCATTGAGGAAAACAGTTTGGTGATTCCTCAAAGAACTTAGAATTACTGTTCAACCCAGAAATGCCATTTTAGGGTATATACCCAAAATAATATAAATCATTTTACCATAAAGATACATGCACCTTTATGTTCATTGCAGCATTACTCACAACAGCAAAGGTGTGGAGTCAACGTAGATGCCCATCAACAGTAGACTGGATAAAGAAAATGTGGTACATGCACACCATAGAATACTATGCAGCCATAAAAAGAATGAGATTATGTCCTTTGCAGCAACATGGATGGAGCTGGAGGCTATTATCCTAAGTGAACTAACACAGGAACAGAAAACCAAATACCTCATGTTCTTACTTATAAGTGGGAGCTAAAATTGAGAACACATGGGCACAAAAAAGGGAACAACAGACACTGGGGCCCACTTGAGGTTGGAAAGTGGGACGAGGGAGAGGATAGAAAAACTGCCATTTGGGTACGATATTTCACTTTGGTGACAATCTGTACATCAAACTTCCATGATCTGCAATTTACTTATGTAACAAACTTGCACATGTAACCCTGAACCTCAAATAAAAATTAAAAAAAAGAATGAAAAGAAAATTAAAATAATAATTATGGAAAAAATAGGAAGTCAGTATACTAATAAAATGCACGGTTATAAAAATATATTTTTCAAACCTAATAAAAATGCTGTTCAAATTAGTATGAGTTTTAAAACAGAAATTGTCTTTCTGACATCACTGAACTGATATAAGACCAAGAAAACCTGACATCCAATTTAATAGAAGCTGTCAATAAATGAATATTGTTAGTCAATGTACAAACCAGATCATTTGTTTTGTAGCTGTGTGTCTTGCAATTGACCCTGTGCAGAAAGGGGAGATTTTTGTTTTCTGAAAATGTAAGTTGCATGAACTCTTCTTTCCTGGGGTCACCGTGACATTTGTCACATTTGCGATGTTTGGGCATAGATTGCAGAACAAGTAGTATCATATGCATATAATACACACATATGTGCACATGCACATGAATATACACATATAAACACAAACCACAAACATACCTGGTAACATATACATACACACATGTTCACACATATATAGACACATGCACACATACACACCGACCTACATGCATGTGTATCCAGGCATGTGTACGCATATCTACGCACAAATATACATACACATACTACATGCACATACTCAACGACACATATATCCACTAGATATTCCAAAAATAATTTTAAACATTGAGTGTTTGAACCACACCAATGAAACAAAAGAATTGTATCAGTCTTCTCATAAAAAATTATGAAAGCAAGGAAAGTGGAGTAAAATATGTAGTGTTAAAAAGAAACCTAGAATTCTATATCTAGTGAGCTTATCTTTCAAAGGTAAAGAAGACATTCTTTCTCAAACCAAAGTGAAAGGATTTCATTGCCCACAGACCTGCCCTGTTAGAAATGTTTTTAAAGAAAGTTCTCAGATAGAAAGAAAATTATACAAGTCAGAAACTTGGATCTATATAAGGAAAGGAAAAGCATCACATAAGGAATACGTAAATATAAAAATAAAATATTTTTAAAATTATTAATTCTAAAATATTACAGTGTATTTTAAGTAATAATAAAATGTAATACAATGTATAGCATATAGATAAGTGAAATGAACAACAGCAATGTCGCAAGGAAAAGAGGGAGGGATTGGAGATATTCTGTTATAAGGTACATGCACTGCATGTGAAGCAGTATAATATTATTTGAAAAAAGGCACTTAGATTAGTTAAAAAATGCATACTGTTAACTTTAGCATGACTGTTAACAAGTTTTTAAAAATATGATTGTTATGCTGAGAAAAATGGAATCAAACCAAACCAGAGAAGGCAGATGGGTGGAGGCAGGGGAGAGAAAGAAACAGAGAACAAATGCAACTAATAGAAAACAATTGCAAATAAGTAGATATTAATTCAACTATATTAACAATCCCTTTAAATGTCAATGTTTTAAATACAGTGATCAAAAGACAGAGATTTTAAGAGTGGATAAGTTGAGAAATAAAATTACATGTTCTCTTTCAATAAAGAAAACAATTGATTTCAAGTTTTTAGATATTCTAAAATGTTGTTATCACGTTTAAAGTTAGACTATAAAACATAAAAATAACACATAAAAGTTACAATTAAAATAAATTTTTGCTCTGCATTATGGTCAGCATAAAAAAAGAAGAGTGTAAAAGGGAAGGAATTGTTAAGAGATGTCATAAAGAGATATATATTCAGAAAAAAGTACAAAAGGATGAAACAACAAAATGACAGAGACAGAAACGAGGGGAAAAACATTGTCACTACGTAGGCTCTAAGTTTAATAATTTTACCGTTTTTTATCGGTGTAATTTTGGGTAGGTTAAATTTTTTGTCGTAATTTTTTGATCTGTAAAATGGGTGAAGTAATACCCACCTCACAGTGTTTTTAGGGAAATTAAATAACAATATTTTAAAAGTGCTTATCATGGTACTAGATACGTAGAAAGGTTTAAATAAGTGGTAGCTATTAATATTATGCGATTTTACGTTAAAAAATAAAGATAAGTCACTTGGAACTAGAACAAAACTTTAGTTTCCTAACATCTTCAGTTTTGTAGCTGTTTTGGATATTGTGTCAAAAATCCTAAAACCTGGTAATGTTTCATGTAACTCTAGTCATAAATTAAAGTATCAGTTCCTAGCAGTCTCCTAGAAGATGAGAATAAAAGATCATGGATGTCTCATTTCCAGGAAATCAAAACAACCTTTCTTAGGTTTCACTCATGAAAACAACCCAATGATTTAGTAGACAAACCTATTATGCATGTTTTCAATTCAGTAATTAAATTTATATTGTATTAGCTGATTAGAACAATTGTTTTTGGAAGTGTGAAGTGAAATTGTATATTCATTGTTTACATATGTCTGTAGGAAGGTTAAATTAAGCAAAAGTATCACAATACAATACTGAATTTGCACTTTAATTTGAGCTTCCTGTTGCAGAATTAGTAGGATTAAAATCTAAGGATAATAAAAAAGAAAAAAAATTCCACCTAGCTCACTCTTTCTCACCCAGACCTGCAGATGAAACAGCCTCGGGCACTGAGGTGTGTCAGCATTATTTCTGCAGGAACTTCGGTTAGCAGCTACCCCAAGAGTCTGAATCTGTTATAAATCTGACTCTTGTGTCAAAAAGTAAAGGTTAGGAGTCACTTAACTCCTCCTGGCTTAGAAAGACCTGGCAGAGGAGAACAAAGGCCCTTAGAAGCTTATTTTCTTAAATGTAAAGCAACCTGTGCCCTTGCAAATATTTGAGGTCTTTTTGGATGGCAGACGGAAATTTACTAAAAGAAATGTGAAAATTGTAAAAACCGTGTCTGTAGCCTTAAACTAAAACTTCCATTTGTTTTAGAGAGAAGGGGGCACCTTCTCCCTTGGTTCATTTGGCATCAAATTAAATCCATATTCTCATGCTGTGAAACTGGGTAGTGCCATCTATTTAATTAACTGGAAAATTTGGCACCTCTCTAGTATAGCCCATCATATTTGAGAAAGTTGCCTATCTGTTGAATAACTTGAGTGGAGCCCTTTAAAAATTGTTTAAAAAGCTGGAAATAACCATTTAATCACAGTACAGTGGGCAAGCATTCTGTTTTACCCACTTGATGAAATATAATAAATCCATTAAAAATACTGTTAAACTTTCACATTCATCCTTATTATAATGAGGCTAAGAAATAGGGCATAGAAATATGTAGAAGTGTGAATTTAACTAGATAAAAAGTCTTTTAAGCAAATATCAAAACATTTGCCTGAGAAAGCAGTTGGAAGACTATGTACCAAAATGTTGACCTTTGATTATGAGGGTATTAATTTTTGTTTTAATCCTTTTCTCTACTCTTCTGAATTTTGCTAACTTTCTATCATGTACCTATAAAGTTTCTAAAAGAAAAAATATCCCTTCTTGAAACTTCATTTTCACAAATATTAATTGAATGCAGATGGGTGACAGGCCCTGTGCTAAGGCAGAGAGAGAGATGGGTGACAGTTCTCGCCCTGTAGCTGCTTACATTCTGGAGGAGAAGGCAGACAGTTACACAGATAATAAAAACACTAAGAATGGAATGTACTAGCAAGACATATGCAGGGGCAGAAACAGTCGAAGAAAGAGAGTGATCTACTGGGGAAGAGGAAGAGATCAGGAAAGTGGTTTTCTTACTGTCTTGTTCATCTAATAATCAAGCAACGTAAGGACTTAGTGTATTCTAGGTCTTGTTTTTGGTGCTAGAGATGCAACAATGAACAAAACAGACAAAGATCCCTGTCCTTGAGCCTGAAACCGTAATGAGAAGACACACAATTAAACAATAACATAAATCAGCAAAAAAACAGTACATGATTAGTGCTATGGAAATAAACATTAAGGCAGAGTAAGGAAGGTCAGGAATGTGAACAGTGCATGGGGGCAGTGAGGAGTTAAGTTGTAATTTAAAATAGGGTGATAGAGAAGGCCCCACTGAGACAGATCAATTTGAGCAAAGATTTGAAGGTGGTGAAAAAGTTAGCAATGGGGGTATTGGGAGCAAAATGGTGCAGGTACAAGGGATAGCCAGTGCAAATATCCACAGACAGTAATGTTCCTGGTATGGTTGAAAAAAACTAGGCTAGAGTGGAGAGTGAAGGGAAAAGTTAGTAGGAGATAAGTGTAGATATTTGATGTCATAAATAGACTCTTAGGTCATTGCAGGGATTTTGTTTTACTCTGAGATAATGAGTCACTGGAGGGTTTTGATCAAAGAAAATACCTTATCTGACTTCTGTTTTAATAGGATCCCCTGGGCTACTGTGTTGAGAATTGACTCTAGGGACAAAGGTATAAGTAGGGCTGCAATTTAAGAATCTGACAATAATCCAGGTAAGATTCATGACATCAAGACATCATGAGGACTCAGACAATGACAGTTACAAGTGCAGTAGTAACAGGCAGCAGATTGAGCATATATTTAAAAAGTAGAGCCAAGAGATTTCAGACTCAGCCACCTAATACAGACTGAGGCATCAAGAATGACCCCAAGGATTTAAAGCTAGAGTCACCAAAAAAAGACACTATAGATACAGAAGAGATAAAGACTACAGACTAAACCCTTGGACACTCACAAATTATGAGGGTGAGGACAAGAGGAGAAATAAGGAAAAGAGACTGACAAGGATAAACCAGTGAGAGAAGAGGAAAATTCCAGAAGAGCTTGGCATTCTGGAAGCCAGTGAAGAATGAATTTCAGTAAGAAGGAATGAGTGACCATGTCAAGAGCTGCCAATCAAAATGGATACCACTGGGGACGTTGACATGAGCAGTTTCAGTGCAGTAGTCGGGTGAAAGCTGCAATAAAATGGGCTTAAGAGTGAATGAGAGAATAATAATTGGAAAGGCAAGTAGAGAGATTTCTTTCAAAAAGTTTTCCTGAAAGGATTGCTAAGACACTGCAGTTGCTTGAGAGGTACAGAGAAAAAATTTAAGACAAAAGAAATAGCAGCATGTTTCTATGCTGATAGTTACAATCTCATAGATTCTGAAAAGTTGATGATAAAGGCAAGAGCAAGAAAATTGCTGGAGGATTCCTTGAATCAGTGAGTGGGGTGGGAACTTGTACACAAGCAGAAGCATCGGCTTTGATAAGAGGATGAATGTTTCCTTTGTGGGGATGACAGGGAATACAGATTTGGGGAACTCGAGTAGCTGTGATGGTGGAAATACTGTTTTTTTTTTTTCAGCCAAATAGGAAAGAAGATTATAAGATCATCAGCTGAGAATGAGGTTGGAAGAGGATGTGTTGAGGGTTTGAATAGAGAGGTGATATGGTTTGGATATTTGTCCCCTCCAAATCTCATGCTAAAATGTGACCTCCAATCTTGGGAGTAAGGCTGAGTAGGAGGTGTTTGGTCACAGGGACAGATCTCTCATGAATGGCTTTGTGCCTTCCCTGTGAAAATGAGTGAGTTTTATTTCTATTAGTTCATGAGAGAATTGTTTGTTAAAAAGAACCTGAAACCTCTTCCTCTTTTTCTTTGCTCCTTCACCGTCTGACACACCAGCTATCCTTGCATTCTACCATGAGTAAAAGTTGCCTGAGGCCTCACTGGAAACTGAGCAGGTGTCAGCCTCACGCTGCTGGTACAGCCTGCAGACCCATTAGCCAAATAAATCTCTTTTAAAAAATAAATTATCCAGCCTCAAGTATTTCTTTATAGTAATGCAAAGCAGACTAGTATAATAGGCAAATACATTAAATTGGAGACTGAGAAAATGCATGAACTAGTGAAAAATGGTGTAATTACCTGGCAGCATCAAGCACCCATAAGCTTCATTATCGTGAAACTTATCTGTGTGGTGGAATGGTTTTCTTCACGTTCACTCAGCTGCGTGGGTGCATTGTGGTTTTGCCAAGAATGATTACAATGAATGCAGAAGGGCCAAGAAACCAAAGGTTCATGCAGGGGAGTGATGATAATGATGAATCATAGGATTTAAACTGGGCTAGGAGAAGGTCATGCTACCTCCCAGGCTAGTAGGGAAGACAGACAAGTATAGTAATATATCTGTGTGCATGCATGCATGGTAAGGTGCAAATGTTTCCATGTAAATGAGTAAGAAAGCAAGATATTTCTTACTCTATGGCCAATAACATCACTGACCTTTTAATCAGTCCTTGTCTTTTTTAGAACTAGTTGTTAGAGACTATGATAGCTTTGCCAGGGCTGCAGATATGTCCCTCTGTCTCATTTCAAGCAGGGAGGAAGCAGACTCGGGTCTCCTTTAGGAAACCTGGATAGTTGGCACTCAGCTGGGTAAGCTGATAACCATACACTAGCCAAAGTAGTGTATAAATCACACTTTCAGTGCAATAAAAGTTTTCTCAGACCATCCAAGTTTTGTCTACTTTTCTCAATTATGTAAATTAGGCAGTTTTATTTTGCAAGCAGTTTGCATTCAAAAAATTTTAAAGAATGTAAAATTATTTTAAGGCATTAAAGTCTAATGCCTCAAAGAAAATTCAGGACATTTTATCTTTTCTTGAAATTATTTCAAGGTGTTTCATAGATTAAATCACCTGTGCTTGAAATAACATCTGATTCTAAGAAGAAAAAACAAGTGTAGATACAGTGTGTGCAGATACCCATGCGTATGTGCACAGGTGTATACACACGACATAATTTGACTTTATCTTGTATGCCTATTCAATGTTGCACTCTGGACCCTGGAAGGCTTTGTTATCTTGAAGCATTGTGTTAATCTAGGTGATAACAAGGTTCACAGAGCTATTTTCATTTGTGAATAAATACAGAATTTCTGTTGTAGAGTTAACTTTTTATTAAAATTTATTTTAGAGGTGTTTTGCAAAGTACCTGATAATTGATGCCTGATGTAGTGGTACCCAAGAATTTCTGCAATTATTTTAAGATGGGTAATAAAATTATTAAAACAAAATAAATGCTATGTCCTTTTTAGAAATACTTATGGGCCATTTAGCACTTTAGAGGATATCAAGTATGAATCACCTTGGCTTGTCCTGGCCTCTATGACTTCATTTTGATAATATAATGAGGTCCTTCCTCAAAGCACCAGGCTGTTTTGTCATTCAAAAAGTTAAGTGTTGTAAACTTGCTTAAGTCTGGGAATTGATTGAGGAGTTGTGACTATTTTGGTGATTCAAGCTGGACTTCTGTTCAGTAGACTTAGAACTCTTCGATTTATACAGATGAAGCAAAAATGTAGTAGACTGTTCATCTTTTTCTCTTCTAAAGACACCACCATCAACTAGCCATTGCCATAGGTCTCTGTGAGTCAAACTGTTCTGGTTACTGTTTTGACTCCATTGCCCATTGTGGTAATCATGTCCACTTCCATCTTATCTGTGGAGATTAAGTGTTCTCGCCTGTTCCCTGACACCTAGGATCTCATTATGCCTGTTTAATTTTGGAATCCCAGCTTGATAGTGGCACTTCTCATTGTAGATACCTTTGGGGAAGGCCAGGAGAAAGGCTGAAAGATTGACTGCCTTGGTTTGCTGAAGAGGAAGGTACCCAAAGTCTTAGGGAGATTGAAATGTTAAAGCGGATTTATCATATAAGACCTATTCACCTATTAAGTTAGCATATGATCCATGTTCCCTGTCATGCACTGGATGCTGTCTTATCCATTAGAACATAAGGTTGAGATCATATAACAGCACTCCATTATCAGATGAAAGCGACCTATGTGAAATAGGACTCAAGCAGGCCCTCAAGATACAAGTCAGTTATGTGAGAAGTAACTGAAACGACCATGGCCCCTACTCTTGCTTCATTACCTTCTCTCTCCCAGCCTACACTTTTGGTTTTATGAGGAATTCACTATTACCAATTGGATGAGGAAGAGAAATTTCAGGCCTGGTTTACAGGTGGTTTTGCATGATATATAGAAACCAACTTAAAGTGGACAGCTGTAAACTTCAGCTGCTTTCTGAGATATCTCTGGATATAGTGGTGAAGAGAAATCTCTTCCTAGTGGGCCTAACTTCAAGCAAGTGAGCTGTTTGTTTATTTTCCCTGGAATAAGAAATCATCAGGGACTTGGAAGGAATATGGTTAGAGAATTAGTGACATAGAGATCTGAGGAAGAGGTATATGGATAGATCTCTCATATTGGGCCAATAACATATTTAAATGTTTTCAAATATTTGTGTACCATGTGAATACTCACCAGTAGGTGACTTAGTAGAGAATAATGTTATAAATTGAATAGTTAGAATGACCTTTTCTGTGGATACTAGCCAGTCTCTTTTCCCAGCTACCCTTGTCATTACCCAGTGGGCTCATGACAAAGCCCATTGGGTAATGACAAGGGTGGCTGGGGAAAGAGGCTCACAGCCACAGTGGCAGGGATAGGAGTCAGAAGCTCTACAGTGCATGAGCTCTGCAGCAAAGACTTTGCTCACCAGGTAAGCGGCGACAGCCATGGTTGAATCCCTAGTTTTTCGGTGGCAGATACCAATCCTGAGTCCCCACTATGGCATAATTCTCCAGGTAGATCCAACAGCAAACTAGTTGATTACAGTGAGTCACTTCTATCATGCAAGAGGCAGTGCTTTGTTCTTACAAGAATAGACACTTGCTCTGGATATGGACCTGCCTTTCCTGAATGCTTCTGCCTAAACATATGGAGATTCAATACATGTATTCAAAATAGCATATACCTCTCCCCCAACATATGATCTATGTTAAGTAAGTAATTTTTAGGAATTGCCAGAGATTTACAAGATGGTAAAAGGTTTACATCAGAATGAAAGTATTCAGAGATCATAATAAAGAAATGTTACTGAAGCTGAGTCTTTAAGACCAGGTAATGTCACGAAGAAAGATGGAGAAGAGAGATTTGATTATTATTTCATACCAGTGGCACAACACAAATGAAAATTTGAGTGGAGACTTTATTTGAGGAGTGTGGAATAGAATTTGTGGCCCATCTGTAGAATGCCTGAAATGGTCTTGGAAGACCATTGGTGATTAGACTTTATCCTGTTAGAAATAGAGTTATTGATAGCTCATGAGCTGAGAACTGACTGGACCAAAGGAAACTTTTAGAGCATATTGTTTATAAAATATGTTGGGGATGAAATCATTTTCAAGTACAGTTGTCCCTCAGTATCCATGGGGGATTGGTACCAGCACCCGTAGTAGATACCAAAATCTGTAGAACCTCAAGTCTGTTACACAGAGATGGAGGAGTATTTGTATATATTCTTTGTATATCCTCCTGTACACTCACAATACCTAACAATGTAAATGCTACAAAAATAGTTGTTATACTGTATTTTTTATTTGCATTATTTTTTATTGTTGTATTTTTTTAATTTTTTAAAAAATATTTTCATTTCATGATTGGTTGGATCTACAAATACAGAACCCATGGATATGAAGGGCCAATTCTATACAGCCCAATATATAGTATAATAATGATATAATTCTCCATTAGTTAGTGCAATTGTAAAGAAACAAGCCTTGATATAGTAGTGAGGATACAAAATGGAATTAAAAGGATAGATTTAACAGTGATTACAAAGGAGGAACTCAAAGGACTTTGAAATAGATCACATAGTGTGCATCTTTCATGATGTGTGTCTGTGTGTGTGTAGGTTAGAGAAGAGAAAAAGATAAACCCAACATGACTACAATTTTCAAGTTGCATAACTGAGAGGAAGCAATGCTGCCCATAAAAGAACAAAGGGAAAGAAATAATTATGTCACATATCAGATTCATACCTAACACTCACTGAGAACATACTAAATGTCAGGCAATGTTCTAAATATACTTCATGTAGTCTCTTATTCAATTTGTACATAAATAGGATGGTAGGTGTCATTGTTTTGCTTATTTTATAGCTGAAAAATGAAAAAAAGAAAGAGGCTAAAAAACGTGTGCAGTTGAGGTAAATGGAAAGATTCGAGAGGGGCTAGTTTAAATGCAGGGCGAGCGTTTAGAAGGGAGAGAGATGGAGAGGATATACACATTCATGTTACATTTCAAGTTATTTGTATGGATTTTTAAATTCAGTATGCTGATTTGATGCCCTGTGTATGAAAATAAAGTCATTGAACTAATCTTATTTTAATCAGTAGAGCCCAGACCAAAAGAAAGTGATATGGCTCTAGCATTACTTCAATTGATATTCTTAATTATAATATTATTGATGTTCTGTAAGAAAGCCTAGAGGCAAAAGCAAAATTAAAATTAATCATCTTCAACATTAAAATCAATAGGCAAAACCATGTGAATACTTGCAGTAATAATTCATAGAAATCACCTTCTCATTACCCATTTCACGACATACTTACAGGTCTTAAAACACGTGCCTTTTAGATATAGGCCCAATTATTTACACTTTTCAAACACATGGTTCATTTTACCAGTGTACCATAAAAATATTTGTAAGAAATGCTCAGTTAAGAGCCTTAAATTATTGACCTTCTTTTGAGTGGGTGAGTTGGAATTTTAAAGAGATTTGAGGTTTCCCCAAATGTGTTCTATGGAACCTTATTTATTAAGTCTACAAAGAATATTGTGGTCAAGTAAGCTGGGAAAGTGCAGGCTTATACAAACTTAAGTAATTTTCTTTACTGCAGTATGTTTCAAAACTATTTGTATGCTAATATAAGTGGTGAATCATTAAGTTGGAGATAGAGTACGCATTTTCCAAAATGAATTTCCCCAGCTAGTTGTCTTTTTGAGAGTCATCCTAACAGACTTGGGTTAAACAGACAATGTTTTGGGTAACTCTGATGTAAGCCTCTTATAAGAATATAAGCATAATATAGTATATGTAATATGTATATTGTAATATGTATTTCATACAATAGTATATTGTATATTATCCTCTCATATAGTAGTGTAACCCTTTCTTCTACTATAGAATAATATTTAGACATTACTTACATATACAATTGATATTTTCTAATTGTAAGTTGCAGAAAATAGTCATAAAGAAGATAGCAAAAATTATCTCTAATTACTCCATCTAGAGATGATTACTATTATTTTTCATTTTACATATTTCTTATTTGTTGAGGTTGTACGCTGTTTGCATATGCTTTTGTTTCATTCTCTTTTAACTTAACGTTAGAATGACTCTTATTCCATCAAAATATATTTTGAATATATAGATAAATTTTTATTCTGGTCTTTGGAGGATTATTAACAGGTGCAATGGGTAAGAGACTGAATGAATTATTAGGAGACCCAAATTTAATTTGGATCTTTGCTGCTAATCAGCTGCATGCCCATGACCTAGTCACTTAACATATTTGGGTCACTGTTTTTTCTCATTTGTTATTTGAGGTGATTGGACTACATAATTGGTAGGGTCACAACCAGCTGCTAAATGCTATTATCCTATAATTTCCCCATATTATTTCAGACTTTAGGGATGTCTGAATTGCCTGGTATTTTAGAAAGTTATTAGCTTTCTGTGAACACTTTGCATACTACCATGGCTCCATTTTATATGATAACTCACAATCAATTACCTATCAATATTAATTAGAAGAAAAGGCATCATTGCCCGTGAACTCTTGTGTTTTCTACTATAAATTGAAAAAAAACATTAACTGCAGAATGTCCATTTATGTATTATCTCACGGAATCTAAGTTCTCAAAGAATCAAAAGAAAGTTTCTTATTAAGAAAATAATTATTTCTTCACTCTTATGTTAATTAATTACAAATACAAATTATCCCTGAAAAGATAGGTGAAATGTAAATGTATTTGAAATGATTCAGATCTTTCTGTTTTCTGCCAAGTGTTACATATGTTGCTGAGCCTTTGACTGATCCTATTTGGCAAACTATGTCACTAGTATTTAGGAAAAGTAAAATCCTGCCTTCCTTGTTCATGCCCTTCTTCCCCCAAGACCCCCCATCCTCCCCAAAAGTTTGGTTTTATTTGTGATTAAATAGACTACATCAATCTTTTTTTTTTCAGTCCACTGTGATGCTTTAAATCATCATTTCTCTTTAAGTGAGTGAAAAAAGAAGGCAATTTTTTTTCAGTAATATTTTTCATATGCACATATGATCTTCCTGTTGTGCAGACTGGATCAGTAGACCATGTCATTAATTAGAATGACTGTCCTATGGGGCCAATCATTAATTTTGTATTTTATGGTACATCCTAAATATCTCCCATGGGTATGCACATAACATGAAATGCTGGGTAATGGGCAGATGGGACCTTGGTGATTCTTTTCTTCACTGATTTCCATTCCATCCCCACTGCACTCCCATCCCGCATCTAGTGATGCTTTAGTTTAAAAAAGATCGGTAGCAAATTATACAGATTTAAATATAATTCCTGCGACCTGAATTTTTAAGCGAAGTTAATTCTTTTGAATTTATTTAACAACTTTTGAACATTACTAGAAAGCAAGGATTTAAGGTTAAGGGAAAGGAAGTTCAGGAAGCAGTATGGTCTGATGTGAGCAAGTGATGTGCAGCAGTGAAGTGGCCCTTCATGAATCAAGAACTATATCTACACTGTACCCAAACAACACATTCTATTTAAATGAGTATTTCTTTCCCTCCTGAGCCATGTTTGTAATATTTAATATTTCCCTTCTTGCTTTTTCAGAATCTTTAGTCAACAAAGTATCAAGCAAGAGAGGAGGTTTAATAAGAAGTGGTTTAAAAATAATTCTTATATTTCCACTGTAAATAAATCACTATCTTATCATATATATGAGATTATCTCATATATAATATATGCCTCATCATACTAAAATGATTTCCTGAAGTGATAACCTAAAACAAATATGACAGAAAATTTGTTATTCCTATACAAAAGCTCGTACAAGACAAAAGAAAATGCCAATTTCTCTAAAGAAAAATAGACACATTACACAGGCAGATAGAGAATGAAACTGAACAATATACATATAAAATGCTTAACTTTAATATTATTCAAATGAACTCAAAACAAAAAAAGTCATTTTTATGTATCAATTGTTAACCATTTAAAAATATTGTTGGTAAAGGTGACACCCATCTGATGGGAATACACATCATTATAGATATTCTGAATTTGACAATATTCATCAACTGTCATTAAAATTTTATAAAACTACCCTGCAATTTCACTTGTAGGAGTATTAATTTAAAAAATAAAAGGGAGGCCGGGCGCGGTGGCTCACGCTTGTAATCCCAGCACTTTGGGAGGCCGAGGCGGGCGGATCACGAGGTCAGGATTTCCAGACCACGGTGAAACCCTGTCTCTACTAAAAAAAAATACAAAAAATTAGCCGGGCGTGGTGGCGGGCGCCTGTAGTCCCAGCTACGCGGAGAGGCTGAGGCAGGAGAATGGCGTGAAACTGGGAGGCGAAGCTTGCAGTGAGCTGAGATTGCGCCACTGCACTCCAGCCTGGGCGACAGAGCGAGACTCCGTCTCAAAAAAAAAAAAATAAATAAAAAAAAATAAAAGGGAAACATGCATAACAAACTATACTTATATTACTAGCAGGAAATGCTGGAAACAAGTATACAACTACGGGGAAGTTATTAAGTAAATTCTACTTCCACTATGAAAAATTTACATACACATTAAAAATCGTATTCTCAAAGAACATAAAAATATGTGCTGAAATGTTCATAATATAATTCTGAATGAGAAATGCCAACTGTATATTCAGTAGTTTCTGAAATTTTATTTTTAATGTTCATTCCTCCCTCCCCCAACTGTATGACTCCTAGAGCAGAGGTCAGGGTGAATCAGAATGAGTTTAAAGGAGGGTTTTAAAAACAGTTCTTGCATTTCCCCTGTCAAATAGAGAATAACCAGCACATGGATTTATAAACTCTTAACATTGTAAACACTATGCTCCTATTAATAGTCTTAATTCTTACATTTCATGAGGGTTGGGACCAGGACTGTGGAGCCCAGTGCAAAAGTAAAATGCTTAATAATTTCCTCCCAAATTATTAAGCATATCAGGAGGGTGGAAACATGGCATTAAACCAAGTATGTGGCCCTTGTAGGGTTCTGAGCTTGGACCTTGTCTGACTGCACTGGTGGAGCCCACATTGTATTAAAAGCGAGGATTTAAGGTTAAGAGAAAGGAAGGGAATTATACTTCCCCCTCTAGTGTAATTCAAGGAACTTGAAAAGTGAACATGTATTCAGCTTGCTATCCATGAAACCTATGTCTGTTTTTCACTAAGAACAAGTATTGAAGTGTTTTTTTTACCAGAGCTATGTAGTGGAATATTTCTATCTAAATGCATACATCCACACATATCTCTGATAAACTTAAGTGTGCCAACTTGTATCCACCACCAGTATGTCAGATTTCTTCTAGCATCTGATTTTCAACGAAGATTTCTTTTTATCGGTGCCCTAAAGTACTATTATAGATAATATAATCAGAAAGAAACTAAAAAACTGTCAAACTTTGTGCTTAAGGCCTCTATCTGAGTCATTAAAACACATCAAAAACCTCTTCGAAATTTATTAGGCAGCTGGAGGCATTAGAAAATTCTCATTGTTCTAAGCGTCTGACACTGGGGATTTGCCTAAAGATTATTGGCCTGGTCTGTTTCCAGATAATTAAAGTTCTGAACTGAATATATGTGTAGTTATGGTAGAAAGCAGTTCCAGGTGAATTCATTAAGATTTGCAGCACTATGCCTGAAATTTATAAATGTAACCTTGATTATGCTTTTTTTTATATTAAGAGGTGGGATCCCACTTTTTTTGTCCTGGCTTGTGTGCAGTGGCTCAATCACAGCTCACTGCAGCCTTGAATTCCCAAGCTCAAGTAATTCCCAAGCTCAAGTAATTCCCATGCTGGGACTACAGGTGTATACCACCACGTCTGATTAAATTAATTTTTTTTTTTTGTAGAGAAGGGGATCACACTGTTGGCCAGGCTGGTGTCAATCTCTTGGCCTCAAGCAATCCTCCTGTCTCAGCTTCCTGAAGTTCTGGGATCAATTAAGCTCCTGATTTGATTTTGGTATATCGAACCAGGGATATTCCAGTTATATCAAATCATGAAGTAGATGATTTTAGGAGTAAGGCTTAGAATTAATGATAGAGTGTTTTATTTCCCTTGAGGTGGCCAGGGGCGTCATCGCCATTCTAGACAGTACAGCAAACCCCAAAACCACCATGTGCTATCTCTCACCTGCATTTTCTGCCTTCATGTTCTCTGAAACATGAATCAAGAAAGTAAAACAAAACAATATTTTGGACAAATCTCCTCCTTTTAGAAATGAGGAAACTATGACCTGGGATAACACTTGAAGTTCATTTAATTTTCACATGTCATGAAATGTTCTTCTTTTGATTTTTTTTCCCAACCATTTGAAAATTTAGAAACCATTGTTAGCTGGCAAGCCATAGGAACCTAGGTGGTAGACTGAGGTTGATCCTTGGACTATATTGTTTGCTGACCTCTGTCATGAAACATTCTTCAAAAATAAATAATCAAATGAAAGAATTAAGTGAGAAATGGATGGCTGAATAAACAAGTGAATGAACTGAGTATAATTAATATTATATGACCTGGATAGTAAATGGATCATTATTCAAAAATTAAAATTTAATTATGTCAGACCTAGTTAACTGCTACTTAATTAATGTCTTAATTCCAAAACTATTAAGCGTGTAGATAGTGTTTCAAGTAAAGTTCATTTTGCATTATGAAAGTAATGTATAGCCAGCCAGCTAAATAAAGATCAAAAAGAAATGAATACATAATTATTATGGAAATTTTGGAAAATTTAGAGGCATAGAAAGATGAAAACTCTAGTGCCACCTGCCATCCAGAGGTAACTATTATTAATCTTTCAATATAACACTTTGATTGAACAATCATTTTTCTGTATTCCAAGATGCTCCAAGGAAACAGTTTCCTAGCACTGTCATGATTCTTTCCTAAATAACTAGCACCCAAGGCTACTCACGTGGGAGTCCTACATTAAAGCACCAGCAGTAAGAGCAAGATCCCTCTCTGAACCATGATTCATGATGTGCCCAGCTGTGCCCGCCCAAGCACAAGTCTCCATGTGATGCTGAGAAGATAGGGGAACCACTTGACTCCAGCAGCTGCCAAATGTCTGTTAGTTCTAGTTTGCAATAAGTGATGTTTTCCCAAACCATTTGCTGTACAGTAACACTCAACATGAGGCTCTGTTTGCTTGAGGCTTCTCTTCCCCAAGGGCAAAGATATTTGCTCTATTAGAACTATATCCATGCAGAATGTCTTCTGACATCCCCTTCATCCCATCTGGCTGCCCTGCATATTTTGTCAAGGCAGGTCACAACTAAGTAAACAGCTGAACAATATTTATTAATTTTTCTTTCTGCTTTGCCCCTTTGAGTCCCATGTTCTCTCTTTCAATTCCAGGCTGAATGTGGCTGCACAGGAACCATTTTGATGCAATTTTCCTGCACTGGGGCAGAGAGCTCTCCACGAGGCTGTCTTAGCCCTCCTCTGCTGAGACAGACCTACTACACAAACTACACAAACATTTTTTCTATGGGGATTGCACCTTCCAGGGTGAGACCCAGAGCTCCTCTTTCCAGAAACCACAAGTGACTGTACCACTGTCCAGAAACCATTTAAGTGTCAGAAATTTATATTTTTTTTCCTTCTCTTTTCCCCAGTCCAGAAAATAATCTTTTTTGGGGTGTGGGTGGAGAGATTGTAAGTACTGCTCTCACTACTAATATTTCTCCCAAATCATTTGTCTCTGCCTCCAGTGCTGTCTTTTCCTCTGAGGACTGAGACTTTTGGAAACAAAATGTAGGATGGCAGCTATTTTCTCTGCTTTCCTCTGTATTACAGCCCTCCCTAAGGCACTGCACATAGAAAAGTACAGTGGCTTTAATTGAGGCATTGCAAGTAGTTTCGAGAAGCAAGCCAACTCTCTGGAAAAAAAAAAAAAGATATTGGTTTCTATATAAGAAATATTATCCAGCTACATTTGTTTAACATAAACTTTATTTTCCTAATTTATTTTCCAAGATCCTTAATCTATTAAAAATAAATTAACACCTTTGAACATCTGTGGAACACACTCTGAACATTGCTATCTGCGACCATCGTGTTTTCCAAAACATTCGTATTTGCAATCTCATTTCTAGATTTTTCCTATAATAGAAACCTAAGAAGTAGTATCTATTTGCTTAATTTCTTCCAAGGGAACCTGTGGAAAGTAAATAACAAAACAGCCCAGGCACAGCACAGATGGAAGATTTATTAATCCGCACAGCTTCGGTAGCATCTGATACTGCAGACATTAATTCAATGCATATCAATTACATACTACCATGTACCAGGTACTGTACTAGACTCAAAATACCTGCTTATACCAGAGATTTCATCATAGCTAGTAAATCTGGGAAGTAACAGATTCCATTGTCACAAGCCAACTTTTATTTTTCCCTGAGGATTTCTTAATAATACCTCTCATTTTCTATCATAGACTCTTGGATACTTCGCAACAGTGCAATTATCCAATAGAACTTTCTGCAATGAAGGGAATGTTCTATATCTGTGCTGTCCAATAAAGTAACAATAAGTTACGTGCAGCTATTGACCACTTGAACTGTAGCCAGTGTGACCAAGAGACTAAATTTTTGTCTTATTTAATTTTAATTGAATTGAATTTAAATAGCTACATGTGGTTAGTGGTTGCCTTATTAGACATAATAGCTTTAAAATCTTCTCCTGAGACTTAACCAAAGTAACTGGGTCACTCATCTTTTATCAAATTTCTGATAACTTAAAATTTCTTGGTTTTTAGAAGCAAAAACATAAAAAAAATTTTAAGCAAAGATAAAAAAAGAAAAGGTGCTGGAAAGGAACAGAGGGATAATGGAATTAAAAGAAGTAACAGGTGGGCTTGTGAAATTGAGAGAACTCCAGAACGCTAGAAAGTAGTTTCCTCAGCAGTGGTCTCATTGCACACTAGCTGCAATAGTCTGCTGTGGACAGCTCCCTGGGGTGAATAAATGCCATGTGTTCCTGGTTTCATTTGCTTGCACTGCAAAGTCCCAGAAGAGAATGCTTTATTGGCTAAGTGCTGTAATGGGCCATTCGTTTGAAGTGAGAAGATTTCAGCTTTTCTTGCTTCTGCAGAAAGAACAAGGCATACATATTAGCCATCTACATTCACCATTCCACCTATCCTGTACACAGTAAGGCAGAAACAGTTTTTCACAAGGAAATGATGATGTTATCAGAAAGATGAATAAATACTGGGTACTCTCAAACCGACAAATGTCTCTATACCTTGCAGCTTAATGAGACAGATTCATTAAGATGAATAAAAGTTATCTAAGTGAAGTCATTCAGTATTCCCCCAATTTTGATCATTCTGGAAAATTACTGAATTATGGTAAGTTGACAAATATCACTGCCCATGATTGACCTCATTTTATAGATGAAGAGATTTTATCCTTATGCTTGAAGTCTACCAACAAAATGATTAATGAGTTATGGAAAGTTTATAGATTATTATACTTTAAATAATAGTACATACAAATTGTTCAGAAATTGCTTTTAATGGACTCCAAAATAATACAGCAGTCCCCAATGTTTTTGGCACCAGGGACCAGTTTCGTGGAAGACAATTTTTCCATGGACTGGGGTGCGGGGAATTGTTTCAAGATGATTCAAGCACATTACATTTATCATCTTCTTTATTTCTATTATTATTATATAATAATACGTAACAAAATGATTATACCACTTGCCAAAATGTAGAATCAGTGGGAGCCCTGAGCTTGTTTTCCTGCAAGTAGACTGTCCCATTTTGGGGTGATAGACAGTGACAGATCATCAGGCATTAGATTCTCATAAGGAGCACACAATCTAGACCCCTCACATGTGCAGTTTACAATAGGGTTCACACTCCTATAAGAATCTAATGTTGCCAGTGATCTGACAGGAGGCAGAGCCAGGCAGTAATGCCAGCGATGGGAAGTGGCTGTAAATACAGATGAAACTTCACTGGCTCACCCCGCCACCCATCTCCTGCTGTGCGGTGGTGGTCCGTGGCCCAGGGGTTGTGGACCCCTATTATAAGGTGTATATTACAACTGGATCATACTTGTTACCTAACATGGTTTCAGTATGTGCCCCCTGCATTGTTCTTTATTTATAGCAGGAATCTTCAGTGTGGGCTATATCACCTCTAAGAGGGCAAACACTTGTTTTTGAGAGGGAGAAAATAAAAACTGACTATTTTTTAAATATAAAACACAGCTATAAATTCAGTATATATGCAATATATGTGTGGTGTTAATGTTTCAGGGGCTGGGGGAGGGAATGAGGGAACAACTTTAAAAATAGAAAAATGCTCCTTAAGGGACTAGTAATAATAATAATAAAAAGGCTGAAATGTGTGCCAAATTTTAAAATGCAAAATAATGCAGCCAAAAGCCAAAGGTTTTGCTCCTCATTATTGTCCTCTAAGGAGTCTCTGTACGCTCGATGTTTCTACAAAGGCAATTTGTGTTTCTTAAAACATTTATGTGAATTAATTTTCACTGGCATTTTCGTTACAGTTGGAGAAGTAAAACAGGTAAAGGGGCATCTCTCCAAACGTGTATCTAAGAATTCAGCGGAGTTGTGTGACCCTGAGTCTCAGAGGTCCTCTAAACATCTTCCAATGGGTCTTCCTCTTTTTTTCTAGGGCGCCTGACCTCTAGTTGGAGACGAGCACTACAAATAACTTTCCACATGGAGAGCATTGCAGCAGTAAAAATGACTCAGCCAGAGTTAGGAAGACTTACAGCCCCATATAGCAATCTGACCTCACAAGACTCTGCATTTTACTCTGTACCATGTGGAAGTTGCATTCAATAATGTTTATGGCCACATGCTCGTTTGAACATCTACTGTTTGGGATAAAGAAATTTCCTCAGAAATTATTTTTACCCAGTCAGGACCCTTCATCTTGGATAAAGCTTCATTCACTCATGTATGTGAACTGACTTAGGTTAATTGATAATCAGTTTCATAGAAGTTCTAGAGATTCCCGAAACAGTATCTCTGTGTGCCAGGGTTTCAGTGGTAAATAGAAATGGAAAATTAAGAGATCTGAATGCAGGCAGGTTGCTTATCTGGGAATGTATTGTGTTTAGATCTAAACGCCAAGTTATAGCTATTCTTTTTCTCCTTCTGAATTCCTTCCTTTTCTAGCTATTGATGGTGGCAAGAGCCTGGTAGGACATATTTTTGGATGCTGCTCTGAAGCCCAGATTTCAGGAAGACTTTTGAGATGGGGGAAGATCAGGGTAAGGGAGCTGGTGTGAATGATTCTTTTCAGAAAGGTCAAAACTACGAATAGGAACATGGCCAAGGATTGAGCCCTCTTTGGGTGGTGCATATCTGAGCAGTGGTGGGAATAATAATAATGCCACCTTAAGCAACAAAAACAATGAATATTTACTGAAGATTTACAGTGTACCAAGTGTTTTTCATAGATTATTATTTTAGTCCCCCTGTAACTTTACTACTCCAAGCTTATACAATGAAGAGGCCAAATCTCAGGTAGATTTCATTCATGGTCACACAGACAGAAGGTGATGAAACTGAGATTTGACACCAGCCAGTTATATAGCATTTGTCTCTACTATCATATAGGTATGGAGAGTAAGAGCCAGAGAAGTCTTTTGGATAGTCAGCTACTGCAGCAACAATGCTGTATAACAATCATCCCCAAACTCATGGCTTATAACACCCAGCATTTATTTTTATTGCTGATTGGTCTACAATTAATCTGGTAGGCTCAGCTCAGCTCCAGCTTCAAAGTCAGTCAAATTCAGGTCTATTCCATGTGTCTCATTCTGGGTTCCATTTTGAAAAGTTAGTGCCTTTCTGGGGCTTGCTTTCCTCATGGTAATCACAGGAATTTAAGCTTATGGACACATTCACATGATGTCTCTTAAGCCCTTGACCTAAACCTGGTGCACTGTCACTCCCTCACATACTTTACATTAGCAATTGCAAGTTATATAGCCAAGCTCCAATACTGGGGCAGCAGAGAGGGCGAGGATGCCTGCCATTGCAGGAGAACCTGGAAAGATAAATGGCAAAGGATGCAGATGTATAACTCTAAAGCAAGGAGGGCATGAATAATTGAAAACAAGTCTCCTCTATTACAGGTAGAATTTCTCAATTATAAACCACATGAGAGCTGAGCCCTAATCTTTACTTCTTCCACATTCAAGGTAAATGAGAGTGAATTTTCAGAATTTAGGCCAGTCAAATATTTTGTGCTCTTTGATAAATCATAATGTCTCTTTGTAGACACAAACTTCGGGTAATCATCAGGATTTCCTTGGAACACCTAATTAACTGTGGAATACTTGCTTTTTTTTTTTTTTTCAGAGGAAGGCTCACTCTGTGGCCCAGGCTGGAATGGGAATTTTCTCCTCCTGGGTTCAAGCGATTCTCCTGCCTCAGCCTCCTGAGTAGCTGGGATTACAGACGTGCACATCATGCCTGGCTAATTTTTGTAATTTTAGTAGAGACGGGGTTTCGCCATGTTGACTAGGATGGTCTCAAATCCTGACCTCAAGTGATCTGCCTGCCTTGGCTTCCCAAAGTGCTTTGATTACAGGTGTGAGCCACTGTACCCAGCTGAATGCTTGCACTTTGATGAGAATATCCTTGTTAGGCACACAAAGCCTCATAATTCAACCTTTATTAGTGTCCAGATACTTTCCCCTTCCCAGAACAACAATCATTTTCTCATTTGCTTGTTTTAATTTTATAGCCACTCCCTCTTTTTGTCTCCTTCTTGCATCTACTGTACTTACATATTTATATGAATTATTGACTACCTTTCATTCTTTCCTGAGTTATAAGGCCTATTTCTATCAGTTTCCTTCTTCTTGCTTGCCATTGATGGATTCATTGTTGATTTTCTATTTTCTCTCTTCTGGCTATTTTTGTAGTTTTCTTTACCACTAGTAATCAATAAAGACTGCAATAAATCCATTTTTAAATGAAATGGACAAAAGAGTGACACCCTCAAGAAAACAGTGATGGTAAAATACATCAAATACGGAAACAAGTGCTAGACCCGGGGTCTAAAAAAGGGGTGTAAACTCTGCCATTTTCTTCCTAATCACAAGCAAACCCCATGGTACATTTGGACTTTGGCTCTTACTCTGTTAAACATGAGGAAAATAACATAGAATTGTACACTGCAGAAAGATGTATGTTTATTATTGTTCCTAATAACAAATAGAAATGGAAAATAAACATTTATCAAGAGGGAAATGGTTAAATAAAAATGATATATCCACATAATGGAAATACATGTAGCCATATAAATTCTATATACAATATCATGGAAAGATAGACTTGAAATAATTGTTAAATTTTAAAAATCTTGTTTATTTATTTTTAAAAATTTACTTATATATTCAAAAATTGAATGTAACCTAGACTCTAGAGCTACAATAGTGAAAAACAAAATTGCTTCTCTCATAGCTTACATTCTCCTGGCAGAGACATAATAAACCAAATAAATTTAAACAATACTATAATATATTAGGTAATGAAGCATGTTAAGAATAAATGAGAGTGTGGAATGGGCTGTGACACATTAGTGGACATTGAAATTTTAGATACATTGTCCAGGGGAGGCTTCCTTGTGATGGTGACTTGAGCATTGAGACCTGGAGGATGCTAACCATGCTGATAATTGGCAGAGGGCATTCTTAGAGAACCACAAGGGCAAAAGCTCTAAGGTGGGATTGTGTCTGGTGTTCCAGCAACAGAAAGGGGGCTGTTGGGATTGTACTTGAGAGAGGGAAGAGCAGAATGCCATGGAGGCAGAGAAGGAATGGCAATGGGAAGGGGATCACATCATGTAGGGTCCTGAAGTTCTTGATTAGCATACGCTGGTTTTTAGTTTGAGTGAGATGCTAAACTCCTTGGAGGTTTTGAGGAAAAGAAGTTGCAGATTCTACTTTGCATTATAACAAGATCTCTTGGGTTGCTGTTTTCAGAACTGACTAATGTGGGAAAGGGGAGGAGCTGAACAGCATTTGAGAGGCTACTCTGATAATCCAAATAAGGTACAATAATCATAATAGGGTGGTGGCTTGGGATGGTTTCCAGATATGTATATAGGGTAGAATCAACAAGATTTGCTGATGGGCCAGTTTGGACATGAGAGAAATTGAGAATGACTTAAAAGATTTTTAATCTGAGCATGGGAGGGTTTGAGTTCCAGTAAATGAGAATCAAGGATAGCTGCAGGAAGAAGTACGACAATTCATAGTAAAATATCTGAATTAATATATGTCACCTTGATTACTCTCTTGATTACACCTCCTGTTACCTCTGGAGGGTATAATCACAAAGAAATGAAAATGAGTTTTCATTATTTCATTATTTTATTTTGCCTCCTTCCATATTGATAGACTTACTTATAATACATTTGTTTTTATTCATTATGTTGCAACGGAAGAAAGAACACTCCACTTCTGATGTTCTTGGGTGAATCAATTTCATACAGGGTCTTCATGGTTATATGAATGTATGTCACAGGTATTCTTATGAGTAATTAAATGAATAATGGCATAATTTTCAGTCCATTTCTTGGTTGCATAAATCGAGCAAAATGTGGCTGATAAAATATGTGTAATAATTAATTTTACTGTATTTGAAAATGTGGTGTATTCCTGATTCATCTCAAGGTGTTGCTTAGAACTGAGGATAAAACCATAAGTCAAGGTTTAATTTACTAGTGAGCTGTCCTCATTGGGCTACAGCAATGTCGAAGACTCAGTCAATCCTCTGCAGGTCAGTGGGTCTCACCCTGAAAATATCTCAGTAGCAAATATCTGACTTCCATCCATTCAGTGATCACTGAATGAGCAAAGCCTCCTAGCAATGCTCAATGCACCCTGTCTGACTGGAATTAATGGACACAGGGGCTCACCACTGACTTGCTCTGTGACCCTAGACAAGCCATCTGAACTCACTTGCTCTTTCTTAATTGGGAAAGAAAATGAGGAAATGAATATCAGTTTTCTACATGCCTCTCAGATCAATTATGGGAGTGTCAAAGGTACAGTAATCCCTTAATTCACAAATTACTTGGGAAGAAACACTTTGATACTTTCATTTTTAGAATAGCAAACTTGAAAATTCCTGCAGACCAGAGATGTCCCAGTTTGCGTCGTGACAACAATGACTCAATTGCATAATTCTCTTTGCTCCTACAAGGGGTAAAAAAGGTTTACTTTTGATATCAAAGTAATGTTCAGGGTAGGGCATGAAGGTTTAGCAGGCAATGTTTAGAAGGCAGGAAAGTACAAAACAATGATGTAAAGAGGAGTGTCATTCATTACGTTCACAGTTCAAGTTGTTTGTTTTTAACTTGTTAAGATCAGTTCTCTTTTCCTGAATGCCAGGGCTTTTCTGCTATTACTCTACAAGGTGTATAGGTCCCAGATCATTTTCTCAGGATAACAGGTGTGAAGGGGAAGTCAGACAAAATATAATACAAACAGACCTCACTCCTGCTGGGATATCAATAGGTGAGGTGCTGAAAGCTGATCAGAA
Organism: Nomascus leucogenys; assembly: GCF_006542625.1. Lineage (NCBI taxonomy): Eukaryota > Metazoa > Chordata > Mammalia > Primates > Hylobatidae > Nomascus > Nomascus leucogenys. Next base: position 97,342,089 of record NC_044395.1, read on the forward strand.
AATGTTTATGATATGGCTGTAGACTCATGTGGTTTGAAGTTTGCCTTTGAGTAAAGGTGTGGGGAGGGGTTTCGTAAGCAATGACTAAACATAAAAAAAGAACAAGTGTGAAAATTATGTACCTCCCAGTGGACCCTCACCAGGTCCTTGCCAATGGATTTGCTGCCTCTTGAATGCCTCTCCCGGTAAACTTACTTATTTTCCAAACCTCTCTGTTGGTGGTAAAAACTCCCCATTTCTCCTTGTATCAGGATAGCTCCATCACTCATCTCAAACTCTATGTTCCTCCTTTCTTTCATGAAGGACCTTGTTTGAAGAGTGAAGGAGAAATAGTTTTGGGGGAGTATCTCCACTTCATGTGGCTTAGGTTACAGTGTCAAGGAAATAAGGAAATTGAAGATGTTTGCACTAAGAAGGCATTTCATTCCATTTTATACACTTTAAGGGATAGTGTAAATAGTTGAATTAGATGGCCACTTTGGAAAGCCCGTTGGTATTACCTGTTCTAGTGGACACTCTGCTACATGGCCCAGATTTATATTCTGAACTGAAGGATTTATTTTTCCAGCTGCACTGAGGGTTGCTGCTGGAATAGCCTTTAGCTTTCAGCCCTCTCTGGAAGTTGCCCTCAGGTGAAGAGCGACTTTTCATGTATGGTCGTTTCTTCTAGGGCAAAGCCTGCTCTAATTACTGTTCAGTGGGGAACATAATTTTTTAGCCTCATTGCCTCAACTTAACAGTAACTCTGAAGCGTCATCACAGCTTCAAGGATCTCTGTGGAGCTAACTGTAGCTGGCTTTCACTTAATCTTGTTACCTTCTTGTCTTCTGTGGATGTCGAGTCTGCAAACACTCCCCAGTCAACTTCCTACATGTAAATCTGTCTCTGAATTTGCCTTCTGGGGAAACTAATGCACAACATCTACTAAAGCTGGGGGAAAGTATACTTATAATCCAAGAATTATAATACTCATTATGGCCCTTAGAGAAATTTGTATATATTTACATCAGGATGCATGTACCAATGTTCACAATGATATGATTTGTAAAATCTCCAACTGTGAATCTAAATAAATATAAATATCGACTATTTGTAGAATAGATGAATAAATCATGGAAAAATTAGATAACAACTACATATACAAATACTGAAAATGAATGAACTATAGCTCTAGATACCACAACATGAATGAATAATATATATGAGGGGAAGAAGTAAGACACTAAAGAATATATGTAGTAAGATATATATATATATTATATATATATACACACATATTACAGTAATATATACATAACTACATATATAGTCAATTCATCATAGACAAAGCATAAACTGCTGTTTTAAAAATGTGCACATAGGTTTAAAACTATAAGGAAAAGTAACTGATTAGCATAAAATTCAAGATACTGTTTATTTTTGATGGAGAGGGGTTATGACTAAGAATACACAGGAGACTTCTGGAGAATGAAATATTTCTATTTCTATACTGAGGTGGTATTAGCTTAGATGGTTAGCTTTAACTACCTTTGACTATTAGAATGCACTTTAAAAATGAGACTGTATTTCAGGAAGAACTATGCTACCAGATTTAAGTAGGTTGCATGCGTTTATGAGATGTCTGGAGCTCATCTATCTAGGTGAGTGTATCCCGAAAAAATCGATGGGTCTTAAAACTTGCTTAAGAATAAACCACCCTGAAACTAAGTTTTCTGTAGTTATAAGACTCTCTCTTAAAGAAGATAGATCCTCAGGCCTTAATATAAAGCTGCTTCATGAAATCAAATTTAAGTTGTAATGTTTTGTTCAAAATAGTGTTTTGTGATTGTCTTTTAACTAAGAATATTTTCAAGACTGTAGATACTACTTGTGCTGAGGAGGTCCCACTCCCTTAGTGTGTGGTTGTCCAACTTTTAAATGTGGCTCTCCCTGGAAGGAGCTAGGACTATGCTCTGGCTGGCTTATGCTGGGGAGACAGATGGCTGATTTTCTTGACTAGCTCAGGGATACAGAACACATACCTGGTCTGTGCTTCTTTGTTTGCACCTGCTGAGACTCACTTACAGACGTTTTGCTCCTTCCTGGCTGCACAAAGAAAAACCTTGCACACTATTGAAAAACCAAGGTCCCATGACCTTTTCTTTCCCACTATCAACAATCATCAATTTTGCCTAGACTCATGAGAGAGCAAGGCTTTAAGTTGCTTTATCTTCATTCATTCATGCCCTCATTCACTTATTTATTCAATAAATGTTTATGAGTCCTTACTTTGCCCCAAGAACTTTTCTTAAAAATAGCATTATATACATGACAAAAAAATTTTTTTAAAATAATTCCTGGCTCAATGGAGCTTTTCCTGTTGTCAGGCACCCTTCCTGTTATTCCTCACTGCATTTGAAGAGGACAGAAAGCAGCATTAAAGCTTCCCTTCAAAGTCTCTGTGAAAGACTCTCTTGTTTTGAAACAAAGGAAAAAACAACCAAACAACATCTGCTTCTGGCTTCATACCCCAAACTAGATAATTAGTTCTAAATAAATAAATACATGGTTCTCATATCTTCTATATTACTTCTAACTTTAATTATAAAGTCCTGATAGAAAGGTGCATGATCAGGTCATGAAAGCCCACAATCAAATGGTTAAATCACAGAATCTGCATAAATCATGTTTATCTGGATCCTGAATAATGTGTGTTTCAAACTTTCCTCCATTCTTTATATCAAAATAAATTTCAAACTTTTTCAATTTCTTCATGCCTTAGAAACTTGGAGTCTTTCATATTCAGAACATAAAATTACTCTGAGGAATAAATGAAGTCCTGGAGATAAAGTGCACGGTGTCCACAGCACACATTGTTGGTAGCCTTAATGGCTTCTGCTTCCTGGGCCCATTCCTAATAGGGCCTCCGTAGATTTCCTAGCCACTCCGTTTTGATAGATTCGACATCGATTTCCAGGGGCAGAGGTTGGCCCTAGTTGGCTTAAGCAATTTAGAGTATTCTGTTTTCTTGGAACACAGAGATTGATTTAAAGATGGCACATGGCACAGTTTTAGACAATGAGACTGAGGGGTCATTTTCTGTGGGCTTCAAGAATGAAGATTTCTTACTCTTTTGCATGAACTCCCCAAAGAGATACCCCTCATCTCTGCTGGATATAAATGAGGGGTAGCTGTTAATGGCAGCCATCATGAAAGGAAGCCTGAGAAACAAAGGGAGAGAAAGAATATAATTCAGTCTTTGGTGGTGCTATGAGCTGCTGGACCAAATCTCTTCTGTGAATATGTTAATTAAATGAATCAATACATTCTCTTTATTATTTAGGACTATTGATTTTAGTTTTTTGTTATATCCAATAAAAAAATCTGTGTACCTGAATGTAAAATACCTTCACTAAATGTAATCTAAGTCAAATGGCAAAATGTTTTTAATTTAATTCAGAAAATTTTTTAAAATATCAGTGACTTTTTGAAATAGGATAGACATCTTAGCACCTGGTATTCTAGCATATGGCCTATAAAATCTCCCTAAGTGTTTTTAATTTCTCTTCTGGAATGGAATATGAAAAAAATAAGACCTAGAAGGAAATATGTGGGTTTATATTCTTTAATTTACCATACAAATTAAAAATTTACACATCTAAGTTTAATCCTAGTAATATTCAACTACCTTGCCTACATCCCTCCTTGCTGCCTTTTGTTTCACTATAGCTTGCTCTTTCTTGCCCCTGGAAAATGCCTCTAAATCCCTGAACCTGTCAATTTTCACAGGCGTGTAATTTGACTTTAGCTAAATTCTAAACACCAGCAAGAGGTGAATTTGACAAAGGAACTGTGAAAGAGTCTTATCTACAGTGACACAACTGCTGCCACCCTAATATCTATTAAGTAGCACAGAATTATAGTGTAACAACTCTGAAATTGCTTGTGACATCTGCATGAATACCAAATAGATTTGTTATGTTCAGACTTATTACAAAAAGCACTTCCTGAATTTTAAATGATGAAGATTCTTACAAATTAATAGTTATCAAGTGAGTTACTTTCTAATGTATATATGTTATTTAAAGATCGCGGTTCAGTTAAATGTAGGTAACGGTGCAAGTGCTACTGCCACTCACTAGCTACTGATGTTTGGAGAAATAGTCTTAATTTTGAAAGCTTTCAAGTGGCATTATTTTAAGAAAAGTACACCTTCACTTTAAGTGCTACCTGTCATTCACCCTGTCTCTCTGGAGATGAAGAAAAAAGTAAAGAAGGAAGAAAGTGATAAATGTCCATATTATGAGGTTTTTGCCTTTTTGAAATCCCATTCCCCATTGCACTAGCTGGAATTTTATAGAGATATAAATCACAAAGAAATAAGAAGCCAGTAATGAGATAGAAGTATATTTGAAATATGGATGCAAATTCTTACCACCTGCTGAGTGAAAGCAGTCTGCAGAGACTGTCCTGGAAACCGAGGTGCCATTAGCATCTTGTAAGCTCTAAATTTGCAGCAGAAGAATAGAGGAGTTATGCCTGTGAAATGCCAAAGGCCACCCTGATTTATTTCCCAGCAGAATGTTTCAGCCACGTCTACATAAATATTTTAACAGGAATTTAATTCTCATTTTAGTCACACAATAAATCTTTTTATTATATACCATCATTTTGTTCTAAATGAGTTGCCTTTTTCATGCAATTTGTGCTCATTCTTTTTTTGTTTGATAAATACAATTTTAATATACAAAGGAACAATGGGTTTATTTACACAAGAGCCTTGCCATGGGCTGTTTAATCTTAGCCATGAATTGTATTTATTTTAGTATGATTTATACAGCAGCTACCAACTGGCTCATATATAACTTCACAATTTGTTCTTAGACCTTCAGAGCATTAGGAAAATCAGGGTAGTGAGGAGGTGTGGAGTTCAAGTAACGTTACAAGTGGATGTTCTTTTTGGATATGGGCTTAGATGCATTGGCTGTAAAAATATACACATTGCTCCATTTTCAATCTGGTTGTCACAGTGTTTCATCAAGTGGAATATGAGAATTGTGGACAGTGTGAGGTTGATGGAATCTCACCTTATTTGTTTCATGTGTCACCCTGTTTGCTTGACTGACCACATTGTAAACAGTGAAAGTGATGATAACTACTTTTGAACCCCCTAGGAAGAAAGTAAAAGGTATTGCTTTTCATATACTTACCGAGAAAACATACAGCACTAAGCAGACTGTATTGGTTCGATGCATATTGGATGTTTATCCTGGAACCAATTACTTAGCCAAGTCTGACAGTTGTGGTCAAGATACTAAAAGTGACACTTGCAAAAGGTCAATCAGCTGGTGGTTTAGGCAACCAGTCTCTGTCTGTATTGTCTCCCCTTAAATTTTGTTTGAAAATGTTTTATTTCATTACCTTTTACTTTAAAATGTAAACAGAATTGAGAGCTTAATTTTGAAGATGGGGGAACCTAAAAAATTGTAATACAGTGATAAAAGCTTTACAAATCTTTATATCTTTATCAAAAATTGTTGACATTGAAATTAAGGTTGAATAAGCAGGATGGAAAATAGTTTCGTATTTTGTTGGAAGAGGTGAGATATGAAGAAGAGTTTAAGACATATGAATGTTTTTTTCAGCATTCCTATTTGTATAGAAGAAAAAGATTTTTTTTTTCTGGATAACTCTTATTTAAAATGAAAACACCATTATGTTGGCTAACGACAGCCAAAGTTCTAGTTTTTGAGGCCATATCTTTATTCCTAAGTAAATGATGAGAATTAAAATTAATTTTTTCACTCGAGGCCACTTATATCAGTTTTGCAATTATTTGCTTTTTTACTTGTTTTTGTCAGTAGTTTATTATATGGTTCTAAGATCTAGCAAATATCTTTGCTCTCATCTGTGTGACAAGTCTGAGCATCTCCCTGAAAATATATGATGACAACGGAGCAATAAAACCTCATAATTTTTAATAGATGGATATGGGATGGGAAAAATTGATTAGTTCAGACTTGTCCATCCACTTATTACTTACAGATGGCCCTCTCTGGCTTCTCTGATTTTTTAAATATCTGACTTTATTGTTTGAATTTTTGACAAAGAAAGTCTATTATCTTTGTGTAAATGAAAAATTTTTCTTTCATTCAGACTTAATAGGCTAATAAACTCAGTCTTGTTTATACTGTTCATTTTCTCCACTAGCTCTGTCGGAATGTGTTATTCCCTCTCTTTTTGCATGGGAATCCTAGCGATGTTTATGTCCTGGTTCATATGCTACCTTTGATTGTTTACACTTACATTTATGCATGTGTTAATCCATTCATTGCCTGTTATGAATCATGCACACTTGTAGAAACTACAGAGACAGCTCCAAAGGAGGCAACATCTCTTTCTACACCTTCCTGGAAACATCTCATTCTCTCTTTATTGTTTCATATTATAAGTTGTTTGAGGCTATACTGTATATTTGATTTATCTTTGCGTCTCTAGCAAGTTCCAAGAGAGTGCCTTACACATACTAAGCACTCATAAATGTTTATCAAATAAGTGAATAAATTACCTTGCCCTATTTATGAGGACATGGTTTGCCAAGCACAAATAACCTTAGCACAAAAACCAAGTTAAATTAATAAAATATAACTTTGGTTTAATTGTACCTGTGATTTAATTATAGTGTATAATATGATGTACTGACTAGTAGCTGTGGTTTCAAATCCTGAATCTACCATTTATTAGTTCTGCATGTTGTACCTCAGTTTCCTTATTGTTAATATGCAGATAGTGATAATTCATAAGGAATTGAGTCAGTTATTATTTGAATGAAATGGGGTAAGGTTTGCAAAGCCCTTGAGCTTAATGCTTGGTTTGTGCTGAATTCTCAAAAAATCTTTTTTTTCTTTGAGACAGAGTCTTGCTCTGTTGCCCAGGCTGGAGTGCACAGGTGCAATCTCCACTCACTGCAACCTCTGCCTCCCAGGCTCAAGCAATTCTCCTGCCTCAGCCTCCTGAGTAGCTGGGATTACAGACACAGGCCACCATGCCTAGCTAATTTTTGTATTTTTGGTAGAGATGGAGTTTTTCCATTTTGTCCAGGCTGATCTTGAACTCCTGGCCTGAAGCGATCCACCTGCCTTAGCCTCCCAAAGTGCTGGGATTACAGGAATGAGCCAACATGCCTGGCCAAAAATTCTTAATACTGTGATTTTGTATTAGTTGCTGTGATCATAGTTATTAGGATTACTATCTGAGGTTTTGATTTAATTCCCTCTTCTGCCGACTCCCATGAAGTAGCAAAGTTATCTGTTTTGGGAAGTCAACAATGTCAGAAGCTTTCTTTTTCAGTGTGTGTGTGTGTGTGTGTGTGTGTGTGTGTGTGTGTATGTATATACACATATATAATGTGTATATACATATGCATATATAAGCTATATATGAATATAAATATATATAATATATCTATATTTCTATAAAGTATTTAAGTTATGTTAATATAACTAACACCTGATTACAACCCAATTTGCCAGGTTTAAAGTTCACTGCAGTGTTTGGGCTGTCACATGAGTCTACAGTGAAAATAAATTTATCCTTATGATCACATTTTCCATGATGTTCTTTTAAACTAGAGATAATAATTAAAATATATTTTGTCTTTCACTTTTGTTAAATCTGAGAAAACTACTGTTTCTGTTCTGATTACCAAATCTTCTGTTTATTCATTTCTTTTCCAGGGAGTTGAAAAAGATGTGGCTTTCTAACAAGGAGAAGACTGAGACAAGTCGTATTCCTAGAGACATGTACCTGGGCAAGGTAACACTATTAATAAGAGTTTCTTAAGGAAAAGTATGGTGGAAGTGTAAACAGTTTTGCCAGCATCTACCTTCAGCTCTCTATTGCGGTTAAGTGAGAATGAAAGCAAACATTTTACATTTCCTGCCCTTCAACAAAGGAAAGCTTTATGTGTAAATTTTCATACTCTTTTTCTTTGTGGTCTGAGATTGGGTAAAGTCAGGGAAGGAAGACATATATGATAGAGAAATATCAATTACGAAGACCTTAGTTTCCAGGCAGAGCATTTGAGATTTCAGCTACAGACTTCCATTTAATGCTTTAAAATGTAACAATAAGCCTTTGGCTGGTCAATGTTAAGTGGTTGGACTTTATGAAATATGTTTTGCCATCTCAGTTCATTCCAGTGTATGCATGTTCCAGAGCCAGGATGCAGAAAAACTGATCTCCTCCTTTAAAAAACAGTTTTTTAAACAGCACTGTTGACATTTTGAGCCAGGTAATTCTTTGTTCTGGAGGACTCATCTCTACATTGAGGGATGTTTAGCTTCATCCCTGGCCTCTCTCTAGATGCCAGTAGCACCTCTCCAAAACTGTAAGAGCCAAGTGTCTCCAAACATTGTTAGATGTCTCCTGGGGGGCATAATCATTCCCACTGGAGAAACACTGATTTAGAATAATAATTATGAATCAACATTTAGTGAGTACTAATTATATTTCAAATGCTGGGCTTGGAGCTTTACATTTAATCCTTACAACAACTCTAAAATGTAGGCATTATTGCTTTCTGTTTTAAAAAGAAATGGAAATCCAGAACGGTTAAATAATTTTCCTAAGATTACATAGTAAATGATCAACATTTTTTCCTTACTATCTTGCCCATCTGATGCTTCTTTAGACACAGAGACAGAGCTTCTGAATCTTAACATTGTCAGTTGTAAAAGTAGCAAATTATGAAAAAGGAAGAGGGATAAATTTCAGATTGTTCCAGTTTAGAATATAAAAAAAAGGTATCAACATATAATGGTCATTACGAAGTATAAAATGATTATGAATATGAAGTCTCCAAGATATTATCATTAATTAATACTTTAGTTCATTTCTGGGCTCAGTGTTTGATAATCATTTCTTTTAATATGTCAAATTTCCTTCACTAAGTAGTTTTTTCATCACACAAATTTCAGAGACCAAGGAGACATAAAAACCAAATGTATCATCTAATCTTAGATTTGATCTTGGAGCAGAAAAACACATTAGTGGAAAAGCTGCTGATATGAGTATTTTATTTAATAATATGGTTCCAATGTTAATGTCTTAGTTTTGATAATTATATGATAGTTATGCAAGATGTCCACATTAGGGGACAGTACCTGAAGGGTATATGGGAACTTTCTGCATTATTTTCACAACTTTTCTTTAAATATAACATTTAAACATTTTCTAAAAAATTAAAAACACAACAAATGTAAAAGTTAAAAACAAAACCATACTGTATTAAGAAGCAGGAGATCTGGGTTTCTATTGCTAATCTACTACTTTCTACTATCACTTTTATCTTGGGAAAATAGTTACAATCTATACATTTTAGTCTTCCAAATATGAAAAAAGATGGTAATGATTTAACCAATACAAAAGTGTTGGGCTCGATTTCCCATAGCTTTGTAAGGCTGCTTGCTTCCAGCTCTGATAAATAATTTTCTACTTGTCTATCATGTGCCAATCTATCATTCTAATATCTATCTCATTATTTCCCTCTCTATATATCTCCATCGAAAACACATGTACACATACATACACATAGAACTTTCTGCTAAAATACATTCACATTAAACCTTAATTTTGATTTTAAACTATAGAGTATGAAACAAGTATTTAAAAACAGTGGAAGTAAATTTCACTGGCCAAGAGGCTTTGGTATTACATTACTCAGCCATCACACTAATGTGGGTTTCTTAGGCAGATGAAAGATGAAAGGAGGTTGTGCTCATAATGAGAATGAGGCTACATACCTAATGTTCTAGAACTGCCATTAAGAAGTGCAAGTATATCACTGCTCTATTCTGCTGAGATATTTTCCCTTATAACTATGTAGGAAACTTAGATAAAAATGAACATTATTTGAAAAGTTTAGAATTCCTTCCTTAGAACATCATCTGTCCCTAAACATCCCACCATCTGTTCCCAAGGTTTGCATAAGAGATACTACTATGGGGTCAGCACAATACTGGATGTATTAAATAGATTGATGCATTTAATGTCTGAAAGGAGGTTTTAATGATAGACAGGTTTTTGATACCTCCAAAAAGTGAATGTTGATTTTAAATAATAGTGAGACTATCTGAATCTTCTCACAAAGTTCCTCGGGAAAGCTCTTACTAATAGTTTACAGAGTATTGCATGTTACTGTATCATTAAAACACATTTAAAAGTTGTATGTTCTACTTTAGATTGTGGTTGATATCCTTATTTTAATTTGATTGACTGGAAAATTGCAAGGAGATAGCCACATACCAAAACAAAATGAACAGTTAGAGCTTCTTTTGCAACATCAGAGAGTAGATTTCCGTATGAATTGGCAGTTGGTGATGCTATGTGCAGTTGTAGCTTTGATCTGTAAGCAATGAGGGTTTGAAAATATATATATTTCATAAACATATTACTATTGGCTGTGGCTTCTGAGATTTTGAGCAGTTTCATATTGATGAGGCAAGGTATTTCTCTACTTTGCCCACAAGGCAAACATAATAAATGAAGACTGTGTTGGAATAGTCATATATTACCCGTGAATTTACCACTGAAGTTCCTGAGCGTATGTAGGTGTTATCCTTCTTGGCACTGACACTCCATTTTCCCCCTTAGCTTTGAAAAGATTTAATTTCTTCTTATGGTCCTTATGCTTCCTTTTGCCTGTATGTTTCTCCTTGGTATAATTATAATGTTGTTCCTTCAGGTGAAATCAAAATTGATATTTCCCTTTTCATAAAGAATCAGAGAAAAAGACCCAACTGAGTTGCTTAGTATTATTTTAGGAGAAGAGAATCCCTAAACAGCATGTAATTTTTTTTCCCAACCAATCTGAATTTATAATTCTCTTCCCCTACCCAAGCCAATTTCAGGCCATTTTCCCTTTGATATATAAGTTGAGAATGTAGAGCCTTCCATGAGTCTTTAGAGGCGCCTCCTGTACCCTCTTCCCTGTTTCTGGCTGATATGGTTTGGCTGTCCCCCACCCAAATCTCATCTTGAATTGTAGCTGTCATAATTCCCAGGTATTATGGGAGGGATCTTGTGGGAGATAATTAAATCATGCGGGCGGTTTCCCCTATACTGTTCTCGTCCTAGTGAATAAGTCTCATGAGATCTGATGGTTTAAAACCTCTTTCGCTTGGTTCTCATTTTCTCTCTTGTCTGCTGCCATGTAAGACATGACTTTTGCCTTCCACCATGATTGTGAGGCCTCCCCAGCCACGTGGAACTGTGAGTCCATTAAACTGCTCTTTCTTTATAAATTTACCCAGTCTTGGGTATGTCTTTATCAGCAGCATGAAAACAGACTAATACACTGGTCTTTAATGCTTCTAGTAGAGTTTGAATCTTCCAAATTAAACCAAAGAAGCAAGTGCAATTGCTAAGACCTGCACTCTCCAAAACCTCTCACAATAATGTTAATCAAGATTTTCCTTTATTTTTCCCAAAATGGACAGCTGGATAAGAGAGGCATTTTAGGGAACACAATCATTAAGTATGTTTTAAAGCTTTTGGAAGTGACCCAGAACCAAGTGGGTATGGCCAAAAGGAAGTAGCCACAAAGGAAAAAAGAATATCTCAAATTTATTGAGGCACCTCACTGAGGACATGGTAAAGCTATATATTACAGATCTGATGTGGTTGTTCTGGTAGGAACGAGGTCTGAGGCATTCTCCCATAGTTAAGGAGTAAAGCCTTCCCATAAAGGAGGAGATATTCCTGATGTCAGTGGTCCTGGGAAGAGGTGAGCCCTAAGATAGAAAACAGAGACTTGAGAGGTAAGACTCAAACAGGAGAGAGGAGTACATAGATTGTCCCCTGAACAGCACAGGTTGAACTGCATGGGTCCACTCATATGGAGATTTTTTTTTTCAATAAATATTTAAAGATTTTTTTTGGAGATTTGCAGCAATTTAGAAAACAAAAAATAACTCAGGGACAAACTGTGTAGCCTAGAAATATTGAAAAAATAAGGAAAAGTTATTTCATGAATGCATAAAATACACATGGACACAAATCTATTTTATAATTTACTACCATAAGATATATACAAATCTGTTATAAAAAGCTAAATGTATCGAAACTTTGCACACAAAGTGTACATGGGGATATTAGCAGTTGTGAGAAATGTAAACAAGCACAAAATTGTAGTATTAAATTATAGCTGCATAAAATTAGCTGTATTCTATGCTGCACTACTGTAATAATTTTGTAGCTACCTCCAATTGTCATTGCAGTGAGCTCAAGTGTTGTGAGTATCTGCTTAAAACATCATGTGATGTTAATTTTCTCCCTCAAGTAAATTGAGCGTAGCAGTAACAAGTGATCTCTTCCAGTTCTTGCGTGTTTTTCATCAAGTTGAATGCAGTACCATAAACCTTAAATAACACCATGGGACCCATCCAAAGTGCCACTAGTGATCCTGGAAGTGCTACCAAGAAGCAGAGAAAAGTCACTATATTGCAAGAAAAAGTTGTATTACTTGATATGCACAATAGATTGATGTGTCTGCAGCTGTGGTTGCCCACCATTTCAGACAGATGATTCATCTTGTAAACAGACCACATAGGCTTACCCTATCAACAAATACAGAATAGTACTATGAATGTATTTTCTACTCCTTATGATTTTCTTAATAACATTTTCTTTTCTGTAGCTTACTTTACTATAATAATACAATATGTAATACACACACATAAAAATATGTGTTAATAGACTGTTTATGCTATCAGTAATGTTTCCAGTCAACAATAGAGTTTTTGGAGAGTCAAAAGTTATACTCAGACTTTTGACTATGCAAGGGGCTGGTACCCTTAACCCCCACTTTGTCCAAGGTCAATTGTGCTCTCCTTTCAGAGAGTAGTCCTTTCTTGTGTCTGGATTCCAAAGATTTATGTTTTGTTCAAGGGTGAGCTCAGGTGGTGAAAGATGGTCTCTGCCAAGTGAGGGTTGCTGAGAGGTCGACCCAGTGAAAGTGGACAAAGTGGGCTCCTGGGAGAAGACACATCTACTTTTTCGATCAGTTCAGTATATTTGCCTTTCTGGATATGTCTTTGTTAGCCTAAATCATTAGTAAAGTCTGGTTTAAATGTTAATTCTTAACCAGCTACGCTGCTGAGATTGAAGGAAACAATCAGTTCCTGCATGGAAAGGTCCTAGAGACGAGAGTCATGTTTTCCCTAGCTAAAAGTGGGGATCTCGTGATCTAGCTGCCCATTGCCATCTGAAGATTAAAAAAAAAAAAAAAATCCCATCCTTAAACGATGGGAGTTTGATTCTATCCAAGATAGCTATAGGTTTATTATAATAAATGACTCCAGAGAAAATCAGAAAATTATAGTACTAAAAGTGAAATAGATTAAACACCAGTTAGCACATTTGAGTTCCTTCTCAATACACACTAAGAGGAATCTTGTCTCTGTGATGAATTAGGACTCAACTTCATCTGCTTAATTATTTATATTTCATTCTCTCTTCTAGTTCTGTAATTTCTTGTTAGGATAGGTGATGCATTAGCTTCTTGGATCATAGGCAGGGATTAGTATAATTAAGATAATTAAAGTTGTTCTTTTATTCTCAATTTTTATTCAGGGACTGAAACTGGTGTCTTATGTCTTCTCTTTCCCTTTCTGTTTGTATTGAAAAACATTGTACCAAAAATAAAACGAAGATGCAGGTCAGAGTTCACTAATATTTTTCCTCATTTTTATTCTTTGTCTTCTGACATCTAAAAAGCAATTAAGAGAAACCAATCATAGTACCATTGATAATTACATATAGTTTGACATTTTGCAGCGGTGTGCTAGAACTGGCTGGGCATAAGGGCTGATTAATACATATTCTGGAATTTAATGAGCTGGATGTTTAACTATTAGTGACTCAAAATTGGAGGACTGTTTACATCACCGTGGAAATTGGCAATCAGAAGTCTTCCGCTTTCTCTTCCTTTTTTCCAGAGAGCTGATTTACCAAAACACTATTGAACTCAGTTTTGACATCACAAATGTTGCATAAAAATTATTTCATTTCAAAAATTATTACAAAAATTTATTTTTATATTTATATTTTAGAGTAATTTAAATGGGCTGATTTTTCAAGAGTAGGCAATTGTTTATTAGAGGAAAATCTTGACTTTCTTAATGTGAAGGAGAGATATTTGTATGTTTGTTTCACTTTTAATATTTTTTATCTTTCAAATGAATTCCTAAAAGGATAGGGATTACTTCCTGGGACTATAATGAACAGGAAAAATAGGGCATAATAGGGCATAAGTTCTGAAGAAAAATAATCCTATATTTTGTTCTTAAAAATGAATTCCTGCATGATATTTATTATATAAGCAGGTGTCCTATTTATATATTGAAGTTTAAAACCAGCCCCGGGGAATTAGCCTTGTAGCATGAGTCAGCTTGCATTCTGCTTTCCTGGAGGTAACAGCCCAGGGATTCTCTGGCATTGGCACTATTGGCCCTGTGTTTGAGAAAGTCTTGTCAATTAACTGAGTTCTTTTGCTTTAACAAACCCTGAGGCTTGTTAAATTCCTAAAAATAATTTTTTATATTTATTCTTTCAAGTCCTTATTGTGAGCCAAGAAAATAGAAAGAGGTGGGAGGGGAGGTGGGCAGGTAGAGAAAGAGCTGGAGACGGGACATGAGTTGGTGAGTGGTGTCTTTCATATTTGCAGTTATTTATTATTAGCAGTGGGCTCTGGATTATTTTCCTATGGTTGCTGTAAGAAATTACCACAGACTTTGTGGCTTAGAACGACAAACATGTATTCTCTTAAAATGGGAGAAAGTTCAGAGATTCAAAATGAGTTTCACTGGGCCGAAGTCAAGGTGTCTGCAGGACTATCCTCTCTCTGGAGGCTCTAGAGGAGAATCCACTTCCTTCCTTCTTCTGGCTTTGGAGCTGCATACCTTGGTTCATGGCTCTTTTCTCTGTCTTCAAAGCTATCAGTGTAATATCTTTCTTCAGTCTTCACGTTGCTTTCTGTGTCTATAGTCAAATCTCCCTCTGCCTCCCTTTTACAAGTACATTTGTGATTCCATTTAAGAACCACCCAGATAAGCCAGGATAATATCCCCATCTCAGGATCCTCAACTTAATTACATTTGCAAAGTCTCTTTCCACATATAAGGTAACATTCACAGGTTCCCGGAGTTAGGATCTTGATGTCTTCGAATCAATATTCAGCCTACTGCAGGCCTTTCGGAGGATGAGTAGGTACCATGATGCTCCCTTGGGGAACTTTGAAGTGTGTAGGAATTGCCCTTGAAACTGTCCCCTTTGGAGAAGACTAGCTTGCTTTAAAACTTTGATTATCTTCAACCCATCTGTCTACCTATTCCACCAGCAGAGAACAGAACCCAGCAAAATTTTCTATTTTAATTAATGTGTTATGCCATAGTGAGAGCAAGCATATATTTTTTTCTATGTGAAAACAATGCTGGGAGCAGACAGGAAAAAAAATCTTAGTTGCTTCTTATAGGAAGTACTTGCTCCTAGAAGATAGGAATTTGAACGAAGTATAATAATGTACTTACCAAGTGTCCCTCAGAAACTTCACCTGCATGAGCTCATCAACCAAAGCTATTATGTCATCAACTCTGCACACCAATTTTCTTCCTTGGATGGCTCGCTGAAAATCATGTAGCCATGCGCTAAAAGCCAGTTAGTACCATTTCCTAAGTTCTTTATTGTGAGACATGTCTAACATTCTATCAAATAAGTTTCTTAATTAAATAATTAAATTTACCAAACCAGACATGGAGAAAGCAGCCTAATATGCTTGCAAGGAACAGGCACCCATTGTATAGGGAAGCAAACTGCTTAGACTGTACAGTATCCCGGACCAAGTTTTCCTCAAGTTTAGGAGTCAGTAAGTTACTCCTTTCTGCTGAGGAGGATAGGAAGGAGTGAAGAGGAAGCCTGCAAATGTTGCAGGAGTTTAAGCTTCCTCTAGAAACAAGAAGACAGGAATAAAAGACTCCTCCCTAATAGAGGTATTGTTATCTCTCTTCCACGTTATGGATCTTTGGGATAACTCTGGGGTATTTGAAAATTTAAATATTAAATTAAAAAATGCCAAGAATGGAGCTGTGAGCTTTAAAATGATCCTTCCTTCCTCCCTTCCTTCCTTCCTTCTTTCCTCCCTCCCTTCCTTCTTTCCTCCCTCCCTTCCTTCTTTCCTCCCTCCCTCCCTCCCTCCCTTTTTCTCTTGCTTGCTTTCATCTTTCTTCTCTTCCTTCTCCTTCTTCTTTTTTCCTATCCCTCTGTTTCCCCCTTCCTCCCTCCATCCCTTCCTTCTTTTCTTCCTCTTTTCCTTTCTTTTCTCTGGTCACTAGGTGATCTGAAATTTTTGGTTAAAGAATAGAGAAATTGGGAACTAATTTTGTCTTTCTACTATTTTTGTTTTTTCCTTAGAAACTAAAAAGATGTTTTAGATTTATTTACCCTACATAATTTATTGTGTATACTCATCCGAACTTGGTAAAGTAAAAACTGCTTATTGGGCATTTTATTACCTTTGACTATATTTGTCAATATAGTTATATTAATCAAAATATTAACCAGTTACAGCTGATAAGCATCATTGGTGACAGTTTTGAAATTCTTAAAGATCAAATAATGTGACAATAATTTTAATGAGTGATGCAATAATTTTAATAAGTTAAATTTTGATGATTTTCCATTGAGCGCTCTCTAATTAGGCACCATACTCCACACATTGATCCTCTTACTAACAGAGAGTTTCCACAGCTTGAGGAATCTGGTCCCTTTATCTGAAAAATAGTGACATAACCTCTCATTTCACCTTGAAACAAATCAAACCTCCTCTGTTCTCAAGCTTTTATGGTACTCATTGGATGAATTGTTAATTAAATTGCTTGATCATATTTAATTTATTATTTTATTGAGTATTTTTTAAAATATCCATTTATCAGTCAGAATATCTCATAGTTATAGAAAATTCAGAAAATACCAAACACCATAAAGAAGAAAACAAATTACTCCCTCTCACATTACATGAAATAGCCTTTATTAAAGGTCACTATAACAAATTGGGATCCTCCTATATACAGATACATTTTGCATTTAACTTTCTCTTTCATTTTTTATTATATGATGATTGCTTTCCCATGTCATTTCCTCAAAATATTACTTTATAATTATATTTCAAATAACATATCAAAATATAACATCAATTTTTTATTATTGCACTTCAATTAATTCACATTTTCTCTTTATAAATAATGATATAAAATAAATTCATATATAAATCCTCAGCCTTCTGATTATTTTATAATATGTTTTAAGAAGTGAAATTACTAAGTCAAGACATTTTATGTTTTCATTAAAACATTTAGAACATCATATGGTTAATGCATGTAAATTATAAGAAACTGGAAATCTATATAAATACATTTTAAAAGATAAATTGCCATAACACCAGAGATATCTACTATAAATCATTTTAATATTCTGTGCTTTTCCATGCTGTCCAAAAATTAAATAGTGATGTACCTATTTTTTTTAACATGTATAGTGAACAAGTTCATGTCAATGAAGGGCCCTTTCCAATATCATTTTCAAATGTGATGATCATTCTATAATTTTGTAAGATTTTTATTCTTTTAAATTCTTAAGGTGTGTTTTTTGGCTCAGAATGTGGTATATCTTGGTGAATGTTCCATGTGAGCTTGGGAATAATGAGTAGTCTGCTGCTGTTGGGTAAAGTATTCTATAAATGCCAATTAGATCAAGATGATTGATGTGGTTCAGTCCAAGTATATTCTTACTGATTTTATGCCTGCTGAAACTATCAAGTTTGAAAAAAAGGGTGTTGTCTCTAACTGTAATAGTGAATTTGTCTACCTCCCTTTGTGGCTGTATCACTTGAGCCCACATATGTGGATACTTTGCTGTTAGGTGCATACACTTTAGGAATTATTATGTCTTTTGTAGAATTTACCCCTTTATCATTATGAAATGTCCTCTTTCTCCCTGAAAATTTTCTTTATTTTAATGTCTGCTGTGTTGAAAGTTAGTGTAGCTACTAAAAGCTCATTTTGATTAGTGTTAGTATGGTATGTCTTTTTTAATTCCTTTACTTTTTCTCAAATGTACATTTTTAAATTGAGGTGAAATTCACATAATACGCACTTAATTTCAAGTGAACAATTTAGTGGCATTGAATACATTCAAAATGTTGTGCAACCACCACCTCAATCTAGTTCCAAATGCTTTCATCACTCCAGAAGGAAATCCCATACCCATTAAGCATTTACTCCTCCATTCTCCCTTCTTCTCAGCCCCTGGAAACCACCAATCTGTTTTCTGTCTCTGTGGATTTACCTATTTGGGAAGGTCCAATGTAGTTCTCCTTGTTCCTCTGTAGGTGAAGTGCTTTTTTTCCCCTGACTTATTTCAAAAATTTTCTTTTAGTTTTAGGTTTTCTGAAATTTGAATATATAAGCTTAGGTGTAATTTTTTCTTGGTATTCATCTTCTTTGGCGTTTGCTGAGCTTCCTGGATCTTTGCTTGGTGTCTGTCACCAATTTTAGAAAATTCTCAACCATTACCACTTCAAATATTTCTTCTGTATCTCTTTTTTCATCTCTAGTGTTCAAATTAGCATGTATTACTCCATTTTAAATTGTCGTATGGTTTGTGAATGTTCTGTTCCGTTTCATTCTTTTTTTCTCTTTACATGTCAGCTTGGGAAGTTTCTATTGCTATACCTTCAGGCTCACTAATTCTTTCTTTGGCCATGTCCAGCCTACTGATGAGTCCATCAAAGGCATTCTTCATTTGTGTTACAGTGTTTTTTATTTCAGGTATTTCCTTTTGATTCTTTCTTAGAGTTTTCATCTCTTTGCATATATTACCTATTTGTCTTGCATGTTTTCCTTTAGAGCCCTTAACATATAATCATTGTGTTTTAAAGTTGTTTATCTGATTATTCCAAAATCTGTATCATATCTGAGACTGTTTCTGATGTTTGCTTTGTTTTCTTCAATTGTGTTTTTCCTTTGTCTTTTACCATGCTTGTAATTTTTGTTGAAAGCTGGACATGATTTATTAGATAATAGGACTAGAGGCAAATAAGCACTTAATGTGAGGTTTTATGTTGATACGTCCGGGAGTTGGGTTGTGTCACTGTTTGCTGTAGCTGTACATAGCAAAAGCATCAGTTTCCTCTACTGTTCTTGGTACGCATCACCAACAGCTCTTTGGGTTTTACTACAAACTCCTTCTTAAGTGAAGTTTGTGTGTTATGTTATTTTAACTGTAATCCACTGTTGTTATACTAGAAATCTGTTAGCATGGTGATAAGATGTGGGCAAGGAGAAGCATTCTGCAAACTTACAACTACATCTCCATTTTTAATTGGGATCGTGTTGTTAAACTGTCACCTGTATAATGTTTCTTAACTTTTTATATCTCCCTTTAGGTAAGATGGAAAAGCTAAAGGGGGCTGGAGTTGGATAATTTCCCGTTTCTTAGATAATAAATGAATTTTATGAGCCATCTTTTCCCTTAGAGAGTAGGCCTTTCTTATGGTAAATGCTCTGGGGCATATTTCAGAATTATTAATTATGTTCTTCCAAAACAAGTTTTTTGTTGTTGTTGTTGTTGTTGTTGTTGTTGGTTTTTTTTTTTTCTTTTTCTTTCAGTCTTTACTGTGAGAACCTGTAGTGTCCCTGGAGGTAAAATTCCTGAATATGTGAATACCACATAAGACTAGTCCCTAGGAATTCTTATTCTCAAGGTAGTGTATACTCAACCTCTAGCAATTGGTCAAATTACCTTTTAAATATTCCTACCAGTTTATAGCTACAGTGGCTTCTGCTCCAAGTAAGTTTATCTTGGCTGTGATCTATATATTCACTTTTCTCTCCAGATTTAGGGGTGGCAGTTTGTCCTGTGAGTTTAATTCTTTCATGGGTCCAAGAAAAGCCATAGATTTTCAATTTGTTCAGTCTTTATTGTCTTAAAGATGCAGGCGTGATAACTTCTAAGCTTTTATGTATTACAGCTAAACCTAAAATTCTCTCATAACTTTTGTTTAACCAATAGCTTCTAATTGCATAGGCTTTTTATGATCTTTCACTCTCGAAAGATATTGACAATTTCATTCTATTTCTCTCTTCCTTCATTCACTCATTCTCTAGAATGACAATATTGTGTCTTCTCCTGCCTTCTGGAATCTTCCACATTTTATATCTCTCCTTTTTCTCAGCCAATGACATTTGCTTCTGTTTTACTGAGAAAATTGAAGTAACCAGGAAAGATCTTTCATAAGCTTTCATCACAGCTTTGAACCAACTGCCTGTTTTGGCACATATTACTTTCTTCCCATTACCATAGATACATTTTCTATCCTCTTCTCTATGGATCAGCTATCCTCTTTCATGCAAGCCCTTTTCCTTTCTTACTTAGTCAAGGACAAATTTGTCCCAATCCTGCAACTTCTGTTCTAAATCATTAATTTTTACTATTTTCAGGATTATTTTCATCAATAGAAAAGCAGCTAATATACATTTTATAAAATAAAAAGACATTCCTCCAAACAAAATAAATTCCTCCTTTTTTACCTGCCGACATTCTTTGTTATCTTTGAGAAAAAGTCATTGACAACATTTTCTTCTCAATCTTTCCAATTCCCTCTCTTCCCATTCTTTCTAAAACACACTTAAATCTTATTTTTGCCTTTAGCATTTCACTAAAACTGCTGTTGTCCCGTAACAGTGATAGGGTGAATTATTTGCTCATGATTTGTTCTCCTTCCCTTTTTCTTGGCATGGCTCACCACCTACTGGTGTTGGTCTTGGCTAAGTGGTTTACTTTGGTCAATGGAATGTGGAAGAATGGACTGTGTGCGAGTTTTGAGCCAAGGTAAGTTTCTACCAGCCTTCCTGAGATATGAGGAAGGCATACTGTTGGTAGCCATAGCTCCTTCAGCTCCTTCGATCCTGTCCCAGGATTATCATGTATGAAGTAGACCTAAACTAGACCTCATATGTGGCTTATAAGAATGATTTTCTGAGTTGTTTAATCTTTTATGTATCTTCATACCCACTGTCTATTTCCAGCAATTGAATCCTGTGATAATTTACTTGGTGTCTGTAGATAACAATAGACCTGCCTCTATAATATAATTATCTAATTTGCATATGCTAGCTTTTCTTAGAACTTACTTGAAATCACATTTGGGAATATGATGTGAAGATATGTAAAACTGAGTTTTACCTTTATCTTTAAAAGTTTTCTTTTTTTATCTAAGAAAAAGAAGTATCCTTCTGGAATTGTATATATTTCTTCTCAGTTGGTTCAATAAAAATGCCGAATATTTGGTTCATCTGACATTTTCCTTGTGGTTTGTTAAGTGATAAATGAGCCAGAAACTATTCCTCATTAAGCTGTCTAAGTGAGAACAGCAGAGACGCTGAAGTTTCTCTTAAATAGGGTAATAAATGCTGGGTGGGGTATTGGGAGAAAAGTGGTCAAATTCTAATTATTCTACTGACTGGCTATGTGACTTTACAATGATTAATTTACCTTACTTAGCCTTGGTTTCCTTAAACATAAAACAAATAATTTAACTTGATAAAATTTAGTTGAACTCTTAAGTTTTATCAATAGTGAAACATACTTTTCATTAAAATAGAGATGGACAAATACCTGTAAACTGCATAGGATGGAAAGGATATTAGGAAGTTTATAGAGTGAGAAAAATTGACACTTCACATTGTGAAGAGAGGAAAGAAATGGCATCAAATGAGATAGTTACTGTAAAAAGAGTCCATTGAAACAAGAACATATGGAGGATAATGTCTGCCATATTCAGATTAGTGCCAGATTTTTGTAGTTTGTTGGATGCTTTTCTATAGACTTTAGAAGGAAAAAGAATACAGCTGCGAAAACTCCCCTCTTCACCTTGGCTGAGGCATTCTTCAAGAGAGCAGATGGCTATAAGTTTCAAGCCATGAATCATTGTCAAGGGATCTCCTCAAGCTGCCTGTAGCAAGAAGAGTTGACAAGCCTCAAAGGGTAATATTTTTATTACTATGGGTGTCAGTCACATCAATGCCCTTGCTGCTGGGATCAGACTTACTGTTAATAAAGCTCTACGACTTGGAAACAAAATAGCAAAAGTCAGCAAATTATTTCTACTTGCTGTCTAATGGATGTTTCAAGGCTATAGTATTCCTCTAATACTCATCAGTGAAAAAAATAAGACAGGAACCATGTCTTTCACTTTATTTATTTTTGTCTGATTTCAAAGCAGACTGTAGATGAACATTTTATATATTTTGGTGGCTTGATTAGCTATTTTTTAAAGCCATTATTGTTAATATTATCTTGCTGGTTGTGGTATGTGGTCCACATTTGCTATTCTGTTAAAATATGCAGACATGTGAGAGTTTGATTTTGATTTGGTTCATATAATATTATGGTAATGTTGTGGTTCATAATAGGTCTATCTATTATTTGAAGGAATCATGATGAATTAGTTTGAATCTACTTAAAATATTGGCTCAGTGGGCTCTTCTTGTAGACTAGAAACAGGTTATATTGGATCTCACTATGAAAACTCTAATTTACTTTTTGTTGTGTTGATTAGACAGTATTTCAGTCACTTTAGTTACTTTTAAAGTCACTTTTACTAGCTTTGGGGAATTTATGCCTAGAATACCTTGGCTAGTTCTTCTTGAATTTGATGACTAGAATATATCTCAGTGATCATTTTTAACCTTTTAAACAGAAAAAATGTCTTTGGCCATTGGGTTTTAAAACCAGAAATCTAATAAAGAAAAAAGTGACCCAAAGTGGTGGCTCTTTTATAATATGGAGAAGTCAATATTTGATGAATTCCAAATGGCTGTTGTAGTAAGTGAAAATGACTATTTCAGAAAGATATCCACTTTTTACTTTTTTGGAATTCAGTGGGGGAGATAGATTTAGGGTGAGTGTTTTGAAGAGCATAACTTTTCCAGATATGAAGGGCAGGGTGATCAGGTGCAAAGGGCAGGGGATTTGAGTCAGCCAGACCTGCTTTGTCTCTTCAAGTTGTGTGACCAGTTATAAATGCCTCTCAGTCATTTTCCTCCACTGTAAAATGGGGAAAATAATATGTACCTCACTACATTGCATTGTTGTAAGAAGGAAAGACAAGTTGCTAGAGACTTTTATTTTAATCTGGCATGTGGTGGGCACTCATAAATGGTGACGATTGTTAGGATTTTCTCATCGTACTGTTGGCTAATTCAGTTGTTGTCATTTTAGTGGCTAAATAATGTACCCTAAGAAAAATAATGCCCCCCAACCCTCCACACACAGAAAAAAAAATCAGAGTTGGATGAGGTATTTAGAAAACAGGTTTCTAGTCCTGGCTCTCCAATTTTATGACTCTGAGAAGTTTCACTTATCCTTCCATACCTCAGTGTTAGGTATGAAATGAAGGTAGTGAAATAAGATTAAATTTTAGAGAACACTGATATTGATCATTATTCCTAGAATTAAAAACTTCCGTGTTCAAATAAATTTAGAAAAATCTCTGGACATATTATAGCCCTCTTGGAAATTTTCCTTGCTCATTACCATATTAAAATATAGTTTAAAAGGATTTTGGTAGAGAAATATAATGAACTTAGTATAACCCAGTTTCTCATACACTTGACAAGAGCATTCCTTATTGTTGGAAAACTCATCTTGCTAAACCCTTTCATGTAACTTGATTTGGAAATGCTATATTAGATGTTTCTTATGGTCCCTATCAACTCAATTATTTTGTGACTCTGCAAATAAGTAATTTTCCTGAAGGAACAATGTTTGGTGATGGTTTATGAAGAGTGCTATTTCAAAACTCCATTGTATATGAAAGAAATAATTTCTTATTAGACCACTAGAGGGACATTTTTAAATTGTGGATAGGTATATGAGTAAACTTATAATAGTTCTTATATAGATGATATGTGTTTACAGAGGAATGTGTTCTAATTGTCCATGTTTTCCTTGAGGCTGTGAATTAAATTTACCTTGATAACATTTATCAATTTATTGTACATTCTCAGCTAATATATAAATTATTGTTTCTGAAAAATATGTAGACATAAGAGCCCACACAGTAACATAGTATATATGTACATAAAACGTATGGAATGTACACGTTACTGCTAGAGGGTTTAAATTTATTCGCTGTTATGGCACCATTGCTTTTTCTCTAATTTATACCACATGTTCCTTCTTTATTTAGCTTTTAATTCTGTAGAGAGTTTGGGAATATAAATTGTGTGAAGGATGTGAAATATATTCCTCCCAATCGGGTGTTTGGCATCCTTACTTTGATATTTGCTAGAATAATTTTCATCTGCCATTTTTTAAAATAATGATAGAAATCTTTCCTTGGGCTTATGAATCTAGTGCATGTGTGGAAGAATTCTTATGTGGTCTCTTACTGCTTCTTTTAGAACAAGAATACATCCACGAGGAAGACAGGAGTTATAACTGCCAAGACAAACACAGGTTTCCCACAGTTTGTGTGTCTCTTGGAGATCCACAGCCTGGGTGTAGCCGTCATTCCTTCCTGACAATGTAGGCTACCTGATTATCGTCAGACTTTAGGTTGTCTTTATATATGTAATGATTGCCCTTCTTCCCCACACTTCCTGATAATCTTGGTACAATAGGGAAAAGGAAAGTGACCAGTTATGGTGTAATTACTGTGGCTCCGCCATCCTCTCACTTCCTAGCGCTAATCAGTTATTCAATTATTTTAGTTATACCTCATCCAAATTTCTCAAATGTGTCCATGAATTTGATTCTTGGCTCTATCACTTACTAGCTATGTGATTTTGGTCAAATTCCTTAACTTCTTTTTGTCTCATTTCTTCTTCCATAAAAGGCACTGGTTAATGATGTAAATGTTAGGGGGAAGCAGGGTTGTGGTTGTTGAAAGTGATTCAGTAAGATATTTCATTCAAATGCTCAGTGTAAAAGCTGGTGCAAGAGGGTTACACTTGAAATATATGCTTCCTTCTTTACTGTTATTTTTAGTTTAGGTTTTCATTATTTGTTGGCTTTTTACTGGTCTCTCTGACTCAAAATCTCTTCTCCTCTCCTAATCCATTCTTCATAATACTTTCAGAATGATCTTTTAAAATTGCAGATCAAATGTTACAAAACTTTCCCTGTTTAAAGCCCCATAATAGTTTCCAATTCTCTGTCAGATGGAGTCCAGACTGTACAGCATGACTAACTGTGCACTCCTGGACTTTCTGTCCAACACCATTCTCCAGCCAGGACTGAAACACTTGCAGTTACATTTTTGTACTTCCTTATCTTTGTATAAGCTTTTCCTGCTGTCTCAAATATGTAAGAAACTGTGTTCTACCTCTACCCTCACAGCTGCAACACTCTGTCCTTTAAGTCCCAGCTGTTGGATCGCTGAGTAGCATTCATTATTCCTCTGTGCCACAGCCGTCTGTGTCTTATGTCCACCTCTTACTATGCTGTGTTACAATTATCTGTGTTCCTCTCTCTGTCTCTCTCTGCATCTCTCTCGGTCTCTCTCTCTCTCGCTCTCTCTCTCTCTCTCTCACACACACACACACACACACATACACACAGAAACACACAAATAAAACTGTGCTCCAAAGGGGAGGGCAATGATTCTGATTCACTTCTCTGCCCTAGTACTAGAGATGATACTTGATAAATGCCTGTTGAATGACTGAATGAGTGAGAGTCATCATGAAATATAGCATGCCTTCCCTCCTGAACTCCTAAACAACATTAGTGCAATAAAACACCTTACACTTGTCACAGAGTAGATATTCAATAAATAACTTTGAATAAACTAATGTGTTTATATTCCTACATATAATGTCAAGTAAAGAAAATTAGAATCATGTAACCAAAAGTATCAGATGTTATAATATTACTGAGTTAAACACAAAAAGAGTTGAAAATAGAATGAAGTAACTTTTTTCTCTTATTTGAGTTATTCTTTTTTCCCATATTTCTCTGATTTTTTTAGATATCATAATTTAGGAGTCATAATTCATAATTACTTAAATATATGAAGTGTACTTGCCATTCTTTGAAAAGGTTAGTGCTATCATAGGATGTGTAAATCTTCTTTTATGAAAAAGATGACAAGCAAAATTATGACTCAGTCAAGGTTTTATAAAACATTGACTTGGATGTGCTTGCTTTTGAAGTAATTTTAGTTTAATCCCTCATCAGAGATTCAATCCTTATTTATGTACAGTTATCAAGCTGATAATATTTAGTGTCATTGATGAATGGTCCCATGGAAATAAGGTCAAATTTAGAATTTTCTTCTCTTTAGAATCACTGAATATTTTACATCCCACATTACTGTTTTATAGACTTTCAATGACTAGATAAATAGGTCCCTAGGTTTTACATTTATGAAGATATAAATAAATGAGCATAGATGTTCCCAGATTGCCTAGAGATAGATGAGGGATGTAAGTGGAGATAGAGCCACAGGAAATCTAGAAGCAGAGTAGCCTGCCCGCCCACAACGAGTACTGGTGGTAAAAGAACAAATCAACCTTCAAGTCTCAAATTTTGGCTTGGTTAGATGGGACCAAAACTTACATTTTTTAAAAGTGGAAAAAAAATCTGTTTTTCTGAATATTTTGCCATAATTTTCCCAAACTGTGTGTTTTTCCCAGTCTTCAGCTCTGCAGTTTACACACCCAATCCCTAAGACTGCACTTCTCTCCCTGTGTTACTGTTTTTCATGTAATCTTTCTTTCAAGGCTTTTTAAACCCAAGACTATCTGTAATGGGATATTCTATTATACAACACTCTGAGGAGTCGACTATAGCCTAAGGGCTCTTTTGGTTAATGTAACACTGTGTTCCGGAGGCACTGGATAGCAGGAACTGCTGATTGCAGCAAAGGTCCGCACAGGCAAAACTAGAAAATGATAAGGAGGGATTTGTGAAATCACATCAGCATGTGGTTGACTGCCTTTTGATACCATTTACAGGAACTGGCAGAGAAAACATGAGCAATAGAATACTGAACTAACAGACAACTTAGGTGGAGAAATAATTTCAGGAGGGTATGGAGTGTTGGAAAGAGCTTGAGTTTTGGTGTCAAATACACCTGGGTTGGGTTCCCAGGCCTTGGGCAAAGTTACCATGCTGTTTCTGTTTCCTCTCTCCTCTATAAAATCAGGGTAAAATGCTGTAATAAATACTGCTGGGACTTCACCCATATCCCTCGGATCACTGTACTCACGATGGATACAAGAATGTGGGAGGTCAGCTTCCTTGTTCCAGTGGGAACACACCTAAGATTCCCCCGTGGGTCAGGCTGAAGCAACTCTGAGTAACTTTACCTGAGACCATGTTCATGATTGGCTGCTTCCATAGCCATGCCTTGTTTCCTCTGCTCCCTCACTGTTTTCTCAGAGCAATTCCATAGTAAATTATTTGCATGCAGATCCTCATCTAATGTTGCAATTCTGGGGAATCTGACCTAAGCAGATGTCTATCTACTTTGACAGTACTTGATGAGGATTAAATACAGTAGGTTTATGATGACTGTTAGAATATAAAGGACAAAATAAACTCTGATTATTACTCCCTTATTTAGTCTGATTGATGTTTTTTTTTTTTCTTTTTGCCTGTGTTTTTATTCTGCCTAACTCTATGCATATTCACCTTTTGGAGATTCAAATTCCAGCTCTCTAATTGTGTATACTTTTTAAGCCAGAAGTTTGATTTTCATTTGCAAATCATACAGGAGAGCATATTTTTCTCTGCTGATGACTATTTGTTAGTCTAAACCCTCTTGCTAGTCAACATGTAGATGAAAATTCAGTTCTAGATATTAATTACTGCTTCAACTTAGTGGCCATATTTCATGGTGTCGAGTGGTTAAGAATAGGTTTTGATGTCAGATAGAGCTTGATATGAACTCAGACACTTTCAGAGTCCTATAATATGAGGATGCCTTTAAAGGTTATAATGTAATCAAGTGAGAGCTTACAACAGGGCCTGCCATGTAGTTAGTGCTTAACAAATGATAGCATTTTGTTATTTTTGTTACTATTATTGTATTTTAGTTCAATTTCAAGATTCCAACAATAGACTCATACTTTCACATTTTGACTAGATTCTTCCAGATACACTTCTTTTCCTTTATGAAAATTCATCCTCTACCCAATGTGTTTAGTGACTTTCTGCCAAAGGAAAGTTTGGGAAGCTCACATTTTTCCAGGTCCCCGAGGTCTTGTTTAGTGAGTTATTGTTTTAAGGAACACATCAAAAAATTTTTTCACTTGTAATGGCAAATATAATAGTAATTCAGTTAAACCAGAATTCTGCAGATGGCACTTCTGGATTATGTTTTACTAAAAAAAAGTTATCTGAGTTATTGTTTTTCACTTGATGTTTTGCAGATCTGGACTAATACTTGTAAAATTATAGATCATATTGTCAATGAATATTGATAATTTTCTCTTGAAAATTTTAAGACCATAATAGATAATTCTCTTTATACAATAGTTTAATTATTGCTTAAAGGCAGGGAATTGACCCGAAATAATTTTTATAATTTCTTGTTCTGTTATTCTAAATTTATCACAGTGACCTTTCCAGTAATCCCGAGGTAGGGATATTCAAATTTTTTCTTGTATCTTTAATATTCAACTGTGACTTTTAATTACTTCTCTCTACCTTTCAATTTTAAAACATCAATTTTTCTTTTATAAAAGATAAAGATTGAAATACATGCAATTTTCTTAAAAATATGAGCACAGTTTATATATTTCCTTGGGAAAACTATTCATATAAATGATTTTTATTCACTTCTGGGCTTCCAGATTTTTCTCTTTTCCCTTCTGCTATGAGAAAAAGTGCTCTTGGGCTAGATTCCTGGGTATCACAGGAGCACAGGTTAAAATGCTTTCAAATGCATGTTGTCTCCCTAGACCTCTGGCTGAGCATACCCACTGAGTTATCAGCAGGGACCCGCTTGGCTGAAGTTTTTCAGGGCTTCTCTAGAGCATTTTTTCCATACGTGTTTCCTCCACAGGGGACTAACAAACACCTCAGAGGCAGACAGTTGTTAGCTATGGTGAATATTTTTTTTGTCAGTTGACATTTCAATATCTTCCTTTCTAGGACTGTGCATTATGCCTGCCTTATGTTAAGGACCCCAAGAGGCAGTACATTGTTTGCCTATATGTCCGTGTGTGTGTGTATACACACACACACACACACACACACACATTTATAATCCAACCTGTTCTGTTAGTCTAAATTTATCTAAATTGGTTAATTATATTACATATATAGTTATATATTATATGTTTTATATAATACATATTATTAATACATATTATACATATGTGTATAATACACATAATCATGTATATGTATACATTATATATCCCATATATTATATAGTATGCATATGTATATATGCCATATGTTATATAGTATACATACGTATATATACCATATATTATATAGTATATGTATGTATATATACAAAATATATACATGCACATATAAAAATATGTAAATATAAACAAATTTAGGTGAATATATATTATATGTAATCATTATTATTACATATATTTTATGCATTATTATTTCATATAGGTAATTATTATATGTATATAATATAATTGCATATATGTAATTACATATATTATATGTATATAATAATATATATTATATGTAATTATTATATGTAATTATTATATGTACATAATAATATAATTACATATAATATATTACATATATAATTTGCTTGAATAACTTAATTTGCTTGAATAACTTAAGTGGTCATACTACAACCTTCTGAAACTCATTAGTGCCGTGAATTTTAGAAGAAGAGAAAAAAAATCAGTTAACTGAGACACTCCTTGTTACATGTACTTCAGCTTTAATATCATAAACAGTAATTACAGTTCCTACTTGATGTGGTTGTTTTGAAAACTCAATCCTTAGATATTGGTGGCACCTTTAATGTTCAAATTTCTAGATGTTTGGGTTAGATTGGTGAACAATGTAGCTAAAGATCCATGCTTTGGTGAAACATATTTTAGGGGTGGAGGAAAGAAATAAATGATAAGATTGTTATAGAAATACATTGCTGTGTAATAAACTCTCCTGAAACAATGTTGTGGCTTAAAATAATGACATTCAAAAAGACAGGTTCAAAAAGACAAATAATGAGAAGAATTTTGAGAAAGCATATATATTGCTAACAGGCATATAACATGATACAGTCACTTCGGAAAACAGTTTAGAGTTTCTTAAAACGTTAAATATCAGCTACCACACAACACAGACATTCCACTCCTAGGTATCTACCAAAGATGAATGAAAACACCTATCCAAAAAGAGACATATATTAACACCCAAAGGAGCACCATTTGTAGCAGCCAGAGGGAAAACAATTCAAATGTTCATCAATTGGTGAACAGATCAAAGAAATGTGGTGTATCCATAAAATGCAATACTTCTCAGCAATAAAAAGCAATGAAGTACTAATAAGTGCTACAACATGCATGAACCTCATAAGCATTAAGTGTAGTGATAGAATCTAAATACAAAAGACAGCATAGTGTAAGATTTTATTTACTTGAAATGTCCACAAAATGCAAATCTATAGATAGAAGTCAGCAGTTGCCTGAGACTGGGGGCAGTGTTTGTGGTGGGGAATGGGAAGTGACTGCAAATAGGGAAGAGAGATGTTTATGGTGTGTTGGAAACGTTCTAAAATTGGACTGTGGTGATGGTTTCACAAGTCTGTAAATTTACTAAAATTCATTTAATCACACTTAAAAAACAAATTGGAAAACCCACAATATTGATTTGGTTCAGGAATCTAAAATTCAGGCAGGATTTGGCAAGGAGAATGATCTGTTCTACTTGGCATCATCTGGGACAGCTTGAAAGCTGGGGTTGGAATAATCTGGGCATCTCCCTGACTCTGCATACTGTACATATCTCTCTGTTCTGTCTTGTAAGCCTGGTGATTTCAGGGTAGCTGGATTTAGGGATCCCAAGTTGCTTGTTCCAAGACAAAGAAAGAGAACGGGAAACTGTGTCACCTCTTATGATCTTCCTTCAGGAGGCTTTCCACTGCATTCTAACTATTAAAAAGTCAAGTAGTATCTACATAGACTGCAATATTAATCAGCTTTGAAAAAGAAGGAAATCCTGTCATATGTAGCAATGTGAATGAACCTTAAGGACATTGTGTGAAGTGAATTAAGCCAGTCACAGAAGGACAAATACTGAATGATTCCATTTATATATGGTATCTAAAATAATCAAACTCATGCAGGCGTAGAGTAGATAGTAGTTGCCAGGGACTTGAGGGAGGGAGGAAAGGAAAGTCATTCTTCAACAAGGTTACAATCTCAGGTATGACGGATGAGTAATCCTAGAGGTCTGCTGTACATCCTGACTGTAGTTAACAACGCTGCATTGGACCCTTAAAACTTTGTTAAGAGGGTAGACCTCATGTTAAATGTTTTTACCACAGTAAGAAACAAACAAACAAATTAAAAAGTTGAGTAATTTTAGACACTTTTAATCCAGACATCCATTTAGATACTTGGTTTCTATAGTGAAAGCAAAATAGCCCTAAATCCTTCTTCCTTGGAGTTTACATTCTGTTTGGGGGAACAAATAATAAATTGTAAGTATATAGGAAAAAAATACAAGTGGGTTCTGAGTCCTCTCCATCACCCAACAAGAGTTGTCAATAAAAGACAACAATTTAATTATCCAGTGTGGGTTTGGGAAAGTAGTTGAAGCCAACTTAAAAGAAAATTTCCAGTTGTCAGCAGGTTTGAACATGGCCTTTTATGGTAACAAGCATCATTTAAATTAATTAATTAATTAATTAATTTAGAGATGGAGCCTCGCTCTGTCACCCAGGCACGATCTCCGCTCACTGCAACTTCCACCTCCTGGATTCAAGTGATTCTCCTTCCCAGTACCTGGAATTACAGGCATGCACCACCATTCGTGCCCAGCTAATTTGTGTATTTTTAGTAGACACAGGGTTTCACCATGTTCACTGCTCTGCTTATGGTCAGAATATATATTATACTTCTTCAAGGTCCAGCTCAACTGTTGTTCTTTCTGAAGCTTCTTCTGAATTCTCTATGTTGAAATTTTCTCTGAATTCCCAAGGCACTCTCCAGGTTCTTATTATATCCTCTTGTGTCCCTTTACTCAATTTTAAACTCAATAGTGATAGACATTCTCTTGATGCTGACAGTAGTGCTTTAGACAGACTTGGCACTCAATAATATTTGAATTAAAATGAAAGAAATGCAACACTTATTTTGTTAGAAAATATTTTCAGGTCTCGTTGTAGTAACTTAGGTTTCTACAATGGTTAGCTGAACTTTAAAGCACTCTGGAAAAGGGAAGTGGAACTGAACAGCTGTATTCTTAGCTAGCTGCTTTAAATCTTTCATGTGTATGGAAAAAAGAGGCAATATGTTCAATCAAAAATTAAATTGGGGCGCTGATTAACCAAGTGTTCCAAATTCAGTAATTGAGAACTAGACATTTTTATATATTTCTGCTTGTATTAGGTTGGTGCAAAATAATTGTGATTTTTGCCATTACTTTTGCACCAACCTAATAGAATATGAATTCTCATCTCTTGGTTTGAGTGTTCAAAGTTTGATTCTATGCATCTGTAACAAATTCACTGATAATGTTATTTCAACTCACTAGTAGTTTATTCATTTTTTAAATTAACTAGTGAGTCCTTTTGTACCTGTGGACGTTCATTCTGAACTACTCATTACTGTCTATCATATCAAATAATAAAATTCATGGAACCCCAAAATAACTCAATCATTTGAAATTCCAAGCTGCCTACATGATGAAACAGAGTATGAGACACACATAGATGTCTGCCTAGTGCTATTCTTTAGGTTTGAAAGCAAACTCACTGTATGTGGAAAGAGATGGGTCTGATGTGTGTATTTTTCCTATGGATAAGGTACAGCTCTGGTTTAAAATTTACTTAAGGAAGTAGATAAGTAGATAGATAGATACACAGCTAGAAATGCACAGACTTCTCTTAGTTTGCAAGGTAACTGTGTTTTCCCTCATTAAAGTAAATTAGAAGATTTTAGAGACTTTTAAAGATTTTCGACAGGGCAAATAGTAGAAATCAAATAATTCAGAAGGAGGAATACCAGCCAGGAAAACGTCGCATTAAACACAGTGCATAAAGTGATCTCTGGAAAAAGATTTTCACTATTGAGTTAATCTGATGCTATTGCAAACTTTAGTGGTTAACTCAGGTTGCAAAATCCTTCTATATTGTTCTACATAGAATTCTACAGTACATTTCCAGCACACAATGAGTTCATGTAAAGTGTTTATTGACTTCTCATTCTGCTTTCCAGTTCACAATTTACTTCTGCTTTTATTATGTTTCTCTGGACATTTTATAGATTGTTAATTACCAATCTCTTGAATATCAAAAACAGTATACTTATGACAGAAAATAGAAACTATTACCTATTTTGTAGAAGAAAATGTCTTTAACTGACTTCTAAAAAAACTACTAAAGTTCACATACTGTGGGCCAGACATTATGCTGAATGTTGGAGTTATAAAGAGGGAAAAAGAGGTTTGGTTGTTACTCTTAAGGATCTCATTAATTCTATGCATACCACACTGTTCCATCAGGATGAGTCTATTTTATTGGATCTGTTAAAACAATGTAGTTTTTTTTGATCCTATAACCATCTCCAGGCCAGCCCAGGAGGTCTTCAAATTTCTACTGAAATGACTGTTGGTGAACTTATTGAGTATTTTACACAGATATTCATCAATTAACCAGGAGATAAGCTTAAAGCCAGTTACTCCTAGGTGAGGCTATAGCTAGTTTAAATAAAAGACATGAAATCATTAGTTCCATTTTAAGCTTTTTGTTCTTCTTGCATGAACTTGCCTGGTGGCATTGTCTTGAAAGGACATTCCTTAGCACTGGAGTGATTGGTCAGGATCTGTCAGGCTCCTAGGGAGCAATCATGTACCAAGCCTGCATTCATTGGTTTTCCTTTATATTCCATGTTAAAAGTTCAACAGTTTTAAATGAATTTCTCCTTTGTCTTGTTGCTGTGGTGCTGAACAACTTGAAACTATAATTGGGATCCATGGAAACCAAAGTTTTGTTCAATCCAGAGAAATGCCAAAAAATATGTATTCTTGTATTGAAAAGCACTGACATCTTATATTTTTAATTCAGTAGGTTATAGCTTGACTGAAGAATGAAAGGGATTAGAAATGTCTAATTGCCAAAATGTAAATCATTCCTTCTTTCCAATTCTGTATATTGCTCAGGCAAAACAAATGATCCTTCAAATATTTCTAGCATTCCTGACATTATCATTAAAATTGTTTATGATTGTTACCCAGCATTGGAAGTGAGGCAAGCTTTAAATTAAGTGTCTTGATTGCTAAATGGAGTTATTTCATGATTGCATAAAATTCAGCAAGAAATACAAGGCATAGATATGTAAATGCTGAATTATTTTACAACTACAATTAGAAGGTAAATAAAGGCACAGCAAAATGGCAGAATCATTAAGTTAAATTCACCTATGATTTCAGCACTCGTGTCATGACATTAGGGAAAGATTTGCACTCTAGGTATGATTACATATCATTGAAGAAGTTGTCCTTTCCTCCTAAATGTCATTACCATAATTTTTCTTTACATGATATTCAGTAGTCAAAATCCATAATTTTTTTCACATTCAGCCTTGAGAGAATTTTCTAGTCATTACTGCTTTAAAGGAGATCGCAAGAAGGAAATGCATTCTTCAAAAGTCTTCCTAGTTTATATTTTCTTGAATGTATTATTGAGTTGATGTATTAACACCTTGATCTGAGTAGCCAGATAACCATCTGTTATTAATTTCTTAACATGCATACCTTGTTCCAAAATATATTTGGAGTTCCTAACAATAATGAAGTATTAAAGACCAGTTATGTAAATAGAAACTATTTAGAAAATATTTAGTGTGAAGAGAAAAATGTATTAGAAAACTTGTAACTTTCCCTAAAAGTTTGCCAGAATTAAAAGGAAAATATGATGATGAGATGAATTAAAATTTATCTAGCAAGGGGCAGCCAGTAGACTCTAAAATGACCTCCTTTAGAGCATAGCCTGGACTAATAACTTGCTTTTAAGCAATAGACTACAACAAAGGTGATGATGAGATGTCATTTCTGTAATTTTGCTACATAAAATTGTGACTTCCATTTCTGTGGCTAGCAGGCCTTCTTTCTCTTGCTGGATTTGATAAAGTAAACTGTCATGTTGGAGAGGCTCACATGGCAAGAACCTTAAAGCAGACTCTAGTCAATATCTAACAAGGAACTGAGGCCCTCAGTCCAATAACCTTTAAGGAACAGGATTCTGCCAAGCAACCATGAATACAAACTTTGAAGGATTCCCTTCAAATCCAGTTGAGCCTTCAGGCGAGGCACCAACCCTGGCCAGCCTCTGATTTGCACCTTCATGAGAAACCGTGAAGCAGAGGAGATCCTGAATCTAAGCAGTAGCTGGATGTATGACCACAGACACTGAAAGATAAAAAATGTATGTCACTTCAATTCACTGATTTTGTGATAATTTATGTAGCACTAGATAATAAATACAAAAGTTAACATTTTTTCTGAAACCAGCATTTCTTATAGATCTATATACAGGGATTCCTGTTCAACATGATTTCTTTGCCAGCAAATTAGTAGGAGTTAGAGAAATGAGATTTAGTGAATATTTTCTGTGGAACCTATCTGAAAACTAGGTTCATAAAACTATAATTTAACCCAACAAAGTCTTTAAAAATTTTGAGGAGAGGGAGGATAAAAAAGCCAAGATAATAAAAGAAGTGAAGTTTATTATCTCACAAGCTGATCTAATGTAATGATGGAATTAGAAGAACCCAGAGGAGTGAGCAGCTATTATGTCCATTAGGTTGACTCTCTCTAAAATGAGATAGGTCAAATGAGCTCTTTGCAAATGCTGGGCTGTAGTAAATTCTTGGCTGGATCCTCTCAGGAGAGCTGTAGTGCAGATATTCTGTGTTGTCAGTTAAGGTGACATCCATATGCTTTATATGTGTGGTGTGTGGGCAGAAAGACTAACATTTCTCATTTGAAAATTCAGAAATCTTACTCATATTCTGACCTCAACAGAGGGCCATTCAATTCTCATTTGGAGGAAGGTCTGCCAGGGTGTCTGTGGGTAGAATTTTTTTTTCTAAAAAAATCTTTGAATTTGCCCAACTATTTGGCTGAAGACTCTGAGATCCTGGATAGCTACATCATTTGTTTGGAGGAAGAAGTTTTAGCCTGAATAAAATATTAAGGGTAGTCATTAACCAATTAGTTAAAGGCTCTAAATGGACCTCAGTTTGTATCATTCATGACATCTGCTTTTGATGAGTACTTCAGCCAAGTGTCCATGCCAGGATGTGTTAGCTGTAAAGTGCAGCCTCAAAGAATGGAATAAGATTTGTTACATAGAGGTGTTTAGAGCTCAAGACTGTATTTCTGCATTTGAAGGACTACTGAGCTCTTCTTGTTTTAATGTTTGATTTATATATATTTTTTCTTGAATGGAAGACACATTATTAATTTTAGAAATAAATAATTTTTCTGCCAAGTCATTTCCTTTGAAGCAGTACATTGCCATGGCCAAAAGGGCTGGCTCTGGAGTCAGACTTTCTGTGCTTGATTCCTATT
Source organism: Nomascus leucogenys (assembly GCF_006542625.1). Classification (NCBI taxonomy): domain Eukaryota; kingdom Metazoa; phylum Chordata; class Mammalia; order Primates; family Hylobatidae; genus Nomascus; species Nomascus leucogenys. The sequence continues at coordinate 97,378,914 of NC_044395.1, forward strand.
CAGTCACACACTTGCTGTGTGAGCCTGGGTGAGTTACTTGACTTCTCTGTGCCTTTGTTTTCTCCTCTGTGAAATGTTGGTAATAATACTTGTTTCAGGGTCAATTGTGGTGATTGACATGTATTAAGTTAATACATGCAATGTCTTGTATCACGCACACACTAAGCCTTCCATAATTATAAAATATTAAATACTTAGCTAGTTGATGTTGTTATTCCTTCTGACCACAAATCTATTAGAAATTCCCTTATTAAGGCTACTCACAATTTGTTATCATAAAGCCATGTCATTAGAGGAGCACAAGATCTTTTCCTTTGCAATAGGAGCAAAATCCTCTTCCATAGAGGTGAAGAGCTACACCAAGTTCAACTGTAGTTTTCCTGCAGGGGCTCAAGACAATTTCTGGCTGTCAAAGTGTATGAGCAGTAGATCTGTGATACTCATCAGGACTGTCCACCAATACTCTGGTTCTCCTTCTCCTAGGCACATGGCTGAATTGTGCCTCCTTACCCCTTTGAACCTGGGTGTGACCATGAGATTTGTCCTTACACGGCTTTCCTGGGTTTCCTTTTCTTTTCCCTCCTATGTTCCAGCAGCGTTTTCAATGATGGAGCCTCCACCAGCCTGCCTCACAGAATAAGGAAGAGGTTGAGCAAAGTTTGCACTTTGTTCTTAAGAAAATGAGGAATCCATGAACAGATCTGGAACAATCATTCATGGCTCTGTATATAAGATGAACAAAAATGAAGAAAGACAGGAAGATGTTTAGTACAAGATGATTCTAATATTTAAGGGAATGCTGAAAAAGGTCTGAGCAATGATGGAGAGAGTGTGATGAAATAGAAGCAAAATCTGTAAGATAAGATGGAATTAAAAATGATTTGAGGTTTAAAAATAAGAGCCATTGAGTTTGGTTGTCCAGTCTCATAGTTTTATATGGTATCAGAGACCAAGCATGCATTGACCTCACTTCTAAACTAAAAGTTTTACCACCTAAATTTCTGTAGCAAACTTCTCCAGGTGTTTTAGTTGGTTCCTCTGAAAAATACCAGTTAATTGCAAATACTGAGTTTTAGATTTTTTATGTTCCATTAATTACTAATGCTCTTGATTTTTTTTGCTTATTCTGACAGCTAAATAGTAACAAGTGCAATTTTACAGTAAGTTTGTGTTTTTCTAATTTGTATATATTTCCACTTCTTATATGCACAGTGAACTTTTGGGGCAGCTGATTCATCTAAAAATTCATCATTTTTTCCAAAGCCAGGTCTATCTTTCTTCAAAGCTAATTTATTTTACCTAAAAATCCTGCCTTTGGGAGAATCTGGAAGATACATTGCCTGTTTAGTTTCTGTTGGTTTATATGTGTAAAGTGGCAAGCATGCCAGCTAACCCTGTAGATTCAGAAGAATTTTCTGTGTTTTATTGGACATTGGATATCATTTTAGTGTAATCTTTCCAATGACAATGTGTTCAGAAGTCACATGGAATAGTTAAGCACTTAGAAAAGATGACAGACTTTTATTTGCATCAAGCTTTTACAACTGAAACCACTTTTTAAAAAATATCATATTACACAGGATATAAAATTACCTTACAACACATCTTTTTCTGAGATTTAAGTCTATTGAATAAACTCAGTAAATATTCTTACTGAAATTATTACTATCCACTAACACAACGTCTCCAACTACTGTATATGTTTGCACCATCAAAGGCAAACAACAGTTGTTGATCTTTAAGACAATTACTTAAGAAGAAAACAAGGAAGAAACACAGTAGAAGAAAGGGTAGCAAATTACTTTTACAAAATAATTGTTTTGAAGGAAATGGGTAAATAGGTGACTGGTTAGCCAATACTAGTGTGATTCTTTGTTGTTTTGCAACAGACATTGACAATCTAAGTTTGTTCTAGCTAGGGAAGTCTATTTTAACAGGGAAATCTTCAGTGAAAATGAGTCAAGTGATACTATCTAGGAAATACAGTTTATAAGAAGAAGCCTAGAAAAAATTTACGATAGTCATATCAACTTGATATAACTCAGTAGAATTTTACAGAACTAGGAAAGAACTGTGTTGACATAGGAATCCTTGAACCTTATTGTATTTTATTTATTCATTCATTTGTATATTGTCATATCCATGAAATTACTTCTTTTTAAAGAGATTTCAGCCATTGCCAATTCTTCATTCAAGCTTTTAAAAAATGATGATGGAGGTTTAATTAAGAAACATCCGCATCAGTGTCATCATTTAAAAATTCAACTTTGTAATCTTTATCTGATAAGGCCAAACTACATGGTTGTTCTGAAGCTTGTAGTTTTTCTAACCTGTGGGGATTTTCAGAGGGAAAATAAAGGTTAATAAAATCATGGATAATAATTTTTGAGCACAATTTTCTCCTTTTCCATTCTTTTTGTTTGGCTCTTAATAAGGTCTCCTATAAATGAGTTATTATGGAAATAAATAACTATGGGTGAAGGGGCAACATCTTGTCATAGATTAAAAACTGGTTACGTTTCCAATAAGGAGTATCTTCTGTTTGAATGAAGGAAGGTTAAAGGGAAGATGCCCTGGGATTGAAATAGGAAGCAGTGATGCTTGTTGTATGTATCAGTAACTTTAAAGAAGATGCTGGACTCTAATAACCTCTGCAAAGAATTGAGACCGGAAGTCTTGGAAATTCAGTCCATGATTTCTTGTGCAAACATGTCAGCTCATTCCTATTTTCCTCTACTTGGAAAAAAATGTCCTATTTCATATCTGTTTGCCTCAATTTTAACTGCTGCAACAGTATTGCTTATAGAGAGTTGCCATCTACTTCTCTTTGACACAGAAAGGCCTTAAACATCAGATAAAAATATCATATCTGTTATCAAGCATAGGAACCTGAAGAGTCACTTTCCTATGACCAAGTTTTGCAAAGAGCCCTGTAAATCTCTAATATTTTAAGGCTGCGGGGGGAAGATCAGCAGGGATGAGATTTAAGATTCTTTCACTAAAGTATCTCTCTCTCTCTCTCTCTTTCTCTCTCTCCCCCCATCCTTCTTTATAGGCCTTTGTTGCATTGGAGAATGGGGTGATGTAGCTGCAATAGAAATAAGAATATTATGGAAGAGCTTCTTTTGATTCTGAACATTCAAATGCAAACACACAATAATGTTGTCCAAATGATGTTTAATTTCACTGAGCTTTTCAAATATTGTTGTGGGTAGTCAGGAAAGATCAATTAGTAATTTATGTCCATGGGGTCCTGTATATGATGCTGTTATTAAGATTAATCATTTGAGTGTTCCAGATAACCAGTCATAGCCGGCATCTTGTTGGAGCAACCTGGTGCAGGTGGGATAGTTGGGATGTTTGTCTGTGTACGTGTGTATGTATGTTTTTGTGGGAGGTGACAGAGATGTGCAAGAGCAGGTATGGAAACTTCTAGGACTGAGGTGAGAGGCAAGTGGGTGGGATGAAACCAAAGGAGTCATAGAGTTGTGTTTGTAAAGCTAAAAAGTAGGGTCCAAAGAATTTCTTCAAAGAGAAAGAATCTGCAGCTGGTGGCCTGCCACAAGCTAAGTAAGTATGCAGGGGCTGAATTGTTAGGTTGGAGGAAGTCCTGGCCAACTTCTGGGCATGCTGGGAAGGTAGCTCTGTTTAAAGGACCATGGCAGACAATCCAGAAAGGCATAGATTCTGTATCAATACATTGAAACTGTGTGAATAGTTGAAAATAGTAATTTTCTTTCCACAATGAGGGCTTCAACAAATACTTTCATATATCGACTTCTATGCTCTAAAATCCTGGCCCAAGAGGTCCTAGATTTCTGTGTTTTGTGATGGTCTGGTGCCTGGTAAATTTCTACCTCATTTCCTTTCCCTATTGCTTCCTTCAATGTCAACTCCTGAACAATCTGGACTCCTTCTGTCTCTTGATGGGCCTCAGCATGTTGCTGACTCAGGGCGTTTTCAATGGCTGCTCTTTGCCCTGAAACACTCATTGCCCAGATATTCACATGGCTAGCTACTTCAACTCATCACAGTCTCTTGCTCAAGTATCTTCTCTGATCATCCTTTAAATATAGCATCTGTCACTCTCCGTAGCCAGTATTTGCCTAGTGTCTATTCTAACATGAACTCTGTAAGGGGAAGCTTTGCTTGTTTTATTCCCTACTAAATCCCCAGAACTTCAAGCACTGTTTGAATCACACTAGACACTCAGAAATAGGTGAAGGCATGACGATTGTGACATATTATAATTAGCTGATTCTCTTTTGGTCTGTGAGTTAAAGACAAAATGCCTTCCTCAATAAATACTCAGTGAGATATGGGAATTTTCTTAGCGACTCTAATTGAGAAAGTAATAAGGAAAAAACAGTATTTCTTGTCTTCTTTTTCTCCACCCTTCCCGCCCCCATTTCTTGCTCTCTATTCTCCATTTTAGATTAGCTGCAAAATCATTATGATTTACTTTGCCATGAGAATTATTCACAAAGCATGTCTTCACAGCCCTGCTAATTTTACTCTCTCAAAGCTACTTAAATAAATTCTAGCAGTGGCACAATTTCAACAAATGCTTGAATACACTTTCTTCTTCTGCATCTTTGATATTTGCCAGTCATCTCTCCTTCAGCATTCTGCCAGTCTATGACCTTGAAATCATTATTGCCCTAACTTTGGCAGATGCCGGCTCATTACCGTTTCTCTGCCCCACAGGCAACCTGACTTTGTGAAGTTTTAATTGAGAAGATTCTAATGAACACAATTTAAATTATAAGGCTCCATTAATTTGGTACTATATGTAGAAGGAAAAACAAAAGTTCTTTCTCAATTTTGTAGGGCTGACCAATGCGGAAAATGTTTGGCCTATTTCAGAGAGTATCTACCTCCTGCCATCTGATTCCACTAGCTTAATTGAGTTTCTAGAACACTTACAGTGCTGTTTGGAAGCCCATGGGTAAAAAGCAGATGGGTAAATCACCAGGATAAGAATAGGAGAGTGGTGAAGGAGCAGCCACTATCTACCAAGTTAACTATAGCCAATATCTGCCACTGAGCACTTGAACACGTTCCCTTGTCCTTTGTAGTGTTGCTACTTAAAAAATAAATTTCTCTGTCAGCCTTCTGATCAGACCTGCAATCTGTAGGTCTGGGGAGCTGCCATAGAGCTATTTATTTTCCCAATTGTGTGTAATGACCCCACATGGATTTGATTCCTAAGGCTTAGCACCTTATGAGAATTATCTCTACTTTAGTGACCTGAAGTGAAGGTTTTTTGAATAATTATTGAAAATATCTCCTTTATATTCAGGTGGCCACATAACTTACTGTTCAAGTAGAATGCTTTTGAAAATTAAAAAAAACCCACTACAAGTAATATAATTTTACATATATGAATATTTGTTGTCTAAAAAATTGGTTTTAGTATATTGGTAGACATAAAAAGTCTTATTTAAAATTATTTTATAAAACAAAATCTTTATAAAAAGTAAAAATTTTATGAATGAGATGAACACTAAAAAAAACAAATGAAATAATTATTCTTGGTCTGTATTCCTGTACTTGAATCAGTTTTTTAGTCTTGTTCCTTTCTAATAATTTATCATTAGTATTTTTCTAAAGAACAATTTTTTTTTTTTTTTGGACAGGGTCTCACACTGTCACCCAGGCTGGAGTACAGTGGCATGATCATGGTTCACTGTAGCCCCAACCTTCCAGGCTCAGGTGACCCTCCCGTCTCAGCCTCCCGGGTAGCTGGGACTATGAGTGCATACCACTATGCCCACCTAATGTTTTTGTATTTTTTGTAGAGATGAGGTTTTGCCATGCTGCCAAAGCTGATCTCAAACTTCTGGGCTCAAGCAATTCACCTGCCTCAGCCTTTCGAATTGCTGGGATTACAGGCATGAACCAACACTCCTGGCCAGGATCTTATTTTTTTTACATCAAATTGACTGCAGTAATTTGAAATTTGTATTATGTTATTAACATATTTGATATGGATATCTTTAGTTGATGTCCATCAGTATTTTTAATTGAGCAAACACTTTCTCTACAGATGCTGGTATACCTAGTAAGATAAGATCAAATTCTACTATATGAAGAATATTCTTACTATTCTTGCATTTGGAAACATGGAGATGTGTCTACATAAATATTTTTATAGACATTGTCTTTCTTTACTCCATTCCAAGTATCTTGCTCTGGAAATTATTTTTAAGGTCAAAATTTTTCAAATAAATTATAGAATTCTCAATATTAATACCATGCTGATTCAAAATATAAATGCTTTCAATAAAAAAGCTCTATACCATTATTTTCCTCAGAATTTAAGATATTCCAAAGTTTACAGAATTAAAAAAATTAAATTTTATCCTGTTCAAAATCTTGTCATTCTTATCATTTTATCATTCTTAAGATTTCCCGCCTCATTTTAAGAAAAATTTCAATATATTCCTGTTTGCAAGAAAGCTTCATTTTTAATATTTACAAATTGCTGAAAGCTTCCAAATGTCTTGAGTATGTATTCCACTTGTTAAATATTAACATAATTGTTAAGTATTGTTAAAATAATTAGATTAAAGATGTACAACTGATTTCAGACAAAAGGTAACCTAAATGTGGATAACTTTTTAATAAAATGTTTACCCTATATAGGATATTTACGTTGATTTCAAAAGTACATTTTTAAAGAGTGAGTCTCAATAAATGGTGCTGAGGAGTCAAAAGTCCATGCCACCGTACTAAACAGTTTTTGTATTAAATCTCAGCTCCTACATAACATTTTATATTTTATTTATTCTAAACACTTATATATAATGTAGTTGTGTAATTTCTGACAACTATAGCTTCTATTTCAAATTGTAGAATATCACGGCTGTCTCATAAACTGTTTTGAATTATGTGTACATCATAATAGATTTCAAACACATTTCTGCTTCAACATTTTAAAAAATGTACTGGTTAGCTATAACTACCTAATGAATTACCTCCCAACACATTATGGCATATAACAACTTTGTTATGCTCCAGATTGTCTGTGTCAGGAATTTAGACAGAGTACAACAGGATGACCCATCTTTGCCACACAATGTCTAGGACCTCAGGTAGGAAGAATTAGAAGTTTGAAGTAACTTAGCAGCTGGAGGCTAGGATCATCTGGATAAATTGTTATTCATTTACCTGGTGAATGAAGCTAATTGTTGATTAGGACCTTGGCTGAACTTCGCCCGGAGCATTTACATGTCAAGTCACTAAATGGTCTCCTTGAATGGGCTTGTTTGGGTCCCTCAGAGCATAGAAGAGAACAGGAGCAGGTGTCCCAAGGGAAGGAGACAGAAACCCAAGGCATTTTGATAAGCTACCTGTCACAGGCTATTAGAGCATTAGCAAATGTTTGCCCACATTTAAGTCAGGGGGTATAGACTCCAACCACTTTACAGAGTGAGTGCCAAGGTCACATTGTAAGCAGAGCATGTGGAATGGGAGATATTATTACAATTATTGTTCTTTACAAAAGCATAATCTATCACACTGAAATTAGCAAAAATGTTTTTGTCATGACCATACTTCATCAAAATCAGTTTATATTACAAAAATAGTTTTATCTTTACTGCTATACTTTTTATTGATATTTCTGAAAACAATGTCAGATTATTCACCTTCATTGGGATGAATTTTGAAAAGTTTTATGTTGGTTTTATAAATTAGATTAAAAAATCAAATCATTATTGGAATTAGTGAATTTCTTTTTGAAGCACCTAAGATATTGAAATAAAATCTGTATCTTTGAACTGTTTACAAGGATCATTTTCTGTTCACAAAGTCCATTAACAGCAATTGGTTGAGTCCTTGTGCATAAGAAATCTTGGAATTGAAAATTGGCAGAATGAATTTAAACAAGTAATTATTAGATCTAAATGAAAAGCCATCCATCATACGGTGATGTGTAGCACCTTTTGCAGCTGCAAGTTTTAAGTTGTCACCTTAGGGAATATTTTTCTTAAAAATTAATATTAACTTTTGAGGTAGATGCAGAGATTTCTTCTGTATATTTGTGTCTTTCTGTTTAGATGGGATTAATGATATCACATTCTTCCTATGATGGAAAGTAAATGTTGATAAATATTTGTCCAGGCTAAGCATTTATCATCACCTTTTCTGAAATGAGAAAATTTAGTCTTTAATTTTTTATTTATAAAGCATTTTCATTATTTTTTAGCTCATTGCTAAAAGGACTTATTACAAACTCAAAAAGCACTGTCAAAAGTCTGATATATAGCATTTAATACATGGCAGAATAACTGTAGCAGGAGTGTTCAGACAGCTCTCTATAGCCTCTTTTTCCTGCCCATGGTTCATGTGCATCTAACCAATAATTTCCCATATCTCCCATTGAACCCATCGGTATGTGACCTGCAAGCCTATTGCATCTAACAGTCTACAGCAAGAGCCACAGAACTGCTATCTGGAGTACCAAATTCCTAAGGGAGAAATCAAATACTGTTCCACTGCAATCTGAGATCAGAAAGAGTAAGCTGACCCTCACCACTTGTATCTGAGCTTACTTCGTATTATCAGCAAATGCTCAGTGTGCTTTCCTCAAAAGGGATGATGTGGTTTGGCTGTGTCCCCACCCAAATCTCATCTTGAATTCCCACATGTCATGGGAGGTAGTTGACTTGTAGTGGTGAGTCTTTCCCGTGCTGTTCTTGTGAGAGTGAGTGAGTCTCACAAGATCTGATGTTTTTAAAAATGGGAGTTTCCCTGTACAAGCTCTCTTCTCTTTGCCTGCTGCCATTCATGTAAGATGTGACTTGCTCCTCCTTGCCTTCTGCCATGATTGAGATGCCTCCCCAGCCACATGGAACTGTAAGTTTATTAAACATCTTTCTTTTGTAAATTGCCCAGTCTCAGCTATGTCTTCATCAGCAGCATGAAAATGGACTAATACAGTAAATGGGTACCAATAGAGTGGGGCACTACTGAAAAGATACCCAAAAATATGGAAGTGACTTTGGAACTGGGTAACATACAGAGGTTGGAACAGTTTGGAGGACTCAGAAGAAGACAGCAAAATGTGGGAAAGTTTGGAACTCCCTAGAGACTTCTTGAATGGTTTTGACCAAACTGCTGATAGTGATATGGACAATAAAGTCCAGGCTGAAGTGGTCTCAGATGGAAATGAGGAACTTGTTGGGAACTGGAGCAAATGTGACTCTGTTTATGTTTTAGCAAAGAGACTGGTGGCCTTTTGCCCCTACCCTAGAGATTTGTGGAACTTTGAACTTGAGAGACAAGATTTAGGATATTGGCAGAAGAAATTTCTAAGCAGCAAAGCATTCAAGAAGTGACTTGGGTGCTGTTAAATGCATTTATTTTTATAAGTGAAGAAAAGCATAAAATTTCATAAAATTTGCAGCCTGACAATGCAATAGAAAAGAAAATCCCATTTTCTGGGGAGAAATTTGCTGCAGAAATTTGCATAGGTAACAAGGAGCTAAATGTTAATCCCCAAGACAATGGGGAGAATGTCTCCAGGGCATGTCAAAGGTCTCCATGGCAGCCCCTCCCATCACAGGTCTGGAGGGGGGCTCAAGGTCCCTGTGCTGTGTTCAGCCTAGGGACTTGGTGTCCTGCATCCTAGCTGTTCCAGCCATGACTATAAGGGGCCAAGGTACAGTTCAGGATGTTGTTTCAGAAGATGGAAGCCCTAAGCCTTGGCAGCTTCCACATGGTGTTGAGCCTGCAGGTGCACAGAAGTCAAGAATTGAGGTTTGGGAACTTCCACCTACATTTCAGAGGATCTATGGAAATACCTGGATGCCAAGGCAGGAATCTACTGAAGGTGCAGGGCCCTCATGGAGAACCCCTGCTAGGGCAGTATGGAAGGGAAATGTGGGGTCAGAGCCCCTACCCTGAGTCCCTACTTGAGCACCACCTAGTGGAGTTGTGAGAGGAGGGCCACTGTCCTCTGGACCCCAGAATGGAAGATGCACCAACAGCTTGCACCATGTGCCTGGAAAAGCCACAGACACTCAATGCCAGCCTGTGAAAGCAGCCAGGAGTGGGGCTATACTGTGCAATGACACAGAGGCAGAGCTGCTCAAGGCTGTGGAAACCCACCTTTTGCATCAGGATGACCTGGATATGAGACATGCAGTCAAAGGAGATCATTTTGGAACTGTAAGATTTGACTGCCCCACTGGATTTTGGACTTGCATGGGGCCTGTAGCTCCTTTGTTTTGGCCAGTTTCTCCCACCTGTAATGGCTGTATTTACCCAATGCCTGTATGCCCCTTGTATCTAGAAAGTAACTAGCTTGCTTTTGAGTTTTCAGGCTCATAGGCAGAAGGACTTGCCATGTCTCAGATGAGACATTTGACTGTGGACTTTTTAGTTAATGCTGAAATGAGTTAAGACTTTGGGGGACTATTAGGAAGGCATGATTGGATTTCAAATGTGAGAACATTAAATTTGCCAGGGGCAGAATAATATGGTTTGTCTGTGTACCCCCTCAAATCTCATCTTGAACTCCCATGTGTCGTGGGAGGAACCCGGTGGGAAGCAGTTGAATCATGGGGGTGGGTCTTTCCAGTGCTCTTCTTGTGGCAGTGAATGAGTCTCACAATTCTGATGGTTTTAAAAATGGGAGTTTCCCTGCACAAGTTCTTTTCTCTACTCTTTTCCTGCTGCCATCCATGTAAAATGTGAGTTGCTCCTCCTTGCCTTCTTCCATGATTGTGAGTTCTTTCTAGCCATGTGGAACTGTAAATCCATTAAACCTCTTTTTCTTCCCAGTCTTGGGTATATCTTTATCAGCAGCATGAAAATGGACTAATACAGGATGGGTTAAGTTCTGTAAACAAATAGTCTAGTGAATGCAAGATGTGTTAGTTATCTGTGGTCTCTTTTCAGATTTAACCATGTGTTAAAAATGAGAATTATGTTCGCTATACACGTGATTCATGCACTACTAGATGGCAGATACTGCAAGTACACAACGAAAGTCTGTTTAGTCATCCTGGCTTAATTTAATGTAATTATTATTAATGAAAATTCACTAAAATTGAAAAATCTTGCACACATGCTAATCTTGATGGGTGCTGTGTCAATATGAATATGTCATGGTGAACTCTGATAAAATTTAAGGTCACTATATTTTTATCTGGGTTGGAATTTCACAGGGCATATTTTGACTTCTATTGTGCTCTAGAGATTATTGGATTCAGCAATAGTAAAATTGAATTGCTCTGTAATTTGTTAGCTATGTTATATCAGAAATCTTATTTGTACTTGAAATGTTTCTTTTGATTTAAAATAAGTTCATAATACCTAATTCTCAGAAACTTATGGTAGAGTTTTAATTTATCTATTATATTATTAACATCAACAATATTAAATGTGTGTATTATAATTTACAATTACGACTTTGAAAGAGTTTGTTGTCAATATTTTACTACCAAAAAGAACTGTATAACAGGAAATATTGAAATGGGGACTGCTATACATTTTTTAGGGGTAGAATTGCCTTTTTTGGGAAAATTTATAATGCAAATTAAAATTCTTAGACTTATATATGGTATTTAACCCTATAATTGTCACATATTTTGGTATTTATTCCAAAGAGATAAGCGTAAATATGGCAGAGAATATAGTTGCAAAGTTTTTTAGTATATTGCTGTTTAGACAGTAGGAAATTAGAACCAGCCTAAGTGTCCAAATATAAAAGCTAGATTTAATAAATTATGATGTAAACATATAATGCAATTATATGAAGCTATTAAAATGATGTGATTAAAGTTTGTAACATGCACATATATTCATAACTTTATCAAAATAACAGCCTACAAAAGTGTATGTATTATTGATTCCCAACTTGGTTTTAAAATGTTTTAACTGAAACACATAGACAGCGCACACACATACACACACACACACACACACACACCTCTAAATAGTAAAACTACAGTTTATCTAATTTCAGGATTTTCTGGTTGCACATAACCCCAAAAAAAGTTAAATAGGTTTTAAAATAAAAGTAGTGTATTGGCTCCTAAAATAGAAAACCTAAAAGTGGAGTGGCTGTCTAACATAGTTGTGTCAGAGTGCCAGGTCTTGTTCTCTGAGATTCTCTCAGCTCTGCTTTCTCATCAGTATAATAATCTTCCTTTTCCTCAATGTGGTTGCTTTATGAAGCAGAGTGACACCTGTGGCTGTAGCCCACACACCTGTACACCAAACAAGGGATTGGAGGTTAGCCTTGACTGTAAAAAGGAGTCTTTAACTGGCAAGTTCAAGTTCTTGGTCTTCATTTGATTTGACCAATAAGAGCTAGCAACTGTGGTCAGAGGAACACCTTGAACTGAATGAGGCTGTTGAGGTGTTGCTCCCCAACCTGGGCCAATAACAATGGCAAAAGAAGCAGCAAACTGATCTGTTTACCTTGGAAGAGGAATGAGGTTAATCCCATGCAGAATATGTGGTTGTTACAAAATGGGAAAGAGATGGAACAGATGTTAGAGGAGCACTGCTGTGAACACATTGAAATACAAAAGGGGCACATGACTAAGCAAGAATCTGTCTCCCCTCCCTTACTCTTAAGCACCATCTACTGGATCACAGTCTGAATTATACCACTAAAGAATTCTTCCAGCACTTATTGTTGGTGAAAACTAGTGCAGGATGCTAGCCATGAATAAAAATCCCATACAAAGCCTTGGCCCTCTGAAAGCATCCAGAAATAAAGCCAATCAACTGTACTCAACTTATACCATCGTCAAACCCTCAAGAGAAATAAAGAACATAAAAATAAAAAGCTCCATCCAACTCACAGCAATGTCAAAAGATAAAGGAACACCAGCACTCACAGATAAGAAAGAACCAGTGCAGGAACCCTGACAAGTCTAAAACCCAGGGTGTCTTCTTACTTCCAAGTGACCACACTAGCACCCCAGTACTGGTTCTTAACCAGATTGAAATAGCTGAAATGACAGACATAGAATTCAGAATGTGAATGAGAATGAAGCTCAACAAGATACAGGAGAAAGTTGAAACCCAGCCCAAGGAAAACAGTAAAACAATTCAAGAATTGAAAGATGATGTAGCCATTTAAAAAGTAACTTCTGAAATTAAAAAATTCATTACTGGAATTTCATAATACAGTTGGAAGCATTAACAACAGAATAGACCAAGTTGAAGAAAGAACTCAGAGCTCAAAGACCACTCACTCAAATCAAATTAGGCAGAGAAAAAAATTAAAAATGAACAAAAACTCTGTGAAAATATGTGATTATGTAAAGAGTCAAAACTTAAGAGTAACTGGCATTCCTGAGAGGAGAGAGAGTAAGCAACTTGGGAAATATATTTCAGAATACAGTCTATGAATATTTTCTTAATCTCGCTAGAGGGTTAGACATGCAAATTCAATAAAAGAATTTGAGAAATCGGAGAACTCCAGTGAGACTATACAAGATGACCATCTCCAAGACACATAGTCATAAAATTCTCAAAGGTCAACATGAAATAAAAGATCTTAATGGCAGCTAGAGAGAAGGGACAGGTCATTTACAAAGGGAATGCCATCAGGCTAACAGTGGACCTTTCAGCAGAAACCTTACAGGGCAGACAAAATTGGGGACCTATTTTGAGCATCCTAAGAGAAAAAAGATTCCAATTAAGAATTTCATATCCCACCAAAGTAAATTTTATCAGTGAAGGAGAAATATAATCCTTTTCAGAGAAGCCAACCCTAATGGAATTTGTTACCACTAGATCTGCCTTACAAGAGGTCCTTAAGGGAGTGCTAAGCACAAAAATGAAAGAATGATAGCTGACACCACAAAAACACACGTAAGTACACAGTGCACAGTCACTATAAAGCAACTACACAGTCAAGTTTACATAACAACCATCTAACAACACAATGACAGGACCAAATCATCACATATCAAAATGAACCTTGACTGAAAATGGGCCAGAAATCACACTTAAGAAGGGTAGAGTGGCAAGTTGAATAAAGAAACAAGACCCAACCTTCTACTCTGTTCAAGAGACCCATCTCAAATATAACTGCATGCACAGGCTCAAAGAAAAGGGATAGAGAAAGATCTATCATTGCAAATGGGAAACAAAAAAGAACAAGGGTTACTATTCTTATATCAGATGAAACAGACTTTAAAGCAACAATGATTAAAAAGGACAAAGAAACATATTACATAATAGGAGTTCAAATCAACAAGATGATTTAACTAACCTACATATATATGCACTCAAAATTGGAATACCCAGATTCATAAAACAAGTTTTTATAGACCTACAAAGAGATTTAGACAGCCAATAATAGTGGGAGACTTCAACACCCTACTGACAGCATTAGACAGATCATTGAGCCAGTAAACTAATAAAGACATTCTGGACTTAAACTCAACACTTGACCAATTGGACCTAACCGACATCTGCAGAATATGCCACCCAACAACCACAGAATGTGCGTTCTTCTCATCTACACGTAGAACATGCTCTAAGAATGACCACATGCTTGATCATAAACCAGGTCTCAATAAATTAAAAAAAAATCATACCAACCACACTCTTAACCCACAGTGCAATAAAAATGGAAATCAATACCAAGAAGATCTCTCAAAACAACACAATTACATGGAAATTGAACAGCTTGCTGCGGAATGACTTTTGAATAAATAACAAAATTAAAGAAAAAATTCAAAAATTGTTTGAAACTGATGAAAATAGAGACACAGCATACCAGAATCTTTGGGATACAGCTAAAGTAGTGTTAAGAGGAAAATTTATAACACTAAATTGTAGGGAGACCCCCTGAAACTATTGCTATGGAATAAAAGATGAAATGCTCCTGATTATTGTAAATAAAAAATTGCATGCAGGATTGTGTAAAGACAATTTCAGGTTGGACTGCCAGAACGAGCCAAAAGCGCGTGATGTGCTCCCCACTGCAGAGAGCCTATGAATGGACGTGTAGTCAGGGAGGTTTCACATCACCAAGATTCCTATCCCAGAAAAGCAGATGTTCATAGCTCTGGGAATGGAATGCGACCCTTGTGGAGAGCCTATAAACGGAAGCTTGGGGGGCACCTGTCCATATGGATAAGATAGGGCTATAAACGCCCTCATCTTGCCACGGCTCTTCTAGGCCTCTTTAGGGTTAAGGCATTCTCCCTTCTGAGAATTTCTGGTCTAACCGGTTGTCTAGCTTCACGTCCTGTTTCCATGGATTGTTTGTAACCAGCTTTTGTTGCAATTGTTACTGCTGATTAATATCTTGCTAATCATAGGTTATGGAAAGATTGTGTTTCTGTTTTAAGGCTCTGTTAGAAATTACTGATGCACACACTATATTATAAATTCTTATCTCTGTATACTGTACTTCTATATACAAATGTACTGTACTTCTACATACAAATGTTAAAGAATTACTTCATCCCCATGTGACCATCTCACCTCATAATCAAATGACCCTAAATCCCTCACTAACCTACCCCCACCCTCACTGAACTTAATAATAAATGCTGGTATATCCAGTGCATTGTTGGCACCATGGGACCAGAAGGCGGTGACCCCCCTGGACCCAGCTTTCACTATCTTGTGTGTGTCTATTATTTCTCAACCTGCTGATCCACCTGGGAACAGAGTGAGCCCCATTGCATTGTGGGCTGCTGGCCAGATCCCACAATACTAAATGCCTAGATCAAGAAGTTTAAAAGATGTCAAAGAAACGACCTAACATTGCATCTAGAGGAACTACAATGAGAACAAACCAACCCTAAAGCTAGCAGAAGAAAAGAAATAACCAAAATTAGAGTAGAAATTAATGAAATTGAGTAGTAAATTTTTTTAAAAAATCAACAAAACCTAAAGTTTGTTTTCTGAAAGCATAAACAAGATTGATAGAATGGTAACTAGATGAACAAAGAAAAAAGAGAGAAGATCCAAATAAGCACAATCAGAAATGACAAAGGTGACAGCCCTAAAGGAATATAGAAAATCCTTGGAGACTATTATCAACCCTTCTATGTAAACAAACTGGAAAATTTAGAAGAAATGGAAATTCCTGGAAACACAAAACCTCCCAAGATTGAACCAGGCAGAAATTTAAATCCTGAACAGACCAATAATGAGTTCTGAATTTATTCAGTAATAAAAGACCTACCAACTGAAAAGAGCCCTGGACCAGATGGGTTCACAGCTAAAATTTACCAGATGTACCTAGAAGAGCTGGTACCATTCCTACAGAATCTATTCTAAAAAATTGAGGAGGATGTACTACTCCTTAACTCATTCTATGAAACCAGTATCATTTTGATAATAAAATCTGACAGAGACACAATGAAAAAAGAAAACTTCAGTCCAATATCCCTGATGAAAATAGATGCAAAAATTCTAAACACAATAGTAGCAACCTGAATCCAGCAGGACATCAAAAAGGTAATTTGTCAGTATCAATTAGGCTTTATTCCTGGGATACAAATTGGTTCAACATATGCAATTCAATAAATATATTAACCACATAAATACAATTAAAAGCAAAAACCATATGATTATCTCAATAGAAACAGAAAAAGGTTTGGATAAAATTTGACATCCTTTAATGTTAAAAACCTCCTACTAAATAGGCATCAAAAGATCATACCTCAAATAACCCACAGCGAATCTTATACTGAATGGGCAAAAGCTGGAAGCATTCCCCTTGAGAAATGGAACAAGACAAAACTGTTGACTCTTACCATTTCTATTCAACATAATACTGGAAGTCCTATCTAATGCAATAAGAAAAGAGAAAGAAATAAATGTCATCATAGGAAAATAAGTTAAGCTATCTCTCTTTGATGACGATATGATTCTATACCTAGAAAACCCTAAGACTTTTACAAAATGCTCCTAGAAGTGATAAACGACTTGTATTAGTCTGTTCTCACACTGCTATGAAGAAATACCCGAGATGGGGTCATATATAAAGAAAAGAGGTTGAGTTGTCTCACAGTTCTGTGTGGCTGGGGAGGCCTCAGGAGACTTACAATCATGGTGGAAGGCACCTCTTCACAGGGCAGCAGGAGAGAGAATGAGTGTCAGCAGGGGAAATGCTGACGCTTATAAAACCATCAGATCTAGTGAAAACTCACTCACTATCATGAGAACAAATGGGGGAAACCACCCCATGATTCAGTTACCTCCCACTGGGTCCCTCCCAGGAAACGTGGGGATTATGGGGATCATAATTCAAGTTGAGATTATTTGGGGACACAGACAAACCATATCATGACTTTAGTAAAGTTTCAGGATGCAAAATTAATGTACACGAATCAGTAGCATTTCTATACACCAATAACAGCCTTACTGAGAGCAAAACCAAGAATACAATTTCTTTTACAATAGCCACAAAAATAATAAAATACCTGGGAATACAGCTAACCAAGGAGGTGAAATAGCTCTACAATAAGAATTACAAAACACTGCTCAAAGAAATCAGAGATGACTCAAACAAGTAGAAAAAACATTCCATGCTGATAGAAAGAATCAGTACTATTAAAATGGCCAAGGCAATTTACAGATCCAATACTATTCCTATCAAATTACCAATATAATTTTTTTACAGAATTAGAAAAAAACTATTCTGAAACTCATATGGAACCTAAAAAGAGCCTAAATAGCCAAAGCATTCCTAAGCACAAGGAGCAAAGCTAGAAGCATCACATTATCTGGTTTCAAAGTATACTATAAGACTACTATAACTAAAACAACATGGTACTGGTAAAAAAATCAGACCAATGGAACAGAATAGAGAACCCAGAAATAAAGCCACAGCCTTACAACCATCTGATCTTTGACAAAGCTGACAAAAGTAAGCAATGGGGAAAAGGCTTCCTATTCATTAAATGGTGCTGGGATAGGTGGCTTGCCATATGCAGAATAAAACTAGACCTCTCTCTTTCACTATATATAAAAATTAACTCAAGACATGTAAGACTCAACTGTAGACCTCAATGTATAAAAATCCTAGAAGTAAACCTTGGAAATACCCTTCTTGACTTTGACCTTGGTAAAGAATTTGTGTAGGTCCTCCAAAACAATTGCAACAAAAACAAAAATTGACAAGTGAATCCTAATAAAACTCTTCAGTTTCTGCACAGCAAGAGAAGCTATCAGGGGAGTAAACAGACAACCTACAGAATGGGAGGAGATATTCACAAACTATGCCTCTGACAAAGGCTTAATATCCAGAATTTGTAAGGAACATGAACAATTCAAAAAGCAAAAGCCAAATAACCCCATTAAAATATGGACAAAGAACATTTACCAACATTTCTCAAAAGATGACATACAAGCAGCCAACAAACATATCAAACAATGATCATCCTCACTAATCACCAGAGAAATGCAAATCAAAACCACAGTGAGATATCATGTCACATCAGTTAGAATTGCCTTTGTTAAAAAGTCTAAAAACAGATGGTGGTGAGGTTGCAGAGAAAGGGTAACACTTATACACTGCCAGTGGGAATGTAAGTTAGTCCAGACACTGTAGAGAGCAGTTTGGAGATTTCTCAAAGAAATGAGTTGAACTACCATTTGATCCAGCAATTTCATTGCTGTGTGTATACCCAATTGAGAATAAGTCATTCTGTCCAAAAGACATGCACTTGTTTGTTCATTGCAGCACCATTTACAATAGAAAGACATGGAATAAACCCAACTCTGTATTGGATAACAAAAATGTGGTGCATATACACCATGGAATACTCTACAGCCATAATAAAGAAAAAAAATCATGTTTTTGTACCAGAATGGTTGCAGCTGGAGGCTATTACTCTAAGCATGAATTAATACAGAAACAGGAAACCAGTTACCACGTGTCCACACTTATAAGTGGAAACTAAACATTGAGTATACATGGATATCAATATGAGAAAAATAGATACTGGGGACTACTAGAGGGAGAAGGGCCAGAGGGGTGCAAGGGCTGAAAAACTACCTATTGGGTATTATGCTTACTACTCTGGAGACAGATTCATTCATACTCTAAACTTCAGTGTCATGCAATATGTCTTTTGTCTTTGCTACAATTCTACATATGTGTCCTCTGAATTTATAATCAAAGTTGAAAAAATAAAAAGTATAAAAAAATTAAATCTACATCGGATATAATAAATAGAACAAGCACTGCATAATATTGCATTATTGATGTACAGTACAAAATGGAAACAGTATCTTGGAAGACAAGGACAAAAAGTGATATAAATTCTACAATCGAAGATTGACCCAGAAGAGAGATTAATTTACTTAATGTACATAATTAATTGTAAGAATGTTTTAACAGTAATAAACATAAGCTTTCTAGAAATAAGGTAACAAGACACAACTTCCAGGTTATGTCTTTGGGATAAGAAATGATCTGACAGAATCTTCTGTATTTTCTTTACCTGTGACCATAAATAACTTCATGCTTCAAATTAGGATCATGAAATATTTTGTTCAAAGTAATGTAATTTAATTTTTTTCAAATTTTTTATTGAGGCAAAAAAATGAGTGCTAATCTTTTAAAGAAAGATATGATCTCATTAGTAAGTATTGAAACCAAAAGCGTGTTTTTAATAAAAGCAACCCCAAATCAAGTACATGGGAAAACTCATTCCAAAGGCTTCAGATTGAGGCATAATTTTATTTGGGTCTTTGAGTGTTTTGTCACCATAGTTTGTAGTGTGGCCTCCTCCACATCTGGTGTGTTCTTCAAGTCGGTGATGAGTTCAGTGGGGCAAAAGAGAAGGGGGGACCTCATGGAACAGGGCAGAAAATGGGATTCTAGGCCCAATTATTCTACTCACCTAGTGTATATTTTATGCAAGTCACTTACGAATGGTGGCCAACTATTTCCATGTTGTTTAAAATTGAGATGTTTGAGCTAAGCGATCCCTGAATTTCCTTCCAGTTCTAAATTGGGAAATTTTATATAGACTTATTCTGGACAAATGACAGAATCATATTTATCTTTGCATTGTGACCCTGCCCAGAAATCAGAGTAGAAGTAAAGCAGCTTTATTTTTATAACACGATATTTTATTCACAGAGCCTCATTCATTTTTCACTGCTGGATCTCTGGGCCTATTTGCAAAAGTATGTTAGAAAAAATGAAACAAAGCACTCTACTTTTTCCACTTGATGTTCATATAGCTGTTACACCTTTCACCTTTGTGATCTTACCTTCTATATTGAGTTTTTTCTCTTTGTTTTTCTTTTTTTGACATCAGCTAGACAGTATTGAACTAATCATACTCCTGAGTTCAAGGCACATTATTGTAACTTGCCCTTGCAAAAGCCCTTTATTGTTTCTTTTTTCTAATTATTCATATTTAACACCTAGATCAATTCCATTCCCTTTCCCCTCAAATATTCTTACATGTTCCATGTGCATTTTATTGTATGGTCCCTTGTAAAATATATTATTATCTTATTGCATATAACTAACAGAAAATTGTTTTGTAGATCTCATTCTATTTCTTATTTTTTTAAATTCAGCATTATGTTTTTTGTTTGTTTGTTTGTTTTTTAAGACAGAGTCTTGCTCTGTCGTCCAGGCTGGAGTGCAGTGGTGTGATCTCAGCTCACTGCCACCTCTGCCTCCCAGCGATTCTCCTGCCTCAGCCTCCTGAGTAGCTGGGACTGCAGGTACCCACCACCATGCCTGGCCAATTTTTTTGTATTTTTAGTAGGAACGGGTTTCACTGTGTTAGCCAGGATGTTCTTGATCTCCTGACCTGGTGATCCTCCCACCTCGGCCTCCCAGAGTGCTGGGATTACAAGCATGAGCCACAGTGCCCAGCCTGTATTTTTAATATTTGCTCATTTTCCCTGCGTACTTGAATCTATTGTACTTTGTGATTGCATAGTGCGTCCACCATACTTTACCTACCACTCTCTTAGAGGAAACCCAGACTGCTTCCTACTCTTTGATACCATGTGTGATGTTGCAGTGATCATACTTATTCCCTTATGAACATGTGAGAATTTTAGTGGGGATATAACATTTGAGTCAGTGGACTGGGAGAGGAAGACCCACCCTCAATCTGGGTGAGCACCACCTAATCAGCTGCCAGCGTGGCTCCGATAAAAGCAGGCAGGGGAACGTGGAAAGACTATACTGGCTTATTCTTCTGGCCTACCTCTTTCTCCCATGCTAGATGCTTCCTGTCATCAAACATCAGATTCCAGGTTCTTCAGCTTTTGGAATCTTGGACCTGCGATCACAGACTGAAGGTGGCACTGTTGGCTTCCCCCTTTTGAGGTTTTGGAACTCAGACTTGCTCCTCAGCTAGCAGATGGCCTATTGTGGAACTTCACTTTGTGATCGTGTTAGTCAATACTCCTTAATATACTCCCCTTTATATACACATCTATCCTATTAGTTCTGTCCCTCTAGAGGACCCTGGTTAATACACTTGTCTAGTATTTTTACAATCTCTGTCATTTATGGATATGTATCTATTGACTTTTTTCTCCTGCCGTGGGTGATAATATCCTGCTTTGTTGCACGCGTGAAAATTTTTCCACTGGATGCAGGATACTGTGTATAATTTTACATTGTAGAATGTTGGATTGTGTTTTTTTTTCAATAGTATTTGATTATTTCCTGGTACACAGTAAAGTTATTTGGGTTCGAATTGCTCCTTTTGAGACTTGCTTTTAGGTTCTTTTAAGGTGGGTTCAGACTGTTTTATTAGTCTAGATCTAACTGAGCTCCAAACATAAGGTATTTCTTTCTGAGAACTTTACCGGATGCCCCATATGATAGGAAGCATTTCTACCCGGTCAGGGAAAAGCAAATTATTTCTAGCCTTGTGTGAACCCTGGATATTATTCTGCCTTCTCCTTTCCAGTAGTTCTTTTCTTATCCTCAGCTAGTTTCCTTTCACTTATACACAGATAAATACTAAGGTAAAGACTTCGGGAGACTCTTCTGTGTATCTACAGAGTTATCTGGGCAATTCTCTTCTTTTCAGCACTCTGTCCCACAAATTCTAGTCACTTTCTCCCCCATGAACACTTACTTTTTTCTCTTTCACACAATGAGACTTCTGAGTTCTATTTGGGCTCCCTCTCCCTACTCTACAGCCTGGGATCTTCCCTCAGGCCATACAGTAATCTGGAACATCTACAAAGCCCATTTTATTTTCCTTCCCTTTGGTATCATAGTCCCATAAGTCCATTGTCCAAGGTTTGAGAACAGTTGATTAATATTTGTCTGGTTTTCTAGTTGTGTAGGCTAGTAGAGTAAATTCATTTCTTGTAACTACACCATGGCCATAAATTGAATTCCTTGTCTTCCTTTTATAGAGAAAATATCTGTTACTTTTTTGATGGGTTGCCTCTTTTCTGTTTTCTTTTTCAGGACTGTTTTTGTAATGTATTTTAAGGTTATGCCAAATGTTTACAGACACATTTTCTTCAGAATCATCCTTTTTAATATGCTCACCATGACAAGAACCTTGGCATCTTATTGACGAAGTAGATTTGGTTCACTCTTTGCAATGTGCTAATCTTGGAAACCCAGAAGTGAAGTTCAATATTGCTAGATTTTTTTTTCATTGTGTCAGAGAAGTGTAGCATGATTTTATATCTAAAAGGAAAGCAAAATTGTAATGATATCATCCAGATAATGAAATGATCACAAAGCAAAGCTTCAGGAAATATAAGCTATTTTATGAGTTTTTCAGTAAATCTTACAGGTTAGAAAAAGTCACAAGGCAGAAAGCATTCTGCCTGTGTCCAGTCTTCACAAGTATGACAAGTATTTGAACTGAATCAGATTTGGGTACTGTCAACTATAAACATAGCATTTTCTTTAGCTTCTTATAGAAAAAAATATTCAGTACCTCTTTGTATAGTATCCATTTTCAAATGAACAAAAATACAGCACAGTCTTAACTATTACATTCACAAATTTATAAAGGAGAAAATATTTGGGGTGTTAAATTTTTCATGCTACACTGAACAAGGAAGCAGTTAGTTAATATCTGTAGTAAGTTATTTTATATTCAGAACAAGTGACTAAGACATTTAAGGTAGATAGAAATATTTTACTAAGGTTAATTGCCATCTGAAAAATTTATAATCTATTAAATTCAGTCCAAAACTAGGTTGCTGTGTATTTTTTGGCAGCCTTGAGTTTAAAAAACATACCACATTGGGTTATTTACTTTTTTTTTCCTTCCCCTTGGTTTTTTGGGCATTTAGGCTAGCTTCCAGGGTCCTAGGATAATTCACATTAATTATTTTTAGACAGGATAATTATAATATCTAAAAAACATATTAATTTAAAAGATAGTTTAACTTAGACATATAAATTTATCTAATCATTTTGCCAAATATCTGCATATTTATTCATATAAATTACCCTGTGTTTTTCTAATATTTGTAGTCATTTTCAAAGTAGTGAGAGGAGAGAAGTACCGATGGTGACCTCAAGAGACATGAAAGATTGAATTCTGTCCTGGTCTGAAAAATAAGAAAGCAAAACTTCTGATTAAATAATTTGGACATTTTAAGAGAGTTACCTTTATTCAATATTTTCTTGATTTCTAGGTTTACTTCTTTTACTATGAGATTTAATAATCAGTAGTTTAACAAATATTTTAGGGCAGTAGTTGCGTTGAGAATTAGGGTCATAGAAATCTAGCTTGAATTATTAATCATTCAGTGATTAGGCATAAAGTTCTTAAGTTTAGCCTTAAGTTACTCAGAGCCTAATAGACCTTTAGAAGTCAACAATCATTAAAGTATTCTCCTGCAAAACAAAACAAAATTAAAAAGTTAGTCTTAGAGATAATAAATTTCTACTGAGCCAGTGGAGGGGCATGGGAAGCAGTCAAAAGAGTTTGCCCTATGTATTTCAGTAAGTAGATTTTTGTAGGTCATTAGAGGTTAACAAATATTTAGCAAGCATCTCTTATGAGAACAGTAGTGAACAACATGATTTTGTCATCATGAAGTTATATTCTAGGAGAGAAAGATAGACAATAAAAATAAATAAATAGAGAGAAAAGGCTGGGCATGGTAGCTCATGCCTGTAATTCCAGGCATTTGGGAGGCTGTATTTGTCTGTTTTCATGCTGCTAAGAAAGACATATCTGAGACTGGGTAATTTACAAAATAAGGAGGTTTAATTGGACTTACAGTTCTATGTGGCTGGGGAGGCCTCACAATCATGGCAAAAGGCAAGGAAGAGCAAGTTGCATCTTATGTGGATGGCAGCAGGCAAAGAGAGAGCTTGTGCAGGGAGACCCGTTTTTAAAACCATAAGATCTCATGAAACTTATTCATTATCACAAGAACAGCATGGGAAACATCTGTACCCATGATTCAATTATCTCCCACCACAGTCCCTCCCACAACACCTGGGAATTCAAGATGAGATTTGGGTGGGGACACAGCCAAACCATATCATTCTGCCCCGGCCCCTCCCAAATATCATGTCCTCACATTTCAAAACCAATCATGCCTTTCCAATGGTGCCCCAAAGTCTTAACTCATTTCAGTATTAATCAAAAGTCATAGTCCAAAGTCTCATCCAAGACAAGGCAAGTCATTTCTGCCTATGAGCCTGTAAAATCAAAAGTAAGTTAGTTATTTCCTAGATACAATGGGGGTACAGGCATTGGATAAATGCAGCCGTTCCAAATGGGAGACATTGGATAAAAAAAAGGGGTAGGCTACAGGCCCCATGCAAGGCCAAAATCCAGCAGGGCAGTCAAATCTTAAATCTCCAAAATGATCTCCTTTGACTCTATATCTCACATCTAGGTTACACTGATGCAAGAGGTAGGTTCCCATGGTCTTGGGCAACTCTGCCCCTGTGGCTTTGCAGGTACAGCCTCCCTTCCAACTGCTTTCACAGACTGATGTTGAGTGTCTGTGGCTTTTCCAGGTGCATGGTGCAAGCTGTCAGTACATCTTCCATTCTGCAGCCTGGAGGACGGTGGCCCTCCTTTCATAGCTCCACTAGGTAGTGCCCCAGTAGGGACTCTGTGTGGGAGCTCAGACCCCACATTACCCTTCTGCACTGCCCTAGCAGAGGTTCTCTATGAGAGCCCCACCAAACTTCTGCCTGGGCATCCAGGCATTTCCCTACATCTTCTGAAATCTAGGTGGAGGTTCCCAAACCTCAATTCTTGACTTCTGTGCACCGGCAGGCTCAACACCACATGGAAGCTGCCAAGGATTGGGACTTCCACCCTCTGAAACAATAGGCTGAGCTGTTCCTTGGCCCCTTTTATTCACAGCTGGAGTGGCTGGGATGCAGGGCAACAACTCCCTAGGCTGCACATAGCACAGGGATCCTGGGCCTGGCCCAAGAAACCCTTTTGTCCTAGGCATCCTGGCTTGTGATGGGAGGGGCTGCCATGATGTCCTGGGACAAGCCCTGGAGACATTTTCCCCATTGTCTTGGTGATTAACATCCCGCTTCTCGTTACTTATGCAAATTTCTGTAACCAGCTTGAATTTCTCCTCAGAAAATGAGTTTTTCTTTTCTGTCACATTGTCAGGCTACAAATTTTTCATCTTTTGTGATCTGCTTCCCTTATAAAACTGAATGCCTTTAACAGCACCCAAGGCACCTCTTGAATGCTTTGCTGCTTAGAAATTTCGTCCACCAGATATTCTAAATCATCTCTCTCAAGTTCAAAGTTCCACAAATCTCCAGGGCAGGGGCGAAACGCTGCCAGTCTCTTTGCTAAGACATAACAAGAGTCACCTTTGCTCCAGTTCCCATCTCCACCTAAGACTACCTCAGCCTGGACCTTATTGTTCATATCACTGTCAGCATTTTGGGCAAAGCCATTCAACATGTCTCTAGGAAGTTCCAAACTTTCCCACATTTTTCTGTCTTCTTCTGAGCCCTCCAAACTGTTCCAGCTTCTGTCTGTTACCTAGTTCCAAAGTTTCTTCCACACTTTTGGGTATTTTTTCAACAATGCCCCACTCTACTGGTACCAATTTACTGCATTATTTTGTTTTCATGCTGCTGATAAAGACATACTTGAGACTGGGCAATTTACAAAATAAAGAGCTTTAATTGGATATACAGTTTCGTATGGCTGGGGAAGCCTCACAATCATGGTGGGAAACAAGAAGGAGCAAGTCACATCTTATGTGGATGGCAGCAGGCAAAGAGAGAGCTTGTGCAGTGAGACCCATTTTTAAAACCATCAAATCTTGTGAGACTTATTCGCTACCATGAGAATAGCACAGGGAAGATCTGCACCCATGATTCAATTATCTCCCCTTGGGTCCATCCCACAAAATGTGGGAATTTAAGGTGAGATTTGGGTGGGGACACAGCCAAACAATATCAGAGGCTGAGGTGGAGGATTGCTTGAGGTCAGGAGTTTGAGGCCAGCCTGAGCAACATAGTGAGAACTTTTCTCTACTAAAATAAAATAAAATAAAATAAAATAAAATAAAATAAAATAAAATAAAATAAACTAGTCATGGTGGTACATACTTGTGGTCCAAGCTCCTCAGGAAGCTGAGGCAGAAGGATTGCTTGAGCCCAGGAGTTTGAGGCTGCAGTGAGCTGTGATAGCACCACTGCACTCCAGCCTGGGTGACAGAGCAAAATCCTGTCTCAAATAAAAAAAAAAAAAAAAAAAGAGAGAGAGAGAGGAATTTCAATTATTTTTTACTGCTAAGATGAAAATACAAAAATGCCATATGGTAGAGTAACTGGGGTGGGGTTGTTCTGCTTAGGGTAGCTAAGGTCTCAGATTAACCTCCTGATACTATTCCATTTGAGTTGGCACCCAAATGAAGAGAAGGCAGCCATGCAGAATAAACAGATTTTACACCATGTGGAATATTTAAAATGGAAGGAACAGCACGTTTATAAAGACTTGGATGGAACAACAAAAGGGAGAGTAGAGATGAAGTGGACATGAAGTCAAGGTTCAAGTTAAGCGAAACCATTTAAGTTGTTGTAGTAAGTAAAGAGTTTAATTTTTAATCTAATTATACTGGGGGTACCACTAGTGATGTTAAGGCAGGAAAATGACATTGTCTATTGTACTTTCTTTTTTTTTTTTTCTTAATTATGGTAAAATATATATAACATGAAATTTACCATATTAAGCATTTTTGAATGGACAATTCAGAAGTACATTCATAATGTTGCATGGCTATTACTATCTCCAGAATTTTTTCATCCCCAAACTGAAACTCTGTAGCCATTAAATATTAATTCCCCATTTTCCCCTCTCCTTAATCTCTGGCAATCACCAATCAGCTTTCTGGCTCTATGAATTTGCCTATTCTAGGTACTTCATATAAGTGGAATTATGCAATATTTGTCCTTTTGTGTCTGACTTCTTTCACTTAGCATAGTATCCTCAAGGTACATCTATGTTGTAGCATGCCCGAGAATTCTTTCTTAAGGCTGAATAATATTCTATTGCATGTATATACAACATTCTATTTATCATTTTTTTTTTTTGAGGCAGTCTCGCTCTGTCACCCAGGCTGGAATGCAGTGGTGCGATCTTGGCTCACTGCAACCTCCACTTCCTGGGTTCAAGCAATTCTCCTGCCTCTGCCTCCCAAGTAGCTGTGAATCAGTATCGTGAAAATGGCCATACTACCCAAGGTAATTTATAGATTCAATGCCATCCCCGTCAAGCTACCAATGACTTTCTTCACAGAATTGGAAAAAACTACTTTAGAGTTCATATGGAACCAAAAAAGAGCCTGCATTGCCAAGTCAATCCTAAGCCAAAAGAACAAAGCTGGAGGCATCTCGCTACCTGACTTCAAACTATACTACAAGGCTACAGTAACCAAAACAGCATGATACTGGTACCAAAACAGAGATATAGACCAATGGAACAGAACAGAGCCCTCAGAAATAATGGCACATATCTACAACTATCTGATCTTTGACAAACCTGATGAAAACAAGAAATGGGGAAATGATTCCCTATTTAATAAATGGTGCTGGGAAAACTGGCTAGCCATGTGTAGAAAGCTGGAACTCAATCCCTTCCTTACACCTTATAAAAAATTAATTCAAGATGGATTAAAGACTTAAATGTTAGACCTAAAACCATAAAAACACTAGAAGAAAACCTAGGCAATACCATTCAGGACATAAGCATGAGCAAGGACTTCATGTCTAAAACACCAAAAGCAATGGCAACAAAGCCAAAATTGACAAATGGGATCCAATTAAACTAAAGAGCTTCTGCACAGGAAAAGAAACTACCATCAGAGTGAACAGGCAACCTACAGAATGGAAGAAAATTTTTGCAATCTACTCATCTGACAAAGGGCTAATATCCAGAATCTACAATGAACTCAAACAAATTTACAAGAAAAAAACAAACAACCCCATCAACAAGTGGGTGAAGGATATGAACAGACACTTCTCAAAAGAAGACATTTATGCAGCCAAAAGACACATGCAAAAATGCTCATCATCACTGGCCACCAGAGAAATGCAAATCAAAACCATAATGAGATACCATCTCACACCAGTTAGAATGGTGGTCATCAAAAAGTCAGGAAATAACAGGTGCTGGAGAGGATGTGGAGAAATAGGAACACTTTTACACTGTTGGTGGGACGGTAAACTAGTTCAACCATTGTGGAAGTCAATGTGGCAATTCCTCAGGGATCTAAAAGTAGAAATACCATTTGACCCAGCCATCCCATTACTGGGTATATACCCAAAGGATTATAAATCATGCTGCTATAAAGACACATGCACACGTATGTTTATTGCGGCACTATTCACAATAGCAAAGACTTGGAACCAACCCAAATGTCCATCAATGATAGAGTGGATTAAGAAAATGTGGCACATATACACCATGGAATACTATGCAGCCATAAAAAATGGTGAGTTCATGTCCTTTGTAGGGACATGGATGAAACTGGAAACCATCATTCTCAGCAAACTATCGCAAGGACAGAAAACCAAACACCGCATGTTCTCACTCATAGGTGGGAATTGAACAATGAGAACACATGGACACAGGAAGGGGAACATCACACACTGGGGCCTGTTGTGGGGTTGGGGGACGGGGGAGGGATAGCATTAGGAGATATACCTAATGCTAAATGGCGAGTTAATGGGTGCACACACCAACATGGCACATGTATAACATATGTAACAAACCTGCACATTGTGCACATGTACCCTAAAGCTTAAAGTATAATAAAAAAAAAGAAAAAAAAAGAAAGCAGGGATTCAAACAGCTATTTGTACACCAGTAATCACAGCAGCATTATTCACAATAGCCAAAAGACAGAAAGAAGACCAAATGTCCATTGACAGATAAATTGATAAATAGGGCTGGGCACGGTGGCGCATGCCTGTACCCCAATACTTTGAGAGGCAGAGGTGGGTAGATCACTTGAGGTCAGGAGTTCAAGACCAGCCTGGCCAACATGGTGAAACCCCGTCTCTACTAAAAATATGAAAATTACCCGGGCATAGTGACATAGTCTATTGTACTTTCTTAAAAGCTCATTCTGACTGCTCTGTGGAGGATAGGCTCTAGGAGCTAGGAGAACAGAAGGAGGCTATTGCAGATAAGGGCAATGTTGGTTGGACTGAACACTGTGTTCAGATTTGACATGTATTTTGGAATTAGAAACTAAACAAGAAAATTGATGGATGACTATAAGGAATTTGGGAAACAACTAGTTTTTACCTGAACATTGGATGGATACCAGTAGTATCATTAATCTTGATTTTAAAGAGTTTGGAAGATATTTTATTTTAGTGCAAACGATTCAGTAGATTAGGGCATGATGAATTTGAATGGACAATGGAAATGTTGGTTAGGCAGTTCCTTAAAAATCTGGAGTTTAGAAGAAAGCTCTCAATGCAAATTAAATTTGACAGCCATCAGCATATTTGTGATATTCAAGGTGATGGGATTGATGACATCTAGTTTGAGAGTATAAAAACAAAGGGGAAAATTCTAAGGACAGACTCCTATGGCAGCCAAACTTTGCAGGAGTGGTGGCGAAAATGCAACCAGCAAAGCAGACCAGAAAGATGTGGGCAAAGATGTAGAAAGAATATGTCTCAGATATTTTTACTTCCATTTGTGCTTTGTTGGTTTTAATGTCTATTCACAATTGCCCATATTGCTGATATATTTTTTCATCAAAAATGATTTTTCCCAGTCTGTTTTTATACTTGAAGGTATACATTTAAGGATATTGATCCTATTATCACAAGGCTTAGGTTAATATGGAATGGAAGCACTGGTTTCAACTTCTAATCCACCTTATTTCCAATGTTGCAAATGCAGCAAGAAATTTATGAAAATCTCTTCTCTTTGTGGAAATTGTTTGCAAAGAGGCCCTGATCTTCCTCTGTGTGTATCCATGCCCTTAACATCTGACTTACATTACCTGTCATTAAGATGTAGAATCTATTATCCTCCATTTGAATACCAGCTAGTCTTATGACTTGCTCTATTCAACAAGTTGTAATAAAAGCGATATTGTGCTAGTTATGTGCCTAAGCCATAAGAGGTCTTGGATGGTTTCACTATCTCCCTGAGAATTCTGCCCAGTCACTATGTTATCAGAATCAGTCTAGTCTGCTGAAGGATAAAAGACCACGTGGGACCAAGATGAGCCAGTCTAGCTGAGCCATCTTAGATCGATCAGCCTCCAGCTGACCCAGTACCTGATCACAGATACATAAGTAACTACACCTAGAATGAGAAAAACCACCCATTTGAGCTCCATCCAAGTTACTGACACACAAAAGTATGAGCTAAATAAATAGTTGTTTCTAACTATTATTTTTGGGTTGGCTTGTAACACACTGATAGCTAGGTGATATATTTTGCTTTTATTCTTATAGAACCTGATAAAGAAAGAAGGGTGAAATTACACTGGCTTCAACTAAACCTTTGGGAATGTGATGACTTGGCAAAACTTTTGGGATCTGACTAAATTGTATTCTAATATTTACATAAAATTGCCAGTAGGTCAGTGTGGTATTCTATCAAGGGTCCTGGACTGGAATAAAGAAACTTGATTTCTAGCTCTGTCTTGGATATTATATTCACTCGGTCACCTTGAAAATATAACGTCACCTCATTGATTCTGTTTTTCCACATATTTAAGATAAAAGGTTAAGATGAGATGCTGAAAATTCTCATTGAATTTTATTATGGAATTCTCCTTAGTATTGACAGAGACTACTCAAGAATTTGCTAGATTCCATATAATGGATGAATAGATTTTGTTCTATTGATAGCATTAGTGATCTTATCATGACCCTGACATGAACATATTTTTTGCTTCCACATTTTTGGATCAGAGATCACATTGAGTGATCACATTAACCAATCACTCAATTTATCAGTGCCTATATCATTGACTACTTCCACAGAAAACCATCTGACTACATGACAAGTTATATAGACAATATATGGTGTAAACAGAAGTCTCTATACTAAATGAAAAAGACTGGTAGCATTTGTTTTAAAGATTGCTAAAAGCTCAACTGACGAAACAAAATCCATTGTCTCTGATCATCTGTCAGACAGATCCTTTATGTCCACAATTTTATTACCCCAAATTCTCTATTTTATTAAAGTTTTTCCCTTGAGGATAGGAGAACACAAATTTGGACCAACCCTAGATTGTTTAATATGTTCTAGTCCAGAGCTTCCACATGGGCTTCTCCTGATTTGATGATTCAGATGTGCTGAGACTATTCATCCCCTCTGCCTTTAGGGCAAGCAGGTGGGCCTGAGCAGCTGGACCCCACAGGACTATCACCTCCATCCATGCATATCTTCATCTCTTTCCTCTCCATGCCGTGCTGTACAAATGCCATTTTCTATGTGTTCTGAGAAATGGAAGCTTTGGAGAAACACCACTTTGGCTTATGAGAGTCACTGAAATATATTTTATCATATGACCCCTTCTTCTTGCCCTCAAATTTTCTTTTGAGAGACTCTCTAGACTTGGCTTCTATTCTATATAGTGAATACTTTCTTACTACTCCCTAACATAGTATCTTAAATCTATAAATATGGTCATTTATAGTGCCTTTCCTTAAGTTTTTCCTTTGGTCTGACATGGTCTTCTTTTTTTTCCTTCAAATTTCACTCATTTTTTTCCAAGATTTTATCAAGTCCTAGCACTTTTATGAATGTTTTTCAATTACTTTAGCCTATACTGTTTATCTCCCTCTTAATCTGAAATCTGAGCCATCATATTGCCTAACATATGTCAATTATTTGATGATAGAGACTGCATATATTCAACTCACACAGAACTATACTAATGTAGTATTTTTTCATACTATACATTATAGTGCTAGTCACATATTAACATCTCAATTAAGTACTTATCTACTGGCTAATTAAGCATAGAATCAGTATCTGATGAAAATAGACAATTTTATTTAAAATGTTAAAATGGAGAAAAGGAAGAAAAAAAGGTTCTCAAGTGAGGTGTGATTTTTTTTTTTAGAAGGAAGATGTGAATGAGGCACACAGATGAATGCTAAGAAGCTATGTAAATATACTAGGAAACTAGTGTTAGTGAACAGGATGTAGACAATCATGCACATCAAATAAACTAAGTTATTATTAAATTTTGAGTGAGCCTAAGAATAATCATGTATAGTTCCTTGAGGGGTCTGTGGTCTTTGCACCAAATGTGACACAAACAGTTCTTAGATTATTGTCTTAATATTATGTATTACATTCACAATTTAATAGGAGTATATATGTGTTTATCAGGTACCTACTCTGAGCCAGACTGAAATATGAAAAATATAATTATAAGAAGACATATTTATGGACATCCATAAAATTCTATTTACCAGAGTGTTCATAGATTATTATTTTACATAATAAAAAATAGTTTATGTTCAACACTAAGGGAAATAGTAAATAATATATTGTTTAATACTTACAAAATTATTAGATAAAAATGATATATTACTTACCAAAATATAAGAATAATATTGTCTAAATATCAATGTATTGCTACTTATATATTATTTAATATAAGTGATATATAACAATAAAATTATTTTGTAGGAGAATATTTAAAAATATTACCAATATATTAATTCATTGAAAAATGAAGTTTCAATCAAATGTGTAAATATGATTCAACTTTTATGGGGCTGTAAACAAATATACTTGTACACACACATAGATGAACACATATACAGGAAAGACAGATATTAACTTGCTAGCAGTTGTTATATGTAGATGATGTGGCTTTCTTTTCCTATTCATGCTTTTCTGTTTTTCTCCAACTTTTATAACAATTTTTTTATATTTGTAATCAGAGTGCAGATGTCTTAAAATCCAAAATATATGTTTTATAACACAAAGTATCACATTTGAAATTAATGGTGCGTGCATTTTGTCAGTCATGATCACATCCAGTTGACTACACAGATGGTGTCTTCAAGGTTACAGCCTTGAAGAGCCCCCTTGAGGGGCCTTGTGGAGGGTTCTGTTTGTAAAAAGTCTTTATGTGCTTTGTGTAGAGCAGGCGTCCTCCAGCTGTAGGTGAGTCATTAGCTATAGCTACTCCAATTGAGCCCTCAGTAGTGTGTGTCAGTGTGAGGGTGACATATGAATTTGTGCTATGAGGCATGGTGTACAAGAATTGAACAATTCCAAACTGGGTTGCTTCTCTCCACAATATTCCTATTTGCACATTTTTTAAAAAAGTCCCAACAGTCATTTGCTCAATAAGTTAAAGTTTCTTCCCTCATTACTAGATTTGGGTGATGATCTCTACTATAGCAAGAATGAAGACTCTGAGCTCAGGTTGGCATTACTCAAATCAAGGACGGAATTCCAATCTCAGAACCTTCAGGCCAAAGCAGCCTGAAGTTCAGCCTCTCTTCCTCAGTTATGAAAGTGGACTCACATTTCTGTAAACCAATGTTTTCAGCTCAACTCTGTTCAGATTGGCCAGCAGGAGAACACTGTGATTAATAACACAGACGTTAGTGTCTGATATACTTGGGTTCACAGTTCAGCTCTACCAAGACCTCTATGAACTTGGAGGACAGTGATTCAACTTTCAAATTTCTTGAGTTTCAGGTTTCTCATTCATAAAATAGAAATAAAAATATACTCTGTTTCATATCATTTTGCATAATAAATTAGTATACATACATTGGTTAATACATGTCTGACATTCCAGTTTTCAGCTAAAAAATATTTGCATACGTCCAAAGGCAATGCTGTGTAGGGGCATCACACTGAATTAGAAATCAGATAAGTTTAGGTTAAAATTATTCTAACCCTGCCTAACTCAAACCAGTAATATTAGTATCCCTCTCTAATAGATGGGATTCAAATAATTTGACATTGTATTTTCGAGCATTATTTTATCTAATAGAACACATTCATGAAATTTTACTCATTTCTTCTTTTAACATATTTAGCATCAACTTTATTAAATACAATAAAATTTTAAAGTAATAAATTGTTAAACTGGTTGATTATAAATATATGTTAGATCTTAAGGATTTTCATTCATTTGTATAACTTCTAAAAAATGTAACTACATGACTGTCATTTATAGTAAAGACAAAGATGTGGTTACACCTTGTTTTATGATGAAAAGATCTGAAAAATCTTCTTTAGAGATTAAGCAACCAGAGAAAACCAAAGAAAGAGAAATGAGCTAAATTTTGGTAACTTGAAATAGAACATTTTTCCTCATTCAGAATGATTTTTTTCTTTTTAAAAATCCATTACAAGGCAAGGTATTTCTCAAGATTAACACTTTGTCAGATGTTAATCTGTTTCGTGTGTGAGAGAGAGAGAGAGGAAAAGTGACATCTGCGGTTATATTTCTCTAAGAAAATGATGCCCAGTCCTAAATGACAAGCAATATTAATAGAGCATTATACTTTCTCATCTAAAGATGACCTTTAAAGAGAATTGTAGTTATTATCTCATAATATTCCTTCATTTATTAGTTATCTCTTTCCCGAGTTCCCTTGCTATTATAGATACATGATTTGAAAAATAGAGAAATATGATTTAACCATTATATGGCTCAAGGCTCTCAAGCTTAATTCCATTTTTTTTCTCATTATATGAGGGAGTTTGAGGCTGCTACACCAGCCAGTTTAGGAGAGAAATCCAGACAACTATATCTCTGACCATTAAATTAATCATAAAGGGCATTATTTTTCATACTTGGTGGAAATTCATTAAAGTGATTGGATAGGCTTCTGGGATTGCGTTATGAGATATTATTGTTGCAGAAATCATCTGGACCATAAGTAAAATGACTGATATGGACAATAAGAAATAAGACCATTTCATTTTTTCTACTTATTCACCTAAATCTCTACTATCAAATATTAAAAAGAAGAAAAATGAGGTCTATCACAATGGCTGATGAATTGAGCCACCAAAAAATAAATTTTTTTAAATCTTGTCATGTGACTATGATTGGAAATCCAGTAATGAGCCAGGCTAAATCCTACATGGGAGAAAAATATAATTTACTTTAACTCTTCCTTTTGAATATGATTAAGAATTTATGGGCAAGTTCTCTGCACTCTGGAGAAGGCAGAGATAAGATTTTAAATTCTTGTTTACTCTGATCCTTTCTCCATTAGAGTTATGAATTCAAACTGATAAAGCAGTTTCAAATCATCACCTGATGTAATGCCATTAGTGAGTTTGTCATTTTCCCTTTTTTTAAGAAATAATTTCTCTCTTTCTGTCACTGATGACTTTTAGATGATATATGTTGGTTTCCCTGAAGAACAGTTATTTATAGCAAAATGGTAATACTGGAAAAGTTACTTACTGATAAGCAGTTAGAGTGCAATTTTATGTTCAACTCACCTGGGGTTTGAAAAGTTACCTTATATTTAGTGTTAAGTAGACAAAATTTTATCTGAACACCATTGAAATTACATATGGTAAACCTTTGAGCATTTTTGAAATCACTCCATCTCACAAATTAGCTTAATCCTACCAGAATTTTGGAGATACTAGGAGAAAGGGAAAACATAGATCACAAATTATGTGCCATTCATTTTATTAGTTGTGTTCTATAAACCACTGTGATGATGAGGAAGTTGACCCAAAAAGTTAAGCATATGTTCTAGTTGCATAGTTAATAAACAGGGAACTAGGTTTGAACTCAGTCTGTAGAATTATAGGACATATTTCTCTACCTAACATAGGCTTTGAATCTTTATTGAGTATCTCTTATTATCTTCTATTACCTCTTTTAATTTTGATCAATTTAAAGATTTTAATTTACTTTCTAATTTAATTGAGGAGCTTCTTTCCTCAGCTAAATGTAGGTGTTTTTGTGGCATTACTGTAAGACCATGATTCATTATAATGTGACATGCCAATTCAGAAATAAAACATTCCAAAAGAAAAGGGCTACTTAGGGTAATATGAAAGAAATTGTAAATGTAGATTTTATATTATTTATTTAAAGCAATTCAAAATCTAATCAGTCCAGATTCTACCCCTATGGCTTTGCAGTGAATGAACCTTGTGTGTGTTTTTTTAAAAATTTTTATTTTCATGAAGATTTTCTTCTAGAGGCCAGTATAAATTCAATGAATTATACAAATATTATTTTAGGAGCTGCTTTTCTGCACCAAGAATTCTGGAATCCAGGAAAAAAACATTTCCATAATTCGTCTTAATTACTTCAATGGCAGAACTAGTCCTAATGAGGAGACTCCAGCATTAAACAGAGACTTTGTCTTTACATGCAATATGCCTTCCTTAGAGGACAGGAAGACTATTCTTTAGTACCTTGCTTATTTCTCCAAAGCTACATTTGTTTCCTATGAGATTGTGAAGACACCATCTGGGAATATTGGTATAAATACATAGCCTGCCTACATTACTAGCCACAGAGACAACGTTTCCAATAATTTGAAGGTTTATTTATTAATTGCCCTCCTTGCTTCTGGGATAGTGTTGACATCTAAAGCCAGTAATGGAGTCCCCCTTCTTCCCTCATCTTGTCCTTGAAAAAAATTCCACCTCTTATTTGCATGATTCAATGGGGCCAACTTCACAAATAGATTCCAAGCCTTTTTCCTTTCTTATCTGCCCAGATTGATTGCCAATCTGGGGAATCACTTTTGGAATATTATCTTACTTGAATGTATCCAAAAGAAAAAGCTGAAATACATGTCCTAAGAATTATCCAATATGAATCTTCAGTAAGAGAAGGGAACTACGATTTGTTCTCACTTACTGTACTCCACATAGCATGTGGAGGTCTTTACCACATTACTTTATGAAAATTTACAATTACTGATAATAGATCTTTTTATCTCCACTTTATACCTGAGAAACTGAGGCACAGAAAGGAAAACAAATTTTGTCCTGGTTTATAGGGCTATTAAATGGCAAAAAAAAACACAAAACTTTCCAAAGCAATATTTGATAATTAAAAGCCACTCTCCTGGGTAGGGTAGGGATATGTATTTTCCCAGGTCCTCGGTCAAGCATTGCCAGAATTCTGTTCATCCTACTAAGCAGTTCATCAAGAATGGCCATCTCTGTCATTGCAAAGGGATCTTCTTTGAGAACATGAACCTTAAGTATACAGCTCACTTGTCCCAACAACATGTCTATCTGTGAACTACTTAATGCAGCTGCTTTCGATGTGTAAACCTGAACGACTAACATCAGCATCTCCTGAGAACCTAATGAGAAAGGCAGTCTCTGGCCCCTCCTCAGATATGCTGAATCAGAAACTCTGAGTGTGTGGCCCGGCAATCTGCATTTTAATAGGCACTGCAGGTGATTCTGATACACACAAAAATTTGAGAACAAATGACCTAATTATTAACTTATGCAGTAGAAAATCACAGATGCATAAAGTTCTGAATCACTTTTTATAGTGAGGTTTTTATTTGACCCTTTATGCTAAAGTCAATCATACCATTTCATAGAGCTTCGAACTGAGTTTTTCTGCTGCTAGTATAAAAGAGATTACAGATTGATCAGAATCTTTCCTCTGGAAAAGTGGAGAGGAAAACAAAAACTTGTAAAAACAACTGTCTTGTAAGCTTGGAAATCTAAAATAGAAGCCCTATCAGTGGCAAACTCTCTCTTTCTCATTCACGTACACACTCTGCGTGTGTGTCTATATACATACATACATGCATTTGGTTTTCTTAGCTGAGTTAACACAAATTCAGATGTCTATATTGAGTTAATAAGAGGCAGATACATAATAGTGCCAAGAGAAATCGTATTGTTTTTGTGACAACTGCATAGTAGCAAGAGAGAAAAAGACAAAAGGCTGGAGACTAGAAATAGCATAGAACAAAACACACTCTGGATGGAATCTGACACATTCGTTAATTTTCCTCTCCTTCTAATTTTGATAATGTATTGAAGAAATAACAAAACAAACTCATTTTTATTTGAAATGAAAAACATCTTGGGCATCACCCAATGATCAATCCAAAAAGAAATAGCGGGGAAGAGTGAGGACAGTGAATTTTCAGTCCACCATTTCACAGAAGCTGCATCTAGAAACAAAGAATGTTAAGTTGGTTTCTTTTTGTACTTTTTCACATAATTTTCTACTATGTTCACTATAGGACCAGCATTTTGAGGGCAGTTTCTTTCATGGTTTCGGTGAAAATTCATTGAGCATCTACTGGCTTGCTCTGCACCGTTTTCTGCACTGTGCTAGGCAGCGCAATAAAGAAATACACAGAGCAAGACATGGTGGTGTTCACTTGTAATCCCAGCTACTGGGGGGCTGAAGTGGAAAAATCTCTTGAGCCCAGGAGTTTGAGGACAGCCTGGACAACATAGACAGACCCTAAAAAGTATTTTATTCAATTAAAAACATTTTTTAAAAAGTCAGATTTAGACACATCACAGAATTGCATAAAAAAGAAAGACATCAAATCATTCCACTAAAACTATTTATTTAAAATTGCACTAAGTGCTACTAATGAGCATAAAATGTTTTGAAGTTGGGTAATTTAGACTTCTAGTCTGGTTTTTAAGTTTAGTTTTTAAGATTTGAAAGATTAGCTTAGTTTTAAGTTTAGTTTCTAAGATTGAAAAGATGAGTAGGAATTGACTGGGAGAAGAGCAGGGGAAAAATGTTGCAGGCTGAGAGAACATTTCACCTCTTATTTGCATGATTCAGTGGGGCTGACCAAATCGGCCAAAAGCAAAACCTTTGTCTTGTAAAGAAGCTTGATGTACTGAAAAAGAAAACCAATACTAGAAGAAGATACGATTATTGACAGTGGACATGGGACTGAAGAAGCAAGGAGGCAGATCACACAGGTGTGGAGGGAAGCTATCAGAAGCAACAAGATTTTACAGAAATGGTGTAATATTTCCTTGCAACCCTATCACAAAATCTCATGACTCCATTTTGCCCACCAAGACATACCTGAACATTCCTTTAGGAAAAGACAAACTCAGACTTCTCGAGAGCTGATGGGAGGTGAGGTGGTGGGTATTGTGGGGTGCTTGTATGGGGTGAAGATGGGGTATGTTCTATCACCCTTTGAATTGTATTCCATTCCACCTGTGCATGATATAGCTGTCTATATTATTTAAAGTGTAAATAACAACAAGCCTAGAAGTCTTCATTTTCTAACCATTAATGGGGCCATAAAATTTTATCTAAAAACACTGTTCATTTTCACACACTTCTGCTTTATTTGTTCTGAAATCTTATGCCCACCAGCCCAGCAGAGTAGTGCATGAAAATGAATGGGAAAGTGACTTTTATGAATGTTGTAGGTTTATTCCCAACATTCCAGTTAATTTTGCAGATGAGAAAACTGTGGTAAAAATAGGAATATGACAAATCCATATTAACATAAGTGGCTATAGATAGATCTGGGTTTTAAATTTTCATCCTCTAGTTTCTATGCAGTAGATAACTGTGAGCAAACATGTATTATCTATGCTAAATGGTATATACAGACAGGATTCTTACCTAAGAATGAGAAAGACAAAAAAGGAAGCAACACCTTTAATAGAAAATTATGCTTTATCAGTAATGTACTTCTGTGATAACCCATTTTACATTGTTATAAAGGAATACCTGAGGCTGGGTAATTTATAAGGAAAGGAGGTTTATTTGGCTCATGGTTCTGTAGGCTCTACAAGCGTAGCACCAACATCTGCTCAGCTTCTGGTGAAGCCTCAGAAAGCTTACAATAATGGCAGAAAGTAGAGAGGGAGCAAGCATGTTACATGGTGAGAGAGGGAGCAAGAGAGAGAGAGGAGGTGATACCAGATTCTTTTAAACAACCAGCTTTTACATAAACTCATCAAATGAGAATTCTCTTATCACTGTGGGGAGGGTACTGAGCCATTCACGAGGGATCTGCCCCTGTGACCCAAACACTACCCAGTAGGCCCACCTCCAACATTGGAGGTCACATTTCAACATGAGAACTGACCAAGATAAGACATCTAAACCATATCAACATTATTATGGGAATAGGCTTTTCATGCTGGGAAAT
This sequence comes from Nomascus leucogenys, assembly GCF_006542625.1. NCBI lineage: Eukaryota > Metazoa > Chordata > Mammalia > Primates > Hylobatidae > Nomascus > Nomascus leucogenys. The sequence continues at coordinate 97,419,454 of NC_044395.1, forward strand.
CCGAAGGATGGGATACTGTATATCAGATAAAATGATAACAAGATCCAAATGTATCTACTTGGATAGGTCCCCAAATATAGAGTCAAGTGAAAAAAAGGCAAGCTGTGTAATTATACTTTCCTGTGTCCCTTTTAAATAAGATGTACAAATAGTCAAAAATAGACAAAATAATTAAATTGTAATTATAAATATAAAAATATATAGAAAAGACAGGAGGAATGCACACAAACTTCAAAACAGTTATGCCTCCGAGGAGGGAAGGAGGTAATTTTATGGGGCAGAGCCGTGAAGGGGACTTCAACTGGATCTATGATTCATTTATCTAAAAATATCTGGAGCCAATATATTAGAAGGCTAGCCTTGTTAATTTTGTTGGTAGGCAAAATAACATATGATGTATTTGTCTCTGTAACTGCCATTTTGTGTGCAATAGCTTTTAATATTTAAAAAAGGACATCACCAGTCCAGGTGGCACTCACCTGTAGTCCTGGCTGCTCAAGAGACTGAGGTGGGAGAACAACTTGAACCCAGGAGTTCAAGTTCAGGCTCGGCAACATAGTAAGTCTTTATTTCTTTAAAAAATTAAAAAAAAAAGGAAAATAAAAGTGTAGAATAGGTTCCAAGACAATAAATATGAATTAAGCTGTCCTTGTAGTAGAAACTTTGCAGTTCAGTGGGCTACAGAAATAAGCACCTCATGGTTTCATTTGAGACGAATATAAATGATTTGAAGGAATATGGGGGTCTAGAGGCTTGTCTGGCAATTGTCTTGTTTAAGCAAATGCCTGGGTTATGGTGTATTTCATTTATTTCTTAATACTGAGGCATATTAGGACTGACTGGGGCATTTTGATGTTGGATGATTTTCCTTATTCTCTATCAATACATCATATACTTACTATTGTTAAGAGCCATTTGATCATCATTTTAGAGAAAATGGCACAAATTTCTAGACAGAGAATTAGACCTTGGAATTAGACCTCTATCATGGTCAGCAGATTCATGACCTCCTTTGTTTAGCAGAGTCCATCAGACCTCACGGATAATTCTATGACTTCTGAGTAGCCGAGAGAGACAGCAGTTCACGTAGAAAATTTCCATTTGTGCTTCAAACTCCATCTAGGACATGAGATCACTATGCATTCCCTTCTTTCACTTCCCCCAGGGTATGTCTCTGAGCATCTCATTCTCTCTGCATCCACCATGGCTAGCTATTCTCATTTCATAGGAGACAATAGATAGCTGTTGTTTGTGGATATAAGTGCTCAACCAGTACAACATGGTATTACGCCATTATCCTCATCTTGATGACATTGTCTCCATTTGAGATATAAGTAGTTACTTTGTATATTTTCATGTCTTTAGGATTTAAAAGACTTTTTTGGATCTGAAATTCCCAATTACAGAATTATCACAAAGCCTTAAAAAATATGTTCCGCCAGCATCTAAGCCTGAGAAGAAACTGCCAAAAATTAAAGATTTTGTCTTAAACTTTCCTAAGAACTTTTGCAGTTCTAGCCAGCAATAAAGCAGTAATGAATAACCTAACCTCCAGCTACTCACTGTGATTCCAAGGGGGTCATTAACAGCCAAGATATGCAAAAAAAAAAAAAAAAAAAAAAAGCCAGATTCTTCTTCTCTTTAAGATGGAATCGTACTTTGAAATAGAGGGTCTACTGCAGAAGAAAGGGAGTCACAGAAACACTTTGGAAAATTTTATAATCTTATCATCTTACTTTTGCATATAGCATTACTTGTGTTCATTTGCAGTTTTCCTTAACTGTTTTTTCTCTCAAGATATGAATGTGCAGATTAACGTGGACTTTCACAAATATTCATAAGAGGATTCTTCATAAGATCCAAGTCATGTATCTTGTTAGCACATAGCAGGGAATCAATTAAAGGACAGGTAGCATACACTAATACATATACGTGTGAATATTGTACTGAGGAGGTTGAGCAGCAATCAGGGATGACTCAGAGGATCTGAGTCTGATACCCTTGACATAAGCAGAAATTTGTGGCGGAGGAAAAGGGCTTCACTTTAGAGACAGGGAATTTGAAGGCATGCTGTGATATCTAAAGAGAAGGAGGAAGTGAAGGAGGTCTGCAAAGGTGTGAGAGTGAGGAGGAAGGTGCTATGATGGTAATTAAGCTCATGGATTTGGGAGTCAGATATATAGTATATTTTTCTAATTTCTTTGTTTCTGTCCTCCATTAAGTAAGGAAAATAGAGAAATAATGAAGATCAAAAGAAATAATATGTAAATAATGTATCTGCATCACTTTCCTTAAGAAGTAAAGAATAAGTAGTATGTATTATAAAATGTATCAAAATACCTATGAAATACCTTCTACGTACAGGAAGCTTGGGATAAATCAGGAAATGAGACCCTTATGGTTACTGTTCCTATGGCATTTAGAAGAGGCAAAGGGATGAGGACTGAATCTTGGTAAATCTTGGAAAAGAGGATATTTTTAAAATATTTTTTCTACATATTCTTTTAGTAGATGTTGTTGATGTTCTCCACATCCTCTTGGCCCTCACCTCCCTCAACTCTGAGGGTCATTTACTGGGAACTTATGTGGCTCTCTGTGCTTAAGAACTTTTTGTTTTTTTTGGCCAAGGGGAGCACCCTAGGCAAGCATATATGACAAGGCAGAAATGGCAGAGAGTTGTACCACACTAGGCACCCCTTTGTCCGGGAAAGATGGGGAGTAGGTACAGCCCAGCTTCTTCACTTCTCTTTTGGTATAATTTAAGGTACGTTCTACTTTGTCACCCAGATTTCCACAGTGAAACTGAGATTTAGTTTCCCAAAGCCCTGTGGCTGGATGACTCATTCTTTATCAGCCTCATTCTCTGCATCCCTTCTCCCTTTCCCTACCATCACCTCCCAAACAACTGCTTACACTTGAATCTGTGTCTAAGGGTCCACCTCTCAGGGATCCCAAACAAGACAACCACATACAAGGTTAATGGGCTTACTATTCATTGAATACCCTCTATTTATGGTAGATGCAGGACTAGTCACTTTACTTGATCTCAATTATCATTCACAAAAACCATGCAATGTAGTAGATATTAACTCATTTTGTAGGCAATAAAACTTAGAGTGAGATAATATAGAACTTTCTGAAGTTCTATTACTAGTAAATGGTAAGTGGTTACTAGAACTCTGTTTAGACTGTAGTTCTTATATTCATTCCATAACATTTAGTTGCTTAACTTCAACTCTGGAGGCAAATATTCCATGAAGATTCAATTAAATAAGTAAATAATTTTGCTGCATATTAAACTCATGTAGTTTTTTGTCTGAGATTCTGTGGTTGTTGTATTTGGATTGCCTGAAATTAAGTAGTACATGCATTTTAAAATCATCTTTCTCGGCCAGGCGTGGTGGCTCACACCCATAATCACAGCACTTTCGGAAGCCAAGGCAGGAGAATTGCTCGAGCCCAGGAGTTTGAGACCACCCTGGGCAACATACTGAGATCTCATCTGTACAAAATTTAAAATAAAAAAATTAGCCAGGCATAGTGGCACATGCTTGTAATCCCAACTACTCAGAAGGCTGAGACAGGAAGATCACCTGAACCTAGAAGTTTGAGGCTGCAGTGAGCCATGATCGCACTACTGCACTCTAGCCTGGATGACAGAGCAAGATCCTGTCTCAAAAAAAAAAAAATTAAAAAATTAAAATAAAAAATAAAATAGTCTTCCTGTAAGGCATTATTTTTGCAGCTAAATCAGTGGCAAGTGATGGGTGTTTATATGTGTGCACAAGCATGTTAGTGTATGTGTGTATGAGCATATGTATGTTGGTGCATATGTGTATGTTGGTGCATATGTGTATGTTGGTGTTTGTGTGTGTGCGTTGTGTTAGCATGTGTGTATGTTGGCATCTGTGTGTATGTTGGTGTGTTTGTATGTGAGTGTGTGTTTGTATGTTGGAATGTGTATGTTGGGATGTGTGTGTGTGTTGGGGTGTGTGCGTGTGTGTGTGTATGTGTGTGTATGCAGAAAGAGCGAGAAGTCATTTTTTTAATAGGAAGTTTTAGACATAGCTTCTTTTCTTTTTTTTTTTTTCCAGTTATGAAACAATTTTATTCCAAGAACTGCTGTACATAATTTGGTGAGTTTTAACATTTGTCTTGGCACATGTGTTTACTGGGGAAATCCTCACCATAATCATGACCATAAACATATCCCTCACTTCCAAGAGAGTTCTTGTGTCCCTTTTCAATCTCACCCTCTTCTCTCTCAGTGCCTACATGATGCCTCACAACCACTGATCTGCTTGCTAGTACAATGCACTTCATTGCATTTTCTAGAATTTTACATAAATGAAATATGCAGTATGTACTCTATTACTGACCAGCTTCTTTCACTCATCAGACATAGCTTCTTTTCTGGCCTAATTTTCTTGTTTGCTTGAAGGTCTTTATAATTGTCACTGCAAGCATGTGTTCAGTTAATTTAAATCTCATTTAAGCCCATTATGGTTTTCTACACATAGCTGTGAGACGATGTGATGTGACTTTCTTTCTCTGAAGTCTTTGCAATGTAGCCCACTAACTTGCTCTTTCTGAAGTCTCTCAGCTCAGGTTTGTAGCCTGCAGAGCCTGAGCCACCCTCCACATGAGGAGTGTAAGATAGGATGTCAGTGCTGCCTTCTAATGATTTCATCTGAATTGCAAAGCACCAGCTTATGGCCCCATTTATAACTACAGTTTTAGAAACTACTTTTTATGACTAAGAAAGACTTTTAAAGGATGCAATAAAAGGGATACTACATTAACATAGGGCTGGAAAACATTGTTAGGCAACATGAGGATGTGATACTTAGTGTGAACTTGAAATTTCAGTCGTAGTTGCCTCCTGCCACTCACTTATTCAAAACTCTAGGTGAGCTTTGGGTTGTCCAATGGACAATGGCAACATGGGATGGTGAGAGTGCAAGGTCTTTGTAGTGAAACAGATGTTAATTCAAATATTGACTATCAATAACTCTGGCACTTTATGCCACATAATGGGGGCTTAAAAATGTTTGCCAAATTCCTGTTTTCTAACTCAAGCTTTACACGCATCAGTTTCTGCATCTCTAGGTAGGGGATGATATCGACTTCATGGGAATGTTATGAGCACTAAACAAACCCACATCTGGAAATATTAACCGATGCCTGGCATGGAGTGGAGAGTTCGATAATGAACACAACTTGATCTACTATTCCATTTGGATACCTAATTAGGCATTATTAATTTATCCGCCCTTCTCTTAACCCCTGCATAGATTCATCAAGCACTCATTTTATGCTTATTATCCCAAGCACAAGCTGTACTCATTCATGTCTCCATACTTTCGCTTATAATGTGTTTCCATCAAAATGTCTTTTTTGTATTTCTTTTTGGCCACCTAAATGTTATTATTTTAGAACAAACTTAAATGTCACTTTTTTCATGACCTCTTCCCTTATAACTCTCATGTTCTCTTTCTTTTTTTTTGATGTGTTTTTCTTTTTTTTATTTTAAATTCTTTTTTTTATTTTTCTATTACTATACTTTAGGTTTTAGAGTACATGTGCACAATGTGCAGGTTTGTTACATATGTATCCATGTGCCATGTTGGTTTGCTGCACCCATTAACTCGTCATTTAGCATTAGGTATATCTCCTAATGCTGTCCCTCCCCCCTCCTCCCACCCCACAACAGTCCCCGGAGGGTGATGTTCCCCTTCCTGTGTCCATGAGTTCTCATTGTTCAATTCCCACCTGTGAGTGAGAACATGCGGTGTTTGTTTTTTTGTCCTTGCGATAGTTTACTGAGAATGATGGTTTCCAGTTTCATCCATGTCCCTAGAAAGGACATGAACTCATCATTTTTTATGGCTGCATAGTATTCCATGGTGTATATGTGCCACATTTTCTTAATCCAGTCTATCGTTGTTGGACATTTGGGTTGGTTCCAACTCTTTGCTATTGTGAATAGTGCCGCAATAAACATACGTGTGCATGTGTCTTTATAGCAGCATGATTTATAGTCCTTTGGGTATATACCCAGTAATGGGATGGCTGGGTCAAAGGGTATTTCTAGTTGTATATCCCTGAGGAATCGCCACACTGACTTCCACAATGGTTGAACTAGTTTACAGTCCCACCAACAGTGTAAAAGTGTTCCTATTTCTCCACATCCTCTCCAGCACCTGTTGTTTCCTGACTTTTTAATGATCGCCATTCTAATTGGTGTGAGATGGTATCTCATTGTGGTTTTGATTTGCATTTCTCTGATGGCCAGTAATGATGAGTATTTTTTCATGTGTCTGTTGGCTGCATAAATGTCTTCTTTTGAGAAGTGTCTGTTCATGTCCTTCGCCCACTTGTTGATGGGGTTGTTTTTTTCTTGTAAATTTGTTTGAGTTCATTGTAGATTCTGGATATTAGCCCTTTGTCAGATGAGTAGGTTGCAAAAATTTTCTCCCATTTTGTAGGTTGCCTGTTCACTCTGATGGTAGTTTCTTTTGCTGTGCAGAAGCTCTTTAGTTTAATTAGATCCCATTTGTCAATTTTGGCTTTTGTTGCCATTGCTTTTGGTGTTTTAGACATGAAGTCCTTGCCCACGCCTATGTCCTGAATGGTATTGCCTAGGTTTTCTTGTAGGATTTTAATGGTTTTAGGTCTAACATGTAAGTCTTTAATCCATCTTGAATTAATTTTTGTATAAGGTGTAAGGAAGGGATCCAGTTTCAGCTTTCTACATATGGCTAGCCAGTTTTCCCAGCACCATTTATTAAATAGGGAATCCTTTCCCCATTTCTTGTTTTTGTCAGGTTTGTCAAAGACCAGATAGTTGTAGATATGCAGCATTATTTCTGATGGCTCTGTTCTGTTCCATTGATCTATGTCTCTGTTGTGGTACCAGTACCATGCTGTTTTGGTTACTGTAGCCTTATAGTATAGTTTGAAGTCAGGTAGCCTGATGCCTCCAGCTTTGTTCTTTTGGCTTAGGATTGACTTGGCAATGCGGGCTCTTTTTTGGTTCCATATGAACCTTAAAGTAGTTTTTTCCAATTCTGTGAAGAAAGTCATTGGTAGCTTGATGGGGATAGCACTGAATCTATAAATTACCTTGGGCAGTATGGCCATTTTCACGATATTGATTCTTCCAACCCATGAGCATGGAATGTTCTTCCATTTGTTAGTATCCTCTTTTATTTCATTGAGCAGTGGTTTGTAGTTCTCCTTGAAGAGGTCCTTCACATCCCTTGTAAGTCGGATTCCTAGGTATTTTATTCTCTTTGAAGCAATTGTGAATGGGAGTTCACTCATGATTTGGCTCTCTGTTTGTCTGTGATTGGTGTACAAGAATGCTTGTGATTTTTGTACATTGATTTTGTATCCTGAGACTTTGCTGAAGTTGCTAATCAGCTTAAGCAGATTTTGGGCTGAGACGATGGGGTTTTCTAGGTATACAATCATGTCATCTGCAAACAGGGACAATTTGACTTCCTCTTTTCCTAATTGAATACCCTTTATTTCCTTCTCCTGCCTGATTGCCCTGGCCAGAACTTCCAGCACTATGTTGAATAGGAGTGGTGACAGAAGGCATCCCTGTCTTGTGCCAGTTTTCAAAGGGAATGCTTCCAGTTTTTGCCCATTCAGTATGATATTGGCTGTGGGTTTGTCATAGATAGCTCTTATTATTTTGAGATACGTCCCATCAATACCTAATTTATTGAGAGTTTTTAGCATGAAGGGTTGTTGAATTTTGTCAAAGGCCTTTTCTGCATCTATTGAGATAATCATGTGGTTTTTGTCTTTGGTTCTGTTTATATGCTGGATTACCTTTATTGATTTTTGTATGTTGAAGCAGCCTTGCATCCCAGGGATGAAGCCCACTTGATCATGGTGGATAAGCTTTTTGATGTGCTGCTGGATTTGGTTTGCCAGTATTTTATTGAGGATTTTTGCATCAGTGTTCATCAAGGATATTGGTCTGAAATTCTCTTTTTTGGTTATGTCTCTGCCAGGCTTTGGTATCAGGATGATGCTGGCCTCATAAAATGTGTTAGGGAGGATTCCCTCTTTTTCTATCGATTGGAATAGTTTCGGAAGGAATGGTACCAGTTTCTCCTTGTACCTCTTTTAGAATTCGGCTGTGAATCTATCAGGTCCTGGACTCTTTTTGGTTGGTAAGCTATTGATTATTGCCACAATTTCAGAGCCTGTTATTGGTCTATTCAGAGATTCAACTTCTTTCTGGTTTAGTCTTGGCAGGGTGTATTTGTCAAGGAATTTATCCATTTCTTCTAGATTTTCTAGTTTATTTGCATAGAGGTGTTTGTAGTATTCTCTGATGGTAGATTGTATTTCTGTGGGATTGGTGGTGATATCCCCTTTTTCATTTTTTATTGCATCTATTTGATTCTTCTCTCTTTTCTTCTTTATTAGTCTTGCTAGCGGTCTATCAATTTTGTTGATCTTTTGAAAAAACTAGCTCCTGGATTCATTAATTTTTTGAAGCGTTTTTTGTGTCTCTATTTTCTTCAGTTCTGCTCTGATTTTAGTTATTTCTAGCCTTCTGCTAGCTTTTGAATGTGTTTGCTCTTGCTTTTCTAGTTCTTTTAATTGTGATGTTAGGGTGTCAATTTTGGATCTTTCCTGCTTTCTCTTGTGGGCATTTAGTGCTATAAATTTCCCTCTACACACTGCTTTGAATGTGTCCCACAGATTCTGGTATGTTGTGTCTTTGTTCTCATTGGTTTCAAAGAACATCTTTATTTCTGCCTTCATTTCATTATGTACCCAATAGTCATTCAGGAGCAGGTTGTTCAGTTTCCATGTAGTTGAGCGGTTTTGAGTGAGTTTCTTAATCCTGAGTTCTAGTTTGATTGCACTGTGGCCTGAGAGACAGTTTGTTATAATTTCTGTTCTTTTACATTTGCTGAGGAGAGCTTTACTTCCAACTATGTGGTCAATTTTGGAATAGGTGTGGTGTGGTGCTGAAAAAAATGTATATTCTGTTGATTTGGGGTGGAGAGTTCTGTAGATGTCTATTAGGTCCACTTTGTGCTGAGCTGGGTTCAATTCCTGGATATCCTTGTTAACTTTCTGTCTCCTTGATCTGTCTAATGTTGACAGTGGGGTGTTAAAATCTCCCATTATTATTGTGTGGGAGTTTAAGTCCCTTTGTAGGTCACTCAGGACTTGCTTTATGCATCTGGGTGCTCCTGTGTTGGGTGCATATATATTTAGGATAGTTAGCTCTTCTTGTTGAATTGATCCCTTTACCATTATGTAATGGCCTTCTTTGTCTCTTTTGATCTTTGTTGGTTTAAAGTCTACTTTATCAGAGACTAGGATTGCAACCCCTGCCTTTTTTTGTTTTCCATTTGCTTGATAGATCTTCCTCCATCCCTTTATTTTGAGTCTATGTGTGTCTCTGCACGTGAGATGGGTTTCCTGAATACAGCACACTGATGGGTCTTGACTCCTTATCCAGTTTGCCAGTCTGTGTCTTTTAATTGGAGCATTTAGCCCATTTACATTTAAAGTTAATATTGTTATTTGTGTATTTGATCCTGTCATTTTGATGTTAGTTGGTTATTTTGCTTGTTAGTTGATGCAGTTTCTTCCTAGCCTTGATGGTATTTACAGTTTGGCATGTTTTTGCAGGGGCTGGTACTGGTTGTTCCTTTCCATGTTTAGTGCTTCCTTTAGGAGCTCTTTTAGGGCAGGCCTGGTGGTGACAAAATCACTCAGCGTTTGCTTGTCTGTAAAGTATTTTATTTCTCCTTCACTTGTGAAGCTTAGTTTGGCTGGATATGAAATTCTGGGTTGAAAATTCTTTTCTTTAAGAATGTTGAATATAGGCCCCCACTCTCTTCTGGCTTGTAGAGTTTCTGCGGAGAGATCAGCTGTTATTCCGATGGGCTTCCCTTTGTGGGTAACCCAACCTTTCTCTCTGGCTGCCCTTAACATTTTTTCCTTCATTTCAACTTTGGTGAATCTGACAATTATGTGTCTTGGAGTTGCTCTTCTCGAGGAGTATCTTTGTGGCGTTCTCTGTATTTCCTGAATCTGAATGCTGGCCTGCCTTGCTAGATTGGGGAAGTTCTCCTGGATAATATCTTGCAGAGTGTTTTCCAACTTGGTTCCATTCTCCCCGTCATTTTCAGGTACACCAGTAAGACGTAGGTTTGGTCTTTTCACATAGTCCCAAATTTCTTGGAGGCTTTGTTCGTTTCTTTTTATTCTTTTTTCTCTAAACTTCCCTTCTCACTTCATTTCATTCATTTCATCTTCCATCACTGATACCCTTTCTTCCAGTTGATCGCATTGACTACCGAGGCTTCTGCAATCTTTGCGTAGTTCTCAATACTTGGCTTTCTGCTCCATCAGCTCCTTTAAGCCCTTCTCTCCATTGGTTATTCTAGTTATCCATTCGTCTAATTTTTTTTCAAAGTTTTTAACTTCTTTGATATTGTTTTGAATTTCCTCCTGTAGCTCAGAGTAGTTTGATCATCTGAAGCCTTCTTCTCTCAACTCGTCAAAGTCATTCTCCATCCAGCTTTGTTCCATTGCTGGTGAGGAACTGCATTCCTTTGGAGGAGGAGAGGTGCTCTGCTTTTTAGAGTTTCCAGTTTTTCTGCTCTGTTTTTTCCCCATCTTTGTGGTTTTATCTACTTTTGATCTTTGATGATGGTGATGTATAGATGGGTTTTTGGTGTGGATGTCCTTTCTGTTTGTTCGTTTTCCTTCTACCAGACAGGACCCTCAGCTGCAGGTCTGTTGGAGTTTGTTAGAGGTCTGCTCTAGACCCTGTTTGGCCGGATGTCAGCAGCGGTGGCTGCAGAACAGCGGATTTTTGTGAGACCACAAATTCAGCTGTCTGATAGTTCCTCTGGAAGTTTTGTCTCAGAGGAGTACCCGGCCGTGTGAGGCATCAGTCTGTCCCTAATGGGGGGTGCCTCCCAGTTAGGCTGCTCGGGGGTCAGGGACCCACTTTAGGAGGCAGTCTGTCTGTTCTCAGATCTCTAGCTGCGTGCTGGGAGAACCACTACTCTCTTCAAAGCTGTCAGTCAGACAGGGACATTTAAGTCTGCAGAGGTTCCTGCTGAATTTTTGTTTGTCTGTGCCCTGCCCCCAGAGGTGGAGCCTACAGAGGCAGGCAGGCCTCCTTGAGCTGTGGTGGGCTCCACCCAGTTCGAGCTTCCTGGCTGCTTTGTTTACCTAAGCAAGCCTGGGCAATGGCGGGCGCCCCTCCCCCAGCCTCGCTGCCACCTTGCAGTTTGATCTCAGACTGCTGTGCTAGCAATCAGTGAGACTCCATGGGCATAGGATCCTCTGAGCCAGGTGCGGGACACAATCTCCTGGTGTGCCGTTTTTGAGGCCCGTTGGAAAAGCACAGTATTAGGGTCGGACTGACCCGATTTTCCAGGTGCCATCTGTTACCCCTTTCTTTGACTAGGAAAGGGAACTCCCTGACCCCTTGCACTTCTGGAGTGAGGCAATGCCTCGCCCTGCTTCAGCTCGTGCATAGTGCGCTGCACCAACTCTCCTGCACCCACTGTTTGGCACTCCCTAGTGAGATGAACCCGGTACCTCAAATGGAAATGCAGAAATCACCAGTCTTCTGTGTCGCTCAGGCTGGGAGCTGTAGACTGGAGCTGTTCCTATTCGGCCATCTTGGCTCCACCCCATGTTCTCTTTCTTTTATCTGTTTTTGTTACTATGTGTATCATTTAGTTAAGGACATTATCACATTATATTCTATCTTATTTATCATTCTAGGTCTATTTCTTGTATTTAAATCTCCCTTCTTAAAAAATTATAGACTCTCTTGGGAAGTTGACCACACATTAATACTTTTCTTCGGCTAGAATGATTTGCAAAGATAAGTAATATTTGCTCCAATAGTACTGTATTATTTAATTCATACTTAAGTAATCTTCTAACTAGTTATTTGCTTATCTCTCTTTGAACCAACACCTTTCCCAGGACATAGCTGCAAGGCTCATTCAAAGCACTCCTTTCAATGTTATTCTACCTACTCATAAACTTCTGGTGGTTCACAATAACATTCAGAACAAAAATCAAACTTTGAGACCAGACATTTAAAATATCCTATTAATACAACCTAGACTTTACCTGTTGTTCTCTAATCTTTCCTAACTACTATTTTCCTAGACAATGATCATTTTCTTACTTATACACCTTTGTCCGAATGCCAACTACCTGTGGACAATATCTTCTCTCCATTTTCAAATTATCTTGTTCCTATATTTCTTTTCATGAAGACTTACCATACTGCTCCTGTCCACATGATCTTTCCCCTTTAATGCCTGTAAGATCTTTAATGTCTTTATAGCTCAGTTGATGCTTAGAATTATCACTGCTATCATTGTTATCATTATTAAGATAAAAGTTTTTGAGCACTAATGTTTGCCAGAAAGTAATAAACCCTGGATTATTTTATTTATTTTTTATTTCCCATTCTGAACCTGCCTTGTATTTAAACTTGACCATAGGGTTCTTAACATCAGGGTCATATTTTACACTCTTAGAATTGCCAAGTTTCTTAATCTATTTGTGCAACCACCACAAAATGCCATGAACTGAGTAGTTTATAAGCTACAGCAATGTATTTCTGATAGTTTTGGAATCTGGGAAGTTCAACATCCAAGGACCAGCAGATTCAATACCTAGTGAAGGCCCATTTTCTGGTTAATAGATGGTGGCTTCTCACCTGGTAGAAGGAGGCAAGGCAGCTCTCTCAGGCTTCTTTTGAAAGACCCTAATCCCATTCATGAGGGCTCTGCCCCCATGAACTAATCACCTACCAAACAACCCATCTCTTAGCACCATCACATTGGTGATTAGGTTTTAGCATATAGATTTTGATGGGGGACACAACCATTCAGACTCCCTCCAAATTTATGTCCTCTCATGAAAAACATATTAATACCATCCTAATATCCTCGAAAATCTTAGCTCCTTCCAGCATTAACTTTAAAGTCAAGTCCAGTGTCTCATCTTAATAGCCTCTAAATTAAATATAGGTGAAACTCGACATACAATTCATCATGAAGCAAATTGTACTATAAGTGTGAACTTATGAAATAAAACATGCTATGTGCTTCAAAGATACAATGGTAGTGATACAGAACAGCTGGGCTCCTGGCTAAACCCCACCCTGAAGCCTGGAACTGCCCTAAGTGAAAACACCTGACCCCGTTTTTCTCCCCAGATGTGGACTTTTTGGCCTGCCATGCCCCTATGCCCCTATCCTGTGCCCATAAAAAAATACTTGAGCTGCCAGAGCAATACAAGTGGCTGAGCAGTGAGCAGAGAAGAAACTGAGTATTAGAGACTACGGATAGACATGGCTAACTTCAGATGGTGCGGTTTCAGGGAAAGGTCACCTTCTTCTCACACCATCCCCTTTCCAACTACCCATAGAACCACTTCCATTGGCCAGTAAAGTCCTCTGCATACAAACTATTTGTGTGACCTGATTCTTCCTGGACGCTGGACAAGAACCCAGGAGTCGAAAGGGCAAGGGCTTGGACATTGCTGTGGGCCTGGACAGAGCCTGCTTCTGCCAGAGAGGAGCAACAAGCCAGTTCCAGCGTTCGTTCCCTCCAGTTCCCACACTCACTTGCTCACACATTCCCTCTTGCAAGAAGTGGCCAGTGGCAGGCTGAGTGAAACGAGCCACTCCACTTCCCACCCACGAAGGAGGTCAAGGTCAAGGGAACAATCCTGTCTCAGTAGGACAGGCATAGGCCAGATATTCTCATTCCAAAAGGGATAAACAGAAAAGAAGAAAGGGGTAACAATCCTATACAATCCTATACAAGTTCAAAATCTTAAGAAGAGAATAATATTCTTTGTTACAAGGTTCTGCCATCCAGGCCTAAAGTGGTTCTCTGCATAGCCCCACCAACACCACTGCTCTATGCCTGGGTAATGTGCCCATGGCTATCCTGGGCTGGAATTGTCCTCTCGTGGGCCTACTGGTCTGAGATCCTTAAGGCAAACCCATCCTCAGAGCTCTGCTGGACATTGCCCAAGTAGGGACTCCCTGCAGCAGGTCCACTTCCTTGGTGTTTCTCTGCTGGGGCCCTGTGGGTCTCTAGGGCATCCTTTGAAATCTGTTTGGAGGCAGCCATGCCCTACAGCTCACGCACTCTTGTCTACCAGCAGAAATGGCACTGTGTGGACACCACCGAGGTTTACAACCTGTGCTCTCTACAGGGGCAGCCACAGTGAGTTGTGCTGTGCCTGTGGCAGCTGAGGAGCCCAGCATTGTCATGTGACGAGCAGATTCTTGCTATGGTGTCACACAGAGAGCACTGAGATTCTGCAGGGGCCCATAACTCCTCCTTCAAAATCATTCTGTGATAGGCCAGAAGCCCTGATAATCTCCAAAATTCCTTCGTCCTCATTGTTCCACTGTCTTGATGAAAAGCTTCTCTTGATAAGGTAGATTCATACTCATCAGTGAGTGTCATTTGGTCACACACTTCTCTCTAAAACGTGCTTTTTTATTCCTTTTAATATGAATAGGATAAGAATTTTCTTAATTTTCAAGTTCTGTTTCCTTTTGATTAACAATGCTGTCATTGTTATTTCTCTTCTTGTGTTTTACCATAACTACTCAAGAGAAACCAAGCTGTACCCTTCAATGCTTTGCTTAAAAATTTCCTCAACCAAATATCCAATTTCACAGATCCCAAGTTCTACCTTCCATAAAACACTAGGACACATATAAATTTCAGCTAAGTTCCTTATTACTTTATAACAACAATTGCCTTTCCTCCATTTTCCAATAATGTGTTCCTCATTTCCATCTGAGACCTCATCAGCATGGCCTTTAATGTCTATATTGCTACCGACATTCTGATTATGACTACTTAGGTATTCTCTAAAAAGACTGAGGCTTTCTCCATAGGTCTTCAAATATTTTGAGCCATCACCAAAATTGTCCTTTATGGTCTGTTCACAGCAATGTATGCTTTTCCTAGTGTGAACCTTAAAATTCTTCCAGCCTTTACCCATAACCCAATTCCAAAGCCACTTCTACATTTTAGGTATCTGTTACAGAAGTGCTCCACTTCTGGATAAGACTTTTCTCTCAGTTCATTTCGACTTCTATAACAAAAATACTATAAACTGGGTACCTTATAAGTAACAGAAATTTATTTATCATTATTCTGAAGGCAAGAAACTCCAAGAGCAAGCTGCTGGCAGAATCAGTGTCTGGTGGTATGATTGTTCATAAATGGCCATCTTCCTGCTGTAACTTCACTTGATGAAAGTGGCAAAGGAGCTTCTGGGGCCTCTTTCACAAGGACACTAATTCCATTCATGACGGCTCTGGCTTCATGACTTAATCATCTCCCACCCCACTTTCTAACACCATCAGATGGGTGATTAGGTGTCAATACCTGAATTTTAGAAAGACATAAACATTCAGATTTTTATAGCACCAAGTGTTGAACATGTCTTAGGTTTTTTCAAATGAATATCAATATTTTTATTAATGATCATACATTCATAATTATTTGGTAGATGTTTGTTCATTGAAAACATTTAAATTTCTACCACCAAATCAATAACCTTATTCATGTGTAGTGAGTTTATAAAATGCCTTAATCAAAATCAAATTATAGTAATTGAAATTCTTGTCACAAAATCAATTCCTTTTTATAAACACGTATTGAGCAAACACAGTAAGTTGGCATCTACTATGTGTCATACTTGCATGTTAGGGATACAATGAATAAAATCCATCAAGAATATGTGGATAAATAGTTATAATACCAGTTTTTGATGATGATCAAGTGGTACAGGTTTAAAAAATTGAAGAAAACATTACTTAGTGCATTTGAAGGGAAATAAGAGGGCTAGGTTTGGAAAACTTCCTGTAATTGATGATGTGTGAGCACAAACATGGCATCTAAAGTTGCTTAGGACAAGACGATATTCACATTAAAATGTATAAAGGGAGGAAATCTTGAAAGGGCAGGCAACACTTGGTGAAGAACTGAAGAGCAAAAACCCTTTGTGATTGGTTCACAGGTAATAGAAAAAAGAGAAACATATGTTTGAGGAACTCATTTGGAATTATTTTGTGAAGGGTCTCTTAGTCAGGGAAACAGTGGATTTTTATATTGAAGGAGTAACATCTTTAGATTTTTTACTTTAGAAAGATAATAACTTATACTTTTCATTGTGAAGGAGAATGAATCAACTGTAATATTTCATTTGGGCAGAGGCCTGATTCTACTAATACCTTGAATTTTTACTTATTCATAAATATGATTTAGAAGGGAAATACAACCTTTAGAAGCACAACCAATATTTCTTGTGTGTCCATTGAGTGAAAATTTGGTACTGTTAGCTGTGTTTCTCGAGTTATGTTACTTCATATGGATATAAATTGTGTAACACCAACAATACACTTTTATGATTCCGATTTCGGATTTAATTGTCTTCTGTTTCAGCAGATAGAAGATCTAGGACTTAATTGCCAGCCTAGGATTAGTAGGCCACTTATCTTAGTATGTGGGTAAACTCATGTTAGCAAAAATCATATAGTTAATCCCTAAAAGAAGGGTTTTTATTTTGTTTTGTTTTCTCTATTTTTGGTTCTTAAACAAAGAATAAATCACTATTTACCCAAATCTCTCCTAATTTTGTAATCTATTTGAATATATTTTCTGGTAAAGTTAAACATAGAGCAACCCACTATGCAGGGGTCTATAGACCAAGCCATGTTTTTCAATCTTTCAATCTGTGTGTGCTTTCCTGTTTTGAGCCTGATAATTATTTGTGTGTGTGTGTGTGGTTGAGAGAGGGGGGACTCTGTTTTGCATTGTAGAATATTGTAGGGGGAAAAATATATTTTTTTTCAATTCTGATAGGTTCTTAGTTGGAATGGACCCCTGTGACTAAAGACAGATTAACAACAACAACAAAACAGAAGCTTATTAACATGTATATTTCATATGTACATGGGAGATACCCAGGGAATGAGTCATTCTCAAAGAGATGACTTTGAACACCAGCTTTATAACATCTTCAACAAAGTACAGTAAATTTTTGGAGAAGTGACAACAAAAAGTAAAAGTATTTTTGGTATCTCAGGGCAGCAACTTGTGGGAAGGCAAATAAATGACAGATAAGGACTACGTAGTGAGGCTTGTTAATATAGATTCCTCTGGTATCATATTCAGATGATAAGGGTCCAAAGTTTGCTTCAGTGGTTAATCTTGTTCTTCCTGGCAGAAAGAGGTGGGGGGAGAATACCTTTTGTCTTTGTAAATGTATGTCCTGGTTAGACAAATAGAGCAAGGGAGGAGAAAGATGTCCTTCATCTGTTTCTCAATTGCCCTTAGCTCAACCATTCTTCATATTCTGGGGTAGCATATTCCGGTCTCCTACAATGTTTAATAAGTAGCATTGCTGGCCTCTACCCAGATCCCAGTAGCAACTGCCCAGTTGGGGTACACAAATAAGCCTCCAGATATTGTCAGTTGTCCTTGCAAGTAAAAAATTGCCCCTGGTTAAGAACCACTGACCATATGAAAAATGTTTCCTTGTTTGGAATAATATATTCCATGTTTCCTTGAATCTTTAGGATCAAAACACAGCAATAATTTTGCATAAAAAATTAGCTAAGCCGGCCAGACATGGTGGCTCATGCCTGTAATCCCAGCACTTCAGGAGGTTGAGGCAGGAGGATTGCTTAACCCAGGAGTTCAAGACCAGCCTGAGAATAGTGAGACCCTGCCTCTTCAAAGGAAATAAATTAAAAAAAAAAATTAACCAGGCACAGTGATACACACCTGTAGTCCCAGCTACTTGGGAGGCTGAGATAGGAGAATTGCTTGAGCCTAAAAAATTGAGGCTGCAGTGAGTAGAAAAATTGAGGCTGCAGTGAGCAGTGATTACATCACTGCACTCTAGTTGGTGACAGGGCAAAACCCTGTCTCAGAAAAAAAAAAAAGAAAAAGAAAATCAGCTAAGCAGAAGCCTGCAGCGTGGCCATTCTGACAGGCTGGAAGCATAGTCTGTGGAAGGGAGCCAGAAAAAGATACTTTGAGGATAGGAAGAATAAGAAGGAATTTATGTTGAATGAGATAGTCATATATACATATTCAGTAAGCTATTGGAGAAGACATGAATATTTGTGAAAAGAAAACATGCACATGTGCAATTGAGTTTCAGGCCCCTCCATGGGTCCCATGTAAAAAAAATAGCAGTGTTAGCATGATCTGAGGGTGGAGGTTTTGGTCCTCTGATGTCAAAAGGTGAAGCAGAGGACATGAAAACCTTCACTCTGCATCCTCAGTAGACTAGCCAGAACCAATCAGTGGTAGGCGGTCTCTATCAGGAAAGAATGCTGAATGGTTGTTTTGTCAAAACACAAAAAGGTGGAGCAGTGTCAGGTGGTTGGTTGATGTCGGTGGTGGAGTCTTTTGGAAAGGCTGGTTTCTGCTTAGCCCTTAGGGAAGAAAGCCTAATGATGGTTATTAAGGGAGGGGTTACAAAGAGGCTTGTCTAACCTCTTGTCCTGTCATGGCTGGGAACTCAACTTCCAAGGTTTCTCTGGGGTCTCTGTGACCAAGATATGGTCCACTCACTTGTTTGGGGGGCTTAGAATTTCATTTTTATTTCTCAGGTTTAAGTTCTGAATTCCTAAAAGTGAAGCACTTTATCAATTTAGTTTGCTTTTGTGTTGCATCTTGCAGGGAGACCTAAATTTTAACTGTCAGCTAGGATTCCTGCATCATTCTACAAGATTGGAGATGGCTTCAGCTTCACATATCAACTACTGGATTAAAAAGATAGTAAAACTCAGTCAGTATAAGGACAAATGAGCTATTCATTAAAGGTTGTAAGATCTTCATCTATGGCCTAGAGGAAAGAAAAATGAAATGGAAAATAAAAGCTTTGATGTTCTTTAAGTTTCAAGTTTACAGTGACCTAGGAATAAATCTAAATTGGCAAAATCACCAACCTTGAAGGCACAAAGATGGAATCTAAAGTATTGAAATTGTACTGAGAAGACCAACCTTGGGCAACTTAAAGAATAGTCATACACACACACACACACACACACACACACACAGTCATATGTATTTGTAAATTTGTCCAAGACAAATATGTAAGGACTATAAATCTTATTATAATAATAATTTTTTAAAATCTTAGGCTTTTGCTTATTTTCTGAAAGTGACTTTAAGAGAAAAATTCTCCAAACTTAATGTGGCCACATGCTATGTAATTATCTTTAAATCACAAACACAGACTAGCAGGTCTCTCTTTTAAATGCAAATGAAAGTCCAAGCAAAAGGCTCTATAAAAAAATAAAAATCTTCCCTCCAGCAGTAGACTATGTTTATGGTCACTCCTTCTGGAAGAGAAAGTAAAGACAGGTGTGAGTTCTATAAATCTGCAGAAGTAAAGTTGTGGGGAGAGACTTAGGTCCCCAGAGTTGGCAGAAAGGTTATTTAAGTGAAAATGTCTGAGCTACAAAAGATGCTGGAAAAAAAAGTTACCTGAACTTTCCCTTATCTGGCTGAAGCCTCTTCTCCTGAAAATACCAGATGGCAACCACACCTTTCTAAGGAAGTGATATGGTTTGCCTCTGTGTCTCCATCCAGATCTCATCTACAATTGTAATCCCCACAAGTCAGGGTAGGAACCTGGTGGGAGGTGATTGAATGATGGGGGCAGATTGCTCCCAGGCTGTTTTCATGACAGTGAATTCTCACAAGATCTGATGGTTTGAAAGCGTGGCACTTCCCCTTTGCTCTCTCTCTCCTGCCCCTATGTAAGATGTGCCTTGCTTCCCCTTTGCCTTCCACCATGATTATAAGTTTCCTGAGGCTTCCCCAGCTGTGTGGAACTGTGAGTCAATTAAAACTCTTTTCTTTATAAATTACCCAGTCTCAAGTAGTTTTTTTAAAGCACTGTGAAAATGGACTAATATAGGGAATTTCCTACAAATTCAGCGGCCTTGGAGACAGAATGCCCATTTCTATTAGCATTAAAAAGCCCAATAGAACCTTTCATACTCTCCCATTGAAACCGTAAAAGTCCCCCCTTTGAGTTGATATATAGGTATAAACCTTTACTTACTTATTGTACATGAACATATACATAAATCTTGTTTTTTCTTTTGTTACTTTGTTTATTGTCAGTTACTTTGCAGACCCCAACCACCAGACCCGAGTAGGAAGAAAACTTTTTTCACTTAACAGCATTGTCTATATGCTTTGGCTTTATTAGTGCAACAATAGGAAGGGTAAATCAATTGTAATTCGGCCATACAATGTATTACCTTTGCTATGTATGCAAAGATATCTCAATTTTATTTACTATATTAATTACAGATTGCCAGAGTTGAAAGAAATCATTCCTCTCTTTATACCAAAGAGGAAGTAAAACTCTGACAGTTTTAAGTGATGGTCTCAATGTTGAATGACTGAATTAGAAGAGCTGGAATAAAAATTGAATTCTTCTAACTCAGACAAGCATAACTAGTGATTCAATCCAGCAACTAGATCAGATTTAGATTAAGGGAATTGTGAGTGTGCTGAGGACAGCCAACTTCCTCAGTAGAGCACCATTTCCATTTTTACAGTGAAGGCATTGTTGGGGTTCAGAAAATGATACTCAAAGTATGGTGCTTCCGCATGCTGAGTACCTTGAACTGAAGGATGTTGGGAGAGCCTCAGAAGCAATAAGTGCTCTCTGACCTTCATCCACCCTCTTTTCTCCTTCCTCCCTTTCTCCTCTGAAACAAGTTATCAAAGCTAGAATTCTTCTTCCCCAGGGGAACCATAGATACTAGAACTCCTCTTCTCCAAGCAAGCCATAAAACCTAGAAATGTCACTCTCTGACCCTCTCCCTTTTGTCTTGAAGACCCTCATGTGACAGGTATCCTGCCCCATACCTTGAGGAAGGAATGTGACACAGAGAGGCCAAGAAGAATTTGAACAAACAGGTTTTTCTGGGTTCCCCTCTCAGTTTATTACCATTAGATCATACCCCTTTTGTCTCATTACACTTCTACACATCATTCCACACTACGTGGAACCTAAGCATAAAAATATATGGTCTACTCCTGTGCCCCATAAAACTTTAGTTAAATGAATTTGTTATGGTTTTCTCTTGCTGACCTAACTTTTGTTGTAAGGGTGTCAGCTATGTACCTTGCAATGGGTGAGGAAAAGATACTACCTTTTTGCCCCTACAGTATAAAATAAGATCCTTGCCCCTATTGATGATAAAGTTTTTGAAGCCAAAAGGGATACATGCCCTTCATAAATGGAAATAGCACTATATTACCTTCTTTCAGATATCTGTATACTTGGTGTGGTCCCAGAATACAGGCTAATTTTGGGAATAGGAGGTATAGTAGGAAAAAATTGCACCCGCTTTAAAGTGAATTTTGTATCAATTTAAAAAATATGCATGTATTATTTATAATGGCTTCTGAGGAGAATTTTTATTCACTTGTTCCTTTTCACTTTGTTAAAGTAACACGTTTTAAATAAGCTTGTGAAGCTAATCTAGCCAGCCTCCTTGTGATATAATGCTTGTAATTCATCATGCTAGGATGTTTGTTGGCATGATGAGCCATGTAAGAGTATTTATCATACCAATTTTGTTTATCCTGTTAGTTTATTTGACCCATCCCAATAAATTATTGTATTATAGTTACTTCAAAAGGGACAACTAAAAGACACTTCTGCACTAAATAAAACCAATTGTCCCCAATATGCCTTAGAGATGCCGGGCCCATATCTTTTCCTCTTATAACATATTAGGATCTTATTGCAAGTTATTTTACTTTTCCCCTTACTATAGCATTTTATTCAAACTTTCCTAAGATTAAGCTGGCATGTTTGGGAAAAGGAATTGACTAAATGCCAAGTAGAATTCTGATGTGAGTTTTATGGAGTAAGGCTATATAGAAATCTGTGCATGAACAGATTGGCTACAATATATACCAAGTACCCAGTAACGCTCCATATCAATGTCCCTGAATCAATGACTTTTGGCATCCTAATGAATCGTTCTGTCCAGTGGTTTAGTTTGAAAATGTTGTCAATGCAATCATTAAGAGTATTGAAATGCTGGATCAAGTGCTTTTCTATTTTCTTCCTTTGGGTTTTGTAAATGAAACTCATATTGCTCTCCACTATTGAAATAATTTGCTTTCTGAAGGAAGCTGATTCTTATTTAATAAGCATGCTTCATATTACAAAAGCAAGAGAATACTAATAAATTATTACTTGTACTGATAAAAGAAAAAAACTAAAACTAAGTGAACACAGATATTTTGTTTCTATTTTTATTTATTTGTTTGTTTGAATAGACAGGGTCTGATATGTTGCCCAGGCTGGTCTCAAACTCCTTGTTTCAAGTGATTCACCAGCCTGGGTCTCCCAAAGTTCTGGGATTACAGGCGTGAGCCACTCACTGCCTGGCCTAGATATTTTTTCTTATTGGAAAAAAAAAAAACTACCAACAAATAAAAGAAGTATTTCCTCTCTTCTATTTTTCTCTTGGACATTAAAATAATTATAGGATCTTAGTAAGGAAGATGATGAACTTGTATGTGGAAAATGCACTGAAAAGAGAATAACCTTTTTAATCATCTGCAGTCTCCAATTTATCAGCTTTAGAAAAGTCCTGGTAAGACCATTAAATGGATTGTCATTGAGGATGTCTATAATTCAGCACAGTTTTCTGTATGCCTTCTTCATGGTATCATTTTAACCAATAAATGGTTGCTGCTGTGTTCTTTGCCAAAGAAAGATGGGCTC
The DNA here is from genome assembly GCF_006542625.1 of Nomascus leucogenys. Classification (NCBI taxonomy): domain Eukaryota; kingdom Metazoa; phylum Chordata; class Mammalia; order Primates; family Hylobatidae; genus Nomascus; species Nomascus leucogenys. Next base: position 97,442,302 of record NC_044395.1, read on the forward strand.
AAACAAAAGAAGGGTCCACTGAAATCTTCAGAATGTCTTACTTGCCTACAGGCAAGATCCTCTCCATTAGATAACAGGATCATTGAACTTGTAGTGTTGTACCCTATTTTTCTTCTTGACTCCTGTTGATTAATGCTAGGGCATGGGCAAATATCTCCTCACACGGAGTAGACTATATTATTATTCCAAAATATTTGCTGCTTTTCCTGGGGAAGGATTAAGTTCCCCTCCTCATTGGTTAACAAAATGGGAGTGGCAGTTTTTATCACCAGGGTATGGGTTGACAAGTTCTGCCACAATACCAGGAATGTCCCAGTTAGAGGCTGGTCTATCAGCATCAGATCTCAGATGGACATAAAGTTTCCATATGGAATTTTATTTTGTTGTAAGTTATTGAGATTTAAGGAGATTTGTTACCACGGCATAACCTAGCTTCTGCTGATGTAAACCAAAAATAAAACCCTAAGTCTCCCCAGCAGACTGAATGGATTGCCTCTTGGCCAAGGGTACCCCAGAGAAACCTGAAAAACTAAATTTTCAGCCATGACCATGACAGGAAGAATGATCAGACATGCTTCACTTTAATCCCTCCCTTTTGGAGTTCAAGCACAACTGACTAGTATTAAGGTTAAAATAGAGATAAGGCTGACAAAAGAGTCTTTGTGGTGATATCAAATTATAAATAAGACCCAAGGCCATGACAGGTAAGTGTTGTCACAATGTACAAACCATAAAATCTCATTAAATGGGCTTTTAAACTTCACCCAGTCTAATGTGGCTTACTTTCTAACCTGACGCTGGTATAGCATCACATGACAGATAGCAGATCCTGGAGGAAATAAAAATATTTTACCCCAAAATGTATTTCTTTGACATGTTTTGAAATGGATTTGTAAAGCTGTCTTTTGTGGGGGGAATTTGCATCTTTAGAGAATCTTCATTCATGCAGCCAGGCTTTCCCTTTCTAGGCCTTTCCTGGATCTGGGAGAGATTAACTGAGAGTCTGAACACCTTTAAAGTTCTGAAGAAAGGCCAGGTGTGGTGTGGCTCATGCCTATAATCTTAGCACTTTGCAAGGCTGATGTGGGAGGATTGCTTGAGCCCAGGAGTTCAAGACTACCCTGGGCAACACAGTGAGACTCCATATCTAAAAAAAAAAAAAAAAAAAAAAAAAAAGAAAAAGAAAAAAGAAAAAGTAATACATAAAAATAAAGTCTGAAAAGAGACATTTACCATCCAATCTCTCTGAGGGTTGCTACCTATGAAGGTAAAAAGAACTGTGGCCTCCACAACCTGCTTATTTATTTATTTATTTTTGAGGCAGGCCGTCACTATGTTGCCGACGCTGGAGGGCGGTAGCAAGATCACACCTCACTACAGCCTCAACTACCCACACTCAAGCAATTCTGCCTCAGCCTCCCAAGTAGCTGGGACTACAGGCACATGGACAATGCCTGACTAATTTTCTTTTTTCTAATTTGCAGAGATGAGGTCTTGCTTGTTGTCCAGGCTATTTTTAAACTTCTGGGCTCAAGGGATCCTCTCACGTCAGCCTCACAAAGTGCTGGGATTACAGGTGTGAGCACCACACCTGGCCAACCTGTTTATCTAACTCCAGTATTCCTTTCTACTGACTTTAAGTCTTTAGACAATAGCTTAACTTCCTTAAAGAATTTGTCAACCAAAGAATCCCTGGAACCCAACTATGACTTTTATGACCTCTTTTTGGGCAAACCAATGTATACCTTCCATGTATTGATTTATGTCTTTGCCTGTAATTCTGTCTCCCTATAATGTATAAAACCAAACTGTAACCCAGCCATACTTCTCAGGACCTCTTGCAACTGTTCCCCAGGCCATGGTCATTCATATTGGCTCAGAATAAACTTCTGCAAAACATTTTGCAGAGTTTGGTTTCTCTGTTAACACGGATACATTGTCTCTTATGGAGAATTAGGAGAAGTAAAGGTAAATTATTATTTAACAATGACTACTATATGCCAGGCAATTTGTGTATGCCAATTCAATAAATTATCAGTAGAGGGACTACTTAATAGGCATAATTGAAATTGGAATAAAGTCAGATCCAGAATAAATATTTTCCCTTCTTCAGGTTTCTAAATTCAGCCAAAGATAGTTCTTTTTTCCCTGAAGCAAAATGACTATTTCCCTTATGGTTTTCCAGTTATTTATTTTTATTCTATGCTAAGGCCTGTGAGTATCTTTGATTAGAATAGTTATATTTATTTGAGTAAGGGTGGAAGGAAGAAAAGCAAAATGTATTTCCTCAGCAGAGTGTGTTTATTCTTCTTAGACATAGTGTGGAGGCTTCGTATCAAGATTCCTAGATGAATATAAAAAAATATTTACAAGACACATAAAAGAGGCAACCACCCAGCATAAATATCAGTGAACTGTGAATAAAACTCTCAATGGCAACGTGTGAGAAGAGATTTTGCTGCTCATAATAATAGGAACAAAGTCATTAGACTCTCAACCGGAGCCCAAGCCCAAAAGTTTCAAATGAGATTGAAGCTGAGCCAAGGTTGGTGGAAATACCTGGAGACACTTCCTGAGAAACTTATGTTAGCTTTATAATAACTAAAGGGCAGCATTTATAGCCCTGCCCTGGGGTGACTAACTTCATCTCAGGGAGACTAGTTCATTAGGGTGATTCTTCTCTGTGTCACAGAAGAAACTTTGATTATAAGTGTCAGAAATCCAATCTCTAAGTTGAACTAAAAGGAGAATTTATTGATCATTTAGCATTAAAAATCATTTAATTTTAAATGGTGCAGTTATTTCACAGAAACTTGCAAGGGTAAGATTTTGGCAATGGCTAGATTCAGGAGATACAAGTAACTGGTGAGTCATGTCTGTCTTTTCCCTCTAGCCTTTTTATCTTTGTTCTGGTTTCCTTCTGAAATAAGTTCTTACCGGGGTTGGGACAGATGTCCACTAAACTCCAAACTTAAATCAGCTATAGAATTTGAGATTCCAGAGAAGACAATATCCCTTTGCCAAAATAGGCAAAGTCACTGCAGACCCTCTGATTATGTCATCTTGGGTCATGTTGTTACAGGTAGTTAGGCATGAGTGGGGCAGGAGAGGGCTCTCCCCCCTCACCCACTAAGGATGTTGGGTGATGGTTCAGCGATTATCACCTTCCCTCTCTAAAATAGTAATTCAGCAGCTCCCAGAAGAGGCCATTTCCTGATGGTCCACACTTGCTAACAACAAATTATTAACTGAATGCAGGCCCCAGGGAGAAGCAGCATCCTGCGTATGCATGTTAATAGACGAAAATAGTGAAGTATGATCTTCCAGGGTGGGGGAACACTCCACTGTGTTTGAAATGCTTGTTCCCTGGTGCCATAAGGAAATAGCACTTGAACATAAATTTAATTTTCTCAGCAAGGACATTTTTGTACTTTCTGCAGAAAGGATACACTCACCAGCAGTTCTGCCGTGACAGTACACCGAACAAAGGAGACAGGGTTATTTATAACCTGACGTGTCCACCCTACTGCTGTGTCCAGTTTCCACTGGCTGGAACGGGACCTCACATTCTATATTTGTCCCGACTGGCTAGCAACTTAGAACTTTTATTTAAAAGAGGCAAAGGCAGAGGAGAACAAAGGAAGGAGGAAGTAACTTATGGAATGCTGAGAAAGGTAAAAACACCTTCAGATAAGGAAGAGGAACAGGCTATGACCTATTGCTTGCTAGGACTAGTATGAACATGCCAGGACAAATATTTAGGCTAAATTGTGGGAGCTAAGAACATAAAGTACATTGATTTCTTTATTACAGCTAGCAGATGTTTAAGAATGTTAGCACAGGTCTTTGAATACATTTTGCTTCTAAGAGAAGTTATTATTTATTCTTAATTAGATGGAGAGGAAAGTTTTTGAAGAAGAACCTCTACTTTACTTTTACAACCGGAAAGGGAAAGGGGTAAGGATAGCACTACACATGCAGGAAGCCCACCCAAAGGAAGAATCATAGGAAAGAGTCAAGTCTATAAAAGTCCTAGGATCCCAGTTAAATGGGGCACTCAACCTTCTCTCTTCAACCTTCGCATGCCCACTTAGGTCCCTCTCAAGCAAATTTTCCTTTCTTTCCTGTTCTAAGGCCTTTTAAAATAAACTTCCATTCCTTCTCTGGAACTTGCCTTGATCTCTTTTTCTGCTTTATGCCCCTCATTTGAATTCTTTCTACTGAGGGGGCAAGGACTGAAGTTGCTACAGACCCATACAGATAGGCCAACAGTGACTTGGGGTAACTCAGGTCTCTTCCACTGAGAACAATGTGCTAAGAACTGTGCCTTGAGGATGCGTAGCTCTTGCTCTTGTTGTCCAGGTTGGTATTGATAGAGGCAGCTTAGGCACCCGCACTCCAGTGGAACCCTGCCTTCAAGCCTGAAACAGCCTGAAGGCTGAAAAACCAGACTGCTGGTCCGGGATGAAGCCTGCTCTTTCCCAACTGATTCTTTCTGAATAATGCCCACCTGCCCACTGGTACAATGCCGTGGAGCTTTGGGAAGTTTCTGCCATTGGCAGTGGTGAGGAGTCTGGCTTCTCCTGTTCCTTTGTGGTTACCTGAGGTTCAATCTGTGAGGCGGGAAACCTGCTAGCAGGACTCTCTCTTGCTTTTCTGAGAGTTATTTTTCCTTTTTGCCCAATAAATTCCATTTTCTTCACCCTTCTATGTGTCTGCGAGCCTAATCTTTCCTGGTCGTGTGACAAGAGCTGGGTTTTAGCTGAAGTAAGGAGAAAGTTCTGCAACAGTATCATGTGCTACACTTTTGGAATGTGAGAGGGGAAAGTCTCAGCCAAACCATATGGAGTGGATCTCCCATGAAAAAAAGGATACCGTTACCAGAGGAAGGGAGAGAGGAAGATAAGTTGGGAAGACAACAACAGTAGCTATGTGAGAACATTATTCATGTCCCCTTCGGTCAGGAAATCCGGTGCCCAGACAGAGTTGTAGTTTGACTTTGGAGTTCAAGCCTTCAGGAATAACATGGGAAGTCTAGCCATTTAAACATGAACATTGTTGGATGTTTCCATCTCTAATAACACAATCTATTGATAAGGCAAAACTGAGTTTATTGATTATCTTGTTAAAAGAAAACATTATATCTAAAGCTTTGATAATGTTTCAGAGAGGAAAATACAGGATTAGAACTTACTAGAAAACTTACTAGACAGTTGCAAGATAAGATATACCTTTTAATGTCAGCATTGCCAGGTAGAGGACAAATAGGATTGCATAAGAATCATGATATTACAGTTTAGGATTGGCAGAAACTGCAAGACAAGGATTTTGAGGCAAGGGGTTCAGAAGAGTCTTAGGGCATAACTTCATGCTTTCTAGTGAAGAGTTGGTAGATATTTCACGAAGTTTTTGTAATGAGCAATCTAGTTATTTGCCTGTGCAAGAGACTTATATGATAGTAAACTTGTGCTAATGAAGACAGTGGAATAATAGTAATATTTATGTAGACAATAAACTCTGTGAGGGGAAGTAATTTTGTTCTTCAGTGTCCAACCTATATGTGGAAATAAATGGTTTTAGTTCTTAACATGCTTTGTCCTAGGAAAAATGACAAACTAGTATGGTGATATAAAAATGATTTTTAAATTACCTAAAATGGTAAACATTCATTTAAGATAATAAAATGTAATTTTACTAACTTACCTAACAGATGTTAAAATGTAAATAAAATAAGATAAAGATAAAAAAATTAAAAGAAACTTTTAAGGATAAAAAATCTTTAAAGCTTCAGTAAATAAATGTTTTCTATTATTATTTACTCAGCCATTTTAAACAAAGATTATTTTAATATTCAGGATAGCATTAACATTCATATTCTCTTTATTAGTGGAAAGAAATGTTCTGAACTCACTTAGATTTTCCTCCTTGTTTTGAGAAGGCCTCTCTGCTTGCTGCTCTTATCTTTCTGCAGCAGCTTCTATCCTGGAGCTCTATTCCTTGGTATTATTGAATAAACTCTTCTTTCTCATTTTTGATTTTTTTTTTCTGACAGTCCTCTGCTCTTTGGGGTTGAAGGTATGAGCCTACCTTTCCTCTTCCCTATTATTTATTTTTACTCCAACCACTAGCCTATGATACACCTTGATTTAGGTGACCAGAATTATTTTAAAGGGTCCAAAAGCTTAGGATTGCAACTATTTTTGATTCTGCTTATGAATTTCTTTATAGATATGCTATATTTTGAAACTCTGAGAGTAGGAGTATATTGATGAGTAGATCATAGATGCTTTATACATGTAAATTGCCCTGTAGGTTTTAAGAAAATCTGGATATGTAACTTAGGTAAAATACATAAACTTATAATGTAAATAGAGGTAGCTTTGGTGCAAATAAATTGCTTCTAACAATGTTTTGACTGGCTTTTCTGTTACGGGAGCCACCTGTTGTCCTTCTGTCATATATATATATGTGTATATATATGTGTATATATGTGTGTGTATATAGATGTATACATATATACATCTATATACATATATACATATATACATCTATACACATATATACACATATATACATATATATATATATATATATATATATATTTTTTTTTTTTTTTTTTCCTCTGTCACGCATTTCTCAGGCTCCAGGTCCTCCTATTCAGGCACTAACGTGTTAGCATCACCACATTGCCATGACAGCAACAGGTCAGAATTATCGAGAAATAGGGTGCTTCCTTCTGTGGGTAGGACAATTTGTCACTGACATGAAATTTCAGTTGTAACAGATGCATTATATATATATATATATATATATATATATATATATATATATATATATGTCTTCCAGCCTGGGAAACAGAGTGAGAGCCTGTCTCAAAATTATATATATGTATATATATGTATGTATAATTTTCTCACTCTGTCTCCCAGGCTGGAATGCATTGGTGCAATCATAGCTGAATGCAGCTTCAAACTCCTGGGCTCAAGCAATCCTCTTGCCTCAGCCTCCCAAGTAGCTGGAACTACAGGTGTGCTTCACCTTGCCCAGCCTGAAATAAAAAGTGCTACCATCCCACCTCCCAGAGCGTTATCCACACTCAGAAGGCAATACTGTTCTCTTCACACTGAAGTAAACAACATGGCAACTTGTGACCCATAAAAGGGAAAAAAATCAGCAGTATGTAAATATCTCATCTAGAAGTCACAGAGGAATATTTGAGCAGTGTAGACTCCTCAAGTGTCATTTAGAGTATACTTACTGCTCAAATGAAATTTCTTCTTCCCTGGGCAAAATGCACCAGAATTCACATGAGCTCCCCAGTGACACACACACACACACACGCACGCAGAGTGAGAGAGAGAAAAGAATAGAGAAAGAAAAACCTACCAGTGTGTCTGGAATTGGTGGGTTCTTGGTCTGACTTCAAGAATGAAGCCGCGGACCCTCGCGGTGAGTGTTACAGCTCTTAAGGCAGCATCTGGAGTTGTTCGTTCCTCCCGGTGGGCTCGTGGTCTCACTGGCTTCAGGAGTGAAGCTACAGACCTTCATGGTGAGTGTTACAGCTCATAAAAGCAGTGTGGACCCAAAGAGTGAGCAGTAGCAATATTTATTACAAAGACCAAAAGAACAAGGCTTCCACAGTGTGGAAGGAGACCCTACCGGGTTGCTACTGCTGGCTCCGGCAGCCTGCTTTTATTCTCTTATCTGGCCCCACCCACATCCTGCTGATTGGTAGAGCCGAGTGGTCTGTTTTGACAGGGCGCTGATTGGTGTGTTTACAATCCCTGAGCTAGACATAAAGGTTCTTCACGTCCCCATCGGATCAGTTAGATACAGAGTATCAACAAAAAGGTTCCCCAAGGCCCCACCAGAGCAGCTAGATACAGAGTGTCGATTGGTGCATTTGCAGACCCTGAGCTAGACACAGTGCTGATTGGTTATTTACAATCCTTGAGCTAGACATAAAGGTTCTCCAAGGCCCCACCAGAGCAACTAGATACAGAATGTCAACTGGTGCATTCACAAACCTCGAGGTAGACACAGGGTGCTGATTGGTGTGTTTACAGACCTTGAGCTAGATACAGAGTGCTGATTGGTGTATTTACAATCCTTGAGCTAGACATAAAGGTTCTCCAAGGCCCCACCAGAGCAGCTAGATACAGAGTGTCGACTGTTGCATTCACAGACCCTGAGCTAGACACAGGGTGCTGATTGGTGTATTTACAATCCCTGAGCTAGACATAAAGGTTCTCCACATCTCCACCAGACTCAGGAGCCCAGCTGGCTTCACCCAGTGGATCCTGCACCAGGGCTGCAGGTGGAGCTGCCTGCCAGTTCCGTGCCGTGTGCTCTCAGTCCTCAGCCCTTGGGTGGTCGATGGGACTGGGCGCCGTGGAGCAGGGGGTGGCGCTCCTCAGGGAGGCTCGGGCCACACAGGAGCCCATGGAGGGGGTGGGAGGCTCAGGCATGGCGGGCTGCGGGTCCGAGCCCTGCCCCGTGGGAAGGCAGCTAAAGCCCAGTGAGAAATCGAGCGCAGCGCCGGTGGGCTGGCACTGCTGGGGGACCCAGTACACCCTCCGCAGCCGCCGGCCTGGGTGCCAAGCCCCTCATTGCCCGGGGCCAGCAGGGCCGGCCGGCTGCTCTGAGGGAGGGGCCCGCCAAGCCCACGCCCACCCGGAACTCCAGCTGGCCCGCAAGCGCCGCGCGCAGCCGCGGTTCCCGCTCGCGCCTCTCCCTCCACACTCCCTGCAAGCAGAGGAAGCCGGCTCCCGCCTTGGCCAGACCAAAAAGGGGCTCCCACAGTGCAGCGGTGTGTTGAAGGGTTCCTCAAGTGCCACCAAAGTGGGAGCCCAGGCAGAGGAGGTGCGGAGAGCGAGCGAGGGCTGTGAGGACTGCCAGCATGCTGTCACCTCTCACCAGCCCTGCATAAAACTGCTTTCTGCAAGCAAAACAATGACAAAATCAGACGTTAGGTGAGCACTTGTGAAGCAAACTTGCATCTTGACAAAGTTTAACAGGTGAGGAAGACTTTATTTAAACTATTGCAATAGGAAAGAGAGGTCAGAAACCAGCACATGAGCTCAACTCTGCTGAAGCAAAATGCCACAGAGCTTTTAAGAGTTGGAGAGATGGCGGGGAAACATAGGCTATCTGTGTTTGCTAATTGGCCTTCCCCATAGGAAAAAACTTGCTCTTATTTTCAAGGCAGGAAGTAGTTTTACAACTTGGAGCAAGACACTCACCTTCTGATGAAGACTGGGAGATAGGAGTGCTATTTTCCTTGAAGATAGATGACATTTCAAAGAGAGGGTTCTCAGTTCCTTGAGAAAGGCATTTCCAGGGTTGTAAAACTGGCACAAGACTGGGGAAGGTTTGCATATACTTAAAAGGGGCAGAGAAAGAATTTACAATGACAAGTTTTCTTAAAGTAAATGGTTTAAGGAAAGGGACTTCAGGGTCCTAGAGAGAGGGAGATGCTTGTCTAAATTTTGTAAAGCTGAGGAAAATGTTAATGACACATGTCATGGAGGGCACTTCCTATATCCATCTGGAAGCTTCTTCAGAAGAAAGGATATCTGCCTTAATATGATTTTGGATATGGCATGGCATAATTCACATACATATGAGATAGGCTGCTGTCTATGGAGGCTGAGTTGAAGTTACTGGGATAGCTATTGCACCAATATTTTCCCCCCTTTAAGCCATTCATTCTTTTGGGTTAACTATTACTTTTACCTTGTGGTTCCTTTCTTATAAACATATTTGGACAAACATAGACATATTTGGATATGTTTATGTATTTTTGTATTTATTTGAATAAATATACAGATGTCATTGGTATCTTGGGGGATTCGTTCCAGAACACAACTTCAACACCAAAATTTAGGAATGCTCAAGTCTCTTACATAAAATAACACAGTAATTTGGATATAATCTATGAGCATTCTTCTGTATACATAGATCATCTCTAGATTACTCATAATACCTAATAAAATGTAAATGCTATGTAAATAGTTGTCATACTGTATTGTTTAGGGAATAATGACAAGACAAAAGTCTATACAGGTTCAGTACAGATGCAGTCATTCTTTTTTAAAAAAATATTCTGGGCCAGGCATGGTGGCTCATGCCTATAATCCCTGCACTTTTGGAGGCTGAGGTGTGTGGATCATCTGAGGTCAGGAGTTCCAGACCAGCCTGGCTAACACGGCGAAACCCTGTCTCTACTGAAAATACAAAAATTAGCTGGGCATGGTTGTGGGTGCCTGTAATCCCAGCTACTCGGGAGGCTGAGGTGGGTAAATCACTTGAACCCAGGAGGCAGAGTTTGCAGTGAGCTGGGATTGCACCACTGCACTCCGGCCTGGGTGACAAGAGTGAAACTCTATCTCAAAAAAAAAAAAAAAATTGGATCCACATTTGGTTGAATTCACAGACGTAGAACACAAGGATATAGATGGCCAGTTGTATGTTAATATATACATACATATATGTAACATATTTGAATAGATATTTAAATCAAAATGGCCTTCTAGACTTCAGCACCTAGAGCATAAAGAAGGTTAAAGTGGCACAGGCGAAAGGGGAAATAGTATTTGTTATACTTTTATCTTGAATCATGTAAAGCATTAAGCCTTCTACTGTTTTGTATTTAATCTACACAATAACGCTACAAAGAAAGTACGGTGGTCCTCTTCAAAAATATAAGTCAACCCAGGAACTTGACATCACTTAACAAGAGCACACAGCTAGTCAGTGGTGCAGCTGAGATTCTAAAACAAGGTGGCGAACAGTCAGATTCCTCCATTTTAAAAAAATGTTTGATTGCTAACAGCTTGAGGCACCACTTTTTCTACCTTTCACTTTTGTCTCACATCTAAATAAGTCTGTAGAAAAGTGGAACCAAATCCTACAAACCTCTGCCTATAAGAACCCTCATCCTCCTCATCCTGGTCCCATTCCCTAACCACAGTGAAGACCAGAGACACTTGCCTCTTTCTTTTCTCAAGCTGCCCCCCACCAGCTTGGGTGCCTACCCTGCTCTATTAAAAAAGTCCCATCATGTGTTTAATAAACCTTTTATATCCTCTAGGTGATATATGATGCTATTATCTTGATGTTGGTGGGGGGTTGATCCTTCCCTCTGTAGGCAGTGTAACTAAAAAACAAAGGCAATGCAAAGTAATAAGGGAAAGCAGGGCCTCTCTAAACACATATCACCATTTCGAGATACTTCAGTAGCCAAAACTCTCTATGTGCCATTAGCCATGTGAGTCTTTCCATGCCATAAACAGAACCCAAGCAGAAAAAGCAGGGGGAGAAAAGCTCATTCGAAAGAGACATTTAAACACAATTTGCACTGATCGTATGTTTGAATTTTCCATGTACTTTTGGTTTTACAATTAGAAACTGAAGTCATATGGATAATGTGAATCAAAGTAAACTTTTTTACAATAAAGCACTATGATTTGAGGCCTGTTTCCTCCTTCTCTGTTCTAATGTTATGAATATAATGGATTCTAGGAAAATAGAGGGTCTACTGCTGAGCTAGAAAACAAATGCCATGTTGCAATAGTAAAGGCGGAACATCTCATGCATCTCCTGAAAGATTTTTTCAAAGAATTATCCCTGAGGGTAGTGAACATCTGTTTCATTTAGCTTTCTTTTTCCAATTCTCTTATAGCAGAAGTGATTTTCCTCTAAGTAAGCTATTCCATAAGTTTCAACAGAGCTAAGTTGTTTAACTTCACAAAATTTGTCCCAGACACAGAGATGGTCATGAAGCCTGGGCTTGGACTATGAAAATACTTTATCCTCCTGAACCTAACAGTAGGTTTAGAGATGGGCACATGGCTCAATTCGGGCCACCGAGTCTCCTACCCAGGAATCTTCTGCCAGAGGCTTTAAAATGATGGCATCTTTCATTGTGGTTGCTAGGTGACTAGGGTGTGTCTACAGGGCTGTCACAGGTGATTGCTTTTATTCCCTGAAGGTAAATTCACTGAGACACAGAAAAAGACACATGGCTCTAAAATATAATGCTTGAATCCAGTTATTCTTGGAAGTTTCGGTTACATAAGACAATGAATTCTTCTTTTCTTCCTAAACTAGTCTGGATTGAATTGAGTTTCTATTACTTTTGATCAAAAGCTTAAATTTGGGCTGAGCACAGTGGCTCATGCCCATTATCCCTGCCCTTTGGAAGGTCAAAGAGGGAGAATTGTTTGAGCCCAGGAGTTTGAGGCTAGTCTGGGCAACACAGTGAGACCCCATCTTTACAAAAAATTAAAAATTTATGTGGTGTGGGGGTGCCTGCCTGTAGTCCCAGCTACTCAGGAGACTGAATCAGGAGGATATCTTCAGCCCAGGAGGTTGAGGCTGCAGTGAGCCATGATCATGCCACTGCACTCTAGCCTCCACGAGAGTGAGATCCTGTCTGATAAACAAATGAAAACATTCTTATCTCTATATGTGCTCATACACTGTGGCAAAAGAAGCTCTAGGTAACGTGACTGCATAATTCATAGTCCAAGTCACAACATTTATGCAAGTTAAAACAGACACTATTCAAATTTACACAGTGCAACCTGGAACTGTCGCAGCCCAACTAGAACATATGGTAACCTCAGTAACTGGTGTTGTACTATACCATACTGTATACTTTCTAAACCTCTCAATAGCTTCTTCCATGTCCATGGTTGTTTTAACATATACTTTGTGTGTAAGAAAACAGCTTGTAAAAATAACAGCCACTGAAAATTGTGTCAAGGCCTTAGCCCTCTACCTTGTATCTATCTATCTATCTATTATCTATCTATCTATCTATCTATCTCTCTATCTATCTATCTATCTCTCTATCTATCTATCATCTATCTATCTATCTATCTATCTATCTATCTATCTATCTATCATCTATCTATCATCTATCTATCTATCTATCATCTATCTATCTATCATCTATCTATCTATCTATCTATCATCTATCTATCTATCTATCTATCATCTATCTATCTATCTATCATCTATCTATCATCTATCTATCTATCTATCTATCTATCATCTATCTATCTATCTATCTATCTATCATCTATCTATCTATCATCTATCTATCTATCTACCATCTATCTATCATCTATCTATCTATCATCTATCTATCTATCTATCCTATCTATCATCTATCTATCTATCTATCATCTATCTATCTATCTATCATCTATCTATCATCTATCTATCTATCTATCTATCTATCATCTATCTATCTATCTATCTATCATCTATCTATCTATCATCTATCTATCTATCTATCTATCTATCTATCTATCTATCTATCTATCATCTATCTATTCTATCATCTATCTATCATCTATCTATCTATCATCTATCTATCTATCTATCTATCTATCTATCTATCTATCTATCTATCTATCATCTATCTATCTATCATCTATCTATCTATCATCTATCTATCTATCTATCTATCTATCATCTATCTATCTATCATCTATCTATCTATCATCTATCTATCTATCTATCTATCTATCTATCATCTATCTATCTATCATCTATCTATCTATCTATCATCTATCTATCATCTATCTATCTATCTATCTATCATCTATCTATCTATCTATCTATCTATCATCTATCTATCTATCATCTATCTATCTATCATCTATCTATCTATCATCTATCTATCTATCTATCTATCTATCTATCTATCTATCTATCTATCTATCTATCATCTATCTATCTATCTATCATCTATCTATCTATCTATCTATCTATCTATCTATCTATCTATCTATCTATCTATCATCTATCTATCTATCTATCATCTATCTATCTATCTATCTATCTATCTATCTATCATCTATCTATCTATCTATCTATCTTTTTTTTTTTTTTTTTTTTTTTTTTTTTATCTATCTATCTTATCTATCATCTATCTATCTATCTATCATCTATCTATCTATCTATCATCTATCTATCTATCATCTATCTATCTATCTAGGCTTCTATAATAGCTTTCTATTATCTATCTAGCTAGCTATCATCTATCTATCTATCTAATCTATCATCTCCTTTAAATGAGTTATAAGTTGGAGGAGAGACTCATTTACAGATAAATTACCTAGAGTAATAAACAAATATCATCTGTCGAGAGAGGGGATCGAGAGTGAAGAAGAGACAAGTAAGCAGCTAAAGGTGGTATATATGTGATCGTGGTGGCATGCATTTGCTTTGGCCTGGCCAACAATACTTCCTTGCTTCTTTCTCATCACAAAATGTTTCTTTGCTTCATATATAGCAATGTACATAGCCACATAGGATAAATATAATGTTCTAAGGCAATCATAATAACTTAATTCCCCTTTGTTCATGAATAATCTTTGGAAAGTTTTTCACCCACTTATGCCCACTGGGATGTAAGGAGAAGTCTATTGATAACTCCTAGCAAAGCTTTTCTTTCCTGAGAGAGGTACAAGAAGATGTATTGTTTTTGCCTCTGCATCCCTTTCCAAATGAAATTTCTGCTTTGGGCTATTGCATTAAGACATAATGGCTGAAACTGTGACCGCAATTTGGTGTCATCCATGAGGCAGTAAGACTGAGGACAGGAATCAGAATACTGTGGATGGTGGTGTGGAAGCATGGAACGTTTGGCTCCTTAATGGCATTGCTAAGTTGTAGGACCATCCCTGAGATTCTTACATTCAGATTTCTTGTTAAATGAGCAAGTTGAGTTTTATGAGTTAAGCCATCATCAGGGAGGTAGTCTGTTACTTTCACCTGAATGCATCCTAATCAATACAGGAGGCACAAATTCAACATCAGGCTGTCAATGTCCCATGTTATGGTCATATGCCACTCAGGGGAAAATTCTACAGAAAATTTTCACATAAAGTCCTATAGTAACAAGAAAGTGCTACCTCTGTGTTTTTCAAGAAAGCTAGAGTTGTCTAGACAGGACTTCTACTGCCCAACTAAGAAAATCTCTCTCTCTCCTCCTTCCTCTCTCTCTCTCTCCCTCCCTTTCCCTCTTCCTCTCCCTTTTACCTTGTTCTTCTCCTCCTCCCTCTCTCTTTTCTGCTATAGCAAATCATTCCTTAAGGGTAGGTAGGAAAAAAGTCTATAAAAGTTTATGAGAAAGCCACTAATACCCACCTTTTGTGATTTTAGAATCATTTCTGAATCAAACAGAGTAACATACCACTACAACAAAGGAGACTAACTGATTGATTGACTGTTCTAAAAGCCTATATAAGCCCTATATAACCTAGGGTCTTTCCCTGTCTCAGTGCTTGAGATATAGCAATATTACCTTAGGGTATTGAGCTTTCCACACATGACTGCCTCCAAGGTTTTATTTCCAAGTATCCATTTTCACTACCATTGGATGGTGATGGAATAAACATTGGTATAGTTATTAGGAGGCTTAGGCTCTAGTCACAGCTTTGCTCCTAATAACCCATACTACTCAAGATAGTTTATTGAAGCCCTTAGGAGACTTCAGTTTTACAATCTGTAAAATGTGAAGTTCAAATAAGATAATTTAGATTTCTAATATTTTATATTCATAATTCAAAGAGACATCATCTCAGAAAAATGGGTTTCACAGCCCAGCACTGTTGTGTTGAAAAGTGTGGTAGGCTGAGTAATGGCCCCCGAAGATATCCAAGACCTAATCTCCAGGACCTGTGAATGTCATCTTATAGAGCAATATGGACATTGCATATGTGATTAATTTAAGAATCTTCAAATGAGGAATTTATCCTGAATTATCTGGGTGGCTGCTAAATGTAATTACAAGGATCCTTATGAGAGAGAGGCAGATTTTACCACAGAAGAGGAGAAGAACATGCGTCCATGTTGCTGGCTTTGAAGATGGAAGAAGGGGCATAAGTTAAGGAATGCAAAAAATGCAGCTCTAGAAGCTCAAAAAGGTAAAGAAAGGGATTCTCTTCTGAAACCTCTAGAAAAAACACAGTCCTGCCAACACCTTGATTTTTGATATCCAGCCAGAACTATAAGAGAATAAATTTGTATTATTTTAAGCCATTAAATTTGTGATAATTTGTTATAGCATGTATTAGGGTTTTGTAGAGGAACAGCGCTAATAGGATGTATGTACATATGAAAGAGAGTTTATTAAGGAGAATTGACTCACACGATTACAAGAAGTCCCAAGATAGGCCGTCTGCAAGCTGGGGAAAGAGAGAAGCCAGTAGTGTGGCTCAGTCCAAGTCCAAAAGCCTCAAAACGAGGGAAGCCAACAGTGAGGCCCCCAGTCTGAGGCTGAAGACCTGAGGTCCCCTGGGAGACTGCTGGTGCAAGTTCCACATCCAAAGGCCGAAGAACCTGCAGTCTGATGTCCAAGGGCAGGAGTAGAAGAAGGAAAGCATTCTGCTCGGGAAGAGAGAGACAGAGAGAGAGACAGCACGCAAGAGGACTCAACAAACTACTTTTACTTTCTTCTGCCTGCTTTGTACTAGCTGTGTGAGCAGCTGATTGGATGGTGCCACAGTGAGGGTGGGTCTTTCTCTCCTAGTCTACAGGCTTAAATGGCAATCTTTTCGGGCAATACCCTCATAGACACTCCAAGAAACAGTACCTTACTAGCCACCTGGGTATCCTTCAATGCAGTCAAGTGAACACCTGTTATTAATCATCACACAGGAATACAGGTAAATAATTCAAGAATAGTAAAGTCTTACTGACCTTAGCAGGGATGTGGACCAGGAAAGACTTGAGATTGTCCATTCTGAATAGAAATGAGTGGTGGTAATTTCTTTATTGTCTATCTGCAGTTCCTGGCTTAGAAGATGATAAATCTGAATATGTAGAAATAGCTTTGTGATAAACTGACCTTTTCTGATTTTATCTTTGTATTACACTCTTATGTGGAGCCTTTAATATGTGCCTATAAGTTGCTTTTCGGTTCTAAACAAGCTTTCCTTGTAAGTTACAGTTGCAGATAATGGCAGGCTTGATGTGGCTATATGAATGAATCAATCACCTTTAACATTTGTCTCTTAGTCAGTGTTTATTATGCTGGCCTCTTACCTATGGCATGTATTAGAATAAAAAGTTTGTAAGAGCACATGCCAGGATTTCAACCTTGTATACCTGGTCAGAATCTTCTTAAAATGTTTATTTTTAAATTCCTCCACAGAGATTATAAAATACACAAAAATCTTGGAAAAAAATCACATAATGAGTCATTGCCATTGACTGATGTAATTTGAAATACTCTTAAAATATTGCCTCTTGTGTAACACATTGACACACTTGTGCCTCTCTGTTATGGTATTCATGTTCCTGTGATGTAAATATAGGTAAATTCATCCCCAAAAGGCTCAGAAAGCTTCCTTCAAAGTGCATTAAATAATGTTAAATATGAGATTTATTTATAAAATGCTGACTGTTTTAGGAAATTGCTAGTCTGTCTTAGGCTGGATGGCATCTCCTCAAATTTGGTGTTATCTGTTTGCTGACTTGGAGAGACAAAATATTCCTGTTCTGTCCCAATTTACAGAAACATTAAATTAAACCGTATAAAATTACTGTTTTTGTAGGTCAAGAACTTTCTTAAGGTTGGCCTTTTCATATGGTTTAACCTATTAAATGAATTCATTAGTAAAGAAACTCAAGGAAACTGAATTGGGCCAATAAGTTTAAAGAATTGAAATGTAATAGATAGGTAAATAATAGTACAACCACTAGGTCATTGAGATTAATCAAGCTAAAAAATAACTTTTTAAGTCAAAACGATGTATACTATTGTCTTTGCTAAGTTTTTTCAATCTTCCTCAGTCCTGGATTTGTTTCATTCTTTACAAGGAATTTGTACATGTTTGTTGAGTGGATGAATGTAACTATTTTATATGAATGAATAACAGTTACAAATCATGAATTACATATTAGTGGATACTTTGAATATTGCATTATATGTGTACCAGAAATGAGTTTATTGTATATCATATTAGGGTTGGGCCAGGTGTAGTTGTAGCATAATAGAAATATTACTGGAACTAGAATAAGTTGCTCTTCATTTGAAGATTTGCTAAGTGCCTTAATTACCTCATCTGAAAAATGGCAAAGTAATAATATTTACTACCTAGAATTGCTGTGATACCCAAATAATATGTGAGTAAAGGTGTTTATAAATTACAAAATATTATAAGGTATCATGGTATTTAGAAAGCAAAGACCCTCTGAGGACTCACTATCTGTGCCTGAACAGACTAAAGTTACTTCTAGGATATAAACTGGGTACTAACTAGGATATTATAACTAGGTACTAACTGGGCGCATTTTGTTCTTGTTGTTGTTTGACAAACAACTCATCTCTGCATTGAGAAAGGTTTTGTCTTTCCTAATTATAAACAGCTAACCAATATCAGTGATTTGTAGGAAAAAAAACAAGTCTGTTAATAAACTAAATAGTAAAGTAAGAATAACTAGCCCAACAAGGGCATTTCAAAAATAATAGCTGCTTTCTAATTTTAAGGATGATTTAAAGTCTTCACTCCTCACCCTCGCCCAGACTTCCTTGTTTCTGAGTATAGAATTTGTTTCATTCAAGCATGTCCATAAGGTTTTTTTTTTTCTAAATAAGCTAATGAATCAGATGATGTTAGGACATAAAACACTCACTGATGTTATGGCTTCTACATCAAAGATACCACAAACATGACATTTCCACTGTACAATTACTATTATTGCTTTATTTTATTTAAGTTACATTTTTAAAAGCATTTTATTACAATTGAAAATTACTTCGTGAGTGTAATTTGTGTTATAGGAATTCATATTTTACGTTATTACTTCTGCATTATTTTATTCACTAGCATTTTACTTTAACATAGAAACAGGTGTATATATATATAGACATTTCCAATATATATGGTCATTGCCTGGAAATAGAACAGCCTAGAGAACTATGTGAATGATTTGAGAGTGCAAGGATCTTCAGAGGGAATGTGAGACGTCTTGGAAAGAGGGCATTAAACCTCAGCTTGAATAATGAGTAGAAGTTACTCATGGAAGAAGGGAGAGAATGTGTCTGTGAGTACTGAGATGGTGGATGGGAGGGTGACCAAAAGAAGTACCAGGAGGAGGAAATGTCATGGACAAAGGCACGATGGCATGAAACACCACTGGGTATAAAATTAGAATTATAATCAATCTAGAAGCACTAGAGTACAAAATATTAAGGAGAGAAAAGTAGGAATGAAAGAAAACAGCTCTTATTTCTGTGCTTTCTTCCAGGTGGAGGAATATCCATTAGTGTAACACACTTGTCCTCCTGCCATCGACTTATATCTCTCCTACGGTGGGTGGCGTTGATGTACCTGGGTTTGGAAGGTGAAACTAGAAATGTGTATTCCTACCCTTTTTCTCTTCTCTCCATTGGGAGCCAGCTTACCTGCATGGTGTAGTTGTTCTCATTTGGTTTTTCTCCATTTACAGAGACAGGTTTTGCCCCTAAGTCAAAGATGAGGATGGGTGATGGGGAAGTTAAATGCTGTTTTGAGGGGAGTAATTTAATTTAGGATTGTTAGAATGTATATTGGGGCACAAACCTTGAGAAATAATTGGGAAGAAGAATTCTGCGGGAGAAATGGTTGTCAAATGGTTCTAAGTGGGGAACATCTCACCTAGATTTAGGCCTTAGACTTCATTTGTTGTTTGTTGATTTGGGGCCTTAGAAGTTTATGCTAGCCCATAAGACTTGTTTTTATAGTTATGTAGTTGACTGTTACTTCTTGCAAACTGGGAAAGGAACTTTGATTTTTGCCCTGAGTTATTATGACCTCACTGCAACTTAATGGAAGCTTTGTCCACAGGCAAATAGCTCTTTCTGTAGAGGCGGTACTACATGTGCCCCATGAGAATTAGGCAAATGGAAGGCACACTTCAGCAATGTTGAGAAGTAACTCATGTCTCAGTGAAGGTGTGAGACATCTTGGGCCTCAGGAAATATTTAGGGCCACTCAAGGCTCAGGAAACACATAAGCCTTTGAAACATTAAACATATGCTGGCCATTTAACTCAGCAGAATGAAACCCTCTGGACAAAAATCTGCATTGTCCGTGAGGATACCTATAGGATCAGTGGTTGCTATTGTGAGAAGCAGCCTCATGAAGGGGCAGACAAGTCTGTCTTAATCCATTTATGTTGCCATAAAGGAATTCCTGAGACTGGGTAATTTATAAAGATGGTAATTTATAAAGACTGGCTGGAAGGTTGAGCACCTGTTGAAAGTCTCAGGCTGCTTCCACTTCTGGTGGAAGGCAAAGAGGAGCCAGCATGTGCAGAGATCACACTGTAAGTAGAAAGAAAAGAAAGAGGGGAAAGATACCAAGCTCTTTTTTTTTTTTTTAAATAACCAGCTCTCACAGGATATAATAGAGTAGAACTCACTTACCACCCCACTACAGGGAGAGCATTAATCTATTCATGAGGGATTTGCCTCCATGGCCTAAACACCTCATGTTAGAGCCCTATCTCCAACATTGTGATCAAATTTCAATATGAAATTTGGGGGAACAATGCCTAATATAGCATTTTGCCCCTGGTCCCTCAAAACTCATATTCCTCTCATATTGTAGAATACAATCATCCCTTCCCAATAGTCTCCCAAAGTATTACTAGCTTATTCCAGTATCAGCTCAAAAGTCCAAAGTCCAAAGTCTCATCTGAGACTCAAGGCAAATTCCTTCTACCTATGAGCCTGTAAAATCAAATAAGTTATTTACTTCCAAGATAGAATGGTGGTAAATGTAATTGGTAAACATTCCTATTGCAAAAGGGAGGAATGGAAGAAATAGGTTAAAAGACAGAAATAAAAGGCCCTATGAAAGTCCAAAATCCATCAGGGCAGACATTAAGTCTTGAAGCTCCAGAATAATCTCCTTTGGCTCAGTGTCCCAGATCCTGGGTACACTGGTGCTAGGGGTAGGCTCCCAAAGCCTGAGGCAGCCCTGGCCCCATGGCTTTGCAAGGCATATCAGAAGTGGCTGCTTTCATAGGTTTGGGTCTGGCGCCTGTGGCTTTTATGGGCTGAAGTTGCATGCTGCTGGTGGCGCCATAATTCTAGCGTATCTGCAACATTCCTGTTTCCACAGCTCCACTGTCCACTGCTGTGGCTCTACCCCTGAGGCAGGTCTACACTCCCAAGCTTTCTAATACAGCCTCTGGAATCCATGTGGAAGTCACCAGGCCTCTACCTGTCTTGTATTCTGGACACTTTCAGACTTAGCATTACATGGATGCTACTAAGGCTTACTGCATGTGCTCTCTGGAGCAGTGGCCCAAGCAGTATTTGGGCCCCATTAGCTGTAGTTGGAACTGAAGCAGCTGGGATGTGGTGAGCAGCATGCTGAGACAGTGCAGGGCAGCAGCACTGCAGGCCCTTCTGTCCTCTTAGGCCTCCGGGCCTGTGATGGGAATTTTTGCCTCAGAGATTTCTGAAATGCCTTCAGGGTCTTTTTCCCATTGTCCTGAGTATTAGCACCTGGCTCCATTTTAGTCAAGCTAATCTCTGTATCAAGTGGTTGCTCTAGAGCACCCTTGGATCTGTCTCTTGCAAATGCTCTTTCCTTCTCTGCTACATGGCCAGGTTGTGAATTTCTCAAATTTTCACACTGTGATTCCCTCTTAATTGTAAATTCCACATTTAGAATATCCCTTTGCTGTCATATCTGTTTGTAAGCTATAAGAAAAGTAGCTGCATTACTTCTTTGGGGCCTTGCTGCTTAGAAATTTCTACTACCAGATACCCTGGGTCATCACACTTATGTTTGGTCTTCCACAAAGCCCTAGGGCATGGGACAATGCAGCTAAATTCTTTGCTACTGTATAATAAGGCTAAGCTTTCCTCTGGTTTCCAATAAATTCCTCATTTCTATCTGAGACCTCCTCAGCATGGCCTTACTGTCTATATTTCTATCAGCATCTTGGTTATAATTACTTAACCAATATGTAAGAAGTTCCAAATTTTTCTTTTTTGCATTCTTGTCAGCTGTACAAACACTTAAAATATCTGCCCACTACCCAGTTTCAAAGCCATTTCCACATTTTCAGGTATCTTTATAGCAACACCCCACTCCTCAGTACCAATTTTCTGTCATAGTCCATTTGTGTTGCTTTAAAGGAATACCTGAGGCTGAGTAACTTATAAATAAGAAAGGTTTATTTCACTCACAATTCTGTTGGCTACAAGATCAGGCATCTGGTGGGAGCTTCAGGCTGCTTCCTCTCATAATGGAAGGTGAAGGGGAGCTGGCATGTGCAGAGGCAACAGAGGAAGCAAAAAGGAAGTGGGGCATGTGCCAGCCTCTTTTTACCAATCAGCTCTCATGGGAACTAAAAGATCAAGAACCCCCTCACTGCCTCCACACAGGGTGAGTATTAATCTATTCATGACAGATTTGCTCCCTAACTCAAACATCTTCTATTATAGCCTGCCTCCAACACTGGGATCAAATTTCAACATAAAGTTTGGGAGGGCAAACAACTAAACTATAGCAAAGTCTATCTTAATAGGATACTTGATCTTCTCTATAGAGAAGATGTATCATGTCCTAGATACGCTAAATGATTGAGTCCAATTAGTTAAGCAGGTAAAATGTGGAAAGTTACATTTCTTTCATTTATTATATTCCTGAGGAGTTGGAATGGGTTATGTAATTGGTTTATTTGGAAAGAGATAATAGGCAAATGTGTACTTCACTCTCTTTTGTTGGGAGCAGTCATGTATTCTACTTTGTGGTGAAGATGGTGTAGTACTATGGGATAGTTCTTTTTTCCTTTTTCTTTTTTTTTTTTAGATGGAGTTTCACTCTTGTTGCCCAGGCTGGAGTACAGTGGTGCAATCTTGGCTCACCGCAAACTCTGCCTCCCGGGTTCAAGTGATTCTCCTGCCTCAGCCTCCCGAGTAGCTGGGATTACAGGTATGTGCCACCATGCCTGGCAAATTTTTTATTTTTAGTAGAGACGGGATTTCTCCATGTTCGTCATGCTGGTCTCGAACTCCCAACCTCAGGTGATCCACCTACCTTGGCCTCCCGAAATGCTGGGATTACAGGTGTGAGGCACTGCACCTGGTCAGGGATAGTTCTGTTCTGATTCAGGGTTGCCAATAAGTCTGACTAATTCTGGGATTTTCTATAAGAAATTCTTCTTCTCTATAAAAAACATATGCTCCAGCCTAATGTTTACCAATAATAAGATGTTTTTCTCCACAAATAGCGATTCCTTTGTATTAAATATACCTTGATTCAGAATTTAGACTGATAAGAAGTATGTTATTTATGGAATCCTCTCTACTATCCCACAAAAGTAGATAAAACCAAGTCATGGAGGTCTTCCCTGTACCTTGCTCATTAAATGCCTCTTTTCTGATTTGAGGGACTTTAATGACAGCTGTCTTTATATAAGGCAACTGTTTTCCAGAGATTCTTGATAATACGTCCTCAAAAGATTTTCTATTCTTTCCAGAGCACTTGACTGTGCAACCGGTTGACAAGTAAACACATCATTTTATCTTTCTGTCTAAACTTATCAGAGATGCTAATATCCCTCTAAAGAAGGCAAAAGCTTTGCTCAACTGTCACTTTGTAAAAGGTGTTGATTACTTGAGCAATTCACACAGGGCACAATGCCAAACACATAAAAAAAGTGTTCAATAAATTAAATTAGTTCTGGTAGTTGTACTTATTTCAATGACTGAGTCTCTTTCTCTTAAACCTAGATTTTGTCACCTAAAATAAATTTTCATCATTCTTACCCGGTTCATGTCTGTTGGACCACAGTTTGGGTGCAATGATAAACATTTTGTAGTATTATTAAAAGTACTATAGCCTTCTAAAACCTGATTCTAAAATTAGAATTCATTATAAAGTTACTAAAAAATTCAATAAGTATTTAATTTTAGATTCCAGTGATAACAGCTAACACATTTATCAATATTTCTGATTTTATATATTGGCTTATGTATCTCTTTTTGAGTTAGATGTTAA
Organism: Nomascus leucogenys; assembly: GCF_006542625.1. NCBI lineage: Eukaryota > Metazoa > Chordata > Mammalia > Primates > Hylobatidae > Nomascus > Nomascus leucogenys. The sequence goes on from NC_044395.1 coordinate 97,466,328, forward strand.
ATGCAGAACTCCAAGTTAAAAATCTTTATATACACTTGGCTTTTCATTTTATTTTTCATTCTAAAATATCCTTTATAAAAGATGGCTCATTAAACATTGCTTGAATAAATAGAATAATCAAATATGTGTGTAAGATAACAGGCGAATTCCATTAACACCTTTGTACCTATCATCCCATTTAGGAAATGAAACTTTACCATTCACTTTATACCATTAATAAATCCCCAAATCTTGTATTTATGTTTTATTGCCTTTTGTTATAAATTTTATTACATGTGTGTCCTTAAATATACAAAAAAATTTAGTTTTTATCCTCTTATTAGGAAAATCAGTTCTGTCAAAAATTTTTATTCATGTTATTGAGAGGTGGGAAAGGGGGAGGTTGACCATTGACCAAAAGTATGCCATGGTCAATTTTTCTTTCCCTGTGCCAACATCACAGTTTCAGTTATTACAGCTTTGGAATTTTTATATGAATTCTTGGTATTTTAGTATTTGTTTGTTTTTTTCCTCTGCATCCTGATAGAATGTCTCAATTTTATCTTCCATTCCACTGAATCTATTTTCTAAAGATTAGTTCTGCTTTATTTAGCATCCAATGCAGTCTTTAATTCTGCTATTGACATTTTCATTTTCTTAAAATTTTTAAAAATCTGACCTTGTCACCTGACCTCACCATAGGAACAAAAATCTATACTAAGAAAAATAAAGAGTGATTTTAACACAAAGAAAATAAAAACATCATTCCTTCCAAATAAATAAACAAGTAGTAGTATTCTATTTAGGATGCTTTGCCAAACATATGCTCATAGTATATTTTGCTTGCACTAGTAAATTCTTATTTAGGGAGTCTGTACTGCTAATGATAAGTGTTTTGGGTGATATATCAATTAAGCTGTGAAACAAACCACCTTAAAACTTAAGGGCTTAAAACAGGACCATTTATTAAGTTGCTATCCTGGAGGTCAGAAATCAGAGGTGGGCTCACTGTGGTGATTGTCTTCCTTAACTGAGCTCATTCTGGACATTGCTATCAGTGTCAGGTCAGCTAGGGGTGGCTGGTCTAGGACAGCCTTACCCAGGACAGCTCATCTCTGCTCCACAGGGTCTCTCATTAACCTCAGGTTAGACTAGGCTTGTTTACATGGCAGATGAGCAAGTTTCCAGGAGAAAGAAGTGTGCAAGGACTCTTGAGCTTTAGGCTTGGAACGGGCATAACATTGACTCTGCCTCCACCACATCTCACGAATCAGCAAATCAGGAGTTCAGCATAGGTTAAAGGGGAGGGGAAGGAGACTCCATTTTTTCACGGCAGGAATAAAAAGTCACATAGCAAAGAACATAGATACAGACAGAAATCAAGGATTGTGGTCATTTTTTATTTTATTTATTTATTTATTTTTGCATTGTGTCACAGGCTATGTTCTGTTTTTCAAGTAGCAATGTACATTTTGAATAGGTTCTATGCTGTTGTGTATTTCTCTATGTTTATTTTCAAACTAGGTGACATCTAGGGAAGCCTATTGGGCATATAAAAAAATATTTAAAATTGCCGTTCTTTCTGTTCCCAGCCTGACTGCTTAACACACTAACTGCTCAACAATCAAAGCTAAACCTAAATTTTTTCACAATATTATTTCCTTGAGAAGCCTAGTGCTCTTGTGTTGTAATTTTTTTATGCTTTCACTAATTCTTTGCTAAAAAGTTAAGAAAGCCTGCATCAGGGGTAACTAGACATTTTAAACTAGAGGACTAAGCTTGATGTTAAGATTATTTCTTATTCCAGGTCAGAAGGTTGTAGGTGATGTTCACTTGTTCTCAAAATAACTATTATAACACCATGTTTTGACTACTCTTTACTGGAACTTAATTTTCTAACAAGTTACCTTACATGCAAAATAAAGATTTTTTGAGTTAAATTTATAACAAGATAATTCATCTTTTTCCCATGCTCCTTGCTACCTGCACTGAGACCTGCTATTGTTTCTGAGCTAGCACTGTTTGAATTGGTTCTTGTTTACTCTTCTGAACCTACATCAATCAGGCTGTCAGTGTAGCCATCTATATTTACATAACTAATGGCAATCCTGCTGGCTGTCATTTCAGTTGCTGCTATGACTAGAGATCTCTCTTATACACTGGTGACCTTCCAAATTCAACTTCTGTTCATTTTATCTGTGGGTCCTTCAAGCTCAAACTGCAAAATTCCTGTGAGTTTGCAGAAATGTTTTCAAGACCTTTGTCCGTTCCAGTTTTGGTTCTCTGATTTTTTTTTTTTTTTTTTTTTTTTGCTTTCATTCATTGCCTCAGCTGCTCATTTGCTATCTTATTGACTTAGCAATTTTTGCTTTGATGTTTTAGCATCCTTGTGGTCTCACGTTTTTTACCATGGTAGCTATAGAAGTCCATGCTGTGTGTTTCAACTACTCTGCTGTTTTTCCCAAGAGGGTGCTTGCGTTCACAATCTGTCACCAAATTATTTTGATGGAACTGATTAATTATTCAAGGTAAATTTCCATTCCTTTTAGTAAAATAAATAAATTTTGCTTATTTTTTAAAGTTAATTAAATTAACTCCTTTGACTGGGTTGATTGAACATTCTGGTTTGGGTTTAGAATTGAAAAGTCTTGGATTTGCCTTTTAATCAATAATCATCAGAAAGTCTAGGTTGCAACTGTTATGAGAAGCTAGTTGGGCTTTCTTAACCGTTTAGCAATTGATTGCTTTCTCTAATTAGCATTTCTAGGAGAAGAAATGTATATATATTTTCTCCCATTCTTTGTTCTTAGCTGGGATGCCCTGCAGCAAAAGTCAGATTAACAAGAGAAAAACCGAAGTTTATTAACTTGTATACCTCACGAATGCACAGAAGATACTCAGGGAAAAATAAGTAAATCTCTGAGAGGTGGCTTAGAATGGAGGCTTAAATACCATCTTCCACTAAAGACAAAAGAGGGAGGGGATTGGAGAGGACAGTTATGGGAAGCTGACCAGGAAAAGTCCAGCAAACAAGAGTAAGGTTTGTTATGCAGATTTCAATCTTTGCCTTCTTCATTAATACAAATTTCTTAAGATTTAGTAATTTTTTTCTTTTGCTAGTAGAGAGGAAGGCACCCTTACTAATAAAGATTTCCTTTATAGATGTAAATTTTCTTTGCAAAAGGGTAACTTCTACTCTGTTTTCATAGCTCCTCCTGTTTCTGCTTTTTTTTTTTCCAAAATAATCCTTACACCAAAGAGGCATATGTTGGGATGGCATTTTCTGGTGTCCTACACATTTTTACGCCCCCTGAAATGTCCCTGCCTTTTAAGCACATGATGTTGAGCAAGGACTCGGGGGTCAAGCTCCTGTTTCTGTCATTTACTACCTGTGTATTCAGTTTCAGTTTCTTTGTAAATCTTTTTTTGTTTTTTTGAGACAGAGTCTTGCACTGTTGCCCAGGCTGGAGTGCAGTGGCGCGATCTTGGCTCACTGCAAGCTCCGCCTCCTGGGTTCATGCCATTCTCCTGCCTCAGCCTCCCAAGTAGCTGGGACTACAGGCGCCTGCCACCACGCCCGGCTAATTTTTTGTACTTTTAGTAGAGACGGGGTTTCACCGTGTTAGCCAGGATGGTCTCGATCTCTTGACCTCGTGAGCTGCCCGCCTCGGCCTCCCAAAGTGCTGGGATTACAGGCGTGAGCCACCATGCCTGTCCTGTAAATCTTAAGTAATACCTACTGACAGAGCCATAGAGGATGTAACATACATAAGGCACTGAGAACTGTTTGTGGTAGAGAAGAAACAATAAATGCTAGATGGCTTTCCTGTTGCACCCTACATATGGGGTAAAATATATTGACACTCAGGAAAGGTGTCCATTTTGATCCCACCAAGGACTATGTCTCTCTGGGCTTCCTCTGCACCCCCTGGGCTGTCTGCATTTGCTCCAGCCTTCTGAGTTTCACTCTTCTCACCCGCTTTGGGTTTTGCTGTTGGTGGCAGAAACATTGCAGAAATCCCTGATGTTTGGAAAATATGAGCAGCAGGGTTTATAGCTAGGGCATTGAAAGGGAAAAGTGAGGCCGGGCACGGTGGCTCAGACCTGTAATCCCAGCACTTTGGAAGGCCGAGGCAGGCGGATCACGAGGTCAGGAGATCGAGACCATGGTGAAACCCCGTCTCTACTAAAAATACAAAAAATTATCCGGGCGTGGTGGCGGGCGCCTGTAGTCCCAGCTACTCGAGAGGCTGAGGCAGGAGAATGGCGTGAACCCGGGAGGCGGAGCTTGCAGTGAGCCGAGATTGCGCCACTGCACTCCAGCCTGGGCGACAGAGCGAGACTCCGTATCAAAAAAAAAAAAAAAAAAAAAAAAAAACGGGAAAAAAGGGAAAAGTAACCAAGTTCAGGGCTTCACTACTGGGGCTACCTGATGCAGACTTGCTGTCTTAGACATTAGACAAAAGAAAGTGTTTTCACTATAGTTAATAAAAATCACGATAAACTCAAAATTACTCAGAGAAGGCTGCCCCCAGCATTCGTAAATTAAAGAAAAATGACTTTTCGGGGTAAGTTACCATGAAAGGAATAAAAGAATAGACAGAAGATAAAAATGTACAGTTTTTGACGGAATTATTTTGGCCTGATTTTGCTGACAAGCATACCTTATTAGGAGGAGCATTTGGGATGGTGGAGATAAAACAAAACCAAACATTTACAAAAAAATAGAGCATGCAGCTAGCTTCTTGGTACACTTAAGTTGTCCCCCCCATCTTTTTGAGACTTCGTTTCTATATCTGTAAAATTAGGGTGCCGATTTATGATTCTTACGTTTTTTTACTGCTCTGACCTTCCAGAATTTTATTCTAAAGCATAGGAATGTGTTACCACAGGAAGTATCTCTCAAAAGGTTTTAGGAAAACTGTGGCACCCATTCAGCATCACTGTTGGCAGGAATCATGATGAGTATGATTTAGCATGCTTCCCAGAGCTACAGAAAAATATGTTGAGCCAAATTCCTGGGGCATCTGAACCAGTGCCTGGCAGTAATTTAGACCTTCTTCCAGAACTGCTAAGTGGTGCCATTGTGACCTGAATGTGTTAATCATGAGTTGGGCACTTTGGGAGGTATTTTAGCTTCTTTATACCTCTGGATTGAGACCAGATTTGCTTTGTGGAAATAAGTGGACAGGGGAAAGAAATCCAGTTCTTCATAACAAGTACATGAATCATTATGTGCCACATAAGTCTGGTAGATATCCAAATCAAATTGTGTCCCTGTTACATAAACATGTGTATACAGGAAGAATTTTAAGCAGATAATTAGAAAAATTGGTAGATATTAGATCAGCTCCATGTCAGCATGATATAGGAATTAGATAATAAGTCCTACTCTGTGGGACATAAACCAAAATAACTTGACATGTATCCTGTGCATGTCCTCTACAATTTTTTGTTGTTTGTTGTTGAAATGAGTATGACCTAGAATTTCTCTCCAGATCCAAGAAGACAGGACTTTCTTATTAGGAGAAATATCTGAATAATGTGACTCAGCTAAATTGACACATAAAATTAATAATTATATACACGTCAAAAACTACTTCACAATGTGCCTGACTCATAAATAATATTCATAAAACATTAGCCATTATTATTGTAGGTACAGCAGCCCCCTTTATCTTCAAGGGATATATTAAAAGGCCCCTAGTGAATGCCTGAAACTCTGGATAATACTAAACCTGATTGCTTTCCATTAGGACATGTTTATATTCATGTCTTTCACTCACAAATTTACTGTTTTTTCTATCTTAACTAAGTACTTATTATGAACTGTGACTGTAACTTACTTTTTAATTTGTTTTGCAGATTCCTTTTTTTCTTCACAATTTTATGGATAAAGAATCATTCTTTTTTTTGTGTGTGGGAGGCTGTCAATTCCTAAAGCATGTATCCCTTTTTTGTGTGTTACAAACATACCAATTATACTTTTAGTCATTTTTAAATGTACAATAAATAATTGTTGACTGAGTCACCCTGTTGTGCTGTCAAATACTAGACCTTATTCATTCTATTTAACTATATTTTGTACCATAAACCATCCCTACTTCTTCCTTATCCCCACTACCCTTCCTAGCCTCTGATAACCATCCCTTTAGTTAATCTCCATGAGTTCAATTGTTTTAATTTTTAGCTCTCACAAATGAGTGAGAAAATGAGAAGTTTGTATTTATGTACCTGGGTTATCTCACTTAACTAGTATAATGACCTCTAGTTCCATCCATGTTACAGATGACAGGATCTCATTATTTTTTTTTTTTGGATGAATAGTTGAATAGTTCTCCATTGTGTATATGTACCACATTTTCAATATCCATTCAGCTGTTGATGGACACTTAGGTTGCTTGCAAATCTTGGCTATTCTGAATACACTGCAATAAACATGGGGGTGCAGATATTGCTTTGACATACCAAATTCATTTCCTTTCGATGAATACCCAGTAGTGGGATCGTTGGATCATATGGTAGTTCTATCTTTAGTTTTCTGAGAAACCTCCATACTCTTCTCCATAGTGGCTATACTAATTTAGATTCCCACCAACAATGTACATGGGTTCCCTTTCTCCACATCTTTGCCAGCATTTGTTATTGCCTGTCTTTTGGATAAAAGCCATTTTAACTGGGGTGAGATGACATCTCACGGTAATCTTGATTTGCATTTCTCAGATGATCAATGGTGTTGAGAACCTTTTCGTATTATTGTTTTTCATTTGTGTGTCTTCTTTTGAGAAATGACTGCTCAGATCTTCTGCTCATTTTAAAAAAATTGGATTATTAAATTTTTTTCTATAGCTTTTTTTTATACTTTAAGTTCTGGGATACATATGCAGAATGTGCAGGTTTGTTACATAGGTATACATGTGCCATGGTGGTTTGCTGCACCCATCAATTTGTCATCTACATTAGGTATTTCTCCTAATGTATACCCCCACTGCCCCCGGCCCCCTGACAGGCCCTGGTGTGTGATGTTCCCCTCCCTGTGCCCATATGTTCTCATTGTTTAACTCTCACTGATGAGTGAGAACATGCAGTGTTTGGTTTTCTGCCCTTGTGTTAGTTTGCTGAGAATGATGTTTCCAGCTTCATCCATGTCTCTGCAAATTACATGAACTCATTCTTTTTTATGGCTGCATAGTATTCCATCGTGTATATGTGCCACATTTTCTTTATCTAGTCTAACATTGATGGGCATTTGGGTTGGTTCCAAGTCTTTGCTATTGTGAATAGTGCTGCAAGAAACATAGGTGTGCATGTGTCTTTATAGTAGAATGATTTATAATACTGTGGGTATATACTCAGTCATGGCATTGCTGGGTCAAGTGGTATTTCTAATTCTAGATCCTTGAGGAATCACCACACTCTCTCCCACAATGGTTGAATTAATTGACCCTTCCACCAACAGTGTAAAAGCGTTCCTGTTTCTCCACATCCTCTCCAGCATCTGTTGTTTCCTGACTTTTTAATGATTGCCATTCTAACTGGTGTGAGATGGTATCTCATTGTGGTTTTGATTTGCATTTCTCTAATGACCAGCGATGATGAGCTTTTTTTCATATGTTTCCTGGCGGTATAAATGTCTTCTTTTGAAAAGTGTCTGTTCATATCCTTTGCCCACTTTTTGATGGGGTTGTTTTTTTCTTGTAAATTTGTTTAAGTTCCTTGTAGATTCTGGATGTGAGCCCTTTGTCAGATAGATTGCAAAAATTTTCTCCCATTCTGTAGTTACCTGTTCACTCTGCTGATAGTTTCTTTTGCTGTGCAGAAGCTCTTTAGTTAAATTAGATCCCATTTGTCAATTTTGGCTTTTGTTGTCATTACTTTTGGTGTTTTATTCATGAAGGCTTTGCTCATATCTGTGTCCTAAAGGGTATTGCCTAGGTGTTCTTCTAGGGTTTTAGGTCTCATGTTTAAATCTTTAATCCATCTTGAGTTAATTTTTGTGTATGATGTAAGGAAGGGGTTCAGTTTCAGTTTTCTGCATATGGCTAACCAGTTTTCCCAACACCATTTATTAAATAGGGAATCTTTTCCCCATTGCTTGTTTTTGTCAGGTTTTCCAAAGATCACATGGTTGTAGATGTGTGGTGTTATTTCTTAGGCCTCTGTTCTGTTCCATTCATCTATATATCTGTTTTTGTACCACTATCAGGCTGTTTTGGTTACTGTAGCCTTGTAGTATAGTTCGAAGTCAAGTAGTCTGATGCCTCCAGCTTTGTTCTTTTGCTGAGGATTGTCTTGGCTATATGGGCTCTTTTTTGGTTCCATATGAAATTTAAAGCATTTTTTTCTAATTCTGTGAAGAAAGTCATGGTAGCTTGATGGGAATAGCACTGAATGTATGAATTACTTTGGACATTATGGCCATTTTCATGATATTGATTCCTCCTATCCATGATCATGGAATCTTTTTCCATTTGTTTGTGTACTCTCTTATTTCCTTGAGAAGTGGTTTGTAGTTCTCCTTGAAGAGGTCCTTCACATCCATTGTAAGTTGTGTTCCTAGGTATTTTATTTTATTTGTAGCAGTTGTGAATGGGAGTTTGCTCATGATTTGGCTGTTTGTCTATTATTAGTGTATAGGAATGCTTGTGAGTTGTGAACATTGATTTTGTATCCTGAGACTTTGCTGAAGTTGCCTATCAGCTTAAGGAGTTTTGGGGCTGAGACGATGGGGTTTTCTAAACATACAATCATTTCATCTGCAAACAGTGATAATTTGACTTCCTCGCTTCCTATTTGCATATGCTTTATTTCTTTCTCTTGCCTGATTGCCCTGGCCAGAACTTCCAATACTATGTTGAATAGGAGTGGTGAGAGAGGGCATCCTTGCCTTGTGCCAGTTTTCAAAGGGAATGCTTCCAGCTTTTGCCTATTCAGTATGATATTGGCTGTGGGTTTGTCATAAATAGCTCTTATTCTTTTGAGATACGTTTCATTAATACCTAGTTTATTGAGTGTTTTAGCATGAAGGTGTGTTGAATTTTATCTAAGGCCTTTTCTGCATCTATTGAGATAATCATGCGGTTTTTGTCATTGGTTCTATTTATGTGATGGATTACGTTTATTGATTTGTGTATGTTGAAGCAACCTTGCATTACAAGGATGAAGCTGACTTGATCATGGTGGATAAGCTTTTCAATGTGCTGATGGATTCAGTTTGCCAGTATTGTATTGAGGATTTTCACATCGATCTTCATCAGTGATATTGGCCTGAAATTCTTTTTTTGTTTGTGTCTCTGCCAGGTTTTGATGTCAGAATGATGCTGGACTCATAAAATGAGTTAGGGAGGAGTCCCTCTTTTTCTATTTTTTGGAATAGTTTCAGAAGGAATGGTACCAGCTCCTCTTTGTATCTCTGGTAGAATTCAGCTGTGAATCCCTCTGGCCCTGGGGTTTTTTTGGTTGGTAGGCTTTTAATTACTGCCTCAATTTCAGAAATTGTTACTGGTCTATTCAGGGATTCAATTTCTTCCTGGTTTAGTCTTGGGAGGGTGTATGTGTCCAGGAATGTATCCATTTCTCCTATATTTTCTAATTTAGTTGCTTAGAAGTGTGTATAGTATTCTCTGATGGTAGTTTGTATTTCTGTGGGATCAGTGTTGATATCCTCTTTATCATTTTATGTTGTGTCTATTTGATTTTTCTTTCTTTTCTTCTTTACTAGTCTGGCTAGTGGTCTATCTATTTCGTTAATCTTTTCAAAAAACCAGCTCCTGGATTCACTGATTTTTTGAAGGGTTTTTTGTGTCTCTATCTACTTCAGTCCTGCTCTAATCTTAGTTATTTCTTGTCTTCTGCTAGGTTTTCAATTTGTTTGCTCTTGCTTCTCTGTTTCTTTTAATTGTGATGTTAGGATGTTGATTTTAGATCTTTCCTGATTCCTCTTGTGGGCATTTAGTGCTATAAATGTCCGTGTAAACACTGCCTTAGCTGTGTCCCAAAGAGTCTGGTACATTGTGTCTTTGTTTTCATTGGTTTCAAAGAACTTATTTACTTCTGCCTTAATTTTGTTATTTACCCAGTAGTCATTCAGGAGCACGTTGTTCAGTTTTCATGTAGTTGTGTGGTTTTGACTGAGGTGCTTAATCCTGAGTCTAATTTGATTGCACTGTGGTCTGAGAGACTGTTTGTTATGATTTCCATTCTTTTGCATTTGCCAAGGAGTGCTTTACTTCCAATTATGTGGAAGTAAAACACTTCCACATAAGTGGTCGATTTTAGAATAAGTGCAGTGTGGTGCTGAGAAGAATATATATTCTGTTGATTTGCGGTGGAGAGTTCTGTAGATGTCTTTTACATCCATTTGGTCCACAGCTGAGTTCAAGTCCTGAATATCCTTGTTAATTTTCTGTCTCATTGATCTGTCTAATATTGACGGTGGGGTGTTAAAGTCTCCCAGTATTATTGTGTGGGAGTCTAAGCCTCTTTGTAGGTTTCTAAGAGCTTGCTTTATGAATCTGGGTGCTCCTGTATTAGGTGCATATGTATTTAACATAATTAGCTCTTCTTGTTGCATTGATCCCTTTACCTTTCTTTGTCTCTTTTGATTTTTGTTGGTTTAAAGTCTGTTTTATCAGAGACTAGGATTGCAACCCCTGCTTTTTCTTGCTTTCCATTTGCTTGATAAATATCTTCCATCCCTTTATTTTGAGCCTATATGTGTCTTTGCACATGAGATGGGTCTCCTGAATACAGCACACCGATGGGTCTTGACTCTTTACCCAATTTGTCAGTCTGTGTCTTTTAATTGTGGCATTTAGCCTGTTTACATTTAAGGTTGATATTTTTGTGTGTGAATTTGATCCTGTCATTATGATACTTGCTGGTTATTTTGCCCATTACTTGATGTAGTTTCTTTATAATGTCAATGGTCTTTATATTTTTGTTTGTTTTTGCAGTGGCTAGTACTGGTTTTTCCTTTCCATATTTAGTACTTTCTTCAGGAGCTCTTTTAAGGCAGGCCTGGTGGTGACAAAATCCCTCAGCATTTGCTTGTCTGTAACGGATTTTATTTCTCCTTTACTTATGAAGCTTAGTTTGACTGGATATGAAATTCTGGATTGAAAATTATTTTCTTTAAGAATGTTGAATATTGGCCCCCACTCTCTTCTAGCTTGTAGGGTTTCTGCAGAGAGATACACTGTTAGTCTGATGGGCTTCCCTTTGTGGGTAACCCAACCTTTCTCCCTGGTTGCCCTTAACATTTTTTCCTTCATTTCAACCTTGGTGAACTGATTATTATGTGTCTTGGGTTTGCTCTTCTCGAGGAGAATCTTTGTGGTGTTCTCTGTATTTCCTGAATTTGAATGTTGGTCTGTCTTGCCATGTTGGGAAAGTTCTCCTGGATAATGTTCTGAAGTATGTTTTCCAACTTGGTTCCATTCTCCCCGTCACTTTCAGGTACACCAATCAAAGGTAGGTTTGGTCTTTTCACATAGGCTCATATTTCTTTGAGGCTTTGTTTGTTCCTTTTCATTCTTTTTTCTCTAATCTTGTCTTCATGCTTTATTTCATTAAGTTGATCTTCAGTCTCTGATATTTTTTCTTCTGCTTGATTGATTTGGCTATTGATACTTGTGTATGCTTCACAGAGTTCTTATGCTGTGTTTTTCAGCTCCGTCAGGTCATTTATGTTCTCCAAACTGGTTACTCTAATTAGCAATTTGTCTAACCTATTTTCAAGGTTCTTAGCTTCCTTGCATTGAGTTAGAACATACTCCTTTAGCTCAGAGGAGTTTGTTATTACCCACCTCCTAAAGCCTACTTCTGTCAATTAGTCAAAGTCATTCACCATCCAGTTTTGTTCCCTTGCTAGTGAGGCATTGTGATCCTTTGGAGGAGAAAAGGCATTCTGGTTTTCGGAATTTTCAGCCTTTTTGAGCTGGTTTTTCTTGATCTTCGTGGATTTATCTGCCTTTGATTTTTGCTGTTAGTGACCGTCAAATGGAGTTTTTGCATGTTTGTCCTTTTTGTTGATGTTGATGCTATTGCTTTCTTTTTGTTAGTTTTCCTTCTAACAGGCCCCTCTTCTGCAGGTCTGCTGGAGTTTGCTGGGGGTCTACTCCAGACTCTGTTTGCCTGGATATCACCGGCAGAGGCTGTAAAACAGAACAGCAAAGATTGCTGCCTGCTCCTACCTCTGGAAGCTTCCTCCCAGAGGGGCACCCACCAGATGCCAGCCAGAGCTCTCCTGTATGACATATCTGTCGACCCCTGCTAGGAGGTGTCTCCCAGTCAGGAGGCACAGGTGTCAGGTACCCACTTGAGAAGGCAGTCTGTCGCTTAGCAGAGTTTGAGCACTGTGCTGGAGATCTGCTACTCTCCAGAGCTGGCAGGCAGTAATGTTTAAGTCTGCTGAAGCTCTGCCCACAGCTGCCCTTTCCCCCAGGTGCGCTGTCCCAGGGAGATGGGAGTTTTATCTTATAAGCCTTTGACTGGGGCTGCTGCCTTTCTTTCAGAGATACCCTGCCCAGAGAGGAGGAATCTAGAAAGGCAGTCTGGCTACAGTGGCTTTGTGGCACTGTGGTGGGCTCCACCCAATCTGAATTTCCCGGCTGCTTTTTACACACTGTGAGGGGAAAACCGCCTACTTAAGCCTCATTAATGGTGAACCCCTTTCCCCCACCCCAAGCTGGAGCTTCCCAGGTCAACTTTGGACTGCTGTGCTGGCAGCAAGAATTTCAAGATCCAGTGGATCTTAACTTGCTCGGCTTTGTGGGGATGGGATCCAGTGGGAAAGACCACTTGGCTCCCTGGCTTCAGCTCGCTTTCCAGGGGAGTGAATGGTTCTGTCTTTGTAGGGTTCCAGGCACCACTGCGGTATGAAAAAAAGACTCCTGCTGCTAGCTCAGTGTCTGGCCAAGTGGCCGCCCAGTTTTGTGCTTGAAACCCAGGGCCCTTGTGGTATAGGCACCCAAGTGAATCTCTTGGTCTATGGGTTGTGAAGACCATGGCAAAAGCATAGTATCTGGGCTGAATAGCACTGTCCCTCACAGCATGGTCCTTTGCTTCCCTTGGCTAGGGGAAGGAGTTCCCTGACCCTGTGCCCTTCCCAAGTGATGCAATACCCCACCCTGCTTCTGCTCGCCCTCCATGGGCTGCATCCACTGTCTCACCAGTCTCAATGAGATGAACCGGGTACCTTAGTTGGAAATGCAGAAATCACCCGCATTCTGCATTGGTCTCGCTGGGAGCTGAAGACCAGAGCTGTTCCTATTCGGTCATCTTGCCCAGGAATACTATAGCATTGTTTAAGCTCCTTAAATATTCTGGTTATTAATCCCTTGTCAGATGGATAGTTTGCAAATATTTTCTCCCATTCCAGGAGTTGTCTCTGCACTTTGTTGATTGTTTCCTTTTTCATGGAGAAGGTTTTTATTTATTTATTTATTTTTATTTTATTTTATTTTATTTTTTACTTGGTGTGATCCCATTTTTGCTTTGTTTGCCTGGGCTTGTGGGGTATTGCTCAATAAATCTTTCCCCAGTCCAATGTCCTGGAGAGTTTCTCCAATGTTTTCTTGTAGTAGTTTCATAGTTTGCAGTTTTATATTTAAGTCTTTAGTCTATTTTTATTTGATTTATGTATGTGGCAAGAGATAAGGGTCTGGTTTTATTCTTCAGTTTGTGAATATTTAATTTTCCTACCACTATTTATTGAAGCGACTGTCCTTTCCCTAATGTACGTTCTTGGCACGTTTGTTGAAAATGAATTCACTGTAGATGTATGGATTTATTCCTCGATTTTAAGTTCTATTCTATTCGTCTATGTGAAAAAATGGAATAGAATAGAGAACCATGTTTTTATGCCTGTACCTTGCTGTTTTAGTTACTATAGCTGTGTACTATAATTTGAAGTCAGGTAATATAATTCCTCTAGTTTTGTTTTTTTGCTTAGGATAGCTTTGTCTATTTTGAGTCTTTTTTTCCATGTAAATTTGAGAATATTTTTTTCTATTCCTGTGAAGAATATCATTTATATTTTGGTAGGAATTGCATTGAATCTGTATATTGCTTTGGGGTAGTATGAACATTTAAAAATATTGATTCTTCCAATCCATGGACATGGAATATCTTTCCTTTTTTGTGTGTCCTCTTGAATTTCTTGCATCAATGTTTTATAGTTTTCGTTGTAGAGATCTTTTACTTTATGGTTAAGTTTATTCCTATGTATCTAATTTTATTTGTTGCCCTTGTAAATTACTTTCTTGATTTCTTTTTCAGATTGTTTGCTGTTGGCATATAGAAATGCTACTCATTTTTGTATGTTAATTTTGTATCCAGCAACAACACTGAATTTGTTTATTGTTCTAACAGTTTTTTGACAGAGTCTTTATAGGCTTTTCCAAATATAAGATCATTTCATATGCAAACAGAGATAATTTGACTTCTTCCTTTGCAGTTTGGATGTCCTTTATGTCTTTCTGTTGTCTGATTGCTCTGTAATCTGTTGTCCTCTAGCTAGGACTTCCTGTACTCTGTTGAATAACAGTGGTGAAAGTGGGCATCCTTGTCTTCCTTTCTTCTTAGAAGAAAGGCGTTCAGTTTTTCTCCATTCAGTATGGTACTAGCTGTGGGTCTGTCATATATGACTTTTAACATATTGATGTATGTTTCTTCTCTACCTAGTATTTTAATGTTTTTTTTTAAATAAAGGGATGTTAAATTTTATAAAATGCCTTTTCAGCATCAATTGAAATGATCACATGGTTTTTGTCCTTCATTCTGTTGATATGATGTATCACATTGTGATTGATTTGCTTATGTTGAATCATCCTTGCATCCCTGGGAAAAGCCCACTTGGTCTTGACGCATGATTTTTTAAATGAATTGTTCAATTCAGTTTTCTAATATTTTATAGAGGAGTTTTAATCAATGTTTATCAGGAATATTTGCATATATATATATTTTAATGTGTCTTTGTCTGCTTTTAGTAGCAGGGTAATAGTTGTCTCATAAAATGAGTTTGAGTTTGAAAGTACTCCTTCCTCTTCTCTTTTTCAAAATAGTTCGAATTTAATTGGTATTAGTTCTTCTTTAAAAGTTTGGAAAAATACAACAGTGAAGCCACAGGGTCCTAGGCTTTTTATTTGTCCCCCTGGGAGACTACTGATTCTGGCTTAAATCTCATTATTTGTTATTGGTCTATTCAGGTTTTACATTTCTTCATGGTTCAAACTTGGTAGGATGCATGTGTCTAGGAATGTATCCACTTCTATGTTTTCCATTTTTTTTTTGGCATATACTTGGTCATACTCATCTCTAATAATCTTTGGAATTTCTGTGATATCAAATGTCTCCTTTTTCATCACTCATTTTATTTATTTGAGCCTTCTCTTTTTTTTCTTAGTCTGGCTAAAGATTTGTCAATTTTATCTTTTCAAAAAAAATTTTCATTTTATGATTTTTGGATTTTTTTTAGTTTAAATTGCATTTATTTCTGCTCTGATATTTATTATTTTTTTCTTCTAATAATTTGGGTTTGTTTCCTCTTGCTTTTTTGGTTCTTTAAGATGCATCATTAGGTTATTTGAAGTTTTTCTACTTTATGATATAGGTGCTGATTGCTATAAATTTTCCTCTAAGTACTGCTTTTGCTGTATCCCATAAGTTTTGGTATGTTGTTTTCTATTTTCATTTGTTTCAGAAAGTTTTTCAATTTCCTCATTGACCCACTGGTCATTCTGGGGCATATTGTTTAATTTCCATGTGCTCATATAGATATCAAAGTTCCTCTTGCTATTGATTTTTAGTTTTATTCCCTTGTGTTCAGATAAGACATTTGATATGATTTCAATTTTTTTAACTTATAAAAGCTTATTTTATGGCCTAACATGTATATCCTTGAAAACTGTCTATGTGCTGAGAAGAATAGTGTGTATTCTGCAGCTGTTGGATGAAATGTTTTGTAAATCTTAGGTTTATTTGGCCTATTTTATGAATTAAGTCCAATATTTCTGTTAATTTTCTGTCTGATGATCTGTGAAATGATAAAACCAGGGTGTTGAATTCTTTGGCTATTATTAGATTGGCATCTTTCTCTCTTTAGCTCTAATAATATTTTCCTTATATATCTGGGCACTCCAGTGTTTAGTGCCTATGTATTTACCATTATTATATCCTCTTGCTGAATTGACTTCTTTTTCATTATGCAGTAACATTGTTCCCTTGTGTAGGGGATTCCCCCCTTTATAAAACCATCAGATCTCGTGAGACTTATTCACTATCATGAGAACAGCATGGTAAAGACACACCCCCATGATTAAAATACCTCCCACTGGGTCCCCCCCGACAAATGAAAATTATGGAAGATGCAATTCCAGATGAAATTGGGGTGGGGCCACAGCCAAAGTATTGATAGCAGATTAAATGTTCTAAATCTTTGGTCACTGCAGCCATATATGCATTAAGGGGCAACCAAAGCCCAGTAATACTGAGACTCTTGCAGGCTTGTAGAGGCACTGCTTTGCTGGTCTTGGGTAATATCCAGGACAATTCCCTGGATTATTAGGTAGAAACTCCTGTTCTCTTCCCTTAATTTTCCCCATTCAAATGGAGTCTCTCCCTCTCTCCCTCCCTCTCTCTCTCTCTCTCTCTGCTGAGCTGCCAGAGCTGGGGGAGAGGTAACACAAGCACCCCTGTAGCTACCACAATTGTGACTGCACTGGGTCAGACCTGAAGCCAGCACCACACTGGGTCTGGCCCAAGGCCCCGGCTGACATGCCTAGTTATCACCAATATTCACTCAAAGTTCCAGGACTCTTCAGTCAGCATTTGGTGAATCCAGCTAAGTTTGTCTCCTTTCCTTTGGAGTAGCAAGCTGCTTACATGGCCCAGGTTGGGTCCAATAATTTCATCTGGGAGACAGGAGTTGGAGTTGAGAATCTTAGGAATCTACCTGATGCTTTATTCTACTGTGGCTGAGCTGGCACCCAAGCCACAGGACAACATCCTTCCCACTCTTTCTTCCCCTCTTCTCATGCCAAAGGAGTCCCTCCTCATGGCCACCACTGCCACAGGCCCATGGCGAGTATTCTCTGGCTACCACCGATATTCACTCAAGGCCCAATGGCTCTTCAGCCAGCTCATGATGAATGCTGCCAGGCTTGCATCTCTTTCTTCAGGGCAACAGGTTCCCCTCTGGCTCAGGGTGGATCCAGATATGCCATCCAACATCCAAGGCCTGAAATTGTGAACCCCAGGAGCCCACTTGTTGCTCTACCCCTCTGTGCCAAACTGGTGCCCAAGCTACAGGGCAAAGTTCTCTCTACTGTTTCCTCTCCTCCTTTCCTCAAGCAGAAGGAGTCTCCCCATGGCCACTGCAGTTGGGAATGTGCTGGGTCACTCCTGAAACCAGTGTGGCTCTGGATCTCACCCATGGCCCACAGAGAATACTGCCTATGTGCTGCTGATGTTTATTCAGGCCCAAGGGCTCTTTAGTCAGTAAGTGATCAATCCTGTCAGGACTGGGTCTTTCCTTCAAGGCAGCAGGTTCCATTTTGGCCTAGGATGTGTCCAGAAATTTCATCTGGGAGTTAAGGCCTGGAATGGGGGCCTCAGGATTCTATACTGTGCCCTCTTCTACTATGGCTGCACTGATATCCATGTTGCAAAACAAAGTCCCCCTTACTCTCCCCTCTACTATCCTTAAGCAGAAGGAAGGAGTCTCTCCAAGAGCTATGAGCTGTGTCGTCTGGGTTTGGGGCAGCGGAACACAGCACTCCCTTAGCCACCCCAGCTGGTTTCTCGCTAAGTGATGTGCACCCCAAGTCCATTGTCACTGAGCTCAGCCCAGCACTAAGATTTCCCATGAACTGCATTCTTTGTGACCTAGATTGCCTTTTGAGTTTATTTAGAACCTCAGAGTGCTTTTGCCTGCAAAGGTCGGGCTAGTCATAACTCAGGTTCTGACCACTGGGATGGATGATTTCTGCCTATCTAAGGCTGGTCTAAATGCTCCCTCCATGGGTATAGGCTGAATTCTGCCCAGTGTTGCTTTCTGCTGTGTCAAGGCAGCACCAAGCTCCAATGCAAAGTCCCATGATCACTGCATTCTCTCTCCCCTAGGCACAAAGATTCTCCCTCCATGCCACATGGCTGCTGCCAGGGAATGTGGGAAGTGGTGTCAACAATTCAAGACTGTCTTTTCTACCTTCTTCAGTGTCTCTTTCCTTGATGTGATATTAAAATCTGGCACTGTGATCACTCACCTGATTTTTGGTTCTTGTGAAGGTTCTTTTTTTGTGTGTGGATAGTTGTTTGATTTAGTGTTCTTTTATGGGGGTGGGCAACCTCAGCATACAATATTTTTTTCATTAAGTCATGAACTTTCACCTTTTTACTTAAAAGAAGTACTTTACAGCTTCATCTTGGCGTATCTGAATTGCCAGCATCACTACTCTTGCAATTTGGGGCCGTATTAAGTCAAATAAATGTTACTTAAACACAAGTACTGTGATACAGCAACAGTCAATCTGATAACCTAGAGGGCTACTAAGTGATTAACTTAGTAGTCACTTAGTATATGGGTAACATATCCAGCATGGGCTAGACAAAGAGATGATTCCTATCCCAGGGGAATGGAGCAGGATGGTGTGAGATTTCATCACACTACTCAGAACACCACACAGTTTAAAACTTATCAGTTGTTTATTTCTGGAATTTTCATTTAGTATTTTTGAACCTTATTTACTGCAAGTAACTGTAACTGCAGAAAGCGAAACTGCAGACAAGGCAGGCTAGAAGGCATTGCATAGATTGATTTGAAAGCATTCTAGAGCTCAAGTGTTTTAAGTGCGAGTGTGATTGGTTTTGATTGCAAATGTTTTGGGTGGGTTGCAGGAGTTAAATGTGTAAGACAGATCAAACACAGTGGGAGCCTAATCTTTGTTTAATTTATACTTAAAATTATGAAACTTTAGTTAGTTGTGTAGTTTTCATCAACATAGTCCAGAGGGATACTGTAGTTTTCATAAATTCTCTAGTTCAAATGAATGAGAATATCTGACTTTTTAAACAAAAGAAAAAGTAGTATTTTTCTTTACAGTTTAAAAGAGTTATAAGAACAGTCACATATTTAAGAATAATAATTTTTCTGAAAACAATAAATAGATTAAAAGAAAAGGCTGTTTCAAAATTCCTTGATGTAGTAACTTTTCATCTGTATGATTACTGAAAAGTTTTAGTGAATTTATCAAATTAAGAATCAGAAAGTAAGGGAAACTAATACCATAACTCATTACATTTACTATGCCATTTCGTATTTTTGTGAAAATATGTATTTTTATAGAATTAATTTATAATGGTAAATATCAATAGAATTATATATATATAAATAGTATTTTCAAAAAATATATAAAATACACATTTTAATATGAAGTTTCATAAATATGTTTTCCAATATTTAGTTTCATATGTATATTTCAAGTAAGTTTTCTAAAATTATAGTGTTAGAATATTTGTTCTTATGCACTGTTCGAGTTTTCCTCTTTGAGAACATCAATAATATGTATAATATATATTATTTTTATATTATGATATAAAATATTATTGAATATTTTTCTACCTGTTGTATTTAATATTTACTCAAATTATTTAATATTTTTACTTTTTAAACTTCTTTTTCACTTCTATTTCTCTTCAAGCATTCTGTGTGTGTTTGTGTTGATTTGTCCATGAATTCCTCCTGGGTTAGCCTTCATTTGTAAACTGAGTTTTTATGTTTTCAAATGTCTGTTTTTTTCCTAAATTCTAGAACCTATTTCTGAGTTTTCCTCATTGTTCCTCATGTTCTTTCATGTTTTGCCTAGTTTTTATTTATATATTTTGGATTATTTACTACAGGCACACGCCACCATGCCCAATTAATTTTTGTACTTTTAGTAGAGACGGGGTTTCACCACGTTGGCCAGGATGGTCTCGATCTCTTGACCTCGTGATCTGCCCTCCCCAGCCTCCTAAAGTGCTGGGATTACAAGCATGAGCCACTGCACCTGGCCTATCAGTTTTTAAGAAGGTAGTAATGTAATTCTAATCCTTATTATCTTTTTTATTATAATACCTTTTAATGGAATTTTAGTGTATTTTTTTCTGTTGACTTTGTTAAAATAAAATTTATTTTCCTGATATTTTTAGAAGGGAAAAATAGGTCATAATAGTTGTTTAGTTGTTTTTAAAATCCTTGGTATATAAACACTTCTTCTGTCATTTTCTGAAGTCTTAAAAATATGTTCTTATACTTTCAGAGATATTCTTACTCCGTTCCTCACTCCTGTTTTTACCTGGATATTCTTTTTTTTTTCTTTTTTTTTTTCTCTCTATTGCTGTTGTCTTGTCCAATTACAAGTCAATTTCCAGAAGTTTCTCCTTGGTTGATGTTTGTCTTAGGGTATTTGGCTAATTGGTTTAGAAATTGCATAAGGCCCAAATTGCTTCAACCTTTTAGACCTTACAACTGACTCCTTCAAATCACCTATAAATGGGTAACACCACTATCTAGTTCAAAATCTTGGACCACTCTTGAAAATCTATTAACAATTTTCAGATTTTCCTGTTCTTTGATTTAGCAGACACTCATTTGGTTCCCTTTGTTTCTTTCCATATAGACGCTGATACTATGCATATATTATAGTGGTTGCTGGCTTTCTACCTCTCATATTGAGTCATGAGGCTACTTTGCCATTTTACTACTTGCCATTTTTCTGTGGGTTTTGGCTTTATTTCCTGGTGGCTTTGATTTTATGATAGGACTTAAGGAGATTATAAACTATGGCACTACTACTATCTTCCCCATATCAGTTGATCTTAATAATATCTTATGCAAATATGGTCCCACAGAATACACATTACGAAATATCAGTGTTAGGTAGTTACTTCAAATGTATTTTTCAAAGTGGTATTTTTCATAGCTTTTAACTTTCTTGGTGAAGACATCCACAATGATTCTAACTGCTCTCTGGAAGTTAGGATTTCTTACAGTATAGAGTTAAGAAAATAAATCAGTATTTGGATCTTGGTTCTACTCTTAGAAAATATGTGACTTTGGATCACTCTTTGAGCTTTGATTCCTCATGTAATAATGAAATGAGCAATTTCTCTAAAGTTTCTGGCACAAGATATGAAACATACTAAATAATCAACATATTTTAATTGTATTCTCCATGTTTTACCCTTCCCTTTTAATATTGTTGTGTTTTTCTTCATATATGTGTTAGGTTAAATATCCTATGAGGGCAGATAACATGTCTGTCATACTCTTTGCTATATTCTGAGGGATTTGCATAAGACGGAATATAGTGACTACTGTTACAGGATCTTTGGGGTGTCTCTTCACTAGCCAGACACCTCTGTGGCCAGTGGCACCTTTGCCTAAGTTTTGCTCAGACCCACTGGGCCCACTAGGCCTGGCAGGCTGCACTCAGCTCATGCTAACAGACTGTATCCCATGCTTGCCAAGGGGTAGCAGAGCTGTGAGGGGTGTGTGAGTGAGTGTGGGGTCCAGCCACTGAGCACAGCCAGGCACACTCATTGTGACAGGGCAGGGAGCTCCAGGTGCCGGCATCAGTGCTGGCTCCCTGTGAGACTACGGCTGGACCAGGCACCCCAGAAGCAGCTTCCACGGCTGGCACCGGGGAATGCGGTGGCACCCAGAAGCCTGGAGATGCTAGGAACCACAGAGCCCCAAGGAGGGTGTCACAGCCCTGGCTTCAGGAGCTCCTACATCTGGGTTCCCTGAAGGGCCACAGCTCTTCTCTCCTTCTTGGTGCCTGCAATGTAGCAAGCGAGGGGCGTATTTCAGTCCAGTTTGTGTTACAGCTCTTTCAGCCCCACCATTTGGCAGGTCCTGAGTTCTTGTCCCTTGTCCAGGAAGAATGAGGTACCTGAACAAGTGGAGGGTGAGCAAGGTGAAGAGGAGCTTTATTGGGTGACAGAACAGCTCAGAGGAGACTTGCAGTGGATAGCTCCTCTCTGCATCTAGGGTGTCCCAATAAGTGTTCAGCTTTCAGCAGAGAGGAGATCCTGGATGGGTAGCTCCTTTCTGCAGCTGGTTGTCCTGATGTCTGCTCAGCTCTCAGCAGAGAGGAGACCCTGGAGTGGGTAGCTCCTCTTTGCAGCTGATTGTTCTGACATCTATCTGAGTCTGGCTGAGTCGGGGGTTTTTATGAGCTTCAGAGGAGAGGAAAGGTATGCTGATTGGTTGTGGTTGGCCATGGGCAGGCCCAGAAAAAACATAATAAGTTTCCACTCCAGTCTGCAGGACTGGCAGCTTGGCCTCCAGGCTTCAAGTCTTCCCTGGCTTGAAGGTGGGGCTTCACCCAGTACCCACCCCTTTCCCAGGAGGCTGTCTGCCTTTTCCTACTGTTTATGGAACCCAGGCTTTTCCTGCTGAGGGTTGCCTGGAAGCCAGTGCTGAGCTGCCTTCAGCAACCCCTTGGTTTCCCTCCCATGCTCATTGGTGCCCAAATTCCAGAGGGGGCCAAGATGGCAAGGGGCTGTCATGTCAGTGCTGCCTCAAGCGTGCACATACCTGGCCAGGTTGTGACAGCATCCAGGCTTGGCCTCAACTTTGCTCCAAGATTAGAGTGGGCACTGGGAGTAGGAACAGGCCAGACAGTGGGAGCAGACACTTCCAGGCCTGTGGTGGCAGGTGGGGTCTTCCTGGACCCCTGAGAGTGCAGAGATCTCTGATTCTGCAGCCACAGCTTGGGTGGATGCACCTGTACCCGGCAGGGCAGAGCTCCTGCCTGCTTCTGGTCTCCAAAAGTGCACAGAGATGCCCAGGTCTGCAGCTGCTGCTGCTGGGTGGCCACAGCTGCACCCGGGGAGCACAAAGCTCCAACCCTGTCAACTCAGAAGGGGGCCAAGGTTTTCTCCTGTTCCTAGCACCCACTGTCTCCATGGAGCATACAGTCCTGGTTGTGCCTCCCCCACTGCAGCCAATGTCATGGCAGTGCCACTCTAGATGGACCACCACTGCCATCAGTACTTAGAACACATTAAACAAATTAATAGAACTTCATTTGCTCTTTCTCTCCTTCTATAATTTTAACAATAATAGCTAACGATTAATAAGCATATATTAGGTTGTTAGATAAATTCTGAACACTTCATGTGTATTTTCTTATTTCAAGGTCACAACAGACTTAAAAAAAAAACAGAGAGTAGACTGGGCAAGGTGCTTCACAGCTATAATCTAAGCACTTTGGGAGGCTGAGGTGGAAGGATCTCTGGAGCTCAGGAGTTCGAGACCAGCCTGGGCAACATGGTGAAACCCCATCTCTACAAAAAGTACAAAACATTAGCTGGTTGTGATGGCACACACCTGGGAGGATCACCTGAGCTTGGCAAGGTCAAGGCTTCAGTGAGCCATGATTCCACCACTGCACTCCAGCATGGGCAGAGTAAGAACCTGTCTTAAAAAAAGAAAAAGAAAAAATAGACAATAAGAAGGTACTGTTATTATCTTCACCAGGCAGATGAGAGCTTTGAGCCACAAAGAAGCTGAGAGACTCACATAAGTTAATAAATTGTCCGAGTGAATGGACAACAGTAAACTATGGAGACAAGGTGTGTGTCTTACTACATTTTGTATACGTAATACCTAACTTAGAATGTGCCTGAATACTTGCATGCATAAATGAATGAATGGATAAACAAATGAAATATAATTCAATTACAATACAATGTGTCGCCTGGATCTTATTCTGCATTTATTCTTAATAAATGCATCAGATGATGATTATATCATTATTTTGGCTTAATTGGCTAGAATTTTTACCTGAACTTTGTAATGTGATATATATGTGAAATAACTTTGGGTAAATTGAGCAGATACTAAACCACTTTTAAAATTGCAAAGTTGAAAATTGCATAATATTTATTATGAATCACCAAGCCCTACCTCATTAAAACTACCAAAGTATCATAATAGTGAAAGTCATATGCTGCATTGTTCAAGAGAGCAGAAAGCTTACAATAAGATGAATGACATAACATAGCAGTAATCTTATACAGGAAACAACACACAATTAGCTAAAAATTGTATAACGTGGTGCTAAATGGGGCATAGCTGAATACACTGTGCAAGTATTTAATGTGAGAGAAAAAATTATTATGTGAAGGTTGTGGACATTAAAAACTAATATTTCTACTTAAAATTCCGTTTTCTATCCCTCTGCCACCTAGTAATCTGCCAAGTAGAGGTGTTGGAGAGAAAAAAAAAAAAAGGTGAGCCAAGTTTGTGCACAGAATTTAATCATAGACAAAAGTGCATTTAGACTTTTTCTGAAATTTCCTTTGTGGGTAATTTTCTTGGTGCTTACAAGAGAAAACAAGTGACAGACATTGTGAGGGTTGTGGACACATTTGGAATTTAATGTTAGAACATAAAAACTTTGCAATGTATAATCAACCTGCCAAATATAAGCCTTGTTACTCAAGAGTTGTCCTGTAGTATCTGTCATTTTTCTATAATGTTATTTGTCTATTTCTTGTGGGCCAAATTTGTAACCTTTATCCCTAAACTGATTAAATAGAAATGAGAACTTAAAAATGGCAGGATTTAAGCATAATAAGTGGAAACAAAATTGTACTCATTTGCACACATGGTCTAAATAATTAATGCTAGTTTCTCCATGGTATAATGAATATTTATTTGTTGCTTCCATCGTATTCATTCTTCCTTACTTATCTCACCAAGAGGACCATGGTTTCTCTTTTGGATGTTCCACTTTCTTTATCCGCCAATTGGCTTAGGTAGAATTAACTCCAATCGTGTTCCAGGGGTAGGCAATGATTAGCCTGCACAATTGTATTCTGTTTCTTCACCCTAGCCTGGGGTTATGTACAAATCACAGCCCATGAGTTGTGAGATGTTTGTTTAGACTTCAGAGAAAATGGAACTTTGTCTGTGGATACCATAATTACAGCAATTGATTTTTTGAGCCAATAAATTATCTTTATTTTTTAAGCCAATTTTAGTTCAGGCTTTTACTTGAAACATAGATTTCAGGATGACAGCTATGGGCAATCTGAATGAATGTCATATACAATTAATAGAAAACTAGTTAATAGGAACCTAAGTGAAGATCACATATTAGGTGAAAAGCAGCCTGATATTTTAAATTCTGATTATTAACTCAGAAATATATCATTTTAATTAGATTACATGTAGTATTGTATATAGATGCCTTAATATTATAGAAGGAAACACTAGTGGTCTACCCTGGCATTGAATGAAATAGTATTTTGTCTTAAGTTTGCAAGACACCCTTCCCTTTATGTAAGTATACACATTTTGTGAGTCATCATACACCTGTGTAATGATTTGTGTGTTTCCACATGATTTTTCTCTCTAAAACAGATGTGACAGGAATGATAGAATCTCTGGCTAGTTGTCTTTGTTAGTTAAGAAATTTTGGCTGCAAGTAAAAGAAATCAAATTCAAAATAGATTTATTATGTTATATAACAGATTAGGTGTTTCCAGGTTTGATTTATTCACTGGCTCAATTATATGATAAGTGACCCAAGTCGTCTTATTTTTTCTTTCTGCCAACTTCAGAGTGTTGGCTTTTCTTAGGTTTGTTTCTCTCATGGCCCCAGTATGGCTTGTGGCAATTCCAAGTATCTTGTGCAGACGATTTCACCCAGAGACAGGAGTGGAAGTTTCTCTTTATGCATCTCTTTTTAAAAGTGGAGAAAACTCTAACCTCTCAGTAGAATCACATTGTGCAAAATGACATCGCATACTTGTTTCTAAACCAATCACTGGAGAGAAAAAGTAAATTATCTTGATTGGCATGAACACACATTCACTCTCCACTTCTGAGAAGGAGAAGGCTGAGAAGAAGCTTCTTCCCTTATTAGTGGCTGAATGGAAAGGAACTGATTTTATAGAATTAGAATTCTGCCTGCAGGGAACATGGAGAGATAGAGATAATAGATTTGTGTGTTTGTATTGGGGATTTTGGCCTACTTGGTAGAGACAATTTGAACCTAATTTCTCTCCAATTCTGTGGGAACAGCCTCAGTCTAATTTCCTTTGGTAAATGCCTATCACTTGCCTCTGAAACAGAAAAGAAGTGACCTTCTTGGGATAGTTTTGGTACACACCTGTACTGTCCTGGGAAACACAAAAGTACAATCCTGCCAGAGTATTTGTGGCTTTAATGCAACCATACTCTCACTTAGCTTCTTTTGGATGGATTGACAGAAATGGTGATAGAGGCTTAGCCTGAGAAATCATGATAAATCAATTGATTAGCAAATAGCAAATTCCATTTTGCAACTGGCCAATTACCTGGCCCAACCAATTCCTGCATATTTTCTTCTCTCTCCTGATGAATGGGGCAGTTATTTGAGTATATAAATATAATTAACTTGTGTTTGAATCATTGTGCCTCCTTTGCTAGGCAGCACTCACAAATTAGATATTTCTCAGAAGCTTGTTGAAGCTTAGAAAACATTGTGCTAACACTTTAAAAATACTGAATGAGAATTTGTCTAAATAAAATATGATTCAATTTTATTATACCTATTGATGTTTCTTATCCTTGGTTGGAAAATGGCTATGTTCCCCCAAGGTAATTTTAAGGGGATGAGATTACAAACCCTATTAAATATAGCCTGTCCTTGGCATTCTTATGGCTGTCATATATTATAGTAGGAATATTTCTCCAGTAAATGTAGTTAAGATCAGATTTTTATCAATATGTATGCACTTAAAACAAGATTGACCTGGTATTGGTATTCTGGCTGCAGATTTTGCTGATGTACCTGGAATAATTATATCTATTTGTTTATTCAATTTTAAATTTGATTAGAAAGTGCCTAATGTTCCCCTTTCAAACTTGCAGGGTTATATCCTGAGTTCTTTCAGAGAAGTAGTAGATAAAGGGCAGTGAACTAGCCTTAAGTAATTCACCTGGTTAGGTTTGTTGAGTGTAGAGGGTCAAGGGATGTCCTTTCACCTAGGCAACTCCTGTTCACAGGAACTAGGCTACTTGCTGCTTATAGAAATTGACCAGTGGAAAAGAAATCTATATTCAAAATGCTTTACATCTTTATCTTGTGTCTTCTTGACTCCTTTTTGTGACCTTAATGCTCATATTTACCCTTTTTTGAATTGCATGATCAAGAGCAGATCTTTACAAACTTTGGTGTGTATATTAATCCCTTGATGATTTTGCTGAAACGAATTCTAATTCAATAGGTCTTGATGTGTCCCCAGAGTCTGCATTTCTAACAAGCTCCCAGATATTGCTGGTGATGCTGGTCCATGTATTATACTTTGAGCAGCAAGGAGCTAGCATTCCCTTACCCTTCTTTTTTTTCATTTAGTTCTAATAGTTCCTCTTACCACTCCCTCAAAGTCTTAGTGAATGAGTAATTATTATTTTAGGCATTAGAGGTGGAGCTTAATTAATGCTTTGAGTTATTGAGATTTTCTGTATTTTTATTTGGCAGTGATATATGTATAGTTAGATATAGGTACTTTTATTTTTGCCCAGTAAAGCACTGTTACTAAAGGTTTGTTCATATTTTGTTGTTTACTCTTTTCCCCAAAGAGAAACAATCCAAACAACAAAGAATAAAAAGGATATTATAAATGGAGAGTGTAGACACTGTGTTGTAGTAGCTCTCAATCCTGTTTTGTGCTCTAGAGAAATTAAAAATAAGACTTCTAAATAAAATACAGGATGTCCTCCTAAGTTTGAATTTTAGATAAGCAATGATGGGATGTATTACGATGTCCCATTCAATATTTGGGACATATTATATCATTTGTTTGGTGGTAACAATAACTGGATTGCATTAATTAGCTTAAACTCATTTGGTCCAACTCAAAATCTAAATCATCTTCATCTAAGCCTAGAAAGTGGGCTGCTTGAAACATGGAAACTTCAATTGGCTGTCACGTGAATCCTTAACTTTCAAGGAGCACGTTTGTGTCCTCTCAAGGCACACAAATGAGTTTAACAATTTCCTCTTTTACTTGTCCTCCAGTTCCTTGGGACTTAATTTGTGGTTGAAACAAATTGTCAGTTGAAGCAGTGATATATATCAAATCCTCCCAGGATTAGCTATATCTATATATACTCTGGGCTATGACTTAAATTTCCACCATAGGAGAATCCAAGTATTTGGGGGAAATTCATAAGCTCCTTGTAGTGTTTAGAGAAATCTTTAAAAAATTATCTACTTGTCTATGATTTTTTTCCCCTCAGAAACATTTATGAGTTTCAAGAGTATGTGTGGAATTTTGACACTTGCAGGAATAACTTTTCATTTACCCACCTAGGTCTAAGTGTTTGGGGGGATGTGAACTAACTGATAATAGGCAGATTCACAGGAGAAAAATGCATTACCTATGTTGGAGTATTTGTCAGCAAGTAACTGGAAGAATAGCCTAAGGTAAGAGTTTATATATTAGTTTCACAAAAGGAGATAGAGTTGGGACTTCAACTGGAAATTACTAAAGTTCTCTTGGGCCTTTTCACCCTGATGTTAAGGGCAGTCTCCCTAGCTAGATGCTCCCCTAGAGCTGGACAGGTGAATTACAACATGCTAGGGATCAATCTTCTTCCAAACTGGAAACTTCCTTATAGGAGTGGGGTTAATGGTAGCTGTATTTTAAGGAGAATCTGCCTTGGTCAAATAAGGGAAGCAGTTGAGATAAGATTTGTCTTTTAATCCCTTCAGTGATCTTCAACTATGAGCAACTCATAAAGGTTATAGGATGATGATAAAAAAAATTTAGGCATTGAATCTTAGTAAGTAAAGAAAGAATTCCAGAAGTTTGTCATTATGTAGTATCAAAGACACCGTGTGGAACATAACTTTACGGAAGAAGTACAGGACAAAGAAAAGGTTGGAAGAAAATGTTTTCTCTCTTCACTTTCAGTGTGAATTCATGAGGCTTTAAGGGAGCATAGCAGGTGCGAGGGACTAGATAATGGACATATTTTGAATGAAAACCCGGATGGTACTAAATAGACACTTACAGCTGTATGCTATTTTATTTCTATCACTAACATTCCATGGTTTTCAGCACTTAGAATTTGTGAAGTTAAGTAGATTAACACATAGTTATTTCATCTATAATTAAATTTGAGTGGAGATTCCTTCTAATTATGAGGATCCTCAGGTATTAAGGAATATCAGAGGCAAGAAGGAGTAGAAAAAGACTTGGGTATAAAATTTAACTTAAAACATTTTTTTCTTTTAAAATATAGTTTATTTATTCTTCATTGCCTTGCACCAAACTCCTAGGAGAAGCTTTGGCAACAATTATGAAGCAATACATATTATTCCCAATATCACTGTGTTATCATAAAAAAGATTCTTTGTTTGTAAATGCTCACTCTTCCCTAATAGCATACAAATAATGTTTTAGCATATTTCTTGTAGCATGTAGATGATATGGGAGGAGCATAAATGAGCAAGGATGTCTTGGAAGCATAGGGGAGGAAAGGTATCTTGTTCTTCTACCAATTTTAGGTTTGTTGACTGGGGTCTTTATAACAAAAGAAAAATTAATAAGAAAAAGCGTGCACGTTTATGTAATTCAAGTTTTACCTGACATGGGAGCTGATATGGTTTGGTTCTTTTTCCCTACTTAAATGTCATGTTGAATCGTAAACCCCAGTGTTGGAGGAGGGGCCTGGTGGGAGGAGACTGGATAATGGGGGCAGAGTTCTCATGAATGATTTAGTACCATCCTCCCTTGGTGTTGTATAGTGAGGGAGTTCTCACAAGATTTGGTTGTTTAAAAGTGTGTGGCACCTCTCCCTTCCCTCTCTTCCTCTTGTCCAGCCATGTAAGACATGCTTGCTTCTCCTTCACCTTCCACCTTGATTGTAAGTGTCCTAAGGAAATCCCCAGAAGCAGAAGCTGCTATGCTTCCTGTAGAGCTTGCAGAACAGTGAGTCAATTAAGCCTGTTTTCTTTTAAATTACCCAGTCTCAGGTATTTCTTTATAGCAATATGAGAAAAGCTCAATACAGGAGCCTTCATCAGGAAATAAAGACCTGAAGAAGCACTTGAACCTTAGTGTTTTTATGCTAGGTTTTCTGAAGAGTGGAGAGTCATGGAGAAATCACAGCAAAAAGCGTTTGAGTTAAATGAAATAAAATGGGGAAACTTAGCAACATCTGTTTGTTCAGATTCCTCTCTGTGTTCTGTTAATCTTCAGGATGAAGAAAAGGACGCTCCTTTTCTCTAGGTTTAGAGAGGACCCTTCCCACATGAGGTTTTTATGACTTGCTTCAGGTAAGAAGAGTCAAAGAAAGATCAAAGAGAGCTTCCTCCATCTGTTGTTTTCTCAAATTTCTTTCAGCTTAAAATATTCAATATGCCAAGGTGCCATATTTTCAGGTAGCATTGTCAATCCCATTACTGGAATTATAGGTATTGACTATGACTTTATCCACCTTGGCAGGAGTGATGGGAATATAAAATCAATTTTCCCTTTTACCTGATTATGTTATCTTAGGCCATTTTGAACTTATTTTATAAAAGTCAAATACAAATGGGATAAATGGACTAGTTGAGAAATATTTTGCTAAAATTTTTTATTTTTGGCAAAATATTTTTAGAGAAATATTTAGCTAAAAAATATTTTGTTAAAAAGGTTAAAATTTGAATTGTACATCATTGAAAACTATCAAATTACTGATAGTGTTTTGGATCATGTATTAAGATGTTTTCTCCTGAGAAGGTAGAATGACAAGTTCTTTCCTAAAGGTCTTAAAACAAGAACTTATATAATAGACATATATATATATATATGTATTATAGCGATGGCAGTGGTGTGCTGTCTGAAGTGGCCACTGCAGAGACTCTGGCTGCAGTGGGGAATGACAAACCCAGCAGACCCTAGCAAAAATTCAGGCAAAGGTGCCACCTGCCACAAGTGTTCCATCTGGAAAAGCAACACCCTAAGGATCCTGAGACAATAGTGTATATAGAGTGTACACACACACACACGCATCATTTATTATCTGCTTTGAGTATGATCTTTGATGAATAACATAATCATGCCTGTTGTGAGTTTTACATGAGAAATTAATTCATTCTTACTAACCCACTCCGTACCCTGAATATTATCAAATATTCCCTTGGCATTTTACTGAGACAAAGTTTATTTATTTATTTTCTTTTCCAGAGTAATACCACTTGTAGGGTAGATGCTTATGTAGGATATTTTTAAATTCTGTCTTCAAGCTTAAAAGCACTTTTGGAAAGTTTACTATTTGATACTTGGCCTAGAACCTTTGATAAACAGTTATTACGTTGATTGGAGATGATAAAAGAAATTAGAATTCTAGATGATAGTCATTAGCTTTAAAAATTTTTCATGTTTTTGCTTAATGGTTGACAAAGATTCCTTGCTTGGCCCATCTTTAGTCAGGCTACTGAACTTTCTCTTTGGTGCATCAGTGTGCTTCCTTTTAAAATCTAGCTTTAGCAAAAACCTTCATAAGTCAGTTTAGAAGGAATCCTCCACCCTTGATTTCTCACCCTCAGTATCTTATTGGGTTCCTGACCCTTTACCATTTCCAAGATGATGTTTGATCACCCTGGCCTATCTTTACCAAGATTCTTATTAGGTCAGTTTAGACAGAACCCTACTTACTCCTAATATTACCTCTTAGTATTTTTCCATCCACTTCTCCAAGGCTATAAATTCCCACTGGCCTAGCTGAATTTGAGTTAAGCCCAATCCCTCTTCCTGACTGCAAAATCTCATTCCCATTGTCTGTATATCTATTGCAATGGTCCTGGATAAAGTCTACCTTGTCACGCTTTAGCAAGTGTCAATGAATATTACTATTATTTTTTAACATGACCGACTGTACAATCTAGGAGGACTGGGAACATGTTGATCATCTTTATCAATGTGAGCCTATAACTGAGCGTGTAGCATGTAACATGCTCAATGAATATTTGTTGAATAATGAATAAATACAGAAATAAATAGTAATAGAAGTGAAGAGAGAAAATAAGCGTATTAATCAGGAGTCATTTTGTCTCTTACAGTGCTATTGATTCATTTAAATGTGTTCTGTCTTGATTACACTACATGTAGCTGTGAATAAACATAGCTTCTCATTTCAAATGATTTTGCCCCACATAACAAGAAATCAGGATTACATGCTGACAAGAATAGTTTATTATTTCTTAAGCTACCCCATGATTATGGTCCACAGAGCAAGAGTGAACAGAACACTGACTAATGGAATTGCTAATGGTTCCTTCCTACTGAGGCCGTTAATCATAACAAAGGTAAGTATATCGTCTACCATTGCTTTAGTAAGCAATTGCTGCTGGGTCTTATTTACTTCATTTCATTTGTAGACACATCGAACTTTTGGGTCTGGCTGTTGTAACAAGAACCTGGAATAGCTGTGAGAAGAGTCTGCTTTATCAGGTTTTCTTCTTTCACTTTAAGTGTCTTTCTGATTTTTCATTCTGAAAGCCATGTGTTATAGAGTAGCCCACTGCCACGATTCAGGAGTTTTAAAAACTACTGAGGCCGTCTGTAGAGATTCCAATTTAATTGAATTAGGGTACAACCAACAATCAGAACTATTGAAAGTTCCCCAAGTGATTCTAGTGGTACAGCTGAAGTTGAGAATCGATTTGTAACTGCCCGGGGGGTTCTTCCTTCTCACTGCATAAAGAAAGACCACAGCATTGCAGTAAAGAAAGAGTTTAATAGACACAAGGCTGGTCACACCATGTGGGAGTTGGAGTTAGTACTCAAATTATCTCCTTTGAAGCTAGTAGGTTAGGGATTATTCAAAGGCATAGCAGGTTGAAGCTGTCCTTCTGTGGGCTGAATTAGTTCTGAGTGGGGCTGCAGGAGTGTGGTTGGCAGGTCCAGGTAGAACTATGGATGTCAGACATTCGAAAAACCTGAAAAGCTATCTCAAAAGGCCAATCTGCAAGAGTGGTGTTGTTTGAAGGAGTAATTGGGGAAGTTGCATATCTTATGACCTCTGGGATAATGGCTGACAATCACTTACGTCTGCGCCTTAGCAGGACATAGGCTTCTCTTCTCCAAGACGGGTGGCCTCCCATTAGCTTTATAAAGGCAGTTGAGTTTTGGGGGAGGCCTATTTTGTCTCTCGAACTTAGCCCAATAGTCCAGGAATAATTAAGGGAAAGGCAAGACGGTAGGTGGATTAGTTCACATCTCTTTCATTGTCATAATTTTCTCAATGATATAATTTTTGCAAAGGCGGTTTCAACTGGATGGTTAAGAACACAGGCTCTGGAAAATCTATTTAACCTTTCAGCTACCCAGTTTCCTCTGCTGTTAAATGGGGAAAATAATTATAAAAACTAATTTATAGGCTATGGGAGGATTTAGTGAGTTAGTACATGTAAAGCACTTATATTTTTGATGGTGGGTATTTGAGTTACTGGCAACAAATCTGTACAGGTCTGCAGCAAGCTCAATTCTTGCGTCCTTAGAAGAAAGAATTCAACTGAGGGACAAAAGGCAGAAGGAGAGATCAAGGCAAGGTTTAGAGTAAGAGTGAAAGTTAATTAAAAAGCTTTAGAGCAGGAATGAAGAGAAAGTAAAGTACACTTGGAAGAGGGCCAAGTGGGCACCTTGGAGGACAAATGTAGGGTTTCCCCTTTTGACTTGTGGTTTTATATGTTGGCATACATCTGGAATCTTGCATCCCTTTTCCCTTGATTTTTCCCTTTCAATGGGCTGCCTACATGCACAGTGGCCTGCTAGCACTTGGGAGGTGAGCATGCGCAGTGTGTTTACTGGAGTTTTATGCATGCTCACCTGATGCATTCTTCCTTTTACTGGTGGGATGTCTTTGAAAAGTCATATACCAGTTAAACTCTGCCATTTTACCTCTCAATGCACGTGCTTGAGCCCACTTGCCCTACTCCTGAGATCTTATTGGGAGGCTGCTGATCACCAGTTTCAGGTAGGTGTTTCTGTCTATTGGAAAATTGTCTTTCTCTGATGTTGGCCGTGACCATTATTATTTTAGAGAGACAGCTAACAACCACCTAACCAGCACCTGATGGTCGCCTGAAATTCCTGGTGGGTGGGTCCTCTCCTGCCCTGCTCACATCTGCCTATCTACTGTAACACTTAGATCTTTGTCTAGCACATAAGTGTAGACAACTGTTGTTGTTTGGTAGATAAATCCATTGTAATAGTAGCCAACCTTCATTGAACATATCCTATGAGCTGAGCATCATTCTCAGTGCTTTTTATTGTTTTATTTAACTTTATTACAATCTGATGAGAATGACACTGTTATTATTCTCATTTTACAAACAAGGAAACTGAAGCACTGAACTTCATGGAATTTTTCCTAAGGCCTAAGACTTTTTTTTTTTTTTTTTTTTTGAGATGAAGTCTCACTCTGTTGCCCAGGCTGGAGTGCAGTGGCGCGATCTCGGCTCACTGCAAGCCCTAGGCCTAAGACTTCTAAGTATTTCACAAAGATACAATCTCAGGTGATCTGAATTCAAAGCACATAATTAAAGCCATAAACTGAAATGAAAATAAAATGTGCTCTGATAAGTATTAGGAAGTTAAATATTTCAAATATAATAAAATAAAAAATTAATATCAAGATTTTCTCTAAATGTGCCAAATAATGACCACATCTGTGTATAAGTGCCTCATTTACCTTATCTTTCTTGCCATGAAACAAGAATTTTCAAAATACTTATTGGCTTTTGACAGACATTTTCTTTCCAGACAATTGACTATATGTATTTACCATATCCCCACTTTCTCTTCCTTCTGTTATATTACTAGGGATATTTGCATGAAAATAAGATTTCATTTGAGCTGAAGGTTTATTTTTTACCTTCCTCTTCTGAAGACGTAATGATTTCTACAGCTGTGAGGATCCAAATAGAGGATTACTTTTTTCTAGTTGGTAACAATACCAGAAATATTTATGATAACGTTTCTCTGCAAATGTTCATCCTCGTATTTAAAGAAGGATAGCCGTGTGGAGTGGAGGAGGAGATGTTTATCACATTCTCTAGCTAAAGTGCTATTGTAACTGCCATAGGCATATTTTCCAGGGCAGGGGCTGAAGCATGTATTTAAATTTGCCTAGGTTTCAGTCACAGCTCTGTCATTCCCTGTGTTTCATATTCAGTTTAGAGTAAGCACTTTTTGAAACTATTCCACTACATTCGGCTTGTTGGTTATGTTTGGGTCTCTGGCCAACACGCTCCCTTTCTACAGCTGTAATGATTTATAGACAATTTTACTCCTGTTTGCCTTTCTGTGATCAAATTTCCAAAATCCCTATCTCAACAAATTTGAAGGAGTCTTAAAGTATTCTGATGCTCTTCAGGTTAGAGTTGGTCCTTGAATGGTGAACATTTATTTGACTTGTACACTTAGCACTTTTTTTTCTTTTGTGGGGAGGGGGCTGTGTCTCACTCTGTCATCCTCTGTCATCAGGCTTACGGGAAGTGGCGCGATCAGCTTACTGTAACCTCAAACTCCTGGATTCAAGTGATCCTCCTGCCTCAGTCTCCTGAGTAGCTGAGACTATAGGCACATGCCACCAGACCCAGCTAATTTTATTTTATATCTCATACAGATTGAGTCTTGATTTGTTGCATGGGCTGGTCTTGAACTCCTGCCCCTCAAGTGATCCTCCTACCTAAACCTCCCAAAGTGCTGGTATTACAGGCCATCATGCCTGGCATTTTCATATTCTATATTGAAACTTTTTGACTTTTATGTATTGACTCATGCAAAATAGATCTATTGTTCAATTTCGGCTGTGTTGGTTACATTACGTTAATGTTTATTGCATCTTGCTTTGTTTTATTAAAGTGAAGGGAAAATGGAAAAGAAAATCAAACAGCTAATATTAACAGTACTATGATTGAAATAAAGAAGGAAAACATTGGGCGTGTTGAATGTGGTGGATGTTAGATTTAATCTTATGTGAAATCTTTATGTGAAAAAAAAACATAAAATAGAAAGAACCATTTGAAATATTGGAAATATATAAAAAGATCTTGCCAAAAACTGATGGGGGTTGCATACTGATCTTCAGGCCATTTGGCACGGAGCTCTTCCTACCTGAGTGTAATCTTACGGATTGTTTATTGAGTAGTTGCACATTTGGTTTGTGTACATTTTCATGAGGTAAAAAAAAACCAACATCTAGGGGAGAGTACAGCTCTTAATAAAAATTTACTGACCTTAGTTGACCGGTACTCAATAACCTGTCCGTAAGGCAAAAGCCTTTGAAGTTATTGCACAGAAAAACCCAAAAGGTACTTATTAAGCAACAGCTGTGTCCAGAACCTTGATCTCCAGGGTCAACATGTGAATGGGAACAGTAAGAGTGGCCGTATAGTTTATTATAAAACAATCTAGATCAGAGATTTCTTTACAAAATGTTACTCAACTCTATTTTCTGCCATTCCATATCCTTTCATTCATTTGCTCTAGTAAGGACGCTACAATGAAGACAAAATATTTCCCATAGTGAAACAAGTGCAATAATTTCCTCTCAAGACATTTCTATAGTATTTGAACTGATAAAAGTAAAAGGCAGAAAACAAACAAACAAAAAATCCCAAACACAAGAAATATTTCTACCAGCCTCTAAAACATGTCACTACAATTTTGTTTTTTCCTATCAAAATTACATAGGATCGTCATAAGAGAAAATTCAAGCTATACACAAAATTATAAAACTAAAAATTGTCTAAAATCTTACCGGTTTTAATATTTGTTTTATATCCTTCCAGATATGTCTCTTTATATACATGCATATAGAAATACATATTAAAATGTTGATAATAATATTTTTATAATTAAAATGTTAAGTTTAAGTTTACTTGAGTTTGGCAGAAAAAAAAGAAATAGCATTGAGATTAATGAAGCTGGGCTCATTTTTCTTTCCAAAAAGATTAATTTTACTAAGTGGTTTTAATCATTGTGATTTCTAACTACAACTTTCAGCTTGAGATAGCATCAATGAATTCTTTACTTTGGGGGAAGGAGAATTAGCATTCTCATACTTTCTCCTACTTCTCCACCCCAAACCTTCGAGTATTTATTAGTTATGTTTTAAGCTGTTAGAGTTTATAAAATTTACCATCTGTCCTACAACTACAATTCCCCAGATGTTCAGTCACAAGAAAACATTTACTGGATTTAATGTTAACCACCAGACATTTTATTATAATTTTTATTCCTTACATTTTATTTTTATTGATCCGTTGGTTAGCTGAATTGCATCAATTTTTTTTCTAAAAAAACAGTTCATGGGTGCTATAGTTCTAGAGTTCTATCAGATTTGAGATGCATTGTCTGATACCTTTATAGTTGAATGATAAGTTGTAGGGGTAGAATGTTTTTGGGTGAGAGGTTTTTTTCTCCTCCCAGAAGCTTGTGTTCATAACTCCTTTTTTTTGTATCACTGAATATGGTTGTAGAGAAGCCTGAAGCCAGTCTGCTTTCTCTTCTTGCCAGTAATTTGCTTTCCTTGCCTATGTTCTTGAAGAATCATGTCCTTTATTTATGAAGTTTGATAATGCACCTGGTATATATTTTATGATTGTTAATTACTAATTATCTTTCAATTATATTGCATGTTCTTTATTTTTGGAAATAGGGTCTCATTCTATTGCCATGGCTGGGGTGCAGTGGTGTGATCATAGGACTCAATGCAGCCTTGACCTCCTACGCTTAAACAGTCCTCCCTCAGCCACCCAAGTAGCTGGAACTACCAGCATGCAATGCCACACCTGGCAATCTTTTTTTTTTTTTTGGTAGAGATTGGGTCTTGCTATGTTGACTAGGCTGGTCTCAAACCCCTGGCCTAAAGTGATTCTCCAGCCTTGGGCTCTCAAAATACTGGGATTACAGGCATGAGCCTCTGCACCTGGCCTGCCTGCTCTTTTATGTAACACACTGAATTCCTCATTTAAGGAAAGATTTTCTGCAATAAAGACACATGCGCACAAACACACACGTACACAGAGGTCTTTGCCCTGCATATGTATAATGTCTTTTGTAATTGCTTTAATCTTTGTCTTGTTTCTCTGCAAACACTATGTTCATATCAAGCCTTTTATCTATAACAGTTATTGCATTTTCAGACATGCCAGTTTGAGCTTTTCTAATTTATTTATTACTTCTGTAATTGCATTACTTTGAATATTTTCTTACTTTTGCAATCTCAACTTTAATGAATTATGTTCTTATAATTAAGTCATCTTTGATGTCTTTTTGAACTTTAAGTCTTTTATTGAATCTCATTCTTCTAAAGTTCTTCTAGAATCTTAGCTTTTGTAGTGAGTGTGCTTCCCTTCCTTGGGCTAGGCACCACCCCACGCCTAATAAGTCCTTCATTTATATTTCCCTTTCTCTTCCTTTCCTTCCTCCCTTCCATCTCCTCTTCTTCTCCCCTCTTCTAGTTCTCCTTCTCATTCTTTCCTCCCTTCTTTTTTCCCTTTCCTCCTTTCCTCACAAATCCCCACTAGACCTTATTACTCATCTCACCATCCATGTCTGGTATATTTGTTTGGTTGTCATGTCCTATCTTTTCTTCCCACCGGACTTTACTATGGACATCTCCAGATCTTCAGTTTGCCCTGATATAATCTCAGATACCTTTTCTTATTGTACTTTACCTTCCTTTTTTTTTTCCTTTTTTTTTATGATTATACTTTAGGTTTTAGGGTACATGTGCACAATGTGCAGGTTTGTTACATATGTATCCATGTGCCATATTGGTTTGCTGCACCCATTAACTCGTCATTTAGCATTAGGTATATCTCCTAATGCTGTCCTCCCCCCTCCCCCCACCCCACAACAGTCCCCGGGGTGTGATGTTCCCCTTACTGTGTCCATGAGTTCTCATTGTTCAATTCCCACCTATGAGTGAGAACATGCGGTGTTTGGTTTTTTGTCCTTGTGATAGTTTACTGAGAATGATGGTTTCCAGTTTCATCCATGTCCCTACAAAGGACATGAACTCATCATTTTTTATGGCTGCATAGTATTCCATGGTATATGTGCCACATTTTCTTAATCCAGTCTATCGTTGTTGGACATTTGGGTTGGTTCCAACTCTTTGCTATTGTGAATAGTGCCGCAGTAAACATACGTGTGCATGTGTCTTTATAGCAGCATGATTTATAATCCTTTGGGTATATACCCAGTAATGGGATGGCTGGGTCAAAGGGTATTTCTAGTTGTATATCCCTGAGGAATCGCCACACTGACTTCCACAATGGTTGAACTAGTTTACAGTCCCACCAACAGTGTAAAAGTGTTCCTATTTCTCCACATGCTCTCCAGCACCTGTTGTTTCCTGACTTTTTAATGATAGCCATTCTAACTGGTGTGAGATGGTATCTCATTGTGGTTTTGATTTGCATTTCTCTGATGGCCAGTGATGATGAGCATTTTTTCATGTGTTTTTTGGCTGCATAAATGTCTTCTTTTGAGAAGTGTCTGTTCATGTCCTTCGCCCACTTTTTGATGGGGTTGTTTGTTTTTTTGTAAATTTGTTTGAGTTCATTGTAGATTCTGGATATTAGCCCTTTGTCAGATGAGTAGGTTGCAAAAATTTTCTCCCATTCTGTAGGTTGCCTTTTCACTCTGATGGTAGTTTCTTTTGCTGTGCAGAAGCTCTTTGGTTTAATTAGATCCCATTTGTCAATTTTGGCTTTTGTTGCCATTGCTTTTGATGTTTTAGACATGAAGTCCTTGCCCATGCCTATGTCCTGAATGGTATTGCCTAGGTTTTCTTCTAGGGTTTTTATGGTTTTAGGTCTAACATGTAAATCTTTAATTCATCTTGAATTAATTTTTAAAGTATCAATTTCTGTTTGGTGGTTTGAGCTACAGTTTGAGTTATTCGTATTGCTTTTCAAACATTTCTCTCTGGCTTATAGGTATGAAAATGGGAGAATGGAGCAACTCAACTAGGATAGATTCTGTCACAAATCCTGTTCAAGGATTCTTTACTCATCCAGAGATGCTTTTCACCCCAGTGGCCATCAGCTGGTGGCTCCAACCAACAGTTGCCAGATTTAGCAAATAAAAACATATGGTGAATAGTTAAATTTTAACTTCATATAAACATTAAATATATATTTTAGTATAAATATGCCCCTTGTAATGTTGAGAACATATACTAATGTCTTTTCAGCTATTGCTGAATCATTTATGTTTTGCCCTATTTGTCTTTGACTTTTTCTCTGGTTAAGTGTTTGTATACATACATACACACACATGCAGACATACATATATGTATGTATGTGTCTGTTTTTGTATATTTATATATTTGTTGTTAATCTGCAATTAAAATTTAACTAGGTCTTCTGCATTTTATCTTGCAGTGTTATTTTAACTCAGCATACGTCCCTGGAAGATGACAAACTCTGGTTGCTTTTCTTGTCGTATTGAGGTCTTGGTGTGAATGTATTTTCTTGACTATGTGTAAGGTTATCTACTGATGCCTTGGTCCACCTTTCCCAATATAGAATTTATTAGTGAAAGTTTTCAGAATTTTATTTAATTCTCTTTTAATTTCTACTTTTGGCAGTTAGGGGCTATGGTAGGGAAATAGTTAAAAGGTCCATCGAACCTTACTTCAGATAATATTCCAACTCTCTAGCTGGATACAGATTTTCAAATTTTTCTTTGTTCAGCTATTGCTGGATAATTTATTTTTGCTCTGTTCGCCTTTGACTTTTTCTCTTCTTAAGTGTTGGAAGGAGAGATTCTATATTTTTGATTCACCCTTCCACTTTTATACATTTTGAAATTTTTGGTAAGTCTACCTAATATATTGGTTTCTTCCTTTGCTAAACTCTGAATCATATCGTTTGCTCAATAAGAATTCCAGGAACTACCAGTAAAGTTCTTTGGAGGGGTTAGCTCTAAAGATTTTGGTCTAAAATAAAGGATAGCATTTCATACTATGCCTCACTTTTAATAGATGTGAATTTTTATGAATTAATCAATCTGTCAATCCACAGAAAATCCTAAATTTCAATTCTGATGCTGTAGTGGTTAGTTTGTTGTTAATTTGATTAGGTCACATGATCCAGATAGTCAAACACTACTCTAAATGTATTCGTGAAGGCCTTTTTTAGATACGATTAACGTTTAGATGAGTAAACTTTGAGTAAAGCAGGTTATCCTTCATAATTTGAATACCCATATCTAAGTAGTTGAAGGCCTTAATAGAACAAAGACTGATCTTCCTTGAACAAGAAGGAATTCTACCAGAAAATGGTCTTTTGATTCAAACTGCATCTCTTCCCTGGATTTTTAACCTGCTCGTCTACCCTGTGAATTTTGGACTTGCCAACTTCCATAATCGTATGAGCCAATTCCTTAAAATCTCCCTCTCTCTGTATCTCTCTATCTCTATCTATCTACCTACCTACCTACCTACTATCTATCTCTATTTGCATACACATACACATATCCTATTGGTTCTGTTTATTTGGAGAACCCTGACTAATACAGATGTATAATCTAAATCTTGGCCCTTAATTTTATATATATATATATATATTATTATTGTTCTCTAATGTGTATTTTGTCTTAGCCTTTGGTAATGAGCATCCTCAGGCTCTGAATTTTTTTCACGATTTTGTCCTCCATAATGCCTGACACAGCAGTGGTCCCCAACCTTTGGCACAAGGGGTCAATTTTGTTGAAGACAATTTTTCCATGGATGTGGGGGTGGGAGGGCAGGGGGATGATTTTGGGATGAAACTGTTCCACCTCACAGCATCAGGCATTAGATTTTCCTAACGAATGTGCAACCTAGATCCCTCCCATGCACAGTTCACAATTCGCACTCCTGTGAGAATCTAATACCACCTGACAGGAGGCGGAGCTCAGGTGATAATCCTCCCCTTACATGCCGCTCACCTCCTGCTGTGTGGCCCAGTTCCCAATAGGCCTCAAACCAGTACCAGTCCATAGCCTAGGGGTTGTAGAGATGTGTAAATTCAAGAAGATAGATTGTTTTAAAAAATCGCTATTCTTAGTAGAAATATTACCTTTGTTTTTATTCTAGGTTTTTAATTGAAAGCTGGAATACAGAAAGAATAATAAACACTGGAGTTTAAAACAGTGGGTTGATATGATAAGAAACCTTTTGTTGCTGTTTGTTCTCCCTACCATCAAATAATTTTTATTTATGCTTAACTTTTGAAGGATTATTAAGAATATGCTGTTTGAAAAGATGAGTAATGCATTTTGCATAGCGAAAATAGCACATATGAATCACAGGGTGGTAAAATAGAGACAATTGTGTAAACTTGGTGCCTAGAGAAATATTTTTCAGACTTGCCTGACAGCCACCTGCACCAGAATCCCACAGGGTAAACTGTGGGATTTAAAAATGTAATTTTGAGGGCCGCATTTTAGACCTATTCAGTCACAGTTTTAGAATGCACCAACCAGGGTTTGGTATAAAAATAAACAAATAAACAAAACCTCAGGAGATTCAGGTGAGAGTGGTTTATATATATTCTCAGATTTGAGAATCACTGCATTAGATTTTTGAGATTATTAGAATGCTTTGGAGGGAGCCAGATAATGCAGAGCTTAGTTTGCCACGGTAAGCAATGTGGACTTTGTCCTGTGGGCTGTAAAAATCTATGGCAAAGGTCTCAACAGATAAAGGTTTTCACCAAATTTGCCTTTTGAAAGATCTCTGAGCTAGGCATGCCAATGGACAGCTGGAGGTTTTTCTCAGGCTTTTGGTCCTTCGGTGTGTCTGTTTCCTTTTGTGTTTTATTTTCTATATTAAAAAATATGCATAATGTTCAAATATATGTTCATTTTATAATAAAATACTAAATGAAAACTTTGTGCTAAATTATCCTCATTTTAAATGCCATAATAGACACGGAACAAGAAACAAATGAGCTTGATGGGGCATGAGGTAGGGAGAAGACTCTCAGGCAAGGCAAAGAATAGTAACCTGAAACAATTCCTCAAATAGTCTGCCATTACCACAGCTAGGGAAGAAGATCCATTTTATGATATTGTTGAGAAAGAAATTATTCTGACTCTTGTTAAATGGTAAGGCAAACTATTCAGGACTATTGAGGTATGTATAGGGACTCCTGCCAGGGGATTTTGCAGCAGGCAAGAGAGATTGGACTCAACTCCAGAACAGCAAGGAAACTGGGGATTTATAGCTATGGAGCAGAGAGGGTATGTCGGTGAGAAGAAAATGACTAAAAGGAAACATGAAGAGAAGGAGGAATTCTGGCTCAACTGACTTGACAATTCCTGCTAACACTTGGCTCTTAAGGACATGTCCAGTGCGCCTGCCTA
This sequence comes from Nomascus leucogenys, assembly GCF_006542625.1. Lineage (NCBI taxonomy): Eukaryota > Metazoa > Chordata > Mammalia > Primates > Hylobatidae > Nomascus > Nomascus leucogenys. The sequence goes on from NC_044395.1 coordinate 97,509,714, forward strand.
AAGCTTGGTTAAGGAGGGCATCTCTGTCAACATGTGAAGAAGCATTTAGGTAGTTATACAATTGAAAAAGTGGAAAGTGACAGAATGGGAACCAAGGGTTGCCAAAGGAAAGTTAAGAAATTTTCTAAAATTTAACCAAAAATATGAGCTGGAGAAAATGCAAAGAAAAAAAAAGACCAAAAAAAGCCCTTATTAGATTCCACGTAGCTAAACTTTTTATTTTTCTTAATTTTACTATTTTTTCTAATGAGCAGTTGGCCTACTTCCTTCAAAGACTAATTCTATTTGTTTCTTTCCAAGTTGGAAATCCATTCATGAAGGCAATAACAGGAACAGGCATAGGAGCAATCAAGCTAGGAAAGGATGAACATTCTTTTGCTAAGTATTTATCGTTAGTGTGGCTGCTAGATAATAAGACCAGATGTAAAACCATGCTTTTTCACCCTCGTCTAAACAAAGTGTGTTGCTATCATATTAATTATGTACTTGTATTCTTGAGGGAGTAGGATGTCAAAAGAACAAGTATGTTTGGATTAGTAATAACTATTCACAAACCACTGGAACCCCTCTCCATAAAGTTAACGACATATTTAGATGTCGAATGCAATTTTTTCACTTTTCTATAATCAAAAGTCAGTGCTCTTCTGTAGGCTATTCCCTCTTGCACAATCAGTGCTGCTGATTTGATGTGATTGCTTTGCTTTTCCCTTCCCTAAGAACTAAATGATTAATTGGCAGTGTGATCTATTGGCCATTATTTTTCTAAATTTTCTTATAAATAGCTCTTACCAAATATCTAAGTATTACAGAATTTAGTACATTCACAGAGATAGAAATACCTAACAGTATTGGCTGAATCATAGCAACTCAAACACTAATCTCTGTTTATCAGATATGCTTGAAAAATCTAACTTCTAGCTCTAGTCAAATTTAGACAGCCATCTCCATCGGTAAACGTTAACATAAGAAGAAGTTATGAGTACCAAAAAATAAACAAGAAGTGAAGGAAAAGAAACATGTGGAAGGTTGAAAATTTAAACCTAAAAATTAAATAATGTATGATGGTCATAGAATCAGCTTTCTCTTTATCCTAGAGGGAGCTTTCTATGTATTTATTTTAAAACTGACATTTCAATGTATACAGAATTGAACTAATTCCAAACGTTGTTGGTAGGAAGAAAAATGGAAAATTGCACAAAATTATGTGTATATTCATTGCTTTGAATATTAATAGTAAATTTAAAACATGAACAAAAATTAGACTATGAGTAATTGTCTGCCAGATACAACAGTGACTTTTTTGTGCAAAGAAACAATTTCAGCATCAAAGTCATCTTTTTATAAAAATATTTTATGTTTAAGATAGCTTGCTGCATTTCAAACTGTATAAATGTGGAAAATGCTCCCCCATGTAAGCCTGTTGAAATCTTATTGTGTTGCATCCCCATCTTTCTTCATGTTGCACTTAACTTGTAGACAGAGATGTATTCCTATCCACAGTGCAGCTTATATTTAATGCACTCCATAATTGAGTCTTTATTCCCTTCTTTGTAGGATTACTTATAATTGCAGAGGAACTCTCAGTCATTTTGTGTAGACCTAAAGAAGAATCCATGCATCCTATTGAATTAGGCAAAATGTGCAATGGCAAGAAAATTTAGTAGAGGAATTAAGCAGAAAATGGATAAAACATTTTATTAATGCTGTGCATGCACTCTGAATTTAGATCATTGTATAAATGGCAAACTTAATGAGTAGCATCACACAAGTATGGGAAAATAATTGGCTGCTTTATTTAACACAGTCTTCTCCAGTAGACCTCCATGCCTTTGGGCTAAAAAGTAAAAATTTGGGGGAAGGCTGGATCTCCAAGTGAAAGCAACATAACATCTTTATTATTCTATGTATGTGATGTTAGATTTGCTCTGTGGCATTCTATAAATCTGTTGAAGGTCAAGGCTGGGACTCTGCAGGCCTAAGTTTGAACAACCAGTTAAGAGAGCAATCCCTCTTTTCTGTGATTCCTGTGATCTACCTTTAGAGGTAGGTGTTTTGGAAGTTTCTCCAATTTCCCACAAACTTGAGAAAATAAGGCTTTAAGTTAAAACTTCTTGCTCTTCTTAATCAGTTTACTAAAAGGTGCAGATGGAATGAGTATTTCCTTTACTTGTTCACTTAACATCAGTTTATTATTGATGAGTGCTATGTAGTAGGTACTATGCTGGGGACTAACAACACAGACATGAAAGACTTGCCCTGCAGTTGCTCACAGTCTAGTAACAGTAACTAAAGTCTAGGTTGCAAATGTTATGATAAAGGGAAACACAAGATCAAAGACAGCACAAAGGAAGGTCAGGGAATCAGCTTCCACCTGGACTGCTGCTTTGGTCCTCTTTCTTAAAGCCAAATGATTATGCAGCAATTTGCTAAAATTATAAATCCAATGCCGCAAACAATACACATTTCTAGTGCTCAGTGTGTTGCTAATGGCTTCCATATTGGGCAGTGTAGAATTGGACATTTTTTATCATCACAGGAGGTTCTTTTGAACAATGCTCGTTTAGCTGTTAAAGCAAGGGTTTGAAGTCCAAGCAGTGCACAAGATTTTGTTTGAGTTAAACTTCAAGGGTGATGAGTTCCAGGGTGGTGAAGCAGCTAGTGTTAATGGGGCATTGTATAAAGAGAAGAGAGCTATGTAGAGAGATTATAAGATATGTCTGCATAAGAAAGAACTTCCTGAACACTAGCCTGCACTGAGTATACACACACAGTAAGACTCCACAAAGATAGTGGCTACTGTGTGACTGAGATCTCAACAGACACTAGCGGTCATACCGTGCTGGGAGACATTAGAGTTATATTGTAGTCAGAGTAATCTTGGTGAGAACCTCAAACATTCTATTGAGGCTGTAGAAAATCCCCACCTTGACAGTAATGACAACACCCTGGAGGAAGGGATACGCTCTTAAGACTAAGGACAAAAATCAATGTAGCTCCATATTAATAAGCCTGAAATGCTGAACTTTTTAGATGTGAAGTTGACTGATGCTTGCAACTCACCTTGAAATGTATGAACAAATGACATATGGATGGATAAACAGATGTAAAACCAAATCAATGTAGCAAAGTTTTGACAATTGTAAAAGATGGTGGTATATGAATTTTCACTCCCATGAGAGGTATATGAGAGATTGTTGCCAAGAACTATCTCAAAATGATCAGATTTGAGTTTTCACTCATATACTACCATCATTGTATAATTCTTTCATTATTTCTGTCTATAACAATTTTCTTAAAATATTGCCAGGGAAAAACAAAAAAAAAGTGTGAAAGTATGGAAAAGACTTGCTAGAACTAGTTCTGCTGGCCAGACTAAAACATAATACTTTTTAAATAAAGACAGTATAACAGATGCTCTAAATGTAGTATCTATATTATCGAAGTATACAATAATAAATTCATAAGTATATGACAAAGCAGAAATATATAACACAAAATACAACATAAGAAAAGCAGTAGTCAATATAAATAGATCCTGAGATGCTCCACCTGATAAAATTAGAAGACTGGAAATTTAAAACCCCATTGTGAACATTTTTAAGAAATTCAAGGAAAAGAAAATGGGGAAAAAATGTCCATCAGTATAGGAATAAATAAACTATTGTGTAATGTATTCATATAATGAAATATTGTTACCAGCAATAGATATAACACCATGACTAAATCTCAAGAACATATTAAGGAAATAAGCCATTCAAAAAAAGAGTACTAAATATGTGAGTCCTTTTATATAAAATCCACAAACAAAGCCATTAAGATGGGCATTAAAACAGCGATTTCTTTTGGAGTGTGAAGACTGACAGGAAAGGGCTGTGAGAAAACTCTCTGGGATGATGGTACTATTCTATATCTTCACTGAAGTGTTGGCTTCACAGGTTTATACATGTATCAAGACCCATCAAATTGTGCACTTAATATCTGTGATTTCCAAATGTATATAAATTTTGTCACAATAAAGTTAAAAAATTAATGCATGTATGTACATATAATAGCAAGTAGAAAATTGACTTTTTTCTTGAGCCTTATTTAGATAATGTTTCAACATTAAAATCAGTAACAGTATTTCTCTTATTTTTTTTTTTTTTTTTTTTTTTGAGACGGAGTCTCGCTCTGTTGCCCAGGCTAGAGTTGCAGTGGCGCAATCTTGGCTCACTGCAAGCTCCGCCTCCCGGGTTCACTCCATTTTCCTGCCTCACCCTGCCTAGTAGCTAGGACTACAGGTGCCCATCACCAAGCCCAGCTAATTTTTGTATTTTTTAGTAGAGATGGGGTTTCACCGTGGTCTCGATCTCCTGACCTCGTGATCCACCCACCTTGGCCTCCCAAAGTGCTGGGATTACAGGTGTGAGCCACTGCGCCCAGCCTCTTATCTCGTATTTCTATTTAAATTTGTTACATTAAAATGACAAAGTAATCTAGGAGGACAGATTCATATTGATTGAACATAACAGTGATACTAACATAACTGTATACTTATATACCTATGGAAAATACTAACAACTTTACATGTGTTATCTAATTTAATCCCTTACAACAACTTTATAAAATAAATTATGATCTCTATTTTAGAGATTAAAAGACGAGGGTGAGAGATAGATTATGTTGTTTAACGTCACACATCTAATAAGAAGTGGAGCCAAAATGAAATCTTAGCTGTTCTGATCCTCAAACCTATACTAATAACCTAGTAATTTTATGCTTGCTTTTTTTTTTTTAAAGAAAGGCAGCCCTTTAATGAAATTGAATTTATTTTGGTATATAGAAGTGAAGACTTTGTATTCTTTACGTAGGGCAACCAGATTATTCAGCCAAATTTCATATCACATTTATTTCCAACCTGCTGAGGGCTTTAAGTGATATCTTTCTTTCTTTGACATCTATGTAGCAGAACCACAGCTAGTATCTAAAGTGACAGAAGACAGCATAATACACATTCAATTAATGGTTAATTATAGTAGTAGTAATGATCTAAAACTATCAATAATAACAGTAAACTTCTGGGTAAAGATGAGCATGAACATTTACTCAGAGGCCTATGCCAAGAGCTGTCTCAAAGTGACTGGATTTGAATATTTTATTTTAATTATTTTATGACTTAACTAGGTAAAATTATAATCAAATTGAACTGTTTTATGTCTTTTTAAATTTAATTGGAGCTCCATTTTATTTAAATATTGCAGTGTTTACAAAGATATTATGCAGTATTGCTCTGGCCCTAAATCTTTTCTATTCCCTCTCCTCTAATTCTCTCTAAAAAAAGTTAATACGTTTGTGATTGGAGTATCTTTGGTGAAAAATCATCTCAAAATTTCTTATCTTCCTCCAGGACTTTGACAAAAAGTGACACTTTCCAGAGACATCCTTTAAATTCTTTGAGATTTAATTCGTATAGAAAATGTTATCAATAGAATATGTAGCTGGTCCTAAGCATATTTTACCTGTGTGATTCTCTTCTAATAGTCACATAGAGCTAGTTTATACAAAGTAGTTAAATATTCACTTAAAAAGTAAAGGGTTAAGCTAAGAACACATCTTTAAATGGTAGGAAAATTTTGATAATTTTCTCAAAGAAACCTGTTCCCAAATTCCATAACTTCCTCTTCTGATGTTACATTGGGAAAATTATTTAATCTTTTAAAGTTTCAATTTCCTTTTTTTGGAAAATTTGGAACCAGCATTAAAGGGTTTTTGTGAGGACTGTCAGGTAAAACGTGTGACATAATTGATGGTGAATGGAATTTGTTACTAAATAGTAAAATATGCCATGACATTTTATTCCTATTACAGAAGCAGAGGAATACCATGTTAAAGGATATAAAATTCAACCTGGAAACATAGGCACCAACTGTGAAATTCTGTACCTTAAAAGCTCATGAGAACTGTATTTCCACATATGTCAAGTACCAACTTTTTTGCTTGACTTTTATAACTTGCTGTACTTTACTCCCTCTCTATATATCTGCCGTCATTTTTTTAACTTCCCCAAAAAACTCCAGGCTGCCTATCATTCTATTCAAGTCAAAAATGTCCTCCAATTTTCTTTTATTTATCCATTTACTAAAAGTGAATCAGTTTATTGATTTATTCATCTGTATATTTATCAACAGATTTTTATCAAAGCTGTTTTAATCCAGCAACTCCACTAAGCAGGATGAATAAAAAGGTGATAGATAAAACTTACTTTTTGTTTTCCTGGAGCTGACGCTATAAAAGTGGAACGAAATAGCAAACAAGGTCTTACAAATTAAACATAGTCATGCTATGAAGGATAAATGCAAGGTGTTCTCAGTGCAAACACCAGAGCAAACAAACACAACATTAGGATTGGCCATATAATTTCAAGGGCTCCATGCAAAATAAAATTTCAGCCTCTTATTCAAAAATTACTAAGAATTTGAAGATGATGACAATGGAACAAGTACAGGACTTGGAAATGTAAAGGTTGTATGTCCAGGAAGCCAGTTCTGCATACTATAGAGGACCAGGGACAGCTTTCATGTGGAAGTGTTCATTTCACCTGAGACCTAAAGGATGAAGGGGGGTTAGGTTGAACATTTCAGACTTGCATTTTCATTGGTCATTTCCCTTTGGGGATAATGTACTGTCCAGAGCTATGAGCCTGATGTGTTAATACCAATGGATGATTCAGCTTTTTCTAGCTTGCTTTGGCTGTTTGTGAAAGATGGATAGTTATCCTGTTAGGTCAAGTTTCATCACATATATGAATCAAAAAGCAAAAATTAAGGCTAGAATTTTATGATTCAGAACTTAAAATAAAAATTTTAAGTATGTCTCAGTCATTGTTCCTTAAATATTGATTGGCCTACACTGGCTTGGGAATTTGGAGATCTGTGTTCTTGTCTTGGATCTGCCTCTGACCTTGGACAAGGTACTCTTTGGATCAAAGCTTTCTAATCTGGGAAAACATAATTGATATTTAAGGTTTATTTTAGTCTGAAGTTCTAAACTACCGGCAATAGAATTTCCTAATTTTCTTTAGTAAAATATACAGTAGTTCATTTTATTTTGGTCTACATTTTTGGAACATAAAGTCGCAGTGTTGGCTGAATTGCTGATAGCATAAATACAGCAATAGCTGCCAAAGGCCACCTTCAACAGGCAATCTCTTTTCTTAAACAACCACATTAAATCCCTAAGGTGACCAGTGCTGTACCATTCTTCTGTTAGTTAAAGGTCACCACTACTAGCAATCAATTTTTGTACCTCCCTGGGGTAGCTACTTAAGACTACATTCATTGTCTATATTAACTTCTCTACTTCATCTGTTAAATATCAAGGTAATTAAAGGCTTATATAGACATTCAGTCACTTTATGCTCAAAAAGAGACTCTTTTTAGACTAAAAATCTTCAGGCATTGCAGTCTCAGAAAGGTGAAACGAAAGTACTTTCAGATTTCTGGAAACTTTCTCTTCCTTGTTAAGTTTACTATCGCATTTGGACAATTTGAGTACCTCTGGTAATTGCAAATTTAAGCTGTGATAGTCCTAGTTTAGGTTACTCTGTGATAACAAAGACCTCCAAATCTCAGAGGCTTAAAACAACAAAAGACTTATTTGTTATCAGAACCTTTGTAGTTACAGGCAAATGTCCTCCATGACACCACTCAGTAATACAGACAAACAATCATTTCTTCCATCATGTAGTATGTACTATTAAGATTGTGGGAACTCCATGATGCATCAGGAAAACAAAAAACAAACAAACAAAAAAAACTCTCACTAAAATTAACTAATCTTTTAGTGACATATTATATTTGCTTACAAGCCATTGGCTAAAGATACTTATATAGCTGAGCCTAAGTTTATGGGTTTGGAGATGTGTAAACCTCTAAGTGCTCAGAAAACAAGGTGAACTCTATTTTGAAAAAGTTTAACTGGAGGTACTTCTGATATGCAAATATCCAGAAGCTCAGTGGGGAAGCTTTGGCAATGGAAACAGATATGGTAATATTCAGAATGGTTCCAAATCCCACCTATGATTAATTCCCACTTAAAAAAATATTTTTCTTGGTTGTTTTGCAATTTTCACCATAATTTTTCATTATAATTTTATATTTTAATATTACTAAATGTAAAAATTATATGCCTATTTAGAAAAATAGATTAAAAATTACAATAAATCTGTCACCAGTAAAAACACATAGGCTACCGAGAGAAATTCAGAAATACCTGAAACTGAGAAATATTGTTTCAAGGTGGAATTATCTTTTTGTGGAATTTTAGTGTAGAATACTTAAAGTTAACTCAAAAAAAAAAAAAGATGATAAAGCATGATCCCACTATGATTGATTTGGTAAAGTAACACAACTATATGAGAACCATGATTTCTTCCTCTTTGCTAGTTTGAAATGTTTTATTATTTTAGAGATTCAAATGGGCCTAACACTTGATGTTAATGTTTGGAAGGGGAAAGCAATTTTGTAAGGAAATAGACATGAATGCTTACTTTGATTAATATAGTTGAAATTATATACAAAGTGACTTTAACACCTGCCTCAGCTGGATAGGAAGGTCTTGGTTGGTTTTCAAACCCAAGGTAGGATTTGCATTCTTTGTTCCTGAAAGAAAGATGAAGTGAATGCTTTTCTTGTTTACTCTGTAATGAGAAGAGTAGTTTACAAATTAACCTATTGTGTATGTTCTGTTTTTAGTAGGTTCTTTCAATGAGTAACTGCAAACTCAAACTGGTTGTTTCATAGCAAATAGCAAAACCCTTACAATACAAAGGTGATTTGAAGCCTGGATTAAGAGAGATGTTTAGGTACATTATTTAATCATTTTCATTTATTTCAGGGGGAGGTTGTATGATAATGGCAATGATATTGGTAAAAACAAAAGAGACTGGTTTAAATGCCATGTATCAGTTAACTTTTGCTGTATAAACAAACTATGCTAAAATGTAGGACTTCAACAACAACTATTTATTTATTCAGGATTTTCTGAGTCAGCAATTTGATTAGGCCAATTATTTTCCTAATCTTTTCTGCCATCCTTATTCATGTGGCTGCAGTCAGCTGGAAGATTGATGGGAGGCTGGTTGGCCTAGGATCCCCTCTAGGCAACAGAAGAATATAAATAAGTAATTTTATTGGACATTGAGAACTAGATTACCTAATAAACTTCTCAGTTTCCCTAATTTGTCAAGAAGTTCTGAACTAAATATGATGATGAATGAATCAGCAACTAGCTTATTCCAGAGAAAGTATATTAATTATGGACCCTTTAAAATAAGCTTTAAAACAATATTTTTAAAATGTACTTTTTCCTTCTTTAATTCAGTTCAGAGTGGGATATAATTATAAACAAATAATTATAATCAAACATTGCAGAGTTCCACACCTTTCTGTATTATATTCTGGAAATTTGTTTTTTTCTTTTGAAAATAGCAGGGAGTTAGAATTGATTATGTAAGTAGGTTTCTATAACATCTCAGCTGGCAGGTGTATTTTTTAGTATCAAAGGAAAAAAGCAGAACATCAGAAGGTATTAAAAACTTGTTCAGGAAAAGAGAAGAATAAAAAGCAAATGTGTACTTTTTAAAGTTCATCTCTTCATTAGGATTTAAAATGTTATCTGATTATTAATTCCTTATGTATACTCAAAAAATAATGACTCATAGACTTTAATTTTTACCCTGAAATTCTTTCTTTTTCATTCTGAATTTTGCAACCTTATTTTGATAAAGTTAGGCATTGCTTTATGGCACATACTTGATGGGAAATGGATCTTTAGACAAGTCTATCATCAATGCCTTTTGAAGTCAAATAAGCATCATGGAATGTTATTCCAAAAGAATATGTAGTTTGAGACCTGTGGAAAAATGTTTTCTACCTTGTAGTTACTTTGAATATCTTATACTCGTCTAATATTGAAGCAACAGCTACGTTAAGAGATTTCTTCTTAATGCTGTCTTCAGAAGGCCTAGGAACACTCAAAGCTACCCAAATATCAACCATTTCAAAATAATTAAAGAAGACAAAAATGAATATATTCAATTTCAGTATGTGCCAAAATATAAGTAAAGTAAGATATATTATTCAGGGTTATAAATGACAGGTGCAGCCATGGTGCACCAATTGCAGTACAATTATTTCCTTCTCAGATATTTGCCTCTCAAAGCTCTTTTTTTGCTGATTTATTTTCTGGAATCTGGGGAAAACAAGAATGAATGATTTTTTCCTTATCATTACTAAGCTTCTTAATTTCAAGAACTTCCAGCTAAGGTATCCAGCTGGGCTACACTGGATGATAAGGCTTACACTAATTCATCTGCAGCATCTTGATAAACAATCTTTAATAATGGATGAGGGGAATTTAGTTTTTACCTGACAAGAGAAGCAAGTCTTCAGGCTGTTAGGAAGTGTTACACAAACTAAACTGAAGTTATACAGAACTGTGAAAATAATACCTGGTATATATTTCAGAGCCAACGTGTCCCTAGAAGCTTACAGAAAAAAAAAATCCTCTTAATTCAATGATTATGTCTGACTTAATATCTCATTAATTCACACCAAATATGCAATAAATTTGTGAAAATGAAATTGCTATGAGACTTTAAGCAAATAGTCTTTTAGTATCTATAGCACTGCTATAACTCAAATTAGACTAACAACATAGTATCAGGTATATGACTTTTAGAGATCCTGCTTTAATCAAGTGAAGCATTTGTAGCTTGGATATGAAATGTTTATAAAGGACATGAAAACTAGTGGGACAACTCGTTTCATAATCATATTTACCCTTTATTTTGCTCAGTAAAAACCTTTGTTAAGGAGAATGCAAAAATAAACATAGACGGGGGCTAAATTATCCTTTTAAGTCTAAAATAATGGTTCTTCACTTTTTAGGGAACCATGTACAATTTTAATGTCGTTTATTACATCCCGACACTTCTAATAAAAGGTTGAAATGATTGACCAAAAATGGCAACAAAAAAGCTTGTTGCCAGCTAGCATTGCAGTTTAAGTATAAAAATATAAATATAGTAACTGTAGGAGCCATATAATTGCTACTGATGGAACTTAAAACCTTTAGAGCTTTTGGTAATTCAGGGAGATTCAGAAACTGATGAGTTATGTATTAGTAAATGGGAAGCAGAAATTTAACAGTTGTTTAGGAAAGACAAATGGTTTTCTGAAATAGGAAATAGACTTCCAATAAGCAGCACTGTTGTCTAGGGCTTATTAAGTAATAAAAAGGAAAATATTCTCAGTTGTAAAACAAGTGGAGATATGAAACAGATGCAGAAATGAATAATAATGATATTTACCATTTATTGAATACCTTCTGTGGGTCAGGCACACATTACATATATTGCATTCTTCCTAACATCCCACACAAAGCATTTTGCCTTCACTTTTTGGTTGAGGAAAGTGAAGTTCAAGAAGTCAAATTTACAGCTAGTGAGGTTTGTTTTTGTTTTTTTCCCACTGTCATACAAAGTCCACAATGCTCTATAGGAGTAATTGAACACAGGTATGGTGAAAGTCCACATTTCTTTAATCACATGCTAACTCTTACTGCTTTTTAAGAAGAGTACATCTTTGAGTCACTAGATGTTCTGTTAAAGGGCTTGGGTTTAAATTGTTAGGAATCCTGTAAAGAAGAATCATAGATCGGATGAGAATTTAGAAAACATGATTTCAGGTTAATTCTACAGATGAAGATTTGATTAAAATAAAGTCAAGCAGAGGGTTGTATGAGGGTAGATGGGACATTGATTGCCACTGGAAACACAAAACATAAGTGGCTACCTAATTTGCCAGCTTATTTATCTTAACTGGGTATTATTTGATTACATCATACTGTTTTTGTTTCCATAACAGAATTGCAATACTTTAATCAACCTCTGTATTTTAAGCTTTTGCTAAGCCAACATGCAAATTCATTATAAAATCTGTTTTCCTAAGAGTAAATCAAGCAATACTGTTTCATAAAACCAAAACATCACCAACACGCAAAACAAACAAGCAAGGAAAGCAAACACTAGACACCGATTCAGCATTTAATATATTTCCATTATTTAAATGGAGAAGTAGTACTGCATGCCTTTGAGAAATAATCAAAATTTCAAAAATTTATAACAAAGATATAACAAAAAGGTAACTTTGGCCTTTTGTGTTTAAAATGGTAACTTTGGGCTTTTGTGTTTAAAATAAAAGGTAAAAGGGAGCTCTTCTTTTAGTGTTTTTTTTTTTCAATAGTTGTGATGGCTTTCCAGAAATTTTCTCTTGAAAATTTAGAACATGATCTCCTTGATGATGTATCATTTCATATGGGAATTTGAGATATTTTACAATTACCTAACTATTCATCATTCTAACTTAATAAAAGAAAAATATATTATGTAAGAGCATCTAACCGTGTGTGTATGTATGTGTGTGTATCTTTGAAATCAACTACCATATAATGTTTTCTTTTTTAAATTTATTTTTTATTATTTTATTTTATTTTATTTATTTTTCTTTTTTTGAGATGGAGTCTCACTCTGTCACCCAGGCTGGAGTGCAGTGGTGCAATCTCAGCTCACTGCAACCTCTGCTTCCAGGCTTCAAGCGATTCTCCCACCTCAGCCTCCTGAGTAGCTGGGATTACAGGTGCCCACCACCATGCCCTGCTAATTTTTATATTTTTAGTAGAGACAGGGGTCAACATGTTGGCCAGGCTGGTCTCGAGCTCCTGACCTCGTGAGGCACCTGCCTCGGCCTCCAAAAGTGCTGGGATTACAGGCGTGCGCCACCATTCCCGGCCAGTGTTTTCTTTCATGTGACTGTAGATCCTGGCTACCAAGATTATTAGTTTTATTTGTCTCCACTTTCACTCTAATTTCACAATTATCTATGTAGAAATACTCACATAAACACGTGTTTCCATAAAAATAAATAAATATAAAATTTCTTAAGTATAAAAAAAAATCACGGGACATAAGCTAGACTATGAATGTATAAAAAGCAAAGTCATGTCCAATGAACATGATAGAAATTTAGTCATTCAGGGAGTTTAGATTCTAGCAGAGTAACATAGACAGTAACAACATCACATAAGATATAAGTAGATTACATAATATTATATAAGATGATAAGTACTGTAGGAAAAAAAAGTTGGAGCAAGTTAAATGGGGTAGGGAACTCAGACTGTGAGAAATAGAGATGAGTCAACAGTGATTTAGAGGCTGGAGACTGTGCTACTGTAAAGATAGGGCTGCCATCAACTGAGAAGAGAAAACAGACATAATAAACGTTTCCAGGAAATGGAAAATCAAGCATTCAGTTTTGGGCATGTAAAATTTGAAGTGACTATTAAACATCCAAATAGAGATGTGTAATCCCCAGCTGGAATATAAGTTTGCAGTTGAAAGTGGTTTTTGTTCTTTAATTTTCATCTCAGAATCAAGCTCTTAGGCAAGGATTAAAGTGCAATTAATTTGTTTTGGGATTAAACACGGAAATAGTGGAAAGGAAGTGGGGAAGTGAGAGTGGGATGGGAAGATGGCCAGTAAAGGAGAGTTATTAGGCAAATTAACATTGTGGGCAACTAAAACTTGATGCTATAAAGAGGCTCTGGGAGCCACTGTAAATGTGTATTTTAGAGTATCCAACAAGAAGAATGAGAAAGCTTGGCTATTCATGGACCACCTCATAACAATAATTAGATGAGGCTTGCTTTTAGGTCATATTCATTCTTAGACAATCCAGGCTGCTAGAGGCATAGGTAGAGCAGAATTAGAGGCAGAGAAAGTAATATCGGAGTTATAGCTTGGAACCTGGTCAAGATGAATCTCTAATGCCAAGCTTAAGAATAGGTGCTTTCTTCCATAGTCGTGGAGAGCCAAGACACTTTACCCCTAAATCTGCACACTGAATGCATCCTGGCTGAGAAATAGGTTGGTCTCTCCCTTCAGGTTAGTCTGGTAGTTGAATCACAAAAGTCCACTACACGGAAGCCAAGTGAAAGAATAAAATTACAAAACAGATGGCTTTGCCATTGTAGTCTGGCCAGGAAAGGAGCTCAGAGTCAAGCCTTGCAGGAAGGAGTGAGGGGGAGTGCAGGAGATGATCTCATTGTGTGATCATATCCCGTTATCTTGCTTCATGTGTGTTTGGAGTAATAAAAGAGCATAAGGACTGGAGACCCAGTTCTAGTGTTTGGCCTTCACCTTAATCCTTGCATGTGGAGCCTTTGGGGAAGCTATGCAACCTCTTTGATCATATAACTAAGAAGATAGGAAGTAGAGAAAAGAAGACAAATAAATATAGTTTTATTTTTTTTAATATGGTAAATATAATAATTTGTTTATATGTTGATGGAAAGTATCTCATAGAGATGAAAACTGTTGATTATTTTAATAAATACCCTCAGAAAGTCCCTTGAGGAGACAATTTTAGAAAAAAAAATTGGACTCCGTTATGAACTAAACTTTTAAAAATTAGATCAGGCTAGTGAAAGCTTATTTTTTTTTCACTTTTTCATCCTGCCTTTCTTTCTCCCATTCCTCTTATCCCTCCTTCTTACCATAATAATATATGAATGCATACTATGAAGTAGGACCTGTACTAAGGATTAGTACATGAAAGGACCACTATGACAGTTGTTTCAGGAGCTTGAAGTTATTTAAGAATAAGAACCAAACAAACAAATAATTGAAATAAGTAATTGAAATAAGTGACTAGTACCCCAACAGCCAGAGGATGACAACTCCATTCAGAATATAAGCACTATGGAATTTCTTCCTGGAGGACATTACTTTTTAAACAATAATGTTTAACATTGATGGGAATTACTATTGATCATCTATGAAATCAGATTTCTTTCAGTAGTGTTTTTGGATAGATGGAACATAGCTAATATAGGTTTTGTTTCAAAGCATCTGTTGTTCTTCCGTTGTAATTTGTATCCGAGCTTAATAAAATGATCTGATTTTAATAACCTCCATTTTCAAAAGACTAATTGATCTTCTTGAGTAGTCTTGATTGTAATGCCATGTTCTTTTTAATATAAAAAAGGCCTATTCCAAAGTGTAGCATTTTTAGGAAAAGCATCAAGTCATAACCAAACAACTCCCAGAAAACTCAGCCAAGAGACTGCACTCAAGTCAATTAAGGAAGACTTCAAACCCCTCAGAGTTTTTTAAAAACTTCCAAACAACACTTTTGTGAAATGAGGATAATCTTAATGGACATTGTTTCATACCCAATTTGTTGTGCATAGTTTATCCTGCCTTTCATGCCAATTAGATTCCAAAAGTGCTTCATGTGCGATCTGGGAGAGGTATAAAGGAATTAAATGCAGGTTTGATTGTACTATGGTAATTGGAGCTTTGCACCTCGCACAGGCCTCATCATGGGCTTGCATATTTTCTGAAAGCTTGCATATTGAACAGACCTATTTTTTTGGAGTTGGTATCGACATGCACTTGATTATTCTCAGATATAAAATATGTGCTTTCAAAGAGCAGTAAGTTCAGAAATGGTGTGTGTGTGTGCATGTTGTTTTTGTTTTGTTTTTAATTCAATAGTACATAGATAACAAATGGATAATCTAGAAGGCTTATGATTATGGCATGCATCTGAGCTGTTGAATATTTTTCAGTTTCCATTTGTAATGATGCAGCCAGGAGACTAGCTATGTTATATTAGTTTGGAGCATGTGTCTTTATATAAGTCAAATGGTAATAAGTAATCTATCCAGGGGGTGTCTGTCTTAGTTTGTTTAGGCTGCTGCTGTAACAAAATGTATTACACTGGGTGGCTTATAAACAACAACAATTTATTTCTCACAGTTCTGGAGGCTGGGAACTCCAAGATCAAGGTGTGTCCGGAATTGGTGGGTTCTTGGTCTCACTGACTTCAAGAATGAAGCTGCAGATCCTTGCGGTGAGTGTTACAGTTCTTAAAGGTGGCGTGTCCGGAGTTTGTTCCGTCTGATGTTCAGATATGTTCAGAGTTTCTTCCTTCCAGTATGTTCATGGTCTCACCGTCTCAGGAGTGAAGCTGCAGACCTTCGCGGTGAGTATTACAGCTCTTAAGGTGGTGCGTCTGGAGTTGTTCATTCCTCCCGGTGGGTTCATGGTCTTGATTGCTTCAGGAGTGAAGCTGCAAACCTTCGCGGTGACTGTTACAGCTCATAAAGGCAGTGTGGACCCAAAGAGTGAGCAGCAGCACGATTTATTGCAAAGAGCGAAAGAACAAAGCTTCCACAGTGTGGAACAGGTCCCCAGCAGGTTGCCACTGCTGGCTCAGGCAGCCTGCTTTTATTCTCTTATCTGGTCCCACCCACATCCTGCTGATTGGTCCATTTTACAAAGAGCTGATTGGTCTGTTTTACAGAGAGCCAATTGGTCCATTTTGACAGGGTGCTGATTGGTGCCTTTACAATCCCTGAGCTAGACACAAAAGTTCTCCACCTCCCCACTAGATTAGCTAGATACAGAGTGTTGATTGGTGTATTTACAAACCCTGAGCTAGACACAGAGTGCCGATTGGTGCATTTACAAACCTTGAGCTAGATACAGAGTGCCAATTGGTGCATTCACAATCCCTTAGCTAGACACAGGGTGCTGATTGGTGTGTTGACAAACTTTGAGCTAGATACACAGTGCTGATTGGTGTATTCACAAGCTAGACATAAAGATTCTCCGAGTCCCTCCCAGATTAGCTAGATACAGAGTGCCGATTTGTGCATCCAAAAACCCTGAACTAGACACCGGGTGCTGATTGGTGTGTTCACAAACCTTGAGCTAGACACAGAGTGCTGATTGGTGCACTCACAATCCCTTAGCTAGACACAAAGTTTCTCCAAGTCCCCACTAGACTCAGAAGCCCAGCTGGCCTCACCCAGTGGATCTCACAGGGGTCCACAGGTGGAGCTGCCCTCCAGTCCCACGCCATGTGCCCACACTCCTCAGCCCTTGGGCGGTGGATGGGACAGAGCCATGGAGCAGGGGGCGGCACCCGTCAGGGAGGCTCAGGCCCCGCAGGAGCCCATGGTGGGGAGAGGGGAAGGAGGGGGGTGGAGACTCAGGCATGGGGGGCTGCAGGTCCTGAGCCCTGCCCCATGGGAAGGCAGCTAAGGCCCAGCGAGAAATTGAGTGCAGCGCTGGTGGGCCAGCACTGCTGGGGGACCCGGCGCACCCTCCACAGCTGCTGGCCTGGGTGCTAAGCCCCTCACTGCCAGGGCAGCAGGGCCAGCCAGCCGGCCGCTCCGAGTGTGGGGCCGCCAAGCCCACGCCCACCCAGAACTCTAGCTGGCCCGCAAGCACTATGTGCAGCCCCGGTTCCCACCCGTGCTTCTCCCTCCACACCTCCCGGCAGGCTGAGGGAGCCAGCTCCCGCCTCGGCCATCCCAGGAAGGGGCTCCCACAGTGCAGCGGCAGGCTGAAGGGCTCCTTAAGCATGGCCAGAGTGGGCACCGAGGCCAAGGAGGCGTTGAGGCGGAGGAGGCACCAAGAGTGAACGAGGGCTGCAAGGGCTGCCAGCACACTGTCACCTCTCAAAGGCACTGGTAGATTTGATGTCTGGTAAGAACCAACTTTCTGGTTCATAGGTGGTGCCTTTTGTTGTGTCCCCACATGGTAGAAGGGGTGAGAGGTCTCCCTTGAGCCTCTTTTGTAAGGACGCTAATCCCATTCATGAGGGCACTGCCCTTATGGACCACTCACCTCTAAAAGGCTCTACCTCCTAATATCATAATCTTTGGGGTTCAGATTTTAACATATGAATTTTGAGACACATTTAGACCCCTACACTAAAACAACTAGATATATTCTCATACTTTATTGAAGGTCATATTTTATTTCTCATTATATCAAAGCATATAAAATTTTGATAGAAGGATGTTTGCTCATTTTGCTCTGTGTTTTTTATTGTTTTCCCAGTACCTAGTACAATGTTGAATAGTGAAGAGAGTGTAAATATTTGCCTTGTTTTCAGTCTTTGATTGAAATTTTAATGCTTCTTGCTTAAGAATAATGTTAGCTTTAGTATTTTTGTAGATGTCCTTCATCAGTTTCAGGACATTTCCTTCTATTACTAGTTTGCTGGTAATTGTTTTCATGAATAGATGTTGAATTATTTCACTTACTTTACTGTATCTATTGAGGTGATTATATGGCTTTTCTGCCTTACTCTATTAATATAGAAATCACATTAATAGATTTTCATTTGATAGATAAACTTTGTATTGCTGAAATAAGCTCTACATCATCATGATGTATTATTCTATGTACAAATTGCTAAATTAGTTTGGTGTATTTTATTAAGGATTTTGTGTTTATGTTCATGAGTTGTTGGTCAGTGATTTTCTTTTCTTGTAATGTATTTATGTATTTGTCATATTTTGGTATTAGAGATTCAGAGGCCCAGCCCCTGTTTTCTGAGAGTTCTTTTATATGATGGACATTATTTCCTTTTCCAATATTCAACAGAACTCACTGTTAAAGATGTTAAGGCCTAAGCATTTTTTTATGTGAAAAATTTTAACTATGAATTTAATTTTTCAAGTAAGTTTTAGGGCATTTTGAATTTTTATTTCTTCTTGTGTCAGTTTTGGTAACTTGGATTTTTTAAGAAATCTGTACATTTCCATGCAAATTGTCAAATTTGTTGGCCTAAAGTTGTTCATAGTGTTCTTTCATATTCTTTTAATGTCTGTAGGATCAAGAGGCATGCAGTAAAAATATGTTGACATTGAATAAATTACTAAACCATAGAAATTGACCTAGCTCTTTTCCAATTCATTCACTGATTTTCAAACTTCTAAAACAAAAAATTCCATTTGATTTAATAAAGACTTCCTCAGAAGCATTAAAACAGGTGAAATTAAAGAAATATGGGTATGAATAAAGTGAAGATAATTTTGGGAAAACATCAGCTCCTGTGACAACTCAGAAGTTTCCATTTTATAAAAACTTGAGTTCTTAAAGATCTTTGAGTTTGATTTTAGAGCTCAAAATAGTAATTATTTGTCTATCTAATGGGTAAAGAGAGAGTAAAGAAAGGCTAGTTAGTCCCCATGCAAATAAAATTACAATATTTTAGAGCTGGAAATATTTTTATAAACCCTTTAAAAGAAACACAGACATAATCGTGACCATATTGAAAGGTAAGCATAAAATATTTTGTTTATCTATTATTATTATTTGTTATCTATAAAAACTTGAGTTCTTGTTTATCTATTATTATCTAAACATTTTATCTATTATCTAAATATTTTGTTTATCAATTATTACCTATTTGTTATCTATAAAAACTTGAGTTCTCATAATACATTTTGATAAATCAGTTAACTATAAGTTTATTAAGTGCAGAATGAAATTGTATTCATTTTTGCATTCTCCATGATACTTAGCACAGTGATTTGCACATAGTGTTCAGTACGTGTTTTATTAATGAATGGAGACAAATATCTTTGACCCATGTCAAAGAAATAAAAATAATCAATTTTTGAAATAAACTAGGCTTTCAGGCATACATAAAATTTAAATTAGAGCCTTTATATAACTTTCAGAGCTGAACAAGAACCCAGCATGGTGATTTAATATTTATATTTGTATGAAGAATATTTGATGGAGTGTAATATTTATGCTTTGAGGTATGACCTATATCTATGCTAATTTTCAGACACTATAACCAAACAGTAATTAGCCAGGCAGGGGGCCATTAGGAGATAGTGCCTTTCTCTTTCTTCTTATAAATTTCTGATGTGATCAGTTTGTTTCCTGAATGAGAAGCCAGGGTTTTCTGCATTATTAATATTCTACTTATGCTTTTATCACAGCATGAACCTTCTTTTCTTCAGACATACGACAATGACAATGACTGAAGAAAAGACTTGCAGTTGTAATAGATAAACAAAATATTTTATGCTTACCTTTCAATATGGTCACAGTTATGTCTGTGTTTCTTTTAAAGGGTTTATAAAAATATTTCCAGCTCTAAAATGTTGTAATTTTATTTGCATGAGGACTAATTAGCCTTTCTTTACTCTCTCTTTACCCACTAGATAGACAAATAATTATTATTTTGAGATCTAAAATCAAACTCAAAGATCTTTAAAGATTATTCATATTTTTTTATTTGACTGTATTCTCAAAATCAAAAGTACAGTGATTTTCAAATGGCCTGGTAGTCACAAAAATAGACAGTCGTAGACTGCAAAACGTGTAGTTCTCTGAGTTAGAATGTCAGGAAGAGGTCCCCTTTACCTATTCTTTACCTTCCTTTCAAGATATAGTTCTGTTGTGATTCAAATATGTTTGAAAGACCTTTTTGTTGATTTCATTGTAAAAATTTAGGCTACAGAAAAAATTTTGGCAGATTTCCTCACTCTTAAAACAGTTCCTTCCAGAATGCAAATGTGAAGAATTAAAACAGCCAAACAAGGCTTTTTTTCTTTTTTCTTTTTCTTTTTTTTTTTTGGTCATCCTGGTAACTAATGGCTTTCACTATCGTGGATATAGCAGAAATAAAACTTGAAACTGAGCACTATAGGCAATGATAGAATGGATTTGTTGCATATGTTGATCAATATTGTTAATCTTGTGATTCAGTGATTGGCCTTATAATTACAATTAGCATAGATATACTCATTGTGGTAGAAACACTATTTGCTACATAACTATAACTCATCTACCCTAAAAACTTGCCTATGCTTCCTGCTTCATTTTATTGTTGCTTCCTGTCTGTTTTCATGGTGTTGATAAAGACATACCCAAGACTGGTCAATTTACAAAAGAAAGAGGTTTAATGGACTTACAATTCCACATGGCTGGGGAGGTCTCATAATCATGGTGGAAGGCAAGGAGCAGCAAGTCACCATGGATGGCGACAGGCAAAGAGAAAGCTTGTGCAGGGAAACTCCTCTTTATAAAACCATCAGGTCTCATGAGACTTACTCACTATAATGATAACAGCACAGGAAAGACCGTCCCCATGATTCAGTTACCTTCCACCAGGTCCCTCCCACAATATATGGGAATTCAAGATGAGATTTGGGTGGGGGGACAGCAAAACTATATCAACTATCATTGCTATGATCATTTTCATCATCCCTATTATAAACAACCTGCTGAGGATTCCTAAATTGATAAATTCTTCCAACATTCAGGTTTAGAAGAGTACAGCTAAGATGTTGCCATAGATCTGTTTTCCCACATAGACTCTGAAATGAAAATTTGTATGGAGGAAGTTTATTGATGAGTGCTATGAGCAACAACACCTGTGAGGAAGTGAGTGGCTGGAAGAAGAATTTGAATAGAGACACAGGTGCCTCCAACTTCTGACTTCAGTTGGACTTCTGGCGAGTTCTGAAGCTGTGATTGACCTTCAA